>NC_089513.1:18211996-19578871 GCF_036850995.1 Saccopteryx leptura
CCCCCTCCATCTCTCCCTTCTCTCCCTCTTCCCCTCCCACAGCCAGTGGCTTGATTGATTTGTACATGGCCCTGGGCACTAAGGATAACTTGGGTGGTTGGTCGGACCCCTCAGCCTCAGGAGCTATAATTAGCTTGGTAATCCAGTATCTGCCCCGTACAGGGTTGCTGGGTGGATCCTGGTGGAATGCATGCCTCATTACCTCCCCTCCTCTAACTTCAAAACAAAACAAATGAAAAAGATCTATAATAATTTAGAAATCATGGCACTAGCAAAAGAATATGCAAACGACTAATCCAGAGCCAGGTTCACATGCACCATTATTTTTCACTCCATAATACGCACTTTTCCCCCCCAGAAGTGGAGGGGAAAATGCCTGTGCATCTTATGCAGTGAAAAATATGGTACTTTATTAAATATTTTAACACATCATTTGGTTCAGAATATTTTTTTTTCTAATTTTCCTCCTTAAAACCCTAGGTGTGTCTTATGGTCAGGTGTCTTATGGAGCAAAAAGTACGGCATATTAAAAATTGATGTAGAGCAGAGTATGATTGGGAAGAGTATGATAGGGAAGAGTGGGGAAAGATGTTTTTTTCAGTAACGAGAGGCAGGAAAATTAGTTATCAATGTAGGAGGCAAAAAAAAAAAAAAAAAAAGCAAGTAAGATTCAAATTTCACCTTGTATTCAAAACTCCATTCCAGGTCCACTGAAAGCCCAATTGTGAAGACAGAACTTTGTAGCTTCAAGGAGAGAAGTAAACTATAGGAAAGCAGGCTCATAACTCTTGGGGGGAAGAAAATGGGTTTCATAAACAAAGGTGAAAAACAACAGAAATCATAAAGAAACGTTTGAAAAATAAAAGTCTATTTGATTCTCTAAAGGCTGAGTTTTAAGTACGTACTATGAAAAGACAATGGCATGATTAGGAGAGAAAATAGGGAAAAAGAGAGCAATTGATTTAGGACAGGGGGCAGCAGTGCACAATACAAGTGCCGCCGCTGTTATTTCCATATGCCCTGCAAGCGACGGATGTTGTTTGTGTTTATAAATATTTGAAAAAAATCCAAAAAATCATCTTTCTTGAATGTAAAAATATATGAAATTCTAATTTGGACGATTGGACCCCAGCCACACCCGCTTACTTTCGTGCTGTCCACAGTTGCTTACGTGCTGCCATGGCGGAGCTGAGCCACTGTGATGACAGCCTTGTGACCCACAAAGCGGAAAATACCTCCTCTCTGGCCCTTCACAGGGAATGTCTGCTGACCCATGGTTCCGAAAAGAACAGTACTGTTTATACACTACTCACACAGCCTTTTAGTGACCACCATTTCTAATACACTCACTGTAGTTTTAATCTCTTCTAATGCACCAACCACACTACTACTCAAGTGACCGGGCCAACCCCCAGTTTCATAGTTAAAGTTGAGAATATCTAAATTGCTACATGGACCATACATCCCCAGAGATGGAGTCTGAGCTCCGGGACACGCAGGGGAGGTCCTGAGCTGGCTCTCCAGGCTCATTTCTGTCCATTACTCATTGTCCACCACCCATTCTGTTCTCCATAGTATCAGCTGTTAATAGCTCTGTCTTCACATCTTTGTCTCCATACATCTCTGGGCCTCAATACAATTCTTGGACTCTATCATTTGTTGAAAATGCCTTCCCCAACATATTTACCTACCTAACGCATTCCTTTTTCAAGACTCAGATAATATCCCATTTCCTTCAAAAAGCCTTACTGGGGTGCTCACAGGGACACATGGCCCTTTCCTCCCTTCCTGAGCCCTCTTACTGCCTCTCCGTCACACTCAGCCTCAGCATTTAGCAGTGTTTGGCATATAGTAAATGAAAAAATCATAACTAAATTTTATTAATTTTGGGTTTTTATCCCAAATTTACAGACATAAATAGGCTTAGAGAAGTGTAATATCTTGCTTAAGGCCCACCTAAGCTAATAAAAGTAACCAAGCTGGCATTAAGACACAGTTTCACTGAACCCAAAATTTTCACTGACACCAAAATCTGCGCATTTTTCAGTGTCATGCTGCCTAAAACGCAGCTAACAGGACTGCAAATTTGCAGAAGTCAAAAACCAAGAAGAATCAATTTTTTAAAAAGAATGTGGAGATATTAGACTGATGAACAGAACATCCAATTGGTTCAGTGCTGTTAGAAATCAAACAAGCTCAGGAATTCTGCAATAACTTCATGGTCTCTCAACTCTAAAGTCCCAAGCATGAAACAGGGGAGGGAGTACGGAGAAGACTCTAGCGCGTCTTTCTCCATGCGCCTCTTGAAAATCATTAACAATAATATGTTTTGAGTTCCTACAACCTGTGTCCAAAGAATCAACTATTCCATTTGTTGCCAATGTGCATACTAGAAGAGGGTGAGTAGGTCCCTGTGGCTCCTGGCTTTGATCTTCACCCTCCTAAAGGTTGTGGTATTTCACCAGCTAACCTTCTCTGCACCTTAGCCCAAGGGTTTGGTCTCTAATAATTCCCTTTCTTCCCCTTCAAATGTGGACCAGTTCAGACAGCTAAAAGGAAGATTGAAGAGGGGAAAAAAATGCTTAAACTACCTAATTGGTGTGATTGTGTATTTTCTACTTTGTGAACGGTACTAGAAGCAATATTGACCCATCACTGCAAGTTGGCAGGGAAATGTCAAGACAGGGCTGCAACAATATTCTCTGTAATGAACCCACCCTGAATACCAAGTGGGGCAGGCTAGTGGAAAGCAAGTGAGAATGAAAAAGTATAAACACTTCTGATTAACAGCCAATAGCACCAGCTGGAGCAGACAGTCTAACACAAAAGGGTCAGCCCCAGCGCTGACAGGCTTGGCAAGGCAAGCTCGTTAACGGCAAGATGAAACTTCATTTGCTCACAATTTCATAGGCTCTTTCAGAGATGCCGCCTGCAAATTGACACTAGGAGATGGAATTGCATTTAGCTAGACTTTTCTGGCAAAAATAGAAAGACTCTCACCAAGTCTTTCCTGGTGTTTGCAGACCTTTTAGATTCAAAAGGAGGGCACATGATAAAACCACACAGAAAAGCAACAATGACAACCACAAAGCCCCTATGGAAAGTACTGGGGCTTTTAAAACGTGGCTGGATGTACTTGGCTAGATGCTCAACGAAATATTCAAACAAGGAAAGTGAGGCTCAGAGGGAAACAGCATAGAGCCTTCTGAATGACTCATGGCATTCAGATTTAAGTAGAGAACGAGTACTGACATCAGTGGGAAAAGCAGTCATGTATAAAGAATCCAGCACTAGCTGTTTAAAATTAAAGTATTTTGGGGCATAGCCAATGGCTCAGTGATAGAGCATCAGCCC
This sequence comes from Saccopteryx leptura, assembly GCF_036850995.1. Taxonomy (NCBI): domain Eukaryota; kingdom Metazoa; phylum Chordata; class Mammalia; order Chiroptera; family Emballonuridae; genus Saccopteryx; species Saccopteryx leptura. The sequence continues at coordinate 18,215,351 of NC_089513.1, forward strand.
AATGTTTCGATGTCCTGGGTTTGATTCCTAGTCAGGGCGAATAGGGGAAGTGACCATCTGCTTCTCCACCCATCCTCCTCCCCATTCTCTCTCTCTCTTTTTTCCCATCCTGCAGCCATGGCTTGATTGATTCAAGTTTGTTGGCCCTGTGCACTGAGGATGGCTCTGTGGAGCCTCCACCTCAGGCACTAAAAATAGCTCAGTTGCCAAGCATGGCCCCAGATGGACAGAGCATCAGCCCCAGATAGGTGGTTGTTGGGTGGATACTGGCCAGGATGCATGCAGGAGTCTATCTCGCCTCCTCTCACTTGGAAAAAGAAGAGAAATAAATACAAAAATAAAATTAAAGGATTTCCAACCTGTGTATATACAGACAGCCAACCCCCCTGGCAGTATAGGGCTACTGAAAGAGTATCAGGACCTGTCCTTCTTCTGATATCATCACTAGCTGTATTCTTTTCTTTCAGCAGGTCATTCTATTCTCTCGGCTTCAGTTTCTCAACTGTAAGGATCAAGTTAGAACATTGATTCCAACTGTATATTTGAATCATGTGGAGGTCTAGATAAAACACTGCCTGGTCCCACCTCCAAAGTTCCTGATTTAGGAGTAGGGCCCTAACATTTGCATCTTCTAGCAAGCTCCTAGTGATGCCAATTCCACTGGCCTGGGGATCACACTTGGAGAATTAATGGGTTAGATGATTCCTAAAGTCTCTACAGGTGCAATATGCTCTGAGAACATTGTTGGACTCACTAGAAAGCTGATGTAATTTAGATCAGCATTCAAAATAGCAACACACTGATTGGTTTACTGGAACTCATTATATTTGAATGTTTGCAGTGTGACTGTGCCTGTAATCCACTAATCGAACTTAAGTTCCACTACTTGGAAATTCTTCTGGGTAGATGCCTGCCTAGGAAGAAGGTCATTACTAGGTGAACACCATAAATAAAAGTAGTGAACAAGAGGCTGGTACCTTCTAGATCTATTCCAAAAAGAAGGTGATTGCTGAGTAATCCAAAATAGAGCCAACAGTTATAAAACATACTCTGTTCTATAAAAGCTCCAGTCTGTACGGGTTATAACCTTTTTAAAGTACCTAACATAGATCAAAATGCTGGTATTAAATCTATTGTCTTTAAGAGAAGCATCCAAAGTAGGAATTAATGGGGAAAACAGTTCTTGGCTGAGATTTCTTAAGACTGAGCTTTGGAACTAAGAAGCTATGGTCCTGCATCTACCACTTGGGTCCTGTTCTTGCTAACAGATTTATATGTATATAAAGTCTAGTGTTTTCAAAGATCTACCCTAGAGATCTAGACCTACTCCTTATTTTGCCTAGAAACATAGGTTTTTCTGATGCGTAGCCTGACTGCCACCCTGCATTGAAATACATGGCCATTGCAGATCTCTGACTTGGCAAGATCTCTTCCAGGCACTGGGAGACCCACCCCATGAGGGCAGGAACTTCTGTGTTCACACCTTCAGGTTCTCTATCCAGCCTGGAGGAGTCAATCAGTGCCTTACTTCCTCTAAGTCAATGACTTAACCAGAGAGGGGTGATTTAGCACCTCAGGGGACATTTGACAATGTCTAAATAATTCTTGGCTGTCAAAAGGGGTGAGGGTGTTTCTCCTGTCATCTGGTGGGTAGAGACCAGAGATGGTGCTAAACATCCTACAATCCCAGGAAGCCACCTTTCCCCAGCCCACATACAACAAAGCATTATCTAGCCTCAAATGTCAACAGTGCCTACGTTGAGAAACCCTGACATAGGTGTTTAAAAAGTTGTGTTAAGATTAATGCATTGGTCTTAGGTTATACATGTACATGTTCACTTTTAAATTATTAAAATAATATGTAATCATAGTTTTTAAAATATAATGTGAAGCTAAGAATCAAAAAATAAAATTTTTAGCAGTTAACAGCAGATAAAAGTGCACATTTCCATTTTAAGAGGCAATTTGTTAATAGATAGAAGTCAAAATCCAGTCTTGACTTTTGTTCCCAGTCTTGATCTGTAGTCTGGCACCAGCGAGAGCCTGCAGTTGAAGGGGTTTTGAGTAGGAAAGGATGCAGACCACACCATCTGAACAATCAAATTACCTACTTCAGGAAGTTCTTCTGACTTGGGCTTTTTCACAAACTGGCCAGACATTGGCTTCAAAACTTCATGTTAGAAAATGGATTTCAGAGAAGAAACTTAGGCCAACTCCTCAGCTTCAAGAGTATTTTAGACAAAACGTTAGAGGAAGTAGAAAAGAATATTTTCTGCAAGATGATTTAAATATATAAAACATAGTCATAAACCCAGCCTTGCATCTATGGTTGAATAAGTCGCTTTGTCAATATTGATTGCCTGAGGATTTTGGTCAAGGGCTACACCTAGATACAAAAAAACTTTCCCTCGCCCTGACTACATTGAGTCTTCACAGTGGAAATAAATTTTGCCATTTAATTGTTCAGAAAGCAATTCAAACAACAAGCAAACATGCCAAAACAATGCCTTTTATCCATTTCTGTGTCCTGATTTCTTTCTCTTAGTTCTACCAAGAAACCAAAGATAAGGTTTTAATTCTACACATCACTTAGTTCCTTCGATGATTCTACTCAACTCACTGAGCAAGTCAGTGTTTCTGCAATTTGGCCATGAGAAAGGGGTGGGTCATCAGAGTGAGCTCATTATGTGCGGATTCCACTAGGAATCTAACTGGCAGCATCTGAATTCTATCACACAAGTCTCTGAACTGCATGCCAGGTAATACATTCTTGTCCTTTTTGAGCTAGTTTGAACCAAAGACCTTAAAGGAAAAAAAAAAAGGAGGAAACAGCCAAATAATTATATCAAATTAAATACTGTGACTTCTGAAAGAAACTTTCTATCATTCTTGGGAAAATTGCTCCTCCACTGTGTACTAGAGATCTATTGATCTGGTTATTTTTAGAGATTACTGTTTCATCACCAGATGTGAGCTGAAAACAGTAGTTGAAAACGTTGGAAGCTCAATTTGTGTCTTATCTTGAACATTTTCCTGTTGTCACTGCAGATTAAAACAATGACAACGTTGCAAATAAAAACAATGAAAGACTCCCCAGTATACTTGTTTTTACACTTAGTTAGAAAATAAAAATGCATTTCCATTTTTTTCCTCCAGTAACAAGACTGGGACCAACCCTTCTAGGGACCACAGAGCTGTTGATAAGATGCTTAACCATTCGAAAGGCGTGATTTCATAATGTACAGTGAAGACCTTAATGCTGTGTACACACTTTGACCAATCAATTGCATTTTTATGAATATATTTTAAGGAATACCTAGTCATGTAAGCAGAAAGGCAGGAGCAATGAGGTCTTGCATTTAAAAGTAAAAATTTTGGAATAGAGGTAATAATTGTATTGCCTACAGCTAATAGGAGTGTTGGGAACAATGCTAATATATTAATTGAAAAAAAGCAGTTTGTAGAAGTTTCTCAAAAATTAAAAATAGAACTACCATATGATCGGGCAATTCTACTTCTAGGTATTTATCTGAAGAAAATAAAAACACTAATTTGAGCGGCTATGCACCGCTATGTTCACTGCAGCACTGTTTACAATAGTCAAGATATGTAAGTTGCCTAAGTGTCCATCAATAGAGAAACAGATCAAAAAGATGTGACGCATAAACACACATACACACACACAATGGAATATCACTCAGCCATAAGAAAAGAATGAACCTTGCCTTTTACGATAGCATAGATGAACTAAAGGGTATTATGCTAATTAAAATAAGTCAAACAAAGAAAGAGAAGTACTGTTCCTGACACCTATAATTTTATTAATCAGTGTCACTCCAATAAGTTTAATGAAAAAAAAAAGAATTTGTAAAGTGACTTTTTTATTTATTTTGTTTTATTTTAGCTTAAATTAATGTAAAGCATGGTAGGCTACATACCAAAATGTTAGTTGTATATCTGTGTGGTAGTTAAGTGGGTCATTTTATTCATTTTTAATTAAATATATTTTATTTTTCTTATAATGAAAATGTACTATCTTTTAAGAGAGATGATAAATATCTCAAAAACCAAAAGAATTTTTATATTCCTCTGATGTCACAGAAGTTTATATTGACTATGTTCAGTTTCTTGATAGAAGCAACGCTTTTGTAATATATCTAAGTAATGGTAGAAACTTTCCAGGAATAAAAAGGTAAAATTTTTTTGGTAGTTTGGCTAAAATTTTAATGTCTTGATACTATAACTGCAGCATATTTCTAATGCTGGCTGAATCGAGCTCACTATTGATTTTTAAAGAAGCAGCCTATTTGAAGACATTTATCTCCTTATAATCAACAGTATCAATGGCATTTTAACTAGGGAGGAAAAAAGGCAACTCTTAGGTTATAAACTCCTCTTTGGTCACCCGAAAATGGTAATGACTCTCTGTGTACCTTGCTTTGCTAAGCTTAATTAAGCACAAGAATTTATCAAGTATTTACTCTGTCCTTAGCACAGATATCAGGGTTGCTGCTCGGGACACTGAGAATCAGGGCACTGGCGAGGCCCCATGGACAGTTGATGGCCACGTCCATTTTGATGGCCGGTGCCCCTGTTGCACCACTGCAGACATATTTTAAGAATCCCAGCTGCAAAACTTGATGTTGACACACTCAGCACTTGAGCCCCACTTATAGAGAAAACACTAGAATTCAGAAAGCAAACATGTATGTGCCCATGCCCGGAAAGCTCCAGAAGCACAAAATTATTCTCGGCTCATTAAAGAAACATTATTACATAAACATGAACCATTTAGATCTAAACTGTCAACTCCTTGAGGACAGGAAAATTGTTTATATACATTCTTCATGTCCTACAGTATCTAGCTCTGGGCTGAGCATATATTCAGTATCCAAAAACATTTGATAATTTGCTGATTATAAAAGAGAATATGACAATTCACACTGCACTTCCTTTGCACTGTTTAGCCTAACGCTTTGGAGGTCCTGAGATATCCTTTCTATGTGATAATGTTAACATACAGCTTAAATTTAAAAAGGAACCAAAAGTGACGTCACGGAAATGGCGCCGTGAGCAGCGCGTCCGACAGATCTCCCCAAAATCTCAACAAATTTATCAACTAGAAACAGAAAAATTTATCCTCGGAGCATTCCGGAGTTCCACACACACACTGAAAGCAAAAGGACTGTTGCCGAGGAGGGAGTACACCTGTGGTGAGTCAACCCACACGTGCAGCTGCCCGCCCACACTCGGGGAGCGGCAGCCTGGGCACTGGCGGCCGCCGCTGCATGACCTGAGAAACCGCACGCGCGCCCCCCCTTGCCGCGGTCCGGAGAGTCCCCGGCCACTGGCGTGACGAGAAACCGCGCGCGCACCCCCACCGCGGTCCAGAGAGTCCCCGGCCACTGGCGTGCGGAGAAACCACGCACGTGCCCCCGCCGCAGTCCAGAGAGTCCCCGGCCACTGGCGTGCCGAGAAACTGCGTGCACTCCCCGTGCCGGGAGGGGCGCCAAGGCTGTCTTTCCTAGTCAGGAGATTCTCTCCATGGGCGGGGCACCTCACCCAGCCATTCAAGCTAACAATCAAGCGTTGGGGGGAGGGGCGCGCAGGCAGCCTGAAATACTTTCTGGAGCACAGCTGCGGATCCAATCACTGAATGATAGGCGCTGAACAGTCACCTTGACAACAATTGACTCCCAGCCCCACCTGATTATGCTGGAGGCTCTGACTGCCAGAGCCTTACCCAGAGCCTTGCGCTGAGTGGGATAGAGTGGGGATTTCCCAGCTCTTTGAGCCTGTTACTCCCCAGACAGAAGCAGTGGCAGCCTCATAGCTGGATCACCAGGCTGCTAATTCAGGAAGGGGAGACTAGGAAAGAGACTCTAGGAAAGCAAACTCTCTCATTGTTGGACTCTGCAAATGCCAACAAGCCTTGACTACCAGCGAGACTAAAGCCAATTATATGACATTGCCATAGAATCCCATCAACTGCAAATCCCTACCTAAGCATGACACAGGGGCAGAACCTGGGGTACAGAGTCACCGACGAGGAAGAGGGAGAGAAAAGAAAAAAGGAAGAAGTTAACCTCTCAAAATCAAGAAAAATCCACAGACTTTATAACTTGTTCCACTAATTCTTTGTTGTTGTTGTTTCTTTCTTCTATCTTATCGCCTTTATTATTATTTCTATTTCTTCCACCTCGGTCCTTTTACTCTCTGCCCACCTTATGCTACCCTTTTCTTGAACTACACTACCCATGAGTGTTACATTTTATTTCTTTTCTTCATCCTAACTCTCCTTTAGGGTTACACTCCAAAACCCTTAACTCTCACTCTCTCCCCTTTTGTTTTTTCCTTTCCTTTTTTTCTTCCTTCATTTCTCTCTTTTTCTTATTTTTTCCTTTCTATTCATTTCTTCTTTTATCCTTTTACTTTTCCTCCCATTTAAGCCTCAATCACGAACAAATTATTTAATTTGGGACTCAAGTTTTTTTGGGTTTTTTTTGTTCTTTTTTTTTCTTCTGCTTTTGTTTTTGGTTTTCCTTTATTTGTTTGTTTTTGTGGCATTTTGGGCACTTTTTACATTGCTTTTTAACTCACTAGCATTCCTCCCAACCCAAAGTCTCCATTGTATTTAGTCTTTGCTCCACTTAATACAACAGATTTTTACTTATTATTTTTATTTTTATTTTTTTCTTCTTTAATTATTGTTTTTTCTCTCCTTTTTTCTGTTTCCCTCTTATCCCTCTCATTATATCTCTTAGTTGACCATCACTTACAAGCAAATCATTTTATGCTTGTCTAAGATTTTCTCCTTTTTTTTTTTGTATTTAGTAGGTCCCTACTCCCTTTTTTGCCCCTTGAACTCTTCACCCCAAATCAGGCCCTCCATTATAGGCAGTTTTTGTTCCATTTAGCATAATATAATTCACAAGTCATCACGATATTTCCCTAAGGAGGTGAGAGGAGGGGAAGAGAAGAAAGAAAAAAGGGGGAAATAATAAATTATTACTTATTTTTTGTGGAGTGTTTTCCTTTTTTTTTTCTTTTTCTTTTTTATTAATTCTAATTAACACTATCAACAAGACCACCTTCAGATACCAATAAGAAAAAGGAAATCGAACATTATGGATACAAAAGATAGAGAGGTAACACAAATAGATGTGGAAAAATCTATGGAGAAAAGATTTAACATATTGGAAGCCTTGGAGCCAAATGACAGAGAATTTAAAATAGAAATCTTAAAAATACTCAGAGATATACAAGAAAACACAGAAAGGCAATTTAGGGAAATCAGAAAACAACTCAACGATCACAAAGAATATATTACCAAGGAAATTGAAACTATAAAAACAAATCAAACAGAAATGAAAAACTCAATTCAAGAGCTGAAAAACGAGGTAACAAGCTTAGCTAATAGAACAGCCCAGATAGAAGATAGGATCAGTGAAATAGAAGACAAGCAACTTGAGGCACAACAGAGGGAAGAAGAAAGAGACTCAAAAATAATAAAAAACGAGAAAGCCCTACAGGAATTGTGTGACTCCATCAGAAAGAATAACATAAGAATAATAGGTATATCAGAGGGAGAAGAGAAAGAAAATGGAATGGAGAATATACTCAAACAAATAATAGATGAGAACTTCCCAAGCCTGTGGAAAGAACTAAAGCCTCAAATTCAAGAAGCAAACAGAACACCGAGTTTTATTAACCCCAACAAACCCACTCCAAGGCACATCATAATGAAGATGACACAAACCAATGACAAAGAAAAAATTCTCAAGGCAGCCAGGGAAAAGAAAAATACAACATATAAAGGAAGACCTATTAGATTATCATCAGATTTCTCAGCAGAAACTCTACAAGCTAGAAGAGAGTGGGCCCCAATATTCAAAGTCCTGAAAGAGAGAAACTTTCAGCCAAGAATACTTTACCCATCAAAACTATCCTTCAAGTACGAAGGAGATATAAAAATATTCACAAATACAGAAAAGATGAGAGAATTTATCATCAGAAAGCCCCCACTCCAGGAAATACTAAAGGGGGTTTTCCAACCAGATTCAAAGAACAAAAGAAAACAAAAACACAAGTAACAGCTCCACCAAGAAAACAATAAAACCAAATTTAAAATGTGACAACAAAAGAAAAAAAAGGGGAGAAAAGATGAAGATTAACAGTAGCAAAGGATGATGAAGCGCAGAAATACACATAAGAAAGGGTACTACAATGAATATGGTAGGTACCCTTTTCATTACTTAATGGTAACCACCCTTGAAAAAACCACCACAAAAACACTTGACTTAAAAAAGGTAGCAACAGAGGAAAGAAGTATGGAATACAAACAAACAAAAACAAATGATAGAAAAACAGAAGAATCAAACAAGATACAAAACTAACAGAAAGCAATTTATAAAATGGCGATAGGGAACCCACAAGTGTCAATAATTACACTAAATGTAAATGGATTAAACTCACCAATAAAAAGACACAGAGTAGCAGAATGGATTAAAAAAGAAAATCCAACTGTATGCTGCCTACAAGAAACTCATCTAAGCAACAAGGATAAAAACAAATTCAAAGTGAAAGGCTGGAAAACAATACTCCAAGCAAACAACACCCAAAAAAAAGCAGGTGTAGCAATACTCATATCTAATAATGCTGACTACAAGACAGAAAAAGTATTCAGAGACAAAAATGGTCATTTCATAATGATTAAGGGGACACTGAATCAAGAAGACATAACAATCCTTAATATATATGCACCAAACCAAGGAGCACCAAAATATATAAGACAGCTACTTATTGACCTTAAAACAAAAACTGACAAAAATGCAATCATACTTGGAGACCTCAATACACCACTGACGGCTCTAGATCGGTCATCCAAACAGAGAATCAATGAAGATATAGTGGCCTTAAACGAAATACTAGAACACCTGGATATGATAGACATCTACAGGACACTTCATCCCAAAGCGACAGAGTATACATTTTCCTCTAGTGTACATGGAACATTCTCAAGAATTGACCATATGTTGGGCCACAAAGACAATATCAGCAAATTTAGAAAAATTGAAATTGTGCCAAGCATATTCTCTGATCATAAAGCCTTGAAACTAGAATTCAACTGTAAAAAAGAGGGGGAAAAACCCACAAAATTGTGGAAACTAAACAACATACTTCTAAAAAATGAATGGGTCAAAGAAGAAATAAGCGCAGAGATCAAAAGATATATACAGACAAATGAAAATGAAAATACGACATATCAGAATCTCTGGGATGCAGCAAAAGCAGTAATAAGAGGAAAGTTCATATCACTTCAGGCCTATATGAACAAACAAGAGAGAGCCGAAGTAAACCACTTAACTTCACACCTTAAGGAACTAGAAAAAGAAGAACAAAGACAACCCAAAACCAGCCGAAGAAAGGAGATAATAAAAATCAGAGCAGAAATAAACGAAATAGAGAACAGAAAAACTATAGAAAAAATCAATCAAACAAGGAGCTGGTTCTTTGAAAAGATCAACAAAATCGACAAACCCTTGGCAAGACTCACCAAGGAAAAAAGACACAGGACTCAAATAAATAAAATCCAAAATGAAAGAGGAGAGATCACCACAGACATCATAGATATACAAAGAATTATTGTAGAATACTATAAAAAACTATATGCCTCCAAATACAACAATCTAGAAGAAATGGATAAATTCCTAGAACAATACAACCTTCCTAAACTGAGTCATGAAGAAGCAGAAAGCCTAAACAGACCAATCAGCAGGGAGGAAATAGAAAAAACTATTAAAAACCTCCCCAAAATAAAAGTCCAGGCCCAGATGGTTATACTAGTGAATTCTATCAAACATTCAAAGAAGACTTGGTTCCTATTCTACTCAAAGTCTTCCAAAAAATTGAAGAAGAAGCAATACTTCCAAACACATTTTATGAGGCCAACATAACCCTCATACCAAAACCTGGCAAGGATGGCACAAAAAAAGAAAACTACAGACCAATATCTCTAATGAATACAGATGCTAAAATACTAAACAAAATACTGGCAAATCGAATACAACAACATATTAAAAAAATAATACATCATGATCAAGTGGGATTCATCCCAGAATCTCAAGGATGGTTCAACATACGTAAAACGGTTAACGTAATACACCATATCAACAAAACAAAGAACAAAAACCACATGTTCTTATCAATAGATGCAGAAAAGGTTTTTGATAAAATACAACACAATTTTATGTTTAAGACTCTCAACAAAATGGGTATAGGAGGAAAATATCTCAACATGATAAAGGCCATATATGATAAACCATCAGCCAACATCATATTAAATGGCGTAAAACTGAGGACTTTCCACCTTAAATCAGGAACAAGACAGGGTTGTCCACTCTCTCCACTCTTATTTAACGTGGTGCTAGAAGTTCTGGCCAGAGCAATCAGACAAGACAAAGAAACAAAAGGCATCCATATCAGAAAAGAAGAAGTAAAGGTATCACTTTTTGCTGATGATATGATCCTATACATCGAAAACCCAAAGGACTGCACAAAAAGATTACTAGAAACAATAAACCAATACAGTACGGTCGCAGGATACAAAATTAACATACAAAAGTCCATAGCCTTTCTATATGCCAACAATGAAATATTAGAAAACGAACTAAAAAAAATAATCCCATTCACGATTGCAACAAAAAAAATAAAATACCTAGGAATAAACATAACAAAGAATGTAAAGGACCTATATAAAGAAAACTACAAGGCATTGCTAAGAGAAATAGAAAAAGACACAATGAGATGGAAAAATATTCCTTGCTCTTGGATAGGAAGAATAAATATAATTAAAATGGCCATATTACCCAAAGTAATATATAAATTTAATGCAATTCCCATCAAAATTCCTATGACATTTTTTAAAGAAATGGAACAAAAAATCATAAGATTTATATGGAACTATAAAAAACCCCGAATAGCCAAAGCAATCCTAAGGAAAAAGAATGAAGCTGGGGGCATTACAATACCTGACTTTAAACTATATTATAGGGCCACAATAATCAAAACTGCATGGTATTGGCAGAAAAATAGACACTCAGACCAATGGAACAGAATAGAAAGCCCAGAAATAAAACCACATATATATGGTCAAATAATCTTTGATAAAGGGGCCAACAACACAAAATGGAGAAAAGAAAGCCTCTTCAACAAATGGTGTTGGGAAAACTGGAAAGCCACATGCAAAAGAATGAAACTCGACTACAGCCTGTCCCCGTGTACTAAAATTAATTCAAAATGGATCAAAGACCTAAATATAAGATCTGAAACAATAAAGTACATAGAAGAAGACATAGGTACTAAACTCATGGACCTGGGTTTTAAAGAACATTTTATGAACTTGACTCCAATGGCAAGAGAAGTGAAGGCAAAGATAAATGAATGGGACTACATCAGAATTAAAAGTTTTTGCTCAGCAAGAGAAACTGATATCAAAATAAACAGACAGCCAACTAAATGGGAACTGATATTTTCAAACGACAGCTCAGATAAGGGCCTAATATCCAAAATTTACAAAGAACTCATAAAACTCAACAACAAACAAACAAACAATCCAATAAAAAAATGGGAAGAGGACATGAACAGACACTTCTCCCAGGAAGAAATACAAATGGGCCAACAGATATATGAAAAGATGCTCAGCTTCATTAGTTATTAGAGAAATGCAAATCAAAACTACAATGAGATACCACCTCACCCCTGTTAGATTAGCTATTATCAACAAGTCGGGTAATAACAAATGTTGGAGAGGCTGTGGAGAAAAAGGAACCCTCATACACTGTTGGTGGGAATGTAAAGTAGTACAACCACTATGGAGGAAAGTATGGTGGTTCCTCAAAAAACTGCAAATAGAACTACCTTATGACCCAGCAATCCCTCTACTGGGTATATACCCCAAAACCTCAGAATCATTGATACGTAAAGACACATGTAGCCCCATGTTCATAGCAGCACTGTTCACAGTGGCCAAGACATGGAAACAACCAAAAAGCCCTTCAATAGAAGATTGGATAAAGAAGATGTGGCACATATACACTATGGAATACTACTCAGCCATAAGAAATGATGACATTAGATCATTTATGGCAAAATGGTGGGATCTTGATAACATTATATGGAGTGAAATAAGTAAATCAGAAAAAAACAAGAACTACATGATTCCATACATTGGTGGAACATAAAAACGAGACTAAGAGACATGGACAAGAGTGTGGTGGTTATCAGGGGTGGGGGGAGGGAGGACGCAGGAGGGAGGGAGGGAGAGAGTTAGGGGGAGGGGGAGGGGCACAGAGAAAACTAGATAGAGGGTGACGGAGGACAATCTGACTCTGGGCGAGGGGTATGCAACATAATTTAATGACAAGATAACCTAGACATGTTTTTCTTTGAATATATGTACCCTGAATTATTAATGTCATCCCATTAACATTAATAAAAATTTATAATAAAAAAAATAAAAAAAAAAGGAACCAAAATCACTTTTTATACAAAGTAAAACTAATATAATTAATATAATATGTAAGCCAAGGTATATCAGAAAGTAATTTTGTATAAACTCAAAAATAAAATATTATTTTTCATTTTTTAAATAAAGCATAATCTTTAAATTGATCACAGAGCACTGTTATTTTATAATAGAAAATATATATTTAAAAAAAAACACCTTGGATTTTTACCAAAAAACAGTCCTGTAAGTCAGATCATCAACAAATAATTAAGGAAGGTATATCTTATTTCTTCTTATAAGCTATTCCCAATAGTTTTTTAAAACTGAGCATTATCTTAGAGCTCATCTCTCTCGGCTCTACCAACAGTAGAATATACAACGGCAACTTACTTTTATTCTACATATACATCCCTAAGAAGTTCCATGACTCCCTAGGATATAAATTAGTGAATAATTGCTTGAAGGCTCCAACTGATTGGCACTATAAACAGAGGAAGGCTTATGCAGTCCTTTTATTTCAGAGCTTCTAAAACTAAGTAAAATGTTAACAGCATGTTATCAGGAAGAACACAGAAGAGTGTACAAAACCCACGGAACGGACATGACTAAACCCTGGGTTGGCTCGCCCTGCTTTGCTTTACAGAGTGGCAAGAAAAAACTAGGACGGTGAATATGCAGAACATATCCAAATCCTGCACATGGATGATCTTGTCAGAAAATATCTAGTCTTCAGGAAAATTCAACATATAACCCAAAAAGCTTAGATGGTTTTCACACTTGAAGTCATAGAATACCACATTTATTGTACAATCATAAAAATAATTTTCTGCAACCATTTTATTTCTGGGATCTTTTTTTATTGCTCAATATCTAATGGGAAGTGTTTGTAGACTACATTTTCTCTGGAGTGTCAATCTACATACATTTGTAAGAAACTTTCTTAAGTAGAGTTGAGTCATTAACCCCAAGTCCTACTCTCCTAAAAGTTGTTGAAAAGTATATGAAGTTTGGAACAGATAGGGTTCATCAGTCACAAATATCAGGATCATCCAGATTCAACAGCCAAAAAAATTTTTTTTAAATATTGTAAAGCTAGATCCTTTAACTAAAACTAAAGAAAATACATTTCTTGCATGGATACCCACTCTTCAAAGACAACCCAGTGTCAGTGTCCAAATTGCTGTTCTGTATATTTAACATAGGATGAGCCAATGATTATATCACCTGTGATTACCTAGGAAGTAATTCAGAAACTTAGGTCTCTGGTTAGAAAAAGTAGTAAAGAAGAATCTGTTTGAATGTCTTTGATATGAAAACTTTCCATAGTTTTTCACTGCTTTGGCAATAAAGACAAGGCTTCCAAAGGGCTAGAGTAACATCACCAACATGGCAGAAGAAGAATTATATCTACCATCTCCCCAAAAGGGACGCAAATTTTTATAACCCCTCATTGATGAGAGGACCTTTATGAAATTCTTGGAGTGAGAAATCCCTGAACACCATGGAGGGACAAAAGAGAGTGGACACCTAAACCTTGTGCTCTGGTCTTTCTTCCCCTCTGCCTGCTCCTATTGGATCTCTATTCACACATGTTCTTCCTGCCGGGTCCTTTTGTATGGGCATCTTTCCCGCCCCAAAATATCGTTGCGGTCTCAGCTTAAACATTATCTTCAAAACATTAAGAAGTACTGCTCTTAGATATAACTTTCCTCTGGCAAGTAGTGGTGTTTATAATTATATATTGATTACTATAATTGTTTGTTTTATACCTGTCTTTCTGACTAGGGCATAAAAACCATAAGTAGACAGTATTTTGATTTTTGTTCACTAGTATATACCCAGTATCAAGCAAAGCTACCACTCTCTACTCACTCCATAACACTTATTAAATTACTGAATAAAAGTAACTTTTACTTACCTTGTGGCCCTTTACAAGCACCTTTACCTGTAGAGGTCAGGACAAGAGGAAATAAAACCTGCAGCCTTCCCTAAAAAATAGACCTTCCATAGGCGTATCAATCAGTCCCCTAACAGAAAGCTGAAGAAATTCACATAGAAAAACCAGGTCTGCTATGAAGTTGTAAAAGCATCTTTCTGTCACTGGAGAATATGGAGAATGATGGAGACAGTAAGTGAACATTCATTTACCTTTTGTCAAAGCTGTAGTATGAACACAGTGTAGAAAACCCGCAGCATTGTCTAAGCACAACAAAACTAGACACATTTTCTAGCGAATGACTTCATCTTAAGATGAAAACTATCAAGCTGGAATAGATGATGGTGACAAGGAACTGTGGAACAGTTATAAAAGAGAGAGACTATACCAAGGCGGAGTACAACCCATCTAACTTATTTTCAGTGCAACAGAAAAAGGTGCTCTAAGCCAAGTGTCTCATCAGTCTTTCTCAGACATTTTAACCCATGAGAAACTAATCCTCTTGGATAAGATTTGGTCTTTAGGAACTTCCTTTAAAAATGCAAGAATGCTATCACCAAAAGTCCCTTGTATAAGTTCTTTTTAAACATTTTTTTATTAATTGATTTTAGAGAGAGAGGAAGGGAGGAAGAGAGAAACATCAATATTTGTTGTTCCATTTACTTATGCATTCATTGGCTGATTCTTGTATGTGCCCGGACCAGTGATCAAACCCACAACTTTAGTATCAGGATGATGCTCTAACCATCTGAGCTACCCAGCCAGGGCAATGTGAGTTCTAAAGGAAAGCAGAAAGGATAGAAGCCCCCAAGCTTTACACAGCAGTGATCATTCATTAGTTTTGCATATATCACTACCATACTATCGACACCTGTAACTGAGATTTGATAAAAGCCTGAATGGCCCTCCCAAGCTTGAATTAAAGCTTTTACTTAACACATAATCATTAAAGTTGAATTCCTGCTATAACATATGGAAGGCAAAAATTATATGTATGAAATTTAGGCTTATGACCATTACCTACTAAGAATAGCAATATAAATCATAATAAAACTAGGAGATTTTATTACAAATAGAAGTACAGTATTACAATTGAGAATATAAATGAAAAGAGAAAGAAATGACAAAATTTGTTAATCATTCTTTATTACTGCTGATATTGAATTATTCAGATTCAATTCAATAAGAATTTATTGTTCTACCACATGTCGGATGCTGTTGGTGTGACTGTTAGTGTTCCAATTGGGTCACCTTAAAGCTGGTACATGTTGGAGAAAGGAGAATACTTGGGAAATTATTTGATTAGGCCTTGATTCACTTCTATTATCAACTTTAATTATTGCATGAGGGGGATGGGGTGACTGTCTTCGACTTAGACATGTATATCCCTCAAATAATACTAAGGTATTCACATTTGCTCGCCTAGGATGTCATTTCAGAAGCCATCTCAGTGATTTCCTACGGACACTTATTTGAAAACCTTCTTTAAACTAAGAATTAATTAGCCATTCCAATAGCCACAGTCTGCAAAGAAGGGGAGGCATGGGGTGAAATGCCGTGAGCTCAAGGATGTTATGGTTTGAGACCACCTGGTCAGTGTACTGTTCAAACAGCAAACCAATTACGCAAGACTGATGGTCAGGTATCAAGGAAACTATTAGGTTTATACCAATGGTACAAAAAAGAAAACGGGCCCAAAATGAAGTTGCTCATATCAAGCCCCAGATCACTTAACTGAGACTTAATTACAGTTTTGGCTTTCCCAGAAAAAGAATCTTAAAACCAATGAATCAGGAATCACCTAATCAGCACTAGTTAGATAATCTGCCTAGCAGACTCCCCTCATCCGGTAAAGAAAAATAACTTTGCAATAACCAACCCCCTTCTTTGCCTGGCATAATATCCCTGTTCCTGTTCCCTTCTGCCTAGGAAAGTCTTTGATTTTATCTAGCCCCCTCCCCCCGAGTTCCCATTTGCTAGTTTGGATGCTGCTTAAATGCAAATCAATTTTTGCTCAGTCTCTTAAAATGTTTAGTATGCCTCAGTTTATTTGTTTACCCCTTCTAGTGTGTGTCTACAAGAAATTGAGCTTGTCCACATCAATGCACTGGAACAGACCAAGATACTGTCTCCAACTGGGACTGTCATATGGAAGGGTAGTAGTTGCCCTCACAAGCTAGGGGGAGAAGCAGGCTTCCCTAAGCCCTAAGCTCATCTTTAAAAACCTTTGGTGAACTTTCCTAAATCTCTCTTTTATTCTTTTTCTTTTCTTTTTCTTTCTTTTTTTTTTTTTTTTTTGCCTTCAAGGAACAACCTCTCACCCCAATAGAAAACTATAATGATGGCATGCATTTTGCAAGTTTTCATTACGTGCTAAGTTCTAAGCATTTCACATATGTCAACTCATTGAATTATCACACAAAACTACAAGCTCAGGCATATTATTGTTCCCATTATTAGAAATGGAAAAACTGAGGGCCAATAACTTGTCACTAGTAAAGGCAGGAAGTGGAATTTGAACCAAGGTTGTCCTGTTTCAGTGTCCACACTCTAGTTTAAACCACTGCCCTACCCTGCCTATTGCAAAGAGGTTCCTAAGAATTCCACATTAACAGTCACTGTCTTTGCTGCTGTCAGCATGGCACTACCCTTCTCTTATTTGCTGATCAAGTTAATTGAATTAACATATATAAAAAGCTGGATCTACTATTCTTGCCTGTACCTAAATATCTCTCTGATGAATAGTCTTCCCAAGTTGGGTTGGTGTGCTGACAATACCGTTTCCATGGACAGAAACAAGACCCAAGAGCTGAGTTAAAAGCTGTGTTCTTCATTCCTTTCTCGGGTTCCATTGACCTTACATAGCTTTCACACTGTAGAATTCGTCACAGGAAGAAAATGAGTCCTCATGGCATGGCTGGTATTTTGGCTGGGCAAATGAAGACAGATCTCTTTGTTGAGTTTACTGCAATTTTCAAACAACTCGGATTTCTCAAGTTATTACAATTCAGCTACAAAATGATATTACTTCAAGAAACACAAATTTTGAGATATTCACTATAGGCATAACGATAGAATGTAGGCGGCCTTTGATAAAAAAATACACTTTAAAAGAATAATACAGTGATGAAAGGGAGTGGAAGAAAAGAAAGAGACAGCAATTAAGGTTATGGAAATGGGGCATTTCTATGCAAGGCAAGTTATATTTAGAGGTACCTTGTCAAGTTAAAAATATTTTTTAAAAACCATTACTCTCATAAGTCATATATAGTTAAACCTGAGAAGACCTGTAAAAAACAGAAAAAAATGCTAACAATTATTAAGTATATTTTCCACTTTTCACTCAGTCTGGAACACATAACTATAGTCCTAAATTATCACTCAAAGTATAAGGTATAATATTCATGTTAAATCAAACTGATAAAAGTGATGAATTTAGCTAAGAAAAGCTTGTTTGTCATTCAGACATTTAGTAAGAGATCAGAATGCAAGTTATCCTTTGTAGAAGAAAATATATATATATATGTAACACATACACATGGACTTCTAAATTTGTATAACTCTTTATATTTTCTAAGTAGAAAAATAAAAATTTTGTTTTTGTTCATTAGTTCATTCCTGGTGTGTTTTTGATAAGTCCCCACGTGCTTTCTATGAAGGAGGCAGACTTCTGGGAACCTTGCTTCAAGTGCTTTTCAGAAGGAAGGAACTGAAATGAATAACTGCTCCTCTTTAGTGTTTTTATTAAAAAATGATCAACATATATTCACTAAGTTCTTATTTTATGCTAACTATTGTAGGCACTGGAATGGCCAGAAGGAAAAAAAAAACCCAGAAAATCC
This sequence comes from Saccopteryx leptura, assembly GCF_036850995.1. Lineage (NCBI taxonomy): Eukaryota > Metazoa > Chordata > Mammalia > Chiroptera > Emballonuridae > Saccopteryx > Saccopteryx leptura. The sequence continues at coordinate 18,233,637 of NC_089513.1, forward strand.
TTTCATGTCTTCATGGATCTTACCAAAGTATTAGGTCTTATTATAATTGCCCATTTATAAAAGAGGTTGTTTTAGGATCATTTTTGGGATGTGTGAGAGAGTCAATTGCGAAAGATCCCCTTCTGAAGTCCCCATCTCTCAGATATTGATGATGACTCTCATAGCCTTGATTATATTCTGGAAGCTACTTTTTTGGAAACATCGACATGCAGCTACACATGGGACTGGAATATGGTTCTTCCATTGCTTCTGGAACCATGCTACATATATCTTCCGTGTCTCATCATTCAATAAATGTTACTAAAATGTAAAAGATATCACAAAGAAGAGGTGTCATTCTCTTCATCTCCCCTTTCCCAAGGCCACTCCCTTCCCACATCCTCCTCCTCATTGATATCCTAACCAGTGTCAATTTCACTGCTGGTGGTTAGCAGTAAAAACAAGTGTCCCCATTTGGGGAACTTAATGCTAAAGCCTGCCCTGTTCTGACATATTGAAGCCATGAAAAAAAGTAATGTCCCTGTCCTGAGTTGTCTTTTAACTAGCCACAAAATGATGGTGAATTAGGTAATAAAAATGCAAAGAAAGTCAGCACTATTCCAAGGACAACCCGTTTTATTTGATTTGAAGCATTGAAGCTAATGCCCAATACTACCAGGTATGGTCAATTCAAACACACATACATTCAGTTACTGGTTTGCAGCTATAAATCAAATTCCACATTTCAACAAGAACTCCCCCCAGCTAAATAACCAGCGTAACTGTGAGTAGGGAGATTAAAGGTTCTGAATGCCATTACACCTCACAATCCAGCTATGTTTTGCATTAGCATGAGAAAACTGACTGCCCAACTGAAAATTGGCTTCTATTAAAGGGGAAAAAACTACCAAAGGCCATTTTCTAGTAACATGGTGGATGGCGATATCGGGCTGATGTTAGAAACATCCTTCATTAACCTGCTACTGTTGGAAAGCTCTACAGATTTCAACAGGGTAAAAATTGGGCTGAAGAATTACAATTAAGCTTAAAACAGAGTTCAGAAATGATAACGATACTGTGCCCCATCACATGTGTGTATTTATGGTGAACTAATAGAGCTTTTCGGTGTTGCCTTGGCCAGCAGATTACTTACAGGCATTATCCTGATGGACTATAAAGGGCATAAAAATCTTCACGTGCCAGAAGATAATGGGATGAAGTCCCTTGGCTTATATCTTGCTCTCTGGTGTATATTAGTACATCAGTGGCCACCAGCAATTAACTCACCATCTTCAGTGCTGTGAGTAGTCTTTGGCCATAAGAGTATGTTCTATGGGCCAGGGCACCTACCCTACAGATCAAAACGATTTTAGGGTAGCTACCAATGATACAGTTCATAAATCTCTTGACTGGTAAGAAGTAATTTGCAAATTATCAACAACCTATTAATCTGAAAAATCACTGACATGCCTCTAACATATCCAATGGGTTTACTGAAAAACTTAGAAGTGAAGAAAATAGAGGAATATTAAATACAACAGGAAAGGTAAAAAATAGCAAGAAAGAAGGGAAAGGGAAGAAAAGTTATCATATATGAAGGGGTGGGGTTTCATCAAAGCCAAAAGCAAATTCTTTATCTCATTTCTTACTAAATATGATTTAGGCTATCAGTCATTCCTAAATTGAATTCATTTCTACAAATATTTATTGAGCTCCAACTATATTCATAGCTTTAGTACTGTGGTGGGTGAAACTATATCTATAATAATCTTTTATATTATAGAGAACTTTGCAGGTTGTAAGGCCCTGTCTCAAACTACCTAATCTTCACAGCAATATCATGAATTGAGTATTATTTTCACCATATTTCTGAGAATAAAGCTTATATAGTTTGCCCAATGTCATGCAACTAGCCCTTAGGAACAGTGACACCAATTTATGTCTACTGACTCACTCTTAAACAAATCAAACATAAAAACACAAATGTATTATTTTTTTTAGTTACCACTTATGTTCACAATGTTAAATGAGGCCCAGGGACAGAGAGAGAGAGTCCTTTCAGCTGGAGAGGAAAAAGAGGAGGGGCCCCACAGTTAAACCGACAGAAGCTTTGGAATTAAAAACTTGCAAAGCACTTGAAAAAGGAGTATGAAGTGCTCAAAAAGCTCTGACTTCAATTCAGCAGGTGTATTACTGATAATGACTCTTGGACACCTACTTTCATAGTGGAGGTCTTAGTGTCATCTGGGAAATGGGGATAGTAATTGTACCCACTTCAAAGTTGCTGAGAGAATGAAAGGGAATAGATAGTCCTATGACAATTTGCAGGCTACAGAATCACAGTGGTGACACCAGTGACAAAGGCAGTGATGTCGCTGCTGCTGTCTCTGGGTCTTCCCACTCAAGGTTGGTCAATGTCTTCCAGGAACCCACAGTCTTACTAACCCATATAAGATAACTCTTTAATTGTAAGTAAAAAAAAGAACTGTCCTAAGCAAAAAGATAGTTTAATTGATAAGTCGCCATAATTTGAAAATACTGCGGTAGAGATGGCTTTGGCTGTGGCTTACTTCAGGGCTTATAACCAAGATCTGATAATGAGGTTCTTCTCGCTGAGTCTCTTCCTCTGAGACAGTGACATTCCCAGCTGGCCGTATGTTCAGAGACACATGTCAGGAGCATCTCTTTTTAGTATCAAGTCTATTTCCCAGAAGTTTGTGAGCTGTCTCCTTTTGTCTTTGATTTTTACTGGATCATATATAGACATCCCTAACTCAATCCCAAGGACCAGGAGAAGGTGCTGTGATAGGCTGTGGCTGGTCACATGGTCGACCCAAGTGGAAACGGGATCTAAAGCACAAAGGCTGAGTGTGGGGGAGGCTGATTCTCCCAGGAGAAAAGCACAATACCCCTCAGCCTGCAAAAAAAGAGCAAATGGTGGCCTTGAGACAAAAACATATGCCCAATACATTGACATGGGTCTTGATATGAACCCACTGTTCTTTTCTAAGATCTATTGCAATTTTTCTACTCTTCCCCTTCTATCTCAATCTGTACAATTTTCCAGACTTAGTATTCTAGGTACCGAAATAATTTGATATAATTTCTCCTTAGATCTATTTGGACTCTCTTGCTTTTATCTCTTTTAAAGTCAGTTGTGCCTTTGTACTTTAATTGATTTCACTTTTAATTACATTTTTGATGCACAATGATTTACAGACATGTCCATCTCAGAACTCCTCCTTAATATGGGAAGCAGTGGGGGCCGCATTTTTATTTGAAGGTTTGCGTTCAAATCACGCTCTTAATCCCAGGCTTTAAGTTCTTTGCTGATGAATTATGCCCATTATTTGTTCAAACTAATTCAAAAGGGTTGTGAGCATTATTAATGCACAGACACACATATACATATACACACTTGTAAACAACAAAATAAAACTTAAATCATCATTATTACTACTCTGGGAGGAAGAAGAAAGAGAAAATACGGTTCTGTTCTAGTCCCTGCTCTGTTACCCAGTATGCTACTTAGGATGATAAGTCATATTTAAAAGGAGAGTTAGAACATAATCTTGAACACCATTCCAGCTATGATACTCTATGACTCTGTAGTTATATATCCAAAAGAGCCTCCTTGATAACACTTTGTGTATTTTCATCCTAATAAAATCTCTCAAGCAAAAAATAATTACAGAAAATAATGGGAAATCAACCTCATGCCCCAGCTCAGCTAGGACCCTGCCCTGAATGCATGGAGACTGAATTCAAACAGGCATGTCCTCTGGAAAGCACTGTCTGGCGAAAGCCAGGAAGACTGAGATGAGCAGACAGGAAAGGGGGAGTGGGAGGTTGGGGGGTGAATACTAATCTGCCTTCTTTTCACAGAAATGTAAGTCTAAAACTAGGTAAACAAGATAAAATCCATGGCAGATACACTTTAAAAGGCATTTATGGGAGCTGACAAACTCATGGAAACGTGGGAACATTTCATTTTGCCTTATAAAATAATAAGTACAGTCACTTCACACACACACACACACACACACACACACACACACACACACACACACATCCACTTACCCCCTTAAGAAAATAAGTAACAACTAAAATAAAGTTCACTTATGGTATCTGAATTTATTTTTCCCCCACTACAAGATAATTTGCACATGTACCAACCATTGTCTAAATGACCTAAAGTTCAGTTATTTAATCACCTGATTACACTTCTAATTTTGTTTTGCAATATACTTTCAGTAATTTTGTTTCCCAGTGTATTTTAAAAGGAGGGTTTTATAACGCACATACTACAAACTTTTTAACAAGGGCAACCTAATTGACAGGAAGAAAGAGGAAGAACAAAGGACACTGAAAATTAACAAAACAAAAATAGTGATAGACATCATGGATAGTAAGAGTTATGAAGGATGAGGATTTTATACACATACAGACAAAAGCAACAAATAAAAAAAATAAACTAAAAAAATCTAAATCCAAAAAGTTCATCATCCATTATCAGTTCCTTAAGTGATCTTATTTCTGGCTCTAAGTCTACTGAGTTCAAGGCATATACTACTCCTTGCTATATTTCTGCCATACTGGTGCTCAATAAGCACAAAACAGTCTCTAGTGTTTGTTGCTTTCATCAGAGTTGTATGATTCACAAGGTAAAGTTTGGACAGGTGTAGAGGCACTATCACATTACACTTTGTGCCACATCAACACTGCCACCCATGTGTAAATAATCAGGTTGGAAGGAATAGCAGAAATGCTTTAGAAGATGGAGATAAAGCCTGAGGGATATGTGTGAAGAATCATCCTCGTTGCCTTGGTGATCCTCGGTGATAGTCAGGGGTGTAATGAGTTGATGGCATATAAATCATTCTAATGACATTTTTAGCACTGGTAGGTGAAATCACCTCTTTTCCCCTTACCTGTCATTATCTTCTTAATACCTTCTCAGTCAATGCCAAACTACTTATTTTTAATATCATGCCTGGCATCTCATAAATGTTCCCTTTCCTCAACTCCAGACAGGTGGCCTCAGAAGAAGTCTAAACAAGAATCTGCCAAGACTGTGTCTATTTCCAATAAACAAAGTGGGGGATTCTCTGAAGTCTAGAACCAAAGACAATCCTCCTTCCTTTCTCCTTTCCTTAGAGGCCGCTCTAAGCTCTGAATCACAAGGTTTACACGCTTCATCTCAGGGAGATTGGGGGAAGTAATGAGAAGATAAGCAAAAAAAACTGTCAAGACTTTATCTGGAAAAGAAAGAAATTTGAAGGGAACAAAGGTTTTCATTACTTGATTGATTGTTAAAAATAACTATTGAACCATCAACTTATGAATTCAACTTTGGGATTTTGCTTGAACCCCTATTACCAATTCTGGAAGAGAAACTCTTAAATGGTATTTTAGTTTTCTTATAATGCTGTTCATGCAATAGAAAAAATAGCTATAATACTTAAAAGGCACCATAAAAGCAGAAATTCTAGTTATTAATAAGCATATGAAAAAGTGTTCAAGCTTATTAGTCATTAGTGAAATGCAAAGTACAAAGCACCTTGAGATATCATTACCCAACTGCCAGATTGGCAAAAATTAAAATGTCTGACAATGCAAATGATTGCAAGCACATGCAGCAATTGAAACTGCCATTCACTTCTTGTGGAAATATAAATAGGAAGAGTTGAAGATGTGTGTACTCCACACACCTGCAATGAGTCTCCTGCGAAGTCTCTCAAGAAGGCTTTTCCAAGTGCATTTTGATTCATGTTGGAAAATGAGCCACATTGTCTGTGGTAGTGCCAAAGTGAAAAAAAAATCTTGAATGTGGTGATATTGTAGTATATTCATAAAATGGAAGGTTATACAGCCAGAAAAATGAAATACAGGACCAAAATATGAACAGAACTTGTAAATATAATGCTGAGTGAAGGTAGGGCAAGGAAGGACACTTAAAGCATGGGTATAAAAATTGATGAAGATACACTCTTTTGATTTTTTTGTTTGTTTTAGGAATAAAGCAGAGGTGGGAAGTATATGGTGGGAGGAAGCACACACAGTTCAGGAGAACACATTTGCATAAGTGTACTCTGTATAATTATTCTACGTATGTACTGTAGCTAGCTCACAATGGGAAAAGTCTCAGAGCTCCATTTGTATTTCAGCCCTCTGGTCAATGACAGAGGGTTTAGGAAACTTCCCAACTGGAAGACAGCTGGCTCTTGTCTAGAGTCATTTCCAGCTCCACAGTTTATTTTTGCATTGTGGAGATCTGCCATTTCTTCCCTTATTGGCTGCTTCTCTGCAGGAACATTCAATAATGACTCCTAGTAAGTAGAAAGTGATTTTTCCCCCATTATCTTTTTTTTCTTCTATGGAATTGTCTAGCATGAAAATTACTGACTAATATGTTTGAACCTCAGGCCACAAAAATTTTGGAGAACCACAATAGACGAACCACAATAGACCAGGTTTCTAAACTGGACACTATAGTAATCCTGCCTTCATGATAAGGAAATTCAGGAGGAAATCTTGCTTACCTAACTTATTCATCTTGATGAAAAGCATCAATGTCTCTTTTAATTACTCACTTTTAACAGCTAGGAACATTCTCTCTTTCACTGTTACCACTACCATACCACATTTTTTCAATGATATGACTCACAAAGAGCAAAGATTGTATGGAGCCAGATAAATAAGGCATATATAACTCTGTTTTTATATTCCTAAATATACCTAAAAAGAAATACCAAAACCAAAATTCTATTTTACAGAGTGAGGATCACTTGGTGTAATACATGCAAATTACTATGAAACCATAAATTACTTTGCTTTTTTGTACTTTTAATGCAGTTTCTATTATCACTATTCTTCTAAAAACCTGCACCCCAATTATAATTTTTCTACAGGAGTGGGAAAGAAAGCAACTAAAGATCTAATTCAAATGGTGAGAAACAGTTGGAAATCATATAAAATGGTTTCCAAATCAGCAACTGCTCTTAGGAAAGACTAAGAAAATTGAAGCTGATACACAAACACGTTAGGAATTGAGTACAAATGAGAATATTTTATTTCCAGAACCTTTGTGACCACATGAATGGGTCAGGTAAGCGAGTGAGTGGTTCACATGCTTGTACTATCTTTATTTCCCTAATGCAATATAATGCATCTTTAATCTCTAGCACCTTCTCTCTGTGTCCCCTGGGTCTGCATCTTTGATACATGCATAATTCAATTACATGAGTTTTAGTAATATAGTAATTCAAAATACTATAGTAATCTAAAATATCAAAATTAATATAGTCTTTCAAAATATCCAATTACTATATTCAAAATATGCTAACTCAAAATATTTAGTAAGTTACATGTTTCTCTAAAGAATGGATATAGGTAGAAAGCAGGTGGTTCTGGAAAATGGAATAAAATAGAATTGGTCCAGAAAATAGAACTCAGTAAAGCTTTATGCCACTGTTAGTAACAACAGAAAATAGTAATGTCTTACATAAATGGGGTGCTAAATTCTAGGTATCTTGATAAGTTATGATCCTTAATCCTTATAATAACCTCACGAGGGAGGTACAATTCTTATCCCCATTATAGAATTCAGAAACCTGAGCCTTGGGGAGTTTAAATGACTTGCTTCAACTCACACGGGTAGTGAGTGTAGTACCTGGATTCAGAAAATCTAGGAGTATGTATTTCTAAGCACATAAAATGTGCTTTCTTTTTATGGAACTTTATTTAAAGTGAGGAGTTATTGGATGTTATAATGGTTATAACCATGTATAAATGGTTAGCCAAAATAGTTATGGGTAAATAAAAATACAACATTTCAGAGGATAAAAAACTGGGAAGTATGCTATCTATCTATCTATCTATCTATCATCTATCTATCTATCTATCTATCTATCTATCTATCTATCTATCTATCAATCTATCATCTCTCTATATGTAGTTTGATAAAGTGATTTAAAAATGATAAACAACATGCAGACATGCAAATATTTGTTGAATGAACAAATGAATGGATGATTAATATGAAGAATGAAAAGGTGACGTAGAGCCAACTGCAGAGATATAAGAATAACCACTCTGGTTGGCAAGTTGTGAAATATCTGGTTGGCAAGTTGTGTTCTTCTATTCCATTTATTCTCTGTGTTATTAGCTGATGTGCTAAATAAAAACATCAATATGCAATGTTGACATAAAAGGACACAATGACTTCAAGACAGTGAACTGTGATAAAAAGAAAAGCAACAAAATTGTTTAGGGGAATTTATTTCTTACCTTCATGGCTTAAAACTGTAAAAGTTTTCCACCTACATTAAATGGATGATTGCATTGACTTGTCAGGTTGAATTTATCTGAGTGTAACTTCTTAAATTAGTCCAGGTTTATAACTCACATCCTCAGTTCTGGACTCTTCTGCCTTTGGCTCTAAAGACTATTCCATGGTTGTATTTAACAGCTTTATGAAGAAGATCATAATATGAGACTTCAGTGGTCTTAAGGAAGAAGGGTGTTGCTGGAAGGAAATATCACTAATATTGATGGCGCCGTAGAATTCCCACAGCTGTCATGAATTCTCATCAAATACTGTTTTGTCACCAGTGCCAAAGTATGCACTTATGTTCTATATTTTATATGATTTACATTAATTTAATTTTATATTTTATACACTTCCACATTCACACATTCCTTCTTATAAATGGTTAGCCAAAACAGTTATGGGTAAATAAAAGTACAACATTTCAGAGGATAAAAAACTGGGAAGTATGCTATCTATCTATCTATCTATCTATCTATCTATCTATCTATCTATGTATCTATCAATCTATCTATCATCTCTCTATATGTAGTTTGATAAAGTGATTTAAAAATGATAAACAACATGGCAGACATGCAAATATTTGTTGAATGAACAAATGAATGGATGATTAATATGAAGAATGAAAAGGTGAGGTAGAGCCAACTGCAGAGATATAAGAATAACCACTCTGGTTGGCAAGTTGTGAAATATCAAGATAATCTAGAAACAAGCAGCAGAAAGGAGACAAACAAATATGGAGACCTGTGAGAAGCGTGTGGTGGGGCGACCACCATTATGGTTTACCTGGGATTCAGGGAATTTCTGACATGTGGGATGTTGAGAGCTAACTCTGGAATAGTGCTTGGCAACCTGGAATGAGGTGGTCACCTGGAGCGGGGGGGGGGGGAAGATCTGGGACTAGGAGTCCAGAAACCTGAGGAACTAGAAACTCTGACACTAGCTTGACCTATTACAAACCACTTACTTGAGTGACTTAATTTCTTCATCCATTTAAAAGGGAAGCAGTAGACAAAATAATCTTAAGCGTCTTTTTAAATATAAAAAATTCTCTGATCAGATATAAAGAGTTGCTGGACAAGACCAATACATTAAACAGAAAGACACAGCAGGTGATCCCAGCAGAGGTAAATTCAATCTTTTTAAAAGAAAAGGGAGCAAAGATATAAACAAAACAACTAAAAGTCCAAGAAGTGTAAGATCTAAATTTCTGATTTTAAGACACTCTCACACAATTTAGTGAGTGAAACTGTACTTCAGTTAGGCCATGAGAACACAATTAAAATGAATCCATTAAGCAAAAGCCACTTATTTTTAAATCCTTGAAGCCTGTTTGCCTAGTTTTACTTCAGAGGACACAACCCTGAGAACGACGTAGTTCAGCAACTCAGACACTGAGGACAAGACACAGCTCTCTGTCCTGAGCCCTAATTCCTGATATTCATGGTACAGTCATAATATGAGATACGAACAGACCAACATACAAATTTTTTAAGATATGAGCTGCGACTCGGTCCATATTTTTGTTCGAGATCCTAGTGAAATTCCGATACGAGTCGTGATTCGGGAAGCTGCTGCTAGTTGGTGCATGGGTCCAGTACTTACAGTTTGATATACGAGTTGACTGACTTATGAGCTCAGTTACAGAACGAATTAAATTCATATCTCAAGGTACCACTGTATTGAGAAGTATACAGCATCATTAATTTTAAATTAATATTTAAACATAAATCTAAATATTTATATTTATCATTATTAATAAACTGTGTTACTATTCATACATATTTATTACATTTATGTTTGACAGAAGATTATTTGGAATTTTCCCCAATGTGCAGCATACCTGTCCACTTTCTTCTTATAAGACACTGATAGAAAGGTGTTTCTCTTGCTTCACATACAGTTTCTGTTCAATTTGCCTTTCCCAAACCATAGTGCTTAATAGGTTTCCTGGCAGCAGACACTAAACACTTTTAAGAGGCATTTAATGTGAAGCATTTGTTTATCTGTGGATTCATTATTAATAAAAAGCCAAGCAATGCACAGTTCCAATCAGGCAGACATTAAGTGGATCAGTCACCTGCATTATTAAAATGCACTCTGAGGGGTTTGGTGGGAGGACAGAGATTATTCTTCACATTCAATTATTCCTAATGGAAGGAGTCCCCCCACCTATATCACGTACAATAAGACAGCTTGCTCTTCCCACTGACCTATATAAATGTTCATAAGAGACTTGGTCTGCCCATGCTCCAGGCCCCACATGAGAGTTGGAAGTGGCCCATCATAGCAACTGCTGAACCGGCCGGGACCCCTGTCCACCTTGGCCTGTCTTTCAAGCAAAGCTCCAACACAGGAAGTCCCTGGGTTCTGTGTCTCCATTGTGAGGAGGCAGAATTCTGTCAGGGAACACGCTTTGGCTGTCATTAGATCAGACCTCAGAAATCAGGTAAAGACAGGCTCATGCTGCCTTGAGATCTTGACTAGGCAGAGCTGGAGAAGCAGAGTGGTGAACAGTGAGACAGGGCAATGAAAAAGATGACTAGCCATTCAGCTTCTCTCCTCTCTGCTTTCATAACCCACCAGGTCCCACAGGGTGTCTTTCCAGGTGGCTGATATTCATAGCTGGCTGCCCACTTGGGCTGTGGTTTAATGCCATTGTTTATTGCCAGGTGGCTCCACGTGTTCTATTAGATCAGTGGTTCTCAACCTGTGGGTCGCGACTCTGGTGAGGGTAGAACGACCAAAACACAGGGGTTGCCTAAAGCAATTGGAAATACATATTTTATTTAAAAATGTATTGTATAATAAATATGTATTTTCTGATGGCTTTAGGCAACCCCTGTGTTTTGGTTGTTCAACCCCCGCTGGAGTCGTGACCCACAGGGTGAGAACAGCTGTATTAGATTGTAAAGGTTTAAAAAGCCCAAATTATTTCTATGGATTTTCCTTTACAGGGCACACACAATTTGATGTTCAAAAATGTATGTTTTTCATGCTGCTAAAAAATATTAAGGCCTTAAGAGACCTAAGGATGGCAGCAGAGTAGGCAGATGCACAGACTCCCAGCTCACACCACCAAACTGGATAACAAACTAATTTATGAACAATCAGTGTGAAAAACCAAATCTGGACTACAAGAACAGCTCTCAAAACCAAGGAGAAGCCCTGCCCAGTTGGCTCAGTGGTAGAGCGTCAGCCTGACGTGCAGGAGTCTCGGGTTTGATTCCTGGCCAGGGCACACAGGAGAAGCATCCATCTGCTTCTCCACCCCTCCCCCTCTCCTCCTCTCTGTCTCTCTCTTTCCCTCCCACAGCCAAGGCTCCATTGGAGCAGAGTTGGCCCTATGGCCTCTATCTCAGGTGCTAGAATGGCTCTGCTTATAGTGGAGCAATGCCCCAGATGGGCAGAGCATCGCCTCCTGGTGGGCATGCCAGGTGGATCATGGTTGGGCACATGCGGGAGTCTGTCTGACTGCCTTCCCGTTTCCAACTTCAGAAAAATACAAAACAAAACAAAACAAAAACCAAGGAGCAAAGAAGAAGCCACAAAAAACCTGGTAGTGAGCGCCTGAATCTCCCCTGCTTACAGGAACAGAGGGGGAGTGAGGCTGAGAGCCCAGAAGGGATCTCACTCCAAGGAAAAGAGCAGAAAATACTGCTCACAGCCACTTGCTTGGTGACCAAGGAATGAGATGTGTGGAAAGGGCTAGCTTGTCTTGCAAAAAGAAAAGGGAGACAGAGAGACAGACAGTGAGGGGCAGAGGAATACAGGGGATGACCTGAAAAGCTGACTCATCCAGTCCTGGAGGTGGCCATAGCTGGGGGAGGGGCTGATCCTTCCAATAAACAAAAGTCAAAGTGCTTCTAGGTCACAGATCTCCAGACATCTCTCCAGCTCCAATCAGCACAACAAGACACAGCTGAAAACAAGAAGTGAGGAGGAGGGGCAGTAACTCAGGTCTCCATGGAGATCTGAGATACACCTTTCCCTGCTGAAGCTGAGAAAGCAACCCGCCCCCAGAGAGATTAGCTGGCAGAAGAGGCCTTCAGAGTCTCAGGTTACACCCACCGCATTCCTGGATACAGTTTCAAATAAACCCCCTGCTGAGATCAGCAAACAAGACAATCACCTGTTAAGAAAACAAACAAATCAAGACTTAAAAAGCAGTCCAAATCCGAAAGTGGATTACAAATAATAGCTGATACCAACCCAGAAGACCTAGAAATAACACAATTGAAAATTGGAGGCAGACAATGCCAAGCCTAGACTCAACCAGCTCTACAAATAAAACACCCAAACACACAGATATAATGAGAAGACAGAGAAGTGCAATCCAAATGAAACCACAAGAGAAACATCCAGGAAATAAACTGAGTGATATGGAAATAACCAACTTCCAGATGCAGAGTTCAAAATAATGATTGTAAGGATGCTTAGGGATCTTAGAACAACAATGCATGGTCATTATGAACACCTAAAGAAATAGCAAGTATAAAAAAGGATATTGAAATACTAAAAAAGAATCAGTCAGAGATGACATATACAATATCAGAAATGAAGACCACAATGGAAGGAATTAAAAACAGGATGGATAGAGCTGAGGATCGAATCAGCAAGTTGGAGTACAACTGGAATGAAGGCATAAAAGCAGAGAATAAAAAAGAAAAGAGACTCAAAAAGTCTAAGGAAACTCTTAGAGAGCTCTGTGACAACATAAAGAGAAATAACATCCACATCATAGGGGTTCCTGAAGAAGAAGAGAAAGAACAAGGGATAGAGACTTTGTTCAATCATATCATAGCTGAAAACTTTCCTAAATTAATGCAGGAGAAACTCTCACAAGTTCAAGAAGCACAGAGAACTCCATTAAGAGAAACCCAAAGAAATCTACACCAAGACACATCATAATTAAAATACCAAAGCTAAGTGATAAAGAGAAAATATTAAAAGCCGCTAGAGAAAAAAGGCTATCACCTACAAAGGAGCCCCCATAATGATGACATCACACTTCTCAACAGAAACACTTGAGGCCAGAAGGGAATGGCAAAAAATATTCAAAGTAATGCAGAACAAGAACCTACAACTAAGACTATTTTATCCAGCAAGGCTATCATTTAAAATGGAAGGAAAATAAAAAGCTTCCCAGATTAAAAAAAAAAAACAAAACTCAAAGAATTCATTACAACCAAACCAATGCTGCAGGAAATGTTAAGGAGCATGGTGTAAACAGATCAAAGTGGGAAAAGAATATAGCAAAAGAGGAATACAGCTTTAAAGAATAAAATGGCAATAAACAACTATATATCAATAATAACCTTAAATGTAAATGGATTAAATGATCCAATCAAAAGACATAGGGTAGCTGCTTGGATAAGAAAATAGGACCCGTACATATGCTGTCTACAAGAGACACACCTTAAAACAAAAGATGCACATAAACTGAAGGTAAAAGGATGGAAAAAAACATTTCATGCAAATGGAAATGAAAAAAAGCTGGGGTAGCAATACTTATATCAGACAAAATGGACTTTTAAACACAGAATATAGTAAGAGATAAAGAAGGTCACTACATAATGATAAAGGGAGCTATCCAACAGGAAGCTATAACTATTTAAATATCTACACACCTAATATAGGAGCACCTAAATATATAAAGCAGACTTTGATAGATATAAAGGGAGAGATCAACAGCAATACTATAATAGTAGGGGGTTTTAATACCCCACTAACATCACTAGATAGATCCTCAAGAACGAAAATTAATAAAGAATCAGCAGACTTAAAGGACATACTAGATCAACTCGATTTAATAGATAACTTCAGAACCTTTCACCCTAAAGCAGCAGAATATATATTCTTTTCAAGTGCTCATGGTACATTCTCTAGGATAGACCACATGTTAGGGTACAAAAGTGGTCTCAACAAATTTAAGATGATTGAAATCATATCAAGCACTTTTTCTGATCACAACGGCATGAAACTAGAAATGAACCACAACAGAAAAACTCAAAAATTTTCAAACACATGGAAACTAAATAGCAGGTTGTTAAATAACTAATGGATTAAGAATGAGATCAAAGAAGAAATAAAAAAATTCCTAGAAATGAATGATATTGAGCATACAACATCTCAAAATTTATGAGACACAGTGAAAGCAGTACTGAGAAAGAAGTTCATAGCACTACAGGCACACTTTAAGAAGCTAGAAAAAGCTCAAATAAACAACTTAACCCTGTATCTAAAATAACTAGAAAAAGAACAGCAAGTAAAGCCCAAATGTAGTAGAAGGAAGGAAATAATAACTATCAGGGCAGAAATAAATGACATAGAGGCTAAAAAACAATACAAAGGATCAATAAAACTAGGAGCTGGTTCTTTGAAAAGGTAAACAAGATTGATGAACCTTTAACTGGACTAACCAAGAAAAAAAGAGAAAGGACTCCAATAAATAAAATTAGAAATGAGAGTAGAGAAATAACAACTGACATAACAGAAATACAAAATATTGTAAGAAAATACTATGAAGAACTGTATGCTAAAAAACTAGACAAGATGAAATGGACAAATTCCTTGAAACATACAATCTTCCAAAAATCAATTGGAAAAATCAGAAAACCTAAACAGACTAATTACGTCAAATGAGATCAAAAGAGTTATTAAAAAATTCCCAACAAAGAAAAGTCCTGGGTCAGATAGCTTCACAAGTGATTTCTACCAAATATTCAAAGAAGAACTAACTCCTATCCTTCTCAAGCTATTTCAAAAAGTTCAAGAGGAAGAAAGACTTCCAAACTCCTTTTATGAGGTGAGCATAATTCTGATTCCAAAACCAGGCAAAGACAACACAAAAAAGAAAATTATAGGCCAATATCCCTGATGAATATAGATGCTAAAATCCTCAACAAAATATTAGCAAACCGACCCAACAATATATGAAAAAATCATACACCATGATCAAGTGGGATTTATTCTTGGGAGGCAAGGTTGGTATAATATTCGCAAGTCAATCAATGTGATTCATCACATAAAAAAAAAGGAAGGAGAAAAACCACATGATAATTTCAATATATGCAGAAAAGGCATCTGATAAAATCCAGCACCCATTCATGATCAAAATTCTCAACAAAGTGGGATACAGGGAAGATACCTCAGCATGATAAAAGCCATCTATGAAAAACCCACAGCCAACATCATACTCAATGGGCAAAAATTAAAAGCAATCCCCTTAAGGTCAGGAACAAGGTAGGGGTGCCCCCTTTCACCAATCTTACTCAACATAGTCCTGGAAGTCCTAGCCACAGCAATCAGACAAGAAGAAGAAATAAAAGGCATTCAAGTTGGAAAAGAAGAAGTAAAACTATAATTATTTGCAGATGATAGGATATTGTATATAGAAAACCCTAAAGTGTCAGTCAAAAAACTACTGGACCTGATAAAAGAATTCAGCAAAGTGGTAGGATATAAAATTAATACTCAGAAATCAGAGGCATTTTTATACATAAGCAATGAACAGTCAGAAAGAGAAATTAAGGAAACAATCCCCTTCACTATTACAACCAAAAAAATAAAGTACCTAGGAGTACATTTAACCAAGGAGACTAAAGATTTGTACTTGGAAAATTATAAAACATTAATAAAAGAAATCAAGGAAGATACAAACAAGTGGAAGCACATGCTATGCTCATGGTTAGGAAGAATAAACATCATTAAAATGTCTATATTACCCAAAGCAACTTAAAATTCAATGCAATACCAATTAAAATACCAATGACATACTTTAAAGATATAGATCACATATTACAAAAATTTATATGGAACCAAAAGAGAACACAAATAGCCTCAGCAATCTTAAAAAAGAAGAATAAAGGGGGAAGTATCACACTTTCGGATATCAAGTTATACTACAAGGCTATTGTACTCAAAACAGCCTGGTACTGGCATAAGAACAGGCATATAGATCAATGGAACAGAACGGAAAACCCAGAAATAAACCCACACCTTTATGGACAACTGATATTTGACAAAGAAGGTAAGAGCATACATTGGAGTAAAGACAGCCTCTTTAATAAATGCTGTTGGGAAAATTGGACAGCTAACTCCTGAAAAAAAATGAAAATAGACTGCCAACTTACACCAGTCACAAAAATAAACTCAAAATGGATAAAAGACTTAAATGTAGGCCGTGAAACTATAAGCATCTTAGAAGAAAATATAGGCAGTAAACTCTCTGACATCTCTCGCAGCAATATATTTGCTGATTTATCTCCACGGGCAAGTGAAATAAAAGACAGGATAAACAAATGGGACTATATTAAACTAAATAGCTTCTGCACAGCCAAAGACAATAAGAAAAGAATAAAAAGACAAACTACACAGTGGGAGAACATATTTGACAGTATGTCTGATAAGGGGTTAATAACCAAAATTTATAAAGAACTTGTAAATCTCAACACCAGAAAGATAAACAATCCAATCAAAAAATGTGCAAAAGAAATGAATAGACACTTCTCCAAAGAGGACATACGGATGGCCAATAGGCATATGAAAAAATGCTCAACATCACTAATCATTAGAGAAATGCAAATTTAAACCACAATGAGATGTTACCTCACACCAGTCAGAATGGCACTCATCAACAAAACAACACAGAATAAGTGCTGGCGAGGATGTGGAGAAAAGGGAACCCTCCTGCACTGCTGGTGGGAATGCAGACTGGTGCAGCTACTGTGGAAAACGGTATGGGGATTCCTCAAAAAATTGAAAATCGAACTGCCTTTTGGCCCAGCTATCCCACTTTTAGGAATATACTCCAAGAACACCTTAGAATGGCTCCAGAAGGAGAAATGCACCCCCATGTTTATGGCAGTATTGTTCACAATAGCGAAGATCTGGAAACAGCCCAAGTTTCCGTCAGTGGACGAGTGGATTAAAAAGCTTTGGTACATATATACTATGGAATACTACACAGCTATAAGAAATGATGACATCAGATCATTTATAATAACATGGATGGACCTTGATAACATTATACGAAGTGAAATAAATAAATCAGAAAACACTAAGAACTATATGATTCCATACATAGGTGAGACATAAAAATGAGACTCAGAGAGATGGACAAGAATTTGATGGTAACAGGGGCTGGGGTGGGTGGTTGGGGAGGGGGTGAGGATGGAGAGAGAGGGGTGGGGGAAGGGGAGGGGCATGAAGAAAACCAGATAGAAGGTGACAGAAGACAGTTTGACTTTGGGTGAGGGGTATGCAGCATAATCAAATGTCAAAATAATCTGGAGACGTTTTCTCGGAACATATGTACCCTGATTTATCAATGTCACTGCATTAAAATTAATAAAAATAAGATTAAAAAAATGTTAAGGCCTTCCAAAGTGATGTTTTTATTACCTTTAATCATAATCTGTGTGACATATATACTGCTAAAAAAATTAGGGGACATTTCAAAATAAATACAAAGTGATAAAATATTCCCTAATTTTTGTTCTACATGGGTTTCGATCTTTTCATTGGATTGCCCACTCAACAAACCCAGGAAATGCATGTCGCTAAAATATTTAGACACCCCAATCCTATATAATCTGTGCATGGTGCCACATAGGTTGTAACTGTGGACAAACTGATGAAGTCATGAATGCTCCTCCCTCCCTCCCTCCCTCCCTCCCTCCCTCCCTCCCTCCCTCCCTTCCTCCCTTCCTTCCTTCCTTCCTTCCTTCCTTCCTTCCTTCCTTCCTTCCTTCCTTCCTTCCTTCCTTCCTTCCCTCCCTCCCTCCCCTCTCTTTCTTTCTTTCTTTCTTTCTTTCTTTCTTTCTTTCTTTTCTTTCTTTCTTTCTTTCTTCTTTCTTTCTTTCTTTCTCTCTCTCTCTCTCTCTCTCTCTTTCTTTCTTTCTTTCCTTTCTTTCCTTTCTTTATTTTCTTTATTTCTTTCTTTCTTTCTTTCTTTATTTCTTTATTTATTTATAGAGACAGAGAAAGAGCTAGAGGGATAGATAGGGACAGACAGACAGGAATGGAGAGAGATGAGAAGCATCAATCATCAGTTTTTCATTGTGACACCTTAGTTGTTCATTGATTGATTTCTCATATATGCCTTGACCATGGGGCTACAGCAGACTGAGTAACCCCTTGCTCAAGCCAGCAACCTTGAGTCCAAGCTGGTGAGCTTTGCTCAAACCAGATGAGCCCATGCTCAAGCTGGCGACCTTGGTGTCTCGCACCTGTGTCCTCTGCATCCCAGTCTGACACTCTTTCCACTGTGCCACTGCCTGGTCAAGCTGAATGCTTCTGATGATAGAAAGCTCAAAACGGACCCAGTACCCAAGGGCTTCCCAGCATAGGACACTTCCTCTGGCTTGAAGGAGAGACCCTGGTATTGTTCTACCTCAATACACAAACCTCATTACCCCCCACTACCTCAGCATCCTCTCCCTGTTATATGCCTGTGGTCACAAAGATAAGGAAGTGATGGGTGAAGGACCTCTGATGGGAAAGAGAGGCTCACAGAGTCAGGGACATGCTCACCAGGGTGTAGTTCAAAGCCTATTGAAGGCTGAAATGTTGTAATGAAAATACAGTGTGTAGTTAAAGTTCATCCTTAGGAATAAGATGGAGTGAGGGTTTCAGAGGCTCTCAATTGATTTTCTTAAGCAGGTCTGAAAATAACACTAGGAAATGAGAAGGAGAACAGGGACACTTTGTCTTCCTATATGAGCAGGTAACCATTAACAATGGGAGTATTGAGCCCGGCGTGCCCTTTACTCGGAAAATTATCTGCAATATATGAGGTGATTCCTCTAATACATAAGCTGCTCTCTGACACCCCCCAACCTTCGCTACTCCTCCTCTCTGTCAGATTCTTCCTTCTGAACATTTTGAATTTTCAACCGACACTCTACAGATTGGAGTTTGGGGAGCTGAGTCATGCTCCTGGCGGAGGTTTATGTCTTCAGATATCCTAGTGTCCTTTGAGAAAAGGTTATTTTTCACTCAAGATGGGTAACTTCTTTTTCTGTGCCTTGAAACTAATTATGACATAAAAATAAAACCAAACGTCAATAGAAGTATAAAAATCTGAGTTACATATTATGTTTCTGTAGATTTCCTTACCCTATAGATCAAACTATAACCCTTAAACATGTTTAACCTCCTCAGTGTAACACTGCCAACTGAAAAATTAATTAGCCTTATTCACTAATAACAATTTAATAAAACAATGGCACCAAAGCACTTAGATGCTGACTTTTCTGAATAGTAAAGAAAGAGACAGAGTACAGGAAAGGGATTTGGCAAGACAATGACTATTGTTTAAAATCTAAGATAATGACGAGTGTTTCAAAACAAACAAATGCAAATTTATATCTAAAAAATATTTAAGAAGCATCAATTTTATGTCACATATTAAATCAGACTACAGGGACCTATCTCAGTGAGTCAACTATTGTGAGAATAAACTACTGCTTGTGCTCAGATTTCTAACCACATTTTCAGCATCATAACATAAGATCAGAATGGTTGATACAAAAGTGAAAATCATGTTAACCAGTTTGTTTTAACAGAATTCTACCATGCTTTTGAAGTTGTTGCTATTGCAGCATGCTGACTGATGAGTCCATTTTCTATAAAGAAATCAAGATATTTAAAGTATTTTTTCCCTGAAATACTAAG
Source organism: Saccopteryx leptura (assembly GCF_036850995.1). Taxonomy (NCBI): domain Eukaryota; kingdom Metazoa; phylum Chordata; class Mammalia; order Chiroptera; family Emballonuridae; genus Saccopteryx; species Saccopteryx leptura. The sequence continues at coordinate 18,253,624 of NC_089513.1, forward strand.
AGATACTTTCTCTAGAGCTTAACATAAAAGTCATATGCAAAACCAACAAACTACAGAAACAATGCAGAGCAAATTTAAGTTTTAAACGACTGCTGGAAAAGGTCATTAAGAACATGTGACCATCAGCTGGCTCAGAGAAGGACTGGTAATTGGAGGCTCTTCACCCCTCCCCTTTTTTGGAACGTTTGCTACCCCCCTCCCCAGAAGCCACTCCGCGGATTTAGCCTTGAGATGGATGTACAGTGTTGAAACTATCTGAACTGGGTGTGTGACTTAGCACAGCTAAGGCCTCTTGTGTACATGACTGATTCATGTAGGTTGGTACAGAGATCTATTCACCCTGCAGCCCACCTGAGACAAGCCTTGTAAATTCCCCTGTTTATTACACTTCCCAATCCAGAGTATTCTGCGTCTCTCTCTGGTCCTCCCCACCCTCCACAGATTGGGGCCAGGGGCAGATTTTACCCCTGAAGTTCCTGAGGAGGTCACAAACCGACAACTATATATCCCCGTTCTTCCAGTATCTATACTCAAAAGAGATATGCCCGCTTCCATGTCAGCAGACCAACAGGAATTTTAATTTAAGTGCCATTTAATGTTTGATTTTAAGCCACCAAGTAAGCCACAGCAGATAATTCAATAGACAAAATGTGTACAATTCTGGCCGCTTCAAAATATCTGCCAGACCATTAGAGGTTTGCTAGCTCTGCAGAGATTGTAATTTGAAATATTTAAATAAAATATGCTTAATAAATAAATAATACTGTATCAGTGATGGCCAACACATATTGCTTAAATTTAGTGAAAACTGCTAGAACTGTCTTAATAAAAAATATTAATGTGTGTGTGTTCATGTGTATATGTGTGTGTGGCTTAACAAACATTTCTCTCTATATATCTACTATAATAAATAATATATAATATAAATATATATAATATATATTGCATTTCACATATGATAGAAATTGCATTTAACCCCTGTATCGGGATAGCACCAATAGATAGTAACTATTCTTTTTTATTGCCAGCATTTCTTTCATGAACTAGCCAGCTATAATATAAATAGTTAATGTCAATCTGAGTTCCCTGTTCCACCAAGTCCCCCCACCCCACTCATATCTTCTTCTCCTGATTACATTTTTGCTCCTATTTTTCTCTTTTAAGCGTGACAAGATTTTAGTCACTACTTAGAAATATCCATTTCCTCCCACAGCATGTCAATCAGAAACCTGCCTGTATCCGACAACCCACAGGAAGCTCAACATTGCCAGTGAAGTTTAATGCAAATATCTTAGAATATATTTGACACTCCCCTTAGACAGTTTCTATGAAGAAATACAGACTATGTTTTTTATACCGCCTTATATTTCTTTCCCATTAAATCTCCAAGTCACGTTTCCCAAAATAATTACTCATAAAAATAATGATAACTGACATGTATGCCTGGTCTTCTGATAAACCCTTTAATTCACTGTAACTGTATCAGGATGATCATTCGTACTGTACTCATTTATAAATGAAGAAGTAGAGGATTCCTCAAATCAGATACTTTGTACAAATCCACAGATCTGGCAAGTTATGCTGTAAAATCCAAGTGCCTTTTCCTCCAAATCCTTGCCTCAAATAGCTCCCATTCCTCTTTTATCCACTGCAGCACTTCACGCACAGTAAAGATTGAAGAATAACTACTGGTTGGCTGTGTAGGTGGCAATAAAACTCCAGTAAATTCAGTTATGATAGAGCTTGTTATTACACAGACTTATAAATGATTCAAAGCATGCTCTTCAAAAGATAACAACTCCATCATAAAAGCTTGACTTAGCACAGTCAGCATATACGGTAAATTTCAGGACTGTATCTCAACATCAGGGTATATACATATATGTAACTATTCCACAATGAGTATCATTTCTTTCAACCCTAATTAAATTGTAATTTTAAACATTTGAAATTTTAAAACATAGGCATTTAAAACCTATCATTCTAGAACTGAAGCTCCCTAGGTGAAGAGATCACATTTTACATGTTCACTGCTAAATCCTAGCACTTTACTTATGCTTTATATATACCGTATTTTTCCCTCCATAAGACATACTTTTTTCCCCCAAAAGTGGAGGGGAAAATGCCCATGTGTCTTATGGAGTGAAAAATATGGTATTTTATAATATTTTAACACACCATTTGGTTCAGAATATTTTTTTTTCTTATTTTCCTCCTTAAACCCCTAGGTGTGTCTTATGGTCAGGTGCGTATTATGGAGCGAAAAATACAGTATGTTTTATCTCAATGAGAAGTGTGTGTATAAACTCATACACACACTGATTTATAATACACACATGAAAAATACAATTATAAATGCTCACTTACTGTTCAAGTTAGGAGAACATGTGAAATACATTAAAAGTCCAGATTATCAAGTATTTTTGGATTAATAATATTGAACACTTACAAGGTACCATGAATCATCCCTTAAGAATTTTATATGTGTATAGAAGCTCATTTAATCTCTGTAACAACTTCATAAGCAACCATCATTTTTTTCACCTCTAGTTTTTGTGGTGTGGTCATTGTTGCTCATATTAATAATCTGTTCCTTCACATTGCTAAGGAGTATTAGACTGTATGGAGTATAACAGGCTTCTTTAATGCACTCACATGTTGAGGGACATCTGGGTGTTTCTTATTTGGGGTCATTATGATTAGAACAGCTATACTCATCTGTGTGCAGGTTTTTGTGTAAGCATATGTTTTTATTTCTCCGGGGAAAGCAACTAAGCGTTGGATTGCTGGCTCAATTCACTATTACATGTACTTTTTAGCTTTTGATTTTGAAGCACAGACACAGGAAGTTGCAAAAACAGTACAGAGAGGTTTTCTGTCCCCATCACCTAGTGTGCCTCCCGCCCCATGTGAGCAGATGAGAGAATTATCATTATCAAAGGAAAACATGGCTAGAATGAAGAAACTGACATTTGCACAATATGGGTAACTAAACTACAGACCTTCTTCAGACTTCACCAATTTTTGCATGTCTTCTTTTTTGTTTTTGGTACTTGGGTGCATATAATTCTGTGATATTTTATCACATGTATAGATTTGTAACACCACCAGCACAATCAAGATACAGGACTGCTCCATCCCAGCAGAGGGACTCACTCCCTCACCTATATTCTAAACATGGGCAGCTCGTGGCACAGAGCAGTGAGGAACATCTAAGACTAAACCCATGCAGCAGCTCATGATAGAGACAGGCTGTCCCAGGGTCCGTCTTCCCAGCATGCCATGTGGCCCCTCCAGCCAGATCGTTTTCATACAAGGCAGCATGCAGCACTTTATAATAACTGCCAAAGAATGTTGCTTGGCAGAGTTTTTTATTAGTAGATAAAATTATATTTATTCACTTAATAAATATTTGAATAACTGTATTAACTTAGTTTTTAAACTACTTGCCAGTAGACACTTCTAAATTTGAAGAGGGTGATTAGAACTCTCTCTGCTCTTTTAAGTAATATTATGAAATTATAATTTTAAGTGAAAACAGCAGAATATCACCATTTTATAGGGTCCAATCTAATTATAATAACAATGAATACTTAGTACTTACTATACTGGGTATTTTATAGAAGTTAATAATATTCTAAAGCTAACATCATTATAAAAGGCAACTCCTGGATTCAATTGCATGAAAATCCCATGCCCTTCCCCATTATGCCATTAGTCCTAGGATAGACTTAATGGGATCCATGAAGTCCCTCAAATTTTACATATTTGTATGCACATAAATTTTCTTGAGTTCACATATACTTTTTCCAAATGTGTTTTAAAAGGTGGAGGACAAAATATAAGATTAGGTATAAACTACTTCTTACTATCACCGTTAAAAACAAGAAGAAAAAAATGATGATGAGTAATGCAAACTTAGGGATTGCAAATCTCAAGAAGAAGACCACACATTTAAAGAATTTGAAAAGCAAGGGATTCTCAGCTCAATAATTTATTTCCAAATCAGTTCCTCTCCATGGAAAGTGCTTAGAACAATGAGTATAAAGCAAACACTCTCACAGAAATGGATATAAATGAAGTGCCTATTCTTAGATAAACCTTTTCTGAATTTCCTGTGATTTTTTTTCTTAGTATATTTGGAACCCTTGATTCTTGAGGAAAACAAAAAATCCACGGAGAAAATTCTAAAATGGGTATAGAATCTATATTATTGTTAAACAACTTTAATTTCAAGCAGGACACAAGAAACCAAAAAGAGTGTAACAATTTCAAATGGATGAAAACAGGCATGAAATGTAATGATCAGTACCATGACTTGTCACTTTTTTTTGAAATATTAGAAATATGTTGCATCAGATCATTAATCTCCTCTCCTATATGAGTTTTCAAAGCTTTGCTCATGCAAGTTCAATAACCAAGACAAGGAGAGGGAGTGCTCTCTGGGATTTTGGCACAGAACCCTCCTGGGGGCCACTCCAGTCTCTGGCCAAATGTTGAAGAAAAGATCCCAATTAGATGTGCTAAATGGAACCTACAAAGGAAACTTTGGGAAGCAGGAGACGCTACTGCAATCTTTGGAGAAGAATATTTTAAGGACAGAATGCAGTATACATATAGAGAAAAAACGAACTCAGTAATTGGTCTTAGAGAGAGGCTGTTCATGTCCAACTTAATGACAAGTGGCCCTTTTTTTATATCCACATACAAAGAAGTACAGTTACCATATCCAAGGCATATGCACCAGGGAATAACTGACATTAAACTAGGAGTTCCAAAACTTTATGCCCAGAGGTCAGTTTTCCCATCTTTATATACATATGCTCGCTTAAAGAACTGATGGCTTAAACACACTATTGGTGACGTAAGACACCACAGGGATTATACTAATATTTAAAACCACCCCTCCTTCTGAGTTGAATCAAATGCTTGAGTAGGAACTTGGCAAACTGTCTCCAATGTCAATTAATTTTTAAAGACAGGGTGCATATTCTACTGTCAACATGGGGTTGAAGACTTGACTTCTCCACTTACATTCAGCAAGGAGGATCTATTGAATGAGCTGACAGCACTGATGTCTGTAATTAAAGTGAAATTAATATTTATTTTAAAGTAGAAGTCGGCATTAAAAACCTATATTTATATGTAGTTTTGAATATCCAAATGGGACTCAGTTTTAACTCACTGTACTTGACTTAATCTGTGTTTTGGCCTTTTCTCTTTTCCCATCATGAACAGATGCTTTTCAATTACTGAAGGTGTGATGAAGATTGCCACTTCTGTGATGAAGGATGATGAGTTTCCTTTTTATAAACTGATGTTAGAGCTGGTCAGCCGATGTCAGAATTCTGTCTAAAGTTTAAGATCAATCTCTCCTGGTTAAGGCAGATGCTGGTTTCAGAGCTCCATTTTCCTGCTTTTGCATTAAGGAAACGATCAAAATTCTCCTTTCCTTGTTCTTTAATATATGCAGATAGAAACAAATCTTGTATTCCTTTTTGCTTACACTTGACAATATCTATCTCTTTACTTTTCTCCTAATCATAGCAATATATAAACCATACCATGGGATCTTCTGTGTTAGAAGATACAAAATTAAATACTGTTAACAGAAAGGTAAAAAAGACACCAAAATTAACCAAAAAATCATTGCCCGGCTACTCTAAATTCCTTTAAAATTTCACACAGTTATTTTTATTTTCTGTTTTCAATTCATTTAAATAAAAGGCTGCGTGGTTAAATAAACAATGGCAATTCCAATATAATAATCTAATTCCTTCATATATGAAGTAAGGCACCTGGGGTTCAGGAAATGATTTCCCTACTGTTAGTTCTCAGAAATACTGGCTTAGACTCTGATAGCAATGCATGTTTATCTCCACTTAAAATTCATGTCTGTTTCGACAAGAGAACGTTTCAGAAGAACATGCAAAATTATTAACTTTTAAGAAGTTTTTACTCAATGACACTTTCCAAAAACGTCTCCCCTCCTTTCCAGGGTGAAATCTTAATTGGTTCATGAAGCTGATTTAGCCACATTCAGCATTCCTCTTCAGAAGTCTTGTTTGATGTCTTTCTTCTGCATGGTGTTTTCATGGGGGGCTAGGGATAGCAGTCACAATAAAGTATTCTTGACTAATAGTTAAAAAATAATACAAATAGAATATATCCATAGCCTACTGAGAGAAACCAGTGAAGAAAACACATATCCGTGAATTAAAAGCAGCAAATAAGATGAAGAAAAATAAATTGGGTAGCTTAAGGGAAATGATAAATAACCACTGTTTGTACAGCACTTTACACTTTGCAAAGCACTATTCACACACATTTTCTCATTTAATAGAAAACCTACCACCTAGTGAACATCACCATAAAATTCCATCACAGCTCTAAGGAGGGGTCCTTTTTTGGACCAGGAATCCTTGGATTGACTGTTAGGGTAAGCCACAGTGTTAGAAGCTCACAATGGATATCGGCTCGCAAAAAGTTCTACTTTATTGTTTCCCTTTGGGCTTTCCAGGCACACTCATAATATATACAATGCACATACAAGTACAAAGAAGAAACGGGCAGAGATCAATTCCAACACTGTCATGTGTACATCTGTATATATATTTATATTCACAGGGACTCTATAATTATAGATTACTTTTTTTAAAAACTATGAATAGCTATTTTATGCTAAATCTTATTAGAAATTCATGCCAACAAAATAGCTTTAAATAAATTTTTATCTAACTATAAATTAATGAATAGTCATTTTTATGGACAATTAAGGAACTCATAAAAACTTTGAACAAAGATGGCTCAGCAGGCCTTTTCCTTCATATCAGAGGTTTGCATAACACCAACTATATCCGGATATAAAGTAAAATGTTCAACCTTCCATAGGTTTCTAAATATCTAGATGTTTAATATCATGCAGAAATGAAGTTATAAAGAAAAATTATTACAGATAACAATTAAAATACCTGAACCATCCTTCTTGTTGACAGACAATTGAATTTATTCATGCACAGTTATTGCCCTACTGAACCGACTATGCTTTATCCCGATAAAAGACACATGCACAAACATCTCCAGGCAGAACATGATGAATTTCAAAGGAACTTGATTTATATAATGGTTTATCTTAAAAAGGTGATAGCATCAAGTCTAAATGTATTGGCTTATAATTAGAGCTATAACTACTCAAGAAGAATCAAGTCAAGGAGTATTGATGAGGTACATACATATTCTTTTCTTTCATTGTTTTTTCTTCTGTTCTACAGAAGAAGATTGCAGTGTGAGACAGTTTGTGAAAGGCTCACTTATTCATAAACAGGATCTCCTGCTCATTAAAAGGGTAATAGCAGTAGTTACCAAACCTGCAATGAGGATTCAACCAGGGCTCAGCAATTTCTGGCCCCAGGGCAAATCATACAGCAGGGAGCTTAGACTGTTTTTTTTACATATATTATGAAGATATTTCTTCATAACCTGTCCAAGATATTATTTATTGTTTTTCAATAAACCATTAATTCCTGAGAAATAATAACTGAAAAGTTAAAAGCTAACCCCTCCCTACTCTCATCTGATTACCTTCACAAATAATAAGCTCTTCTCTCTCTCTCTTTCCCCTCTGCAATATGGAAAGATACTTTAGATTTATGTGGAAAGCTTTGGCAGTATTCTAAAATTTATTTGGATGGAAAAATAAATAAAATTTGGGGCTCTCCTTTTTTTCTAAGAAGTTATTTGTGACCTAAATAACTAGTGAGTTAGAGAATCAGGCTGAAACAGGTATTACTATTATATTAAAGTTTGCTGTGTATGATTTACAGTATTTCTTATTGCAGCATCTTGTTTTTCATATATCATCTAATTTGATTTTGATTTTTTTGTGTGTGTTTTGTCAGCTAGCAGTGCTAGGCTTTATGACTGTCTAAATCCTTTATGTATGAAAAATGAGAAAGGAAATATCTTTTTTATAGAAATTCTATATCTAATAAATTGATAGAGAGGGAATAATATATTTTTTAAATTGCTCTTAATAATAAAGTAAATTAATATGTGCATTAAAAAAAAAAGAAGGCGGGAGCTTGTCTGGGGTAGTTGAAAGACCAGCAGTCAGGAAACAAGAATGTTACTTCTATTTTTGCATTTACTCATTACCTGACTGTGAGCAAACCACATCTCTCTCATTTTCTGTTTCCTCATCTATCAAATGGGAGACTGGATTAGCTGAGGTTCCTTCCCACTCGAAGAGCCTGTATTTCTAACTATGGGGTGCATCAATTAATTTATGAGAATGTAATGAGCCCAATCATCACTGGAAAATGCCACTTCCATCACAGAAGTTACCAAGAAATTACAGATAAACTCACTGGTTTCCATTTGAAATTTTGATAGACATAATTAAACCAAAGGCAGGATACCTGGATTCTCTTTCCTACCACACACTTGTCTTTGATTAAGAGAAGGCACTCTGCGAAATGGGGGTGAAGAGCCCAATTCCACAGATCGCCCCAAATTCCTATGAATTTTATATATATTAGGACACAGAATAAAGTGGGCAAGACAGGAAAATAGTATTCTGCAAATATAAAATCTGGAGAGGAAAATGTTTTATCTCACCAGCAATATGGAAACACCATCTATCTTTTATCCATGACCAAGAAAAAAAATATGTGTTTGCATATATATAATATAAATATGTTTGTAAAACACACACACCATGAGTACACACACAAATTGTGACAGTTCCACGGAGCAGATAACTTCCAGGAAAGGCATCTGAAAGCAATCAGGCAACATGTGTTGAGGAATTTGCAAAGTGTTCAGCACCCTTTGATCCAATAGTTATTCTGGGAAGCTATCCTATATACGTATAACATTATTTATACTAGCAAAAATCTTATTTTCCCAAATAATAAATTTTGTGTTTTAAAACACTTTTTCCAATAGTATTTTCAGTGATATTAAATATCCATAATAGTTAAACAAATGCCTATGTGTGATAATTAAAAATGATAATCATAGCTTAGAGTATAATAACATTGTATAAAAAGCTCAGTAAACAATATAGAAGACAACATCAGAACATAAAATTTATACATAATATGCTCACACTTTTATTATAGAGCAAAAACCAAATGCATAGAAATATTTGAAATTCTATCCACCAGAAAGTAAAAGATATGACTGTCTTGCAATAGAGATTTTAGGAATATTTATTTTTCAAAAATAGTTTTCTGTTCTTGCTCTTTTCTTCTGTTTAAAAAAGCAATATAGTCATTCTTTTTGAGAACCTAAAAATACACAGTGCAGAATTTAGTGTAGTAATAACACTTCATGATGATAAAATTTTAATTGTTGTTTTAACATTGCCAAGAAAATAGTTGCACTTAATAAATATTTGTTTAATAAATTAACATATTTTTTCATTCCCTAAAAATATTTTCTGAGTTTCTACTTAACTGGTGATAATAAGTTTCATATTTTCTATTTTCAAAGTACTATGTCAATGTTATTATTATTATTATTACAAAATAACTAATTATAAATATTCTTATGGAGACAGATGGAGTACTTTATAACAGCTTTAAAAATCAGAAATTCCTTATTTCACACTCCTGGCTTCTTTCCAGACTGTGTTGACCACCTACTGAATAACTCATTTCACCCAAGTTCACAAATAAGCTAATATAAGTATATGTTACTTTTCACAACAGATTTATTCTCGAAGGTTTAGATAATCTAAATACCATTGTAAATGCATAATGAAGGTTCACATTTAGAGAAACCCTAATCTCCATCCTCTTATAAGTAAAGAACATTCTTCGATGTGAATAATCAAACCCTAACAGATCTGTTTTACACACTGCCATCAGAAACTGCGGTCGGACATTAGACTTACTTAAAGGAAGTTCATACCTGGTCTTACTAAGAAATGGGGATAATAATTTAGAAATATTAGGAAAGTGCTTAACTCATTACTAGATTGATTGAATCTCTGGAGAAAAGATATTCAACCAAAGTAACAATGGATTTTAAAACTTGTACTGATCTCAACTTAAAAAAAAAAAATACATGCTTACCATGCTAAATATTTTACCCTATGACAGTGCCAGTATTTCTAATTAAAAAAAAATAGGTTGTGGTTGTTTAATACCTAGAATGCCACTATCCAGGAAAATGAGATACCCTTAGGTTTCTATTTTATTTATTTATTTTTTGTATTTCTCTGAAGTGAGAAGTGGGGAGACAGAGTGGCTCCCACATGCTCTTAACCAGGATCCAAGCAGCATGCTCTGTCCATCTGCAACCAGAGCCATTCTAGCGCCTGAGGCAGAGGCCATGGAGCCATCCTCAGCGCCTGGGTCAACTATGTTTTCTCACTGAAGGCTACTGAGTCCATCCACAATGGAATTGATTTAGAACAAGCTACAATTAAATGGATAAAACGGTTATGACAGTGATTCTATGGAAAGTTTCTTACTGTTTTAATTTGGGACCCAGGAGGTTATTAACAAATATCTTCTGGGACAGCATCCCAGCAACAAGAATGGAATTTTCCAGCCAAGTTCAAGATGGCTATGGAGATGTCTAGGAGTTAATATCTAGGGGTTGTATCTTTAGTCTTCTTCCTGGACATAGAAGTGGGTTCTAAAGCTGCTGGAAAATATTTCAATGAAATTTCATTAAGAGTAAATTGAATATTCTTCACTGTAATGATATATACCAAAGGATGTAATGACTCAATGAGCTATGGATATCTCAATATCATAGCAAACATTCACAAAATGATGCATAATAACTGTGGGTAATGGAATGACTCCAGAGACATCAAGAATTATTAATGAATAATTATAGCACATAAATTTGAAAAAGAATAAATGATTTCTAAAAATACTAGAAATAACACAGGCTATAAGACACTCTTTAAATAATGACTTGTTCTTTCCCATTATGTTAAATGAATCAAAACCAGATGCTACTCTTCCATTTGATATAATTAAATAACAAATTTTAAAAAAGTCAGTCTCCTTAAAGCTAAACTACCAAACCAGAATCTCTACTAGAAAGCAACCTTGATTATTTCTGCTTTATGTGTGCATTATTAATAGTCAGTATCAAAAAATCATGCGCCCAGCCTTTGCTGAATTCTTTTTGTTTCTACAGAATATAGTCTGTGCATATGAGAAGTAAACAGATCACCTAGTTCATTCTTCTTTCAACATATAAGGCTCTATTGGCATTGCAAAAGAAAAATGAATCTTCATTGCTCTCTGCCTATATGTCTGTATTCACCAAATAAGGAAATATCTACAGACTTCAGTGTACATGCTATTAATTCTTCCAGATCATTGGTAAATGGTGAATTGAATTAGATCTCAACCTTTTCTTATAAGTTCCTGCACACACAATCCTAGAAAGGGTTTTTATTGTGGATGTTCATTTGAAAAATAGTTAGTCCTTCTTCAGGTTTATATTAGTCCAAACTTTCTTGGACTTACAGTTCTCATTCAATATGGTGGTTTTGTTCTTATGGCTTATCATTTTGTTTTCTTTATAAAAGCCTATTAATTACCCCAGAGTCAGAGACTTTCTGATTTGAAAAAAACTTTAAAGGCCATTTGCTCAACTCTCTGTTGACAAGTTTCTTTTGTAAAGTCTTCACCTGGTGCAACTGGACCACATTTGAAGCTAACTCTACCTCTCATCCTCCACCTTTTGAACTCATTTGACTTAGGTGAGCCTAAATTCTGACATTAAATTTCATTCCCTCATCATTGGTCTACTCTCAGAGTCTACCTAAATTAATATAATTCTTTTTCTTCATGACCACTCTTCATATGTTTAAGGGTAGAAACTATGTCCTCTTTCGTCTCCTCCTTTTCTGATCTTGTCTACATTTCATAATTCAGAAGACTAAGTTCCTTTACCATCCCAGTAGTGATCCTGGGAGTTTAGTTTACTTTGTCTGTAAGTTTCTCTTAGAGTTTGGCATCTCAGAGTGCCAGCCAAAACACAGAAACACGTGGCCATTACCTTCATCATTTCAGTTATGATTCATCTTTATTGATGTAGCTAAATCCCCAGCTCTCTCTTACTGTTGACCAACAACAAGCTTGACAACCACTAAAATCCCCATTTATTTTTCACATGACTGAAAACACAGACCTTTCCTCCATCTCTCACTAATCTTTTCTGAACTCACATTCAGCACTTTATATGATTTATATTAAAATTTAAATTTTATCTTTTCAGATTTAAAAAATTATTTCAGTTAGTCAATCAACATCAGTTGGAAACGGGAAAACATCAACCCACATCATAGCAGCCCCTCCGGCTTTATGTCATCTACACATTTTATGAGCATTAACGCAGGTTGATTAAAACATCAATAAGGATAGATGGAAAACCTGTAGCAAGTCACTAAAATGTGTCCTCTCTTCAATGCCTCATTAATCCAAATCTTAGGGCACTCCTTTAGTTACTAACCCGCTAGTCAACCTTTCTTCTGGATCATATCTGCCATGTTTCCTTTCACCTGAGACCATGTTGACCTTGTAATCTAACAACACCTAATTCATCCTGATAATAATGAAATCTTACATTTAGTAACATTATTGTGCACTTATCTCAGTACAAAAACCCTTTGACCTAGCCTCTTTTATAACCCACTTTATAGGTTAAAAAACCCTGAAATTTAGAAGAAAATATTTTCTTAGATGAAGTAGCCAGTCCATGTGGAGAGAAGATTGAATCTAGAATATTTTCTCCAACACTTGTGCCCTTTGTTGTTTTAATATATGGTACCATACTCTGTAACATAGACTGTCATGGCTGTGCTGTATATTGATATTATATGCTTTTGCATATATATATATTTTTTTCTCCAAAATGGCTTTCTCATCTGGTCCACATTGAACACTCCTATTTGTAAGGTCAGTGAATAATGGGGGATGGTCACGTGGGGAACCCAGACCCACGAACTTTGGCTAGGACCGCCCACAACCAAGTGCACCAAAAGAAGCTGCGCAGGAACCCTTTGGAAAAAAGCGACCATCTGCCAGCCAGTGAGATTTCACCACATCCTATTAGCTTGACTTCCCTAGAGGGACCCTTTAAATATCTCCCACACGGTTTAATCCTTGCGACTTCCTTGGCCTCCATCTTTCCTTGGGGCCAGGGAACCTTGCCAGGTGGGATGCTCTGTACTCAATAAAACCTTTTGTTATTCCACACTTGGTGGCTCTGGACCCTTCCTTCCTTCTCGGTGGGGAAAAATATCTTACATTTTGGTGCCGAAAACCCGGGAGGAGTTAGAAGTCTGCAAAGACTGCTCCTCTTCCTCACCCCCTCCGAGAAAGAACCAGGATCTCCGACCTTCCACCCACTTCAGTGCATGGTGTGGTAAGTCCCCTGCCTCCAGCCATCCTTGAGTTCTTTCCTCTGAGACTCCCTGTTCGAAACCGTAGCTACGTCAGGGAAGTCTTTTCTGTTCTGAGTGAGTGTGTATTTGTGGAGATGTCCAGAGCATATCCACTTTACCTTTTCCTTCCATGGCCAGAGCTTGAGTTTTGGGACGCTAATGCTCAAATATGACCACTCCGAAGACTGAGGGCGGCTGTGGGGGCACAGGAATCTCCCTCCTTAAAGAAGAAGAAACTGTTCTTCTTCTCCACTGTGGCCAGGCCACAGAACCTACTGAATTAGCCTCCTGAAGGGACTTTCGGTGTTAACACCCTCACCAATTTAACTATCACCAAAAAAGCTGGGAACTGATTGGAGACTTCTTACAAACACAGCTTCTAATTATTTGCGTGCCCGTCCTTAATCTCTGTGCTGCCTGTTCCACCGTGCAGGCCTTTTTCTGGCCAGAGAAACCTCACCTAAAACCTCCACTCCTAATCTTTCCTTCTCTGTGGACTCTCAACTCTTTCTCCCTCCTGTCTGACCCCCAGGGGTGCCCCTCTCTTGGGACTTTTCTCTGGTCCCTCTGCGGACCTCTTTTGTGCTCGGGTCTCTTCCCTCTGAGAGCCCCCTCCCCTCCCTTTGCAAAAACCTGTTTCTTATTCACCACTGCCATCTCTCTTTCTCCTCCTCTGCTGGCCAGGGGCCCCTTCCTTCTCCACTGTGTTCTTAAGTCCCTCCTCCATCAGACCATTTTCAGCCTGGCATTGGCTCTTACATCGATTTTCAGGACGTCCAACCCCAATTTTCTTGCAGTAAGTTCTGGCCCTGTCCTGCCTTTGGCTCCAGTGTTTCCTGCAGTATCTGGGTGCTAGGCTCCGCATGAGCCCTCCTCTTCTTATTCCTAATCCCCCAAACCCATATCCAGAACCTGTGAACACGGCATTTAAAGTTTTTAATGGTCCCAACTAGTAGAAACAGGCCAAGGCTGTTCGCCAGGCCCGCATGCAGCAGAAGGTAATGCTCCAAACCCCTACTCTTGTGGCAACTCTGAGACCAGCAGAGCCACCAGCAGCTTGCTTTAAGTGTGGCAAGCAGGACCATTGGCCCCTACCCGTGGCTGCCCACTGAGCCCTGCCCTGACTGCAAACAGCCCCGTCACTGGTGGAGCGATTGCCCCTTTGGGCAACAGGTTTTTCCTCAGTGCCTCTACGCGGAGGACAAGCCGCCTGAATGGGAGGCCAATCCAGCCAGGTGGATGCATCGCTTAAACTCCTAGGACACAGAGAACCCAGGGTATGCTGCAACGAGTGGGTAAGTCCATCTCATTTCTTGTGGACATGGGGGCTGCCTTCTCTGTTTTGCCATCACACTCTGGACCTCTAGTTCCCTCACAGGTCTCGGTTATGGGAATGGATGGGACACCTTCCTTTCCCCTTTTTACGCCACTCCTGACATGCAGTTTTGCCTCAAGCTTGCCTCCTTACAGGACCACTGGCAGTCGGAACCACTGGACTCCATCCATCTCCAGCTCACCAAAAGGCTAGACCCTACAAATCCCCCTATTACTCCTCTTTTTTTTTTAATCCTTACAGGACCGCATCTGCAAAGTTTCTCAACTCACAGCCATACAGATGTTCCTCCTGACGCCCCTCAAAGCCACCACCTTCCCATCTCCCCCTCCCTATGATGCCCCTAACCAGCAGGAAGTAGCCAGATGAATAAACGGCACCCCTTTTCTATTTAACACAAAAGGTCAGAATGGGAATCTGCGGAGAAGAAAAAAATGTAAGGTATTTTTCCCCACCGAGAAGGAAGGAAGGGTCCAGAGCCACCAAGTGTGGAATAACAAAAGGCTTTATTGAGTACAGCGCATCCTGCCCAGCAAGGTTCCCTGGCCCCAAGGAAAGATGGAGGCCAAGGAAGTCACAAGGATTAAACCGCGTGGGAGATATTTAAAGGGGTCCCTCTAGGGAAGTCGAGCTAATAGGATGTGGTGAAATCTCACTGGCTGGCAGACGGTCACTTTTTTCCAAAGGGTTCCTGCGAAGCTTCTTTTGGTGCACTTGGTTGTGGGCGGTCCTAGCCAAAGTTCGTGGGTCTGGGTTCCCCACGTGACCATCCCCCATTATTCACCGACCTTACACTATTCATCTCTGACCAGCACAAACAGCATCCTTTCTGTTAATCCTCCATCGCCCTTTGCTAGGCCCCCTCTGTCTTTGTAATTGCCCTCCTTACACTGTCATTACTGTTGAACACGTTTGGCTTCCTTCCCAGAGTGCACACTCGCACAGTGAAGGCGGGGTTCCTCACTCATTCATCTCTGTATTCTCAGAAATTCACTCGGCGCCTGCCTCTCGGAGGTACTCAATACACGTTTACTGAACAGCAATTCATGGTTGACAATTGTTCATTGAGCTCATGGACCTTCTCTTTGTGTCACCTGGTCAAGCTGACTTGAACTCATTCAGGGCAGCATCAGACCTTACACTCTTTTTGCCCACATGTCACTGCAGCCCCTGTCTTCCTAGGCCTTTGCATACATTTAATCCACAACAGTCAAGGAGACAGAAGTAGGACAGTGGAGGTGGCAACTGTGTCCTCAGCCACCCTTTGTGCTGCACCACCAGCTGCTTGCAGCTGGCAGGGCCAGGGCTCTCCTCTCGCTCTAACCATAGATCTCCTGAAAACATTTAAAAACTTTCCATTCAATTGGGGTCATTTAGCCTTATGCTATCTAATTAATTCCACTCTTTTGGAATTAACTAAGTGTGCCCAAATCTTATTCATGTTGATTTCAAGAAGACATATCCTCTTGAATCATTAAACTTAATAATTTTTTAATTTTCAGCTTATGGAACTGAATATAATCTTCCTCTATTTAAACTCTTAAATACAATTAACAATGGTTTTTTAATGAGTATATATACGTATTTCTTATAATTATTATATCACTAGGAAAGGTGTGAGAAATATCTTTTGTTTTGATTTTTTTTTTTGTATCTCATTTCTTAATATTTTTATATGCAGCCTGCATCTATATACCTAGACTGATGAATTCAAATATATCTCTGGATATTTCAAGTCTAAAGAATTAATTACTAAAATAAATAAAATTAATTTTGGCCTAAAGTCATTCAATTAACTATTTTGATTATTTATTGCATCAATAAGATTTAGAAACTATTTCTGACAATGGGGTAAATATATATGTGTGTGTGTTAAATCTTGCTAGATACATTTTCTTTTTCTGAAGTTTTTAAAAATAAGCTGTCACTTGTAGTTTGATAAACACTTCTCCATTATATTTTCTTATAACAATTTAACTATGATTTTAAATCTTTTTTATTTTCATATTTTTTTCATATTACTTTCAGCCTATGGTAATTCCTATCTATATAACTTTCCTTTATTGTGTATCCTCACCTTGTGCCCTGGGATGTCTATATCTCATGAGTGATTTTCAATCGTAGCAGAAATCATATAAAAAGTTTGTTATAGTCACCCCTTTCCCTATTCACAATGTCCTTCAGGTGTCCTTGAATGATACTTTGGCCACTTTTCTTAGCTTCTTCATTCCTGTGGGTCTCGATTCTCCTAATGCTGAAAGTCAGGTTTTTCTGTGTTTGACCTTCAGCACATATATCTACCTATTTTCATGAACCTACCTATCAACCCATCACTCTTTGTAACCTCTATATCTGCCTGCACCCTACTACTTGATGCACTGGTGTCTCATTTCATTCTTTGTTGCCATGATTTATTTCTGTAAGCCTCTGGGACCTGATACCTAAAAGCTCAGGAAAGATCATTTCCACCTTCTGTTTCTCTGACATATACCAATACCTCTCACATCAAAACAAAAGTTTCCAAACCCCCAAGGTATATATCCTACTATAACAAGGAGAACATATAAACTTTTCTGCAGTTCAAGCATTTGGAATAGAATATGACACCCAGGTGGCATACCCACAGGGACAGCTGGATTCCAGAATAGGTCACCAAAGCAGACTGGTGTGGCCCTTTTAACAACTCTTGTATTAGGAATACTGATTCATGCTGCAAAGGTTATATGGGGAGGGCAGGGATTAGAAATGGGAAAGGGAGACTGTATGACCTTTCAAAAGTTGTTCTAACATCACTTTATGAATTTGAGCAGTTCATTCATTTTTCAAAGCCTGCCTGTAAATATTCATAGCTTTATGAGTCAAAATTTAGTTAGAGCATCTTTCTTCCTCTTAGACAAGATCATTGTCTTGTCAAAGAAAGAACTTTTGATCTGTTAAATCTTATGTTTTATGGTAGCACAACTTTATGACCCGAAGTTTAAGTATTTCCTCAAAGATTATCATATTAATCTTACAATGTATGGTAGAGCTTCACTAAGGTTTGCTTTTTCCTTCTGCATTTGCTGTACCCTCTGCTAAATGCTCTACTATCCATTTCATTGACAAGTTGAAGTTCATTGCCACTATTAATATTTCAGAAATATGATGCTACCTTGCCACCTTTCTTTCTGTTCTGAGCTCTGCTACTCAGATTGTACCCAACAGAGCTGACATTTCAATTAAGAGAACACGCCTGCCAAGTCCCTGTTATGCCCGCTCTGTCCTGACCTCTACCACTGGCACAGTTTTAGTACTTTTGTCTCTGACCACATTTGTATTTTGTTGGATAATTTTATAATACTTTTTCCTTTGACCTTGTTTTATGATGTACCCAGCTGGATTGTTTCTTAATTTGAAAGAGAGGGCAATAACTATGTAAATTATTTAAAATTCTTCTGCAATGGATATTTGTCTCTTCTCCCCTACTTATTTATTCAATCACTGATTTATATCCATATGGAATCTTGGATCACCATTCACATTTATAAGCTCACATTATGTTTACTGAGGCAATTCTTTCCCCTGTAGTAAGTTCAGAATAATTTTTTTAGCACTCATATTTTAATGACTCCTTCAGATGATATGATTAGAAGTGATGCTCATAACAATTACTATAAGACTCTGGGGATTTTGAAGGCTCAGGGCCAGAGTAATTCCATTCAAAATGGGAGACCACATGGCAGAGTTAAAAGCATGGACTAACCTGCCTGGGTTCAAATTATGGCCCTGCCTTTTGCTGGTACATGACTATGGGTAGGTTATTTAAGCTCCCTGTATCTCAGTTTTTCATCCATAATATGGGTATTGTAATGATAAATAATATGTGGGGTTGTTATAAAGATTAAGTGAAGCAATCTATGTAAGCCATGGTGCCTGGAATAGAGAATAAAATAAATGTCATTCATAAAAACCAGTTTATATCTTATATACTAGATAGCATCATGCATGGTAAGAGGTTATAACTCTTAGGTAATGTGAATATTTGGTTAAACAGAAGCAGCTATTAACCAAAGGTAAAATTACTGTTACAGAGAATGCTCAGTTATTTATTTATTACTATAATATTCTGTTATACTTTAGTAAGAATGAAAGGACTGAGGCAAGAAGGATAAGCATAAAAACTTGGGTTCACTCTGTGATGAACAAGTTATGAGGACTTCTTTTGTTGAATCTTCAAAAAAGAGGTACAAACACAAGGGTGCAGGAGGAGTAAAGACACTTTGAGAAAAATTGTACTTTGCTTGAGAGATGAGTGCCCAGATGGGGGCAAAAGGAAGTATATGAGAAAGAAACTTCTGCTTCTGATAGAAGAAGAGTTGAAAATGGGGAGAAAGTTTAGATAAATGGAATACATTAGAGCTAGAATTTTCTGCATCTTCAGTATAAAAAACAGTGACTCTACTTGTCATATCAGGAATGAGATACTAAATGTGCCTGACCAGGTGGTGGTGCAGTGGATACAGCATCCAATTGGGATGCAGAGGACCCAGGTTCAAAACCCTGAGGTTGCTGGCTTGAGCACAGGCTCATCCAGCTTGGGCGGGTTCACCAGCTTGAGCGCAGGGTCACTGGCTTGAGCATGGCATCATAGACATGACCCCATGGTTGCTAGTTTAAGCCCAAGATCACTGGCTTGAGCAAGGGGTCACTTGAACCTCCCAGTCAAGGCACATATGAGAAAGCAATCAATGAACAACTAAGGTGCCGCAACAAAGAATTGATGCTTCTCATCTCTCCCTTCCTGTCTGTCCCTCTCTGACTCTCTTTCTGTCTCTGTCAAAAAAAAAAAAAAAAAAAAAGAGAGAGATACTAAATGCTGCAGTTGACAGTATGTATCATGGCTTAAAATCACACACATACTCACATGATTTGATTAGGTTTTGGAGAGAATATACATTCCTTCCAAATGCTAAGTCAGTTTCTATCATTGAAAATTTAAGTTGGCCCTGGCCGGTTGGCTCAGCGGTAGAGCGTTGGCCTGGCGTGCAGGGAACCCAGGTTCGATTCCCGGCCAGGGCACATAGGAGAAGCACCCATTTGCTTCTCCACCCCCCCTCCTCCTTCCTCTCTGTCTCTCTCTTCCCCTCCCGCAGCCAAGGCTCCATTGGAGCAAAGATGGCCCGGGCGCTGGGGATGGCTCCTTGGCCTCTGCCCCAGGTGCTAGAGTGGCTCTGGTCGTGGCAGAGCGACACCCCGGAGGGGCAAAGCATCACCCCCTGGTGGGCAGAGCATCGCCCCTGGTGGGCGTGCCGGGTGGATCCCGGTTGGGCGCATGCGGGAGTCTGTCTGACTGTCTCTCCCCGTTTCCAGCTTCAGAAAAAATACAAAAAAAAAAAAAATTAAGTTAATTCAGCCAATGAAAAATGCATTCAGCCTCCCATAAACCTGTGTATTGTGCTTAATTATGTTCACTTCCTCTAACCACATTATTTCAGCACCCCAACATTGATTTCTTCTAAAAGAGAAACTATGACTAGAACGAATGCAGTGCAGGTACATTCCAATCCAAATAAACTTGAATCAGTTAGGGTCCTCAACCATCTTGGTTGCCCATAAGTGTCCTGGTTTTAACCCTGAAAGCCCCATGTCCCGGAAAACCCTTCAGTCTAGGGTAAATAGAGACAGTTGGTTACCCTAGTGCTAATATATTTTATGGAAGCATATTAATTATTTACATTAAAGTCCCTCACTCTAGTCCTTGCAAAGGTTATTTGAGATATTGGGCTATACTAAGAATGTGGTTAAAAAGTAATGCCTGCATAATCTTAGAAATAGAAATTCTTAAGTTTTAAAAGGCAATAAGTTGGAAATCTGAGTAAAACGCTCTACAAAGAAAAAGCCATGTAAACAAGTAACATGTTAAAATTGAGTAGGTAGTAGAAGGCTTTAGGTGTTCTGACCCAGCCTCCCTTCCACCTACTCCTTCTGCACCCCTCCCTCCAAACGCAAGTCCAGGGACCAACCAACAAACTACAACACGAAGGAAATCCAGCCTCCTGCTTATTTCTACAAATAAATTCTTACCTGAACAAGGGATGCGTATTCATTTATGGGTTGACTGTGGCTGCTTTTTCACTACATGGCAGAGTTGAGTGGTTGTGTCAGAGATGTTATAACTCAAAATGCCTGTTATATTTACTCTCTGGCCCTTTACCAAATGTTTGCCAACTATCATTCTAGTAAAACTAATTTATGGTTCCCCCACAGAACCCCTGAATATCTCTGCCCTCCCATCTTTGCTCATGCTATTCCTTCACCTTAAAATGCTCTTCCGTTTATGTTCACAAGTTTAAATCACACAATGCTTGGTGGATCTTGCAAATTTCCATTTTCCCTATGAAGTTTACTAAACTTCCAACTAGGAGTTAGCATTTCTTTATGGGCCTTCCAAATGTCTAAACAGCTATCTTAATAGTATTTCTGTAAATGGCTTTGTTCATCTTGACTATTAATTTCTTGAGGGCAGAATTTAATTTGTAGTTGTACTTCCCAAAGTGAATAATGTATCTATATTAACAGATACTTACAAATAGTTGTTGAATGCAGGCATGCACAAATAAATAAGGAAACCAAATCAGTTGGCTAAAACCTAACAATATGTCCAGCAACAATCTCTGGGCATCTTCTTTTCCTGTCCTTCCAAATTTGCAATAATTCCACAGGCAAGGCAGGGCAATGACACTGTCACTTGCAAGATTAAGACTAAAAAAGCCCCAACAAAATACAAGGCTGAATGTGTAAGCACCAGTGCCAGCATTACTGTCGCTCAGCAACATGGCTGAGAGAATCGGTTTGTGCCTGCCATTAAATGTCTTCAGAAGAACTCAAAACACAGCCACTTCTGCATAAATGCAATGACATTTAACTATTAAAATTATTATGTTATAGGGAGTCTAAGTTTATTTAATCATTTTACTGGTGAGAAACTTTAGCATGACCACATGACTCACACAAGCAACCTAGTTCGTATCTCAAACCAAATCATCTGACCCCAGACCAGTGTTCTTTCTAATTCACTGATCTGGAAGGTCCAACCAGGCTCTCAAGATCTCTCTATTAGCTGTCCCAATTCTGGCAGACTTGGAAATTGAATCTGTTGTGAACCATTTGGTAGAAATAAATTTTCTTTGGCTTTCTTTCCCCAAGCTACATGCAGTTCCCATCTGCTTTACAGGTTCACAGAGCATGAGAACTGGCTAAGTAACAACCCAAGTGCCAATTGAAAAATAAAATAATGACATAGCAGAAAGAGCTCCAGACAAAGTTGCAAGGTACCTGGGTCTCTTCCCTGCTCCACAACTTATGGGGTTGGTTTGTTTTGCCTTTCTTAACAAGAGCATAACACCTTTCTTCTCTGGTCCTCCATTTCTCTATTTGCAGAAGAAAAGACTAGACCCAGATGATTCTTATGCTCTGTCCAGTGCTAACATTATTGTTCTGTTACCATGCTGGGTGGTGGGCACCATTCTGAATGATTTCCACAACAAGGATTGTCAGGGATGATGGGTGCTGTCAGAGAACAGCAGGAAGATCTACCTCATTGGATCTGGCCAACCTGGTCCTGTTATTCCTCTTGAACACAGTGTTTATTCTGACTTTGTAGTGTCATAGTTCTGAGTTCTCTTCTCAGTCAATCTAGAGTTCTTGTCTACAAATTCTGGATCTAAAAAGCCCCACACATGCTGATCAACATCACTCCTATCATCTGTTTTAACTACAGACCTGCTGTCTACTTAGTGGACATGCTTTTATTTGTATTCATTTAGAGTTGTGCAAATTCCTGATGACATCTTCGAGGTATGCATTGAGAAAACAAGCCTTCCAACTCCAATGTTAAGATAGGAATCATTTCTTTTGGCTTTCTTACAAACCCTGCATAGGATCTAATCTAGTATTCTACAGTTTGACATGCTAAATCAGTAATGCTTATTTGACACTTAAGTGATAGGGCTGGGGTGACATTTAATTTAGTTATTTCTGACTACATATAATACAACATAAAATTGTAAAAGTTTTAAGTGGCCATTGAAGTCAGAAACTATCCAAACAAGTAGAGATGTTTAAGTAAGTCAGACAAGTTTATATATTCTATTCCCAAATTAAACACCCATCTGTGGAGGGCACATGGATTTCACTGGTGAAACATGAAGTTAGAAGATATACAAACCCTGGTCTCAAGATGTTAGTAATCTTCCCATGGAGCTAATAATAGGGGGAAATAAAAATTACTTTCTCTAAATATGATTTATATTAAAATAATCTGTAACAATTTTCCAAGTCTTTTCTTTACGTAACTTTATACCATTACTCAGGTACAGGCAACTACTTTCTTCAATGTTCACTAAACATTTTTAATGGATCAATCCTCCTAATGATAATACTTGACGTTTTACTTGGTTTGTCTTATAAATATCACCCATAGAAGAACTGAGGGAGCTTGAGGTTGTCAGGATGTACCATTTAAAAAAGTCACAGTTAAAGAGAAGCACTGTATGACCCTCCAACAATTCCCTCTCTGGCTATTTATGCAAAGGAAATAAAAATAGTAATTGAAAAGATATCTGCACCCATGTTCACTGCAGCATTATTTATAATAATAGCCCAGACACACAAAAAAGCTAATGGTCCACGTATGGATGAATGAATAAAGAAAATGTAATATATCTGTGTGTGTGTGTGTGTGTGTATACACACACTTATATACACATGTATGTATATACACACATATATGCATATAGACTTATACACACAATGGAATATTATTCAGTCACAGAAAACAAGAAAATATTGCCATTTTGGACAACATGGATGGACCCTGAAGTAAAATAAGTGAGACAGAAAAAGACAAATATTGTATGATCTTACTTATATATGAAAACTGAAAGAAAAAAATCTCATAGATACAGAAGACAGGTTGGTGGTTGCCAGAGCGAGGGTCTTGGGGTATGTGTGAAATGGGTAAAGGTGGTCAAAAGGTACAAATTTCCAGTTACAAAATAAATAGGTCCTAGGGATTAGTACTACAGCATGGTGATTGCAGTTAATAACACTATATTGTATATTTAACAGTTGCTAAACAGAAGATTTTAGAAGTTCTTGCAGAAAAAATAAATTTGTAACTATGGTGGTGGATATCAACTAGTCTTATTCTGGTGATTGTGTCACAATATATACACATATCAAATTATGTTGTACACCTGAAACTAATGTAATGTGTCAAGTAGACCTCAATTTAAAAAAAAGTCACACTATAATTGCCTCATTAACATGCACATGACCAAGCAAACGTGTTCATTTTCCAGTCTCTGGGTGGGACTGCAGGAAAGTAACCAGGCAGTAAAAAGCCCATTTCCCTCAATAACGCCTCTTCTACCAACTCTGGTAGGCATTCCTAAATTTCCAAAGGCAATTTTAGAATTGCCCTCCAGTTTCTAACTGCCTACAATCCTGGGGAGCAGCCTCCAAGCCTGGCTCAATATCTCACAGACCCTGATAACTGAAATCCCAAAGAGTTCCTCCTCTTCAAAGTATAAAAATGCCTGAACCAAAGAGGTCCTTGATTCCACAGTCTATGTAATTGAGCGTCCTATCTTCCCTGCAGATTAAATGGGCTGTTGGTTTCTGGGAATGTATTTTCTTTCCTTCTTCACTTATCACACACCTCTGAACTGCTAAGCGTTCTTAAAACAGTTCTTAATTGTTCTTTCTCCAACTTGAGCTGCAAGTGGCAATTGTAAAGGCGTAATACAGCAAAGTACCCCTCTCAATAACCTAGCCTTCATTAGAGTTAATGGGTGATTATGATGGTTATAGCTCAGGCAGAAGAAGAAACCTGTTACCTATTGTCAACCTCTTAAGTTTTCCAGAAGACATTCAGTCAATCCAAGGGGAAAATGCCTTCTGTAAAAGAGTGAAAATGTATATGTATGTATGATGTGTATTTGTAGGAGTATGAATATGTGTGTGTGTGCATGAATATAAGTATATGTGTCTGTGTGTGGATGTGGATGTGTATGCTTACACATATTCTAGATGATATGTAGACTGATTAAGCAGGAGGTGAAATCCCACAAATTTTCTTTCTGTTCATTGTTCTGAAAACTTGGCATGCATAGAAGGGCAGGAGAGAGCGAGACCTGGGGGAAAGAACTGAACCCCAGGCTGCAGAGCCAGTTGTTCTTGATATAAGATGTGACCTGTGTGATCATGAGCATTTATCACAACAGGAAGCAGGCAGCAAGGGAGGAGTGTCCTGTGGTGCCACAATGTGAAAACCAGAAGGAAACACCAATGGGAATGACATTAAAAATAGAGCAAATGACCTGCTTGTTCCTGGGCTGGTGGCAAAGCATTCAGTGCTTCAATTTAGCAATCACCAGGTTTTCTTCCCTTGGCATGACAAGCTGAGAACTTCAGGGAGAGCCAGTGACAATCCTCACACACTTGAGAGAGAACGTAATGACTTGGCAAGATAAACAAGGTAAATGGGTAACTTTCAATTCACGGCCATGAAGCCTACTGTAGGCAGGGGAGAGAGAAGCATATCTGTGTATCTCCTATGGCCCTGTTTGCTCAGCTCTCTGAAACAAGAGAGCCTTCATAATAAATATAGGCACTATTACTGTTGCCACATTTATTAATCACAGGTTCACAGACTTGAGCATTTCTACACTATGAAGGGTGGTCCATGGACCACCGCCATTCACTGAATCTTTGACAATTTTGACTTGAAAAAAGATTCATGATGTTCATCAGATTTTGAGAAGGACCCATGCCCTATAGAAGTTTAAGAATCACAGCTGAAGATGGAGTTTGCAGTCGCTGCAGAAGGGGGCTTCCAGGCAGTCTACAGGTGACAATGGCCAAGAGTGCCTCCAGAGCATCTCCAGCCCAGAAGCAAGGGTGTGATGAAACCCAGCTCTGCTCTCTACTCAAGCTTTGCCCTGGTGTAGGGCAATGGAGAGGGCTCCTTTTTGTATTTACTTGTTTAGGGGGAAGGGTTTCCTTTCCTAATTCAGACAAGGATGCTATGTGGACTAACAGTGATCTGTGATCTGTTTTTCTCCCTCTCTCTTCCACAGTCCCAGGGCTAAGGACCTTTCCTGGTCATTGACATCTGTGCCATGACCCCAAAGTGGCTTTTCTTGGAAAATGATATCCATTCTATGCCCCCTGTTGTTCAAAAATGAATACTTTATTGAATTAGAACAATTCAAGGTTTGGTGTAGGCTTTAGTTACTCTAAGACTGCATTGTCTAAGCCAGTTGGAATGAGACACAGATGGCTGTTCAGGACTTGAAGTGTTGCTGGTTCAAACTGTGATAATTTATCAGTGTAAAATGTACCTAGGACTTTAAGAAATTAGAAGGGGAAAAATACAATGTGAAATTGACCATCAGTGATTTTATGTTGATATATTAATATTTGAATATATTGGGTTGAATAGAACAGTCATGCAATAAATGTTACCAGTCACTTTTTAAAATATGGCTACTAGAACTTTAAGAACTAGACACATGGCTGCGCTCACATGGTATTTCTATCGGACAGGACTGCTCTGGAATAGGCTGTCCAGTCTCTATTTGATCTCTCCTCCCCATCTCCATGTGTCTGATATACCTGACCAATAAATGATCACTTCTTCTGTTGAGATGAAATCTGTCCCCTTTCATCTTCTTAAATGTTAGGTTGAACTCACAGAAGGGGCAGTTGACCCAACTCTCTGTGGCACAAGTGCAGACACTCCCTGGTATTTTCTATAGCCTGATAGTGGTACCACAGCATAAGTGATTCTCCATATTTATTGTTAGACACTTTGGTTCTGTTTTAATTAAAATGGTTTTGGCTGACATTTAATTCAATTTTTAAATTCATGTGAAGCTTAAAATGAGCATATATCATGTACTCTAAACATGTCCTTGTTAAATGCTTAAAACTATTTATTCTTGCAATGGTTTTGAATAAATGCTAGTAAGTTAAACATTTTTAAAGTTTTCAAAATCAGAGGTAGCATCTAAGATGAGAGATGTATTATTCTATAATAAAACAACTATACATAGTATTATATTTTTACTTCAAGGGCTACTTGACCATAGCAATATAAATCTTAGTATCTGTATTTGAAGTATAAAGGTAATATTACAATAAACATAGAAGTTCAGCTCTATAATGATAAAAATATCCTTTCAGATGCAAAAGACTTTATTTCCTCGTATCTAGGTGCCATACTCAAAACTTAGGTACCAGGGCCATATGCACATTTATAAAAAACAAAAGTAGAGAATGACCATGGATTTGAAAGCCACTGACAATATTTAACAAGAATATCAGGGATAAAAGGCCACATCCTGGCACTTAGCAAGGCTTAAGATCAAAGGAAGTCATCCATTCTGCCCCACAAACAGAGCAAAACTCAGGTTCAAACCTTATTAAATACTGGCATTAGCAAGAATCCTTGTGTTTATCAGTTCATGCCCTTCATTCTCCAGTCTAAGAATAAGCACATAAAAATAAAATGGCTTTCCACAGGTAATAGTTAGAACATAAAAGATCTGAGAATAGAATGCAATTTTTTTTTAAATTGGGGTTATGAAAGCTATCTGCGTCCACAGTAAAAAATGAAGGTTAAAGTTTTTAATCCACACAAGGATTTTTTTTTTTTTTTGGCACTAACTAGAATAATCAACAGTGTTGAGGGTAATGAGAAGATATAATTAAAATTGTCTTCACAGTTCTGAGCTCACTTGCTCTTGTTTGATAGAGCAGAAGGAGAAGACCATATGGTTATTGAACAAGGATAAATGACGAGTGAGGTGTCCAAGAGTGGCAGGAAGAACGCTGCCCTAGAAACATTAAAATCTAGCTCCGCCTTTGGCTCCACGCCTTGGGTGCCATGTGATCAGGGTAAGTCTCATCCAGAAAGTGGAGACAGTATCATCTGCTCTACTTGGCTCACTGGGTAACTATGTGGACTGATGGCATAATGACTTTGGAAAGGTGTTTAGGACAATAAAACACTGCACAGGAGAGGGCTATTGCTTCCAAATTTCTGCTGCCCAAAAACTTTCCAGAAGAAAATGCTATTAGCTCAAAGCTTTTGTTAATTTTCTAGGATCTCAACTCAGTAATTTTCACCATGGACATTTCTCCTTGATAAATGCCTTTTCCTAGGAAAGTGACTTCACCTTCCTTTGTAGGTCTCAGCCGTAAGACAGGTCAGCCAGCAGCTTACAAAACACAAGCATGAAAAGAAAGGAGATTTTTCAGGGAACATGAAAACGCAAGCTGGTGCCAATCTCATGACAGATAATCAATATAAAATAACATTAAAGCACCAGAGTTTACCTTGTAGCAAAACAAAAACACCTGACGAGAATCTCCACAGAGACATCCTGATCGATGACAGAAATATGACACCAGTTTAGTTTTCCTTAAATAAGTGCTTGTGGAGCTTTAATAAAAATCCAATCAGATGTTGAATAATAAATTGCAGAGCAGAGTTCACATATGAATGAATAAGTGCTAGTGGTCAGAGGACATTTTTAGATATAAACAAGATTAGGGTTTGAGTTGGCTCTTGCTCATACTTTTATACGATGTTATCCTTTATTTCATGCCCATCAGCACTACTTTCTCTCTCTCTAAAAGAAAAAAGGTGATAGGCTGAAAATGCAATATAATCAAGAATATTTTTGGTGAAATAACAGATGACAGAAGTATATAGGATGGTTGGAAAGATCTCTAACAAGCCTGAATAGATTCTGAAATCAACAGCATGAAGGCACATAAACATCCTCATCTTCCCCACTCATTCCTGGGTTCTACTATAAGAATACTATGACCACAAGTTTTTGGAAGCCCTGAAACTCAGCTTTAAGTTTGCCTGCCCTTATCTCATTCTTTGACATGAGAAAGTAGGCGCCTCTTTTCCCATCACCATCCATCTTTTGAATAACAATATTGTTCTTAATTTAAGAAGGCACTGGATATATTGGCATAGAAACCAATTCAATTCAACCAATGTTTTCTGAATCCCATGATAACTCCTTTGTGGAAATGAGACTAACACATCTTGTAAAAAAGAATGAAATCAAAACAACATGTTTAATCTAATAAAGCAATTCAATTTGTGGAATTTATAGGGCTGGTAGTGCCCTAGAAGGACTCGTGCAAAAGCCTTATTCTGTGCATGAGAAAACAGAGGAAGGGATGTGTGATGTTGATTCACATCTAGGAGAAGGTGGCAATACCTTGTCTTATAGCCTCCCTGACCTGCCTCTGCTTCCCATGATCTGCACTTGCAACACTGAGACCCTAACCCTTCTCTCTAAAAGACAAACTCATTTCTAGAATCCTTACATAGTTGAGAACTGACCCAAACTTCAGGACTACTCTTCCTGCTTTTCCCAGTCCTTACTCTTCCTGTTTACCTCCCTCCACAAATCAAAAGCACTGGGATTTTGCTGAGCAATCCCTTCCCTCAATTACTCAGAGGCTCTCTCTTCAAATGTCTGCTCAGTCCCCTACCCTGGGTTATGAAGAGGTTTTCCTTCACTGACACACACTTGAATACTTCAATCCTGGTTCCTTTCTCATTTACAAAAATTGTTATCGTATTGTCTCTAAAAGAAGACTCTAATATGTTCCAGATAATTTCCAAAGGACAATGTGATAAAGTTACCTTTAATTGTACACATTTAAAGATTAGAGACCTACCTGGTCATTTGGCTCGGCGGTAGAGCATCAGCCCTGCATGTGGAAGTCCCGGGTTCAATTCCTGGTCAGGGCACACAGGAAAAGCAACCATCTATCTGCTTCTCCACCCCTCACCCTTCTCTCTCTCTCTCTCTCTCTCTTGCTCTCGCTCTCTCTCTTCCCCTCCCACAACCATGGCTCAATTTGAGCAAGCTGGCCCCAGGCACTGAGGATGGCTCCATGGTCTTGCCTCAGACACTGAAATAGCTCAGTTGCTGTGCAACAGAGCAGCGGCCCCAAATGGGCAGAGCATCACCCTGAAGGGGGCTTGCTGGTTGGATCCTAGTTGGAGCACATGTGAAAATCTATTTCAGCCCTGGCCGGTTGGCTCAGAGGTAGAGCGTTGGCCTGGCGTGCGGGGGACCCGGTTCGATTCCCGGCCAGGGCACATAGGAGAAGCGCCCATTTGCTTCTCCACCCCGCCCCCCTCCTTTCTCTCTGTCTCTCTTTTCCCCTCCCGCAGCCAAGGCTCCATTGGAACAAAGATGGCCCGGGTGCTGGGGATGGCTCCTTGGCCTCTGCCCCAGGCGCTAGAGTGGCTCTGGTGGCAGCAAAGCAACGCCCCGGAGGGGCAGAGCATCACCCCTTGGTGGGCGTGCCGGGTGGATCCCGGTGGGGCGCATGCGGGAGTCTGTCTGACTGTCTCTCCCCGTTTCCAGCTTCAGAAAGAAAAAAAAAAAAGAAAAGAAAAAAAAAAAAGAAAATCTATTTCACTGCTTCCCCAATTCTAAGTAAAATAAAAGAAAAAAAAAAAAAAGAAAGATTAAAGGCCTAGCCCTGGCCAAGTAGATCAGGTGGTTAGAGTATCATCCCAATACATAAGATTGTGGGTTTGATCCCCACTCAGGGCACATACAAGAATCAACCAATGAATACATAAGTAAGTGGAACAACAAACCGATGTTTCTCTCTTTCTCTCTTCCTCTCTCTCTAAAAATCAATACATTTTTTTAACTTAAAAAAACATTAAGATTAGAGGCTAAGGAAGATGAATCATTGCCCATGTCAGGGCATGCTTGTCTAGTGTAAGCATTCACGCTCCCCACTTAGAGGTTGGTATACTTTCCAAAGGACTTTTTATCTTGTCCTGCTTTTTGATTTAACACTATTATTCCTAATCAAGATGGCCTTCTCTCAGAACTTCCCGTATAGCCATGGTGCCCCTTGTCCTCAGAGCTTTACTTGTGCCTTTCTCCTTTCTGGAATTATTTTCCTCTTCCACTCTATTAGTTCAAATTCTACACTTCCTTCAAGTCTTGCTGCCATCTCTGTCTCAACCATTAAAGTCTCCATGAATAATATTGTCCACAAGGTTCCCCAAGCATCTCACTATACAGTGCAGTGCCTGCTATTACTCTGGAATTGCTAACTGTATATCTACCTTCTTAGATGATAAGATAGTAGGGAATCATAGTTACTACTTTTCTTTTATAACCCCATAGTTTTTATCACTTGCGTTTGTTTTAGAACCAGTCATGACCTCAGCTTACGTGCATTTGTTTTGTGGGTTATTATTCTGCTTTTTTGAATAAATTCTGCTATTAATATAAATTCAATTCAATTGAGCAAGCCCCTGTGCTCATCATTGAAAGAAGACAGAAATTAAATATGATAATGTCCCTGGCTCTAGAAGACGTAACATTACAGTAAGAAAGGTGGCCTCCCATAAATAATTAACTCCCAACATTTTCTTCTTAAGATAAAATATCCTCGCCTGACCAGGCAATGGCGCAGTGAATGGAGAGTCAGCCTGGGACACTGAGGACCCAAATTTGAAACCCTGAGGTCACCAGCTTGAATGCAGATTCATCTGGCTTGAGCATGGGTTCACCAGCTTGAGTGTGGGGTCACTGGCTTGAGTGTGGGATTACAGACATGGCCCCATGGTCGCTAGCTTAAGCATAAAAGTTGTTGTCTTGAAGCCCAAGGCCTCAGGCTTGAGCAAGGGGTCACTGGCTCGGCTGGAGACCCCTGGTCAAGGCACATTTGAGAAAGCAATCAATGAACAACTAAGGTGTTGCAATGAAGAATTGATGCTTCTCATCTCTCTCCCTTCCTGTCTGTCTGTCCCTGTCTGACCCCCTGAGAGAAAATATCTTCTTTTAATATCCTATAAATATTTTATTACTAACTCACTGCCATACGATTATATGTTTCAGGTCCCAGTGTATCTATTTTCCTCTACTAACAGAACAAAGTTAAATATATATAAAGGCTGTGAATAACTCTTTTCTTTAGAAAAATAACAGTAATCACACTTAAGACCAAATGCCCTGGTGCCACTAAAATGGAAAGACCTTTCAGAAAGGAGACAAGGTAATATCATGTAAAAAGGAACAATATGGTTTAAAATCCAGAGAGGAATTAACCTCCTAGTGTGTACTTTAAAAGAAAATGAACAAAAAATTGGAACTGTGATACAGAAATCTTTCCACTATATCAACATATTGCCACTAAACATCACATGGCACAACCAGAAAGAAGTAAATAAAATCTCTGGAATTCCAATTCAACAGGAATTACCAGCATTTCCACTGACCTTTCCCAGTGAACTTTGAATCAAGCCTAATTTTCATGCCTTCACCTTGAATGTCCTCTTGGACTTTTGTAGAAAATATTTCTTTTAGGAATTCTAAGAACTTTTAGCAGGGATTCATTAATCCTTAAATTATCCCTCATGGTTCTAAATTCATTACAGTATAAATTAAACCCCACAAAATCTTGGATTAAAGAACTCAAAATATATATTGAATCAGAGACATGACTTGGAGAAATCCCAACACCAGTTTGCATTCTAACATCAAAACCCAAATTACTAATTAACATATAATTGTGGGAATTGTATTCCTTTCCATCTGGAAAAAACAAGAGGCTAATTTAAAATTTTTATACATATGTTTATCAACCCCGGGCCAGCCACCAGCCTTAGTGTTGAGGCCACACCACCCACCATACATCCTTCACTCATTCACTCATCATTCATTCCATTTATTCAGAACCTACTCTGCATCTGATACTGCCAAAGGCTCTGGGAAAACGCCAAAGGAGAACAGATCACCATGGCTACGAAGTCATTTACAATCAATGTTAAGAGACACGTTTAGAAGAAACTACCAGAGAGAGAATTGTACTAACAGCAGGAACAGCAGCAAGGAAGGCAGCTCTCAGCAGAGTTACTCTCCTGAAGCTTGCCCTATGGGGTAGGCCTCGGGAGATACAAGAATGAGAAAGACTTGGGTGGCTTCCTGCGGTAAGGAGGAATGAAAGGAGGCAGACAAACCAACCAAAATACAAGGCAGTATTTATCATGGAGTAAAAATTTAGGTGAGAGAAAATGTAGCTAGAAAAGAAAAAGAAATAAACAGCCTACCTTGGCAAAGATTTCATAGGCGTTCAACAAGGTGTGTGTGTGTGTGTGTGTGTGTGTGTGTGTGTGTGAGTGTGTATTTGCATGCATATTTTTAATTTTATGAGTAATATGAGATGAGATTCAGAAAAATAAAAATAAAGCAGTACTGTGGGAGAGAAGAGACTATCACAATCAATAGGATTGGAAAAGTATCACAAGTGTAGAAAATAGCTCAGGTTGACTCGGTAATGTGAACCAGGCAGAAAGCCGGCAGGGAAATAGGAAGCTATCTGATATCAGGACCCTGAGCAGTGAGCGGGAGGGGAGCCGGAGGGAAGCAGCAGAGGCGACTTGGAGAGCAGACCCAGGAGGTAGGTCAGGGTACAGCTGTGGGGGTTGATGTCATGCGGCGGAGGAGGAAGCACGACCACGTCCAACAGCTGACGAAACGCTGGGAGGAAACGTGCGGTCCTGTTTCAGGAAGATCCTCCCGGTGGTGATTCACAGACAGAGTGACTCCAGGCTAGGACTCTCAGCCGGGTGGCAGCCCATACAGCCTGAAGAAAAGTGTAAGATTTCGACACTTGGAAGAAAAACATAAAAGGATAACACTGTGGCGACAGGCGGCAGACAGACAGTTCTAGTACTCATGGATAAGAGCTGAATTCATCAGAAATGCAACGTGGGATTGGGAGGCAGACAGAGGGGGTTTCAAACGTGGGGAGACCACTGATGGCCTTTGGACACTACCATGAGGCATCATTACAGCTTCTCAAGGGTGTAATTGGCCTTAGTAATCTCCATCTTTGCTCTCTTTGTGTCATTTCCTTCTGGGTTTTTTTCAGAGAAGTATTATTTGGGGAGACGAGATGGATGTAGGAGGTCCCAAAACACATACACACTGTGGACTGTGGTTGCCTCTTCCAGACTGTAATTTCCAGTCTCTAGTCAGAAACCCTGGGAGATATTTCTACCCGGGAACAAGTTTTCAGCTAACTGTGTATCTCCCTCCAGGCAGCTGCCTCAACAGTCACCCTGTTTACTTTGCAATACTGAATGGAAAACATCAGCTTAAAAAAACTACTTGCCAAAATCCCACCCCACAACAGCTTAATCTTAGAACCTTTGAAAGCCAACAATTTCAAAACTCTCCCCAGCGGTTTCTTGTTCATGTTCTACAACCCCAGCCTAAATGTATCATAAAGATTTTAAAGATGACTTTATTCGTTTCCTTATTATTGTATTTATTTTCTGAAGCAAAAATTACAGTAACTTCTTGTTTCAGTTGGTGTCTGTCCTCTAGACAGAAGATGGTTTCTCCAATGATAAGATAAGAACCTGGGGAAAAAACTCAAACGGAGAAATGTCAGAGTTCCCAATTAGACTCTCCAATATAAAATGAATCAAATCCAATAACCACATACTCAAAAGGCCCAGCTCCCTGCACCCTCTTGTTGACAGCTCCTATCACCTTGAGGATAATTAAAATTAGGGAGGCAGTGCACCGAGTCTAACCATACATGAAGAAAATAATCTGAGAGAGCCTGATTGTCAGCAATACAGAACTTGAAAGAAGAGATCGTTTTAAAAGTTGCAAACTTCTCTGTAAAAATGTCTACGAGTTTCCTTGAGAATTACACTATTTTTTTTTAAAATAAAACATGGAAATGATCCTTCAGATAAAAGCAAAATCAGTAATACAGGGGAAAAAAGGAAGTCAAGCTTAAAAAAAAGAGGACACCTCCCAGGGGACGGATAGAATTTGAGGTACTTCCAAATTCATTTTTGAAGAGGATTTAGATGTGTGGTTAAATCAAACACAGCAACTTGCATCTGGCCTTTCCTTGAGGTTGGGAGCTCCATCAGAGATCTGGAATGGAAGCCACCTCCTCCCAACAAACGTTCAAGTTTTAATATGATCCCATGAGCTTTACTGAAAATCCTTATGTTGGTAAAACAGTGTCCTGCTCCCTGTTTTTTTTTTTTTTTTTTTTAAATCCCCTTAGATATGTAGGAGAAGACTATCTGGGGGAGCCCACATTTCCATAAAATCCATTTTTAGAGGACGTTAAGTTATAGTGAAAGAAAACACCTGAGTTAGGAAGAAACAGCCTGCTACTTCGTCCATCTAACCCCAGATTTCATTTGGGTTTTTTCCACGTTTATGGTCAGAGGGCTTCCTGAAGTTCCAGTTGGTCTACTCATTTTCCCCTTTGGTCATCTAGTTCCGGCATACCTTTGTGGCTCCATTTCCTCCTCTCTCCTACATACTATCCCTTCTCCCACCAAAGTCCCCGCCCCTTCCTCAGCTATCCAATCACAAGGACCTTCACAGTGTCTCTAGAAAATGCCTTGCTTTTTTATTCTCCTCTTCTACCTGAGTGCTTGCTTTTCCCCCACTTTTCAATTCCCAGTTTAAAAGCCACCTGTTCAGGGAGGACCACAGACTCCCCAGGTCCTTACATCACCTTCTCTAAGTTCCCAAAGCACTTGGCATAAACTCTTACAGCCCTACTCAAGTTATGCTGTTTATCCAACATTGACATTTATTTTCCTGCACCAGATGGATTGGCCCTGGAGGAGAGAGACCTACGTATATCATCCTTGTGCATAGCAGGGACTCAGCAAAGGGTTGTTAAAAGATTGAGTTAGGAAAATTCTGTGCGTTAATTTTCCCAGAATATATTTCTTACATTTCAAATAGAAAGGCTTTTGTATTTTGTGTAATGTGTCCATTTGAAGAATCGTTTTAGTATTTTTAAAAATCATCCACTTTCCAATAAACCTCCCAGACAATTTTTCCACATTAATTCTGGTTTCATAGAGACCATGGCTTTTATTGGACGGTATATTTAACTGGACATGCTTTCAACATCTAGTTATAAAACCTTTGCCAACAAGTTTTATAAAATGCATCAGTGTGATTAAAGAGCTGTATTGCTAGTGCACATCCCATACAGCCAGAGCTGTGCACGAGATGGTGTACAGTGAGGAAAGGGACTCAGGCAACATCAAGACCAACTGTGTTCTCTGACATTCAATTCTGCTCTGTTTCTAACCTTTCCTAAAGGGGGTAGAGCCCAAGTAGAGGGTCCCTGTTCCAGGCTCCCTCCATCAAGAGCACATTCAGGTTAATGGCAAAGTGCCCAATATATCCAGATAGCAGATCTGGTGATATTAAGCTTTGAACAAAACTTCTACAGTCGAAGATGATGTATGATTACTGTCACTAGTTCTTTGATTGATTATTGATTGTAATCATCTGCTCTCTCCCATGATGAAAGTGGCTATAACTTGTCCATGCAGTGACTGATAATGCCATGTCCCTCATTTTCAAAGGCAACATATGCATATTGCTGCTTGAGATAAATTTTTCATTGACAGTGGGGGATGGAGAAAACCGGTAAATACGTGACTCAAGTTTATTAGTGACTTAATGATATATTGTGCTCAATATCTGTGTTCCAGCTATGCATAATGAGGTTGGACAAAACTTACAGTGGGAGCCAACATATCAGGTAGCACAGCTATCAGACTCATTGCCAACCAAGTTAAATAATGGGATGCATTTGACAAGCTAAGTAGAAATTCTGTTTCCAACATAAATATTTTACTTGCATAGAAAACATTAATGATTACTAATGAAGTACCTTAATGTTTAAAAGTATTTCCCTGGATTGCTTTAATTAGGATCCAATGAAAATAAGTATTAAAGATGAAATTTTACTTTAGTATGCAATGTAATTTAATCATTGCTTTTACTAAATTGGTGACCTTGGCTAAGTTAATTAGCCTGTCTGAATCACAGCATCTACTGCAGGCCTAATGCTTATTAGGCTCTCAACAAATATTTGCGGAGTGAATGAATGAATCTTAATCTTTTTACTGTAAGATAACCTAGAAAGTAAGTCAGGTCTGGCAATCTCAAATTCCTCTACGGCCAAGTGTGTGAATTAAACTAGTGGGAGACAAGGCAGCATAGAGTGGGGTCTGTAGGGATGTTGAGGTACAAAAATTTTATTTTCAAAATTGACTTAAGCAAGTTAAATAAGTCTTCCTGATAGATTTATTATGTGATCCATAAGCTTGATTTAATGTGTTTCCAGTTTGCTTATTATGACTTGGATCATTTGATTATTATGAAACTTACCTCAAAGACTACATATAAAGCAACAGAGTATTTGATACTTTAAGAAATAGGAACTAAACTTTCAATAGTATTTTAATATGAAGAAATCAGAAAGCATTTTTCTCACTATTAAACATAGTCTTCCATTAGTTTATTAATGAATAAAGAAAATGCAGTTAGTCCATACACTAGAACATTATTTGATAATAAATGGGAATAATATATGATGTATACTACAATATAGATGAACCATGTAATATTATAAGTGAAATAAGCCAAGCAGAAATGCTACATAATCACTACATACCTGTCAAAATGTCTATTTTTTTTTAAAAAAAAGGCAGTAACAGCACCAAATATTAGAGAAGATGCAGAGAAACTGTATTGCTCATACATTGCTAATGAGAATTTAACATGATACAGCCACTCTGAAAAATGGTTTAGCAATTTATGCAATTACTACACAACTCCAAATTGCATTCCAGGCATTTATCCTAGAGAAATGAAAACTTATGTTCATGCAAAAACCTGTGCAACAATGTTCATAGCAGCTTTATTTACAAGAGCCAAAAACTTGTCACAGCACACCTGTCCTTCAGTGGCTAATGGTTAAACAAACTATGGTACTTAAATAGACTGTGGCTCAGCAATAAAAATGGACTATTGATACATGCAAAACCTTGACTAACCTTGAGGGAATTATGCTAAGTAGAAAAAGTCCATCTCAAAGGTTTAAATACCATTTGATTCCATGTATATAATATTTTTGAAATGAAAAAAAATGGAAATGGAGAAGAGCTTAGCAGTCACAATGACTAGGGGCGATGAAGGCGCATCAAAGATCAACACAAGTCCACAAGGATCCCCATGGAGTTGTGTTTCTACTGTATCTTGACTGAGTGGTGGATACACACATCAACATGTGATCAGACTGCTTAGACTTATATACAAAGACATGCACTTGCAAACATTCAAGTAAAACTGGGGAAATCTGAAAGAGTTCGGTGGCTGGTACCCATGTCAGTATTCTGGTTATACTCTTCGGCAGTAATGCAAGATCTCTCCATTGAAGGGAAACACATTAAAGATGGGTAGGACCACTGTGTACTATTTCTTACAATGTCATGTGAGTCTAGAGTTATCTCAAAAATACCTATTAATTGTTTAAAGGCCATAAATATGTGATCACAAAAATATAATCCTATTTTTCTGAAGTGTCCAGAAAAGGCATGTCCACAGAGATACAAAGTACATATTAGTGGAACAGGGGCTGGAGA
Source organism: Saccopteryx leptura (assembly GCF_036850995.1). Taxonomy (NCBI): domain Eukaryota; kingdom Metazoa; phylum Chordata; class Mammalia; order Chiroptera; family Emballonuridae; genus Saccopteryx; species Saccopteryx leptura. The sequence continues at coordinate 18,291,925 of NC_089513.1, forward strand.
AATGGTAGGAAAGGTATAACTGTTAATGTGTATGGTGTTTCTCTTTAGGGTGATGACGATGTCCTACAATTAGATAGTAGTAATGGTTTCACAGCTTTGTGAATATGCTAAAACCCACTGACTAATACCCTTTAAAGGTGAATTTTATGTTATGTGAGTTATATATCAATCACCCTTGACAGTTTGTCTCCATGTTTGAAAAGGTGGCCCTCACATAGAAGACAAAAGGATAGAGCAGAATTTATAAATAACTCCTCACTCTCACCATCCCTTGAGCAAGAAACGTCTTCCCTTAACCTTCATTGAGCTACTTATTTGAAAGAAGTGTTTCCCACATACACATACCCCTCGATCGGTGGAGATGCACTTATCTCAACTGTCACCTCTCCATTGTGGAGCACCTGGAAATTCAGCTCCCAGGATATGCCGTAAGAATGCCATTTGCCTCGTGCAGAAAAATCATTCAAATCCAATTTAGTGCTAATATTGTTTGGGGCTGTGAATACTCACTCTACAGAACAATTTGCAGCAATGGGTCAAGTTCTAGAACTAATATTGGCGAAAGTTAAAATGTGATCTATCCAGTTCCCATAGTTTGGGTGAGGGGAAGCTTAACAAATGCTCAAGAGAATTAATAGATATAAACTCTTTCTCATGATATTCTCTGACTAATCATGATGCATAAGGCATATCCCAGTGTGCTATTTTGATCTTCCATCCTAAGTGCTAGCATGTGTGTTTTCTCCCTGAATAGAAGAGATTAGAGGATGGACATCACTTGTAAATTGAGATTAAGTTCTGCACGCCTTTCCCCAGGTGGAAGCATAAGAACAGAGTATGTCAGGATGTACCCATTCATTTGATGATGGCTGTGGGGGTAACTCCATCACTGTTTAGAAAGCCTGAAGTGAAATCTCTGCACTGTGTATGGTGGAAGAGTGGAGGTGGCTATAAAAATGATACCAGCTCACATAAAATAATAGTTGCATAAGATGGTGGGTTGGTTTGGGAGATTTAAGTTCTTTCATTTGAGATCAAGAATAAAACATGGAATTGTGCCAGATTATTCCCAAACACTATAGGAAGTATTAATAGAGACACTAAGCCTGTGAAAGTGACAATAGATAACAAATGAACAACTATAAAATGGAGGTAGGAATGTAGGTATCAAGAGAGGTGGTTGAAATATTCTAAGATAGCATATTATTGTGTAATTTTAACAAGCCATGAAGAGTTCAAGCAAAAATCAAACAAACAAAAAAAAATACCCTAGAAAACTCACTAAATTATTGGGTGGCACCATGAAAGCTATAAATGAGAGAGAGAAAGAGAGAGAGAGAGAGAGAAACATACTTCAACTGTCTACTTTCAGGGTGAGAGATAGTATTAAATATTAAACACTTCTCTTAGGGAAATACGTTTGATATTTTTAAATGCCAAATTCAAACCATGTTGTCATGAATATATTGCCTTACCTTTAATTACATGTATACTGGTTTATCTTTTGACTATCATATTTTTTTTTAAATTTAAAGCTAGTGTTGAATAAAAAAAATATTATTATTTTGGGGTAAATGTGAAATAGAACTTTAGCATTTTCAATTGCTTTCTAGGAATTTTTAGTAGCTTCTGTCTCTTCTGGAGACAACCATATACTGACTGCATCCTTGTAGAGAGAGTGCTGCATTTTTGTTTGTGTGTTACATTTTCAGAACACATTTGCAGGATTAATATTTATAATGCTAGGTGACTGTTTGACTCATCAGTTCAAAGGCAGCTCCAGAGAAAAGGAATTTCCTACAAGGGAGCCCTAAAAACAGGAGGCTGGTTATGCATGATGACTGCTTTGGAGTAGAGGTCTGAACACAGAGCAAGGCATCCCAAATGAATAGAAGCTGCAGGAAATAGCAGAAAATGTATAGAGGCCAAGTTGTCTGTATTTGTTCATATTTTGTCTTTGTGAAATGTCAGTGTGTCTTAACGTCTGTGACCACCTACCTGGGTCTTCTTTCTGGAAGCTCTGCTTGCCTGTCTTGGGGTCACTGAAGCCAATGAAAATGAATGGACTGATGTGAGCGGGAGCTGTAGCCGCACGTGCTCCACGTCAGGATTTCCCATCCACTGTGCCATCAGGGACACCAGATCCCTACCCCTCCTGACACTATCCCAGCACCTGTCAGTACCTAGCTCTGAACATCTCTGACACTCGGTAAACATTTTAGGAGAAAGATAGAGATGATGTACCTTTGTAGGTTTTGGTAATTTCATTGATTTTCTCTGATAAAATATTTCTGATTCTTGAAGTATAGTAAGATCGCTGGACATAAAGCCCATAGTTCCCATTCTACCAGCTGAGCTCTTCCTCGGAGCCATCTACCAAGTTTTTGTTTTGTTTTGTTTTGTTTTTCACTGAAGCATTGTTTACTTGAAAGACATGCTGGGATATAGATACGACTTAGTTACACAGAATTTTCTTTTCTTAATTTTTAAAAACTTTTATTCTTCAATTACAGTTTAATGCATTCTGTTTTCATACCAACCCTGAAGCAATCCTCATTTACATCTGACAAAACTGAGACTTACTGAGAAGTGTTTAGTAACAACTCTGAAGTCATGCAACTAGCAAGTGGTAGAATGGGACTTAAGCCTAGAGACAGACCCACTCAAATACTCACACTGCTTCTCTCCGCCTTCCTTCTTTTCTTGCTGCTATTGTTCTCGGGAAGCTCCTCATCCATAAAGTGTCACTGGGTGTTTGTAAGGCATGTATATGTCACCCCTCAAAGGGAGCTAGCTGATTCTCGTTCTGCCATCTACTTAACACATGAAAATAGTTGTACACCGTATGCTGCTAAAAATATTTGTAAATAACACATTGCTCTAAAATATATTATATAGTATGGTATTTTATTTTCACTATGTAACATACACTACCATATATAGTACATTCTTATTTCCTTAAACTATATCAGTAGGCTTTAGTGGCATCAAAAGGTTGATTCAACTATAGCTTTCTATTATATTTTTTCTGTTATAGAAATTTACTGAAATTTTCCCTTTGATTGGAGAGGAGGATTAACCATGATACTTTCCCAGAAAGGAAAATGAGTGAAGAAGTACATGTATTCCTTTCACTGAATCACAGCCCAAGAATCTGTCTGGAGCAGATATTATCTTTGTAGCCACAAGGTGACTTTGGTAGATAAGAAGGAAGCTCAAGGTGAATGCCCTCTTTAGCAGGCAGCACATATATGATAAGAAATAACTCTAATATCTGGAAACCCTTGGCATGAGTGAGTACAACAGAGAAGAGCCCGACACTGAGCAAGACCTAATACCAACGGACTTTGAGGAACATGGAAAAGCTCGCAGAGAAAGCCACGCTGTACTGCTCTACACAGCCGTTGAATGTGCCAGCAGGAATAGGACTGTCCTTCCTCTGACCTTCAGGAAACAGTACCAATCTGAAACATTAATTAATTTTGTGAATATTAAATATTTTATATTACTTATAACACAATTTTGAGAAATAATTTTTTTTCTTGGAAAACCAAGCAGAAAGATGAGCACTGAAATACTGACCTGCTCCTAATTATCATGGTCAATTGAGAAAACCCACCTCAGTAAAAGGCTGAGCCTCAGAGTGCCCACAGCCTTGTGTGTACAGAATGGTACTAGGTGGGCCTGGTCCTAGTTTTTCCTTCCTATAAACTTGGCAACAGCTGACTGATAAACAGTAGGTATGTAACCCAAATGTAGTATATCTATAGGCTGCCTAGTGGCCTAACTGGTGAAAGCCTGTTGCAAACTGGATATTGGTGACTACTTATACCAATCATATCTCCTAGCTCAGAAAATTTGTTCAGAAACACTAAGTTGAGCCAACCACAGACTTGACATGGAAAGTACAATAGAACCCACGAGATGCTAAAAACTACCAGTAAGCATACAACATAAGTAGAAAAAGTCCAAGGATTAAAAAAAAATTATAATATGAGCAGGTCACTAGGGCGATGGCTCTTGAAAGGCTCTGTGTCTAGTTACTGAGTCAGCCTCCAGTTTCTTTGAAACTGCTGTTACAGGCTGAATGCTTCTGTCCCTACCCCACCCAATTCCTATGTTGGCATCTGAATCTCAAATGTTGTGGTATTAGGAAGTGGGGCCTTTTTTAGAAGTAATTTGGTCATAAGGGTGGAACCCTCGTGAATGAGATCAGTGCCCTTCTATATAAGAAAGAGACATTAAAGAGTTCCTTCACCGCATTTCTACCAGGGGAGGGAACAACCAGAAGTTGGCTGTCTGCACCACAGAGAACACTCTCCTCTGAACCCGACCACGCTGGCAGCCTGATCTCTAACTTCCAGGCTCCAGAACTGTGAATCATACATTTCTGTTGTTTAAGCCACCCAGTCTGTGGTCATTTTAATACACAGTTTCCCAAATGGACTAAAATATGGTCAGTACGCTTGAACTTGTTCTTTCAAACTTGGTGGTACAGAATTTTCTAGATTCTTGTGTAAAACCCAGATACATGGTCAATACACTTATTTTCATGTGTATCTTTGTTTTAAAAAAATCCCATTTCTTAGGTGAACTGAGTAAATCTTGGTTCTTAGCAATGAAAAACAATCTGGTGCACCGTATTTGAAATATATTTTCAAATCTATATCTCCATCTTATTTTTTGAAGAAGAATGTTATAACCCATGCAAGAAGTATTTATTGGAGAACTAATGAGATAATGGAAAAATGAGAAGAAAGAAAATTTCAGCCCATGCAGGAGACCAGCCTAACCCATATCAGTCCATTGCACCAGTTTGAGAAATTTAAATCACTTGTGCCATCTATCATAAAGTCTGTAACAAGATGCTATATCACCTTTATCTCTAGCAAGGAGCAACAATAAGATTCTAGAGCTAGAAATTCAGTGGTTTTGTTTTTGCTTTGCAAAGCCAGGCAAATTTGCTTCGCTGACCCTTCATACTAAAGGTAAGATGGGCTGCCTAGACTATCACTCTGTGGAAATAAGGCAAATCTCTTGCGGAGAGAGCCTGGATGCTGGTGACCTAATGCCCCACTACATGCCATGTAGTGCAGTCATTTCATTTTCTTGGAAATACTTTTGCCAGCCAGGGACAGATCAAAATTAACCACAGAAAAATCTGAACTTGCCACTGGAATTGGACAGTTGTGTGTTAATTCAAAAGTAAAACAGCTATGGTTTGTGTGGGATCTTCTGCTTACTGAGAGGAGATGGTCAGCATCTCCAGAATGTAGATTTTAATGGTCTAAGGCAGGAGTAGTCAACCTTTTTATACCTACTACCCACTTCTGTACCTCTGTTAGTAGTAAAATTTTCTAACCGCCCACTGATTCCTCAGTAATGATAATTTATAAAGTAGGGCAGTAACTTTACTTTTTAAAATGTATAAAGCAGAGTTACAGCAAGTTAAAGCATATAATAATAATTACTTACCAAGTACTTTATGTTGCATTTTCGCTAAGTTTGGCAGAATAAATCTTTATAAAACAACTTACTATAGTTAAATCTATCTTTTTATTTATACTTTGGTTGCTCCACTACCGCCCACCATGAAAGCTGGAACGCCCACTAGTTGGCGGTAGGGACCAGGTTGACTACCACTGGTTTACATATGTAAACATTAATAAGCTCATTTAACAACCACTGAACTCTGCATTTTTCTAACACATTTACTTCCCTCCTTGCCCTGAAGATAAACAATTGGGGGGGGGCGAATCCAGCATTTAAGTGTAATTAAGCTTAATAATTATTCAAACTTGTCATCCATTAATCATGACCAATAAAACATTTCCAACCAATTGCCCATCAGTGGAATTATTAGCTCTGTATTTATTAGAACAAAAGAACCACTGTTTTGAGTATTCGTACATGAAATCCCTTTGCTTACAATTTACATTTTCTTTTTCTCACCACATTCCCCAACAGACTGCATACATTATGTGGCTCCATTTACTGTAGAGTTGAAAAGAGAACAAATTTCTCCAGCCTAGTATTCTATTCTACAGTTATAATATGCCTTTCAATGATTGTTTCATTCATCACAGAGAGAACAGCAACATTTGTAACATGACTCTGTTAACCAGATAGATGGAACCCAGTAAAAGCCCTATCACACAGCTATCAGAATGGCATTGTCCATGTTCAGCAACACTTAAAAAAACAACAACAAGATTCCACAATAGAAGGAACTTTCTTTGGCTCACTGGGTAAAAAAAGGTATTTTCAGATCTTTAAACATCACCACCTGAAGACAATATTCTGAAGATTTATGGTGATATGTGTACCTTAATAAGTGGAAACTAGTGTCTATGATACCAGCACAGAGAAGAACTATTACTTCCTTATTACCTAAAAAGGTAGATCTATGATATAAGTGTGCACATGTGTGTGCATGCAAAGGCATAAATGCATTAAATCTACTGAAAATATACTGAAAGACCATGTCCTTTTATGGATATTACATTCAATAAAATATTACATTTTATGCAGATATTACATTCAGTAAAATAACAATATTGCTTCTATTGGAAGAGTTCTTTAAAGGCATCAAGAAACATTATTTCATGAAACTCTTGGAATACAATAGTTCTTTGAAGTACCCAGGAAAGATATTCTAGAGCCAGCCAAAGATGAGCTATCTGAGTTTGCACATAGTGACACAAGACAGAATAGTCTGGTGTCAAATCCAGGTCTTCTGAATCCTAGGTCAATGTCCATGCCACTGAACTTAAGGAGCCTCTTGAAGATCAGACTGCTCTGAATTCTAGCTTATCAGGTACTAGACCTTCTACCTGGTAGCCACCTGCCATGCCTGAAGACCTTGTCTCTGATCGCCTATATACCAATGACTATTATCACCAATTCTGTAAGAAATAGTGGCTGGCTAAATTCACCGTGCTTAATATCCCCATTGCAAGACCACTGTCCATCTACTGTTCCTTAGTTCTTCTTAGTCAAGCTCTGCTTCTCTTCTCTGACCTTCAGTCTCCTTTTTCTACTGGGTCTTCCAGAAACTCTACTCCATGCCACACCAGCTTTCCTACATCCTCCAATGGTTTGTAATGACACCTACATCTTCACTTAACTCTTACTTGGCTCTGGCCCTGAGGTCACCACTTCCCCTGAGATTTGTGAAAAGAAGAGTAAGTGCACCATGAACTCTGCCACCAGGCAGAATGTGTTCATTGATATCATTACCATAGAAACAAAATAGAGTTTTTATAATGTGAACATATCATAAGTTTGTGCAATATGACCTTGTGATGTCAGGTTTAGCAGAAATTATTTTCATTTGACAGGTAGGAAAATGAGGGCTTACAGAGACAGCATCAGTCAAGTAAGGACCGATAGTAGTTAATGGCAGAACTCCTTTCCTTTGGCTCCCTTCTGCTGTTATTTCTCCTCAATTACAATATTTCTCTGTCCTGGTGATCACCAGGCTTACTAGGAGAGTTAAGAAATCTGTCTATGATAACAACTACAACATTTTTTCTTCTTTTCCAAGTGAGAAAAGGGGAGGTAGAGAGACAGATTCCCACATGCGCCCTGATAGGGATCCACCCGGCAACCCCCATCTGGGACCAATGCTCTGCCCATCTTGGGCCATGCTTGCAACAGAGCTATTTTTAGTGCCTGAAGTAGAGGCTCCATGAGCTATCCTCAATGCCTAGAGCTGCTGAGCTTGAACCAATTGAGCCATGGCTATGGGTGAAGAAGAGAGAGGAAGAGAGAGGGAAAGAGAGAAGGGGGAGATGGAGGGGTGGAGAAGCAGATGGTCACTTCTCCTGTGAGCCTTGACTGGGAATTGAACCTGGGACATCCACATGCTGGGCCAGTGCTCTACCACTGAGCCAATTGGCCAGGGCCAATATTTTTCTATACATCATTTATTCAACATTTATTCATCAACAAGTATTTAATTTCTAACCAGCTACATTTTTTAAAAGTCCAACTATCCTGTGTTAGACAATAGACCAGGGGTCTCAAACTCGCGGCCCGCCCACCAATTTTGTGCGGCCACAGACTGGCCCGCAGATTAATCCACGAAGTTTGATTAGTCTGCTGGCCGCACAAAATTGGTGGGCGGGCCGCACGGCCGCGAGTTTGAGACCCCTGCAATAGACCAAGGGTTCATAAGCTTTTTCTGCAAATGGTCAAACTATAAATAATTTAGCCTTTGAGGGCTATCATGTCTATCACAACTACTCAAATCCATTCCTTAAAGCACAAAAGCAGCCATAGACATGATGTAAGTGAATGTGCTTGGCTGTATCTCAATAAAACTTTATTTGTGAAACTAGCTGGGTAGATAGATTTGGCTCGCAGGCCATAATATGCCCATCCCTACAACAGAATGTTATAGATAGGTAGGAATAGATGGTACGAAGGGTGAAAGATGAATTTGGAAAAGTGAACAGTTTTTACCAGGCTTGTTTGGGTGAGCATGTACATTTACCAAACTGTGCAAAACGCTAGCAACAAATGTGGAATAATATAAGCTAAACGTGCAAGTAAGGTAAGGGACAGACAGAAAGCTTTTTCCTTAACTCTGCATGGCAGGAACATCTTGATTATGTTATAGTGGAGGAACCTAAACATTTATGATTGATTGCTTCCTAAACGCCAAGTGTTTCCAGTACTTATAAATATTATTTTACTTTACACTTATAAGACCCACTAAATAGAGCATTATAATTCTTTTTATTTTAGGTTATATTTATTTTACTTTTTGGTAAGAGAGGGAGAGAGAGAGGTGGGAGAGAGAGAGAGAGAGAAAGGGAGAGTGAGAAAGAGGGGGAGAAAGCAAAAAGCATCTACTTGTAGTAGTTGCTTCCTGTAGGTGCCTTGACCAAGCAAGCAGAGGGATTTGAAGCAGCAACTTCAGCATTCCAGATTAATGCTTTATCCACTGCGCCACCACAGGTCAGGCTAGAATTTTTATTTTAAAGATAAGACACAAAGACACAGAGAATTTATATAACTTGACAAAACTAAAATTTGGGAGAACTAAGATTTAAAATCAGTTAACTTTGCTGTCCAAAACTATGTTCCTGCTATGATTAAAAAAAACAAAACGAAAACGAAAGACCTAAAAACCCTTATTATAACCATAGAAATAATTTGCCTTTGCTTTCCACCAGAATGTGCTATCTGGTGCTAAAAATCTAATTTAAAAATGTGCTCTTTTCTCCTTCACCTCCCCATTCGTAGGGAAGGGTACTTGCAAAGATATTAATAAGGAAGTAAAGCAGGCATAATCAAAGCTTTTGAGCTCTCGTTGGTCCCACTGATTGTCACCAGAGAGATAAAGTGGGCAAATAATTGAGTCAGCCTTGGTAACTCTATTTTCTTAACCATATCTGGAATACAGTTGTCAGATGTGGTAGCAGATCTCTCTACAAATTAGTAACAGTGAGTGAGAAACTGCTGTGTATAGAAAAGCTGGGTCTCCACATAAAGAACAATATATTTCCAAAATGTTGGACATAAATTATTTGAGACAAATCATATTTAAGTACAATAGGGCAGGAGCTTCCTCAGGGATCCATAATCTTAGTTTCGAAGCAGAAAATATTTCAATCATATGAATAATCACCCTCTAATTTATTTTTTTATTAAAACTTATTATTTATTTTTTTTCCTACATAAATGCTTCTCCAAACAAGGTTTATTTAAAACCCAGTGTTTTGAAATAAAAGTACACGGGAAATACAGAAACATAATACAAAGCTTCTTAACAGGACTATTTTCACTTCTTTATAGGAATTTCTTTTGTCTTAACTTTTAAGGTTATGTAGACAAGAGCAGAAATTGTATTAAATTTTCAAAAGAGGCTTGTCAAAATGATAATTTTTGTCTTGTCTCATGAGTCAAATAGGTTAGCCTATAATTACTTGATGATTAGAGAAAGTTGGTGTTATAATACCTTTTATTTCCAACTGATGACAAGACATTAGCATAAGACAATCCAACAGCGCTATTAAAACATTTATTGAGAAGAGCAGGAGCTATTTATCTTGTTAGTTTCAGATTCAGTTGTTCCTTAGACAAGTATGCAGACATCTGAGAACTGAAAAATTTGCTCTTTTTTATTGGGTTCAAGTGACACATTATATAAGTGATAATCAAAATTCCTTGATGCTCCTAATAAACAAACTTTTAAAAATATATTTGTAAATTATTGATCCCATGCCAAAAATCTGTCATCAGTGTATAAATTAGCATGAACATATGTTAATGCATAATTCACCATTTGCAACACAGCTTTGTTAGAAAATTGATGAAAATTCATGAAAGAATTAAGTTTCCCAAGAATGAGCAACCAGAGGCACCTAATAGTGTCGAGTTAATATAGTTTTAGAAATTAGCCTTCATGAGTTTTATAGACATTTCCAAGTCATAGGTAAACCTCTAGGTAAGCAAATTTATTACTTTGAATCACAGTTTTCTACATTTAGCTACTAAATGGGAAGAAATTAAGAGGCCATCTAGTTCAGTGTTTCCCAGTGTGTGGTCCATGAATCACCTGCATCTGATTCTCTTAGATGCTCTTCATCCTGGCCTGCTCCCAGGCTGCCAATCAAGATGTCTGATGAGAGGCCTGGAAACTACACTTTCCTCAAGCACCGCGGTTGCTTCTTATGTACTGTAATGTCAAGATCTAACCACAGAGTCTGTAAACGAGAAACTGAGCCCAATTCATTCAAGGTCACCAAAAAACAGTGGCAGATCCGGGAGAAAAAGTCATTACTTCCTTCTTCCTAATCCAGTGTTCTGCTTCCACATTTCAGAGAAAAGTAAGTAAATAAGAAAATGTATTTCACATAGTAACAAATAATCAGTCTGTACCAATGTTACTGGAATAAAGAGTGGGTAACCATGGCTATTACATGTTTATAATTGGTCAGATCCTATTCTCAGTATTTAAATATATTACTTTATTTTATCCTAATGTCAAACCTCTGAGGTGAGTACTATTACAATTTCCAATTTGAAAATGAGAAAACGCAGGCACATAAAGGTCAAGTCATTTGCATTGGTATAGGGTTACCAATTTCGTAGGTAGGAATCAACAAGGAACAAAGACCACACCTAACCTTCTCCCAGATATTAAAACAGGATAAGGAGGTATTAAATGCTTTCTTGAGTTAAAACATTATAAAATATCCTTGATCAGAATTTACCTCCTGAAGACTAATCCACAGGATGAACAAATTTCTCTTCAAATTATGTGACTATACTTAATTGAATGACTACACATTACTCTAGCTATATATAGGTATTTATATCTGAGTGTGATTTTTTTTTAAATTAGAGTCCCATCTTCCAAAAGGTGAGTATAATTCTATGCAATGATGAAGTGTCATTTAGAGAGACATGGAGTCAGGTTTCCAAATTTAGCAAATAAAAACTTAAGATGCTCAGTTAAATTCAAAAATCAGATGCAAGTAATTTTTATCATAAATTCATTCCAGTTATTGCAATATTATACTATTTCCTTATATTAAAAGTTACTTATTGTTTACCCAACTTTCTAATTGAATTGAGTGGCAATTCCAGCTTAGAGAAAGTCAAACAGGCTTTCTGAGAGAGCCTGGTCAGACGTGGGTGGGGATCTCATTCGGGAATGTGATCCAACCCTGGCCAGCACTAAGGCACTGCACCTGGGAAATTCAAGTGCACAAGAGGAGACATCTCTTAACTTGGCTGTTTTGTTTAATGTCGGGCATGCCCGGCATGCTATACATCTAGACCTAGACAAAGTATCTGTGAAAACTGATGAATAAAATTAAAATTTGTGGACATTGTAGGACCATGTAAATGTCAGTATTGACATTGATATGTCTGCAGGTGATCATCCATTGAACGTGTACTCATTCCTAACTGAACACCAGAACTTAATCTCGGAAATTGCCTCGATTGTTTTGTGATTTGATTTCATCTTTCCTAATTTCCCAATGAGGCCATCAGCTTCTTCAAATTTGGGAAATTTTACTTTACTGTACATTTCAAAGTAGGCTTGCAGAGAATATATGTACTGAAAAAGATTCAAGACTCAGGTTTTGTTTTCTTTTTTATTTGGTCTTCATTCTCAGATTTTGCCTAAATTTATTCATTGATTTATTTGCCTAAATTATTCATTAATTCCTCCAACAAAGACTTATTGAGCACCACCTTAATTTTGCAGTTTGCTTTGCCTGGAGAGGGACTACGACGACGAGAGATTGAAGGTCAGCTACTGACCAGGGTGAAGTTTTACGACCCCTTTTGTCAGCACAGAAGGGAATACTGTGCTTTATTAATAAATGACCAATGGGAAAACCATTCACCTTCTTCAGTTTAGTTTTAAAAATCATGATAAGTATCTTAAAATAATGTAAAACCCAGAATCCTGTGTACCTTCCCCAAACTAACACAAGTTTATGTGATTAATTTCCACTTACATAAAACAATTAGTTAAATCTCAAAGAAAATTACATATAAATCAAGTATAAGCATACCTTGGAGATACTGTGGGAGAGATTTCAGAGTATTGTAAAAAGGCAAATATTACAATAAAGCGAGTTGTGATCTTTATGCAGGTGGAAGGTCTTGTGCTTGGTTTCTACAATATGACAGTACGCAATACCTGGGACGTGGCCACACAAAGCACAATAAACAAGGTATCAAGGTATGACTGTGTGGCTTTTGGTTCTTTCCAAACCAGAGCATCTCAGTCTGCTTGTAGGCTTAAAAGGTAAGTGTAATGTCAGTGACTGAGGCCAAGGCCAGGCAGGTTCGCACTGAATTAGGGCAGATGGTAGAAGAACTGCAGAGCCAGACATTGTTGTGCCATTCCCACTTAATAGAGTCTCTCAACGGCAGACAAGCACACAGTCAGGGGAAACTGCTTCTCAGGCAAACAAACAGCAAAAATGGCTCCTCACATTGGCGGGCAGGCAATCCACAATGCGCCATCACCTTGAGGGCAAGCACCCATGGGCTTACATAAACTGTACACACGTGGCGCTGCCACGTGCTCACGCACTAATCAGGCACAGTACAAGCAAGCAAGCCTAACACAGCTGTTTTCCCAATAGTAAGTAACAAAAAATAAAAATTAAGGAGATTGTCTTCTAGACAAAACTAAGTCTGTCAATATAATTTTTGGCTTGAAATATACGAGTAATTGAAACAGAAGAAAAATACAATATTTTTCTTAAACAGTTCCTTTCAGTTTGCATACTTTCAGTTGCAAACAGTTCCTTTCTAAATCCATGTGTTAGAAAACTACACAACTTTCTAAACTGCCTATAATGCCTACTAGTTTGTTCAGATTCCAGCGACAGTGTGAATTTTTATGCATGAAAACAATACCAACTACAGGAACAACACACAAACTACTTTTGTAAGACACTTTTAAACAGTGAGTTATAAAATGGAAAAAATATTTTGGTTCTTCAATGATAAAAATCACAAGAAAATCCTGAATTACAATTGTCAATGTTAAAAAATTCAGTGATTGGACAAAAAATTACTTTGAACAAAACCTGGCAGACCACAATTACTTTAATAAGAGCAAAACCACACATAAAAAAAAAGCTAGGTAAAGAAGCAGGCTACACCTCCTCCCCCCCCAAAAAATCAGGGGAAACATGAGACATTTCATAAAGTATGGCCTAACCACAAATTTCTTCTCTAGAGATACTATCCACAAACTCTTAAGATCTCCAGAAAACTCAACCATTAATATCACTCTATTTAGTCACCTGCATTGGTTTCCACACAACCACAAATAAATGTACATATATTGCCTGAGAAGTTTCTGTTGAGAGGATGGGCAGAGTAAAGTAGGAAACCATCTTTAGGTAAATTAACATATCTAATGTCTAGAGCTGCAACTACACATGTCTGCACCCCAAAAGTGACCAGCCATTGAAAAATCTCTTGATATGGAAGTCACCATTCAGCCTCAGTGCTCGTAGGAGGACCACAGCGACGTATCTGTGGAGGAGAGCAAGGGGAACTACTGTGCTTTGGAGCGTCTGCGTCCAGACTAGCTTGAGGGCGCTGGCTTTGGAAGGGACCCTTGGGTGACCAGTACCTAAGTAGGCTTGGGGTGTAATCCAAGTTAAGACAAATTAATGCAGTTCCAGGTTTGCAAACTCCTCTCTGCCTCCAGGATTACTGTTTTCTTTTTGCAAACCACTTGATACCAAATGAGTAACCTTTGCCACTGAGACACAACGAAAGGAGATACGAGAGAGAGGCATACACATACATACGGCAGGCATGTTCCTCCCTGTCCTCTGGCCCATCTCTGCTCCATATTCCTCTTGGCTCAGACATTTCTGTCCATCACGGTTCACTGAAAGTTCTTCATCTCCAAGCAATTTCCACTCAACTGTCAGGTAACCCCAGATTGGAATAGCAATTAGCCAGATGTCAGCCCTCCTGTTACCTCTCGCCTCGGTTCTACATTATTTAGTTGCAGAATGATCACAGCTGAGGTGGTTCCCATCAGGGCTCTGCTGTGAAATCCTGCAATGAACTTGAAATAAAGACAAAATATTCATAACGAAACCCTCTCTTTCTCTATCCTTTTCTTCCACCTTTGCTTTATCTGTTCCTCTCGTACTTGTCCCCATCCCCACCCCCATCTCCTGCCCTGAGTCTCATTATACTTACTCAGCTTCCTCAGTAGTAAAGCTAATGGAGATGGTTCAATACCTGCTCGTGTTTTCTAAAGTACAGTATCTCTTATTCTCCATTATCAGCAAAATCTCCACATCAGTATCCACACCTTGGATCTCTAACTCCTCCTGTCAGCTTCTTTTTTTAAATTAATATGAATGAAAATATCCCCACGGAGCAGTAGCTCAACTTTCACAAAGAGGTCTGCTCCGTGGGGCGTGCAAGGCCTTACTGTGTAAGCAAAACCCAGGCACAGGAAGCGGACACACGGGAAGCTGCAGACCGAGCTTCAGAGAGTCACTTGCTCATACAAGGTTGGCGCCCAGTCTGGCGAATCCATTCCGGGGCTCTACCACACAAGTGCATTTTTCAAAGTCAAGTGAAGCTAATAAATAGAAAAGTTGTCATTCAGAGTGATTTAATCATCCGAGGAGGAAACCTTTCCACATAGTTTCATCTGTTACCAAAAATATATAATTAGCAAGATGGGTTTTCATCCACCTACTGAACTGTTCCAATTCAGGGGCCATGAGTTGAATTCCCTGGCCTTCATTCAGGGTCACAAAGTAATCAGTACCTCAAATGCTTACACAGGTGATTAATCTGCCTGAGAGAAAGGTAGGACAAGAAGGGGCTGCAAGCTCACAGGCAGGGCAGGTTGATATTTTCTTAAAAGCAGCTAAAACAAGAACACACAGTAGGGGTCCAACAGTTTATCTCTCCCTTGGCTCTGCTGTCAGACATGCTCAGTTCACAAGTAAAGAATGGTTTTATATATTGTGCACTTAACAGGCATGCACATGCATGGAAGAACAGGGAAAGAGTGAGAACTAATATAATAAATATAAGTAAATAAAGGTTTATTTATACATCATGTTGACTCCGTTCACCTGCAGTCAGTTAGACCTCCTGCATTGCATGGGTTTTTTGTTTTTTTAAGATACACTAAGGTAGAAGGATTTTAGTGTGATTCTTATGTCTACCCACCCTTCAACTGGAGAATCTAAGAGCAAACTGTAGAGAAATGATGGATTGTTTCTCCTCCACACATTTTCCTAACCCAAACCATTTATATTCCCATAGCGTGCCCTCTCATACCTCTCTTGCCTGGAAAACACTACCCTCCCTTATAAGATATCTCTCAGTGTCCCAACTCTGGTTCTACCTTTCACCGGAAAATCTGCCTGCCCTCAACCACTCCCAACTCATGGCAAGGCTTTGCTCGTGAAATCATAGACCAGAGGGTATCAGCTATGTTCCATGCTTTCTGGCTGCTAGCTTAAGGGCTCAGATCCTGAAGATGATTAGTGCTTATTTGTATTGTTGTATAGATTGCTTTCTACATCTAGGGTATTACTTCTATCTTTTTTCAATTTGAAGAGTCAAGAATTTATTAAGGCAATTAGTGTCAGACTTTGAACGAAAGCAACACCACAATCTGGAATGAGAACAAATGAAGGAGAATACAAGAATGTTCACAGCAGAACTATTCATAATAATAGTCAAAATATAAAGGAAAGAAGGTCCATCAACAACAAAATGAAGTGTGATCTAGTGATTCAAAGGCATACCGCTCGGCAGTGAGAATGAATGGGCTACAACCACCATCATCAGCGTGCATGAAGCTGGACACAAAATGCTATGGACTATAGGAGTCTATTGAAGTCATTCTATGCAGGCAAGTCCCCAAATAGGCATACTAATTTATAGTGATAGAAGTCAGGATAGTGGCTCTCAACAGAATGAAACTAGAGAGTGTACACAAAAGGTTCCACATGTACCAGTAACACACTGTATCTTGATCTGGGGACAGGCTACACCAGTGCGTTCTTTTTGAAAATTCATTGAGTTGTTTGTTCGTGAAAAATGTACTTTTCGGCCCTGGCCAGTTAGCTCAGTTGGTTAAGAGCATCGTCCCAAAACAACAAGGGTGCGGGTTTGATCCCCAGTAGGAGCACACGTGAGAAGCAACCAAAAAGTGCATGACTGAGTGGACAACAAATGCTTCCATTCCCCTCCCCTCTCTTTCCCTTCCTTTCTGTCTCTATATAAAGAAAAAAAAATCAATAAAAGTTAAGCTCTGGTAGGATAGATCTGGAGTGTTGTCCCAGAGTGTGGAAGTCGCCAGTTCGATTCCCCAGTCAGGGCACTTACAGGAGCAGCTCTATGTTCCTGTCTCTCTCTCTCTTCCTCTCCCTTAAAATAAATAAACATACAAGCAAATAATAAATGGGAAAGAAAAAGAAAAAAATGTACTAGATTTCTAATTGTTATACTTCCATAAAATATTCACATTAAAAAAAGAGGTAAATTTGACTAGGAAGCTACTGTTTGGCACACATTGGGTACTTACAATGTGATGGGGTCTTCATTTCTAGGAATTTTTTAATTAACTAGTAACAGGGTCACCTATTGAATGACACTTGGCCTATTAAAAGACTTATCTATTAGAAATAAAGCTGCTATGAAAATTTGCATACAGGTTTTCTGTGTACAGGTGTGTGTGTGTGTGTGTGTGTGAAGACGAGTTTTCATTCCTCTGAGTGCCTTTACTGGGTTGTATGTTATTTACCTATTTAGTTTCTACTATTTCACATTCCAACCAGCGGAGTATGAGTGATGCGCTCTCCTTACTTCCTCTTCCACATTTGGAGTCACCACCATTTCTTATCCTAGCCATCCTGATATGTATGCACTGATGCCATATTGTGGTTTCAACGTGCATTTTCTTTGTGGTTAATAATGTCGAACATCTTTTATGGTCTTATTTGCCATCTGTATATCCTCTTCAGCAAAAAGTCTATTCATGTCTTTTGCCCATTTTCTAACTGATTATTTTATTACTGCTAATTTTGGGAGCCCTTATATAGTTTAGGTCCCTTTTCATAGACATTGTTTGAAGATATTTTCTCCTGTTATTTAGCTTTGCTATTAAACCTCTTCACAGGGTCATTCATAGAGCAAAAGTTTTTAATTTTGAAGAGGTCCAGTTTATTAGTTTCTTTATTTATGGATAATTCTTTTGCTGTAAATGAACTCTGTCTATTCCTAGATCTCAAAGATTTTATCATGTTTTTAAAACATTTTTTAGTTTTACAGTTGGCATGTGTGTATACGGTCTATTTTGAGTTTACTTTTGTGTAAGATGTAGAGTTTAGATAGAGATGTGTTTTTCTGTTTTTTGTTTTCCTTATGGGTGCATGATCATTCCAGCACTGTTTGTGACATAGGCTGTCTTCCTTCATTGAAGTGGTTTTGCATCTTTGTCAAAAACTGATTGAACATATTTGTATGAGTTATTTCTGGCTCCTCTATTATTTTCTCTTATTCTATTGGTCTTTCTACCAATACCATACTGTTCTGACTGACTACCTTTGCATGTATGTTCCTGAGAGATATGGCTCTGTAATTTTCTTTTTCTTTCTTTTTTTTTCACTGTATTTGTCTGGTTTTGATATCAGGGTAATACTGGCCTCATAAAATCAGTGAATGATGCTCTCTTCTCTTCTGTTTTCTAGAAAAGATTGTGGCTTTGTTGTATGTTTCTATAATATATTATTAGTACATGGTAAATAAATATACACAGATTGAGATTCACGTGCAAACATTTTCACTGATGGCGTGCAGGGTCATTAAAGCTTTATGACTAGATATGGCAACATTTCTACTTATTTTTGATCAAATTACTTTCTTTATATAGCTTTACTCTCTTTCTATTTGAATATTAATGGACAAATTACATTTATTTCTTCTCATGCCCTGAAAATTTGAGGGACATATGGGAAATTACACTGAGTTGATAACATACCCTTTTGGTAATTAGAAGGAACAGGCTTGAGGAAAAAAAGGTACAAATTCACATTTTAAGGAAAAATATCAATAGCCTCATGCACATAAATAAAAACACATTTCCAAGTTCCTACCTCAGTGGTTGTCAACTTGGGGCAAGAAAGCATGATCTGGCCCTAACTATCAATAATGGGGAAGTTGAAAAACCCAAATCTAACTAATAACAAGTCCTTAACAAATTCAAACATATGACTTCATATGGAGAGAGAGATATAAAGTCATATTTTGGAATTTATAATATGTTGACATACACTTTATAAAGTAAACACACATGTAGTTATATCAACAATAAGTGAAAACTCTATATTGTTATAAAAAAAAAGCTCAACTCTGAGGAGAATTCTCTTCAAGGTATTAAACAATGTTTTTAAACACTGAACTATCTTGTGGAAGTAAGCAGTTAGTCTGAGAAATCCAAAAAGAATTAAAGCAACAGGGGCAAGTAATACCCACAGATTTTAAAGGAAAAATTCTGTGAAAAAATAAGATGCAATGAAATCATGTGTTTTCTGTTACTTCCTGCATCTAGGTCTCTTGCTACGGCGTCACTCTGTTAAACAGAATAAAACAAACTTCAAGGGACTTTTGCTGACATCTATAGAATGGAGAAGTTAACAGGGAACCAAGAACCACTGGGCCATCAGCCATCTCCCGTCGAATCCAAAGACCTGAACACCATGTCACATGGAGGAAGAAGCCCTAGTTTTTGAATCAGAAGTCTTTGGTTTGAGTTCTGACTCACATTTATTAATTGTGGATCATGTTCTTCATCTATAAAACAAATTTATTGAACTATTCAACAGATATCATTTCAAAGCACACCTACTTTCTAGTGGGGAAAGGAGTATTTATCTCACAGGTTTGTTTAAGGAATAAATAATAATAATAATAATAATAATAATAATAATAATAATAATAATATAACAGCACGGTGCTTAATATAAGCCAGAAACAATTACAAGAGCTTCACACAACCTATTAACTCATGCAGCATTTTGAGGCAGGCATTAGTATTAACCCCATTCAAAGAGGAACAAACTGAATCACAAAAAGATTAAGTTATAAGTCCAAGACCACACTGCTCATAAATGATGAATCCAGGATGGAAACCCAGAATGTTGTGTTGAGTCTAGGACACTGAATTGCCAACCAGAAAAGCAAATGTAAGAGATTAATATAAGCATTCTTAAGAAAACAAACAAAACAACTACCACCCATTATTGTCCCTTTTTCCCAAGCTACTATCATTTACTCCTTGGATAACTACACTAGCTTCTTAACTGATTTTCTTATTTCTATCCTGTTCCACCTAGAGTTTTTGAACCCAGAGTGCCAAGAGAGACCTTTTTAAAACATAAGTCAGATCAGGCTACTCTTCCGTCCAAGTCCAGCAATGGCTTCTCATTATCTTTACAAAAACAATAGCAAATTCTTACCAAGCATACAGGATCATATTTTCTACTCTTAGGTCCCCCTCTATTCTCTCTACCATCTTCATTTCTTCACTCCACTCTGGCCACACAGTCCATCCTGCTATTTCTTGAATGAATCAAAAATTTTCATATTTTAGAGTTTTTAAACTTTTTTATTTCTCTCACTCTGAGCAGTCTTTTTCCAGGCACTACGTTTGAAAGATGTCATCCCTGACCACCTCATTCAAAATACTGTCAATCTCTATTCCCGTTCTAATGCCTTATTATTTTTATAGCATTTCTCATTCTTTGATGCTGTACTATATAATATTTGCTTGTTTATTATCTATATCCTTCACTAGAATAGAAGCTCCATGTGACAGGGCATCTGTCTGTGGGATTCATCACTAAATCCTCAATGCCTAACATTTTATTCATCTGGCACACAGTAGGTGCTCAACAAATAAAACCAAAAATTCAGAATGCATAATGCCATTAAAAATAGAACTCTAATAGAAAAACATATATATCTGATGTTAATTAAAATTTAAAATCCAAAACTATTGCATGATGGCCTGAAAACTAGATAAAGGAGCACAGAAAGTACATCAGTGGGAGAGAAGTTAAAAGTAGGGGCACAGGGTTTTGAATGGCCCTTCTATTATTACATAATCATGTGATTATGTGGAGAAGAAGGGAAAGCAAAAAGTAATAGCCAAATGTGTTAGTAACATTAACATGAAATAATTCCAGCCCTTGCCAGTGGCTTAGTGGATAGAGCATTGGCCTGGCGTATGGGCATCCCAGGTTTGATTTCTGGTCAGGACATACAGGAGAAGTGATCATCTGCTTCTCCCTCCCTCCTTTCCTCCTTCTCTCCCTCTACCCTTCCAAAAGTCAGTGGCTTGATTGGTTCGAATATGGCCCCGGGCACTGAAGATAACTCCTTCGGAGTGCAACAACCTTGGCACTAAAACTAGCTCTGTATTCAATCAAGCTCAGCCCCAGATGGGGTTGCTGGGTGGATCCTGGAAGGGGCACATGTGAGAGTCTGCCTCACTTTCTCCCCTTTTTTCACTCCCCAAAAAGATGAGATAATTCCTTTGGTAAAAAGTAATAGCTGGTGAAGAAGAACAAATAAAGGATGGGATCAAAAAATGGCAGAGGTAGCAGCACAAGGCTAACCTCAAGTAACCAAAATAATAAAATATATCTAGTTGGGATAGTGAGTCCTAAGCCTCTAATCTAGTACATATTATTCTCATGATGTTGGCCATGGCCAACCCAATGAGGTCATCAGCTTCTTTAGGGTAAAGTAAAAATAATAACTTACACTGCCTGTATTGTCCTAGTGGCCAGCTTTGTCAAATGGGAGCTTTCTATAAGATATTCACTTTCATGAAAAGTAGGTTTACACATCATAGAAACACATAAAAACATAGAGAAAACACACCATCCCCTTCCAAGGGCTTTGTGAAACTTTGCGTGAGGAATTCAGAAGAATTTGCAAACAATAGGAGAGACAGTGTATTTCTATAAGACATCCAGCTCTGAAAGAGAATATTTGTGTTCTGGCCAACCCCATTTCTAATTAGTTCTAATACATTAAATAAACCATTTAATATCGTTATCCCCAGCTTATTCATATGTGAGACAAAAATGATGGACTAGGTGAACTCTAAAGCTGAGATTCCCAACCTTGATAATGGCATTTGGGGCTGGATGACTCCTTACTGATGGAGTTGCTGTGTGTATTACAGAAGGTTTAGCAGTAGTGCTAGCTTCTACATGTTAATTAGATGCCAGTAGCCTCCCCCTGACTTCCAGGTTCTGACTCAAAAGTACCTGCAGATGATGTTAAATGTGCCCCATCTCACCTCCTTCAAAACCATTGCTTTTCACTTCTGGCATAATGTTTCTCTTTCCACATTAAAAACTTGTAAGCTCCAAATTATAGGATCATTTTACTCCCTTCTTTCAAATTGCTTTACAGAGTTGACATCTAGATTTCCTTTTCAAAGACCTCGTCTGTTGCCTGACCAGGCGGTGGTGCAGTGGATAGAGTGTCAGACTGAGATGTAGAGGACTCAGGTTCAAGACCCTGAGGTCAACAGCTTGAGCATGGGCTCATCTGGTTTGAGCAAGGCTCACCAGCTTGAGCCCAAGGTCGCTGGCTTGAGCAAGGGGTCACTTGGTCTGCCATAGCCCCCAGGTCAAGGCACGTATGAGAAATCCATCAATGGACAATTAAGGAACTGCAACGAAAAATTAATGTTTCTTATCTCTCTCCCTTTCTGTCTATCTGTCTCTCTCTCTGATTCTCTCTGTCTCTGCCACACACACACACACACACACACACACACACACACACACACACACACAATGGGAATAAGGAAACCACAACAGCTGGGGTGATAGTCTTTGGAGGCTTCTCCAGGAAGTTACCTGGGCATCAAAATAGCAAAGTCTAATGAGCAGACCAGTGTCAGTCTAGCCTGAATCAACTAGGTCAGGCAAGAGAAGCAGAGTTGTGGGAGAACTAAGGTTTCTATTTGACAGAGGAGACAGCAAGGCTTTGTTATATTACGTTAGGGTACTGACAGGTTATCATACAGACACTGACATCTCTAAAGGACTTGGGATCTAGGGAAATGAGGCAGTTCCTGCCGTCAGGAAGAGTGCGTGCCCTCTAGAAAGCACACCCTCTTGAATGGGGGCTTCTGTCTTAGCAGAGGAGTGGGCTACAAGACAGGCTATGCCAAAGGAACCAAGAAGTGGGCCCTAAGTCGGAAACCCAGTCACACGGACTGGATACCCAACAGGTGAGCAATGTGTTTTATCTCCGAGGGTGTAAGATTCCCCTAGGTCATACTGCCTTTGAGACAATTTAGAGAAACTTAAGGCCACAAACATCTAAGTCAAAGAAAGTCCTTTCAGGGGAATGGGATCAGGCTAGTGACAGTGGGGACAGAAGCAAACCCTGGAGTGACTCACTTGTTGTAGTGCAAGTGTTTATGCAGACATGAGTGAGGTTCAGGAAGAGATGGAAGAAGTAAGAGTAATGGGCTGTGGGATGACATCATTCTAGAAAAGTTGGTGGTCTTCCTCAGTAGCCCTAACTTTTGTGAATAAACTTAGGATAACTTCCTCTAAACACTTTAATTTTTCTAATGACTTAAGTCAATTCATAGTCAGACTAAATATATCCAATAAAAATATGATATGTGATATATGACATAGAATATATAATACATAAAACATAACATAGAATATATAAGGTAAACCACAGATGTAATTTTAAATTCGGAGTTGATACATTCAAAAAGTAAAATAAAATTATTTTTAATACTCATTTTATTTAACTCAATATATCTAAAATATTATTTGTTCAACATGTATCAATATTTAAAAATATTAATAAGTTATTTTACTATTCTTATTACTAGTGAGATTGTTTTTCATATCAATATGTTAAACATTTACAGCACATCTCCATTCAGATGCTAAATTTTCATTGGAAATACTTAAGCTATATTTAGATTTTACAAAATTTACAGCTTTAAAAGTAGATTCACATGCTCAATTTGTCCAAATATACTTTAACGTTTTCTAGTAACTGAAAGAGGTTTTAAATTAAAATTAATTAAAATGGAATAAAATTAAACATGAGTTTCTTATTCAGTCACTGGTCACATTTCGCGCGCTGCCCACCACTTCTGGACAGTGGTGCTGTACTGGACACTACATTCAGACAACTCTGTTTAAGCAACACATTTAAGCATTTCATGATTCACATTGTATAGTGGCTTCTTATTTCTTCAAAAACCTCATTTCAAACATCAAGAAGAAATTTTGTGCACTAGTGTTCTATAATTAGGTAATTTTTCCCTCTTTACAAATACTTCCAAAGTTTTTTATTATATCACTGCTGAGTCTTAACATTTCCTGAATATAAATCCCCAATCGTTTAACGTCAGTTTCCTTTGGAAATCACATAATGCCCCCAAATCAACTGAGTTTCTACTCTCTGAATCTTCTCCAGCTTATTTCATGTATTTTATTTGTGCCAATGACCCAATCTGAAAATAATAGTATAAGTGTGGCCTGGCATTTCTTTAATATCAAGGTATGCTCTGTAATCTAAAATCGTACCGAAGTAAGGATTTTTTTTTCCTTCAAATAGACCACAATTCTGAATCTTCTCAGAGAGCAATAAGCTTTCAAGGAGAATTAGGTGTTTTTAGTATTAACGATAAAATATGCGAAGGCGATTTTCTATTTTACCCAAAACATTTGCACCACACTAAAACAAGAAAACTCTAAAACTTAACCCACACTGCTAGTAGGTGAAGCATTGTCCTAAGAAGGACAAAACACAACAGAAAACCAGTAACCCTGCTTCTCTAAACTAGGAGAGCCATTTAAAAATACTGCTCCCATATAGGCTAGAATGAAATAAGTATTTTATTTTCTAACAGTGATGGCAGACCAAAAAAAAAAAAAAAACAAAAAAACAAAAACCTAAAAAACTTTGAAGCTTTGATACCAAAAGGTGCATCTGAAACACCTCTAGAAACAGCAGATTTTAGCCTGACCTGTGGTGGCGCAGTGGATAAAGCGTTGACCTGGAAATGCTGAGGTCGCCGGTTCGAAACCCTGGGCTTGCCTGGTCAAGGCACATATGGGAGTTGATGCTTCCAGCTCCTCCCCCCTTCTCTCTCTCCTCTCTCTCTCTCTCTCTCTCTCTCCTCTCTAAAAATGAATAAATAAAATAAAAATAAAAAAAATTTAAAACCTTTAAAAAAAAAAAAAAAAAAAAAAAAAAAGAAACAGCAGATTTTAATCTATGTGAGAGAATGGTCTATGTAGGGACATGTTACTGGACAAAAGGCATACTTGCTGGGCTAGTTGCACCGTTATGCCCTTTGCTGGGAACATAGGACAGATAATACTTCCTATTGCCACTAGCTAAGTTTACAGTTGTCACTGATGGGTTAAGCATTGAACTCATCAAGAGAACATACTCTCTCACTAACAGAGTTTTTTGTTTGTTTGTTTTTGTTTTTGTTTTTTTAACAGGACTAACTACCTCTGATTTCACTTCGGCCACTATCCTATTCAATCTCTTTTCTATGATTCACACATTAAGAATGCAAATGCTTAACATGTTCATGGTCAAAAACTGTTTTACACCAACCTTCAGGGCAATCATTCCTATGCTAATATACTTCTACAAGCATGGCATTAATATATTTGACTCTGAGAAATTTGAAATGATTAGAAAATAACATATCAGTGCTACTCACCAAACTTTGATTCATTTGACAGAAATTAATTAGTTCAACCTGATTGGCTCACTTTAATAATAATAATTAGAGGGAGCTAAATAAAGCCCAACATAGAGTAAGCCTCCTAGGAGAGGATATGTGATTCCTACTAGGCTATAAAGGATTAGTATCTTATCTCAAGTTAACAGTCTTGGTGTATTAGTCTTTTTAACTGTTTGGTGTCCATTTTGCATCTTGCAATATATTATCTTTAGATTGATTCCGAAGCTCTCTTTTAACAGTTCTTTATATATCAACCTTCTTCTCTTTAATTAATACAATCCATCACCAATTTTAACTTTAAATGCCATTATCTATATAATAACAATATATCTATAATAACTGTCACTTTAAATCCTCCATAAACTTTATTATCAATAATTTTTCAAAATTTTTCCTGAAGTGAAGAAAAAATTATACATATGTCCAGCACTGACAGTAGAAATAATGAAATGGCACTAGCCAGTAATTATTATTTCCTTCATAGCAAGGCTGAATAATCTATACCTTGGTAAGAAAGATACTGTCATCTATTTTGAGGGGGAGGGGAAAGGGAAGCAGGAATTTACAGACTTTAATGCCAAAAATTTTTTTAATCACATAACATTAATCATACTGACTAATACTGAAACTTATTGTGGCTTAATAAGTTTTTAATATCATAAAATAGATATTGCTTTATTTTTCCTGAGAACATACAGCCAGAATCTAGTACAAAGGCAATCATTATAATATAAACTAACCATTTGGTATGGGTATGTATTTCTAAGGGTTGTGTGCCTTATATTTATAACTATATTCCCTATAATAACATGAATCATGTTTATATCACTTTGTATGTTCCACAGGTCAACCTCACACAGTTTTTAAAAATCTAAAAGTTATAAATCTTATGCATTAACTAAAGGCTTTTATTCTGAATCATGGACATTATAAAGGTATTCTATTACAGCAGAATGTTTCCAAATTTTAGCTTTGTTAAGTAGTTCTAAAAATGTGTTGCCTAGTCTAGAGTTATGCAAAATAATTCATCCACCAAATTATAGAGAATCAAAATATTAGCTGCGAAACAAAAGGGAAAACAAAATTATTCTAATGTTCTTCCTATGAGAATTAGGCATTGCATGAGTAATAAAAAAACAATGATGCTGTGATTACATTAATAATTTTCCACTTGTATGTTAACCCTGGCAGAGGCTGCTCTGTTAACATGGCAACATGTGTTAAGTGTGTTTCCTAATTATCAAAAGAGGTATTTTAATATAATTTGCAGAGTTTTACAAAAGACCTTTTTAGTACAACTGATATGCATTAACAAGTATGTTTTAGAATTTCTTTGGGGAAAAAATGATATTTTGTCAGGATCAGACATGTTCAATTTCCATTTCATTATTTTAAAGATTTTAATTTTTAATAGATCTTGCCCATGACAACTAATGTGTCTGTAAGACAGACAAAATAAAAGTCATGCACTTCTTCAATTTCAAGTTGAACTAAATTCTATGATAGATTAGGACAAGGGAGAGGGAAAACTACCAGGTTTGTTTGTTTGTTTGTTTGTTTGAGAGGCAGGGAGGCAGAGACAGACTTCTGTATGCTCCAAATGGGATCCACCCAGCAAACCCCTACCAGGCTGCCCAGCAATCATCTCTTCCCTCTTCTACCCCTCTACATACTTAGCAAATATCTCTGAATGTTAGGTGGGGAGGAGAGAGAAAGAGAAAAGAATTAAGAAGAAGAAGAACAACAAAAATTAGATCTCAGAGAGCAGGGCAACTACAGGTGTCAGCATGAAGGAGAAACAGCTCATCTCAGCAGAACAGATATGTCCAGATTTATTTCTGGGCTCTCCATTACTGTTCCATTACTATGCTGTTCTCTATACTTCTGTTTTATGTCAATACTATGCTACTTTGATTACTATAGCTCTGTAGTATAGTATGAAATTAGGAAGCACAATATCTCCAGCTTTATTGTTCTTTCTCAAGGTTGCCTTGCTATTCAGAGTCTTTTGTAGTTCTATACAAATTTTAGAGGTTTTTTTTCTATTTATTTAAGAATTGCCTTTAAATTTTTGATAGAGGTTGCATTGAATCTATAGATTGCTTTGAGTAAAATGAACATCAATACAATATTAGGGCATGCATTTTTAGATCAGCAACATAACACACCTGTAAGAAGGATGACTGTGAATTCCAACTTGCCTAAAACATGTGCAGTGCAATGACCTTTTATTTCCAAAAGTGTGGTAGTTTAGATCAGTGATTTTCAACCTTTTTTTTTTCATGGCACAAACACACACTAATTACTAAGGTCAGTACCCCTGACTAAATACAACCATTTTCATCTCATGGCACAAATAAATAAGTTACTAAGGAAGAAGAGGTCAGGGCCCCTTTTTCTTTAGTAATTAGTTTATGAGTGCGTGAGAAACAAAGCTTGAAAATCACTGGCTTAGATGATAAATAATATAGTCATTCAACCTCTAGTTCCTATTATTTTCATTGCCTCACTAATGAAACTCCAACATGCTGCTATGGTTGCTTTTTTTTTTTTAAATAAAGGTAACATAAAAGAATGAAAGATATTTTTCCCCAATTTGATTTGGCTCTTCAGTCCCTTCAGGTGAAATAGACCCCTTTAAAAAGCAAAGAAGCTATATATATTAGTTTACTTTCCTGAATCAAAATCCCATATGGCAAATATATGACAAATGTATGACAAAGTCAAACATTTAGCAGGACAGCACAAACTGAAGAATGCAAATAGGAGGAACTGCAAAAAGAATTGTTCTGGAATATTTGGAAATTCTCCTAGAATGTCACTGATTTCATTTCGCCATCCGATTCTGAATGTCAAATATATTCAATATAAATTCCCGCCTCGGGGCTTTTAGAATATCCCGGAAGAATTATGTAGGCTCCTGACTTGTGCTGTGTAGGCAGAAACATAGACTTTGCATGTGACAGGCCAATAAAGCAAGTATTTGTCAGCTTCCAAATTGGAACCAACAATGAATTGGCTATTTGCAACATTGCTGTTTCCACAGGAATCATGCAAACATCCTTTACTCCTGTATAATGGATGGAAGGACCAATTCTAGACATACAGTGGCCCAGTGTATTTATCATTATATTACCTTCAGGAAATCTAAAATAAAAGCCCTCCTAACAAACAAGGATATTTCCCACCCCTACTCCTGGAGAATACAGATTTACAAAATTAAAAATTCTTAAATAGTGTTTGTAATCAAGGAAATTTCAGGATACATTGCTCCATGTGAAAGAGAGGTCAAGGCAGACAGCCACACCAAAGAAATAAAAATGATTAAACTGTTCTTACTTATAATTCACTGTCTTTGAGATATATTGAATATTCTTGTTCCTACAGAGGTAAATTAAACATTTCCTCCTTCTTTGTTTATTCTGGTATTTCTCTTCCAGATTACAATTTTTTAAAAAATTCTAATTTGCCAAAACAAAAAGCCTTAGGATCAAGTTACCCACTGGAATGCCTGTCAGACAAACCATTGCACAACATTTGAGTATAAAGATCAATTCCTAAGATGCTGTATCTTCTAAACTTATTGCACATGAAAATGAGCTGTGAGTCAGGACCTCAGGGCTTCTCTTATTAAAAACTTTTATTCAGCCATTCACTTTTACACCAAGAATAAGTAGATGCTCGGGAAGCTTTTAATGCCCTTTCCCTATTTACAAAATGTGGGTCTTGAGGTGATGATCATTCACTTCTTTGATTTTAATTACTCCATCCAGATAGTCGAAGGAACCGAGACCGCCCACAGATAAAGAGGAACTGTGTATAAATCAGCTGGCCCAGAGTAGTGAACACTGATTAGTCTGTTTTCCACCACAGGCCCTAGAAGAGAAACTGTAACCATACCTTCTTAAGCAACTAATTAGGAGAAATATCCACCCAGAAACTTGAATAGCAACCAAGTACAGAGAAAAGGAAAGGGGACCTCAGAGAGCAGAGACGTTTGAATGTGACTCCTCCTTTCTCAGGAGGCATTCATGCTACCTCCACTCTGTGACTCAGTTTTTCAGCGGTAAAAGTTAGCTGCCATCCTCACCAATCCTCCCGACTTTGACACTTGATGGTTACCTCTATTCTCCCTTTCCCAAATGACAGGTCAGAAGGTTGAGATGCAACCTGATAGCTGTTCTCTTTAGTCGCAATACCGTTTGTGGCATAAACTTCTGCTCCAGAGGGACAACAAAAAGGCACTCAGTAATGTGTGACGCATGCAAATGAGGTGCGCTTAGAAGTTCACGCTTAACGAACCCTGGCCAGTTAGCTCAGTGGTAGAGCGTCGACCTGGCGTGCAGAAGTCCCGGTTCGATTCCCGGCCAGGGCACACAGGAGAAGCGCCCACTTGCTTCTCCACCCCCACCCCCTCCTTCCTCTCTGTCTCTCTCTTCCCCTCCCACAGCCGAGGCTCCATTGGAGCAAAGATGGCCCGGGCGCTGGGGATGGCTCCTTGGCCTCTGCCCCAGGCGCTAGAGTGGCTCTGGTCGCGGCAGAGCGACGCCCCAGAGGGGCAGAGCATCGCCCCCTGGTGGGCAGAGCGTCGCCCCTGGTGGGCGAGCCAGGTGGATCCCGGTCGGGCGCATGCAGGAGTCTGTCTGACTGTCTCTCCCCGTTTCCAGCTTCAGAAAAATACAAAAAAACCCCCCCAAAAAAACAAAGTTCACACTTGAAACGAGTGGAGAAAGTGACTGTACTGGGGAACTGGAGCGAATGGGTTCTGGCATATCATTTGTTGCACAGTTTATTACCCTCCAATTCTCCGCCAGATACCCGCTCCATCTTTAATAAAAGTGTCCCGAGAGTCTTTAGGCATCAGCACGCTGCTGCTTATCATTTCAGCAATAAAGTGTAAACCCATGCACGCAGCTGAACAGGAACGGAGGAAAAAACCTCTAACACAAAATTAGCAGTGTGCAAAGATTTCAAACAAAGATGTGCTAAGAGAATACTTCTTTTCCCTTTCCTTTCAGTGTTACAGAGTCATTTGGTGGCATCCGTGACATTTTAGAACCAGTGGGCATTAACATATTTATAACGCTCCTGCTTTGATTACAGGCAGGCCCCGGTTACAAACAAAATAGGTTCAGTAGGTTTGAAAATGTTTAAGTATTTATATACACAGAACGGTCAACATAAGCACAATGTTAAGACAAACATCTGTCTAAGTTACATTTAATAGGTAAATGTTCTTATTCCAACTTACACACAAATTCAACTTAAAAACAAGCCTATGGAACTTATCCCATTCATAATCCAAGGACTGTCTGTATTCAAAATAATAACCGTCACAAATTATTGATCATCTACTATATGCGTGTGCTGATTACTTTAAATGCTTTGTAGATGTTGCTAAATGTTTTCAGTTCCTTAGAAAAAAAAATTTTTTTTTTACCCCCAATCTTCCAGGTGAGAAAATTAAGGATCAAAAAGACTAAGTCGTTTGTACAAGATAACTCAGAAGTATTCCCACCTCTCTTTATTACAGCTAGATTTAACAAAAATACTTTAACAATCACTTTCCTAGAACTACTTTCTTGGTATTAAAGAAAAGATATTAAAATTCATGTATGATCATTTCAAATAACACAAGTTAATTTTTGAGAGAAAATTGTTTCCATCTGAATGTTTTTGCCTGGAAAGACAAGGTAGAGAGAACATATCCAAGAAACTGACCTGGAGGCAAAGAGGCATCGTTATTAGCACAAAAGTTATTTCACAAGAAGGGAAGCTTGTTTGGCATTGCCTGTGACAAGTATTACAATGGTTCTAATTGTGTCATTTTTATTTATTCTAAATTAAATCTTACAGGGCACGCTGCTTCTCTACATAACAGATTTAGAATGAATGAAATATCAAGAGGTAAATTTCTCCCTAAGAGAACATTCCTTCTGATTGCTTATACATGGCTTCTACTGAAAGCATTTTTGTTCTGCAACTTCATTCTCCATTCATGAATCCTTTACATGTGTCCTTACACCCCTGGCTGGATGCAACATAGTCTGCAGGCATCTCACAACAGCTTACCTCCAGCAGGAAATGCAGTGTGCAGTCACTTTGTGGTGAATTTTCGTTACATGCCAAGAACACCTGTGCCCTGTCACCTGCAATCATCCATGGTATAAACAGAAAACCTAGTGACAATTGATTCTAGAAGAGACTGCTTGCCTAAAGTCATAGGGAATCAGGGCCCTAACATCACCAGAAGACGGTGAGGGAATGAGGGTAAAGGTGGGGCAGGCTGTTATGTCAATTTCAGCCAAAAGCCAGCAAAGCAGATGAAATATATCAGGTTTGTGCCTAAGTCATTCACTCTTCCCTCAAGCTTTAAATTGTGACTGTGACATAGATAACCCTTGAGAGTGATGTATGGGGATCTTTCATGAGTCCCCATCTGTTTGCACCATGATCCACTAAGACAAACATTTCCAAAGCAAGTGAGAAAAGCTCTGTCTTGGGAGTCATTAAAAAAGAGACAGGGCAAGACACCAGGAAATATACAGCAGGGAGCCATACAGAATGGCTCCCTAGAGAATCAGCCCACTGTGACAAATATTCAAGATGGATAGTTGACAATGGTAAAACATTAATATTAAAAAAATGCACCAAAAGGTCTTTGTTAAACAAAGACCTATGTTAGTGATGGCTGCCAAATAGGTCTCTGACGAGGAGAGGAGTGCAGAAAAGGGAAAGAACACTCCATCAGAAGACCAGGGGACGGAACAGCTGCTCTTCTCCCCGCATCAGGAAAGTAGGTGAATCGGTCAAAGTTACTCACTGCAGGCCATCACGAGAGCCCAGTCCCTTCCATGTGCCAAGAAACTACGGAGCACGGCTCTTCAACAGGAAGATGATTAGTTGTTCACCTCCCCACGGAGAAGACAGTTGTACCTTCACACTCCTTCCCCCATGGCAGAGATGAGGAAATCGACCAAAAGCATGGTTGGGGAACCTGAAATCACCTAAGTGCCCTTTTGAAGCAGGGAAAGTCAGG
Source organism: Saccopteryx leptura (assembly GCF_036850995.1). Classification (NCBI taxonomy): domain Eukaryota; kingdom Metazoa; phylum Chordata; class Mammalia; order Chiroptera; family Emballonuridae; genus Saccopteryx; species Saccopteryx leptura. The sequence goes on from NC_089513.1 coordinate 18,324,270, forward strand.
CCGTGTCATTTCTAGCTGGTAATCATTAACTAGGAAACTCAATCCAGTCACTCAGTCTGGTTTGTGCTCCTGCATCCTTTATCAGTCCTGTCTGTCTGCCTCAAGGAGCTTGCGATTTGGTTCAATAAATAGGATAGGTTATAATAAATTTATAAGGCTTTATTTAATTACCAAGGAAGAAACACAGTTAATAAGGACAAGGGGGCATCGCAGAAAGTGGAGATCATTGTGGGTGGCGCAGTGAGAGAAAATGTTAGAGAAAACTAGGCTGGGCTCTTCCATGGACTGAATAGTGCCCCCCCCCGAATTTATATGTGAAGCTCTATGCCTCCACGTGGCTGTATTTAGACACAGGCCCTTCATGGAAGTAATTAAGGCTAAACGAAGCCATGATAGGTTAATGTTCTTATAAGAAAAGACACCAGAGCCTGACCAGATGGTGGCTCAGCAGATAGAGCTTTGAACTGGGATGCAGAGGACCCACGTTTGAAACCCCTAGGTCACCAGCTTGAGCACGGGCTCATCTGGTTTGAGCACAGCTCACCAGCTTGAACCCAAAGTCGCTGGCTTGAGCAAGGGGTCACTTGGTCTTCTGCAGCCCCCCAGGTCAAGGCCTATAAGAAAAAGCAATCAATGAGCAACTAAGCTGCCACAATGAAGAATTGATGCTTGTCATCTCTCTCACTTCTGTCTGTCCCTATCTGTCCCTCTCTCTGTCTCTCTCTCTGTCTCTGTCACACATACACACACACACACACACACACACACACACACACACGCACACACACGTACCAGAGCTTGCCTTTCCCCTACAACCTGGCCCTGGAACCCCCTTTTCCCACCCCCTGCCTCTGCCCCTCCCCCTCTCCCTCTCTCCACCCCGTGAAGATGCAGTGAGAACACTGCCTGCCTGCAAGCCAGGAAGGGTGTCCTCACGGGAAACCTACTCTAACCTCCACCTGGGACTGCTAGCCTCCAGAACTGAGAAAAGAATAAAGAAATTGCCATTGTTTAATTGCGCCCTCCACAGTATTTTGCTGTGTTGGCCTGAGCAAGCTGAGAGAGGAGCTGAGGGCCACTAGTGTCCCCGGGAAGTCAAGTGACCGTGTGGTCAGTCCACAGAGGGCCCACGCCGGCTGCCCGCCTCCGGTCCTTGCATGGCCTGCGCGTTAAGAATGGTTATCACACTCTTGAATGGTTGGGAGAAAAAGCAAAAGAAGAATAACATCTTGTGACATGTGAAAAGTCTATAAAATTCGAATTTCAATGTCCTCAAATAAAGCAGAAACGGGGCACAGCCGCCTCACCCTGGACATGCTGTCGGTGGCACTTTTCACGCTCCGGCACAAGGGCTGAGCTGTTAAGACAGACTGTAGGGCTCTCCCCCCAAAATAAAAATATTTACTATCTACCCCTTTATGGAAAAAATCTGTCAACCCCGGGTCCGGATGGGTGCCTCTTAAACTTTGTGTTGCCTGGGGATCTTGTCCCACGCAGTATGATTCTGACTGGATAGGTCTGGATGGGTCTGGATGGGTCTGGGTTGAGGCTTGAGGGGCTTCACTTCTCATGAGCTCCAGGCGGTGGTGCTGTTACTGGGTACCAGATACCACTTGATTAGGAAGGTTCAAGATCACTTTTCTCTAAGATTCTGTTTCTCATTGAGAGGAACATCTTCTGTATAATGATCTGGCTGGTTGGATATTCAGCACCAATCACTAACAGAATTCTCCTTGTGTTCATCCTAAAATGTAAAAAGCTGTCCTTCACAGGGGATGGGTAGGACAAAAATAGAAAGGGAAACTCCAGTTTGGGCATTGGCAATTCAAAGCCACTGTGAGAAGGAACACTCTGTCGAAACTGAACATTAGTAGCTTATGTTAAGTAAGTATTCATTCATTTTTTTTCTCTTTATATTGTTCCTTTGATAATTATTTTTCATTGCACATAAAACGGTTTGTTTACTTTGTATGTCATACCCAATTTTTTTTTTGAGGATGCAAAAGAGGCCAATACTTTCTGACATGAACAGGCATCATTCTCTTATTTTTAAAAAAAGCTTTTAGAGTAAAACATCTAAAAGTAAATATTGAGACTTAAACTGATGAGAAACATATTGGGCATTGCCTGTCAAATCCCCCAAAGGCCACAAAAATAAATGGTAAGATAACAGCAGCCTCAGCTCATTGAAATGCAGGCTGTACTCCCTGGGATTTCATATGCATGTCTCCCTTCCACAGTCTCCTTACCAGATGTCATCAGATCAGATACACAGGGCTGGCGAAATGAAGTGCAAACACCACCCCGGGAGCTGCTGAGACTCAAGCTACAGGCACCCCAACTTGTGAACCACACAGGTGCAAGTGGTTGTGTGAAAATTTATCAGGCAGAGGCCCAACGTGTCATTTCAACCAAACAGTAAAACCTGGCATTTTAAGGATTTAGCCCTAGTAACTTTCCGATGTTTTAATATATAGTGCCTGTTCAGCCCACATATAAAACTAGCTGTGCTATTTTGAAAAAAATTACATATGGAAATATATACCGCAGAGTTCTACACTGTCCTGTGTGTCAAAGTTATGAACACTGAAGCTTTACTTTCTGTGGGTTTTGTTGATTTATACATTTTTGATTGCTAAAGGGAGCACAAGATCTATGTTAACAATATCCTCTGGCCTGTATTTACATTATTCATCTCCTAGTTAAAATGGTAAGGTATGAAGAACAGAACCATGAGGTGTTTAATGATTTCACCTGAAGTCTAAACAGAGGCTGGGTTGTAATCAAGATGAGTAATACTATTGCTATCCCTTACTGAATAAATCTTCAGCAGGTACTATGTATGGTACAGAGCATATTGAAGTGAGATAATATATATAAGGTATGATATTTATTATAATAAAGTAAGCAATCAATAAATATATTTTTCTTTCATCATTTTAACAAACCTAGGAAGCAGGTTCTTGCTCCCCTTTCATAAATGGTGGAAACAGGGTGTAGAGACAAGGACTTTGGCCATGGTGGCACAGAGAGTAAGTGACTCGGTCAGGGTTGGAATTCCCTGGTGCCCACTGACAATACCGTCTCAGAACAGTGCTCCACCAATTTCCAGATTGCTACAAAACTTAGTCTCAAAGCCTTTAAAACTTCCTGAGCCCACTCAATTGAAAGGAAAAACCACTCAGAATAATTTATTTTGTAAAATAGCATTATTTTGGGATGTTCACTTCTCTAGGTAAGATAGCATAGCCCAGGGGTCGGGAACCTTTTTGGCTGAGAGAGCCATGAACACCACATATTTTAAAATGTAATTCCGTGAGAGCCATACAACGACCCGTGTACGTTACACATTATCCAATAAAACTTTGGTGTTCTCCCAGAGGACAGCTGTGATTGGCTCCAGCCACCCGCAACAATGAACATGAGCAGTAGGAAATGCATGGATTGTAATACATAAGAATGTTTTATATTTTTAACGTTATTATTTTTTTAATTAAAGATTTGTCTGCGAGCCAGATGCAGCCATCAAAAGAACCACATATGGCTCGCGAGCCGTGGGTTCCCGACCCCTAGCATAGCCTATAGGAAATCATAGATCTTGCCAAGACAAACTAGAAAAGTTGAAAAAAGGTACAAAAAAAAAAAAAAAAAAGAAAGAAAAAACCCCCCTGCTTAAAGTATCAGATTTTTGCTGAAGCAATGAGAAAAAAAAGGGGTCAATATTTGAGAGAAAATGAGCTGATGTTCCATAGAAGCTCTTTCCTCGGACCATTTGCCAATTAGTGCAGGGAAGGAACCCAGAAAGCCATGCTTTGCCTGAACAGAGGCTAAAGGTGGGATAGAGAATCCACTAGGACTCTTCTGTAATCTAGAGACAGAAATAAAAACGTGAGCAGTTAGATTCCTCCTGAGAAGAAGGTAAAAAGCTGAAACAATATCAGTTTTCTCCTCAAGACATAAGTCAATTCTGAAGCTATAGGGGAGGATAAAAAGCTTAATAATAAAGTCTCTAAGAAGTGGAATAAAGTTTTCTGATAGCTCTTGGCTGCTGAAGAGACAGAGAGTACAGTGTGGGACCCATCAGGCAACGGGTCCAAGTGATCATACTAGATGCCTTGTTGACAGACTACATCCTAGGAACTAAAGTAAGAGAAAATGTCACCCAGCCTGGACTCAGTTCCGTCCTTTCTTGTGCTACACAGTCAGCTCCACCCCTATCTTTCCAGCAGAGAAAAGAGTAAACCTCTAGGCAGAAAAATAAAAGAAGATAAATAAACTAAAATGTTTCATTTATACCATCTAGCACTTAATAAAAAATTACTAGACATGACAAGATACAGGATGATATAAGTATTTTTTTAAAAAAAGGTGATAAAAATAGGCCCACAGTGAACTAGTTATTTCAATTAGAAGTTGAAGAAAACAACGAACAAGTTAGAGAAAACAAATGCAAAGAATGAATAATTTGATCAGAGAATTAAATCCAATGAAAATGCTTGAAGTATAAAATGTAATAACTAATATGAAGACCCCAATAAATAAGCTTATTAGCCAATTAATACTGTATAAAATAAGGTTAATAAAATGAAGTCAATAGAAAATCTCCACAATGTTTTAAAAATAAAAAATACAGAAAAATGAATAAAAGATGGTGGGACACTGTAAATATACAGTATGTAGGTAATTAGAATACTATTAGGAGAGAGGCAGTGAGGCAAAAGCAGTGGCTGAAGGCATAAACAAGGAGGATTTTTCAAACTGATTAAGGACATTAACTCTCAGGTTGAAGAATCTCTCTGAACATCAAGCAAACTAACACCAACACACACACACACACACACACACACACACACAAACACACACAAATTGCCAAAAGTCAAAGCCAAGAAAAATACATTAAAAACAGAGAAAACAGACATTTATCTAAAAGGAAAAACAATAAACTTACAACAGATTTCTCAACAGAAATGATGGAACTAACAAATAAAAAACCTGCTAACCTAGAATTCTACACAACACAAAAATATACTTACCTTAAACATAAATAAAGATAAAATAAACACATTTTCAGACAAACAAACAAAAACAAAAACTGAGTTTGTTACTAGCAAAGGTGCACCAAAGAGAATTCTAAACAGAACGAAACAAGAAAACACCTGATCGAAACAGCAAGAGTAAATATGGGGGTAACTATATTTCCAGGGAATTTAATATCTTAAGGTCTTTAAAGTACATTTGAATTAAAACGCATAGCAAAACACAGAGGATAGGCAGAGGCAAATACAGTTAAACTATTCAAAGATTCTACCGTTATTGATGGCAATAATTTGAATGATCATAAATCAAAGGCACACATTGAAATCTTAGGGCATCCACTAAACAAAATAGTTACCAAATGTATAACTAGTAAGTGATTAGAGTGAGAAACTAGAATAGTTATAAAATAATTAATTGTATAAAGGCAGGAACAGAGAAAAAGGGAAATACTAAAATCACTTGGACCAAGAGAAAAAAATAAGTAAACAGATAAAAAGCAAAATGCACTCAATACACCTAACCTACAAAACATCATAGCCTAGCCTAGCCTACCTTAAATGTGCTCAGAACGCTTCCATTAGCCGACAGTTGTGCAAAATCACCTGGCTGCTGCTACCCAGGATCATAAGAGAGGTTTGTACTGCATATCGCTAGCCCAGAAAATATCAAAAGTCAAAAGTCAAAAAATGGTAAGTTGGACAGTCTTACGTCAGGGACCGTTGGTATTTTGATCCGCAGCTACCTCCAGCTATCGCAACCTTTCTCTGCTCCATTCTCAAAAGCTGTCTACTTTCTACCTTCTCCCATTCACTAGCTCCACTACCCCACGTTTCTCTATTATGATAACCAACATGTTGCATTGCCAAATCTAATAAACACTCATTTCCCATTCAAACTTTCAGAGATACCTGTACAATTCTCCAGTCCTCCATTTGGGAAATGTTTTCCAAAATTATTAAATTTGGTTAAAAGATCACTGTTCTCTTCTGGGTTTTATCCTATGCCACTGGCCGTTGCCCCTTCCTATTTCCTCTGACTACTGCTTTCCCCCAGGGTACAGCCACAGTCCTTCTCCCTTTCAACACGACCTGTCTACTCTCGAATTTACATCACCACCCAGATCACTCCTCTCAGCCCCAGATAAGTGTGTTCTCTTAAATCTCTCAGAAATACCCCAAATACCCCAGCCTCAACTCACTTATTTTCTTCCCCAGACATCTTCAAGTTAATAAGCACATCAACATTATAAACTGTTGCTCAGATTAAAATCCTGATTATTCTCAAGTTTTTCTTTCCTTTATTTCCTACATCTAGTGTTTCAGTAAGCCAAATATATCTATTTGACATGTCTATAACATAACTGATACATATATATATCCTGATATATGGTCCACCACCGCAGTCCTGATCACTTTTCATTGGCTCTTTTGAAATTACTTCCTCACTGGTGTCTGCATGCCACTATGGTCCACTCTCTGAAAGCATTTTAGAAACATTTAAAAGAATTATTTAGAGCCTGACCTGTGGTGGCACAGTTGATAAAGCATTGACCTGGAACACTGAGGTCACCAGTTCAAAACACTGCACTTGTCTGGTCAAGGCACCTATGGGAGTTGATGTTTCCTGCTCCTCCCCCCTTTCTCTCTCTCTCTCTCTCTCTCTCTCTCTCTCTCTCTCTCTCTCTGTCTCTCTCTAAAAAATGAATAAAAGATAAAAAATTTATTAGAAATAATTGCATATCTATAAGGAAGCTCCAAAAATAGTACAGAGAGGTTCCCATGTACCTGTCACTCAATTTTCCTAAAAGTGTCTTCTTATATAACTATAATAAATAGCAATACTAGAAAATTAACAATGACATAATGCATGTGTTTAGTCTTATGCCACCTGATCGCATGTACATTCACAGAAGCACTACTGCAGGCGAGAAATCTATTTTAAGTTAAAATGATAACAGTGCTTCTTCTGCTTAAAATACTTCAACAACTTTCCATTTCAGTTACCCAAAAATTCAAACTTTTTGCCGGGCCTACTGGTCTGCTTCCCCAAACAGGCTGACCCTGCCCTCAACTCATCCCTTTTCCACATGCTCTCTTGCTCTAAAGTATTCTTTCCCTAGCTCACCTATTACCCCCACAACACCCTATAAAATATCAATGCCTGTTCACTCTCTGTACTGGGATATCCACCACAATTTGAAGTTTAACATGTATTGGGTCACATGTTTGACTTCTGTATTTATTCTCCATGGGACTATGAATTCCACTGGGAAGATAAAATGTAGGTCATAATTATCCTCTATTCCTATTACCTGGAATAGAGTATTGACATATAATGTATAACAGGTGCTCCAGTTAATAGATAGATGAGTAAGGAAGATAGCATAAAACAAAAAGAGAAAAAGAAATTAGTGAAATAAGGAGAAAAACTCATGGTCTGAAAAGATTCTGAGAGTCTCTGATGAAAGGGTCTATGTAGGGTTAGACAAGTGTTAAGTAGAGCTGTAGCCCCCTGCCTTGGTGACATGCCCCCTCCTGTATGTATATAATTCTAATTAATACTAATTGAATTTAAATATGCATCAAGGGGAAAATATTCTTTTGTTGTTGTTGTTTTGCCTACAGCCTCTGAATTAGCAGTCCTAAAAGGCACAAAACTCCTCATTTTAACACAGAGCTCTCTTTTCACTTTAGAAATCACAAAGAAGCAGCAATATTGGTCTGGGAATAAAAGCTATTCCCTCCCTTCAAGAGGACTCATGGTGTCTTTTGTCCCTAGTATTTAAAGTGAAATGACTTCCTATTGCCAATCAAATATTGTCAATGATGCACAATACCAACATATTTTAGTATGTGTACTGCCGAAGCAAGCACACAATACCAACATATTTTATTGTAGTATGTGTACTGCCGAAGCGAGCACACAATACCAACATTTTTTTTTTCTGAAGCTGGAAACGGGGAGAGACAGTCAGACAGACTCCCGCATGCACCCGACCGGGATCCACCCCGCACGCCCACCAGGGGCAACGCTCTGCCCACCAGGGGGCGATGCTCTGCCCCTCCGGGTGTCGCTCTGCCGTGACCAGAGCCACTCTAGCACCTGGGGCAGAGGCCAAGGAGCCATCCCCAGCGCCCGGCCATCTTTGCTCCAATGGAGCCTTGGCTGCGGGAGGGGAAGAGAGAGACAGAGAGGAAGGAGAGGGGGAGGAGTGGAGAAGCAGATGGGCCCTTCTCCTGTGTTCCCTGGGCGGGAATCGAACCCGGGACTTCTGCATGCCAGGCCGACGCTCTACCACTGAGCAAACCGGCCAGGGACTACCAACATATTTTAAAATATATATGCCAGACATCACAGAAAAGGGAAGTAGATTTATAAAACAGGAAAAGAGTGCTCGTAGTTTGAAAATGTGAGACTCATGAATGGAAGACTTGGTTCCCTGCATGGAAAAAGCCCTTCACTTGGAACCAGGGGCCTGGTTTCTAGTCCCAGCTCTGCTCCCAACTAAAACCAGGTATTTTATCAACCTTAGCCTCAGTTTCTTGGTCATGTAAAAAAGGAATTTATTCCAAACTAAAAACTAGTCTGGTCCTTACAAGGTATGAAGCTATTCTCAACCTGAAGTTATATTCATAAACTGCAATATGGGTAGGAAAACAAAAAGAATGAGAAAGAAAAAAAAATAGCTTGTTACTGTTGTCTGGCTACTGTTTTTAGTAGATGATCTCTTTTTTTTTTGTATTTTTTTTTTTTTTTTTGTATTTTTCTGAAGCTGGAAACGGGGAGGCAGTCAGACAGAATCCCGCATGCGCCCGACCAGGATCCACCCGGCATGCCCACCAGGGGGCGATGCTCTGCTCATCCAGAGCGTAGCTCTGTTGTGACCAGAGCCACTCTAGCGCCTGGGGCAGAGGCCATGGAGCCATCCCCAGCACCCGGGCCATCTTTTGCTCCAATGGAGCCTCGGCTGTGGGAGGGAAAGAGAGAGACAGAGAGGAAGGAGAGGGGGAGGGGTGGAGAAGCAGATGGGTGCCTCTCCTGTGTGCCCTGGCCGGGAATCGAACCCGGGACTTCCGCACGCCAGGCCGACGCTCTACCACTGAGCCAACTGGCCAGGGCTAGATGATCTCTTTTGCATGAAGAAAACGTCATATTTTATTTGTTGCCTCACTGTAGTAAGAGAGATGTCATTTTTCCTACTTTGCTAAAAGCCCCTATTACAGAAATAGCCCAATCTATTAGTATATCTTAATTATCACATCTTGTGCTGCTTTTAGCCCCCAAGGGCCAAAACTGTCATGATTTATGCTTTACTAACAATGATATTTTTACATTAGTAAGCAATTACAGGGCCCAACAGCACTCTTGGGAACTTCAAATAACCATAAGAAGAACTGCCATCATTTTGATTTCTATCTACTCTATTTGTATGTACAGTAAACTTACAAAAAAAGGATACCATGTCAAAAGATTTATCATGCACACAATGAATGTAAAAAGAGAAGCATTCTGCTTCACATTGCCTGAGGAAGCAACATATAAATACAGAGAGAATGGGCTCAGACAAGGTCACATCAGGGTGTTGAGCAGCTAGGAGTCTTAGACTTGTCAACTCAGAAAATTCGGATGAAAGGGACTTCATTCCAAGGTGAAGCTTCTATCTTTGGAGAGCTCTGTCTACTAGCATGACACCTGACCCTGATCTTAACCTGAAAGAGAGCAGGGGTGGGGATCAGCATTCATTTATATTTGAAATGGAGTGGGGAACTAATAACAAAAAATATCCATTGTCAATAAAATAGCTAAAAGGCAAAGGTCTGCTAGGAGTAAGCAAAACCAAGAGCAGGACTACTGCTTCCCTTCTCCAAGATCCAGGCTATTGAGAATCAATCTGTCTAATTCAATGGGAAGATTTCCTTATCATATTTCTGAGGTCTTAACATATAAGACTTATCTCTCATCTCTGCTGGTTAGTTCAGTTGTTTAGAGTTGTCCCAAAATGACAAGGTTGTGGGTTCAATTCCCAGTAAGGCAGGGCACACACAAGAAGTGACCAATGAGAACACAAGTAAGTGAAACAACAAACAAATGCTTCTCTCTCTCTCTTCCTCTCTGTCTCTCTCTCTAAAAAAGCACTCACTATAAAATATAGGTATATCTCTCTTTCCTCATGTATTCAGTTGTACCTTGCCTCCAGCGATCTCTCTGTCCTCTACATTTACTATGAAAACCCTACTTTATTATGCAGAAAGTGGCTATTTAATATGTAAGAATAATTGTAGAAAATTATATCAGATTAGAATATAAATATTTCATTTTAAATCTTTTTGAGCTACCCATATTAAGGCCAAAAGTTGATATAAATCTAAATTACATTTTTCCTGGAGAACCAGAGCCAGTCCTGGACCAGCAGCGGAATCACCTGAGAGCTTGTTGGAACACAAAGCCTCTGTCCATCCCAGACCTCCTGAATCGAAGTCAGCACCTCAACCAAGGGCTCGCATGGGCACAGGAACGCTTGGGAAACGCTGTCACAGAGGGGAGCAGAGACTGGGAGGCCCATGCATCTACCAGGGATGGTACTACAAGCTCTAAAAAAGGATAAAGGAAACATAGAAGAGTAGGAAGGGAGAGATGAGAGGTAAGAACAGGAAGACAGAAGAGGAGGAAGGAGAGGAAAAGTTGAAGGAGGACAAGGACTAATAGGCGGACAAGGACTAGCAGGAGGAAAAAGAAAACAGTGTCTTTTTGACACAATGTCATGAAACTCCACTCTTCCAAAACTGCTCCAAAATGAACCAAACCTCTAATACCACATTATAGCGGATATCCCTTCCACATCTGGAACATGCAGAAAGTACAATGAACTTCTTTGACTCCAGTCTTGGGATGTCTTCTGCCTAGAAACAGCAACACGCAGCAGGGGTTTTGTATTGCATGAAACTTTGCATTTAAATAATCACATCCCAGTGTCTACAGAATAAGATTTTAACAGCATTTCAGAAAAAGCTCAGAGGAGCTCACAGATTAAACAGCAGTTGGTGTCAGTTCAATGCCATTTCGCATGAAGATTTCAAGAGAACTGACAAAGCAGAAGTCAATCTAGTTTCACTATGCGTTTTCCTCTCTCTGCTCTTCCTACCAGTTGTCCCCAACGCCAGTGTTGAATGCACTGAAAATGCTCCACCCTACTCCCCCATCATGCTCTTCTCCAGCAGACAGGATCCTCACTACTTACAAAAGCACGTTAATATCAGAGGGAGGTAGGACCTACCGGCATGGACTGTTTCCATCTTTTCAAGTACTTCTCCTTTATGAACGTTGGAGGTTTATTTAAAAAGAAACAAAATAGTGTTTCATCAGCAATTCCTGATTAATATTTATGTTGGGAACTATAAATAATTATAGAAGATTGGAGTAGCTGAGAAAAGTTTAGTTCAACAAAGTCTCAAAATGAGAACTAATTGTGAGAATAATGTTGGAACAAACAAAGGATAAACACAGTCTTTTATTTCTTTTTAGAGTGTTTTTCTTTGTGTGTTCTCAAACCTATGTAAATACATTGCTGACAAAGAATTAAAGAAATATTTGGTTGGGAGGGAGATAGTTGGTCATATGCACAGACAACCAAACATTTGCCATCACCCAGTTCTGCGATTAAATATGTGTTTTTGCAGAAGATCCCATGTTCTCAAAGACTGAATATGTTTAAGGAGACTCATACCCTGAGAAGCCTAGCCTGTAATCAGAGAAGAAAGGCTTAGTATGTAATTGTGTAAGATCCCTGACAGTGAGAATGTGGATGCTTCCTCTAATGTCTATTGTTCTAATTAATGTAGTGCTTTTGATTATTCAACATGTTTTCCATTATTGTTGATCACAGCTTCAGAGGGAGACAGAATGAAGAGACAGTATTTTTTCCATTTATAAATGTGTTAACTGAAGCACTTCTAGGTAGAGAGTATCTCAATGATAAAATGAGGACCAGAGTTCAGTTGAACAGTCTCATAACTTGCTGCTTGATAACCTAACCTTAGCATCCACACCTACATTTTACAATGATGAAATTCCCTTCAGATTTCTCAGTCACTGGTTGCTATGCTTTCGGAAATTGCCACACCTTGTCAAAGACTACTGGACTGATTTGATAATTGGAAAATCCAGAGATTAGCAGGTATCCATCCAGTAATCCACTAACCCTCCTGGTCCATAGCACAGGTATAGCAGCATCTTCAGTACAGTTATTGCCTCCTTCCTAGTTGAAGGTTTCTGAATGGAATTATAAATATTTTATGCCTTTTCTTAGTTGTACATTCCAAGTCTAAAATTTGAAACTACATCTTGTCTAAAGAGTATTTTCTTGTTCACCACAGAGAACAAAAGCGTTATGTCTCTACTGTTGGGGAGATAGTGAATAATTTACCAAATGAGAACATTCTGTAAAAGACACTGTTTTGCTTTGATGCTCTTGTGTAACTGCCACTGACTTTAATGAGAATTACACACGTCTGTCATTTGGGCAGAATCAAACCCATTATCTATCAAAGCTGAAACCCACCATTTTCCATAAAGCCTTCTTCTAGTCAATAATTAACAGATATAAGATGCACAGATTTGTAGTTCATACTTTATCTTTCTGTTGAGTAAAACATGGTGATGAAAGAAGATGAGCCAGGGAGTAATTTTCTAGGCCTGAGAATATTTTTCCTGATTCCCATGACTGAATGACTAGATTTGGCATCGTTGGTGATTAAAAGGAAAACAAATAGTTTCAGTAACTGTTTGTTTCTTTGATATCACACAGTATGTCATAGTTAGTACTATAAGTTCATTTGATTAGTTGGTATAAATAAATTGCTTTCTATTTTTGTAGAATCATCAGGAATAAACATGAAGATATAAGGTCTAGCTGAATGTCTTAGGAATCTGTAACCCTGAACTATATCTTTGCTACTCAGATGGCCAAACAGCAGACCAGTTGTATTGGCAACCCATGGAACTGTTAGAAACGAGACCTCACAAAGACCTGAGGAGTCAATAACTCTGGAGGGGGCCCCCATTTGTGCTTTAACAAGCTGTCCTGGTGGATCTAGTACTAGTTTGAGAAGCACCAATCTTAACTATATCTATAACTTTATAAAATAATTACCAGCTTGGAAAGAATAAAAGTACTTAGTGTTTTCATTATTTTCTTACTTTTTTCATGCTTGTATTTTGTACCATAAAATTATATTAATTTGTAATATAAAATATTTTTTCAAATAAAAATTATCAGTCTTGTTTTTTATTACCATTAAAGCTTGAACAGCATGAGTTTGAAATGTATGGGTCCATTTATACACAGATTTTTTAAAAAATAAGTACTGTAAGCATATTTTGCCTTTTATACAATTTTCTTAACATTTTCTTCATATTACTATTGTGAAAGTATAGTATTCATACATAAAACATACAAAATATGTTAATCTACTGTTTATGTTATTGGTAAGGCTTTCAGTAAGCTATTAGTAGTTAAGTTTTGGAGGAGTCAAAGTTATACACTAATTTTCAGCTGTGCAGAGGGTCACTGTTCCTTACTCTGAATTGTTCAAGGGTTAATTATAACTTCAGAGGTCATATTTACTATTGAATTATCCCTTTTGGTTTGGAGAAAGATTGCTTTGCATGTTTAAATACATTCTCTTTCTGCCATTAAAAGTAACATTTTCTGCCCTTTGAATTCTAGTTATTTGTCATACCTTAATTTATTCTGAAATTTTCACTGACACATAATAAAATATCACAAATGAAACATTCATAACACTTATACAATTGTTTTCCTAATTTATCTGCCATTATCTACTCTCCTTTACATGTAAGAACTGCTAAATCACTCTTTCCTCTTTTTAGGTGGAAATGCTTAGTAGGAAGAGATTCTGCTCATTTTTTACTATTCCGCATGTCTCCTGATACTCAACAAGAGTTGCCACTTGTTTACAGTACTTTGTAATGAGCATTGGGGGAGGGTAAAAGCTATTGGTACCGGTACACAGCCAGACAGTACATAAAAATGTCTAATGATACAATTTATCTGCTAGACTAGAATACATTTCACAGGATGGAAGAAATAACTCTTTTTGTACTGCATTCTCAGGGCATTCTGCATTCAAACCTCCTAAAATTCTCTCTGGAAACATAGTCACATTGCAATGATGGATAACTGATTTCCAACAGTGCTGTAAAGTGATTATTAATCCATAAGCATCCACCTGCTGAGGTAGTCTCTATTTTTTTTCTTTAAAAAAAATTAAGAACCATTTCCACACTGTTGGAGCTATTATAATCTTTTCTAAGCCTGCAATGTGAGACCTTCTGTCTATTACCATATTTCTTTACTAATTTAAGCTGACTGCCAAGATTTCTTAGCACCTTACGGTCTAGTTCCAGAACCATGGAAGAAAACGCATGACAGGACATGAAAGGGACTGTTACTGTGCTCATAAATGAATCAGTTGCTAGTCAGCATGTGGGGTATTCCTGCTACAAGTCTCAAAGGTCAGAACAGTAGAAGGGTATCATAGGGTTTCAGAGACAAAAAGAACCTTTGCCATCACCAAAACCAGTTCATTAAACAAAATGTCAGGAAAACCTTACCTTCCCCCGAAAAGCACTCAAATGACAATAATCTAAGAATCTTAGGTGAAAACAGACAAAAAGTAGCCTGTTCTGGTTGGAGAAAGAAAGAAGTAAGAGTTGTTTCATTTCTCTCTGCCCTTAGCAGAGATCTGCTTTGGCACCACCATAAAACCACTGGTAACTAGCCAAGCTTAGAAATTTCTGGTTTAGTACAACTTCATATACCTTACAGATGAGGGCATTAAGACCAAAATAGCTAAATCTATTGCAGATTATTGATAATAAAATTTGGCCAATTTCCATATTTTTGACTCCCAGTCCATTGATTATTGATAGCAGAACTAACTAGGAGATGGAAGGATCTCCTAGGACGTGATGCACAGAGATCAAAGGATAGCAAATGGGTGAAAATACATTAAGACATTGGACCATCAATACTGAAAGTCCAACACCCAAATGCTAGGAGTTCCAGAAACAGACCAAGATGATAATTGTGCAGTCAGTACAGACTGGCTCTGGAGGAAGCTTCTTCAAAAGATGACATTAAGTCATAACTTCCCAGTGTTGATGAATGCTTTAAAAGAAGGTTCAGATGATTGACAGATAGATTAGGTTGAGTTAGTGGCAAGTACGTAGATAATTAAGCAAATGAAAGTTGACAAGTAGATACGATTACTAAACGTCTTAATGGGGTAAATAATGAGTATTGATCTAGTCAAAAATATGATCTGGCTGTATTAGAAGGGTTAAGGATGGGAGTGAGTGTGTACATGAGTGTGCCTGTATGTGTGTGTGGTGTGGGGAATGAGTAAAATCCTCATCTTCTACAAAACCAAATCCCTAAAACTAAAAAATAAATAGCAACCTAAGCATATTGATTAGAGATATGTTGATAAACATCGAAATGATCAACAGAATAATTTAAAACAGTTACTTCTAAGGAATAGTAACATTTGCATAATAATGTAATAAAATATTTAATAGTTAATAAAATAAAACCACTTAAAATTAAATAATTATAATATAATTCATATAATGCTAATTATATTTCAGGTAATATTTTAGGTACTTGATTCATTTATTCTTTGGCACAATCTTGTGGGGAAGGTACTATTATCATCATCCCCATTTTGCTGATAAGGACAGTGAAGTGACATAGTCCCACAACAGTGCAAGAGCCAGATCTGAAGCCTAAGTAAGCACCCTCAGAGTTCCTACATTAATTTCAAATTTTCCTATAAAAGAAAATATTTGAGGGGAGCTGGGAATACTATTTAAGAAACCTTGTAGAACTGAAAGACTTTTGATACTATGTAAACATGTAACTTCAGTTTAAAAAAAAACAACTGACACTCTGCCATTTGTATGTGTGTGTTGACTCTGCCTGTGAATCTGGTAAATCTAGGGGTGGACATGGGTAGGGGCACAAGGACAGAGGCGATAACAGTTTCCCTTGTCAGTGAAAACTTAGTTGGACCCACTCTTAGTAGCTCCAGGTGGCAAATGGTGTAAGTTGCCACATACCACCCCCAGGACTGCCTTTGACCATCAGGAGGTGGTCAGATGTGTGGACTCCAAAAGGAGGGGAACCTTGGGAAGATCTTGAAAGCCCACTTTGGGACGACAGCCCCATGGCCACAAGCAGCAGACTGGCACATGTCCCTACAGGATTTGCATTCTTGTGTCAACACTCATTCCCATAGACTGAGCCAACACTGGTTTAAGCCCAAGAAAGTTTAAGAATTTGAAGAAATTAATTTACATGAAAATGAAGCAGTGTATTTAAACCTCAATAAATATGTTTACTTTCTTTAGTTCTGCCTGAGTTTACTTATGAAAATGATCTCCATTTGACATGAAATGAGTAAATGGGGATAGCTTTGTTAAATATAACAGATTTTTATTAACTTCTAAGATGATACATTGTAATAAAATTTTGAAAGGGGCATAAATTACTCTCTTGATAATTTTAAAGAGAGATTTCTAAATACTTGGTCTACTCAAAACAGGTATTCATGAAAAGGAGGTTTAGGGTCTGGAAATGAGAATTTAAAAAATAATGTTTTTGAAATACTGAATACCACAGTGAATTGACTAATTTGGTTGGCAAAGCAGAAATCCAAATCAAATTAAATTCTTATGAGTACAAATGTGATAGACCCTTTAAATTTATTGCAGTCCAGTGGTGAATTCAGTGGTAACACTCATTGAGACCCTATTTGTATTTCTAATCCTTGAAACAGTTAATATTTTTAGTGTTTTTCAGGAACAAAGCACTTTCTAATTGCTCAAAAAACATATATTGACTTATCTATTTCTCACAATAAGCTTCAGACATAGGTGATATTAATATCATCACTATTTTATGAAACTGTCATGGAGAGGTCAACTGGGCCTGTGAACCTGTTGATAGCCCTAGAACCTGCAGTCTCCAGCAGTGCGTTGTTGAGGAGTAGGCATGCTTGTTCATGTAAAAGCTTGGGCTGCCTACACTTTTCTTCGTTGCAGAATATATACAGTCAAGGGACATGTGTTGGTCATTCACAGCTATACTCCTTGTCTCACTTACTAACTTCAAGAAACATGAGAAGAATCTTCATTTTAAGCCAATGAGTTATTCTAATAGGTAAATAACCTATGGAATCACAAGTTTATCTCTGTTTACTAAATTGTTCAGTAGTTTTCTTTTTATTTTCTTGAATAGTAGGCTGATGTAGTCTTGAATAATGAGGATGTAGAACTGAAAGAACAAGTCCTTCAGATTTAGGTTAACCTGAGTCCAAATCTCAGTTCTTTATTCACTGGAAGTGGGACTTGGGGCAAATTTCTGAACCTTTCTTCATCTTAAGGTTAATAATAAACTTGACTACATTGTGAAGATAACTATATAGAATGTATAGCACAGAATTAATGCTCCATTTATGTTAGCATCCTTTATGACTGGTGAGGTCTGTTATAAGTGTATGGTTTACAAGCACAGATCTGAGAAACAAAATTGCTGTATAAGGTCGTTCCCTTTATTATGATCAGAGCAAGTTCAGAACCCAAAAGGAAGAGAAAAGCAGTCTTCAGAGATTTACCTTAGCATGGTGGGACTTTATTCGCTTAATTGATTTACTTTTATATTAGCCATGTTGATACAGAAAGTTCAAATTTAACAGAAGGCTTGTCTGCATTTGTCCTCGAATTACACTTGAATGCATTAGTTTACAACTATAATTTTGGAATTAGAGTGTGAGAAGGTGAGCCTCACTTGAAATAAACTAACTCAGAATGCATGCACATGGCAGAGAGTGTGGTGTAAGGATATTACAGATGTCTTGCTAGCTTTCATTGCCCAGAGACATTCCCAGAATGATGCCTGAACAATACAGGATAGAAATGAAAAGTTTCAAGTTAAGACTGAGGGACTAAGAACAAAACACTTAGGTTCTCTGAAAAGATGACATCGGCTTTTGATGGTAACTCTTCTAATACAAGGCAGTAACAGAAAAGCTTACCCTAGAAATATAGCTTGAGAGGGCAGAATAAACCCCCCTTCTTAAGGAAAGCTAATCTATATATGCTTTAGCATTTGAAAGGTAAGAATCATTAGATCTTTACAATGAGCCAGTTGCTATGCTAAGCATTATACATTTTTGTATGAGTGATTTAACTCTCACAAACAAGTCCACAAGGAAGTCACTATTAGTTTTACCATTTTCAAAGAGGAGATAAAGTACAGAAGTCAGGTAGGTTACCCAAGGATTACACTTGCCAAGTGACAAAACTTGAGAACTATTTTGCGATCTAACACCAGGGCTAACAAGCATCACTCCCACACCAGCCAAAAGACATCTCCATTGACTTTGTGGTACCTACATTTTCCAGCACAATTCCTTCCTTGCCCCTGTAAGTGCTTAGTAAGCACTGAATATTCTTCTTACAGTTAAAGAGACAGCATGTTTCTGTGAAAATGCACCCTTGAGTAGATTAGCTTTTAAAATCATAATCAGTCATAAACTCTTCAGCAGGGATTGATTTATCTGATTAACATATGGTTCTGAGGATCCAGGATAAAGGAAAAGGTAAAGGCGATATAAGAAAGAAGGAAAGATAATGTTCATAATTGTGAGACCCTATTAGGAGATACTGGGTACCTTTGACATCCAGTCAGAAAGATAATCATTTAGATGGAAAAAAAAAGATGCTACCCCTCCCACCATCTTCATATGACTACAGGGTGACTGTCCCTTGGCTACATTGATGGATGTGGTACACTAGGCCCAAGCATATCAAAATTGAACCCCTTCTTACGATTCTGGAATAAAACTCCCACAATCAAGTCAGTTCCTTTCCAAAGGATGAAGATTTAAACAACATAGAGTGAGAGGCATCCACCACTATGTCTCTATACAACATAGTGGGAATAGCCAATCCACATGAGAGAAGAGGAATCTAAACAGCAGAGAGAGCCAGAGACTAAAAATACTAGTCATTGGTCCTTGTTTCTGGGGCCAAGATGCTGCCACTTCTTCCCATGACTTAGTGTTGCTCAGACTGCCTTGGGTTTTGTTGGCTCATAAGGCTACCATCTTTCTTAAACTAGTTGAAATTGGGTTGTAGTCACATACAACTGAAACAGAGGAGCAAATCTTCATAATATCACATTTTTAGCTTGCTCCCTAGTGTTCCAAGGCATTTATAAGTGATACTTATGGTACGGGTACACTGTGGCCCATTTCACAACCTAAATGTAACTCTTACTTGAGTGAGAAATGAAATCCTATCGTGAGTTGTTGTTCTTAGCAGTTAACCTATTCTGACTATCACAGGAAATGACTTACTCACAGTCACACAGCTACTTAGAAGAAGATCCAGGACTAGGATGGAAATCCTTCTCTTGCTTATTTCATGCAGTCTCTTTAAGACACTACGTAATTTGTAACAAATGTTTAAAGGTAAAAGAGAGTAATTAAGCTTTTATTCCCGTCTAAATGAATGCTTTTGACTAAGCCGGCATGCTTATAAGGCAGTGACGTTACATGACAAATTATACAAATGAAAAGCCCACCATAATCTGTGTGACATTAAATGAGTTAAGGAAAAGTCTTTGCCTTCGACTCAGACAGCATTTTACATTGATTTAATTAAACACTCACACACACACACACACACACACACACACACACACCTTAAACATTCAGAGATCTACATCGCAGGTTCCTCACACCCACAAGCCATATGATTTAAAATAAAACTTCAAATGGTTTCTGTCAGAAATGGAAAAGAAGAAAGGGAAACGAGACAATGTGGCTATATTTATGGAATATAAAATATAATTTAAGCTCTGAGGTGCTGATGCTACAAGTACCTTATTTTTAGCCCGAAACTCATGGAGGACAGATTTGGATCCTCACAGAGCTCATGTCTCAGGCCAGGAAGTTGACTTTGGCTGGATTGCTGGCCTCTGTTTACCTCTAGAGTTTTGCTTAGTTGTTTCAGGATTCAAGCATTTTAAGACAGTCTTAAAGTATTTTCCCAAATAGGACACGCAATCATTATCTGGAAAAGAACTAATGTTCTTGATGAAATGATTGCCAAAGATTTTCTTTAAAGTATAGACGGTACAGTAATATGAGACAGAGAAGAATGGCAAAGGGACTGTGGGTTAGAAACCCTGGTTGAACTCAAGATCCAAGTGTTGTCATAGTTCCAAATGACTGATCTGGCTAGACAAAATACATTGTGTTTGGAAATTCAGAATTCTAACCTTAAATTAATACTGATCCTGTGTTCTACAGACCTTTTTTTGTTTGTTTCCTAATCACCCTTTTTCTTCCTCTCTCTTCTATAATCTCCACAACTACAAAGCTCAGAAAGGTAAAGTAATCCCTCCTAATGGCCGGACGGGTAACCTCTTGTTTTCTCGGGTGGTGGGTTAGAGAGCAGATGCTGATAAGAACTCCCTTCACTTCTAAGAACAATAGAACCTAGTGCCACCTCTATCCTCGTACTCACAGGAAAAAATGAAAAACACTTTGCTCATACTTTCCTGTGCCAACAACCCAATTTTTTTCTGTTTCAAGCATAAAAGTAATTATGAGCTCAGCAATAAATATCACATTTTTTACCTCGAAAGAAAGTAGGACTGAACAAGGGTTTAATGGCATTATTTATTACCCATGTTGTACACATTATTTTCTGCCGCTACTGGGGCTTTGTGTTCATTTTCTTACAAGCAGTTATTTTCATATTAGCTTTATTCTGATGGTGCCTACTGAATGGGAGAGTTGTATCACACATTCTATTTCCCACCTATATGTCAGTAAAAAGGCCTTAAAGTAGTCCCATAAAGTAGCTTAAGTATTACCTATCTCTAGATATAAAGAAAATATACTATAGACAGAAGGAGCATTTCCCAGTTTTTCACACAGAATTTGTAATTAAACATTAGCCACTTTACTTGTCGGGGAGTTGGCACCAGGATCACTGAAACTGTAATCAGTTCCCTTAGAACTTCTCCGTATATTTTTAATTGCAATCAAAGGAAGCATCAAGAATGATATCAGAGGCACAACTTACTTCCCTAACCTTTAGATGGACACCAATTTCAGGGAATGAGAAGCATTGTAAAGACCAACTAGCAAAGCCAATTAAGCAAGAGACTAAAAAGAAGCAGCTTTGGGGCACTATGTCAATGTTTTCCATGAAATGGCTAGAGAGTCATCTCCTCCACTCTATGAGACAAGAAAGCATGTGATACAAAGGAAAGAACCAGGTGGAGGGGTAGAGAGCTGAGTTATTTTACTGGGTCATGTCCATTAATCTGTGTATTACTGAAGAATTGACTTGCCCTCTCTGGACCTCCATTTCTTTACCTAGAAGATTCTGCAAGTCTACATGAATGACTGTTCAGAATGGAGGCCACAACCTCCTAAAGTTACAGGGACAAGTGGAGTCAGCTTCAGTGAGTTTAATGGGTGACAGACATCTACACTCCCATCACCAGAGGGAGAGCAGCCCAAATTGAAAGACCATGTGGCCTTCCATTAAAAGCCGGGACTGTCACAAAGTTGAAGCCTTAAACTAATGCCTCTGACAGATCTAAGATCAGGGCATGAGACCTGGAGAAGGCAGAGAGGAAGCATGAAAAGTTGGTTAGTTTGGAACCCTGGGTTTTTTCTTTTGATCCCTCTGTTAGTGAGTCTTACACATCTCCCAACCTCTTGACCACCAATGGCAGCCTACTCTTCCTACCTACCTTCCACCTTTAAACCAGTATGGGAGTATTTTATAAACCCCTTCATTATTGTTTCTCTGCTAAGCCTATTAGAACTTGAGTATGGGTAGTTGAAGTGGTTTTCTTCTGCTTACATTGCTCATGTATCTTAAGGCTGGCTGCAGCTCCCAGCCCTCAACCCCGAAGCTTCAGTATGATTAACCCTACAAGACCTCACAGCCATGCCAAAGTTTCCAACAGCATTCTACCAACTGATTAGGAGAAAAGAAAACATGGTCTTTGGGCTGAGTTCAGGGTCACTGACGAACATGAGAAGGACACCAAAAGAAGGTAGAAGGAGCTGTGGTGGACTCTCCATCTCAAGGGCCACTGCTAGGAAGGAGTGGGTCGCAGCAGAATGAATCCGCTAAAGAATAAGACAGAAGCCCTGGAGGAAGATGAGTGGCCTGACGTTGAACATGGAAGAAGGTGTCGGACTACGGAAGGTGCCAAATGACTTGTCAAAGCGATCGTTTGAGATTGACTTCAGAGACCAGTGCCATCGGCGAAATGTTTGGAATCACAGAGGACTTTAACTAAGGAAGAAAACATAGACAGTCACTTTGCCCTGGCCTTCCTCTAAAAAGTGAGCTACCTGAGAGTCAGGGAGCGATGTCTGAGGACTTTGGGCCCCCACATCCCTGGGAGCAGGGACTGAGCCCACAGGTTCTGACTCCTAAGTGCCCTTTCCACCAAACCATGAGCCCCTCCCCTCAAGGCAGAAACCAGCTCCTAAAAACACTGAACCATCAAGTGGATTTCAAACAACACGCTACTTTGAAAATAATTGATTTTATTCCAAAACTTTGCCCATCAATCATCGATTTTCCAAAAGAAAGATATCAGAAATATAGCTTTTGGGTTGGATCTGTGAGCTTTCCTAACATGGACAGGAATAACTGGCATCCAACACTTTGGAATACAGGGCCTGGGAATGAAGTGGAAAACTCATCCAATCAAGGTTCTGCCGTTTTCCTTCTTCTATAACAGTGTCTAGCATAGCCGCCTCCGCCCCAGAACCACACCCTTCCTATGTGCACTGGGGTTTGTCAAATACTGTCCCCGACTAAAAGCTTTTAGTATGATGATGGGCTGCAAACCTAAACCTGGGCCAGGAAAACTGAGGACAATAACATGATGGTTGGTTTCAAGTTACCCAGAGAACCTTCCCTTCTCCTAAAGAGTAAAAATGGCTTCATAAAATGACACATTCTTTTGGCATAAGGGCAATCAGATCCTAGGACAAAAGTAGAATTGTCAGGCTCCTAATCTTCCCTCTCTCAATTCATCTGCTAATTTCTGTCCATTGAGTCGGCAACACTGAAACGGCATTTCACAAATCCTCAGAGATGCCATGTGTGAGGACTGTTTAGAGGACATTCCAAGAGGAACGCTACATGATGCCTGCTTCTGCAGGCAAATACAGAAAATTGTGTCTTCTTCACTGTCTGCAGGTGGGTGAACAGTCAAATCCTGAGTCCATGGAGTCTTGATGGTGGGCTATCACATAGACAGTCATGCTTACCTTTGTTTTTGGATCTAAGAGCTTCCCAGTCACCTCTATTTCTCTAGAACACAAACAAAAGGATCACTCTATTATCTCCACCTCAAATTGTAAATACTATTTGTTTCTTTGGCTTTAGGCCCTATATGGCCCTTTAAAATACAGATATGTTAACAGAGAAATAAAAACATGTTAAGTTCCAGAGGATTGTGTGCGTTTTGGAAGCAAATCACACCCCGTTCATTTTCATAGGACAAAACAGGTATGCAGTAAGTGTTACGGGGAAAACAAGAATGGGGTAAGTCTCCTCCAACAGGGGCACTGTACAGTTAGTTGTTCACCTGGTTCACTTCCTTCTATCAAGCATGTCGCTGAAAGGAGCTAAGAGAAATCATTGATGGATGGGCTTAAAGAGTGGTAGGCAAGGTGCCCCCTAGAGGATAAGTTGGATATGTGCAGATGCTGGACCTCAACAGAGGAGGAAGTTGGGGTAGGCTTAAAAAATGAGATCCAAAAACTAGAGACTGTGGAGGAAAATAACAGGACAGCAGGGAGTTTTGTTCATGAGAGCAAAAAACTTTCTTGTACCTCTGACTTGTTTCACCTTCCTGTAAAAGGACCCCTATAAAAGATATCCTGTAAAGATGGCCACACCCTGCTCAAAAATCTCTTTAAAAATTTCTTCCGAGCCTCATGTTTGAAGTCAGGATGTGCGGATGACCATCTAGTTAATAAAAACTTCACGATACATTGTGTAGCCCTACTGGGGTCTCATAGCCCCTTCCCAATAGGACAAGCTCTGTGGGGTTGGGAGCGGGACCCTGCCCTCCGGAACTGCCGCAATGCGGTCATTCTTCTGCAGTGACAACTGACTTCATTATCGCCGACTTCTTTGCAGCTCCCTGCCTTTCATGTAAGACAGAACTGTGAGCCTCTCCATAGGAGAGAAACGATAATGAAAATTCAAGGTGCAGCAAGGTCATGCAAAGTATTCCAAAACCCTCGAGAAGACCAATTTTTCATTAGTCTGTGCTGTGATTAAAAAAAGATTCGGTAGGGCTCATCTGGTTGCAGGGCTTAGAAGTAATGTGAGAAGCACATGTATTCTTGGTCATTATCCTGATATATATTTACCTCAGGTTCACTTCCAATAAGCTTTATCTAATGTCTCCTCTGTGTTGCGGGACTTCGGGCGTAGAAATATGATTCAAGTGCTCACCACAACCCTGAGCTAGGTGCTGCTGAAGTGAATTTCTTCAGGAGGATAATTACTGTGGTTGTTTTGTTTAGATTTACCTAGTTTGATAGAATGCAATCTTGATGCAGATGCATCAGATGGTCCGTTTAGTCTGATCACAATGCTCACGCACAAATGATAACTCTCAAGAATGACACACACTGATGGTGAGGGTCAGCGTGTGTTCTCTTTAACCTATCAGAAGAAATTGCCAGTGGAGACAGTTGACATTCTGTTTTCAGGATGAAAATAGTTATTAGAGTAGAACCCATGTGACCTGTTGCCCCCCAAAAGACTGAGGATTGCCTTAGCACTTGGAGGTCAGCCGTAAGGGGAGATACCTCTTTTTAAGTGTCAGTGGCAGATTCTACCTATTTGTTACAAGTGGGAAGTTTTTTCACTTTCACTGTCTGTGACACAAAATTAGATTTGAAGGGAAGAGTCCCTGCCCTCCAAGAGATCAGCATCTAATTCTAGAGATAAAAGGATCAGACGATGTAGAGCTTTCTATTGTTTCCGAGCAGTGAGGAAATAGGATATTTTGTCTCCAGCTGGGGGGTGCAATGTTGTGTGCGGACACAAAGGGACACTCTTATGGGAAATCACTGGGGGTCCTGACTAAAGTACTCGGGAGTCTCCCATTTGCTGAACCCTAGGAAACCCCTCTGAAGCCATGTGTTCCATCCTGCCATTCTGTAGTTCGCCCCAGCTGTTCTATGGGCATCCCTCCAGCAGACTGCCCTGTTCAGTCCCAGGGCACACGGGTGATGTTAAAAGACTTACATCCTTTCCTTCTTTCATTATATTCCTGGAAATTTGTAAGTCAGATAGGAATATCTGCAGTATCGGACAGAAAGCTGGGTATGTTCAGTTCCATTCTGGATATTATAGAAAAAATGTTTACAATTCATGTCTCATCTCAAATTCTCTAGAGCCTAACTCCTGCAGCAGAGGGGGCTATTTATAGTCCTATTGGAAATGTTCTCTTTTGGACATATTTAAATAAGTCCACAATCGACCCACATGAACAGAGCAGGGGGACAGTGGGAAGGAGGCGAACTAGGAGTATTCCTAAAGCACCAGAGACCAACAAATCCCTGATGATATTCTGCCTCTTATAGATAATTTTGATGATCTTTCCAGCCTTTCATACATGATTCTAACTCTTTTTCTGTTTCTTCACAATCAAACAGACATCTGACTAGCTGTGACAATACCATGTAATTACCAAATACCTTCTCCTTTCCCTCTCGAGCACATGACCAGGGACCTCTGCAATTACCTGGGGCCATGTGACAGAGATCTGTCCAAAAGTGATGAGTACAACTTCCAGGACTTACCCCCCACCAAAATTATTCTACAGGATCTCCACCTATCTTTTACCCATCTTCTCCCAGTTGGAGGTGGGAATCTGATTGAGGATATGGAGGTCCTAGTTATGCATGCCGGAGGAAGGAGACTGCGGCATCTCTGAATCACTACACAGACCAGAAAGAAATACTTACTGCCTCATACTAGACTGTAGCATATGTAATTAAAAAACTTTAGTGTATTGATTAAGCCATTGAGATTTTGTTATAACAGTTAGCATGTCTTGATGAACACATTGACGTAAGTCAGATGAGCATCCATTAAAGCTAAAATTTCACCATTTTGTTAAACCCAATTTTATCTGAAATTATCAATGAGATTTGTACTGTTTACCACCTATTATGATTACCAGCCTCCCATTTTTCATTCAGTCATAAGTATATCTTAATATTCAAATAATTAAATAAACACTTCTTTATATACAAATTATTACGTTGCCTAAACTATTGTCTAATGGCAGCACCTCTAGAAGATGGCTCTAAATTGTTTTTCTAAGGATGAAGAAAAGCCTAAATTCAGGCATATGTTAGGTATCTTACTGTCATCAGTTTACACAACTATAGGTTGTTTAAAGCAAGCATGAGAAAATCATAGGTACACTAGTTGCATGTCTAGTTTCGAAATGAAAAGTGCAGCAGTTAAGTAAATATTTTTCTTTTAATTATGTCATTTAAAAACCAACAAAAGCTTAATGTATCAACCTCTATGAGTTTTGAAATATATGTGCATATTGCCATCTTCAAGAATAAGACAATTGTCATTGGTCCTCTGAGGGTTAACTCAATCCAAATCCATTACTGTTAAAGTCTTTTGGCTCTTTACCATGGCAAAGGTTGGTTGCGGTAGTCATTTTGCATCTGTTTTATTAATGCAAATGTTTATAATCATAAACATATTAACTATTAATAAGCCTTCAAATTGGCCATCAACAAAACCAAAGAAATCAATCAGAAACAAATGTTATCAAAACTTGAAGTTTTGCTTGAAGGCACGGAATAAAATTGACCAATAAAATTGACTTCAGAAAACTAATAACAATAATTCACAACTAAATGTTTCCAAAGAGCCCAGCAAAGTCATCCAATGAAACTGAAAGACTCACTGAAGAGTTCACCTTCATCCTTGTCTCTGCTCTTCCCCATCCTTCACTATATTCAGCCTTTATGGAGGAACAACCACTATGGGTGACATATCATCTCAATTCTCCATATGAATTCTAAGTCCACGTGATATCTATGCTCTGTCTGCCTCTTTTATAGTACAGATTGTTTCATCTTGTCATCATTTGATTGTTTCGCATTGTATTTATATGCCTGTCTCCTCCACTTGACTATGAGCTACTCCAAGGAAGAAATCTTTCCTTACTCATCTCTAAATCCATAGCACATAGTATAGAGACGGGATCCAAAAATCTTTCTTGAGTGAATGAGTACAACTATATTTCTTCACTGGTTTATGATGAATACCTGGGTATATAAAATTATCATCAAAGCAATATAATGCATCAGAAATTGCTTTGTAGGACTGTTCTTAAATCACTCAGAGAGAAGAACCACAGAAAGAGTAAATCAGGACATGGGCTCAAGCTCAGGTTATCTGGTTTTGAAATCCCAACTCTGCCCTCACTACCTGTACAATATTGGGCAAGCTGAGAATTGTCTCCAAGCCTCTGTTTTTTCATCTTTAACATGCGGGTAACAACAAAGGCAACTGACAGCGCTCATAACAAATGCATGTGAAGAGCTTAGCTAAGTGTTTGGCATAGAGTGAGCATTCAATAAATATTAGATACACTTTCTTCTTATTCTGGAAGCTCAGAAGGTTCACTGTACAGTGGGTTCTAATTGGAAACAAGATTAAATATAGTCTCATTTTAGCCTAAATTAGAGGAAGAAATTCCATCACTGAATTCTGTTATTTCAGTAATAAAGCCAATATCACTATTACAGACAAGATAAATATGAGGTGCTCAGTCAAGATCAACTAATCTTTTGCGAGGTACAGAGTATGACATCTGTGTGCAAAAGGCAGAAGTGGACTCGAACCTATGATTACTAAATTGTGCTTCTGAAATACTCCTTCATCAAATATCCCCTCAAGTAGCCCACAGCCCCAAACAATGCAATGGGTGGGTAGAGGCTCCCTTGAGGCTAAACAGTCTCTGACGTTGTCTGAGTTACATCACAATGTTATGTGAGTTTTTGTATTGCACCCATGGTTGATTTAACATAAATAAATGTGTTTATTAGGACACCCTGTTATTTTTGTGTTAGATAAACCAAAGACATGTCATCTGGTGTCTCCTAGGTGTCCTGCTGCATATTCCTTTTCCAGGAGCGCAGACCCAACCCAGACAGAAGATCTATACAGCAGTGTTTGTTGCTCCAAAACAGACTTGGAGGCAAGTGATGGGCTTACAACCAGCCATGCATCTGGCTTCTCAAAAGCTGTTTTTATTGAGTTCAGCTATAAAGCCCCCTGTAAATCAAAGAGTAAGAAAAGACAGTTCAACAATTATTTCTGGGAATGCAATTTATCAACCAGCCCTGAACTAATTTTTACCATAAACTAGCTCATCGGACTTGAAGAGACAAGCCCATTTTATCATCTATAAAATGAGTGTAATCGTAGCTATTGCCCCTGAGTCTGCTGGAGAATTAAAAGAAGTCCGTTCTGCCTGCCAAGTACAAGGAGAGACAGGACGGGCTATATCAATTTAAGTAGGTGCTAGGCGGATTACTACTGTGATTGTGTCCAGTCTTGCAGTGACAGACGCTAGGGGAGATGTTTTCAGAATTAACTGAACAGGAAGAGTCAGAGGACATACCCGTATTCCTCTTTTCAAGAAATACCTTGAACAATGGGGCTGGCAAAGGAGGAAGTTAGTGGCCCTGATGGAACCACTTCAGGCAAAAGGCCTTTAACAGATGCTCTTTGGTCAGGTTATGGGGCCTAAGCCTCTTTCCAGATCAATGGTGATGCCGTAGGCCCTGAGGGCATCACCACAAAACTCTGGGCCTCTCAGTGACAGGAGGTGGCTATTGTGACTTTAATGACTGTGAAACTCAGGAATAATAGCAATAGAGCCTGGGTCCACTTGCTTTAAAAAGTCCCTTTGGCTTGCATACAAGAAAGGAAAATTTAATGACCAAGGGAAACAGGAAGATAGAGTCAGCAGTGTTGTGATTCCTTGGCTGGGAGTTACCCTTATCAGTTCCTCAAATCCTTAGAAACCCCCACCGCACCACTGACTTCAGGAAAATAGTATATGTTGTCTCTCAAAGGCAAATTAATTCTAAGACAATATTTAGTAATATTTAGCAAGTTCCAAGTATTTACTGGGCAGGTGTAGGTCCTTCCTAATTAGTGGGCTGAAGTTATTCCACAGTTTAGTAGAGTGACCTACATGGGATGAACACCTTGTTCCAGAATGCCTCACACTTTCTTAGTCTTACTTCAGAAAAAAATGGAAAGTTGGCCGTAGTCCCAAACAACAATCCCTTAACATCAAATTAATACTCACACCAAAGATGGACTCTTGTAAAAGTCTGCAGATTTCTATATATTCTTCTGACGTGATTAAGAAAGGAGAGATACGTAGATACAGAAAGCATTTTGATGGTTGGCAGATGAAAGGGGGTTGGGGGATGGGGTAAAAGGGTGAGGGGATTAACAAGTACAAATTGGTAGTTTCAGAACAGTCATGAGAAGTAAGGTACAATATTGGGAACATAGTCAGATGTGTACTAGATTTATCAGGATGACCATTTAGTAAGTTATATAATAACTAATTACTAAATTACTGGGTTGTACACCTGAAACTAATCTAATATTGTATTTCAACTGTAATTGAAACATTATATATATATATATTTATATTTAAAAATAGATAATAGCAAAAACACATGCTTCTAATCATAACTCCAAAAAATGTCATCTATGGCACAGACAGAATTTCTTTTGCTTCAGGAAAGAGCCCTTTTACATAGCAAACAAGTATCAGAAATGAATTTTCCATGGGGATTAAAAAAAAACAGCAAAACAGACAGTGCCAACTCTCTGCAGAAAGTCTTCTGGTTTCACACTGTCTACTCTTTGAAACTCCAGTTGAAAGTGGTGTTTCCTGGTCAAAGTTTTAGAACTGCCAATGCAGGGTAATAGGTGTTTTCCCATGCTGAATGTGGAAAGTAGATAGTTGCAAGTTAAAAATCACCACTGTGTGCCATCTTCTGTGCTCAGTGCAGATCTGATGGTCAGCTCACAAATCTGTAGATCCTAATAAATATACTCGCCTACATCTCTAAACCCCATCTCTTCACACAGAGAGCTTAGTTTCTCCTCATCTATTAAAATTTACCTATTGCTGACATCTGAGTATCTTTCTTAAGGCTGTAGGGCACTAAAGCACACACTTTAGATCCTAAGCTCAGATGTGTGGGTGTTTTGATTTCATGCCCAGCTCCATGGCTTTTGATAAATTACATTAACCACTGGGACTTTAATCTTTTTATTCAAAGAGTGTATATAAAAAGTGTCTCCCTACCTAGATGGGATGCAGTGAGCACATATTTAGATGTTCTTTCTGAAGGGAAGAAAACTAAGACTCTCAGGGGAGTGGGTAATTACATAAACAAAAAGCCGTTACATTCAATAAGCTGATAATATGGCCTAGTTAAGCAGGCACACATGCTCATAAAAAAGGCAAAATTGCAAATGAAATTTTAGTAATTTCAAAGAAATTAAAGTTGTAAGTGCTGAAGAGGACCCTCTCTGACTGGCCTATTCTTCAGGAAAGCTATAAAGAGTAAATACTAAATGGTTGTAAGGCACACACTTCCAAAGGCATTAGATGATCCTTATTTATATCTGTGTTAAAATTCTAAGTCTTTGCTTATAATTGTATAATATTCTCAGCTGGTCTAGACTGAAGGTTTAATGCAGAAAGTATCTCTACTTCCACTGCTCTGACTACATCCTTGGAATGTAACACAGTGCCTAGCACAGGGTATGCGATTCAAAAATACCTATCCAGTAAACCCTTCTGCAGATATCTCTAAATGAGGCCACAGTGCTTATAATCAAGGGCTCTGAGTTCAAATGACCAAGATCTAAATCTTAGAATTAGTGCTTAGTAGTCAGTTGTGAGACCCTTGACCAGTTGCTTGACCACTTTAAGCTGTATTCCCCTCACTGGTCATCTGGAGGCAGTCATAGCATTTCAATGAAAGAGTAATGGGAGTTCTCATCATGGTCTCTAATACACAGTAAGTACTCAATATATGCTATGTCTCTAAACAAAACATCAGCCCTTCTACCTATCCTATCCTTCTAGAAGACCCCTTATTTCTTATCTCTGGTTTTGTTGTTCCTTATCACTCACTCCCAGTTGAGAAAGTCAGCAGGAGAGGCTACTGTGGCTTCGACTTGAAGCTATTCAAGAAGACAGGACTCATGAGGTCATAGTCAAACATCAGAAAAAAAATCACATGAGCAGGGAACTAAGCCCCACTGCCTTTGTTCCTGGGTTGTGAGGATTAAAGTATATAAGGCAGAATTGTCTTTCACTAACTGTGGCTGCTATTGTGAGTATGATCACTGTACATTGCGAGAACAGAGAAGGACATGGCAGCCAGAGCAGCAGACAGGTCTCAACTGGGCTTTCTAAGAATCCATGGATCTACTTCCAGTTACAGGAGAAGAAAAGGAATCCCCGGGGCTTCTTCAGAGCTACAATTAGGGACTACCTGAAACATCCAGGAGAAATTGAAGTACAGAGGACATTTCTATAATTCATTCATTCAATAAATAATTCCAGAGAGCTTATTTTGTGCCAGCAACTGTTCCAGGCACCTGGGAGAAAGCAAGTAACAAAGCAGACACCAATCTCTGTCAAAGTGTAGCTTAAGTTTTAGTAGAAGGAAATAGGCAATAAATAATACCAATAATGCATTTTTAAAATTTTGGTATGCCTAGATGGTGGAAAGCCTTAGGAATCAATATCAGGGAAGGGTAATAGAGATGTGGTGAGTCCTGGATGGTTGGCTCAGTGGTAGAGTGTTGGCCTGTTGTGTGGATGTCCCAGGTTCGATTCCTGGTCAGGGAACACAAGAGAAACAATGATCTTCTTTTTTACCCCTGCCCCCCTCTCTTCCCCTACTGTAGCCATGGCTCGGTTGGGTCAAGTAAGTTTGCCCCAGCACTGAGGATGGCTCTGGCCTCTGTCTCAGGTGCTAAAAATATCTCAGTTGCCAACCAATGGAGCAATGGCCCCAGATAGGCAGAGCATTGTCCTATAGGGGGCTTGCCAGATGGAACCCGGTTGGGGCTCATGTGGGAGTCTGTCTCTCTGCCTCCCCTTTTCTCACCTAATTAAAAGAGAGAGAGAGAGAGAGAGAGATGTGGTGAAGTATAGCTTCACAAAAAAGGTGACATTTGAGTAAAGATTGAGAACAGGTGAGAAACACATTGTGTTGCACTGTCAGGGAAGAGAGCATTACAGGCAAAAGGAAAACAAGTACAATGATCTGGGCTTGAAATCAGGCCAGTGTGTCAGGAGCAGGGTGGGCTAGGGTGACAGTTATATGATATGGGCTGACTTCTAGAAAAAATGGGGGCACAGATTGTATAGCACCTGTAGAAAACATTGGAAGGGTTTTGTGTACTCCAGTTGAGCTGAAAAGCTATTGGAGGGTTTTCCACAGGGAAATGATAGAACCTCACTTATAAGTTAACAGAGTAACTCTGGTCTGTCTGTTGGGTATGCTCTAGTCACCAAAGGTAGAAGCCAAGAGACAAATTCGGAGGTTATTGCCATAGTTTTGTTAAGAGATGATAGTGATATAAATAGTGAAAAGTAGTTAAATTCTATATATAAACTGAAGGTGCAGCCAATAGAATGTGATGATGGATTAGACATAAGTTGTGAGGAAAGAAAATCAAGAATGACACCAAAGTTTTTGCCTAAGCAACGAAAAGAACTGAGTCTCCACCTACTCACAGAAGACTACAGGGAGAGCAGATTGAGGCAGGAAGGAGGTCAGGTGTTCCGTTATGCACAGGTTAAGACTGATGTGTCCATTAGATGTGTAAGTGGGCTGCTAGTAAAACTGGTGTCCAGAGACGGGGGCTGAGCTGGAGATAAAAATAAGGACATCCTAAGTACCTTAAAGTCATGACTTTGATGAGATCACCAAAAGAGTAAATACAGTTTAGAAAAGAGATCCAAGGCTGAATCTTGAGTATCTCCAATGTTTACCAATCAGAAAGATGAAGAGATAACAGCAATAAACTAAGAGGCACGCAATGAGGAAGGAGGACAGCCAGAAGAGTTTGGTCTCCTGGAAGCCACATGAAGAGAGGGTACAAAGAAAGAGGGAGAGATTCGCTGGATCAGATGTTCAGGAGAGGTTAGCTAAGAGGACAACTAAGAATTGAGCATTTGGTTGGGCCATGGGGAGGTCACTGGGAATGTTAGCTCCAACAGTTTTGATGCAAAGAATTAGAAGACAAAACCTGCTTTGGGGTGGTTTTAGTAAAACAATGATAAGAAGAGTTACAGATAAAACAAAACAACTTCAAGAAGTTTTGAAGGAGAGAAACAGTGAAATAGGGCAATATCTAGATAGGAAAGTAGGATCAGAAGAAGATGGTTTTTGATTACTAGCTTGGGAAAATACCAGCAGGCTATGTGCTGATAAGAATGATCTAATAGAAAGGGTAACTTGATGATGTGAGAGTGACCAGAGAATCCTCTGGGTAGAGTTTGATATGAGATTCTGATATTAAGAGCCTTTGGTAACCACAGGGTAAGTCGAGGTTATGACTAATTGATCGGATGCTTCGAGGTTGAGAGTTAAAACCTCATTCATCAAAGGGAAAATCACATGGCCCAACTAGCAGAAGTTGTTAGGTCTTAACTGCCCTTTTCATTTTTAAGACACAAGCAATATAATTATTCTAGCCAAAAATCAATAGTAAAAAAGACAAGTAAATGGTTTTATTTTTTAACATTCCTTTATCCCTTTCAAGAATGAGAGTTCTTAAAATAGCATTCTAAGGTAATCTAAGTCTAAAATATTTTAGACAAGTTCTTTAATATGGAATTTAAAAATAATTTAAAGTATGTAACAAGATCCCTATTATGGCAAAGATTAAACACTGAGTAGAGGTAATTAAACATTTTATGGCAGCATCTTCGATATCAAGAAGTAGAGTCAAGATATTTCATTGAAGCATATGTGCTTCAATGAATCACTAGTGGTCCATCCTTAAATTATGTAAATTGAAACCAAGAAGGGCATAGAAGAGGTGATAGTTAGGGAAGTGTGTAAGAAAGATGCTATAGACATTTACTGTTTTCCTGGTATTTCAAGTTGGTCACAAGGTATAAGGAAGTTCTTCTGTTTTAATAAGAATCCTAAGGATTCTGGGCAGAAGAAAACCCAAGTTCTACAGCCTAAGATTTAATAACACAAAATAGTGCATAAGGCATCATACCTAATCGTCTTCTCAAAATCATATTCTTGAAGGATACTAGGTTGGTGAGCCTTGCTCAGTAACAAGGTTGAAGGCTCATGGGAGAAAGTGTTCTCAGGACATAGCTGGTAGTGAAGGTGACTCAAAGGCGGCCACTGCCAAGGCATGATGTAGGCAGAGGGCCATCAAAATTGATGCATTGATGCAGAGTGTGGAGGAGAATAAAATCTTGGGGTCTGCTGAGGAGAGCACCATGGCTTGGCCAACATTTGGATCCCCAAAGACATCAAGAGTAGATTTCTGTGTGACAATGTAGGGCTTATCTCCATCAGTGCCACCAAGTGGCACCATCCAAAGGCTATCTAGCAAAACTGAATATATCAGATTCTGGAACTCTCCAAAGTTATCTTTTATAGCTAAGACAGACTACTTTGACCTGAGTAATTTCTATTTCCTTCCTTCCTTCCTTCCTTCCTTCCTTCCTTCCTTCCTTCCTTCCTTCCTTCCTTCCTTCCTTCCTTCTTCCCTCCTTCTCTCCCTCCCTCCCTTCTTCCCTTCCTCCCTTCCTCCTTTCCTTCCATCCCCTCTCCTTTCTTTTAAACAGTTGAGATTGTAGGGATGGGAAGGACCTTTAAGAGAACAGCTAGGATTTCTAGTGACAGGTCCCTGCAGACTGTATACATAATACTCTGTGTGTGTTCTAAATTTATAGATCCATGTATGTATTGAGTATACATATTCTAAATATGTGTGTGTGTACACACACACAAATACACACAGTGACATAGTATTAAATGAGTGTGATTATATTTGTCTTTCAGTTGGTGATACAAATCATATGAGCTATAATTAACCAAATATTTTGAATATAAGTTCACTATCAAAATCCATATTTTAAAATAATGGTCCTCTTTCTTTTCACTCTCCCTGTCTTAAGCACATTTTCAATGCAGTGCTTTATTTGATTGTTTAGTGACATATACTGGGGGTGTTATTAGTAGATATTGGCACATTTACAAGCATAAAATAAAATTTCTGTGTTATAGGTCAGGATTAAAAACAAAAAAAAAAATAGTAAAAGAAGGATGCATATTTAAATATCTGTATCTTTTTTTTTTTTTTTTTTACTCATTAGTGACTCCCTGAACCCATCATCTCTACATTTTGGACAGTGATTACATATCACAAATATTCACTACATGGCATCAAGATTTTTCCTGTGTGCTGTTATATCAAGTAACACTGGATGACAAATTCCAACATGGTTCTAAATATGACATCGTCATTTTTCTGCTGTCGATTAGACACACAGTAAGTGAGATACCTCTCTTTTGTGCTTTCTGTATAACTATTTTATTGCATAAATTCCTGTCCCTCCTCTTCTCCTTTCCTTCTGACACCTCATCTTAAATCAAAGATTTCATTGATGAATTTTTTAAAAGCACAATTCATAATTACAAATGATTTCAACTACAAAAGTGAAGAGCCTTTTGTGACAAAGAGAACCAGAAATGAGAAGCCAGTACAAAGAGCCCTCCGTGTGTTGCATTTCCATGAAGGGCAGTACAATAGGGATCCTATTCACTTCAATATAAATCAGAGGTGAAATCCTGATTTTGAAAAAAAAAACCTTCTGAAAAAAAATCCTAGATATATTCTTTCTGGGAATAATATTCTTGGGAGACAGTGTTGAA
Source organism: Saccopteryx leptura (assembly GCF_036850995.1). NCBI lineage: Eukaryota > Metazoa > Chordata > Mammalia > Chiroptera > Emballonuridae > Saccopteryx > Saccopteryx leptura. Next base: position 18,360,464 of record NC_089513.1, read on the forward strand.
TATCAGAAAAACCTTTAACTCAGTATCAGAAAACAGAGAATTCTGTCCCCCGCTCTGCACCTTAAAGCTAGTCACTTACCTTTAAAATAAGAGTGAGACCAAGTAGTTCTTGAGTCAAGTTAAAGTCTAAGATTCTATGGAAAATCTCAACAGGGTGTATGAGTGTGTGTGTGTGTGTGTGTGTGTGTGTGTTTCTTTGAAACACTATCATTAGCTATAAGTTTTTAATATCCTCTACTTTGCTTAAACATTTATCTCTTCAAACAACAGAAGAGTTCAAAATTAGGTTATACATCAGACCCAAGTAAAAGATGAAATATGAAAGCCTGATTTATTTTTTAAACCTGAATATCACAAGACAGGTTCAAAACTGTATTATCTAAACATTTCAGCTAATATACAGTTAAATTGGTGCACTAAACAAAGTTAAAAATATCTGGCATTTTGAATAATCTTTACTATATCTCAAGTGTGTGTTTGGAAAAGAGACTACTGTCCTTTATTAGTATCCTAGGCAATAATAATTTCACCAACTTCAGGCAGCAGAAAATTTGCAAAATCCAGTAACATATATCTAGTATATATTAATAAGTATTAATTGAGGTGAATGTGAAAAAATGCAGTATGATATTTACTTGTTACTTGAAACACTAATACTAAATAATTAAAACAATGATAATATGTATTATAAAATTAATCTCTTTTACATGTGACAGTAAAGACCCAGCAGGACAAGCTTGTAGAACCTCAGTAGAATTACATAGAGAACAACATTAAAGCTATGAATTTGAATATTCTCAAATTACTTTAATTGCAAAACTAAATATAAAAATAAGACTAGCATATTTAAATAAATAAAGAGCTTGACCAGTCAGTGGCACAGTAGCTAGAGTGTCGGACTGGGATGCTGAGGTCCCAGGTTCGAAGGCCCGAGGTTGCCAGCTTGAGTGCAGGTTCACCAGCTTGAAGGAGGGGTTTCTGGCTTGAACATGGGATCATAGACGTGACTCCATGGTCACTGGCTTGAGCCCAGAGGTCGATAGCTTGAAGCTCAAGGTTGCTGGCTTGAGCCCAAGGTCACTAACTTGAGCAAGGGGTCACCGTCTTGGCTGGAGCCCCTGGGTCAAGGCACATAAGAGAACGCAGTCAATGAACAACTAATATCCCATAACTATGAGTTCATCTCTTTCCCTTCTTCTCTGTCTGTTCCTCTCTATGTCTCTCTCTCTGTCTCTCTCAGAAAGAAAGATAGAAAGAAAGGAAGGAAGGAAGGAAGGAAGAAGGGAGGGAGGGAGGGAGGGAGGGAGGGAGAGAGAGAGAGAGAGAGAAAGAAAGAAAGAAAGAAAGAAAGAAAGAAAGAAAGAAAGAAAGAAAGAAAGAAAGAAAGAAAGAAAGAAAGAAAGATGGCACAATATGGGGGCCAACCCTATGCGTGCCATGTGTGCATGTCCATAGTGAATCTGTGTGCATTGTTCGGCATGTGTGCATGGGCACAAATACCCTCTCCAAGTCATAGTACACTCACCACTTTCCCTTTACCAACAAAACTTGTAACTACCCCCAAATAAGAGATCAGCTAAGCTCTTGTAGACCACAACATATTTAGTCAATTCAGATTTCAGCATTTCAAATTGTTCCCTGGAATTAATTCCCCAAATAACCAGACAGTTAAAGCACAGATCCATTAGGCTCAGTAGAACACATTCTTTAAATGTTAGTGCCATACAATGAATATTTGATAAGTGTATCATTAATAAGCCATGGTGTGACATAATTGATATGTGGATGTTTAATGACCGCCCCAAATGATGTAGCACATGGCATCTCCCCGTCCCTCAATCATCAGGCAGGTTGTCCCTGCACCATGTGACGGCCACAACCAGAAAGGCAAAGTCTGATCTTCATTAGTGCGATCTGTAAAGGTTTTCATTACAAGATAAATGATTATGGCCTGCCTTTATTAATTAAGCATGCATTTCTGCAGACCAACGTAATTGAATAAAATGGCCAGTAGCTTTTAAACTATACAAAATCTTAATGTCGCAGAAATAGATTCCACCTTTATTGCATGCTTTAACCACTTACTGGTTTTGAGAATGTACTGCAACCGAATTTAAACTGTTGCTAAATACTGACTGAACTTCACACACAAGAATATTTTCTCTAACATCTTGCATTGTGACTGTCACGATAAACAGATTTACCTTTTCTCTCATCCAATCACTTCAAATTCAGCCTGAATGCGCCCCCACTTTGCAAGGGCATGCTCCCAGGGTACGGGCAGGTCAACTACAGCGGCGTTAGTGCTTACAGAAATGAAGTGACTTGTTGCATCTTGAAAGAGAATTAGTGGCTATAGAACAGGTCACTAGAAACCCTTTCTTCTCATCACTGAATCACACACAGGAAAAAACTACTCATCCATGCTCAAACATTTGAAGTCTTTCTTTATTTTGGGGTCAGGAAGGAGGCTTGGAACATGTCATGTCCACTTGTCAGTTCCTTTTCTAGTTCTGACTGCTTCAGTGAGAAAAATAAGGCTTCTTAGGATATTGACTTTTAAACTTAAAAAACAAGTACACTCAGGAAGGAATCCATAGAATTTTTTCTTGCTATGCCTTTTTCACATGTGCAGTTTGGGGAACAAAAAGCCATAAAACAACATCACTCAATTTTGTAGTCATTTATTTATTTATTTTTTTAAAAAAAGCCTTTTCAGATAATTTGATACAAAGAATAATAATAATTTGAAAGCAAAGAATAAAATCCAGTCAATAAGAAGGCTTATGGCCATTTGGCTCAGTGTTAAAGCCTCGGCCTGGAATGTGGATGTCCTGGGTTTGACTCCTGGACAGGGCACACAGGAGATGTGGCCATCTGCTTCTCCACCCCTCCTGCTTCTTCCCCTGCAGCCATGGCTTGATTCGTTCGAATGCATCAGCCTTGGGCACTGAGGATGGATCCATGGAGCCTCAGCCTCAGGCACAAAAATAGCTCCGTTGTGAGCATGGCTGCTGATGGGCAGAGCATCGTCCCCAGACAGAGGTTGCTGGATGAATCCCAGTTAGGGCACATATGGAAGTCTGTCTCTCTATTTCCCCTCCTCTCATTTGGAAAAGAAGAGAAAAAATAGGTATATGTCTTAGTGCTCACATAATCATATGAAAATAATTTTGCCAAGCAAAGCTAAAATGTATATGTATAGTATAATTCAAAATAAGGTGCCCAAGATTAATTTTATAATGTTAGAGAATATTCTAGCAATGAGTCAACTTTTTCTCCCTAATTTTTCTATGTACTATTTTTATGTTGTGATCGCTAGCAGAAATAATTACACTGTTAATTCCGCATTTATTGAATATGGTCATGATGTAGTGCATTGACCTACTATATTAACATTAAATAGGAAGCTTGACCCTCACCTTGCCTAAAATACTTATATTAGTAACTTTATTACTTGCATTTATTGGTAATTACTCTGATCCTTTCCAATTATGCGATTGATTCTTCAGCATACCTTTCAACTGAAGCATTAACAAATACTTAGCTTGGAAGATGATGTTTTAATTTCATTTTCTAACCTTTCTTAAGGACCTTGACACCAACCCTGACCATAATATTTCCAATCCCCATGAAGAACAAAACCATTTCAATAGTTTATTGCCTGCACCTCCATTGTAATGGCAAGGCTGCTGGTAATAGAATACCATAGCATGCAATTCCTACATGAGCTAACAATACCACGAGACTATTCAAATGATTCATTTTACATTAGTGCAATTGTCTGCAAGTGTACTTCATCCTATTTTATTTATATTGTTTTCTCTTGTTGTAGCATTAAGTATTAAACTCTATATTATGAATGTAATCTATGAAGTTAAAATTCCTTTATAAAGTTATTAAGTCCTGCCATGACTTTAATGTCCATTTTAATTCATTTTTTTTAAACTCAGATCATTAACACAGATTGAGAAATAATCCTAATTGAATTTCATTTAGTTTTGTATTCTGTACGTTTTGTATTTCAGATCCCAGAACCTCCATCAATATGTTTCAGTGGACCCCTCCTCTCACATTTCAGCTGAGCTCTCTTTATTAAAATCTTCTATTCTTTCTCCCTGATTATTCAACAACTTCAGAGCTACTTTGTCTTTTATTCAACACCCACTACTATTTTGAGTTCTCTCTTTTTTTTTCCTGGTCCCAAGCAGGTCAGACTCTGTCACTAACCAGCTATATGACCTGACATACACATTTTTGTCTCGACTGAGTAATGGTTCTGGCATGTATAAAATGAGGAAGCTTGGCAAGGACTTTGGGATTTTAAAGAATCAGACATGCCTGTGGTTTTTAATTTATAGGTAGCAAGACCCATGCAAAAATCAGGACTTTTGGTGGAACAGCTAAGCACGGCTGGGTTGGAATCCCAACTTCTCTATGTAGTGGCTCTGTGATCCTGGGCAGCTTACTTAACCTCTACGTGCCCATGTTGTCTCAATTATAAATAGGGTCCTCAGTCCCTGTTCTATAGGATCTGTTCTGACGATCGACAGTAGTGAATATGTGTGAGGTGGTGAGATGGGGAGCAGCACATGGTAAGCACCTGAGGAATGCCAGCCGTTTTTCAAGTCCCTAACAATTAATACAATCCCAGTGCCCTCCCTTCCCACCTCACTTCCATCTATAAGACAATATTCAGGTCTCTCCACACTGACTTTGGGAGATATTATCTGGAATAATAAAAAATATCAGACATTTAAAAAATGTTAACGTTTTATTTTCTTGCCCCAGATTTGCTGGCTCTCCAAGCCAGAGCTTTTCGAGCATGCGCCGTGTCATAGCAACGCACTTGGAATCGGCGACAGGTGAGCTGTGCCTCAGTGTGCCATACCGTGACTGTAGTTACCTGCACGTGTTGTAGCGGGAAGCATTGTCCTGACAACTTAGATTCTTACTGCAAAACTAATACTGGCAACACCAGAAGCCCACCTTCACCCATTCTTCAAACAGTGACCCTCCTCTTCACAGGCGAAGGCACCTGCCTCTGGCTGAAGCTGGGTGGGGAACTAGGAGCAGAGGAAATGGGGAAGACCATGAATCAGGACATCCACCCCTCGGGACAACAGAGGGTCCTGGAGACATGCTGATGAGTGAATAATATAGGCCGAAAAGAACACAGAGGTTACTTCCAAACACGGGGGGGCGGGGGGGGGGGCGGGGATTGACAATGGAATAAAAATTACACAATCCGATTAATTTATTAACATTTCATTAGAGCTCTGAACTTGCCTAAAGTACATATAAGTAGGGTTTTCTGTATATAATATTAGTGGCATATGTTTCTAGTTAAAGCAACTTCTCCAGATAACTAAACCTCGTTGTGCTAAATCTCAGAACTTTGAAAGACATCTATTTTTGGATTTGTTTAGGCATCTGCCACACCTTGTCCAGTCCTTGTATCTGCAGCTTCTTACGGGATCCTTAGAGTCAGACGAGACAACCCAATCCACTTTCTCCTAGTATCCAAAACTAGGGCAGAAGCAGGCAACTGAGGCAGACAGAGCTGGCAAACCCCAGCGCCCCCTGCAGAGCAGGCCACTGCAGGGTGGAAAGATGAACTGGAGAAATCACATTCTCCCTCTTAGAATTTTGTAAGAAAAAGAGAGAGACAGAGAACAAGAGAGAAGCAGAAATTCAAATGGAAAGGAGGCCTTGTGAGAAGTCCAAAAGGTGACTGCGGACCAAGATGATGAAGGTTCAGAAGGAGAAACAAACAGATATCATATTGAAAAAAAAAAAAGATAGCAGGGGCCTATGAAAGAGACAGACACACTCGTGAGTCCATGGGCTGACTCAGGTTCTGGCGACTTGTACCTGCAGTTTCTAATCCCTAAGTGTATGAATACGCACGCATGCACACACACACTCTTCTCTTAGAATGCATTTAAGGGCTCTATTAGTTACAACGCAAAAAGCCCAAGTAAAACACCAGGGTCAAGGAAATGGATCATAAACCATGTCTTCTTACTGAACAGAGCACAGTGAACCTACTTGAACCATTCCTCGATGGCCCGGGGCCATCAGCACTGACAAGGGCCAGGAGATGCTGGGACACAGTGATCCTTCCTGGGCTGCTGGGCGTGTCAGGCTCTTTATCTCTTCCCCGGGTGGCCTTACAAATGATGCTTTTTTGAAAACCTGGCCTCCTTTCTGTGGTTTTTCAATCTCCTCCATTACCATAAATCTACTTGCCTGTAATGGCTTACTAACTTTCTGCTTCTAATCTTCTGGAGGCTGGGAAATAAGATAAGCAAGCTGATGGATTCCTGTATAAAATAAGACTGCGGCTCATACACCCTAGGTCACGTCCTCACAATATGATATCTATACACAGCAACAATCCCTACACATGGGAAGAAGGAAGAGAAAGGAGACATTTTCTGGGTCTGACGCTGTTTACTAGTTCCCTCAGTCACAGATACCTGATCCCTGTCTCCCAACATTCCCACAGTGAAATCCTAATGTTTTGTACGGTTATTTCAACAATAGATGCTGCCTCCTGAAGCTTTAGTATCTGAGAAAACAATTTGAATACCTTTATATTTTATTTACTTAAGATTTGATTTTAAAATCAAAATAAACATATTCAGATAATATTTCAAAAATAAAATTAGATAACCAAATAATTTCCTTGAACTATTAAAGTGATTTTTCATTTTTTCTTGCTCTTCTTCAAGTCAAACCTTCTCTGCTTTAATAGGCATTAGCCATTCATAGTCCTTTAAATAACTATAGTGGCAGCAATTTTCTCAAATGCTAAAACTGTGTTGGATGATTCATTCATTTATAACATATTTATAGAATATCTACTATGTTCCAATAGTAAGTTAGGCTCAGAGGACACAGTAGTGAGCTAAACACTATATGAGGTTTACATTATATTCAAAACACTGTGTTGCAGTTCAGATAGATAGCTTAGTAAGGCCAGGATGATCAGATTTCCCCTGGGGTGACATTTCCCTAGAGTCTAATTCATAGTTCAAACCAAGACACTTTTGAGAATAAAAGTGGCAATGTGAATAATCGCACAGGGTCATTAGGCATGATTTGACTTTCCTGGGAAAATCAGATACATAGTCACCTCATCTTATAGGTCCATACCCAGCACATACAATAGTAGATGCTCAATAAGCATTTACTGAATAAAAAGGACCCTCCAACTAAATTATTAATAAAATTAGTAATTATTCATTGACCAACTTTTCATTCTCTCTATCATCCATATAAGCAAGTTTAATCAAACTTTGGTTATTTCCTATCTGTCTTACCATAAAAATGATGAAATAACATGGCTGTTGGCCAACACTCCCAAAAGATCACTTAGGAAAATTACATAGTGAAGGCAGTCTATTCTATTTCAGTCTCTGAGACAAGCTTGTTTCTGAAATTGTTCTTTCTCACATAATAGCTACTTTCTCTTGTTGCATATTAACCCTTTGGTTAAACTCTTACTTGTTACTAATTTTAACATGTTAGATTTATCAGAGTCCAGTCCTAAATAAGGCACTAATTGAAATGCAAAGCTCACTTCCAATGGCTCTTCCTTCAAAGGTTTGTCAGCTCAACTGTCACCATTTCGCTGCTATGTCCCTTCCAGCTGAGCCAGGAGCAAATACTGCAGAATTGTCACTTCTACCTGGGCTTTGTACCTATAGCTCAGAATTTACTTGTACTGAATCATTAAGGAAATGTTGCCTAAGGCAGGGGTCCCCAAATTTTTTACACAGGGGGCCAGTTCACTGTCCCTCAGACCGTTGGAGGGCCAGACTATTAAAAAACTATAAACAAATCCATATGCACACTGCACATATCTTATTTTAAAGTAAAAAAAACAAAACGGGAACAAATACAATATTTAAAATAAAGAATAAGTAAATTTAAATCAACAAACTGACCAGTATTCCAATGGGAACAATGCTCCTTTCACTGACCACCAATGAAAGAGGTGCCCCTTCCAGAAGTGTGGCGGGGGCCAGATAAATGGCCTCAGGGGGCCGTAGTTTGGGGACCCCTGCTTAAACCCCGTAGTTTAAGTTAGCATCTATGAATGTGTTTCAAATATCAATCTAAGGACCCTTAAATTAGTATCTATGAACAGGTTATAAAGTGTCTACAAACCCCTGAAGCTATATGCATAATATTGTCTATTAGCACACAGTGTTTCCCTTAGGGAGAGTCCACACCTTTTCTCTCCTTTTCAAAGGGCTCTGAGATTGAGACTATGGTTCTAAGGGAAGAAACTAGAGACCATTAATTTTCCCATTTTATTTCCTATGAAACTATCCTCCAAATTCATTTCATTGCATTTGGCAGGTTGCTGGGGAAAACTGGGGTGAAATATATGGACATGAGGTGGGAAGATAAATGCACAGAGTAAATCACACCATTTAGAACGACCTGGGAATCCACTACACGACACCACGTATAAGGATCATGTCCACCCCATTCTGCTGCCACCATTCTGGTCTGAACGTGCTGTATCTCATTTGTAAATCCCTAATGAAATGTACTGATTTCTAATGAAATGGAGTGAGAGGTACTGATATCTAACGAAAGGCAGCCTTCCTTTCTTCCTCCTGCCACCAACACTACCTCCTATCTACTCACTTCAATCAGTTCTCTGCAGATAAATCTTAGAAAATCTCTCTTTTCAAAGTCTTCTGGGGTCTTCAATGGACTCCATTTCCCTTGAATAAAACTTAAAATTTTTAGCCAATCATTAGAAACTCTCCATAAGCTTATCTAACACTATTTCCCTTCATGAACATTCTACCTTTTCTAAAAGTATACTCTTTATCCACTGAAGAAAACATTATTCTACTTCCAAGATTGGACTGCCATATTCCACCCTTCTCCAGACTCAGATACCCTCCATTTTCATGGGATTGAGCCAGCCAATCCTTCAGGGTCCAAATAGGTAGCCCTTCCTCTTTGAAGTCTGCTCCAACCCCTTAGTATACTGGACTGTCTTGTGCCTCACAACTTGTGTTGTATGGGGCTATTTCTTGCCCAAACCATTGACACTTAACACATGCTGCCTTGTATTGACATAAATCTTTTTAATTTTATGCTTTCCCAACTATGCTGAAGATTTCTTGAAGACAAAAGCCATCTTAGACCTCTTTGACCCCCTCACTATTTTTTAGCACTGGTTATTTGTTGGTGTTCTTTGATAACAGTATCAAAGGGTTAGAAGAAAGAGTGTATTATGGACCAAAACGGGGGTGATCTTTCTTATGAAGAAGTTGTTTTGATTTTTTTTAAATCCCTAGGCAAGCTAAGGTGTCCCCTGTGTCTCTTCCATCTATAATAAATATTTTGTTTCCACAGAAAGACTAAAGTCTTTGAGGTCCTTTTCAGATTATGGAGAAGAGAATTGCTTCAAAATTGTTCTGAGGTTATTACAGTTAACAGCGTAACTCTCTCAGAAGTACTCAGACAGAACCGAGAATGGAAACCAGCAAATAGTGCTCCTGAGACTCTAACACAAAAATCAATCAATTGAATTTAAATGTCTCCCTGGGCATTATGCTGAATCTAATATAACCCCACAATTTAAACCTGGAGACAAGGTTCTTTTCAACTCTTCTTAGAAAGAACTGCTAAGGAGATAAGATATCTCTGCAGGCCTGGTGAGTTTGCTCTAGCACCTCTCCCATTTCTATGGGAGCAGTATGTAAAAAGGAGGATGATTCCATGACACAAACATGCAGGTTGTCACAGTAGCATCAATACCAAAAATAGCAGCAAGGAGAATGCCAGATGACATTATCCGTGACACACAAATACAAACCGGCCATACCGATAGAATGAAAGTATCATAGCCACATTACAAAATCCTACAGAAAATTTCCTTTAGAATTATCTCCAAAACAAGAAAAACAGTATTTCGGAGGCATTTATGTATAAGGTCCAATGAAATATCTAAAGCCAAAGCCAAAGAAGAATCTGATACTATCTGAAGAGGTAGTTGACAGTTACTCAAGTCAGAAAAAGAAGAAAGATGGCGAAGCTTCTACTAGAGTTACAGGTTCACTGGTCCTGCACACTTGGGAGATCATGCAAGTTGTAGAAAGCAGTATAAACAGTTTTGAACATCCAACAAAGTGTGTTATCTTCTCATTTTAATCTGAGTTAAAATGAACATTGAGACTGTTGCCTAGGGGTAAAGAGATTTTGAAGTTACCGCAAAAGCTGAGGAGGTTACAGGCTACCGTCTCTATATCTTCCTATTGTAGGAGACCCAAGGTCATCTCTTAGCTGCCACCCTCCTCCAACAGACCCACAAAGCTGGAATCCCAAACTAGAAGCCAGGTACTAGAATATCAGGGGTTCTGGATAAACATCTTAGGGGCTCCTCTGAACCTTAATCCCCATCACTTTGTCTAAGTCTCTTTGGTCCTTTCATTTCTTTGAAATATTTCCACTCACATATTCAAAATCAGTTGCTGCATTAGAGAAACCAAATACAGGTAGTCCCCAGGTTACGAATGAGATAGGTTCACTAGGTTTGTCCTTCAGTTGAGTTTGTATGTAAGTTGGAACAGGTACATTTACCTTTCAAATGCAACTTAGACAGATGTTTGTTTTTGAAGAGCCACTGAGCCACTTCACCCGCAGGTGTTGTAAGGTACCAAAAACTACAGAATTAATATTAATATTTTAAGAGGCTTGGAGAACATTTTATTAATTTGGGTTAAGGTGTGCAGAGAAATTGTGAGAATAGTCTCTGTACTGTGTGATTGGCATAGTCAGGATGGCCCTAGGCATTGTATTGTAAATGCAAAGGGGAGGAAAACATGGATCCCCAGACATTCCACCACACCTGTGGGGAAAGGGGTGAATGGCTAGCCAGGAGCAGGGAGAGAAAAGCCAAAATAAACCTTTTTTTATAACTATGAGCCATATGCGGGCATTTGTCCCCATGGAAACTACCTCTCCTATGTAAATGCATGTAGTTAACACATGTGATTCAGGACAGAGAGATAGCAGATGAACACTAGATAATACAGGAATGCCTTTTAATATGTAAAAAGACATCTTTCTGCCATTGTGTTGACTTGTAAATTTTGCTTTCTCCAAAAGGATGTATGGCTTGCAAATTGAACATGGTCCTATCATGTTAAAGGACATATGACTATAACCAATAGTGGTAAGGGGCTCCTAATTACAATTTTTGCTTCTGTACTTCCCACTTACAAAACTATAAAAACTAAGTAGAACAAAGGGCCGGCGCACTCTCCTTCAGATTTCTGTCGGAGTTGCTGCCGCTTGGCCAAGCTAGACAATAAAGCTTTGGTGTATAATCAACTGACTTTGTTTGTGTCTTCAATGTTTTGGGTCCCTCCGGATTAGGCTTAACAGCTTTGACATGGTATTTATTCTTACCTCTCTGTGCATATAAATACTTAAACATTTTCTAACCTACAGAACCTATCCCATTTATAACCTAGGGATATAACCTTAAGGAGAGAATACACACACAGAGAGGAGTAGAGAAGTAACAGATAAACAATGTTTATAATATGCATTTGAAGAGCACATAGTATATGTAAATATATTAATATATATAGTGGGTACATTTATAAAGAATTATGTGGTCTCTTAAATTTCATTACAGTGTTTTTCTCAGTATTTGTGTCTATATATCGATGCTATGAAAGAGAGGCAGAGTGCAGCAGCCTGACTCTTCATGGATAATCTTCTTGCAAAGGCAAATATCATTGGCAACACTGCTGCTGCTCCTAAATGCACATGTTAAATCAGAGGCTGCGGTAGCCACCACTTTCATTGGAAATTGTTATTATTAGTTGTTGTTATCATTCTTATGTTGAAAAGAGTAACTGTAAATCCCTTTGAAAGAGATTGTTATTTAGAGATTGAATGAAAAAGTTATCACTATCACCTTGCTTTTTGGGGTTATTTTTGTTTGTCTGTTTCCTCTTTTTCTCTTCTTTTTCTGCAATAATGTCCTTATTATGATGCTCTCTAGCTCTTATCCTACCCTCACTAGACTCATTCACTATTTACAATAAAAAAATAAAATAAAATAAAAAGCACTGTTTTTGTAAATGAAAAGAAATCATGTATGGCCAGCAGTTGCCGCTGTCATGACCATTAACTTCCAGGTTCTCATTGAATTCAGACAGATGGTAAAGAAACATTGGGGCCAAAAACATGGTGGGCCATTCCTTTATTAAAATCTCGCACCGGCCGACGAGCAAACACACAGGGCTCCCAAAGCCCTGACACATTTTCCGGTTCCACAACCAGGAAAATCTTCTCTGGTTTCTCCTAGAATCAAAGGCCCCACCAGTCTCAGGGGAGCTAACAAAGCCCTTCACTTCTGGTTCCCCATCTGCACATCTTCTCTTTCCCTGCCAACATGGCTTCTCTCTCTGCACTCTGCATTCTCTCTGCTCTCACACTGCACACATGGCTTCTTCCTGCCTCTCTTCCTTCTTCTCTCTCTTTTCAAAACTCTCTGGAGTGAAAACCTCTCCTCCAGCTAACATTAGCAAAAACAATGGCCCTTCCCAAGCAGGAAGGTAATTTGCAATTTTACAAACCACATATACCTGGTGCTGCCCAACCCCCAATGTAAACTACAAGCGAGCAAACATAAAAATCACATTTTACAAACTTATTTGACCAACAAATCAGTAGCCTGTTTATAAAATATCCATTGAGCTCACGGAAGCACGTTATTTTAGAATTATACAGTGATTCACTATGTGTTCGTAATTGCTGGGTTGTTGACCTAACAACTGTGTTTGCTCTCGACCACACTTAAGGTTTAGACTTATTCTAAATTGACAAGATAGGTGGTCAATTGCTATCTCTCTGGTCACTCTGCCATTGAGTCTAGTTACAGGATTTCAATGGATTTTGTGATGAATACTAAGAAAACACTTTAGAGAAGGGAAAGATTAGATTTCAAAACAATTGAACACAGGAGTATGGTTTGATATTACACTAAGCCAGAGCAGGAGGAAAAATATTCTTTTCAACCTTTCCCTCCTGCTCTAAATAAAGTCAGTTATTCCATATTCAAATGCAAACTAAAATGCCAGACATGTTAAATTTGTGTTTTTGAAAAATAAAAAGACTCCTGTTCGCTTTTGTTGCTCAGTGTTCATTAAACCAGCTGACAAATACTGTTGGTCTTGGGTTTGGCAGGCATTTATTGGCTTTGCTACTGTTTGTTTCTTGCACTGAAAAGTGCTATGCTAAAAAAAAAAAAGTCAACTGATTTTAAGCTTCTTCACATTAACATCTTTCAATGACTGAGCTATTTCTAATAAGATCAGTACTTTTTTAAACTTATATTATGATGTTTAGATTTTTTTTCCTTTTCTTTTTTTATGACAGAGAGAGGAATAGATAGAGACAGCCAGACAGAAAGGGAGAGAGATAAGAAGTATCAATTCCTCACTGCAGCACCTTAGTTGTTCATTGATTGCTTTCTTATATGTGCCTTGATGGGGGGGCTTGGGGGCAGACTACAGCAGACCGAGTGACCCCTTGCTCAAGCAGTGAACTTGGGCTCAAGCTGGTGAGGCTTGCTCAAACCAGATGAGCCCATGTTTAAGCCGGCAACCTCGGGTTTTCGAACATGGGACCTCCATGTCCCATTCTGTCACTCTATCCACCATGCCACCACCCGGTCAGGCCATTACGTTGAGATTTTTGACATTGTATTTTGGTTTATAATTGGCAAATGTGCTTGAGAGAATTAGGAAAACACTTCATTTTAGTGGTGAATTCCTCAGACCAGGGTCTAGATACATGGCAGGACTGTAGCCCTCCCCCCTCCCTCCAGCACCAAAGCAGACAGACACTCTCCATACGCCCCTCTGGGCTGAGGCCAATATCTTCTGCTCTTTATTTTTGTCCAACCAGAGACCGGGTGTCTATCTCCTCAACCTAGTGCCACAACTCCATCCCTTCCATTCCTCCAACCTACAGCCCTCATTAAATGTAACCTGGTCTATTTCAATTCTGGCTCCTTGTTCTGCTGTCTCCATTTTTCCCAATTCATACATGCCATCCAAACTGTTATTCAAGAATAAAAAGGGGATGCCTTCCCCCTAGTTACTATCCTTAAATACCGTGCAGTCATTACACTATAAAGCCCAAACTCCTTAGCACAGATCTGAAAACCTGCATGGACTAGCCGTTGTCGACATGTCCAGCCCGATCTCCCTCATCTTCCTTCTCTCCGTTCTCTGTGTCCTCTAATCATGCCAGGTTGCTTGCAGTTCCTTGAACTAGATAGAATTTTTTCTCCATCTCTTTCTTGTATGAGTGCTGTTCTTTCTGCCTACAATGCCCTCTCTCCTTCCTTGCTGGCAAACTCCTATGGTCTTCACATCTCCCCCGAAAGTCTTTTCTGAGCGGCGCTACACAATTCTTATTGTTTAGGCGGCCCCAGAACAACAGAAGTACTTCTCTATTTTAGCTCTTTTCACCTTCTTGCAACTATCTTTTGTGTAATTGACTCCCTCCACTAGAATATAAGTCCTGGAAAATCTGGGAGTAGAAGCTTTCACGTAGTAGAGCCTGGGACGTAATAGATCCTCAATATTTACTGAATGAATTAATAAGGGCTTGTTAAGGATTGTTCCTAAGGGTAATTGTAGGGCATACTTCATGAATGTAATCACAAAGCTCTTTCAATTCTTAGTATTCTGGATAACACAACATCACAACATTGAACGTACCAGTATTTATAGACTAGTGGTACTAGCTGAATTTGACTTGTAAATGAGTTTTGCTCACCAGTATAGTTTTTAATTATTATTCATATAAAATTGAGATATTAAATTATTATAATTATTGCACTAAAGTTCTAATTTTCCATCTGTTTAAAAAAATAAGTCAAGGGAGCCTGGGTCCTATTTTCCTCACAAAAAGCAGCACCTGAAAGTTCCTAACAGCTGTTCTCTTTATGTGGGGTGTAAGGTTCTCAGTTGGCTCCCACCTGCTTTATTCCTAATAACTCTGGCCCCTGCAGGCATTGGCTTTCAGACTCCGCTGTCAAGCAGCGTAACTGAGGGGCCCCGCACAGTGTGTAAAGTGTCTGTGTCGAAGTAAAAACTTTAGGGTCTTTGTATTTGTTTTGCAATTAGCAAGTTCTGGGGTCTTATTCAAACCTACTAATGTTTTTGGCCATTTATATATTAATCTGTACAAATTTAGAAATGAGCTAGATAGGTATGTTTCAAAGTCTCAGCAATACCAATCAAGGTGGTGGGGGAGTAAAGGAAGACTGAGAACTCCTGATGCCATCTAATCATGGGTTGAAAACCAGTTCCAATACTAAATAAGAGTTAGAAAACCACTAAATTAGATGGTAAAGGACCTATCAGCTCACAATCCTCACATTATAAGTACAATCTTTAATCACAGCCCAGGTATACTAATAGTTAGAGTTTTTAACCCTCTTAATTTAGTTGACACACTGCTTGGTCTACCTTTCATTAATAACCAACTATGAGTTGTAAGAGCAATTATGAGTTGTAATTTTAGCTGGAACATGATTTCTTTGTAGTGTTAACTGTATCATGAAAAAACCACACAGCTCTAACGGTCTTGACAGATGAGAAAGAGCAGTAGGGCTCTTTTTATAATAAAGATTATGAATGTCACTCTGGGATATTCATGTTAGAATAGAGTTTAGTCTTCCAAAAGGGACAGAGGCATAAAAAAAATCACATTCCATAACTGCATTACATTCCTTCTCTGTCACCTAACAGACAATGTAATACCAAACTCTAATAATGCTCATTTGATTGACTCTGCCCAAACAGCCTCTTATCAAGCATAAGCTACTTCTCTATGATGGATGACTATGGTTTTTGGAGCAGATTTCATTTGCAGACGGAGTTTGAACATTCTCCTTCACTGGCAGAATTCTGATGAAGCCTGCACCATCATTACCACACACTAAACTCATTAGAATAAAAAGAAGGAAAGCGTGGCTGAGGTTTATGAATGATTTGCTAATCTTGTTGTGTGAGAATAATACATGTAATTTTCCTTTGTGGGACCTGACCCATTTTGAACTTTTGTTTGCTATTACTTGCCAGATTCCCCTAGGTGCTTGGTGTACTTCCTTTTGTAACTTTAAGGTTAAAGAAGGGCAGTAATCAAATCAAACCCAGCTAGAAAATGCCTCCGTGGATTCAAATTTTTCAAAATGATTATGTCAGGCTGAAGAAGATGAAAATGCTGGTGTTTAAAAATTCAACTGTGAGTTTTTTGAACAGGAGACAAAAGGCAGAGAGATGTTCAAAGAGAAATAATTGTGTCTTGGGTATATATATATATGATATATATATAATTATTTTATATATATTATATATATATGAATATATTTCATATATATATATTTTTAATTATGGGTGGTGGGATTTAAAACAATGTTCTCCAGGCTAAAATTAATGTAAAATAAAATAAATAAGAGCTTATTTATAACAACATTTCAAAAACAGGAATAAAAAGCACCCTGAGAAGCTTGGATAAATAAAACACAGACAGGGTACTTTTTTTCACATGGGAATCGATACAATCATTTCTCCCTCCTAATATCCCTGCCACTCGTCCTGTTTTTCTGGGCCTGCTATTATTCTCATTCCTGATTCACTAGCAGGCAAACACCGTGGTTTCTTAAAATAAATGGTCTCAGACAAATGAACATCTCTCTTGACTTTCCAGGTATTTAGAAGTCAGTGATAAAAATCAGTGGCTCTGAATTCTCAGTGATTTTCACTGGAAATGAATCATCGGAAGATGTTATTGACGACTTCCTTATGTCCACAGCCCCAAGGCAAATTCAAGAAAGATAAGTGTGCCCACAGATTTCCTATTAAGTCCCCATCAAGTGATTCCCAGATGGTCGTATCAGTTCCCGTGGTTTATCACAACAGTGTATTCAAAGCAGATTTCCATTGTACAGTGAAATGACTTGTACCTTTATGGCTTGTGGATTCACACAGAACACTTACAGAGGATGATTCTCCTCTCGCTTTTCTTTTATCGTGCGCTCAGTGAACTTCCTAGAAAGAAGAGGCTAGGCGTAATTATGGCCAATTCTCATTGGTACGAATTTGTACATGAATCATCAGAAAATGACTGATTTCCCCATATAGCAATGGTGCTTAAGACCCAGAAAGTGTGAAATGAAAAACGTAATGTTCTCCTAGCAGTGCAATTTAGAATAATGTCAATATACCACACACTATTTTTTCAAATCCTTACATTTAAAAAAAAATCAAATCAAATTGAAATGGTGAGCTCCCATCGTGTGAGACGTTTACTGGGCTGTCTCCATCTCTTCCAGTTCATCTCTCAATGGGTAAGGGCAAGCAGCTAGGGAAGCCAGCCGCGCCATTAAATGTCAGCCCAATAATTCACACTGAATGGGCAAGCCAACAGCCTTGCTCACAAGACTGAAAGGAATGGACGGAGAAGCGCTATAAACAAGAAGCTCATTTATTAAAAACAAAAAGAAGAAATAATAAAAAGAAAGGAAAGCCAACAGAATCTCACCATGCTTCTAGGAGCCATCTGTACAGAATGTCTCTCCGAAGCAGGTGAGCATAAATGCCCTCTGGGAGAGATTTTCATACTGAGAGTGTGTATTAGTCTGAAAAATCCTTGTCAAGGTTTCATCCTTTGTAACTAGCCCTGATGAAAGGCAAGAAGATGGAAAGGCTGTGTGTTCCAAATTGCGATCCATTGAGAATTTTGCTCTTAGAGGGGCTGGCAACATGAAAGAGCAAAATGTGGTGCTTCTTTATTACTGTCCCTTTGGATGTCACGTTCCCCTCTCTGAAATCATGTGTCTCTGCCTTCATCTCCGAACGTGCCCCGTCAGAACTCCATGCGGTCCCTTTCCTAGGAAAGCTTCTCTGCCCCAGTTCTTTATACTTTTTCATCATTTATTCATTTGTTCAGTCACTTCCTAACTGAAACACTATATTTAATAAGAAAATACTTTTTGGGAGCTTGGTTAGATTCAGTGATTGCAGGGACGACAGAAATTAGTCTTGGTGGGTGGATCCTCTCCTATGTCAGGCCCTTTAGAGATCTGGTATTTAACGGATTGAATTAATTGGTGTGAAATCTTCAATAAGTCTTGTTATCTTCAAATGGCAACACTCAAGTCCGAACTCCAACCTACATCTTGTGTGTCCGTGCCTTTAGAACAGGAATTCAGTGTCTTATCCCTGGAGTAAATGGTGGGAGAGCTGTGAATACAGGGGCAAGGTCAACAGTAGCCCATTTGCCTCACCTGAAAAAAGGGCATTTTTTTATCCTAATATATATTTGAGCTGGAGGCAAGAAAACATGGAGGTTAGGGAATTAAGTACCATTCCCGATACGAAACTACCACTAATGGGTTATTAAATTCTGAATATGTTTCTTCACTGTGAGTTAGGTCTTCTAACTGGTGCATACTCTTCATCTAAATTATTTAATCATTGTAATAAAAGACCACCTACATTTTGTCCTGTGACTGGAGAAACTGTGCAAATATATGTGTTTATTTGTGTTTTTCTCCCTCCTGCACTTCCTTAGCCAAACCTGGAAGAAGATGTATATTAATTTTTATCTAATTTTCCTCTCCCCTCTGGTTCCCACACTTTGCAGAAGAAATCCAAGCTCAGTAAGTATAAGGAAAATTCATTTTTCTTTTAGCTAAAAGGAAGAATAAAAGTGTTTAGCCACTGTTCACAGCTTTCAGTTGATCTTTCCAAGTCTTCCTACTTTCTGAAGGGTGGGAACTGTGGGCCCCTTGGGTTCACAGCTGTTCGGTCAAGACCATGAGTAATTTACCCATTTACTGCATTAATACACTTTATGGCACTTTAGCAGTGGACTCTCTACTAAGCTCAGAGGTGGGGTGTGCGACATGATAATTAAGTAGTGGAGCCACTCACTAATCTGAAGTGCTAAGTAAATACACAGCATCTTTTTATTATTATGGCCTCATTCTATCTAGGTGTGAAAAAGATGCATTTTAACTTATATCTCAATCTAAATAGATGATAGGTTTTTAGAGACATTTTTGTTTGTATCATTGCCCAAATGTAACTTTTAAAAGGTTCCATTTTCATGTAATTTTAAAACTTTTGTTTGGAGCAATTGGTGAATGGTGTTTTGAGCCATATGACTAAATCTTGCAGATTTTTCCAAAGGGGAGACAGTCTGTGAGCTAAGTAGATTCTATTAGTGAGAAAAATTAATAAACTTCTACTTCATGAGTCCAGGTGGGCCATTAGAATTGAAACTATCTTTTTTTTTACAACACTCTTAGTAGCCCCAAATACCATCTGTTGCAACACCACATACAGAAAGAGTGCTTCAGAATTCTCCTGATTAAAGGCAAGAGACCAACTGGAGGGGCAGAAATACACATGGCTCAAGGTCATTTCTGTCGGTCACAGAGCTGCTGTCACTAGTCACCAACTTTGCAAATGTTATGAACTAATGGAGCCGCGGAAACTGTGGGTATACGAGGCTTGGCAGCGGGGATGTAAGCAGCCAAATACCAAAGAAACTGAAGCCCCTGGGATCTGTTGTTTTGAAAATTAAGGACAATCAATATTGATGACGGTTCAGTACCATCTACTCAGTGAGCCAACTGTGTCACCATCCCACCCCAAAGCTCTCATATTTCTGTTGGCTCTCAACACTATGTTTGTGAAAACTAGTGAGAGACAATCTAGCTCAAAACTTGGCATCTAAATGCTCACTGACAGCTGACCAGACAAAAATTCAAATAGATGGCCTCCTCAGACGAGTGACTTCCAGAGGTCCTGTACGTTTGCTACCTCTGGAAAGAAATGGGAAGAAGTATTCTGAGCTTAAACACTCTTCTGGAATATAGGTAGATAGTCATTCCTACTTAATATACTAGACGCAGTGGTTAACAATGTCCCAGAGACAATGCAAATAACCATAAATATAACTTACAAACCGATCTTCTGTAAGTTTAAACAAAAATACAATTTAAACATAAACAAAAATACAATTTAAACATAAACATCACTGATTCATTTTCTTCCTTCTTCTTATAACCATAAAACCCTATATTAGGGCAAGCGTTCAAAGCCCTCCGCAGTCCTGCATGCAGAATCCTCATCCGTATCTTCTGCCGTGCAGGGGCTCGTATTCAAAAGGCTGCTCCGAGGACAAGTGTCTCTCCTCTGAGGCTGTCCCGCAACCTTTTCACTATTTCTGGCTCCATCTGTTCCAGCCTATTTCCAGCTGCTGTTCAGAGGAAAGGCCATGGTAATTATCTCCTTAACACATAATTTGTCTTGCTGTGGCCATCTCTGACTGCCAGTCTGCTGAGCGCCGGCGTGCTCCTCCCGGCACACGGCTGCGCACTGGCCCGAGCCGTCCATCTCAGGGGAAATGAATGACTTCTGTGGGCCTCCACTCCCGCAAGTCTTTAAGGGCCTCTAGCCCACACAAGTGTCTTTCCTACCTGCCGCTTTGACATCTCAAAGAGGCCAGACCATTTTCCTTCCTAATAGCTAAAACTGAACTCAAAAGAAAAATAAGCCATGCTGACTTCACCATGAATACCTATATAATGGTGGTACTTAGGGGAAATAATGGGGTCTTTGTACAGATGGGATTCAACTTCCAGTGACAGTCGGCAAATCTCATTGCCACCCAAGAGCATCCGTTTCCCATTCTGTAAAATGGAGGGCTTACTAATTACTCAAAAAGATTGTTCTGAGGATTAAATGCAATGACAGAAGTAGAGCATCTCACCATTTTCACGTGCATACAAAGCACTTGGGAATCTTGTTACCATGCAGGTGGTGACTCGGTAGATCTAGGGTGGGTCCCCAGGCTGCGTTTGTCACAAGCTCCCAGGTGAGGCTGAAGTTGTGAGCCCTGAGTAGATTGCTAAGTAGCAAGACTGAAAGCATGAGGAGAGGACCTGTCACAATGTGGCACTTTGGTTCACTAGAGTCTGGAAGGATCCCTCCACTGCC
This sequence comes from Saccopteryx leptura, assembly GCF_036850995.1. Classification (NCBI taxonomy): domain Eukaryota; kingdom Metazoa; phylum Chordata; class Mammalia; order Chiroptera; family Emballonuridae; genus Saccopteryx; species Saccopteryx leptura. The sequence continues at coordinate 18,381,544 of NC_089513.1, forward strand.
ATGTTAGTCACCAGTATTTGTCTCAGAATGCACATAACCAGAATGATGTCTTTCAGTTAAAAAGCAAGTGTGGGAACAGGTCTTCCAGAAGACACTATCAATACTCTTCACATATATTCCTACTTAAGGATTTCTATGAACCATTTCTTTCTTTGTTGAGTCTAGAAGGCTCAACAGGTGATGCTTGTTTCCAGGCATTAGGAGAATGATCACTATATTTTCTCCTCTTGGCACTAGGCCCTGTGAGTGTGAAGATGATATCCCATGGTTCTATTAAAACTCAGATCTTAGTGCGTAGGGTGATCTGTGTGTGATGGACATCCCAGAGTTCCAGACAGAACACTGGGCTCAATGAGAAGAGAAAGGACAAAGACCAAATTTCTTGAGGAATGTGGTTACCACAGGTCATCCTCGCTTGGGTGAGACCTGCCTGGTTCTGCAGGCAGAAATTAGAGAGTTTTATTAGAGGTGAGAACTTCCCAAGGGCTCCTTTTGGGTGGCTGCTTGCTCCTTCCCAGAGAGGCAGATGCAGGGAAAAGGCAGAAGAGTGATTCACCGCCAGCCTACAGGGGAGCTTCCTACCCCACCACAGGCAGCAAGAGTGATGATGCTCTTTTAGTGAACATGCCCACCGAGGCCAGAGCAAACCCAGGCACGGAAATGGCAAGTATCAATCTCAGAGGCTGGCAATGAAGTAGGTGGCCCCAGAGGAAAGGCTGGGAAGGTGAATTGCTTTCACTGTTGTGACAAATTAGGAAGGCAGCTGAACTCTACCATGAGAAACTAGTCCGAGCTCAGCAAGCATCTCAGAGCGGTTCTGCACAGCGGCAAAGCTGAGGGGATTGGAGGGCATTCACGTGTGTGGTCCCCTCCGCCTGGGGCTGGATGAGGAGCGAACACAGGCAGCCAGGCAGAACAGAGACCTTGGGGCTCTTACTGCCCCCTTTGCCATGAAAAAGGCTATTTAGAAATAGAAAACTGCCATGTGAGGGTGCAAGAGAAGCCACTGAACGAGGACAGAGCTATTTCACATGTGTACATGCACACACACACACACACACACACACACTCACACTCTTTCTCACTCATGGAGGCAAATTGGGCTGGGAGTTTCTTGGTGCAGAAAAGCAATCAGCAAGGTAGCAGGGAAAACTGCTGAAGGAGAAATATTATAAATGGCAAAGGCCTGACAGGTTAGCCAGGCAAGAAGGTGAGCAGATTAGAGAGAGGATTGAAAAGGCACAAACACTAATCCTGGCCGCCTGGGGCCAGAATATGAGCCCACACAGAGGAAAAAAACTAATGATACCAGACAGACAAACTTCAGTATGGAAACAGTCCAAAATGACCAGATCAGCTAGTCTCCACAAGGAACTGATTCTCTGGGAACATCCAAGCGTAAAGTAAAACTGAGAACTAATTTTATTATCTAAAAACGTTCATGTGGCATATTACCATTGTTTTATTGGCATATTTCCTCAAAAAAAAAAAGAAAGAAAAATGCAGGGAGTTCAATTTAATGAATAATTACAGCAACTTAACATTTAGTATAAATCAGATTTTATCAAACTGTGCACCACAGACATTTTGGATGAGACCATCCTTTATTCTTTTTCTTAAAAATGTTTTTAATTAAAAAAAATAGCATACAGTAAAAATGAGATGCAATCATTCTTAGTGCTGCGGATGTCCTGTGCACAGAGGAAAGATTAGCAGCATCTCTGACCTCTACTCACTAGCTTCCAGCAGCACTTCTACTCGTCCCAACCAAAACTAATTCTAGACATGGCTCAGTGTCCCTGAGGGGCAGAATTATTCCCATTGGGGAACCAGTCATCTAAAGTACATCCAATTCCAGCTACTTAGCTAGCTACTGAGGTACATCCGAGGGTAACAGCAGCAGAGAAATAAAGGATTGTATGCACTGCTCAAAAGATGGATTATATAACCACGCAATACCTTTTATGGATTTTCTAAAATCCTCCGATTGTAAGAAACTCTGCTAATCAGTAATCAGAATGGCCTTCCATCCCACATTTGATTAGTAGCTCCTACTTTCCATCCCACTTGTGTCCCCTGGAGCTGCACATGTGACACGTTTACTGCCTTGTTTTTCTGTGATTGACACACTCAGGTTCAGCTGTCATGGCCGATACCACAAGGACCATGATAGTACTTGAGTCTTTGCATATAACCATTATCAAAGGTAGTATCCTAAAATAGGAAAAAAATCTATTGGATTTGTTGTTGTGAAAGGGACAAAAATAGGACTGACCAAGTATAAAAGTGTTAGTTATTGATGACAAAATGAAACAGCAGATCTGGATAAAGGAGTTCAGAGTTCAATTTAAAGGACAGATTAATCTCTTGATGGTTTACAGTTGACTTACAATTTTTTATTAGCTTTTTCAAGTACCACAACAACACTTTTCTCATGCGTTATAACGTATGCATGGGGTTACCTTTATGTTTTTGTTGTTGTTGTGATGGATAAGTAATTTTTAGTGTACCTAAGAAACTATTTTTACCAAATTATTATGCACAGAAAGAGATGCGAAATTAGACTTGTTATGCTATAAAGAGCATCGGATTAGGTCAAACTCAGTCTTAGCTCTATTTACCTCTGGGCCTCTATTACTGCAACTATACTATAGGACTAATGATAACTACCCCGCCTTTCTTAGCCAAATGTGATTCAAATGAAAATAAATGCATATCAAATCAACATGTGTATTACTCATATATCAGAAACTGATATAATATGCAAACACAATTCTGCAATAACAACTCCTTTGACTCAGGGTTTTAATGTAGGCAAAACAGCTTCATTAAATAAATATATTATTACTGAATGTAAAGCAACACTAATTAATAGACTTTTCTATAAAAATTTCTATATAACAATATCCTAAATATAATTGGAGAATATTAAAAATAAATAAAACCTTTATGTTATCCATAAACTTCATTAACAATAATGGCTCAGCTGATTTTCTCACCAGTAAAGGTGAGTGAATATATAAGGAAATAAATAAATCTATGATTCTTTTGTTTTATTTTTTTTTTTAATTTATGTGCCAAAGTCCAGCTGAAAGGACTAAATTACTGTCAGTGGTCAGATGTTAGAGAGCAGAAGGCACTAAAAGACGATGGTCAGGGCAGAAGTCCCCTCTGCCAGCATCCCTCCCCAGCCTCCAGGACAGAGTCACTATCTGGGCCAGCAGACTCCGCAGGTGAGTTCAGACGGAACACCACATGCAGCCGGCTCCAAAACAAATCCATTCGTAGTACTTGGTTTGGACTATGTAGCTTAAAAAAAATAGATTGATAGAATATTTAATCATAATGTCCATAAGTAATTATCAAGGATTTAACCTCTTTCAGATTTTGACTTGATTTTAATCCTCAGCCAATTCTCCTTGCATTAAAGAACCATTTATGCAAATGCAGCATGAGGCAAAGGGGAGAGATAAAACGCTGTGTAAGACCCTGTGAATGACTACATCCAGCCTGTCTGATATTATTTGATTTTTTTTCAGTTAAATTATACTATCCATTGTCAAAAGAAACACTCCCTTATACTAATAGCATCAGAGGACACGTCAGCAAAAATTAGCTGTGAGAAGCAGGAGGAGGGGCCATTCTTTATTTGGTTCCTCTAGAATATAAAAGGCACAGTGTACATGGAATTGGAATGAGGAGAGTACATCAAAGAAGCTAAAAATCTGCCACTGAGCCGCCAATGTCCCTGTACATCAAAGGAGACCTAAGTCAGCAGGATCTACCTAAAGCTTAGGTAGCCTGATCAGGGCCCGTCTGCTCCTGATCAAGAGCACCATGCATTATTAAAGGAACAACAAGACGCATGCAACACCTTGGAGATAGTGGTGGTCAATGCAACCGCAAGGGGCAACAAAAAGGAGCAGGAGTGTTTTCACAGCTTGGACAGAACAACAACAACAAGTGCTGTCAGGGAGAGAAGATAAAAGCACTAAACCCTGCAGCAAGGGGCAGGCTAGAGATAAAGTAGGAGCAAGAGGAGTCAGCAGCCACGGTGCTGACATTTCCGACGCTTTGCTGAAATGCGCTTGGGTTTTGAAGGTGTCATTCTGAGGGATGATTTCTCCAGCTGAGCTCCCAGGGATCACGAAGTGAGACAGATGAAGGAAATGAAAGCCATCTCCCCTTCAGCGAGGATGGGCAGCGTAAGATGAATCCAATGGGGCTTGATAGTTCTGTTGCGCCGGGCTTGTATGTGAGACTTGTCATGGGTGCTCATTCTGCCCTGTGAAGAAAAGCCCGTGTCCCCAGCATGACTGCAGTGACCCAGAAATTTAGAATTCCTGGTCAGATTGAGTGGAGCCAGGACTGTCCTTCTCACCATGATTCCTGCAAGAGTGAGTGCTCAGCAAGAATTTCAACTAGACTTAGAACCACAACCGGTCAATCCCTCCTAAGTCTCCGAAAATACAACATAGCATTTGGCTTAAGATGAATAGTTTTAAAAGTATAGGCCCTGGCCGGTTGGCTCAGTGGTAGAGCGTCGGCCTGGTGTGCGGAAGTCCTGGGTTCAATTCCCGGCCAGGGCAAACAGAAGAGGCGCCTATCTGCTTCTCCACCCCTCCCCCTCTCCTTCCTCTCTGTCTCTCTCTTCCCCTCCCTCAGCCAAGGCTCCATTGGAGCAAAGATGGCCCGGGCGCTGGGGATGGCTCCTTGGCCTCTGCCCCAGGTGCTGGAGTGGCTCTGGTCACAACAGAGAGACACCCTGGTGGGCAGAGCATCGCCTCCTGGTGGGCGTGCCGGGTGGATCCCGGTCGGGCGCATGTGGGAGTCTGTCTGACTGCCTCCCCCGTTTCCAGCTTCAGAAAAATACAAAATAAAAAAAAGTATATAACGAAGAACATAGAAACACAACTTCTTTTCCTCCTATTGACCATGACACACCTAGTTCAGTCCCTAGCTCTAACTGGATGGTCCACAAATACCTGTTGAACGGATATTGAAAGGGATAGGACATGATCACTGTCCTTAAGAATGTTCATTCACTGATTGTGCACTTTCTTTAACGTTCTCTTCATTTGCCTTCTTTTCTTTTTTTTATCTTTTTTTTTTTTTTTTTTTTTTTTTTTACCTTTAGGTGGTTTGCAAACTTTAGCAAGTATCAAAATCTTCTGTAGGACTGATAAAAAAAAAAATGCAGTTTGCTGGATCACCTCCCTGGCATTTCTGGCTTCAGATTTCCTGCAGAACTGAATCAGAGTCAGTAGGTTGGGGTTGGGGACCTGAAATGAGCATTTCTAACAAGTGGTCTGTTGCTGCTCATGCTGCTGGGTCCTGGGCTTCCTCTGAAAACCACTGGTCTACAATATTTTTTTTATATATGAATAAATTTTTATTTTAATGGGGTGACATCAATAAATCAGGGTACATATATTCAAAGAAAACATGTCCAGGTTATCTTGTCATTCAATTCTGTTGCATACCCATCACCCAAAGTCAGATTGTCCTCCGTCACCTTCCATCTAGTTTTCTTTGCGTCCCTCCCCCACCCCCTACCCCTCTTTCTCCTTCCCTCCCCCCATTCCCTGTAACCACCACACTCCTGTCCATGTCTCTTAGTCTCGTTTTTATGTCCCACCAATGTATGGAACCTTGCAGTTCTTGTTTTTTTCTGATTTACTTATTTCACTCCATATAATGTTATCAAGATCCCACCATTTTGTTGTAAGTGATCCAATGTCATCATTTCTTATGGCTGAATAGTATACCATGCTGTATATGTGCCACATCTTCTTTATCCAGTCTTTTATTTTTTTTTAACAGTGATTAAAGCCTTTAAGCAAACTCTTGGCCAATACAGCAAGAATCCATAAAAGAGTAGTGTCCTTAACATGTTCACCAAGTCCAAGTTGGCCCCAACGCCATGCCAAATCCCTGAAAAATGCAACCCAACCCCAGTTCAGTCTGTTAGGAGCTGTCCCAAGGAGCAGGAGTCCAGGAAAAGTCCACATCCAGGAAAAGTCTGCATGGCACTGGACTTGTTGTCACAATTCTATGCTTTGCAGCTCACGTCCAAGTCCCAATGACTGCTGCTTCTAGCTGGTAATGATTCAGGTAGACTGGAAAAGCCATCTGCAGCATGTGTGGAGATGGAGCTTCTGTTCTCCTCTGCCTGGAGAGATGAGACCAGGGGGCTTTTCCCTGGAGCTCTGCGACTGTGGCTTGGTAAAGAGAACCTTGGGATACACTAAGCTGGGTAACAAAGATAGATTCATAATAGAATTTGGCAAAAGGGGGAAAGAGAGCTCTAAATTAGGAGTAGGTTCCAGCCTGAAATATGAGTGGGGCATTGAGGTAGGAGGAATAAAGAAAACACTATATATTAAACAAAGCAGCAGAAAATAGGACTATCAACACCCACAACAGAGATCTTCGAGGGAAGAATAAAAAACCTGACTATTCAGGCAAGACATAGTTAAGTGGCCCTTGTGCAAATGAGATCAGTTTACCTGCTTCTTGGAAGAAATACCCTAGGCTTGTCCACAGTGTTGTAGATGGGGCCGACGGCCCTGGGCACCTTCAGCCTTCAGTGGCAAACCCCAGAATTCTGGGCAAGGTTAGGTCATAGGTGGCTGGAGCAGGGCTGGAAGAGACTGAACCCTCCCTTAGGGGAGCGAGGGAGAAGCCTACCTTCCAGTGTCCCTGTTTCCTCACAGCAGAGGCAAGTAAGTCTGGCAGGCTTTAGCTCAATGACCTTCCTTTCCACTATTGAAGCAGGACCCAGATGGCATCCTATGAGACCCCTTTGGGGCGTTGGAGCCTTTAAGGGCATATCCTAAAAGCTGGTAGTTCCCCTGATCTCTATTGGGCTTTTTCTGCCTCTTGGTATCTTAAAGGCCATGCTCAGAAGATCTCGCTGAGGGGTTTGAGGATCCCCATCCGCCTATATAAATCTTTTCCATATATCTGGAGCTATTTGCAAAAAGACAAAACAGTGTTATTAGCTGGATCAAATAAAGAAGGTAGTAGTTTGCAGGTGAAAAAGATTTGGCATCTCCTGTTCATCAGCATTCAAAAGAACTTTAAAATTTTTTTAAGTAAAAAGCATGATATGGTAAGCCCATAGGAGTTCCAGGATATGACTACCCCCTTTTAAATTTTTTTTAATTGATCTTAAAATATTTGCTGGGTACACTTTAATAATAACTTGACTTTAAAGATTGTAAGAATGACAAAATATAGTAAATGCTTTTGTTCCATATGTAGGAGCATTGTCAGTTTAACCAGTTTAGGAAATTCAATAATAGAACAATGCATACAGACAATGAGCTATAATATAACTTGCTTAGCAGCCTCTCCTGTTCTGACAGAGGTTACTATAAATCCAGAATATGTATCCACTGTAATGTAGACATAGGACTGTTTGCCAAAAGAAGGTATATGAGTAACATCTATTTGCCAAAGTTGTCCTGGTATGGGTCCTTGAGGGTTAACTCCAAATGAAGGGGCAGATTGTAGTATAGGTCCAAGTATCTTTCTACGATGGAGGTCAGTATGTGTCTATCTTTTGATGAACTGATCCCCACCCCAGTTCTGTGGGATGGACCAAAACCATTCGTTCTGATTAAAAAATCACATGAATAAGAAAGTTGTAAGTCCTAAAAAGAGTTAGGCACGAAAAGCTGACCAAGAAGTTTTATAAGCATTGTGTTGAAGTGCCCAATGGGAGCAGCAGACATCTCAGCTAAAGCTGACTTTCCCCCATTACTAAATTCCACTGAGTTCTTTCAGCATTGCTTGATTTATCCCTGAACAACTGTATTTCACTGCAACTAAAAGCCACTACTGGAAATCACACGACTGGAGAGCTGCAAACATAGACTGGCTTATTTCACAGGGGTTTCAATTGCTCCTTTTTATTCTCTGCATTATATATTAGAGATGCAAATTAATGAAGAGTTTTACTATCATTCTCCACAGATTCCTACCTCAAACCCAGGTCATCCAGCCACATTCTTCATCTACTGTCTTGTTCACTATCCAGAGCCTTCTCCTCCCCAGCAAACAGAACTATTAGCACAGAAGATGTTTTATTGAGTTGTACAGTTGAAACTTGTATGGTTTCATGGTTTCATGAACCAGTGTCATCCCAATCTATTCAATTTCTTAAAAAAGATAATATGCAGAATCATCAGGTACTTGGCTGCCTTAGGCAAGAAGCTTTGAGTCACATTTGACTCTTCCTTCTCCCCATCTCACAACCAACTGGCCCAAGTACTTTTTATTCTATTTCTAAAGTATGTTGCAGCCATACTTCTTTACTCCCTCGCCACTGTTGCTTTAGTCCAGAAATATATCCTCATTTACTGTGACCACTATAGCAATGCCTTGATTAATCTCCTATCTGCAGTTTCTCTCCATTTTCACCTTCCTTTTACTGGGTTGTCACCTTAGGTTCCTAAGACGCGTGTTCCCATTGCTCTTGTTAGACCAAAACCTCCTTAGAAGGCTTGCTTCTCTTAGGAGTTCAGAAAGCCCTTCAGCCTCAGCCTGGTCCAGGCTCACCTTTTCAGGTATAACTTTTATTCTGCATATGTTTTACATATACTTTTTGCTCTGCTATGATCAGTGTGACTTGAATCTTTCCCTCTCCTTCATATATGAACGCACCTTACCCACCTCTCAATCCCTGTAAATGCTCCCATGCCCAGTTGGAAAACCATTATTTCTTTTACAGCCCACATCCTGCTTACTTTTTGGCCTGACTGAGCAAAATCTGCTTTTCCTTCTACTCTATAAGCTTCCTAAGAGCCAAAACCAAGTTTTAATTATTTAAAAGTAATTTCCAAAAGTAATATATGTGACACATAATTAAGGCAGTTACTCATAATAAACAAGAGTTGCATTAGTTGGGTTAATTAAGTCAAATCTTGTCATATGAAGCTCGGTTTGGATGATTGTTACTGGGATGGAATGACAGTATTCCCAAATTAAAATTTTAAAAACACAGCTATCTTGCGATTTAGATCAGGCTTAGTTGATCAGAAACAGTCAAGGGAGCCTTATGTGGATATGTGTTTTTTAGGCACACAAAGGACAATGTCAAAGAGGCTCATGGCAAATTCATTTATTGTATGGAACGTGTGCATGTGGCCAAATAAAGTTAAATTTAAAAAAACAACTTTGATGGTGAAAACTCATTAAAATTCTTTTACCACTCTAATGTGAAATGCTAAGGGTGCTTTAGCATTCCCAAAGCAGCAAATGTTTCTTAGAAATTTCAAGGGCTAATATATACTAGTAGAAAGAGCATAAATTTTAGAATAGCATGGAGATGTTTAGGTGGAAGAATTAAAGAAGAAGAATTATAAAACTGAACCTGCAAAGGATGGACGCTGGTGATGATGGCAGGAAAAGGCTGGACAAAGGTCTTCATCTATCTGCATACTTTTCTCTTCTAAAACATGAGAAGTTCAATCAAGCGGTATTTCAAAGGCAGTGTATTGCGCCTATGTTCATATATGTGTCTTTACTAGCCACAGTGGTGATACCCCACTGTTTAATTATAGGTGTTGCATCCAACAGGAGTTTCCAGAACTTAAAGAAAATAGAGTTGGATGAATAACATACCTACGAATTGAAGATCAAGCACCTTTTCTGGGTTTGTTTGCCTGGTGTTTTATTTCAGTGAAATAAAGATTTTAAAAATTATAATTAATTACCATGGTTTTCCCACCTCCCACAAAATGCCTAGTACCAAGTTTATACTCTCCAGAAGTTTGGTAATAATAAGGCTGATGATAGCAATAATATAATAATTTATATCAGTTATAGCCTAATTAAAAGCACATTTGATGAAATCACCCACTAAACTTTAAGAACAGGTGTATAGTTTGCTGTTTCTAGGTTTCAGTCATCCATATTAAAGCATAAATCTTTTCTGAGGCAAGTGTACCTCCCTTCAGCTCTATCTAAGACCATTCTTTCTGTGTATTCTGTAAAATTTATATGATAAGCACCTTTGTGATAGCTTCAGCTAATTTTACTATGACACAAAAACAAATATTTTTTGCTACTTTTTCTGTTCTGACATGGCTAACACATTCTCAGAAATCATATAGAGTCAAAGAATAGGTTTGTGAAAGTGATTTGAATTAAACACAGGTCTGCTCACCGCTTCCCAGGAAGCGAGGCAGCAATGGGAATCTGCAGAGAAATGAATAAGAGAGGGGATCAAGGTGCAGAAAGGCCATTTTGGTGGAAGTCAAACTAAATGAAGGTGAAGGGGATATAGAGAAAAGATAACAAAATAAAATACAAGTAGACTTAGAGATAAAAGGGATATGGACAGCAGTATTCAAAATGCCTAGTCAAAGAGAGTAAACACATGAGCAGAGAAGTCAAGACAGGTGGGCTCCAGAGATGTGACTTGGGTGGACAAGAGCATTTGCTTCTTGTTTCCATATAATCTGTGAGATACAATACATTGAGTGACTCACAAGATATGGAAAAAATAGCTTACATGTTCTCTGATTTCTAGATGGGGAAAACATACTGAGAGTAAAGAAAGAATGGACGTATTGTGACATAAGCAGGTAACCTATGGGAATGAATTGATTAGTGCAAATATTGTCCCTTACAAGAGGAATTTGCATAAGAGTAGGTAATCTCTCAGAACAGGGGTTTATTTCCCTTTAATAATTCCAGTCACACATCCTCTAACGAGTCACAAAGTTGTGTCAAAGGGCTCAGACTCAGGCCCTCTACCAGGTAAACCCAACATTTTGTTTGATGTAACAGACCTGAATCCGAATGTTATCTATCTTCCTTTCTTTCTTCCTCCCTATCTTCTCTCTCTCTTTTCTCCTTCTTTCATTCTTTTTTCCTCCCTTCTTCCATCCTCCTCCCCTCCCCCTTCTCTGCTACACCCCCCGTCATCTTTTTCTTCTTCAACCCTCACCAACCATTTCGCCTCCCTCACTCCCTCTCTTCCTTTTTAAAAAAGTAAACTTAAAAATGTTTTATAACCATAAACAGAAAGCAAACAGGAAGAAATAACCCTAGATGTAATAAGAGAAAGATATATATTGACCTTAAGGGGCATTATAAGTATGAGTCAATTTCCCTATCTGTAAAATACAAATCAAAATAGCATCAGAATTAAGTGATATAAATCATGTCAAAATGAGCTAAAGCATGTCAAGAATCTAGAATGGCACCTGATACATAGAAAGGGCTCAAAATACCTTAATTATAATTTTTAACCTTATGATCTGATAAAGAAAGCATAAGGAAAAGAGGAATGCAGCGTAGCCATCCCTGGCTACCTACTTCATCAATACCTCATTGGAAAGAAGTTAATAAGTAACATCAGAACTACATGCACTTTGCTAGTATATTATTTTGTGACACAGTTTAAGCTACTGCTGGCTGTTGACTTTCTGATACAGAAACTATCAAGACAGCATTATCTAACAAGTGATGAGAAAAAATGGAAAATAAGAGGCAGGAATAAGACAAGAAATAAGAGAGATAATGGGAGATGCATGAAAAAATAGAAATAAATATAAAAAATATGATATTTTGGCAACAATCTTAGGTTTGATATATAGAAGAAAGCTTTTCACCTACTGATCTATACTGAATCCGATTTAGATGATCCATTCCAGTACTTCCAATTTTCCCACCTATCTATTGTTCCATTATGAATCAACAGGTGTAATGTGGGAAGTGCTCTGCACAGTTTAGAAGTAGCATGGCCATTTCTTGAGTAGGAGATCTAGACAGAGCCTACAGCCTAGTTGGATTACAAGGTCCAATTTGGCTCTACCACTAATATCACTTATGTGGCTCAAATCCAGTCTTCTATGTCTTAATTCAGGGAATATCAAGAGGAAACACTATGTCCTACTCACTGAATAAGTAAGTATTCTTCAAAATATGCACTAAAATTATCTAAAATAATTCATGGCTTTTCTGGTCTGACACTTGCTCTTCCCCTACAAATTATGTCCCTTATGGGAAAGGGAATAGGAATTGGGAGGAGTATGGTATGGTGGATGAAAGCATAAACTTTAGAGTGAGAAAAATGTTATTTCTAGTTATTGCTGTGTTTCTAGCTCTAGGGCAAAGCAAGTAACCGAGCTCCAAACCTCACTCCCAACCCTGATTCCAACTGCCTTATCTGTAAACTGGTACTGACAGTACCTAGCACAAAGGGTTAAGAAATAGAATATTCAGCACACACTCTGATATAGTTAGTACTTAGTAAATGGTAGCCTTCAATAAATATTTATTGGCCCTGGCCTGTTGGCTCAGCGGTAGAGCGTCGGCCTAGCGTGCGGAGGACCCGGGTTCGATTCCTGGCCAGGGCACACAGGAGGAGCGCCCATTTGTTTCTCCACCCCTCCGCCGCACCTTCCTCTCTGTCTCTCTCTTCCCCTCCTGCAGCCAAGGCTCCATTGGAGCAAAGATGGCCCGGGTGCTGGGGATGGCTCTGTGGCCTCTGCCTCAGGTGCTAGAGTGGCTCTGGTCGCAACATGGCGACGCCCAGGATGGGCAGAGCATCGCCCCCTGGTGGGCAGAGCATCGCCCCTGGTGGGCGTGCCGGGTGAATCCCGGTCGGGCGCATGCGGGAGTCTGTCTGACTGTCTCTCCCTGTTTCCAGCTTCAGAAAAATGCAATATATATATATATATATATATATATATATATATATATATATATATATTTATTAATGAAGTCAATATTTATAGAATCAGCTTCAGTGTGCTCTGGCTTGTTTGCTCAATGGTAGAGGATTGGCCCAGTGTGTGGATGTTCCAGGTTTGATTCCTGGTCAGGGCACACATGAGAAGCAACTATCTGCTTCTCCACCCTTCCCACTCCACCTTCTCTCTCTCTGTTTCACTTCTCCTCCCACATCCATGAAGCCAAGTGAACTGGCAGCAAGTGAATTGCTTCAAGTGAACTGGCAGCAAGTGCTGAAAATAGTTCCCTTGCTAGCATGACCCCAGATGGGCAGAGCATTAGCCCCAGACGAGGGTCTCCAGGTGGATCTTGGTGGGGACACCTGTGGGAGTCTATCTTCCCTCCTTTCATTTGGAAAGAAGAAGAGGAAGAAGAAGAAGAAGAAGAAGAAGAGGAAGAAGAAGAAGAAGAAGAAGAAGAAGAAGAAGAAGAAGAAGAAGAAGAAGAAGAAGAAGAAGAAGAAGAAGAAGAAAAAGAAGAAGAAGAAGGAAAAGGAGAAGGAGAAGGAGAAGGAGAAGAAGGAGAAAGAATTGGCTCCAATATAACTCAGATCCAATTAAAAACTTTAAAAATTAGTCAACAAATTTACATATATATAAACATTCATCAACATACACAATGGAGCCCAGAACAAGAATCTACTGAACTCTCACCACTGACTGAGCCACACTCTGGACCTCATAGAAGGAGTAAACAAAAAACAAGTCTTGGATGAAAAAGAGTTTGGGGAGAAAAAAAAAAAGGGCATTCACAGCATTCCCAGAAGGTTGTTTTTAACACACACCATATTACTGTCTTCAAAAAGTCATCTATTTTAAAGACTAAAAAAGAAGTTCTCAATTTAAGCATGTTCAAGAAATGTGCTTCAATCCCAAAATACATTTTGCTTTAACTTCCCTGCTGCGCAGTATTCTTTTTTTCCTTCTAAAAGCAGCTCTTACTCATCAAGTGCTATAAACCACAACAGCAGAAGACAGATTTCAGAAGTTTCATTTGAAAACATATGCATGAAGAGAAACTAATTGTCATTTGGTAACCAGAATTTGTTTTGTCATTCCTTATCTGTTCATTGATATATGAATTTCTTTTTTTCTGATGGAGAAAAACACATCGTAACGGAATACTGCATGGAGGCCATTTCATTCATTGTGTTCATGTACTGGGCGTACAGGTCTGTGCAGTCAAGAGGCCTCAATCTGATGTATTCACCATATAAGGAGAGGATGCAAGTGACCTAGATACTTTGTGATCCAGTGGTCAGCTCTACCTACAATTCCTTCCTATCTCTTGGAGTCAAGATTTAAATCTCACCATGTGATGAAAACTTTCCAGAAAGCCCCGTATGAAAACACCCCTTCCTCTGATGAATCTGCCCAGCGCTGAGTTTTGGCACTGCTTGGGAACACAGGCTGTAGTGCCCTGTAAAGGCAACTTGGCAGGTTTTCACCTGTTCTCATCAAGGACTATTAGCCACATACAGGCAGGGCTGTATCATTGATCCTGTCTTCTCCCATGGGATCTACAACGGAGTCTGGCACACGGTAATTTCTATGCACATATTTTCTATCGGAATGCATGAGGGATGAGTCCACGCGGCCTAGAAAAGGGAGTTCTAGGATCAAAATGAACTTGCACTTTTCTGACTCAGCTTGGTAAATAAATTCATGTCACTAGAAGGCTCTCTTTTTGGCTCAACGCTGTCTTACCTTACATAGGTCTGCAAATCTCAGGTCCTACTCCCAGCTGGACAAGCACTCTGAACCAGAATAGCCTGGAATTGGCGGTAGACTGACTCTCCTGATTCTTATATCTGCTCACTTCCTGGGTTCATCTATACCTTCTTGACACACTGCCCTTTACAGGAGAGCCACATTACTTCATTCAGTTAGGAGCTCACCTCATCGCCTTTCTCTCTTCTACCTGGACCCCAAGGTTCTCCTCCAGCTTCACATGGAACCTGTGTGGACTGTGCATCTGGTAAGTACCTGGAAAGAGTGTGAACAGTTTTACTAGGACCTCTCATTTTAGGTTGTATGTCCTTCCTTATTCTGTAATTATCTACAGCAGTGGTTTTCAATCCACAGACTCGTGCCAGTACGCCAGCAGTTTCAAACCACTGATTTACAACTTCCAAACTACCTTCCTGCAGATAAAATGTGATGAGTAGGACAGAGAGAAAGGGACAGCCACCAATCTGGTCATGTTCTGCACACCTGAGTAACAGAACAGAGTGGAGAGTTCTGATGTGATTTTAAGCCCACTAAGTTCGGACAGCATGCAAAACATTTCCACATGTAATTTTATCACAGAGCTCAGAAGTATTTGTGTGTCTGTTAGAGAAAATACATTAGCATACTGCCAGCCATAATGATGTGAATTGTTTCCTTAGATTAGACAACCAATTACTTAGCAGGACCTTTAGGAGAAGAAATAAAATATTCATTTGTAATTTGTGTCTATTCACTCATTCATTCACTCTTTTTTATATTTTTATTTAGAAATTAAATTTAATGGGGTGACATTGGTCCATAGGAAAATGTAAGTTTCAGGAGTACCTCTCCGTGGTTGGTGAACTATTGATTGTGTTATGTACCCATCACCATTACTTTTAAAATTCTAAACCACATTATTCTGCCTATACCAGAACCTAACCCTCTCCCCTCTCCTAACCACAATCCTCTTTAAACCAAATTTTCATTCCATTTTCCCTGGGACTCTGAGCAACCCCTTGAGGGAACCACTGTTCTTTTGCTTTTCAAATATAGCCAGGTAGACACTATACCTGTTGAAATATATATTCATAGACTATTAGTCATGGGTATGGGAGAAATTGCAAATACTGAGTACTTATTAAGAACTAGATAGTTTTCATGTTACATTTCATGTTACATTTAGTCCAATGCATTTACTACAATAACCTCAGGAAATACCTCTTATCCGTCCCATTTTCCAAATGAGAAAATGGAGATTCTGAATGGTTAACCTATTGAAGGTTGTATAAATAGGAAATGGCTAGAGTGGGATTCAGACTTCAAAGCTCATGGCCTTTTCCATTAAAGCCACACTGAGTTCTCCCCAAGGGTCTCATTTTAGGCCTTTCCCCCCATCAAGAATGCTCTCACCTCTTTACTGAATAAAATTCTTCACATCTTTCAAAATGTGCTCTGACCTCTTCAGCTCAAATTCATCTTTATTTCTCCTGACTTCCTACTGAATTACTATGTGGCCATTTCTCAGAGAGTATTTCTTGCCTTGTCTGGGCCATTAATTTTCATGTGTTCTTTTCAGCTGATGACCTAATGAGAGACTTAAACTTCAGTGTCCACAAAACTCACCAAGGGAGGTTGTCCAGAATGCCATTCCAAGATACACAGTCAAACCTGGAGACTGGAATTTTCGACAGCATCTTGGTGTTCTGATACAGGGGGACCATGGATCACACTTTAAGAAATGCTCGTTGAGATGCAAAACTGTTGAAGAACGAGGGTTATCTGGACTTCCTGCTGCTGTACCTTGGAGGAGCGCACACATCCCATAAAGCACAGTCTAGGCATTCTGAACAGCAACATTATGGGGCTCACCTCCTGCCTGGAGACTTACATTTTTCTCAACTGTGTGCCAGTTCTGGGCCTTGCTCTATACCTTGTTCCTTTTGACTTCAACCTCTAGAACACATTCCCAATAGGATGTGACATCTTTACCCTGGAGCTCTGACTCAGCAGTCTGTTCTCATCAACCCTGTCTCCTGCTTCAGCACCTTTGCTCCATCTGGAAATGCACTCCCAGAGAGTTGTCTGTATGTTTCTTCTTGTTCTACTCAGCCTAATAAGCCTTTTGCCCCTATGTGACCCTTGAGGGAGATGCCCCTCAACCCACTCCAGCTCAAAGACAGGACTTGTACTAGTGCAATTACCACTGCCATGCCTGCCTGCAGCAAGCATTCCAATACTGTTTCATTCACATGTTTTATGTTATGAGATCCAATGACCTCCACTGGGCAAAGATGGAGAAGAACAACATTCTCAGAAGACATCAGGGGCATCCTCGTATTTAGTAAATAACTAATGGCAGATGAACTTAGGATTTTTTCCCCTCTTCCTTAACCTTTCAGTATTGCAATTGCTGGTCCATGGAGTATTTAATGAATAAAATAAAAAGAAACAGACAAGTGTCTCTGTCTCAGATGCTGATGATCTGTCTGATGGTTTTAAAACAATTTTTAGGTTCTGGGACAAGCAATTTCAAGAATAGCATCTGTCAGCCTGTAACCTTTTGTTTTTGTTTATATTCTCGTAATCTATTTTCTGGGGTCTTGCAGAACCTAAAAAAGTACTAAGAATAGAAAATTCAGACAAGCTGCTCCTTCTCAAACCAGGCTTTACACTTCAAAGGGATGTCCCCACAGTGCCAGTTCAGTCCTACTTTCCCGTGTAGCAGGACCACACAGTCTCCCTGCTCACCTCTCCCTGGATGTCCTCACTCACCTCTCTTCTGCATTTCCTCAAATCTGTGCACTTACTGGGACATTCCTCCCTCTAGATTACAAACTCCTTGAGGGCAAGGTGCACACCACCTTCATCCCGGGACACGCTATGATGTTGGTACAGGGTCTTGCTTATGGTACGTGCTCTATAACTGTGTGTCATATGGGAAGTTAACATGGGCCCTTTTGTACTTTGCTTATCATGTTTCTCCCTTGAAGCTCAGAATATGTCACAGGGGATGGATGCTTTCCAAAGATTCTCAGCACTTCTGAAAGTGGAGGGCTGTGCCACACTGAAATCCAGCTTCCTCAAGCCATCACATATTATACTTGGTAACAGCCTCACACCTTATGCTTCTTATGCCAGATGCGATGATATTTGGAAAAAAGTCTATATATGAACAGGTTATGAAGGTTTCAGATGGCTTGTAGCAGGGCTGTAAACAACCGGACAGGTCCACAGAGGAGTAAAAATATCCTTTTTACACCTGTACAATGATCATGGAAAAAAACTTCAGCAATTTTGGCAAAGTCAGATGCTTTCAGGGAAGCCCTTGTCAGTCTTTTAGCATATGTAGAAATGTAGACTCACAGATTTTATTTCCCTCTGCACACTTCTGAAATTGCATTTGTAATTCACTGCTAGAACTACAAAAAGGCTAATTTCTTGGTATATAATCCTCAGCAATCACAGGAACATGCCAACTAGTTTTTCCTGCCTCTTGCAGTCCAAGATCGTGGAAGAGAGAAGCATAAACCAATTAAATGTCAGAAGCAATTAACTTCTGCATTTTTCACGCAACACAGAATGAGAAAATTTTACAGCTCTCCTATAATTAAAGTTAATAAAAATGAGGATAGAATCCCCCAAATATGTAAGTCATGCAGGCTCCTATGACCACAACATACAAATATTCCCCGCCTGCAGGAGTCTTATGGCTTCATTGGAAATATCAGGGCGGCTAGTCCGCTGCTTGTTTACCGCAGCTACCTATGCAGTTAATCCACCACTCTGTTCTCCCGCTAAAAATAATGAGAGGAGAATTCTACTGGACTCATTGAGAGGGAGGTCGCTGGCCCACCTGCTCCAAACACTCAGGGCCCGGAAAGCAGAGCCAATTCTGTGCTCACTGATAGTGAGTCCAAAGCGATGGGAAGTAAAAATGGCAAAAAGTGAGTGAAAGCTTTGAGAAAAGGAAAAGAGAAGTCATATTAAAGTCTCATTTCAAACCCATTTCACAGCAGAGGAAAGGATTGAAAATCAAGGATATTGTCAGTATCTCCAAGAATATAACAGATGAAAGGTGTGTGAGCAACATAAATGACTATTTTTTTTTTTTGTATTTTTCTGAAGCTGGAAACGGGGAGGCAGTCAAACAGACTCCCGCATGCGCCCGACAGGGATCTACCTGGCACATCCACCAGGGGGCGATGCTCTGCCCATCTGGGTCGTCGCTCTGTTGCAACCAGAGCCATTCTAGCGCCTGAGGCAGAGGCCATACAGCCATCCTCAGCGCCCAGGCCAACTCTGCTCCAATGGAGCCTTGGTTGCGGGAGGGGAAGAGAGAGACAGAGAGGAAGGAGAAGGGGAGGGGTGGAGAAGCAGATGGGCGCTTCTCCTGTGTGCCCTGGCCAGGAATCGAACCCAGGACTCCTGTACACCAGGCCAATGCTCTACCACTAGGCCAACCGGCCAGGGCCACAAATGACTATTTTTAAGCGCCAAGATGCACATGTGTATAATGATCAATCATTCCATTTGAGGAGCAGCTTCCCATCACACAGGATGTACGCTTGTACACACATACCCACTGTTTTATACATAATTACAGTGTAAAGGAACACTGTTGGAAAGAGAAAAGATACTGAAACTTGCAAATATTTCCTTCAGGATCTCATCAAAACTGTATGCTAAAAAATGTCAAGCCCAAAAGTAGCCTGTAATCTATAGTAGCATGTGATAAAGGACTAGGGTACTTTTTTTCTTTTTTGAAGCAGACTAAGTAAAAAAATCCAAATAGAGTTAAATATGCTAATTTCTTAGAATTAATAATAAAATATGTTTTTTTAATTTTATTTATTCATTTTAGAGAGGAGAGAGAAAGGGAGAGAGAGAGAGAGACAGAGAGGGAGAGAGAGAGGAGAGACAGAGAGAGAAGGTGGGGAGGAGCTGGAAGCATCAACTCCCATATGTGCCTTGACCAGGCAAGCCCAGGGTTTCGAACTGGCGACCTCAGCATTTCCAGGTCGACGCTTTATCCACTGTGCCACCACAGGTCAGGCACTAAAACATGTTTTATATATGTGTGTGTTTATATATGTGTGTGTATATATATGTGTGTGTGTGTGTGTGTATGTGTGTATATATATATATTACATATATATATATATATACATATAATAAGCAAAGCTATCAGAACAGAGGGTTAATAGAGTTAGCAATAATTACTCACATGCTACTAGAAAAAATAACTAGTACTAAAATTTGATGAAAATAATTCTCTCTATACATATTTACAATCAGAAGAGGAAATGATAAGTAGAAAGACAGACGGACCAAGTTATTTTACAAAATGTGATCATATCATACATGCTTTTCATATTAATTAATGTCTTAATCATTTGACATGGCTACAGAAAACAAAATAGATACAGCTTGCACTGATAAAATTACCGGCTCCTTTCTTTTTCTTTTTAATACAAAGAGTTGGTCTAGAATAACATCTTAAAAGATACGAGGTTTGCATATTTCTAGAGTAAGCCTTTTAAAAACACTGTTAGGTTCCTGTCCAATTTTTTTACTAATCATCTGGATAATGTGGATATTCCATTTTAAATCAGAGAAACAAAGGTAATAATCTTTCAGGAAAAAAGAAATTATAAATCTCTGAACAAACCCAAGTTTCCTGCCAAGACATACTGAAAGTAACAGAGATGGGAAATTTCAAAATATGCAATGTAGGTAAAGTTAATCTATTACAGAACTACTTAAGTTTAATAAATTAGTTGTCTCTGCTTGAATGCAGTGTAACATTTTTTTATTTTATGTAGTTAAACCTGGATGAATCAGGTCTTAGAAAATTATATGGGATGAGTTGTACTCCTGGACACCTTGTTCCCAGAAGTTATCTATTCAATGCAAAAGTAAAAAAAGAAAAATGATTCTACTGAAGAAACACAATGGCACAGGGTATAAAGAATACCTTCTGTCAGTAAAGTCTAGCAAAAGAGTGTGAAAGGTGTAAGAGGGAGGCTGAAAACTGAGGATGCCACCAGAACGGGAAAGCTAGTGAATTCAACTTAGACTATGTAGCACTCAGGGGTAAAATCCTGTGCACAGTGGTGCTTCTGTTAGAATATGTCATAATGAGCTCGTGATTTATTATTTAATAACTACAGCAGTGACTGGTTTTGAAATAAAATTAGTTTTTGGAAATGATTTTAGAAATTTTGCTGCTCATCAAATTTCAGTTGCATATTTGTAAATACATGTCTGTATACATACATATTTATGTGTGTATTCAATATTAGATATTACATGTCAACCAAATGATTGTTTCGGCATTTATCATAGTATAGTTTAACTTTAAAAAATATCTTCCTTCTATAATTTTAGTTTTTGAGACGAGAGAATATTATTCACCTTATCTCCAAAGTAACAAGGTACATTGCACAGGATAAGCATGTAATGAATGACTAAATAAATAAGTATATAAATAATTAATACATATACCTATACAAACATACAATCATAAAAATGCACACTTATATGCATACTGATTTAGTCACAAATAATTATAATTATGTACATTGAGATACTATGTTCGGTATATAAAAGTGCCATTATACATTACAGTATAAGTGCTATTATAGTACAAAAGCTTGAGATGCATGAAAAAGGAAGTACTTTAAGGGAGAAGTGGTATTTGAGTTGGATCTTGAAATAAGAGTCAGACTTTACCAGGTGGAGGTAGCGGGAGGAAATTCCAAATTAACAAGACACTGAGTACAGGCTAAATGTGTGGTTATTTAGGGGCTGGTATGGCCACAGAGTAAGTGTTCACTTGTACAGAGGCCAGGTAAGCCCAATGTTATAAGAACTTTTCATCTATCAATCTTAATTTCATCAAATTTCTTTAAGGCAGGTAGGCTACTGTCCCCAGAAAATGCCTGTAGTCATTTAATTAACATGGGAAAATGTGAATTCACCCACCACAAGGCTGACTGATGCTGGATCAACAATACTAAGTACTGTGCTATTCACCATGAATAAATGAAAGAAGGGAAGTTCCCCTAGCTGCTGAACGTAATTAGAAGTAGCCTCGAGCCAGCAGGCAGACCCTGACTTGCATTAACTCTTATGTGAGAGAAAGCATCCAAATACCTGGGAGCTTCTTCCCATGAACGAGAATAGAGAACAAGTCAAGGCTCTGCTCTTGGGTCCAGAGAGCACTGGTTGCCCCAGGTAATGACAGTTTCAGGGTAACTTGCTTTCCTTCCCTGTAGTTTCTAACATCCAGTATCTGAAGCTGACCAAGGTATGTTCACCCAGGACCAACAACTCAGAAACACAGAAGGGGCAGCAGTAGACACACCTCCTGGGCACGCTTTTTCACTGCGGGTGCAGACACAATACCACTGAATTCAAGTTGGAAGTCACCCACGAGAATTCTCTCCAAGCAATCCTTGTATGAAATCCTTAATACTGCCTGCAATCCATAATAACCTCAAAATATTAGAAAGGAAATTTAATGCTTAGAATGTAAAGAAAAATTATAATACATACAGTTGGCGGGGTGATGGGGAGTGTCATATATAAATTCCAAAGTCAATTGGCTTGCTCTGTAACTTACTTTACCCTTCTAGAAAATAGCCTAGGATGGTAATAATATAATTTAAATAGTTGCAGGGAGTTTTCATTATAGTGAGATTATAGTGAGACTTTTCCTGAAAGCTGCCTGCACCAAAATTTTACTGTATTCTCTATCCATCAGAGTGTTTTCTCTACCATCAATATTATATATTGAATTTTATTGTATTCAGTTTTGCTTCTACTCATATTCTTCAAGTGTTACCTCAAAATAATGTTGTTTCCTGCATATGTATTGTGACTGCCCCAACCAACTATCTAATGCTGTGAGCTTCTCAATGTCTAAGAGGAACGAACATAATGTCTTAACAATAGAAGCACAGGTGTTTGACCTGGATGAGCTTGAGCCCCTCTCTAAGCTGTCCTACTCCTGTATGTGGGACTTCAGCAAGGAACCTGAGACCTCACTGAGCCTGTTTTCTCAGCCACAGAATAGGATTGATAGCAACTACCATTCAACGTAGCTCTCATGATTACAAAAGGAAGGCTTTCCAAGCCTCAGATATTAATATTTTTAATAGACTTTATTTTGTAAGAGAAGTATTAGGTTCACAGCAAAACTGAATAAAAGATATGGAGATTTCCCACATTCTTTCTGTCCCCATTCATGCATAGTCTCCCCCATTATCAACATTCCCCACCAGAGTGGTCCATTTCTTACAACTGAGCGACTTACATTGACACATCGTTGTGACCTCAAGTCCACAATCTATGTCAGGGTTCACTCAGTATACATGCTGTGGTTTTGAACAAATTTATAACATATCTACCACCATACAACATACATAGTCATTTCATTGCTCCACTATAGATTCTTTGTGTTTGGCTTATTTGTCCTTCTTCCTCTCTTCCCCACCCTCACACTCCTAGGCCCTCACACTCACTGATCTTTTTAATGTCTCCATAGTTTTGTTTTTCCCAGACATCATACAGGTGAAATCACACACTATGCAGGCTTTTCACATTGACTTCTTTTCACATTAGGTTTCCTCACTGCCTTTTTTCTATGACTTGATAGGTCATTTCTTTTCAGTGGTGAATAACATGCTGTTGTCTGAGTAAAACAGTTTATTAATCCATTTGTCTTCTGAAGGTCACCTTGGTTTCTCCCAGGCTTTTGCAATTAATACATTTTTGAGGGGAAAAAATAGATGTTGAAAGGGGTAATTTTTACATCCTCATGACTTTACAAGGTAATGATGTAGCATTAAAGAGCTGGGCCTTCTGCCGAAATGGAATATCTCAGTAGGTTACTGCTACACTCAGAGAAGTACCTGTGGTCACATGACACTAGGAGAGTCATCAGAGGGTACCCTGAAAAGATAAATAGTATCTAGAGATTTAGACTCTGTTCTTGAGCAGTGAGTCACCTCAGCCCCACCTTTATTAACTTTCCCTACTTTTCATTTGGGTAATAAGGGTAATGATCCCTGCCATTCCTACTTGGTATGTCCTACTGATGATTAGTAATGGTATTAAGGATTACTCACAGTTGAATTGTTAGCCTTTTTGTATACATCATAGTACTGGGTATTTATATTACCACTTTGAAGAAGGCTAATTAGTAACTATTAGTAAAAAAAAAAAACCCTCATAAATACCTCATAAATTAGATTTATCTTTGTTCCCACATATCCGTGTTCAATCTTTAGTGGGGTTGTAAAGGTCACTCAGCAGGCAAGCAGCATTGTTGGGACACAGACCTAGGCCTCTGCTTCTAAATCCAATGTACTTCAGACCCTGGCCAGTGGCCTTGAAAGGGGAATAGTAAATGTGAGAGTATTAGATTGAACTACATGAAATTCCAGTTTTGTAAGTTAAAAAAATACTTAAATATCAGCAATTTTATACAGTGCAATTTGATACTTTACAAATGCAAAAGATTTACATATATACAAATTATTGTGACAAATTGTGGTTGATGAGCATCATCTACAGACCACTGTTACTCACAATGGAATCAATTAGTTTTGAATAGCATCCCCAGTTACAAAGCCATGCACCATACTGTTATTTGCCGATGTGTGTTAGCTATTATTTGTGATATTCTAGACCTGAGGCAGGTGTAAGGCAAATGAAACGCCCAATACATTGCAAGAGTCAAGGAAATGGGTGAACTGCTGTTGTAAGTAGATTGCTTTCTTCTACATCATTTCCTGAAATAAGGAACCAAAATATTTCTCTCTAGTACACAAAGTGCTTTGTGCTGACGCGAACTTAGAATTGTCTTTGCAGTTATATCCCAAGACATGTGTTTAAACTTAGTAAATGAAGGTGAGCTGATGTTAGGTCTAAGAATGACGTGAGCCTTATCGTTCAGGCTAACAAAAACAATGCCAGTCCCCAATCTCCCCCAGATCTCTTTGGCTGCCCTTTAAGGAGAGCTTGAAAGTGTTGAATGTCAAAGGTCCTTACAGAAACTTTTACTAATCCATTACAAAACGCACAAGCAATTGGGAAATCCAACATTTGATACAATGATCAGTTAGGATACTTAGGGTATGAAACTATACTTTTGCTGGGGTCAAATGACATTGTAAATTCAAAGGTCTCTGAAAGTACTAGATGCCTGATGCTTCAGAGGGAAAATTAAATAAAAAACTACATATTCAAACATTAATGTTCAGTCAACTTTTCAATCTGAACTGAGTGTCTGAGATCTTGGGGTATAATTACATATAAATTAATTTGCAAGCCCCAGTTGTTTTATGGCCCACACCAGGGATTCTATTGCCAACCGGGGCTCATAAAGATATATCTCACAGATCTAAAGTGGAATTCACAATTTATAATTTCAGTTCTAATTCTGCATGCATTCTGAATTCTGCATTTGTTATTGATGTTCCCTAAGAAAATTCCATGAATAATTTCTCGACTTTCCCCCAGTCAAAAACTAAAAAGAGAATTAAAATATCTTCTAAACTTTTCAATATAGATAACTGACATTGAATCTAATCTCATTTAAAATGTGAAAAAAAAAATCTCTGAATTTTTGATATTACAGACCTTCTAAATTGTATGCACAAAATGTTTATATGTTATTTAGGATATCATATATGGTGTGTGGATATGTGATTTATACTACATCTTAACTGACTTATGTATTTTTCATAAGCTTACTGGATGAACAATATTTTTGTAAGACAGAAGATTTACAAATAGATACAAAATTTCCCCAAATGGGTCAGTTAGATTTAAATCTTAGCCACGCTGAAGTAAGAGTGTGCAAGTAGAGGCTAAGTTGAATAGAACAAGACAAGAGGCAAAATAAACAACAAACCCAATTTTCTTCTAATTCGTCCCATTGCTGAACCCACATACCCTCCACAGAAAGGCAGGCCCCGAGGAAGCGTGGCACAGAGGCCCGCAAAGGAAAGGTGCACACAACACTACAGAGAACTTCGCTTTCCAGAAATGTACTGTTTGGACTTTGGAAAACATTTTGAAATATCTTCTTTCAAACTGAACCATTTATTCATTCAATTATTCATCCACTCCTTTGATAAGCTGCATGTTACACATGTGTTATGTGAACAAATGAGAGAAGAAAAGGACAGCAGAAGGACAGGAGTTTCTGTCCTAAAGAGTCTTTTATTTTTTGCCAATATGATTGAAAGAAGACATACAGAGTTGAAACAAATAAAGACTTTTTAAGTTCTTCTAAGTAAGGGCATGAATGCTGGGATATATTCAGAAAATCATAAAGGAAGTAACTGGAGTGTGGCCAGTCTCTGGATATATTGTGAGTTGGGTCTTGAGGACAAAAAAAATCCATTTTTCATATATAATAATATATATATCATACACTTATCTCATATCAGACTCATATTACTCCTTATCACTCTCATTTTTTTGTTTTTATGTTTTTTTAATGATGTTTTTAGTAAAACTATCCCATATTTCTCTCAGGAAAACTGTTTATTTTCAAAGTCAAGGCATAAAGCTTCTCTTGACTCTTGTCTACAAACACCCCTGACTGTAGGATAGAATCAAGATTGATCAGACTTAATTTCTGTGAATTTAGATGACAGCAATAATGCAGCAAAAATAATTGGTTGCTACTAATCAACCTCTGGCTGTAAGAGTGATAATTATGTCACCAAATGTTCCTCAAGGAAAAAACTAGGAAGAGTGATATTTGAAAAAGGCCACAGTAATCAAGCTTAGCAATCTAGTAGGAGAAATCAAGAAAAAATACAAAATGGAGATGGTTTTCAAGGCTTGAGGCATTTCCCAATGAAGTTGTCCATCTGAAAATAAGAAAACCTGGCACAGAATGAAACCCATGCAGACGCACACAGACTCACAAGGGGGTTCGTTAAAAGAGAAATGAGTAATCATTATTTTAGTCTGTTCTATATCACAATGAATCTACCTAAGTAAATTTTTATACCAGGCTACCATCATCAATGGTCTCAGGGATTTGGGGAATAAACCTCTAGGGTATTCCAAAACATTTTTTGTTTTGATTTAATTTTTCAAGATCTCATATGACGCATGATGTTTATAAACATACAAGTTGTAAAAGAGAGAGAGTAAAGACCAAAAGGATTATCTAGCACCTGTATCATGTCTGAATATTTATGTTCACGTACAACAGAGGGTGCAGAGAACCAGTCTGTGCTGTATAGGAACCTGCAGCCTACCAGAGCATCCTAGAGCCCAAATAAGCAATGATTTTGTTATGGGCTTAGAGCAGGGGTTGGGAACCTTTTTGGCTGAGAGAACCATGAACGCCACATATTTTCAAATGTAATTCCATGAGAGCCATACAACGACCTGTGTATGTTACACATTATCCAATAAAAATTTAGTATTGTCCCAGAGGACAGCTGTGATTGGCTCCAGCCACCCACAACCATGAACATGAGCGGTAGGAAATGAATGGATTGTAATACATGAGAATGTTTTATATTTTAATGTTATTATTATTTTTATTAGAGATTTATCTGCAAGCCAGATGCAGCCATCAAAAGAGCCACATCTGGCTCGCGAGCCATAGGTTCCTGACCCCTGTCTGAGAGGGAAACTCTGACACCTCCAATCTTGACAACAGACTCCACAGTAGAAATCTATCCATTTTTTGTTACCAATCTAAGGCAAAGGGATGGCCACTTTTTCTTCTAATCTCTGCAGTGTGGTGAGAATAACAGAATGACACACATATTCTGTGCGTGTTTTAGGAAAGATTCTTCCCTGTACCAATTTCCCAGTTCTGCAAATATGATCTGAGCATTTCTAGCACTACAGAAGAAATGTTTACTCTGTGAGGGGAGAGATGGAGGTAGTCAAAATACATCACTTACACTTCCATGTTATCTTTCATGTTGAGTCAGATGCTCACCAACCCATAGGTTGATTGCTCTGCCTAGTTCTAAGTCAACCTCTTCAACACAAGCACAGTCAGCCTGACCCATGGAAGGATGAGTCACCTGCTGATAACCGTGAATTTTCAATTTATTAAACCTCTACATTATGAGCATAATCATCACCCTCCTTAATGCATGATAAATGATATCTCTAGATTGCAGGGAAATAATCAACTGACTATATTTTGCCTGATCAGTTCATGCATCATTGCATCTCTGTCTTCAAGGATCCCTCCCTCCTACCTCTTTATGGCAGGGAAACCTTCTGTCTACCCAGAGGACCTGCCCTGTTGAAAAAGACTTTTGTTCTTCCAGAAAAATGGCCATTTGGAGCCTGTGAAATACACTGTAAATCTCAGTGAGAGGCAATGCTTACTAATTGCCCATGACTAAAGCCCCACATAATGTCTAGTGACACAGAGAATTCCACATAATGCCTATGTCTTAGTGCACAACACAGTAATAAAATAGCCATTAAAGAAGGCAGCCTTGGAGGGGCACGAGGATGGGCATCAGTGCTTCCAAGTCCCTTCTCAACTGTGAACTGTGCCACTGAGTTAGCAGCAAATGCGTTATTTAGGAAGGGTTATGCTTTGAACACTGGAAAACACACAAGGACATTACCTCCTCTCTCCCTCTTCAGTTAGTCTTTCCTGAAGAATTTTCTGGTTCATTTGCTTCTTATAAGTCTTTCATGGAATTTATCAAGCAATTCAAGGAATGTAAAGAAAAATTAGAAGAATCAGGAAGAGAAAAATAACATTTTTCTATAATACTGTTTCCTCTGAACAACATGCCCTGTGTGTTCTGATCAATGGCTCTTTGGGAGAGATGTTAAAATACACCCTAACTGCCTGACCAGGTGGTGGTGCAGTGGATGGAGTGTCGGACTGGGATGCGAAGGACCCAGGTTCAAGATCCCAAGGTCACCAGCTTGAGCGTGGGCTCATCTGGCTTGAACAAAAAGCTCAACAGCTTGGACCCAAGATTGCTGGCTCAAGCAAGTGGTTACTCCGTCTGTTGAAGACCCACAGTCAAGGCACATATGAGAGAGCAATCAATGAACAACTAAGGTATCGCAACGAAAAACTGATGTTTGATGCTTTTCAACTCTCTCCGTTCCTGACTGTCTGTCCCTATCCATTCCTCTCTCTGGCTCTCTCTCTGTCCCTGTTAAAAAAAAATACACCCTAACCATATACATTAGGACATAACTGGGATGATACCCAGCTTTTCTTGAATATGATTCTAGACCCTCAAGAAGCCCCAGAGGAAAGAACTTGGAGTCACAGGGATAGAAGTGAAGAGCGTAGAGAACTGGCCAGCTTCCCCTGGGCTCTGCTCTATTATAGGGAGGCAATGTCCAAGAAGCAAGGACAAAAGACAATGCCAGATGCGCCACCCAAACTGGCCCACTGGGCAGATATTGCCGCAATGTCCGTTAGCATCTTTTTGGGGGCTGAATTCCTTCTCTAGCCTCAGAATTTTTCCCAATGTCTTATTCTTCGGAATCATTTTTTTTATTCCTAGCCAACTTTCCCTCTTACTTGTGCCACACCCCAAATTTGAGCAGTATCCTACCTGACCTGTGGTGGTGCAGTGAATAGAGCATCAACCCGGAACACTGAGGTTGCTGGATTGAAACCTCAGGCTTGCCCGGCAAGGCACATATGAGACCCAGCTACAAATTGATGCTTCCTGCTCCTTCCCCCACTTCCTCTTCCTCTCTCTCCTCTCTCTAAAATGAATAAAATCTTCTAAAAATTTTTGAGCAGCATTCAAAGTAATGACCTCATACAATCATTTGTGTCGGTTTTCTTCCCCAAGTCCTTCCATTCAGTGATATGGTCTTACGTCACTCCCTCTGCATGAGAAGCACATGTATCATCAGCTTAGCCTATAACTCAGTAACTGAGCTTCTGTGCTGGCTCCAGGCACATTTGGACACTGACTACACTGTTTTCATCACAATGCTACAGAACAATAATTAATTAGTGGTTCTTTCAATTGCTTTGAAGACAAAAAGCACTGTCTGAGCATTCATGATTAACGTTCATTAGTATTCCTCCTCCTACCAGCAGCCCTGGTTTACTCTATTCCCGATTATCACTAAATTCTTTCTTGCAAACTCTTTACAAACATTAACTAATTACTGATCACTCTAGTCCATAAGTATACTATATAAAGGAGTGCTACGAAAAATAAAAAAGGAGGTTGGGAAATTAATCTCATTACTTACACATTTCAAATTCTAAAGGCAACCGTTAAAAAAAAAGCAGCATATTTTATAAAAGTAAGAAGGACAGAAGTAAAAAGAAAAAGACTTTCAGTGGGAAGATTCGCAACCACTGCCAACTCATAAAACGAGATGGGATAATAATCCCTTGAAGTTTTCAAGTCACTGCTTCAAATGCATTTCTCTGGGTGCTTAAAGGATAGAGAGAATAGAAAGAAGGACAAAGAGAACAAATATAATGGGTAAAATCAATTGGTAGAAAGGACTTCAGGGAGTTAAAAATGGGCCACAGAAACTCACATCTACACATCACTAACTCAAGTGCATTCTTGCCAATCAAATGAATTGTGCTGATCCCCCCAAACATACCAGGCCAGATATACAGTTCCAAATTTGCTCAAAATGTCCAGAGGGTGAGGTATCATCCTTTTCTACCTCCACAATAAGTCATTAATATCAGTAGTTATTTTCCAGCAGTATGGAAGAACAAAACCCCAAATCTAAAAGAATTTCTAAAGTATAACCAGTTGGGTATGTCCATATGTCCTAAACTGTCCAGGCTAACCTTAATAATAACCAACATCCTTGCCTCCTTGAAGGCAAATGCAAGTAACCACTTTCAGTCAAATTCTCTCCTCTAATGACTGTTATAAATTGGAATTTTCTTCCTGGAAAGATATTTCATTCTATAAATGTAACAGAATTGATCATGAAAATAATTGAAGAGGAGACACAATTCTATACATTTATAGACTAGGCAAAATAATTTATGACAGAAAAGTATTGTCATAAATATTCCCTTTTGGAAACTCTTCAGCATGCTCCAGTTTTGGTAAGCCTTAAAATGGAATGTGATGAAGTTTCATTGAAGAAACCTTGTTCTTTTCCTGGTAAACAGACCTAATTCATGGATCAAGGACTTAGAGCAGCATTCAAAATTAGAGCCCCAAATTACCATTGCTGAATCTATGTGCACGAATGTACCTGAGAAATATCTTTAAAAGACAAATGCAGAGGAAGGGGCCATTTTCACTAATTGCTTGCTATCAAGATAGCTATAGACTGAGTCAACTAAGTCAAAAATTCTCAGAAAATGTTAAGTCATAGCTTGGTGTGGACTGACTTAAGAACATTGAATTTACATTGCCAGTGTACTGGATGAAGGTCCACTTTGTTCAGACTCATTAGGGAGTCATGATGTGCATTCTCCTCCATCTTTATCTGGAAGTTGGAAAAGCAACGTGTTCCAGGTCAAGATGTAACTAATTGGGTCATGAAAATCTTTAGTAGAGGTGGAGAAATAGAAAAGGTGAATTCTGCCATGTCTAATACCAGCTACTTTCAACCTTTTTCATCTCATGACATATATAATATAATTACTAAAATTCTGTAGCACACCAAAATATATATATATTTTGCCAATGTAACAAAAAAATAGGTATAATTCTGATTCATTCATTCCAGACAGCTATTGTTGTATTGGCTGCTGTCATTTTTTCTTTATTTGACAATCTAAGGAGAAAAAGTCGGTGCCCCTGGCTAAAAAGTCAGGTATTGGATGTCTTAAAAATTCTTGTGGCACAGCTGTTTTCAACAGCTGCCATTCAATTATCATATGTATATGGTCAAAGCCATACCTTTTGTGAAAGTATATTGATAACATTCTACTGAACTTTCCTGTTTCTTTTCTTTCTTTTTTTTTTTTTTTTTTTTTTGTATTTTTCTGAAGCTGGAAACGGGGAGGCAGTCAGACAGACTCCCGCATGCGCCCGACCGGGATCCACCCAGCATGCCCACCAGGGGGCGATGCTCTACCCATCTGGGGCATTGCTCCATTGCAGCCAGAGCCACTCTAGCGCCTGAGACAGAGGCCACGGAGCCATCCCCAGTGCCCGGGCCATCTTTGCTCCAATGGAGCCTTGGTTGCGGGAGGGGAAGAGAGAGACAGAGAGAAAGGAGAGGGGGAGGGGTGGAGAAGCAGATGGGCGCTTCTCCTGTGTGCCCTGGCCGGGAATTGAACCCAGGACTTCCACATGCCAGGCTGACGCTCTACCACTGAGCCAACTGGCCAGGGCCCCCGTTTCTTATTAATAACACTTTCCCCTGAGCTCCAAAGGCTACTAGAATGTATCCACGTTAAAGCTGCATTCATTATTTAGTTTAACCAACTAGTTATTAACACAATATTATGTTTTGACTGACCAGATCTATTTTTCCCCTAAAAGATACTTTGTTTATAAGGAATTTTATTTAGAAGTTTTAATGCAGTAGAGAAGTCACAACAGTTCTTTCTGTCTGCCAACACAATGGTGACCTTGTTGATTTCAAAGTCACCATTTTGAGCACAATGAAGTTTTCCATTTTATATTCCTTACTCTAATGAACTGAAACCAGGAATGATGTTATTTGTTCAATATTTAGGTTGAAAAGTATCAAAACAAAAGAAGGTATCTACAGCTTTAAAATTAAATTAATACATTTGGGTTGAGCTATGAGCTGCTACTGATGAGATATGTAACTTTCAAATCTATTTCCATCGCAACATGAAAATATAATTTTAAAAAAAGTCCATAGCATGGTATTTGTCATAGTTTTACTTATTTATTATCCATTTACTTTCCCAACAAATATTTACTGATGTACTGTTTTGGGTCTAGGTGTTCGTTCATGCACTTATTTAATAATTTAATTAATTCATGCCTTCATTCTACAAACATATAATGAGCCAGCCAATTAATAGGCCAGACATACTGCCTCAGAAAATGCTAAAAATATTAATATGGATAAGACAAGTTTCTCAAGCTGGAGGAACTCAGAATATGATGAAAATAACGGCGTGTAAATAAACTGTCTTACAGTGAGAAAAAACAACACTACAATTAATTAATGTAACTATCTAAAGTCACTATAAAAGCACAGAAAGATAGAACACATATCTCTTTTTCTAGAAGTTTAGAAAGACCTTGCAGATGAAGCAGAGATTCAATAGGCAAGAAGAGCCAGTTATGACTCAGAAAACATAATGATTTCAGAATTATGAGCAGATCAGCAACCTGAATCATATAGGATATGGTATGGTGAAGAAACAGGCAAAGAAGTGAGAAAATTATGTCAGGCTTCATGATGATAGGTCAGACCCTCCTGCTCTCCCAATAGAAAGTTACATACACATGTTTAAATAAGAGAAAGCATATGTGAAGCAGACATGAAGATAATACATGTGTATTCAGTGCCTATTTATAAAACAATGTGTAAACCTGATGAAAAAATAAAACTTATATAGATCCTAGCTATATCACTCTTAATTGATGTACTGTTGTGAATGAAAGTTGTTTTGTAGTGTGTGTGTGTGTGTGTGTGTGTGTGTGTGTAGCTTGCTCTACTACTGTACTGCAAATTCTTGAACTATGAATATAATACCATATATTCTGCCTCTTTTTATTCTTCAAATATCAATTGTGGCACCTTATACAGATGCTGAATAATTATGTGCTAAAAGAAGAAATAAAGGAAGATGTTTGCAATCTAATAGAGGTGACATTATTAAGACATATTAAAAGATAAATAACATTACACACAGGATGTCACACAGTGGTATATAATGGAGTACCAAGAGAATGATGGAGGTAGGAAGACCTAAGAGTTCATCATGGAAGGAAAAAAATTAAGAGAGAGAAATAAGCTTTTCCTTGAAGAATAAATCAAATTTTGAAAGGAGAGAAAAGATCAGTAGATGTAAGTAGCTCTAGGAGGTCTGGATGAAAATGTCCAAATGTAAGACTCATTGAATATAACTTAAAAACTTTGCTGGGAGAGTGCCTGACCTGTGGTGGCACAGTGGGATAAAGCGTCGACCTGAAACACTGAGGTCGCCGGTTCGAAACCTTGGGCTTGCCTGGTCAAGGCACATATGGGAGTTGATGCTTCCTGCTCCTCCCCCTTCTCTCTCTGTCTCTCTCTCTCACTCCTCTCTCTCTAAAAAAATCAATAAATAAAATATAAAAAAAAACTTTGCTGGGAGAATATAGATAATGGGGGCAAGGTTGTAAAACTGAACTCCTACAAAACTGTATCAATCACTTAGCTCTGTCTTCCTCTACTAACAATGAATGTACTCAAAAGTTGAAAAACCTACCCTACAACCAGTGCTGTTGCTGAGGAAGGAAACCAGATGAAGAGATATTGATGAGGCCTTGCAGCCCAATCCTATTACCAAGAAGCAAAGAAATCATACATTCAGAATACAGGACTGTTTTATCATCTCTTTTCATGATGAGGGAATTTTTTTCACATTTTTACAAGACAGAAGTTCCATGTCCTGTGTAATCATCTGTATCCAGAGCCATTTAAAATTAACAGACAGTTTGTAACTAGAAGCTAATAGAGATAGAGTGGCTTAAATGGAACCAAAATATTATGCAAATGTAAAGGTGGTGAATTCATCAATACCCTTGGCAGGCACTCATGTAGTAGGTCCCATTATCCTGACAGCCATCTTGTGTGAAGGGCCAGTGAATCAGACACACAGCTATAGTAATGGTTGGAAGCAAGAGCCAACGTTAGATTCCCAAAGAAATTAATACACATCTGGGTAGGCCTCTAATGGACATTTTTCATCACATGAAGTAAGAAGGAAAAAGAAGAGGCCAACAGAAAAACAGATATGCTGTCCTTCATAGGTGAAGGGTCCCAATGATCCAAAGCCACAAGGGACACAAGAGTGAGGGGTTTACATTCCCTCACATGGTCTGGAATCACTCATGTCTTCAGCAAATGCTCCCCAAGGTGCTTCTGTGTGCAAGGACCTGTGCTCTAGGGAAGAACTCACCTGCAATGAATAAATGAAAACTGTCACTGGGGCAGTCCAGTAGATGCTCTAGCCCTGGTCAACAAACCGCAGCTCGCAAGCCACATGTGGCTCTTTGGCCCCTTGAATGTGGCTCTACCACAAAATACCATGTGCAGGTGCTACCTCAATAAGAAATGTACCTACCTATATAGTTTAATTTTAAAAAATTTGGCTCTCAAAAGAGATTTCAATCGTTGTACTATTGATATTTGGCTCCGTTGACTAATGAGTTTGCCAACCACTGCTCTGGGCCAATGATCTTCCACATGTAGTACTCAGAGTAACAGCACCAGCTCTCCTAGAAACTGGGAAATGCAAATTCTCAGGGCCTCACCCCAGGCCAAATGAATCAAAACGTAGGGCCTACTTTTTTAAAATTAAATTTATTAAGGTGACATTAGTTAAAAATATATATATAATTATATGATATATCATCTGTATATCACATTGTATATTTACCACCCAAAGTCAAATCTCCTTCCATCACCATGAACTTGACCTCCTTTACCCTTTACTACCCCTCACCCTTCCTTCTCTCTTACAACCACCGTACTGCTGTCTGGATTTGTGAGTTTTGTTTGCTGGTGTTTTCTTGTTTGTTCACAAGTTGCTTTCAGTTTTATATCCCACATATGACTAAAATTATAAGGTTCTTGACTTTTTCTGTCTGATTTATTTTGCTTAGCATGATACTCTCAAGATCCCAGAGTATTTCTAGAAAAAAAGAGACACACAGACCAATGAAGCAGAATTGAGATTGCAGAAATAAACCCACATGTATACGGGCAAATAATTTTTGACAAAGGAGACAAAAACCTACAATGGAGAAAAGAAAGCCTCTTTAATAAACAGTGATGGGAAAATTGGAAAACCACATGCAACAAAATAATACTAGACTGATGTTGGTCCCATGCACAAAAGTTAACTCAAAATGGGTCAAAGACTTACATAAGACCTGTAACAATAAATTACATAGAAGAAACATGGGGCCCTGGCCAATTGGCTCAGTGGTAGAGTGTCGGCCTGGCGTGCAGAAGTCCCAGGTTCGATTCCCGGCCAGGGCATACAGAAGAAGCACCCATCTGCTTCTCCACCCCTCCCCCTCTCCTTCCTCTCTGTCTCTCTCTTCCCCTCCCGCAGCGAGGCTCCATTGGAGCAAAGATGGCCCAGGCGCTGGGGATAGCTCCTTGGCCTCTGCCCCAGGCACTAGAGTGGCTCTGGTTGCGACAGAGCGACGCCCCGGAGGGGCAGAGCAATGCCCCCTGGTGGGCAGAGAGTCGCCCCCTGGTGGGATTGCCGGGTGGATCCTGGTCCGGCGCATGCGGAAGTCTGTCTGACTGTCGATCCCCGTTTCCAGCTTCATAAAAATACAAAAAAAAAAAAAAAAGGAAGAAGAAACATAGGTACTAAACTTACAGACCTTGTCCTTAGAAAAGATTTTATGAATTTGACCCCAAAGACAAGGTAAGTAAAACCAAAAATAAATAAGACTATACCAAACTAGAAAGCTTCTGTATAGTAAAAGAAACCATCAATAAATAAAAGAGCAACCAACTGAAAGGGAGAAAATATTTATAAACAACAACTCTGATAAGGGGTAAATATCCAATATATACAGAGAATTCATACAACTCAACAACAACAATGAAACTAACAATTAAAAATAGGCAGAGGACCTGAACAGACACTTCTCACAACAAGACATAAAGTTGGCCAACAGATAAACAAAAAGAAGTTCAACTTCACCAGCTGTAAGGGAAATGTATATCAAAACCACAACGAGATACCACCTCCCACCCTTTAGAATGGCTATTATCAACAGTACAAGTACGAAGAGGTTGTAGAGAAAAAGTAACCCTCAATCATTGCTGGTGGGAATGTAAACTGGTACTGGCACAGTGAAAAATAGTATGAAGGCTCCTCAGAATTTAAGAATAGGATTATCATATGATGCAGCAACTCCTTTTATCTACCAAAAAACCTAGAAAATATTTATTTGCAAAGATATATTCATCCTTATGTTCACTGCATCATTATTTACAGTAACAACGGAAGTATCTCTAAATAGAGGATGTGAGATTATATATATATATATATATATATATATATATATATATATATATATATATTACTCAGCCATTAGAAAAGAGACTTTTTGTAGATAATATGATTCTAAACACAGCATCTAAACACAAAAAAACTATTATTGAATAGTAATAATAAATAAATACAGTAAAGTTACAGGATACAAAATAAATGTATAAAAATCCTTTGCATTCCTATATACTAACAATAAAATTTTCAGAAAAAGAATTGAAGAAAAAAACCAATTCCTTTTGAAACTACAACAAAAAGAAAAATAAATACCTAGGAATAAATTTAACAAAGGATGCAAAGGGCCTATACACTGAAAACTACAAGACATTATTAAAAGAGAATGAAGAAGACACAAAGAAATGGAAACACATTCAGTGTTCATGGATTAGAATCTGTGTCTTATAAACTGTCCAGGTGATTCCACTGCAAGCTCAAATTTAAGAATCAGTACCATAAGCATTTAGGCAAGGAAAAAAACAGGTGCATATAAGCCACTGTGATCAGCATCATTCACTGTGAGGTGGCCATAATGAGCAAAGTGCGGCATCCTTTTCTTTAAAGGAAATCACTGTTCTAAGTATTGATGGATTTATTCACTCTGGCAAGCCTTTATTGAGTGCCCACCACATACTTGGTATTGTTCTGGGCATTGACTTAGGAAGAAGTGAAGCCTAGCAGGGCAATGACTAGTCTTTTGCTCTGCCTTCCTTCTGCATGCCAGGCATTTATTTAGTATGTGTTCAGTTACTGTTCATTAAACTGAGATGACCCCTCAGTTACGAAACAACTCTGCTTCACTCAACTTATTAATTTTAAATGAAAATTCACTGGTATTTGTCATTTCACTACAATATAATGCACTATTCTATTTCACTGAAACTTCTCTATAATAAAATGGCAACCACTCCATTGATTAAATATTAATCTCAACAGGAGTTGTAAGAACTACAGAAATTGATATTCAACCACCAGAGCTTTTCCCTAACAAGGGAGGAAGACGCTCAGGCCATCTCAGGACTGCCTTCAGTTGCCTCGGGTCAACTTTCAGGAACGCATCATCATTTTTAATTAACCTCTAGATTTCACCTATAAAAGGGTCACCAAAGACATTTGAAGAAACTATATAGTTGGCAGATCCTAATGCTGAAACAGCATTCTGTGACAAACCTGATTGTCAGAGAAATTAGGGGTTGCTCCAATTGCTGAATTTTCTGATTTGCTAGAAACCCTTGATTCTTCAGAAGCTTGGGCTCTGTGTCCTTGATATGTGATCATGTTCTCCCATGTCTTTTCAGGAGATGGCAGCAGGCTTCTCCAAGATTTTTATTTATTGAACGTATTGGGGATGACAATGGGTAGTAAAATGTATAGACTTCAGGGTTACAATTCTATAATACATCACTTGTATATTGTACTGTATGTTCATCACCCCAAGTCCAGTCTCCTTCCCTCACCATTTTTTTTAATTCATTGAAGTTTATATATCAGTAACACTTATTGCCCAAAGCAGAAAAACATGGCTAAATCAAGAACTTTGCAGATTATGGCAGCATTCAATTTCCTTCCTGTTTTAAAGGTTATGAAAAAGGGAACCCCAGAAAGGTACTCAGTTTGCATGGAATTGTACAATCTACTGGCCTCAGTCCCAGTGCTTGCATTTGGGGTGGTCTGATTCTGGGCCTGTGGAGGACACCCTGTCCCTTCCTGAGAACACACTGGAAGTTGGCTTCCTCATATTCAGTGGTTGGTTAACTTCATTAGGGATAAGGGTCTACCTAGGGTTATATCCTGACTAGTGTGAATTTGTAGAAATGGAAAAATTAACTATTCTGTTTGAGAGAACAAAGGGTCCTGGATTGTGGAGCAGGTTGTGTAAAGAGAAAAGCAAAAGTCAGTGTTGATGATGAAATAAAATGCTTTGAGTTCAGGAGGATCTGTGACCTCTAACAGACATGATACTCAAAATCTGGGAGAATCACTTTGGTTCTGATTTCCCAGACTAACAGGAAGGGGGATTATAGACCCAGAATGGGTTAGGTTTAGATCATTGAGGACAGGACTCCCAAAAAGTATGTCTAACTGTCTTTCCACCTGGACATTATAGCTCCTCTGTCTGCTTAGAATGACACGAAGAGTTTGTGCTCTTGTAATGGGGCCACCTCATTGTAAAATCCTCTCCAGATTGCATCTCTGTCCTGAATATCTATGGCTTTCCTGAGGAGACAATGGGATACATGTTCTCAACCCTGAAGCAACATAAAAGTCCCCTCATCCCTTTGATGATAGCACCACAAGCTCAAAGCCCACTAACCATGCAAACCAAACACCACATATCCAGCAATACTGCGGTGAAACCTTGTTCCTTTCTTTCTAACTGAAACAGCCTGCTTCTTGTCTAAGCAGCTCTGTGACCATAATTGCTGGGTGGATTACAGTATTATTGCCTTTAGACAATGAATACCCCTTTCTTAGCCAATAGAAGATTTTAATCCAAAAATCAAAATACTGTTTAATTGTAATGTCAGTCCTCTGGAAGCCCAAGTTGGCAATCTCAGTGAAGAGGAAATAAACATAAAGGATTGTTGTCTATTTAACTGCAGTGGTGGCTTTGGCTCACATCATTGATGAATGTGACAGGGTGATGTTTTTCCCTCTCCTGCTTCCCTGTTTGTTTTATTTCTGATGACTTAGCCGCAGGCGGTGTGTCTGGGAATTAGAAGGCAGGACAGTTCTCTCTCTCAAAGTGAGTTGCCAATCTGTCACACATCCCTGAAGCTCTCCAAGTTCTCCATTAACTATTTTTTAGACAAAACTTTGTTTGCAACAGCTCATTTCTGGCTATGCTCTGTTTGATGTCACTGGCTCTGATCTACACCTTAGGTTAAAAACATGTATTAGGGATCCTTAAATTCACCTGAAAACCAGTGTTCACTAGGAAACAGTG
Organism: Saccopteryx leptura; assembly: GCF_036850995.1. NCBI lineage: Eukaryota > Metazoa > Chordata > Mammalia > Chiroptera > Emballonuridae > Saccopteryx > Saccopteryx leptura. The sequence continues at coordinate 18,421,142 of NC_089513.1, forward strand.
TCAGTGTGACACAGCCTAGCATAAGTATTCATCATGAGGACGAGGGTCTGGAAAGCTGCAGGAAATAAGTCCTCAGGGTCTGGCCCTAAGCCCACTGACTCTGGCTTTTCTAAAACTTGGAAGTAGTAAAGAGAGTAATCCCAAATCTATTGCAAACAACACCCACATAAATGAAAGCAGAAGGCTAGTGTTATCTAATGTAGCAATTGGAAGATGATGTCTGCATGCCTCGTGTACAGGGTGGAGATCTAGCAGGACCAATCTTTCTGACAGGGCTCGGAGCTAAACTTCTCAGGCTGCATCCTTTGTCTCTAACTCCCAGTCTTATGAAAGGAACTGGATTTAGCCAATGAGAATATATCATTAGATGGCTAGCATGAGCTGACCAGCAGACTGAGTTGAGGGCTGTGTGGCTCAAGACAAGTGTGATGTGGACTGTGACATACACTATGGATTGAGAGCTAACATACACATTCAGGGAAACAGCACAAGTATGTGAAAATCATATAACCTGACTCTAGAAGCGACCTTAAAGGTAATCTGGTCCACTAATTCTCAACCCTGGGTGCACATTAGAATCTATGTGATTGGTCTGTGGTTGGGGTCCATCCCTACTGTTTTAAAACTCCACCAAATGATGTTAATGTGTACTCAATTTTGAGAACCACTTCTCTAGAACAGGGGTTTTCTTCAATTTTAACATGTTTTAGAGCTTCCTTGGGAACTTGTCAAAACATAGGTTTCTGGACCTTGGCCCTAAAGATTCTGATTAGTAGATCTTGGTGGGATTCATAAATTCATATTTGTAAGATGCTACTTGGTGATGCTGACCCAGGAGTTCAGAGGACCACACTCTTGGATGACATCTGGCCCAGTGGTACTCCGACTTCACTGTGCATGGAAATAAAAATAACACGTTGTTAACCTCCAGAGTTTCTGATTCAAGATTTTGCATTCCGACAAGCTCCCAGGTGGGCTGACGTGTGCAGAACCACAGATATGAATCATACAAGGATGGACAAGTACATTTCGGAACTATCTGAAGTGCTTTTTCAAATTACATCTACACTCATCTTTTCTATGAGATCCCATATAGTTCAGGTTTAAAATTATTGACATAATGAATCTCTGTTGTAAATGGGCATATCTTCCTCCTTTTTAACAGATGAAGATACTGGGGTTCATTCAGACTGGCAAGGACTCCACCATGACCACACAGCTAGTGGGGTAGACCGATGATCTGCACCAGCCACAACCCCTCTCACAGCAAAAGCCCTGACAAGAGTTACAAGGAAAACAAGAAAGGGAAGACACTGGGCAGACAACAAATTTTAGCACTTCCCCATTTTGCTAGAAGTAGCCCAGACTTTAACATAGAGAAATGAAAGAAAGATAAATAGCTTCTATCGCAAAGAAAAATTATAATATCTGTGTAAGACTAAAGAAATCCTAAAGAGATATGATGTGAGAGTTTCCTCCTAGATCTTCATGCCTGAAGCAGATGCTATTGGTAATGTATAGTTTGACTCCAATCCTGCAGAAGATTGGAAAATAGAAGTCAAATTTACTATCTGTCTATCTTTTTTTTTTTTTTTTTTTTTGTATTTTTCTGAAGTTGGAAACAGGGAGGCAGTCAGACAGACTCCTGCATGCGCCCGACCGGGATCCACCCAGCATGCCTACCAGAGGGCACCTGAGGCAGAGGCCACAGAGGCATCTTCAGTGCCCGGGGCCAACTTTGCTCCAATGGAGCCTTGGCTGCGGGAGGGGAAGAGAGAGACAGAGAGGAAGGAGAGGGGGAGGGGTGGAGAAGCAGATGGGCGCTTCTCCTGTGTGCCCTGCCCGGGAATCGAACCCGGGACTCCTGCTCGCCAGGCCGATGCTCTACCACTGAGCCAACCGGCCAGGGCCCTATCTGTCTATCTTATAATTTTATTATTTTGGTCTTTATTTCTAGAAATAAAAACAAACATTATTATGTGGTTTTTTGAGTAAATGGAACATCCTCAGCTAAATAATGTACCACCACCAGTTATACTGTCACACAGAGAGGGGTACTGAATCAAGCTGTTCCCCCCCACACACACACAATAAAATTCTCAAACCCATGACAGTACTGAGAAACAATGGTGTACTAGGACCCATTGTCGATAAGAACTAAGTTCTTCTTCTTGTCTCATCAATTTGCATCGCCTGTAGAGTTAACGTGAATTGAGTTTATACATATGCTACCCATAGACTATGTATAGTCACTATCTGTCACTATAAATCTTTAGACATGACAAAACTCCCAGGCAGTTATCCTGTTAATAACACCAACATGTAGAGATGCAGCATCCAAGCTTTCTAATCGTTTGTCACTTTTTTTAAAAAAGATGATAGTGACTCATGCAGCACAGATGTTGGAGTTTCAGTCATTAGGCTGAAAATACTATATTTCAGCTTACTAAATTGCATATCCAGCTCAACTACCCTACTTCATTCTATTAGCCTTCTATCCATCTTCCACCACTCACTTCCTTAGAGCTTCAAGTTGATTCTGAAGCATAATTAATAGACCGAGTAGGTCCTTATTCACACATAACTGAATGAGCATGTATGTGTGCACTAACAGGCAGGCAATCTGTATGCCTCATAAAGCAGATTTGATTTTGACTTATTGGTGTTTATGCCAAGAATTCAGGGAGTTGGATAGTTGACACATAGCGCCATGTTGGCAGCTTTAGAGCTGATCCACAGATTTGTGTCTGACATTACCCATCCTGGTGCAGCGGTATACATCTGTAAGTCACTTTCCAAAGCTATAGTGACAATGCAGTGTGACCAACCTCATGGCAGCACAAGCAGACTAGCTATACTTCCAGTCACCCCACCCCCACTCAATCCAGAGATAAGCCCAAATAGAGCAGAGTTGCTTAATCATGATGCTGGGATCAACTGCAGTATGGTGACCATTAAATTTTGAGCAGTGTCCTCTGTAAATAAGCCAAGTATTATGCTCTCATCTAATCACCTCAAACTGGGACAGTATTTGAATCTGTGAGTCACTCTAAATATGACAAGATGTTAACATTCATTGACAACCAATCGTCAAAGCAGGCCAAAAGCACATAGCAAGAAAACAAAAAATGCGAGCCAGAATTCCTCATCCTTGCTGGGTCTCTTACATACTAAGATCTTCTGCCTCGAGTCAAACAATTTCTTCCACTTCTTTCAACATGTTCAAACTATACATTAGGTTAGAAGACACAGAGTCGGCAGTGGGAGAGAAAGGGGTTTGGACTTGTCTTTACTGCCTACCTGTCTGTGTGCTTATTGGCTTTCCTTAAAATAAACACAGTCTGATTTTAGGGACTGAACTCCATAGAGGGAAGCAACTGGAGGGTTCTAATCACTGCCCATCGGCTGTGTGGTAGAGAAAAAATATCCCTGGAAAAGAAGTCTGTCCTAAGTTGACTCTACCAGTCCCAAACTACGGAGGCTTGGGGTTCGTCAGTTAGTATCTCCAAGCGTCTGTTCCTTCCTCTGCAGGATAAAAACGTTACTTCATAATATTGTCTCAAGAATCAAATAATGGCATTTTTGTACATGGAAGACTAAAGTACAGTGAGATATGTACACACACACATGTGCTTTCTGTGATAAGTTGTTTTATTTTTACAACAAGCTGAAACACTAGAAGATGGTAAAACTTTGTCAGAAAAAGGGACAACAATCTATAAAACAGGTCGTGTCGACTTCAGTTGCCCAGATGCTGTGTGGTCACTGTGTGAGAGACCCCATTTTCTGCTGAGGGAAATGTAACAATAAAAACAGCCGACAGTTCCTGACCCCAGTGAGTTAGGAACAAGAGGGGCATACAGAATAACTAATAGTGTGCCTAATGTGAAAGGTGACCGTGGTTCTTGCCATCTAGGCAGTTGCCATGCTACTTTTCTTCTTGTCCCATTGCCCTAAGAGGGTGCAGGTGTCTCTGGAGCTCCCCTCACTCTTAGATCACGTGCTGATGACCAGATGCCAACGTGGGCCAGGCGGGGCAGGAGGATGCCACAGCATGAGGACAGAGCGCATGCTGCTCACCAGCAAAAGCAAATGTTAGTGTGAACTCTTATCCACAAATTTAAAGTAAACCATTTACAAACTTCATTTTAAAATTGTTAAAGGTAAAAAGTCCAATTGCTACTAAATTGGAGTGCTCGTAGGGAGGGCCAGCCTCTGCCAGGCTCCGCGGGGGCCCAGCATAGTCACAGCTGTCCTTCCCACCCACACCAGGACGCTCACCGGAAAAGTGACAGAAGCAGCTTGCGTAGCTTGAGTACTTACGGGGTGTCTCCCAGCAGGTAGAGCTTTGGAAATAGATCCACCCACCTCCAAAGTGATCTACAGTCACAGTCTAACTACTGAGAAACCAGGAATGAATAAAATAAATTTATGAAAGAAACGTCTGCTGACAATCGGACACAGGAGCCTCACAGAGAAAAGAGTTTCCCCGGCTGGGAATATTTTGCTGCCTGGGCTTTTAACGTCCTGGGCCCAAGTCCCACCTCTGCCATTTACTAGAACTATGAATGAAAGCACATCGTGACTTGAGCCTCTGTCTCTCCGTATGAAAAAACTGGGATAATAACCTCCTTGTTTGGATTGAAAGCAGTACATGCGAAGTGGTTACCACAGACTAATTCCCCAGCGCAGGGATGTTTTGTTTTTATTCACTGAATCATTCCACGATCATCATTAATTAGATATATACTCTATACTAGACTTCCGTGAGGGGAAGAGGCTCCTCGTTTTTGTGAAATGGATCAAATGGTGGAGAACCCAGGGCCGTGCACACAGTTCTCAAGATATGGTGACTTGATAAAAGGTTTGATATTTTACTTATTGTTAGATTCTATCACATTACTCCGTTGCAAACATACTCCCATGAGAGCAGCATTTTCATTTACAACTCATCCAACATTTTACTGAAATCCATACTGTATTTTACTGGGTATTCCACTATGTTTATCATGAAGGTGTTACAATTGTTCAGGATTTTTCAACCTCATCGCCACTGGCATGTTGAGCCAGATGAGTGTTCGTTGCCCTGTGCTCTGCAGGATGTTCTGCAGCACCCCTAGATCCTGGTCAGTAGACCTCAATAGTATAGGGTTTTCAGGCTGAGCAACTAAAAAATACAAAATATCCAGTTCAATTCAAATTTCAGATAAGCAACGAATAATTTTTTAAGTGTAAGTATGTCCCACGCAATATTTGGGTACACTTATACTTAAAAGTACTTGTTTATTGAAAATTCAAATTTAACTGGGCAGCCTCTATCTTACTGGAAACCCTACATTAGAATCTTTCCTGGACCCTGGCCAGTTGGTTCAGTGGTAGAGCATCAGCCAGTGTATGGATGTCCTGAGTTTGATTCCTGGCCAGGGCACATAGGAGAAGTGACCATCTGCTTCTCCACCCCTCCCCTTCCCCCTCTCACTTCTCTCTCTTTCTCTCTCTCTCTCTCTCTCTCTCCTCCCCTTCTCTCTTCCCCCCTGCAGCCATGGCTCCATTGGAGTAAGTTGGCCCCAGGCTCGGAGGATGGCTCCATGGCCTCTGCCTCAGGTGCTAAGAAGAGCTCGGTTGCTGAGCAATGGAGCAACAAGTGAGACGGGCAGAGCATCACCCCATAGTGGATTTGCCAGGTGGATTCCTGTAGGGGCGTATGCAGGAGTCTGTCTCTGCCTCCCCTCCTCTCACTGAATAATAATAATAATAAGAAGAAGAAGAAGAAGAAGAAGAAGGAGGAGGAGGAGGAGAAGAAGAAGAACCTTCCCTGTTTTTACAACCAAAAATATTTCCAAACATTACCAAATATTGCCTGGGGATGCAAAACTGCCCTCCGGTTATGAAGCACTGATAACTAGACTCATTGAAATGAAATGGATACAGAAATAGACTCTTTGCTTGGGCCAACCACATGAGTGCTCAATCAAAGACAAGCAGTTTTCTGGGAAAACAGGAGTCAAAGTGGAACCATGCTTTCTCCTCCGCACACTTTAGAGCAGAGAATACACAATTAGCATCCAAGAAATGATGGCATCTGCCTAGACTAATTACTAGCCTTGCTGAACTTCCATTGTGCAGACAGCCACCCAAAGGAGACCCAAATGCACTTTGGTTTATATCCCAAATCACCATTTCTTCTTCCCTGTGGATCACACATCTAGTAGGAACACAAAGCTAAAAATGTTTGGAAAACTCATTTCTAAAAAACACTCATCCTTACATATTTTTAAATTTTATTTATTGATTTTAGAGAGACAGAGAGAAGGAGAGAGAGAAAGACAGAAACAACAATCTGTTTCAGTATGTGTCCTGACTGGGGATTGAACTGGCAACCTTCACTATCAGTATGATGTTCCAACCCACTGAACTATCTGGCCATGGCTACATATTTTAACTTACGCCCAGAAGCGCAGCTGGAAGTAGAACGTGAGGTCCTTAAAGGAAGGGGCACCAGGGAATACGTCCTCCTTTCTTTCTCCAGTTCAATTGCAGGGAGCTGACAGAATCTCAGCGGCCCAAACCAGAGCTTTGCTGAAACGAATTTCCAAAGGGGCTGTTCTCACACATTCTAACGGTGCTGGGGCTAGCCGTGCAAAACACAGGATGGGCTGCAGGGAGGAAAGGGGGCACTTGTAGAAGAAAATGCTTCAGTGGTGAGAGTTTCACTCACAACCAGGAAATAACAATTTGGCAGACCCTAAATAATAAAAAGTCCAAAACCAATTTTCTTATCCAATCCCTGAACCTTGAGATCTGTGTGCTAACCCCCCGGTTTGTAAACTGTGACTGCATAGCGACCATCTGCCAGGAGAATGCACAGCAGTTATAGAATTTTAGGGTTGGAACAGTCTTGAGAAACCCCTTTTCCCATGTCCACTTCCAACGCATGGCAAGTCTTCTCCAGATGCCTCAATTAGCTGAACAAGTACGGCAGTCAAGTCTCCCATGGACGGTCATGGAGGAAGCTGATGACAGAATCAGGACAGGCTACAGAGATGAGTATTATTATAGGTTTCCACACCAAGCGATGCACGGGCGGTGGGGGTGGTGGCAGGGGCTGAATCGCATGCGACACCAGGGAGAACCTCTAGCATAGACCACACTGTGAGTGGCGCTACCTGGTATGTGTACCCTGTGTTAAGCCACCTACAAACGCCCCCTGAGGAAGACCCTCCAGGGTCACCAAAGATCAGTTCTGGGCTGTGGAGCATGATCAGTATTGGGGAGGAAATAAAGGCATCCGCTTTTTACTTTTTAAACCTAGATATTGGTTGAACACTTTAATATACTTTCATGTAAAGCAAAATGTCAAGGAAAAAAAAAAGAATCCTCTTGGACTTAACCTGCTAGAATCTTTTCTATTGCTATAGGGTGATTGTTTGAGAGCAGTGGGTGCCCATGGGCCACAAAGAATGAAGCCAGAACAAAATGGCCCCTGTGTTGGAAAGAATTAAAGAACTTTTGTCCCTTGGCGTGTTCATTGCTGGTGACGGCTGTGTCCAAACGCACAGCAAGGCTTTGCAGAAGATGACACCAGCTGCTCAGCATACATGTCACTGGGAAACATAATCATCCCGAACCCCTCTGTGGGTTTCCCTTGATTCCCCTTCCCACAACACTCACCTGTTCCCTTCCTTGATATTCATTATGTCCTCAGCACTTACACAACTTCAAGAAATTGTATCACAGAAAGCAGGTTGCTGGTAGACAGGGTCACGTCTCTTGTAAAACACTAAATCATTGCTTAATACATTAAACAAAGAGCAAAGAACATTAGCGATCATTCTTGCAGTTTAAGAATCTTCCTTCTTACATCTATTTCAATAAAAAGGGCTATTCAAAATATTGAAAAGGCTAGTCTCAGCTGCATATGATATAATTTGTTACTGATGAAATATCTTACAGCTAACCCCAGTTACTCCTCACTTTCTGATTCATTCTGTTCTTCGTAGCGGAGTTAAACTACTGGCTTTTAATTAGCTATAATTTTGGGCATTAGAACATTCTCCAAAAGGTGTCTGTGATAGGTTCTCAACTGAAGAGTTTGTTTCAAGAAGGACACTGCCCAGATAGTGAAAGGCGGCTGTCTGCTACGTGGCACCTGGCACGCAATCGGAAACTGCACATGAGACACAGTACGGGATGCTGAGAATTCAGTTCCCAACTACGTATTTCCTTCCATCAGTTCTGAACTCGAGAGTTGCTTCTCCTGCTAAGTCCTGGTTGGCTGCCGTTCCCACTGCATAAACCATCTCAACCAGGTTCTCTCAAGACCTACATCCACAGATAGTATATGTACTTCAGGAGGTTGAAAAATCTTGGTTCTTCAAGCTAATTACTCTCATTAATTAAGATATCACTCCACTTCTTTCAAAAGTCATTATATTCACAAAAGACCTGTTGGACCAACAGAAGACATGAAAATAAATGACTAGGGAAATATCATTCAAGAAAAAAACCTCATTTACTAACTGAAAAACTAATGGGAGGATTACCAAAATCCCTTATGACCTTGCATCACAGGGTCTAAATTTAAAATAAGGTTTGAAGGCAAAAATGAAAGCTGTGTCTCTGCTAAGGTATTAAAACTAGAATTAAATATTGGAAGCACCCTAAAAACCGCCACTGTCATTCAATAATGTCACATGGAAGGTAGTCTAAAATAGTTGTTCAAGGAGACATGGGTTTGTATGCTATTCTGCCATCTGAGAAAGTTACTTCAGTGCCCACACAGCCTCCGTTTCCTCATCTGTGAAATGGGAAAATGGCATTAGTAATGGTAGCTAATATTGAGTTATGATCACATCCCAGGCACTTAGAAACAACTTTAAGGCTTGTGAAGAGAATTAAACAAATCTACATGTAAATATATATACATGTACTATATGTACACATACATGTGTATATATTTATATATACCATGCTTAACATGATCCCTGACACATACTATATGCCAAAAGAATGTTCTTTTCCACTTATAAAGTGGCTATTAGAGCAATAATAATATGTCCATCAGTAATAGGAAAAGAGGACACCATTTCAGTACAGAACAATACTTAGATATTATAAATCTTATGGATGACTAGAATGACATGGAAGAAAAACAGTTACCTGTTTGGTGAGTAACCAGCTTAGACTTCAGACTCAAATGTCTGAGTTCAAGGAATTGCTATCCTCAGAAAATAAAAGTACTACTAATAAAGGATTATATAAGATCACTTCATCCTTCGAGAATTATTAGACCACATAACTATTTGCCTGGGACAGAGGCTTCTTCAGAAGCTGAGAATGCACTAGCTGCTCTGAGATGCACAGTTCCAAAATGAAGAAAGGGGTTATTCTCGCAACCCTCCACTCTCTTGGGACGAGAAAACAGAGCACCTGGCCAAGCGCACTCTCTTAACCCTCACATTTGCTTCTTCAGGGAAATTTAAACAATGGTTCTAAATCATTTACATTTAATTTTCCTTTGTTCTACATATTATTTAACATCTTAGAAAGGCATCCAAGCTTCTATTAAAATCCTCTGCTTCTAAAGAGCTCTAATATGTCTTATCACTGTGTTGAGAACTGATCCACAAAGTAATTATTTAGAGAACCCATTAATTAAATTAGTTCTTCCTATTACTGTAAACACTGGTATATATCTCTCTTTTCATTACTATTGCTTGTCTGTTTTATAAAGAAAGTGGACTCTTTTCCTTGAGGATTGAGATAATTTCAGTCCAATATGAATGCAGTGAAGTAATTCAGAAGTCTGTGTAGACAATCTGAACATAAATTTTTAGCTTTGTTTTAGAATTGTCTTTCATTACTGCCGATTTTCTAAATGAACTTCAGTGAGTCCATTTCTGAATTAAGCATACATAAGTAAGCATAAAAAAGACCGATAACTCTAATAAAAGGCCTATGCAGTGCTTTCTGAACACGCCCCCAGCCCCACTCCCACGGCCCTCACTGCCCCCATCTTCAGTGACTTTACTGGAAGATTTTGAGACTTTCATTCCAATTACAATTTTTTTTTTTGTAATTTTTAACTACCCTGGGAGAACCTGCAGACTCTTCCTTCACACCACAAAGAGTGGTCTCCACATGAGAATACGTCAATCACATTTGACATCCACTCAATCATTAATGAATATGCTTCCTGATGACATTACAAACTTAAATTACAGCCGGGACAAAAGAAACATGATTCACACAAAGAGCTTCAGCCAAGATGTGCCAGTTCCAACCCACCTTCAAAGTGAAGTCAACGACAGCTCTGTAGTAGGCAGAGGCTTCTCATAATTGTGGGGTCATCTGGCACCAATCCCTCAGCACCGGTCCAGTAAGCCCTGTGTCCCTCCCTGCTCACCAGTGCTCGGCTGGAACCGAGAGGTTTAAAACATGTATATTACATAGTTTCCAGTTCCAAAAAAATTATATATATGGAAATACATACAGAATAAATAAAATCATAATATTTTTCAATCATATCATTATTAAAAACAATAGCGCAAAGAAGTTAGCAAGTAATAAAAGAATAATTAGGGGTTGGGACATTTGATTAGAATTCTCGTCAGAAGTGCTAGGTGACAGACAGATAGGGTTTGCCTTGGTGCACAGGGGAGAATGAGTGGGTGCTGTTCCAGGCTGAAGGAAACCCAGGGGAGAATTTCATTGGGATGAAATATTATGTGGTAAACATGTAGAACCCTGGAGACTGACTAGGTGATGAAGGGGTGTGATTAGGAAAGACTGGGAGGTGGGGTTTAAAATTTTGTTATACCCTATACCAACACAATCTCCATATTGAAGAGGTAAACATGAAAAATGACAATAAGCACATGAACACACAGAAAGCAGGAAAACAAAGGAAGGAGATTTCAGAGAAGAAAAAGGAACCACTGAAGGAGGTAATATTTTCTAAGTACAAAATTAGTAAAAGAAATCATAAAGAAATAGAGTTTGGCTTCATGAAAATGTAAAATGCCAGGATATAAAAAATGGCATAGGTCCTGGCCAGGTAGTTCAATTGGTTAGAGCATTGTCTCAGTATGCCAAGGTTGTGGGTTCGATTCCTAGTCAGGACACATACAAGAATCAACCAATGAATGTATCAGTAAGTGGAACAACAAATTAATCTCTCTCTCTCTTTCTTCCTTTCCCTCTCTCTCTCTTAAAAATTGATAATTTTTATAAATATTTAAATGGCATAAATAAAAATAAAAACCTAGTCAGAAACATTAAAAATTTGTTGGACACCAATATGACAAAAAAAAATCTTTTTCCTATAAAAATAAATGCTATAAAATAAATATGTAAAATCCAATGAGATATACAATAAGATATAGATAGAAAAAGATAGGCAAAGTATATAATAGATATTTCACAGAAGTACAGTTGTCTAACAAACATATGAAAAATATAATGACTATAAAAACATTAATCCCTCTGATAATAAAGACATGCAATTTAAAACTTAACAGCATTAGGCCCTGGCCGGTTGGCTCAGTGGTAGAGCGTCGGCCTGGCATGCAGAAGTCCCGGGTTTGATTTCCGGGCAGGGCACACAGGAGAAGCACCCATCTGCTTCTCCACTCCTCCCCCTCTCCTTCCTCTCTGTCTCTCTCTTTCCCTCCCGCAGCCAAGGCTCCATTGGAGCAAAGATGGCCCGGGCGCTGGGGATGGCTCCTTGGCCTCTGCCCCAGGCGCTAGAGTGGCTCTGGTCGCGACAGAGCGAAGCCCCGGAGGGGCAGAGCATCGCCCCCTGGTGGGCAGAGCGTCGCCCCCTGGTGGGCGTGCCGGGTGGATCCCGGTCGGGCGCATGCGGGAGTCTGTCTGACTGTCTCTCCCCGTTTCCAGCTTCAGAAAAATAAATAAATAAATAAATAAATAAATAAATAAATAAATAAATAAAAATAAAACTTAACAGCATTTCTCACCAGACTAGTTTATGTGATACCGACTACCGGTTAGGACATGGCTAAACGGACACCCTTATAAACTAAGAATGAGTGTCATCTGGTACAATATTTCTAGAAAACCACCCACTGGTATATATCACGAGCTTTTAAGGTTTTCAGTCTTTAGCTCAAGAATTTTATTTGGGGGAATCTATTCTAAGGAATGAGTCAGGTGTATAAGCAGATCTGGCATAATGATGGTCATCACAGTATCATGTTTAATAATGAAGATCTGAGAATAAACTAGGCAAAAGGAAGGAAATGATTAATTTATGACATGCAGTATAGCATGGAAAAGTTAAATTCTATTTGTGGAGAATATTTTATGAGAAAATTTATATGAGAATATTGTTTTAATATAAGGATGAGTGAGCAACATTATAAGAGTGGAGAATAAAGGCTTAGAAATCAAAGTGCTTAGTTTTCAACTCTGATTTTGCCTCCTACCCAGATACCTAACTACCACATATTTAAAACAGAATCTAAAACAGTATATAAAAATGGAATGTAGTATCTGTTTATATTTCAGTTTACTCCATCTCTGTGTCCCTCATCTCCATGAAGTCACCACCAATCTACCTACAAACCCAAGATATCCTCCATTTCTTAATTTCTATCATTTCCCAGGTCAAACTGGTCATTTTTTTTTTTTTTGTTGCTGTCTCCAAAGTATCTCTCAAATCCTTCACCAGTACTATTCCAACAACAGAATATTGGTTTGCTTCCCCCAAAATTTCTAACCTAAATACTTAAAATAGTCCTCATACTGTCTCTCTGCCTCCAGTTTCATCGCAGTAAAATCTGTCCTATAAATTTTTACCAGAATGTTCTCTTTAAAATGGAAAGCTGGCTGTGGCAGGCACTTTCCTGCTGAAGACATTTTAAAGGTTCTCTGACACTTGTAAGATTAAATTCAAAATGTGCAGCTTAGTAAATAATGTTTTTGATATTGTGGCCCATATCTATCATGGCATTCTGATCCTCTCAAAGCTAATGTGCTTTTCTCTATTTTCTGTAATGTATATAAATCATTTGAATTATGAAAATGATTATGTTAAGTGAAAAGAAGAAATTTACCTCCTTTATTAAATCCTTTCTACGCCCTTCCTAGGAGGGTCCAAAAATCCAGCATTCTGTCCTCCTTATGTCATCTGTGGATCAGTATTCTTTTTTTTTTTTTTTTTTTGTGACAGAGACAGAGAGACAGAGATAGGGACAGATTGGGACAGACAGACAGAAAGGGAGAGAGATGAGAAGTATTCTTTGTTGTGTCACCTTAGTTGCTCATTGATTGCTTTCTCATATGTGCCTTGACCAGGAGGCTTCAGCAGACCGAGTGACCCCTTGCTCAAGCCAGTGACCTTGGGTTTAAACTGGTGAGCTTTGTTCAAACCAGATGAGCCTGCACTCAAGCCCAGGACCTCAGGGTCTCAAACCTGGGTCCTCTGTGTCCTAGTCAATGCTCTATCCACTGTGTTACTGCCTGGTCAGGCATAATTAGGATCCCTTAGAGCAGTGGTCCCCAACCTTTTTTGGCCCATGGACCAGTTTAATGTCAGAAAATATTTTCATGGACTGGCCTTTAGGGTGGGACGGATAAATGTACCACATGACCCAGACAAGCATCAAGAGTGAGTCTTAGACGGATGTAACAGAGGGAATCTGGTCATTTTTTAAAAATAAAACATCGTTCAGACTTAAATGTAAATAAAACAGAAATAATGTAAGTTATTTATTCTTTCTCTGCGGACCAGTACCAAATGGCCCATGGACCACCAGTACTGGTCCGCGGCCTGGGGGTTGGGGACCACTGCTTTAGAGGCTCGTCGCATCAATTCATGGGCTCACAGCACATAGTTCAAGTATAAAAGTAGATGAGAAATAACTGGTCATTGCATGCTATTAGAGTAAATATTGCTTTCTTACAATTTTGTTTCAATTATTATATGTGGGTCACAATCCAACAGTTTGAAAGTCATTGTTCTATTTGGAGTCTCTTGATATTTTGTAAAAATTTTATTACAGTGCATAGGTCATTGTGTCTGTTTATTATCTCTTGTTCTACTGACTGTGTGGCCAAAGAGAGCAAAATGATTTCCTATTCATTTTTATGTCTCTGAATATATGAATACATTTGAAAACATACTTAGCATAGAGTGCCACTCAGTATGTGTTAGATGAAAGTGGGCGCATAAGCAGCATGGAGTGTTTTGGTTTGGCTATTAGTGAGTCAACCTCAGATCCTTATCCAAAGGGATATTGTTCCAGAAGGAACTCTTAAAAGACAGTATTATTAGTCTCTTTTAAAAGTGATCCCAAAGCATGTACTGAAGAAATCGCTTTATTCTGTTAACCAATAGTCATTGGCACCAATTCAACCACCACAGGAATCCCCAATCGGGGGTGCAGTGAAGAAGGGAAGTTTATTCATTGCAAACAGCTCAATTGTGATACATATAGAAAGCCTGTGAGAACAACATGGCCGTGGAAGAGCTCAGTAGTTTTACAGCTCAATTATAAAGCAGCATGGCTGCAAGGTGGCCCTGGGGGAGGTGACCTTGAAGCAAGGTGGCCCTGATGTGAATGCCGTCCTCAGCAAGACAGCTCTCTCTGTTCTGCCTACTCTTCTCCACTCTGGTCCACTGAGATGTCTTTGGTGTTTCATCTTCTTTGTTTCAGCTCCAGTCAGAAAAATACAGTCTACAATCTTAGGTAGAAAGAGTGCTCTCTGAGCCAGAGGGCAGCGGACTTATATAGACAGAAATCCCACCCAGGGTTCCTGATTGGTCTGTCTTCATGCAAATAAGCACTCCAAATCATCGCAGTTTGAGTGGTCCAAAAAGCAGTGTCATGATTGGTCCGAATGGAGCCTCTTTGATTGGTTGGTGAAGATGCTGATACAGATATAGTTACACAGCTCTAATTGGACAGGGAAAGCCTCAGTCCTATTGCCTGAAATTCTATTCCAGGAACTCCTTTGTAAGGACTGGTTTAGATGGTAGGAACACAATACAGGCAGGCAGTTCAGTGCAGGAGGCAGGCAGTTTAGTGTGGGCTTCTCCCTGCAGTGCGGTTTATGTGAGTGATCCCTGTTTAGAAAAGACAGCTAGGAACTGCTTTTAAATTTGAGCCCAGATAGCCACCAAGAGCCCTTCTTAGTAGGTATCTTTTTCTCAGGGTCCACAATTCCAGGACTTTTGAATATGATCTCATTTTGTTTCTCCACTCCACGCCAGATTCTAAATGTAAATTACTAAGGTATAATTCTGGCAATTTTTAACATTTTGTTTGGAAACATCCTAATACAAATTTTGTCCCCATAATATGAGAATAAGATCAACAATAAGCAGGAGGTCTATAAAATGAGCTGGGAAGGGCAGAAAAGAGACAAGAGAAAGCAGTCCAGGTAAAGTGGACCTTGAGGCAAGATCAAAGGGAGTTGAGGATCCGCAAATACTGACCCAACTTCTGACATCCACAAACCATGTCTGAAGCGCCCTCTATGGTGGAACAGTGTAAAGTCACTCTGTAATTGATTAAGGGCAGGACTTGAGTATGATTGTGTTGAGTATGTAAAATAAGCTTAAGAACCCAGCACTCTCCTTGTCAGATTCTTCAATGTTGCTTATGCTACTGCTCTGCAATTTGAATTACTTAAATGTTAAGTTTAGAACCTATGCCCAATGATATATATCCCATTTGGCTGCCCAAAGACTTTATCCTTAAAGATAGTGTAGTACTTGATTAGGTTTTATTTCAGCATAACCAGATCCTGAAAAATCATCCTTTCTACAATGCTCCACCAGCTTCATGTATCACCTGCCCCTTAAGTATATCCAAGCTGTTTAAAACAGAAATTGCTCATTTACTGTAGGATCAAAGTTTAGTCTTCAAGAAGCAATTTATAATTTTACAGAGCTATCACTATAGTTCAAACATGATTTGATTATTTTTCTTAATGAAGCCCTTTAACTTATGAATTCGGCAACACTAATTATTCCACTGAAGAAACAATTAGTGCCCCCTTTCTTCCTTGTCTAATTAATACCTTGTATTCAAGCTGCTAGCAAAGGTTACAATGCTAAGTTGTTCTCTGTGAATTTTTTTTAATTGATCTGAATATATTCCCTAATGGCAGGTATACAGCATTAGAACAGCTCCATTATGTCTGGCACACGCTGAGATTATTTCACTGAAGCTGAAAGGGACACTAGGAAAATCTTCTATTTCTCCTCTGCTGCAGAAATCCTGTGCTGCGATGCCAACCTCTGCAGCCAGGTGAGAAAGAATAGGTAGACCTTTCACATACACTATGCGTAAGAAGTGATGTGCAACATGGGCTCACACATATTTTAGATCAGCAATGAATCTTATAAGTTGTTTTCATTTTATGTATCTCAACAGAGCCTCATTTTCCAAAGAAGGGAGCTGAGACTCAAGGACAGTTACATGGTTTCTAAATTCAGCTAAGACATTCAAAGGGCCATATGAAAAACCTGGGGTTCTAACTCAAAAACCAATGTTCTTCCACTGGCTCATGGTGTCCATCTGGAATAACTGTTGAGTTTTTTCTTTGCTAATTGCTTATGTTACCATAAGCTAAAACATAAAGAGGACACTTGGTTCAATTGGAAAGATGATGTAATAGAAATTGTCAAACTTGAAATTAAATTATATCTTGTGCTGCTAATATGCTAGACTTTTTTCAAGTGAGAGAGACAGAGACAGAGAGAGAGAGGGACAGATAGGGACAGAGAGACAGGAAGGGAGAGAGATGAGAAGCATCAATTCTTCCTTGCAGCACCTTAATTGTTCATTGATTGCTTTCTCATATGTGCCTTGACCAAGGGGCTTCAGCCAAGCCAGTGACCCCTTGCCCAAGTCAGCTACCTTGGGCTCAAGCCAGAAACCTCGGGATTCACGCCAGTGACCTTTGGGTTCAAGCCAGCAACCATAGAGTCATGTCTATAATCCCATGCTCAAGCCAGCAACCCTGCGCTCAAGCTAGTGATCCCATGCTCAAGCCAGATGAGCCTGTGCTCAAGTCAGTGACCTCGGGATTTCAAACCTGGGTCCTCTGTGTCCCAGGTCGATGCTCTATCCACTGTGCATCATCTGGCCAGGCTGCTAGATGGTTTTGAATAACCTTCACTTATCTCAAAAAGTAAAAACTTTGTTGATAGTGGACATTATATAATCACAAACTATAAAGACCTCAAGCAGGTCTCTCAAGTCCAGGTTTACCAGAGAGAGATCCGGACTCTGGTGGAGCTCCAAGCCAAAGTGTGGGGTTTCAATAAAGCTGCTTCTGACTTTCATGTCCTTTCCTATCCCCCTTCTGCAAGGTAAGTCAAGAAGCCTCAAAGAAAAATAGAGCTTCCAAGTAGACACATTTTGTTGTTCAAAATGTTGGTGGTGAATTCCCTCCCTGTTTCACCTCCAACTTCTTAGAACAAAAACAGTGAAAGTCTGAGTTCTTGGTGTTTGTCAACATGATGTGAAAAATGGTACAAAAATTTCATGGATAAATGTAATCCTCAGATCTGTGATAGAGATGCTGTTATCATTCAAATGTCATGGAAATGAAAATTAAAGCTCACAGAGGTTAAGTCACTTTGTCCAGGTTGTGACTCCTAACCACATCTGACTTCTTTCCCAAAACCTTGCTCCTCACTACATCATGTTTCCTCCCAAGTCTACACCACCCAGCTTCTACACACATACAAACACACACACACACACACACACACACACACACACACACACACACACACTCTTCAAGCCATGGAAGATCTCAGAGCTAAAAGGAATCTGAAGACTTTGTGCCTCACAGAATGCTCAGCATTCCCTCAGCAGGGAAGAGTATCTGTCCAAGATTATCCAGAAAACTAGTAACTGACACAGAGCTAGAAACTAACTCTTCTTAGTCCCAATAAGCATTCATTCTCTATACTACAAATGGTGTGGGGGGAAAAAAACAAATGGAAAGGCTTTGCCACTAAGTGATGCACAAATATTAAATGAAATCTGCAGCTGGGAAAGTGAATTAAAGGACCATTATTGCTAATAACAATTATTACTGAAAATAGTCATAAGAGGCATGACAGCAGAGATGAGAATGTTGAGCAACAGAACAAATTATATACTTGGTCATAAGTGTTTTCTAGCAGTGAAATACCTCAATGGGGTAAAGCCCCAGATTAAATAGCTATACTAAGACTATAATGATAATAAGCAGTAAGGCCAGGGTTTAAAAACAAATCTTTTGGATGCCAAAGTTTCAACTGTCTTACCTGCACTATGATATTTTCCTAAGCAGTGGTATTTTCTCAAACTGCTACTGAAAAAAAATCTGTAAATAAAAATTATTTAAAAGAAATGTCACATTTCTCCAGCACTCAAGAGAGAATGGATGTTTTAAACAACTTTATTTATTTTTATGATTCCAAATAAACTGGCATATATATATATATATATATATATATATATACACACACACACACACACACACATACATACATATACTTTAGCCTTGCTACAAGAGCATGAAGTATATAAAATTCAGTTATAGAAAGTAAAGTTTAATATTCTTCTCTTTGAAAAAAGAAAGACTATTATTTAAGAAATGATTATCTTATATTATTATTATACTAAAAGAATATATATACATGACCATCCTAACTGTGTTTCATGGTTCTATATCTTGCCTCACAAATAAGATTAAAACTTCATTAAGTGTAGAATTAACTTTATAGATTTGTCTTAAGTTACTCACACTACTGAGGTATATAGTACGTGCTCAATAAAGGCTTACTTAATTAAAATCAAAAGATGCTTAAGTCATGACATTAAGTCATTTTCCTGAAGCTTTTTAATATAAAATTATATTTTTTTTCATTTCATATGGTCTTCTATGGCTTAGATGTGATGTTCTCGATTTCTAACCAAATTTAATTATTTCCAATGAAATAATTATAAAAATAAATAAGAACATTTACTTTCCTAATTAAGTATGAACAGCTTAGGTCTACTTTTCTAAATTCACCCTGAGTGTCTAGTTACCACTTTCAAAGATTTCACTCAAGTTACTATTTAAAGGGAGGTAATGTTTGAGTCAGGTTTCCATGACTTAAGATAAAATGGGTGGACAAAAAGATAAGAGGCAATAACATCTAAATGGCTGAAAGTTAAATCAACCCGGCTGTTCTCGCCTTTTCCACAGTTTACCAATTATGAACAAATAGTAATGTGGCAGTTCATGGTCATTGCTGGAGATTCATGAGAAAAGTTACTTAAAGGAATATTATCTAACCTGTAAAATCTTCATAAACACACATCTCTGATCACAGGCTGGCATGCCTTTTACTTGTCACCATTAAGAAAAGACAAATTGGGTATATCTCTAACTGATCCATTAAAGTTTTGAATGGAAAATACTCAGGACAGCAATGGATGCTGGTTTGTCTCTTCTGGAAAAAAATTTAACAGCACAGGAACTATTCATCAGCAGCTAATTTAATTTCAAATTTAGATCAATTAGGGAAGGGGAAAAAGCTGAAGTTAAACACTTGTTTATAAAATGTCCTTAACTAAAATTGCTCACTCAGAGAGCATCATCATAGTAGTCAGCTCTTTGCTCAAAAGGATTTTATGCCAAAAGACAGAAATTGTCTTCTTTAAGGACAGCCACAGAGGGAAACAGCAGGAGATAGGCTAGTTAGGGCAAGATATAGTTGTTGCCTGAAGGTCTGCTCTGACCATTTGAATACTTCAGCCACTGTTATCATGAGTTTCCACTGACTTTCTGTTCTTTGTGTTCGCCATACTATTCATTCTCCCTTCCCTGCTCAATGTTTAAACACTAACTCCTTTTGTATGAGCTTTGCTTACCATTTCATTTACTCTAATAAATATTGCCTGAGTATATATCTATTTAAGGTAGATGCTAAGTACTGAAAGAGACAGCAAGATACATAATTAATTGAGATGATATATGTGAAGTGCCTGGAATAGTAACCACAGTAAACACTCACTAAAAGGTGGTCGAAAAAGCCAATGAATGGATAAATTAATGGAGAAGACGAGAAAGGGAACTATCCCTTGGGGAACAATCCCACAGACAGAAGCACAGAGTGATCAACAACTGTTGGCAATGTTAGAGGAGTAAACATAGTTTGATTTAAGCAGAGTTTTCTCCATGTTTCCAACATATACCATACACACATGCACCCTCTAAACACACAAGGAACCATCCTATTATTTTTGAGAAATCCAAGTCCATCCTATCTACTCCTGACTGCACAAATAAATAGATCACTCCCTTCTTCTCCACTGAAATTTTAAAGGATTTGCCTGCCTGCTTATTGGGTAGCTCAATATTCTTGCTGAATCAGAATGGTGTCATTTATTCATATTTAAAATTGTGATGTTATTTTCAGCACCTTTTATTGGGAGTTTGCATGTATACCATTGCAGAATGTTCTTCCGATTGAGGAACAGAATGTTCTTTCTGAGTGAATGATAAATCTGGGATAAGGCATTAGACTGTGACTTACAATCCAGAGTTATTTTTTATGTACCCCATTATGTCAATTAACAGATTTGGTCCAAGCCATCATCTTAGAGATGCTAATAATAGAAAGATATGGGGAAAAAAACTCCAGATGGGGAATTATTTGACCAAAGTCATAGCTAAAAGCCTAACTAGCCCCAGGATCTAGGTCTTCCAGAGTAAAATACAGTGGTACCTTGACACACAAGTTTAATTAGCTTCATGGCCAAGCTCGTGACTCAATTTGCTCGTGTATGAAATTGGATTTCCCCAATTAAATTAATGGGAATGCAATTAATCTGTTCCGGCCCCCAAAAACCACACAATTTTTTTGTTTTATATGCTTTTAAATAAGAAAATGTATTTTATAAATAAGAAATACATATACATATAATATATATATATACACATAATAAGAGAGAATGTAAAGAAATAAACTGGTTTATGAAGTATTTACCTTCGAGGTCAGGAGAAGATGCTGGTGGAGGGGGAGGAGACTGGCAGAGGAGGTTTTCATTTCGTGCACTATCGCTTAATATAACTTACTCTCTACACACTTAACGCTACATTTAATTGCAAATTTTAACTTAATTGCTTTTTTTTTTTTACTTTGCTTTATCATCATCATTTTCTTCACTGACTTTTAGCTTTTTTACCACACTTTCCTAGTTTTCACTTAGAGGCCATTTCAACAAAAATGTTTCCATGAAAGTTTGTTTCTTCCTCCCTTTCAGAACGTTCGGCAGGCTACCTAGTGGAGGGTGGTGGAAGCTCATGATTCAAATATCCGCTCATGACTTAAAGCAATAAATCCCGCGAGCGACTGCTCGTCTCTCAAATTGCTCGTGATTTAAAGTGCTCTTGATACGTAAAGACACATGTAGCCCCATGTTCATTGCAGCATTGTTCACAGTGGCCAAGACATGGAAACAACCAAAGAGCTCTTCAATAGAAGAGTGGATCAAGAAGATGTGGCACATACACACTATGGAATACTACTCAGCCATAAGAAATGATGACATCGGATCACTTACAACAAAATGGTGGGATCTTGATAATATTATACGGAGTGAAATAAGTAAATCAGAAAAAAACAAGAACTACATGATTCCATATATAGGTGGGACATAAAAACGAGACTAAGAGACATGGACAAGAGTGTGGTGGTTACCGGGGGTGGGGGGAAGGAGGGCACGGGAGGGAAGGAGGGAGAAGGAAAGGGGGAGGGGGTGGGGCACAAAGAAAACTAGAGGGTGACGGAGGACAATCTGACTCTGGGCGATGGGTATGCAACATAATGGAATGACAAGATAACATGGACATGTTTTCCTTGAATATATGTACCCTGATTTATTGATGTCACCCCATTAACATTAATAAAAATTTATTTAAAAAAATAAAATAAAGTGCTCTTGTGTCAAGGTACCACTGTACAGTGCTGTTTTCATAGTTTGTGAATGATTAGAAAACCTAAACTTTTCCCTAAAGTTCTGTAGCACTAACAGCCTTTCCCATGCGTCTCACTAATTAAACATCCTGACAGCCACTCTGATCTTCCAAAGTTTTGTCCATGTTGGGGTTTGGATCTGCACAGGAATCCCTAGGGACACTTAAGGTAACCCCCAAGAATGTCTCAATTATTTCTAAATAAGATGTTTTTAGCCATTAGATCTTTTTGCACTGGCTTGAATTATTCAATAAAGACTAGGGTAGTGTATTTCTGACCACTACAATTACATTTAAAATTGAGAATACAGGGACTAAACTAAGAGGACTCTTTAACCAAGGAACACTGAAGAAGCCACATAGACTGGTAGGAAAAGCGGAAACATGGAGAAGGCTGCCCAGCTCCCGGGTGCAAACGGCAGGGACTCGCGTGGTGAGAAGTACCACGTGAGCTCCGGGACATAAGACTAGATTATATTCATTATTTTTAAATCACCAAAGCATAGTATATTGAACATAATAAGTAAGTACTGAATAAAAGTGAATTGCCTTAAATTCTCAAATAAATAAATAAATAAAATTGAGAATACAGAGTTCTATGCCCAAACTTCTCGAAGTCACATTTTGAATGAAGAGAACGCCAAATGAAGGTTCAAGACTTCTGTGGTCTGCCCACTGAGAAACATTTGTGTTCAGCACGTAGCAGCAACCTGAGGTTTGCTCTTACAATCCTGTTCTCAAGCATTATTTGAAATGTCATAATCAATGATAAAGATTCATTATATGGTATGATTAGGAATGTCTCCAAAGAGCTAAGCCGGGATGAACATTTCTTCATTTGCCAATATCAAAATAAAAAAAATTACAGAGCAGATTTGGCTTGCTAATTCTTTTAACCTTGGACAAATCCTTAACTTGAGTGTTACAGTGTCACTTTATTTAGACTTATCCAAGTCTGCTCATACTTATGTCCTCCTCTTGATTGGCTGCAATATCTTACAGTAAAGCGGGTAACAAACCTAATGCCACTGACAGGTAATTCTCAGTCTGTGTAGGACTAAGGGCTATACAGAGCTAAAAGTCTGGCTTTATTTTTAATCAAGGTCCTCATACACACTTCTGTCAAAAGGCAGCCACATACCTTAAAAGGGATCAAGAGCAGCTAAAAAGCCCCAAGGTACCCTTTTAACAACTGTAAGCCGGTTATCAGATTTTTAATTCTAGGCATGGCTGTGACATTTAGACAATATCAGTGTCCCAAGTGGCTGATAAATCAATAGAGGAAGGATTTGCAAAAGAGCATAACACATTTATTTCTGCCTTTTAACTTTCCTCTCTCATAGAAACCTGTCTGCGGGCGATGTGAAATTAGTGGTTTTAGGCTAAAAGACATTTGGTTGTCCATCTTTCCAGAACACATCAAAGCACTGGTTTCAAGTCAAGATTCCCAAGTTCAAGGAAGTCTCAGGCTGTCCAACTGAGAGGCTCATTCAAAGCTGATGGGATGCTGTTTGCTGTTTCTGTACACTACCGGCAAATCACTTAATCTCTATGGCTTTAAAAGACCGATTCCAGACCTTCAAATGTTAGCCCTACCCCTATTCTTAGACTCCTCTCTGTGTATTGCACCTATCATTAACAATGCACAAATATGTACTAAAGTCTGTATTTATACCAACTCAAGTAAACATCATGAGAACCCAGTCCATTTCCAACACTCTTGGATACTAACAGGAACAGAAAATGAACTGGATACGGTATCTGTCCTTAAGGAGCTTCTGGGATTTAGAGCAAAGAGTTCAACAACCACTAGCTTATAACAGGAAGAAGGAAGCAAAACTCAATGATGAAGAGCCTCACTAGAAACTAAATCCCATTTGAAAATGTGTACTCACTCTCCCTCGGTTCTGTTCAGTAAACTCTACAAGTGTCTAAGGATAGTCTAAATTTGGAAATGTGATATAACCAAACATGCCACAAACAATCCTAGGTGATTGGTTCCTTATTGCAAAGCCTGTCACCTGTTTGGGAGAGAAAGAACAATGTTTGAGATAAAGAGTGACTGGGCTTTCAGTATCATTCAACCTGCAAAAGCTGAAACTGTGGGAAGAAATTAATTGAGGGCATTATTCAGATGATAAAATTCAACATGGCCCAATTTCTTAAAAAACACTGAACAGAAGAGAGAAATAGAAGTTTGTGTCATAAAGAAAAGAACTAATTTATGATATGTATATGACAGAAGAAATTCACAGCTTCAAAAATGCAGCCGAGCTGCTCCATTGAAGTCCACAGTGAGTAGAGACATCCTGTGATTATCCAGCCGGACCACGGTGAGCAGTATGCAGCTGACAGAGTGCTGATTCATGGGCTCTGTTTATTTGTGAAAGCTCCCTCCCAAGGGAAACAGCACAGAACACAGTCCTGGAGGCCCACATCATGAGTTCTCATGATTGTTTAGGACTGTCACAAATGGTTAGCTCACTCTAGCAGTTGACATGGGTAAGGGTTATATTCTAGCGGGAGATCTGCACATTTTCTGGAAAGAAAAAAAATCTCAGCCACTAAGCTGCTTCAGTCCACCTTCTGGGCCAGAGGGATGATAATACTTAATTCATGTATCTTCTCCCATGAAACTTTCTCTGCTGTGTCCATATTTTTAAAATTTTGTCTGTCTGTCTGTCTTTCTCTCTCTCTTTCTTAAAAGCAAGCCTTCACTACTGGAGAGCTGGGGTCATTCGAATATAAGCCACAGGTGTGTTGTCAACACATTCAAAGCTGCTGTGGGAACAGTGGTGACTGCATCTCTACCAAGATAATGGTGTTAATTACAGGTTTTTAGCAAAATGCACTGCATTTCCCACATGGATGACAACTTGTTTGCGATGGTTGCCTCTCCTTTCATCATCTCAGCTTTTGTCATTCTGTCCTTTAAGCAATCCCAAAGCTGCCCTGTGCTACAGAAATTCAATTCAGTACATGTGCGGCGGCCACATTGCTTTTTTACTTCTATGTTGTTTAAACGCTTTGATGTCTAAATCAGGGGCTGAGAACTGGGACACCGGGTGAGGATAAATGAAATAAGTTTACTCAACCCTATGCACCCATTTGTTCATAACAAAATCTCACAAGCACACCATGTCTCACACTTGTGTTAATAACTATCAAAATGTTTTGCTGCATGCATACCACTATATAAAGAAACATATATTCAGGCTCACAGCCACATAATAAAGAGTATAGAGCAGGTCCGGGAATAACTTTCTTTTCATTGAACATTGTTTCATTATAATGTTGATAAGATGCAGTAGAATCTTAATTCTTGTATGTATCAATTGGCCCACAGTAAATGTAGTTTTATAATGTCATTTCACTTAAAGTTGCAGGATCTAAGGACAATGTTAAATGAAGACTTGCCTGACCTGTGATAGCACAGTAGATTAAAGCATTGATTTAGAATGCTGAGGTCGCTGGTTAGAAACCCTGGGCTTGCTGGGCAAGGCACATACGAGAAGCAACTACTACAGTCGATATACTTCCTGCCCCTCTCCCACTCCCTTTTTTTTCTCTCTCTCTCTCTCCTCTCTCTTTAAAATCAATAAATAAAACCTGTAAAATTGATAAATAAATGATGACTTATTGCATACCACTCCATAATATGCCACTATGAAGTAGTTCTAATCTCTACATTTAATGGCAGCTACTCACTCTAAAGGTCCACGGAAAACCCACCTACCCCTCAGTGTATAGAAAACCTTGTGGAATGGTTATACTGGAGCACTGCCCTAGTAATCCAGCCAGTGCACATTCTCAAAGAGGAATATACTCTACCATTTGAACTGGAACAACCCAACTCCTAAACCAAACTCCGGAAGGTTTCTTCAGTGTTAAGGGTAAAGAGAGTTTCGTACTATGCAGAGCTTATTTGGATGGGTTAGCAAGAAGGCTCAATTAGAAATCGACCAGTGGTCTGCTCTATATGAGCCCTTTTGGTGGTTGGAGGCAAACTAAGTGAGTATATATAACTGAAGTACTACTCATCTCAGTACTTAATTATTGGCTCAGAGCTTAAGAATCTGTTTGAGAGATAAGTTTCCTATTTCTTTGTGCAGAATTTAGTAAAATGAAAAAAATAATTCCCAGGTGAGTAGATGATCAGAAAGAGGCCGTGCTCTAGGAGTAAAACAATCCAGTTGAGAGCCTTCCATACAAGTAGCCTCCTTAGTCTGCAGCCTCGCCTACATTATCATCAAAGCCTCGTCTGGTTCACACCCAGGCAGAGCTAGGCCGTAGTGAACAGAGTGAAAAATTCATGAAGACTTTCATTTCCTGGGCTCTGAAACTCCATCAGGTCCCAAATATGAGGAAACTAGTACAAAGCAGAGAGAAATCTGTTAGATTCATTCAAATAGTACTTTTCAGATCAAGCCTCCTTTTCCATGAACGCATAATAAATTAACTCCATACATTTTTGTACACAGCCAGAGAGAGAACAGGAGGGGCAATGAGGTCTAGCTAGAAAGCCAGCTTTGCCTGACCGGTGGTGGTACAATAGATAGAGTGTCAACCTGGGATGCTGAGGTCCCAGGTTCAAAATCCAGAGGTTGCCAGTTTGAGTGCAGGCTCATCTGCTTGAGCGAGGGGTCACCAGCTTGAGTGTGGAATCATCAAAATGATATCATTATCACTGGCTTGAGTCCAAGGTCACTGGCTTGGCTGGAGCCTCCGGGTCAAGGCACATCTAAGAAGCAATCAATGAACAACTAAAGTGATGTAACTATGAGTTGATGCTTCTCATCTCTCCCCCTTCCTGAGTGTCTGTCTCTCTCTCAAAAAAAAAAAAAAAAAAAAAAAAAAAAAGAAAAAGAAAGAAAGAAAAGAAAAGAAAAGAAAAGAAAAGAAAAGAAAAAGAAAGAAAGAAAGAGTGAGCCAGCTTCTTGCACATGTTAAACAATATCAAGAATTTAAGAAGGTGAAAAGGGGCAAACAATGAACATTATTAGCAATTAAAGAGCATTTTTCTTAATTAAAGCTCTTAGCAACCTTAAGTAATTAAACTTCTTTTTTTTTTCAAATTTGTATATATTTTAGGAGGTATCCCAGGCTCTTCCTCATATAAACAGACTTAACAAAATACAAGTTACCTGTGGAATATTTAATAGACATCACACAGGTTAAGTATCACTTTGAATACCTCTGATCTAGAGACAGAAGCACTATTTTTACCTTATCTTTGCCCCTGATTCTATTCCCTCCTTCACTCATATAAGTGAACATACACAAAGTACTTAGCTCCTAAGCCCTGTCCCAGTTGCCGAGGACATAAAAATAAATAAATTAAAATACCTGTTTCAGAGTGAGACAGTAGTCTCCCTTTATTCATGGTGGATACGTTCCAAGACCCCCCAGTGGACACCTGAAACTGCAGATACTACTGAACCCTATATATATTTATACTATGTTGTTTCCTATACATGCATCCCCATGCATACCTATAATAAAGTTTATTTGTAAATCAGGTATGGTAAGAGATTAACAATAATATCTAACTCTAATAAGAGTATTTGCTGTAAAAGTTATGTGAATGTGGTTTCTTTCTGGCAATTACATTTGGATACACCATCACAAAGGATCAAACCTACATGGCCTCAGGCATGAAGATCAACTTTAAAATAGCATCCCCTTGGAGTTCAAAATGACAGGCTGTTAGTCAATACAGATCCGGTTTCCAGCACATGTTTTCCAGCACTGACACTGGACGGAAGAAAGAAATGGAGCAAGCTGAGAGGGAACAGCGTCACACGCATGCCCTGATGACTTCCTTCATTTGCAGTGTATGGTGTCACTCCGGGACCACGACCCCTGTCTTTGATCACCTGCCCTGTCTCTTCTGTCTGCTCTTATACAGGACCATGCAACACAAACCCTAACGCGCCCTCGTTTTTGAACTCTATCCAGACATTTCCATATTACGTAAGGGCAGGTTTCAGAGAGGAAAATCCAACTACAGAACAATACTTAGCGGGACCTATGTTGAGGAGAAATCGCCAATTTGCAAAGCAAAAAATTAAAGAAAGAAAATAAAAAATAAAGGAAAACAGAAGAATGACAGGTAGAATGTAAACCGAATTGGAGAGCATCTGCCATACTTTCGATGGTCTTGTTGTGCACTTTTGAGAAGGAAGTCCCTCCCCCGCCCCCGACCACTGACACCACCAAATGGAGCGGGGGAGGGAGGGGCAGGGGATTTCCTTTTCAGTTCTTTATGCAATGAAATGGCATGCACTGTCTTTGCAATCTCAAGAGAAAGACATGTCACTGTCAGCCTCTCTCGGGTAGAAATACACTCAGAACCAGCCCTCCCTAAGCTAGTTCCTTCCCACTGTGTCAGTGACCAAGACCAACAAAAACAATTAACTCGTATTTGCATGATGATGTGCATTTTTCTGAACACTTCCCATATATTATAAATTTGTCCCTCATGCCAACCTTCCAGTGTAGGCAGGACTAACAGCATCACTATCATTTTGCACGTTATAATGTCTGGACAACACAGAAGACAAGTCTGAGCCAGCACTGGATTCTGACCCAAGACTAGAACTTTCTTCTACCCTTCTTTACTACCTTCCAAAGAGTGAACAAGTGGAAACTGTGGAGAGAGATTCTCCTCTCTTTGCAAATGGTCTAATCCTTAAGCAACCCACTCATCATATTCAAAAGAGTGAAAATAAATCACTTGCCAACAGCAGCCAGAGACCACTTTTCAGTCTCAGGGACTCTGACAGGATAACGTGGTACTTGTCAGGACTTGCTTTGCCAGGCACTCAGGTGTGACGGGACCATTTTTCCCTGCATAACTCCACATGGGGAGGAAAGAATACAGGTATAGACTGAAACCTGCCAGCTTTTCCCAGGGCAGAGAAGACAGCCATTCAGAGCATAGACAGGGGTGCACTGAGACTAAAAATTCATTCACCTTCTTGACCCTGTAGTCATATATTTCAAATGGCCTCCAGTCTCCCAAGTAGCTACTCCTCCATTCCAAAGGACAAGTAATGAAACATGGACCCTACAGTATGACAGGCATGTCCACAGAGAGCAAAACTATAGAGATAAATAGTTCAAGACACTCAAAAAATAATTTTAGAAATAAAACACACTATACTCCTTCGTATTTTTAGTCCAGTCAGAAGGTGGGAGGCCTTGGAAGCCATCATAAAACCTTTCTTTCTGCCTCCAGTCAAGGGCTGACTTAACCCTGTCTCACCCAGCAGGGTCTTTCTGAGTAAAAAGGTCTAGAAACTGCAAAGTTCCTGTAACTACCACAGCCTGTGTGCTTGTTAGTGAGTTCACAGATGTCTGCCATCTGGACCGAGTAGTCCCCCCTCAGAGGAAGGGGAGGCAGGGCGGAGCTGCCTGATCAATACTGTGTGACTCTGGGCAGCCCAAAGGGTCCCCCTTCCAGGTCCCTCTGGAATTCCCACAGTACACTGAGCATCCAGAGCCCCTCTGAGGCCAGTCTATTCCAACTCTAACCCTCATGCAAACTCCCTGCTGGTTGGGATTCAAAGGTCTCTTGAGACTCTCTGTCCCCGATCGATGTTGCTTAGAGGTGTCCTGTGTAAACTGGGACAAGGAGCCAGACTCAGCAGTGCGTGGGCTCAGCCAGCCTGAGACAGAACCACCACAGTCGGTTTTACCCAGGAAGAAAGGAAGAATGCTTCTGCTCAGAAGAGCCTCACGAATAGCAGGATGACATGGGGACAGGGGTGCAGGATGCACGTTCAGAGGGGGTGAGATTGCCACGACTCCCAGATCCCCTCTAAGGGGAATATCCCTTTACTATATGGTTAATATTAATATTTGAAATACAGAAGTTTAGAGGAGGAAAATCATGAGTCAAAACAGCAGATACAGCACAAACCAAAATATCTCTCCCTTCTGCTCCACTCACCGCAAATGATGGGCACGACAAAGGGTGTTCATTAAGGAATGCATAGATTTGTAAGTAGGTATATTCTGAGCAAAACAACTCAATAAAGTAACACCTTAAGCTCCAAACTTCGGTTTGTGATCAAGGGAGGCAAGCTCCAACAGGAGTCGGGAAACCATGGCTCACAGGGTAAATCCAGACTATTTTCATAAATCATGTTTTATTGGAACCGAGCCACACTCATGTTTACTTATTGTCTGTGATTGTTTTTATACTACCACGGCAGAATTGAGTGGTTGCTATGGAGACTGCATGGCCCTCAAAGCCTAAATATTAACTTCCAGGCCCATTACAGAATGAGTTTGCTGACCCCTAATCTAGAAGAGTGCTATGAAGCATTGAAAAATTAACACTTTCTCACTGAGAAAATAATAGCTGATCACAGCGGAGAAAGAGAACTTAGTTGCAGCCCCGTTCAGAATTAGACGCTGAATCACTCCTCAGGTTTTTGTCTCAGTAATCTCTCCTTCACTACTCTCCCTGATACCTTGGACCAAGAATCCTACCCCAGCAATCGGGATTCACAGCCATATTCTGTCATCTCCCTGGTCCTCAGGTCTCCCCAAATCCCCATTTCTGGATGATTTTAGACAGAGATGAGAATCCTTTCCTTTTAAAGATATGAGCACAATTTTATTTAAATTTGACACAATTTAATGAGTACTCATGTGCTACCTGTTCATTCTTTTCACTAAATGATATTCAAGGAACTTGTCTATTGCCGGTGATTATATCCCTCCTGCCTCAATACTTGATAAATGAGTGAATTAGTTAATGGAATACAATAATGTGAACCACCTTATGGGCAGTCACTGCTGCTCAGGATAGCACTGTACTTGCCATTTGCATAGCACTCCTCTTCCAAACATTCAAGCGCTGGGCATTATCATCTCATTAATCTTCTCAAGACCAGAGAGCAAGGAAGGTGACAAGGAGACAAGTTTAAACATATATTATGATAGTGAATTAATCTCTAGGTATTTTCCCAATCAATTTTCAAACACATCCCTTTTTCCTAAATGTACAGTGTCCAGCCAAAAGAGCATTAAATTGGTAAACATGATTTATTTCTTGGGAACTTCAACACCTCTAAAGTTTTCCAGTTTGATATATGTCCCCCAACATAAGTCTCTGTAGGGATGAGAACGTGGGAACAACAGGTTAAAAGGCTCACCCAGGAAACTTACGCAGCCTCAAGTATTATGTCAGCAAAGCCTCTGGTCTTGGCCACAACTCAGCCAGCCCCATGCCCTGAAGCCTGCCCTTTCTGTTCCACTCCTACGCCTCTGTGCGAGCTACAAAGGGCAAAACCAGAATCAGTGGGTAAAAGGCAGAAAGAAAAAATTTAGAGCAACCCTAAAACATAACTTTCAAGAATAAATAATGATCCAAAAGTGAAGAAAGAGGCAGAATAAGGCAGTGGTCCTTGTCATTGGAGGTGTCAACGAGGAAGTGAGAGGGTCTTTGAGAGAAATGTTACAACATATAAAGGACGTTTTTCCCCTTGGCCAGAGGATAAATGAGTTGACTTCCAAGTTTCTCAACTCAGCTCCTACAGATCTTAAAACCACGTTACAATAGATGGCTAAATTTTTAAAATGTTATATAAGTATATATGATGCATTCACTATTAAGGACATATATATACACAAAATATTAAAGCTTTTAACAATAAGTCTCTGGGGCATGTAATAATAATGATCTATGAGTATTTTTCTATATATCTTTTTTAAAGTTTTCTTCATTGAACACATTACTTTAGTCAATAACACAAAAACAATAAAGTTTTAAAAATCATTATAGAAATTCTAGGTCCAATGATTATATATTATGTAATTTGTTCTATGGAGATCACTTAGGGTCACAAGGGCAGTTAGTGTTTACTCCACAGAACAAAGGCTACAAAGCATGCATGACACCAGCAACCAATAGAGCAGAGACTCAGCCCTCCAGCTGCCTCATCTCCCAGATCTGAAGTTCCCAGTGACATCTATGGGACAGTGACACAGGGAACACCAGCCTGCTCATGTGTCACAGTTTCAGGGAGCCAATGAAGCGAAAGAGGAGCCCAATTCATTAAGAGCTGTCCAACACAAGGGGAGTCATGTTGGGCAGTCTAGCTAGCAGACTGGAGGCAGCCAAGGTTCCCCAAGGTCATCAAGTATACCCAAGAAGAGTATACCTGGCCTTTTGAGGTTACCTGTGGAAAGTCAATGTTGATATTTTAGCAGGGAGACTTTTGGGAGCTGATTGGCATAGGCACTGGCCATTCAGAATGGAGCTGGCACAGCAGATTGAAAGAGCCTGGACAGCAAATATTTACCTAGCAATGAAGAAATATTCTAATGTTTTAGCAATCTGAACATCCACATTGGTACTTTCTGACTAAATACAAACAGTAGATTAAGCAATTTGTGTAAATTCAACAGTACAACCGATTTCCCCAGCTTTTGCCTTATGACCTTTTTTAAGGTCTATCACATTTGCTCACTGCAAAAATTACTGGGAATTACATATTTTCCTGGAAACTATCCCTGGGGGTAGAGTCTTCTGAGTCAAAGATGACATTGCCCGAAGTAATGATCAAGGAAGGTTTTGTATCCAAAAGATAACTGACAAGGATCTTTCAAAAGAAAAAAATACATGTTGTATTCTTTATTGGTTGTGTAACATAAGCAAAAGGAGAAATGAAGGACTTTGAAGGGTGCCCTTGTGAACCTGATTGCCACTTCTATGTTTTATTTCAACATATAAGAGTCCTAGAAATAGAAATAGAACCAATCGATTACATAATGCCATTAATTAGTCTGAGCTGAACCTGGGCTGAATACAGACTACATAATGAGCCATGAGTCTCCATTAGACAATAAGCCAACAAAATAAACCCCTAGAAAGTCATCTATAAAGCTGCAAAGTAAACATTCTCTTTTTAAAATGTAAAACAACAAAGAGAAGTTTTTATTCTGTCCCCATTCCTCAACCTGGATATATTAAGGGTCATAAAGAAAGATTCAGGTTTTCTCCTTGAGCATTTGATAAAATTACAACATGCCATTTCCTTTTAGATCCCTTTGATAGTCTTAGTTTGAGGGGTTAACACGCACCCAAACCAGAAACTCAATCATTGATTTTAGATGCTAAGACAAAAAAATTAAAACTATTGGCGAAAACATAAAAACCATATGGAATTCAAATATTCTCTCCCTGGCCTCTCCTGAGAAATCTGTGGAAGTTAACTAAATGTAAATAGGACCATGCCTTCCACTGCCCCAAATCTTGTTTTCAACCAGATAACTGGCCAATGCTGGGATTAGGGTACACAGATATACGATATGTGAGATCTTGGCAGAACTTCAAGGAAGAAATCAACTACTATCAAGGTCAATGACTTCTTAGCTCCTGGTAAGAAACAAAACCAGCAAATGCAGATCTGTGGGAAGCAGAAATGATTGGGTAAATGGAGCTCACTTAACTAAGAACCATCATTTGCCCTTTTATGGGAATGGCCAGGTTTCTGCAAATAGGGCCGCCATCTTGGAAGAAAGGCACACAGAGACCGGATCCAACAGTTCCAGCTTTCAAGATGTCACATGCCCTTTCCATCCTAAAACAGATTAGCTTCAGCAAGGAGAAACCTTTCGAAATAAAAGTGCCATACACAGCCAAGGGCATGTTTCTTCATTCAATCAGGAGTTTAATTACATTGTTCCTGAAAAGAAAGCATTGCTGTCACAGAATGATAGTCATACCACATTGCTCAAGCTTAGAGTCAGTCATTCAAAGGCTGCAACTTTTAGAAGGTGGACAAGTCCATGAAAAATACCCCCCAATACATTATTTATAGGAAGCTCAGCTTTGATTCATTAAAAAGAAAATTCGGCACCTTCCAGTTTTACTCCTTGATATTCATCATCTTTACAGATCAAGTCAGTGCTATGACAGAAGGTGAGATATGATTTCCCCTCCTCCCCAATATTTCTGCAACAAATCAGAGACAAAATTTTGTTAACCTGATGTTTCCCATAGATTTCAGTACAATTAAAAGCCTCAAGATGAATTCAAAGGTAGAGAACCAAGTTCTAATTGAAACCACAGCTCTTTCAAGCACTGAATAATCCATCATTCAAAGTTACTACATTTGTAATGCCCTGGATGACATTTCTAATCACCCAATCCATTAAAATGCTGGACTAGTGATGGCATCTTAGTGAACCAAAAAGAACAGTGGTTGGAATATGGAGAATTATGTTGAAGTTCAATTTAATAAAGTAAGATTTCCTTTTAACACATCTCAACTTATTTCTCATCACCTTTTCACCTTCTAATAGTATTTAGATTTGATGTTTTTCAGTTTAATTCTTGGATATTAATTTCCAACAAGACCAAGTTAAGATGCCATGAAGGAGGGCAACTAACTCTTACGTGTTCATGGGAAAAATCTCTGTGATTTGAAAATTTATTTGATAAAAATCAGAGGGAAATGAAGACTCAATGGTTGTTATGGCCACGAGAGCAAAAGAGAAGGAAAATAGCAATGCCTTTGTTCTCTTGCTTGCAGAGAGCTGGTTGAATCTTAGGCTTAATACACTATCTTCCTGTGAAGTCATTATAGCACCAAAGCGCCAACCTATATTTATTTCCACCTAAATTCCCAGGGAAAAATATCAATCATTTTCTTTGGATTTTTCTGCACTATTGCATCATCCTTATCACAATCAAGCACCAACTGAGGGCCTGGGATCAGAAAAATATATTTTTGTTGTTGTTTTTTTCTTCCTTTTCACTCAACAAATGGTTTCATTAGGGAGCAACTTAGGGCATTAGTGAAATAACACCAAGCTGCACAGGATTAGAAACAAATTATTGGAATAGAAAGCATAATTCTTCAAAGCACTGTAGACTAGAGTGCCTTGAGCCTTCAGAGGTATTGGTGAGGAGTGTGTGGGGTGGCTCTAATGAAGGGGATGGATGTGCCCTGGGGAGATAGCTCGGGTGGTTAGAGCCTCGTCCTGAGGCACAGAGGTTGCCAGTTCAATCCTCAGTCAGGGTACATACAGGAACAGATGCATATTTCTGTCTCTCTCAATCTCTTCTTGCTCTTCCTCTTGCTAAAATGAATAAATTAAAAAGGAGGAGGAGGAGGAGGAGGAGGAGGAGGATGTAAATTAGTCCTGGGGTATTTTTTTTATCTCAATACTTAATGAGTACAACATTAAGTCTTTCAAGCCGATTTCAAAGTCTCATAAAGGAGCTGGGATGACACTGGCAGTTACTCTGAAAACATTGCTAACTCAAGAGCAACTGCATCTCTTAGAATGTAGTCGAGGCTCAAGCAGGAAGCACGCTAGAACTAGAACAGTACCTCTCAAACTGGCTTACACACACCTCATAAAGTGATCTTGTTAAAATGCAGATTCTGAATCCACAGATCTGGAACGAAGCTTGAGTTTCTGCATTTCTAACAAGCACCCATGTGATACACCTGGTTCGTAGGCCACACTCTGAGAATCAAGACTTTTAGAAGAGAGTTGGGCATTTCTGAGGCCTTGGAGCTAACTTTTTTCCCTCCACGCGGAAAGAGGAGACAGACATGTCTAGCACTTGTCTCTCTCCAAAAGCGATCTGCTTTGTGAAGATCATTTCCTGCGTACCACGTTCTGTAAATGATACATAGAATGTTTGAGGTTTTCTTGCTGTATTTTGCTTTGTTGTCACTGTTGCTTTAAGATCTGCTTACTTATTCAGTAAGAAGAACATAGTGTTCAATATTTCAATGGAATACTCAAATAAACGTAACTCTCCTCAAGTTTCACAGTAATTGTGTGGCAGGTAGAAAAGGAGACAAAAACTGACAAAAGGAGACAAAAAACTGAACAAAGCCCACGAACAGTGATTTACCTCTGAGGGAGAGAATTATGAAGTTTCCATCTTCAACTCACACATTTTTATAATACTGAACTTGAATTTTCACAAAAAGTATATATATATCTTTTTTTAGACAGAAATTATAATAAAGATAAGAATATAAATGCACATCAGGCTTTGGGAGGGTCAACTTTTCATCCCCACATGACTCTCAGCTCTGTCATCCTACCAGTGTCACTTTGAGTTGCTGTGACCTTATAAGAGAGAGCTCAGGTTATTGCAAAAACCCTTCAAAACTTTTTTTTATTTTTATTTATTCATTTTAGAGAGGACGGAGGGAGGGGGAGAGAGATAGATAGAGAGAGAGAGAGAGAGAGAGAGAGAGGAGCAGAAAGCATCAACTCCCATATGTGCCTTGACCAGACAAGTGCAGGGTTTTGAACCGGCAACCTCAGTGTTCCCAGGTCGATGCTTTATTCACTGCGCCACCAGAGGTCAGGCTTCAAAACTTTTAAGAGAGAGGAAAGAATCAGTTGTAAACTTTTAAATTTGAGGATCAGTGTATTTTCACTATCTGTTTACTATCTATGAAATACACAATCAGTGTATCCACTTACCCATATCTAATCATAAGTGGAAACAACGCATTCTTACCAGCAATCCCAAATTGCTGTTTTCTTTTCTAGTAGCTGCACAATAATACAGTAATTCAGGAACTGAACATTCATATCCAAATTAGTTAAGCAAAATCAGCATTCCTAAACAAAGACTCTCAACATTTTTCAAACAAGCTTCCTTGCTGGCACAGCTCTTTTATTTCTTTATATATAAAATCATACAACAGTTCCTGATTTTTATAAAAAAATGATGCAGCATCTCTTTACCAGAAAATTGGGTTATTGATTAATTGATTATATGCTGCTCACAAATGCCAACTTAAGCACAAGTAAGGAGGTACTATTGAATGTTCATAACTCAAAGGCTGTAAGACCATGCTACATAGTTGCATTATTACCATCTCCCGTTTTAATGAAGACATAGCACAGCACTTTGTTGGCCTAATTTGCACAATATATCAAAACCATGTGAAATTCCCTTACAGTACAATAGGAGAGAAATTACAACACATAGGTGACATGCAGAGCTTTGCCTAGTTGTTAAGGTAGGGAATTAGCATTCCAAAGCTGTAGTTGGAATGTTAGCCTTTTATAAGGCCGTGGTGAATTTCTTTTCAGAGGAAATTAAAGTGTATGAAGCTGTCTTATCACCTGTTAGTGAAAACTGTGACATTTGAAAATGGTTAACAGAAAATTTAGTTTTTATTTAGGTACTCAATAATCTAGAAGTGTCTCAATAAAAAAATGATCATAGGAAAATAACACCTATTTGGAGAGAAAAGGGACTATTATAAAAATAGCAACAATAATATAATAGTAATATCCACTATTTATCTAGAAATTATAGCAGCATGTATTCAAGAATGTGTATTCTAAAGCCAGAATCTGAATCATAGGCCTACAGTTTACTAGCACAAAGCCATGGGAAAATTGGCTAAATTCCTAGTGTCTCACTTTCGCCACCTGGAAAAGGGCATGATATGAGTTCCTCCCTTATTGTTTTACTATGAGGAGCAAGTAACTTAATATGGCAACACACAGCAGCTGGGACTGAGTGTGGCTGCACATGACAGAAACCCCATTACCGTGGTTTAAAACCAAATAGAGGTTTAATTCCTCACAATAACAAGAAGTCTAGAAGGGAGCAGTCCCAAGATATTCTTGCTGTTCAAGGAAGTAATCATGGACTCAAGTCTCTTCCCATTTCCTTCTCATTGTACTTAAAGGGCAATGTAATGCAATGTGGCTATTCCAAATTCAGGTCTCATTTCTGCTGTCCAGAAGGGAAGGAGGAAGCAATGAAGAAGGATGGAAGTGGTTCTTGGGTCAGGAGGGTGAACTTTCTCCAAAATCCAGACATTTCCGGTAACATGGCCTCTCCTAGTGGCAAGGGAGTCTTACAAAATAGAGTCTTTCAGTTGGCATTGCTGCATAGAAAGTAAAATGGCCTTTTATTAAATAAGGAACTAGTAGGTAATAAATATTTCACATGTAATATCTGCCATATCACTTTAAACCATACAGAGTCTCATAAATATTGGCCATTATGATGATTATTATACAGTGAAGTACAGGGGTTTTCAAAGTTCAGTGTGTATAAGGATTACCTAGAAAGCATGCTATAATTCTATTTCCTCATTCCTCCTGTTCTGCCCAAGGGCTCTGATTTAGGTGGTGTGAGGTGTTGCCTGGACATTTGCATTTTTAAAAGTTCACCAGTGCTGCCCATACAACTACACTTTGAGAAAAAAATTAACATCATCTATGTTTCTGAGGATACTCATGCAAAAGTAAAATTATCATCCTTATTTTAGACAGGAAGAAACAAGTTTAGTGGAATTAGTATTTTGCTTGTTGTCCCATTCTTACGAAACAAGATACCATTTTTTTAAAAATAAACTTATATCTTAGAACAGTTTTAGATTTACAGAAAAATTATGAAGGTAATACAAAAAGTTCCCATCTACCCTATACCAAGTTTCCCAATTATTAATAATATATTAATATGGCATATGTATTAATGAGTCAATATTGATACCTTATTAACAAAAGTCCATATTTTATTTAATTTCTTTAGTTTTTACCTACAGCTCTTTTTCCATTCCAGGACCCCACAGAGGACAGCATATCACATTTTGTCATCATGTCTTCTTAGGCTTCTCTTGGCCCTAATAGTTCCTTTGACAACTCTTATTTTTTATAACGTTGATACTTTTGAGGAGCACAGTCAAGTATTTTGTAGAATGTTTCTCAGCTGTTGTCTGCTGTTTTTCTCATGAGGAGACTGGCTTTAAGAGTTTGGGAATGGAAAATCACAGAGATGGAGTGCCAATCTCATCACATAATACCAAGGCTACTTGCTTTTAACATGATTGACCACTGCCAATAATGGCCTTGACCATCTGGCTGAGGTTGTTTTTGTCAGGTCTCTCCTCTTGAAAGTTGTTCTTCTCTACCCTGCATACTGGACTCATCGGAGGAAAGTCACTGTGCACAGCTGACACTGAGAAGAGTGGGGGTTATACTCCACCTCCTTGAGAGTAGATTATCTATATAAAGTACTTGGAATTCTTGTTCATAAGAGATTTGTCTATCTCTCCCATTTATGTATAGCATAATGGACTCATGGTATTTGTTTTGTATATTAAAATCCAAAATTACTTGATTTTGTTGATCAAATTGAGAGCTTTCAGTTAGCTCCTTGTCCTTTTGGCGTACTTCACCATGGAGGGTTCTCATTTTTTAAAGAACTTACTTACTTTCTGGCACCATAAGATGCTCCAGGTTTATCTCCTATATTTCCAACCTAAGTCCTAAAATCACTCATTCTGTCAAAAACCCCTCATTGCTTTTATTGGGAAATGATATTAGAAATTAAAATTTGGGTGTTAGATGTCGTGTGTGTGTGTGTGTGTGTGTGTGTGTGTGTGTGTGTAAACAAAAGAGTACACTGTCTTGCTTTCTTCCCCCTCACTTTTAGAAGGTGTCATATATAGATTAGTGAGTAAATGAATGAAAAGTTAGAAGATATGGGTTTCTTTTTAACAGAACTAGGAACTTCTGTATGATTTTAGGTAAATAACAGACCAACAGTCTTCATAACTTTACTCACAAACCACGTGAGTTGAATAAGCAATTCTACCCACTTTTTAGAAGTACTGGGAGATGAATGTAGATAATGGATGTGAAGGCCATTAGAAAATATAAAGTATCAGACAAACAGAAAGCAATATCATCGTAATCATTTATCAATGATTAATTATCATGGCCTTCTATGAC
Organism: Saccopteryx leptura; assembly: GCF_036850995.1. Taxonomy (NCBI): domain Eukaryota; kingdom Metazoa; phylum Chordata; class Mammalia; order Chiroptera; family Emballonuridae; genus Saccopteryx; species Saccopteryx leptura. The sequence goes on from NC_089513.1 coordinate 18,460,889, forward strand.
AAAGAACAGAAAACCTTTTATGGATGAGATAACACCTTTTTATGCATTAGTAATAAAGGATTTGGGCATCCTGGATCAAAGGGTTTTTTTTAATATACATTTTGAAGCTGTGCAGAAAGCAAAAAGATGGAAACAGGAATTTCCAGCATAGACTTATTCCAGCAATGCAGACGTATAAATTTGCTTTCTCAGCTACTAGATCTCAGAATTCAAAATGTGGTGTGTGACGGCATCTGTCCTTTCCTGAGCAATCTGTCCTTTTGAGGCCTCCCTAAAGTAATTAGGAAATGCCTTGTAGATAAAACCTGTTCGTGGCAAAATTACATTATTTATGCTGCCAAAGTGACTTCTCGGGTGACCTTGTCACTTCTCTCCCCCTTTTTCTCCTAGACTAGCACAGATCTGCTTAGGAAGAGATTAGTTAACAGAGGAGCCGTTGATGGTGATGAGAACTGGAACTGTAGTTTGTAGGTGGACGAGTGTTGGAAGTGAAGTGTTCCACCTCTTCCCTTTTCTCTTGTCTTGCAGAGCCTGACCATGTAAATAACAGTGTCCTCATAGGAGTACACTCCTTTCTCTCCAAACATCTTGCCCTTCAGACTGAACCCTTCCTCACTTGTAAAGCCTCTCTCACTCTCTCCTGTCTGCACTCACTCACTTGCTTCCTACTAACACACTGTCTGGTGACTCTGCTTCTCTTTCCTCATCAAACTGCCAAGGTCTTATTTCCCCAAGCATTCTATTAACTCTATTAGCATAGTGGCAGTGTGTCATATGTTTTTACATCCACCATAGGAGACAACAAATATGGTAAATCAAGAGTAATCTCAATAAACACCTGTTAATGGAATGAATAAAAATAGAAATAGTTTAGTGCTTCCTAAGATCAAAGGACTGTGACAATCCCTTAGTGTAATATTTTTTTTTACATAAACTCGTTCAGCAACGGTTTTCTCAATTTTAGATATGAGGACCCTAAATCACAATGAGAGTCATAGAGTTCAATCTTGATGGAGTCAAGGTTTACACCCATGTGTGCAGAAATGTTTCATGACACTCTTTCTGAGACTTGTGACTTGGGGACTCTGTTAACTTCTAGGTTAACTTCTCTCTTTCATCATCAATACAATGACAGAGTCATCTCAAACAACCACTGAGGTCCATTTCTGCTTGACCGACCCACTGAAACACATGGAGTGTTAACTTTTTCATTCTGGGAATCTTTATTAACTCCACTGTCTTGTCTTGGCTTCCACTGACTTCTACAAAAATAATATTTTAGTTCTTTACTCATTCCAGCCCTCAGGAATGGTTCTTCTAAAAAATAACACAGAGTCTATCCCTGGGATTATTATATAGGAAATAATTATTCACCTACTTTATCTTGTTTCATTTTCATATATGTGAATTGACAAATGCCCTCAATGCATTAATAACAGGGCTTAAAGAGAGAGAAAATACTATAGACTTCACAAATTTGTACTTTAGTTTTTTTAGGATTTCCTTGATTTTGAATATTTCATAAGAACTCTAGAATATTGCTGGTATAATTAGTGATAGTAGCATGTAAAGAAAAAAATCAAGCAAAAATAAGGAGGGGAGAAGGAGAATAGAATAAACTTCCCTACAGTTAAAGACTGAGTGCTCTAAAATTTAACACATCCTTAACTGAACTTTGCATGTCTTGTGCATAAGAGCAACTCGAGATTCTGTGCAAACTTAAGAATAATCATTAGATGGAAATCAATTGATTAATGCTATTTATTGGATATTTAATATGCATCCAGCATTATACTTGGCACATGGAAACATGTGACATTTAGACATGACTTTTCCAATAAATACATTTTCCTACCATCTCCAAAAGATATCCTGATTTTGAAAATAAGCAGTTTCTGACATCAAGTTTAACTTTAACACAGGTTTAGAAGTGAGGATTCTATGACTCAGATATATGGCCAAAGTACAAGTTGTTTCTACACCCTCAAATGAGTACTCATCTTCTCTGTACTGTTTAAACAGTCCCTCTTAATAGGCCTTGCTGCCACCCCTAACTATTCCTCCATCTGATTAACAGCATGTTGTCTGAAATACCACTACCCTGCTGAACACACTTCAGTATTTTCCCTATTCCCATCCCCACCCCGGTACCTTCATAAGAGTGGCCAAGTGGTCCAGTGTACTTGGGGAGGTCCCACTGTTAACCCCAAAAGTCCCACTTCCGAGGAAACCTCCCAGGTCCCAGCTAACAGGAACAGTAGGTTACCCTGTAAAAGCTGCAGAATCAAGGATCAGGGCCATGATGAGGCTCTCTGTACCCCTATTTATTTTCGTATGACCCACTCTCTGCCTGTGATTTGTTCCCCCTTTTTTTCTTTAATTCTTTCCTGAGGATTGATTAAATCATCTTTCCTAAACTATAGGGAATAAAATATTTTTTTTTCCCAGAGGGGCAATTTCTCTACTCTACAAATGGTATTTTACTCTAGGAGAAAAAAGAAAAATCAGCCTTGCATAACCTTTCACAAAAGCTCCACTCATTTTGTTCCAGGACCAGAAACAGGCCTGAAGTTTCTGAGCTCAGCAGAAACTTCTCTCGCCAGGAGGAACACTAGTGATCTTCATTCAGACTTGTTCCATGGGCACCGACAAACCCCTACGCCTTCTCCCTGTGGGGTCCGATTCGGAGCATGTCAGTTAGAGCTCCTCTCCCTGACAGGCAGTGTTGAGCATAATGGCATAACCTCCAGGTGACCCTTCTATCTGTAAATCTTTTTATTCTTCAAAAACCTCACTTACAACCCCTCTCCCCTGTCACAGACGCCCAGGCAAAGGAGCACCTCGTCTGTTTCATGCCTTGAAGACCATTCCCAATCAAAAGGTAGAATCTGATGAACAAAGTGAACTGAGGAACGGAAGAGAAGCAGAGGCTGGGTCACGGGGGTCAGAGGGACAGCAGTCAGAGGGAAGGGGGATGAGAGAAGGTGAAAGGATTAGTGAAATTATATATACATAACAGAGATACAGATAACAGGACAGCAAATCCCAGAGGGAAGGGGTAGAGAGTTAAGGGGAGGGGGACAGAAGGGGTGTAATAAGGGACACAGGGGTGGGGGGTGAGGGAGTTATATTCATTGGGACACTTGAATCCATGCTAAACACGATAAATTAAAATTTAATAAAAATTTTTTTTTTAAAAAGTGAGGCTCAGCATGGGTTGCCTGGAAACCTGCCAGGGTTTCTCTACGATCATGCATGTGACTTTAGCATCAGACCTGAGAGGCAGAGAAGGGAGGGTGGAGAGGACCCAGGGCCCCCGTGGTCCTTTCCACTGACTTTTTCCCTAGGTCTGAGTATTTTTAAGGAGAAAAGGAGGTAAAGAAAGGGGGACAATATGGAATAAAAACCAGCAAACCCTTTAAAATGTGCCCTCTCTTCGTGCGTGTTGATGAGGAAAGAAGAGGAAAGGCAGATGAAACGCCCAGGGAGCATTTTCAGAGCATTTTCAAGGGCTGTAAGTCTCAGGGAAAGGAAACATGTCATGGCCTCCGAGAAATCGACTGAACTGCAACCGGAAGACTGTTTGATGTCGGCAGAGTTTGCCATTGCACAACCAGCTCCTGAAGCTAAACACGCCAAAGAGGCTTCAACCTAAAAGCAGACTAGCCTGGAAAATGCATTTTCCCATTAACTAGATTTTTACAGAGAAGTAGGAGAAGGGGCCGCTTTCCTCGAGGGTTTTCAGTCTCCTAGGGCAGTGCTCCTCAGTCCAGCGGGATTCTAATTCAGCATGTCTGGGTGTGGCATGAGTCTGCATTGCTAAACAACGTCCAAGTGATGCAAAATCTGCTGGTCCATGGGTCCTCAGATACAGGTTCTCAGACTTGGGTGCACATTGGAATCACCCGCTGAGGCTTAAGAACTGCTGGTACTGGGCTTCCTCTTGGGGAGTTTGAATTAATTTGTACGAGGTAGGGTTGGTCCTTGTTTTACAATGAAGGTGACAGCCCCTCCTCCAGAGAGAAGAGCCTTGAGACAAATTACACCTGGCACTACACCTTAACCAAGAAAATACTTGCTTTCTGGTGTTCATGCTACGTGAATGTATCAATGAGTCTGTGGGAAATGGATGTGGTTAAACAAAGAAGTTAATGGGGAAGGTCAGTTTAGATGAGGAATCCACAGGAGTTGTGGTAAATGGTGCCAAGTCTGATCAGTATTGCACTGTGTCAGATCTAACTGAGATGAACCTGTTAGCTTTTAAATCCTGCAAAGGCATGCATGGACCATGGTCATGGTCCGCTAAACCATGGCCAACCAAACTAAGCATGCGCTTCATTTCAAAATTGCTGTTGGAGTGTCACTATCTTATTTCCTTCTAAGTTTTTAAAATTGTCAACTACAACAATGAAATTGAAAAGGGTTCTAGAGTGGCCTGTAAATTTTTCTACTTGTAAAGATTATGTCAGTATAAATCTAGCCCCTGTGAAAATAATACTAAAAATATCTAGCATTTATGAAACATTTATTAGATGGCTGGTATTGGAATAGATATTTTATGCATCTAACTGTTGGAGTGAGTGTATCTTCAATTTAGAGTTAGAAAAAAAAGGTTATATTTGCCTGACCTATGGTGGCACAGTAGATAAAACATCAACCTGGAATGCTGAGGGTGCTGTTCTTAACCCCGGGCTTGCCTGGTCAAGGCACATATGAGAAGCAACTACTATCTATGAGCTGATGTTTCTGGCTACTTCCCATCCTTTTCTCTCTTTTTTCTTTCTCTCTCTTTTCTCTCTCTAAAATCAATAAATCAAAAATATAAAAAGGTTATTTTGTCTCCATTTTACAGATGGGTAACTCGAAGTCATGGCCACTGGCTGGCAGGCTTTTCTCTCTTGCTCTGTTACCTGTCTCATCACGACCAAGGACCACAGGACCATGCAACTGACTGCTTGGCAACTTACAGTGGTAGAGAATAGGTTGCACATTCAATGACTTCTAAATGAACTGTAACTTAAATCTAAGAGAACATTCATCCATATTTTTAAGAAATAGTACCACAGAGAAACATATGGGAAAGAAGCATATTGAGAAAATGATCTGAAAACAGTTTTTTTTTAATCTGAGGTTCATTATTCCTTTTTAATTCACTAAGAGTGATCAGGAACACATGTCAAAAGAGGCCACAGGAAAAAGAAAAATCGAATGCCAAAGCTTCTTCTGTAGAAAAGGTGAGGCCCCATTTTTTCTACTCAGTGATAGCTTCCGAAGAAGTATTACCTGGTACCCATGCTTATTAATAATCATTTGCATTTGTCTAGCTCTTTACACTTTTCAAAGTCTCTACTTGGGTTACATTTGTTATATCCACACAACTCCATGTTGACATATAGCATAGATAGGTTTATAAATACACATCTCATAGTTAACAAGAAAATCAGGACAAAGACTGCCTATATAATTTGCTAAAATTTTTAAATGATTCTACTGAGATTAGAAAAAGGTCTTTGTTTTGAACTCATTTCAATTCATTCAAACAATATTTATAGTAGTCCCTCCCCTCTTATCACAAGGGGGTATATTCCAAGACTCCCCCCCTCCAGTGGATGCCTGAGCCATAGATAGTATCAGATTCTATATATGCTATGTTTTTTCCCCATACATACACTTTTTTTTCAGCCAAGGGAAGCACTTTATAGCTTCTCTTTGGCATGTCTGAATTGCCAGCATCATTACTCTTGTGCTTTGGAACTATCAAGTAAAATACAGGTTACTTGATCACAAGCGCTGTGATACTAGGACAGTCAATTTAAAAATCAAGACAGCTACTAAGTGACAAAGGGGCAAGGGCCGTCTACAGGGTGGAGAGACACTGGACAAAGGGACAAGTCATATCCAGGATGGGATGGAGCAGGACAGGAAGAGATTTCATCACAATACTAAGAATGGCGTGCAATTATAAATGTATGGCTTGTTTCTTTCCAGAGGTTCATATGAACCATAGTTGGCAGAAGGTCACTGAAACCATGTAAAGGAAACTGCAGATAAGGGGGGAGGGACTTCTGTACCGAGAAAGAGTAGCGACTGTCTTCCAGAGAGAAACTTAAGGTCTTCTCATGCCTCCTCTGCGATGTGATCATGCTTAGATCTCCTGACTGTGTAGACAAAAATCTTCTTCGAATTCACTATGCTTCCTCCTGCTCCGAGGGCTTGGCTCTCACTTTCCTTACCTAACATTCTCTTCCTGACCCTGGCAAGCAACCCCTTTTTAACTAAGTGAGCTCTTCCTTCGGGTCCCATCACAACATTCTCAGGGAAGCCTGCTTTCATCTGCTGAGTTATTCTCCTACAACACTTTCTTGCCTTCAAAGCCTATCTCATTCGAAATTATGGATTTATTAATATATTCATTATTAGCATTTCTACTCCACCGAGTTCAAAGTCCCATTACCCTCTGAGTACAGGGTCATGGAAATGTTTATAGCAACACACTGATATCCTCATTCTTCCCAGACCCAGAACTTGGTTCAAACACAACTGACACCTTTTTATGCTCCCTTCTTTTTGTGTTTGTTTTATTTTGTTTGGGCCAATCTAAACCCATGAGGATGAATGAATTGTCTCTGTCAGCCCATCTGGCTAACATTAATATATTAATGATGTAATGCATAAACACTGTAGTGGATATTTTTCAGAGTCGGCCTCAGTTTGTGTGTGCTGCTTTTTATTTAATGAGTACTTTGTTCTGCCACGTGTTCTCTTTAGCTATGCCTGTACCTGTCACCTTGAGTTGCTGATAAATTCTTGGAGAATAGAAACAAATTTAGGCCTTTTATTTAATTCTTTGTAACTCACAGCAAATGTTTAGTAACTATTATCTTGAATTGAATAATTGATTTTATCTGATCCTTATAATACCTAAATGATTGAATTAGGCATTGATAGTCCTATCTGAAAAATGAGAACACAAATTGTGAGAGAAACAAAATGGGTACCCATGAATGAGGGTACAATAAGCTAAAGACAATGTTAAGGCTACATTTTCCATATATGACTTGGAAGGACTTACTGGGAACAGCACGTTACATTTGGGACCTTGATTACCAGAAAGATATAAACAAACTAGAAGGAGATCAGGTAAGAAAAATAAACATGATTAAGCTCCTAGAAGAATAAATGAACTAAATATTTATAATCTGGCTAAGTAAAGACTAAGAGGGGAGGTAAGGACAACTCTTTGATGAATTATTTAACACAGTTCAGCACAGAAAGGCAGAGTGTCAATGAAGAGGGAAAACAGGAACCAAGAGTTGGATGACGGGAGACAGGGGAAGAACATTTAGAACAGGACTGTCTAAGGTAAATTGTAAAATAAATTTTTAACAGCAAGAACTGATAAGCTGCTGAAAAGTGAACCAAAGGAAACAGTGAATAAACCATCCCTGGAGACGTCTCAAATCAGGGAGAGAAAATAACTAGAAATTGACCTGCAGAGAACAGCTCTGCCCAGACATTAGACATGAAAGAGAGAGCTTTGCAGATTTTTCTCTATAATTTATATTCTCCTGGGATGCCACAAGGCTGAGGAAAGATGCAGGAACAATGGATTGAGGACTCTGGGTGTGGGGGGTTTGCTTAGATGTCTCAGCCTTCTCAGTTCAAGTCTCTAATGAGTCGTCACAGAGGCCACACACCAGAGAAGCCACTGCTGCTCTGTTTGATGCTTTATTTCATCCAGGGCCCTTCATTAGCCTGTCACATGGGAATAAGTGATACAATTATGAACCCAAAGAAAAACTGGAAGGTGTGCATATGTACATGTGTAAGCATAATTTTCTGTTAGAATCCCACAGTCACATATGTATAGATCCTAGACCTATACATTTTACCACGCTGGAAACACAACAAGTTCAAAAAGTCAGATTAGAATTTTAACTTAGACTTAACATCTACCATTGTAACTCTGTGACTGAGCCATCTTTTAGTAACATGATGTTCAGGGGGGTTTATCATGCCCCAAATGAGGCCTGGCACCTCAGCATCTCGCTTCCCTCTAAGCTCTAGACTACCAAGAAACAATAAACAAAGTAAGACAGATGCTGACAAGCGTTGCTCTAGGTATTCGATAATCTTACAGTAGCTACAGACCTATTTTCTTCTTTAAAATTAGTATTCATTCTGGAAAGATGCTTAAGGACAGTCAGGGCTGAATAAACACGTTACAGCATCAGGCAACAACTTCTTAAAAGTTAGGCTACTGATAATATCTACGCCTAAAAGCACAAGGTTGCCGAGTAGGAAAAAATAGAGTAAGTACTCATAATATTGATGCCTCAAATCAAGCGTCTACTCAGTTGGAAAAAAAAGAATCATAGAATTAGCTTGCTGAAATCACAAATGGCCAATAAAGTTATGGGGGAAAATGTTTTACTTTATTAGTAATCAGGGATAGGCAAATTAAAACCACAGTGAGATCTAACGCATACTCCTCAGATGAGGGCAAATTAAACATATGACAATAACAAGAGTTGGTGGAGACATGAAACAAAGGGCCCGTGGTAGGACCTATTGTCACTGCCTCCTAAAAGTAAAAGTGTCCTTCTGATGACTTGGCGACTCTACTCCCGGAGAAGCACCCCAGACATGGCAGTGACTTTGTTCTGGGGGACATGTTCAAGAATGTTTATAGCAGCATTATGGGCAATAGCAAAATACCAAAGTCCCAAAAGCCCATTAGTGGTTGATGGGATAAAGTAATAATGTGGACTATATTATGAGGCAGAGAAAGTGACTGAAATACAGCAATGTGCATCCTCATAGATAAATCACAAATACTTAATGTCTAGCAAAAACACAAATCAGAGAAAAATATATATTTATTTTATAAAGGTCAAGAACAGGCAAAGCAAAATAATATATTAAAGATGCATGCGTGTGTGGCAAAAGTATAAAAAAGGCAAGGGACTAAATAGCACAAAATTAAGAAAATTGCTGGTGGGTACACGGGCATTTGTTTCACTATAATTGTTGTTATTTTAATTCTGAATGTTATTATAATTACTTATACCAAACACTATATGTATAGTATATAGTGTTGAAACTAGTAATATAGCCAGAAGTTATCTAGTCTACACCCTATTTAACAAAGAAAAATATGATGCACAATAAAAACTGGCATATAGAATAATATCAGATTTCAGAAATGCCACAAACCCATTAGATAAAACCATTTTATTTTCTTTCCTCTACTAAGGAATGCAGGTCCTGATTTAGAATCTCTTCTGTTACTTCAGGCACAAAGTCAAGAAAATCCAGTCCCCTAGTTCTTAGCAAATCAAAAATAGAATAGGGAAGGGCTGCTTCATAAGTCTTACAACAAGGAGAAGTTTGAGCTGGACACAAGCAAGTAGGTAACATGCATTTTATAAAGCAGGGATAAAAATCATAAGAAAACAAAAGCAGCAGCCCATGGCCATCTGAAGGGGGGGAAAACAGCCATATATGATGTAATAGCTTCAGAAACCATCCCCATAGCACTAGATAATATAATAACTGAGCCACAGTGATGCCTTTGATCTCTGGAAAGGTTAATTTATTTGTATGTAATTAAAAGCAACTAAGTGAATAGATAAATATTTTTAAAGAAGATGAAAAGTTAGTAAAATCTGAAAATGTTGGTGTTTAAAGAAGCAACTTTAGTTACTAAATAAAATTGACTTGAGTAAATGATATTTCTATTAACCATTTAACTCCTTTTATTCTCTTCTATAAATGTAAAAGCAGATTTAAGAATATTTAAGATATCAGAGTATTGTTGGGTGTTGATAAGCCCTCTCATCAGATCACAATACTACACTAATGAGTTGGTGTTTTCATTAGATCGCATCATAAAGATTCAATTAATTCAGAGGAATAGGTTTGTCCTAGACACTCTCAAGAGTAGACTTCGGAGCAAAAACCAATCTTTGAAGCATGAGCAAAACACAAGGGTGAAATCTCCAAATTGCAATACACCCCCCAGTTAAGTCCCACCATAATAATCACAGTCGGTCCAAAGGGCCTTCTTCCCTTGCAACTGTGACATGACTTAGCAAGCAAGAAGTCACAGAGCTCAAATGCGTAAAATTAACCTCAAGTACCTCACGCAATCAGAAGTAGGTTATAGGCACTGGGCGCACAAAATTTAGCAAGGAGGAAGAAGTGTCCCACGCCAAGTTATTTCATAACAACAGACTTTTCAAATATGCTCAATGGTTTGTATGTTTTTAGGTTGAGCTTCCCCCCAAGAAATAAAGGCTGTGAATAATAGGGTTGTTTGGAACTATTTCTAAAAAGCGTCATGTACTAGTGTTACCACTGGCAAATTACCATCAATAGAAAGGAGGGATATTGAATCGTACACATTATATTATGTCTTTCTAAACCATACTGTTGAACAGAGTTTAGGCATTTATACACATACCTAACCATTGGCTTAAAGGGACCTGTTTGTTTGTTTTTTCATCTCAGGCTAAAATTTACCAAAGAAATTTAGAGCACTAGAGTAATTCTGATCATCAATCAACCATCCTTTCCTTCCCTGTGTTAATAAAATGCTAAACCAGAGAAATATAAGATAAGGAATGAACATACTAGTGTAGGAGGTACTAAATTGTTCTGTAATTTACCTGAGTACTGCAATTTGTAAAGGTGTATGATAATTTGCATTATATTTTTTGCTATTACCCACTTGGCATAAGTAACATGTTTTTTTTTTTTTTGCACATATTTTTAATTGGCCTACAGAGAGAAGAAGTGGGATTGTTCCTCCATTCTTATTGACTAGTTTAACCCTGGCTTTACTTGAGGTCTTGTTTTGAAAGGAAACAACTTAAATGCTTTGGCTCAGTGCCATGCTACTGATACTCTAAAACCACTGGAAATGCTTTGATCTCTGCAAAGTAGTAATTTTGAAGAAAATCAAAGTTCCAACCCCCTAACACCCTCTTGGAAAACTAGCGTGCCTAGGTTGGCATGACCTACTATCCTCAAGTGCTCACTTGTTCTGCATAGTGCTCCCAAGCCCAAACTTGAACCATATCAGCGGAGAGGCCTCCAGTTCAAGCCCGCTATGGTAAGAGCACTCCTTAGCTGTCTTTACAGTACAGTTTAACTCTCACTAGAAGCACTTGTGAAAGACTGAATATTTGTTTTGAAGGCACATCTTTGTGAACTTACAGAGCATAAGGCAGCATGTTAAACTCTGTGCCTGTGGATCAGGGCCCTGGAGTCGCAGTGAGAAAGGCTTTCTTGACTGTAGCAAAGGAGGTGGCGCTGATTGCACGCAGGTTAGCGAAGAGAGCTGCGACTCTGCAGAGACAGGCTGCCAAGAGGCGAGCAGCCCACGAGCAGCCTGCAGAACAATTCACCGGGCGTCAGGGAGAGAGTTAACCCAGTGAGTTTCAATCAAGAGTTACTAAGATCCCAGGCTATGATTCATGAGGGTATATAACTGTTGTGACAATTCATATAGCTCTTCATTCCTCCTCTAGATCATTGTAATGAGGAAAAAAAAACACATAAAAAAAGAGAGACAGCTTCACGTTTACATTTTATGAATTGTAAATGTGCACAGTGTTTATCACTTCCCTTTAGGGATTACAGTATGCTTCCAGAACCAAGTGACTTTTTATCTTGAGTTAATTAATCAAGTAATCCTCGGTGGGCTCATGTCATTATTCTTTTTACCCAGGCAAAAGGAAGGCTTCCCAAAATTTACATAATACAGTTCATCTAAGAGATTATCATCTGAGATACATTAATCCATCAAAAATTGATCATTTGAGCTGGTAGCTGTGTGATAAATACCAAAACAGAGCAATGTATTCCTAACGTGGTGCAAGGTCCTGAAAGCAGGCAGGACATAACTCCATAACGTGGGAAGGTCTACTGCCAGCCAAGAGGGGCCCTTTGCTAGTGAAACCCCAGTGGTTTCCAGAGGTCTCTAAGTAATTAGCACTCTCTTAATTTCCCCCTAAAATCATAGATTTGGGGAGATGGCATGGAAGGTGGACATCCTCTCTGTTTTGTGTGTGAGTGATTGTGTTTTAAGTTAAGAAAATGCCAGAAACCACCGTATTCTCTCATAAAGTTATCCTGTCTGGGAGAATATGAGAAGAAGTTTCACCTGTAAAGTTTAAGATGGTGAATCAGTAGGAATATCTGCTTTTAAATGTAACCTTAGGGCCCAGTCTTCCATGGAAAGAAACATTCTGCTTAGAAGCTTCAGTGCTGCTTGTGAACATGCAGCACCACCTAAGGATAAGTGTTTAGTAGGGGAAGTCAAGATTTAAATCAGGGCTTGTTACCAAAGGAGGGAACTGGCCCTAGACGACCCCACCGCGTGCAGCAGAAAACACTCCAGGAGCAAAGCACATGCTTTTAAAGACTCTCAGACTACTGGGTGCGCCAGAGAAGCAATGCAAGTCAGAGAGGAAGAAATATTTCTTCTCATAAAATGTATTGGAGGATAACTAGCATGCTGGGATTCCCTTAGAGTACTGGGGATTCCTTCCCTCTCCAGAAACAAGTCAAAATATTCCCTTCCACCCAAAACCACCTCCCCAATCTCTTGTCAAGCTTCCCATTGGCTGTGAAAGCCCTCCTCCAGTCAGTCTGCAAATACCCTGTACGCTAGGAGAAACTTGCAGCGGGGCTTCACTCAGGAATTTAGATCGGATTAAAGCTCTTCCTCTTCAATGAAAACAATAAGGAAGTTTGCTGAGAGGTTAACTTGCCAGAGAATAAGTGTAAGTCATACATGCTGAGAAGCTATAAATCTCTCCCCAGAAAAAAAATGCCTAACGGCAGCTCAAGCCAACCCAGCTTTTAAGAGCATTAAAGCAAATGCACTAAGCCTAATATATTCACATATAACACATGTGGTGACTGTTTCACATGCTTCATAACTCAGAGGGCAACTGCTGCTGGGTGGGAAATGGACGCTGTGACAGGTCGCTGGTGATTTATGCTGCGGCACTGGAGGAGTGGACAGAGGCTGTCCAGCAGCCCTCAGGTCCTGCCATGCTCCACTCACAGCAGACCCAGAAGGGGGCATCTGATCTAGCTTGGTGGGGGGACAAGAAGGGGCTAGGGAAGGCAGCAAGCCTCATTTCACCATGTCCAGGCTACAGAAACTCTCAGAGCTTTTTTTTTTCCAGTAGAATGTATCTCAAACATACAGAAGAAGAATCAATTAACATGCATGTCTACTATTTCACTCATCAACATCTCACACCTATAATTTTCATCTCATCAGAAGTACTGGGACGCTACTCAGTGCCTCTGCTTGCTTGGTGCTCAAGTCAAATACATTAGAAGATGGCATCTTACAAAAGCCAGCTGAAGAACCACCATCCTTCTCTCCAGCAACGTGTCCTCAACCTGGGCTGACACTGTGCAGGCACACCGTTGGTGAGGTCATAATAGTTTCCTAACAATCTACAGCAGCTTCTGACTTTATCTGGGAAACACTCAGTGTAACTGCTAGTCTCCATAATCCTTTGTTACCCACCAGCAAAGTCTTTAAAACATCTCCCTGAATGAGAATTTCTCTGCCAGCAGACACTTGGCCTAATTAAGGGCACCTCCTACTGGTCCTTTCATAGAGCAAACTGTTTTTTCAGCATCAAGTCCCTGCCATGGACCTGAAGAGAGGAGATAGTTACTAAGAAAAAGAGGAGAAACAGATTAATAAGCAAAAGACCAGAGTGATTTGAATTAAAAGTATCTCAAAACTACACCATTCACTTTCCTCGGACCTGTGCAAGCTACATTTATTTGCAAAGAACAGGAAGGAATTTAGAGGTACAGGCAAGCTTAAAGAGTCAGATCTACAACTTATCCACAGGTTTATCCTTCATTGATGTATAGTTTTGTGTGCCTTTTCAAACACAGACATATGTGTTGAAGAAGAAATAAAAATAAAATAGTTATATATGCCCAAACTCTCTAGACAAGAAACATAAATGATAAGAGGAATATTTAATTTAATTACATATTAGTAAAATATATAAAAATTTGTCTCCATTTATCTAACTCTACCCTTCGCAAAATCACTTGGACAATGGCTTTAAAGTATTCTAGTGTAATTGATAAAATGTCATTGTCCATTCTCACACACCTTGCCTAATGCAATATTTTCAGCCAAATCATTTCAGGCCCCTGTGCTCAGACTTTCCACCAAGGGAGGAAGGGATATCCCCTCTGAACTTGCCTCCTCCCCTCCTTGGCTGGCAGTCTCCCAAACTGTCCAAGAAAGCGCAAGCCAATCTTCTGTACAGAAGGAGGATCCTTATTGCTGTAGCATCTAGTGTTTGCTAGTATTGAGGAGGGGATTTAAAATCAAAAGACACCTATGCGTTACTTCAGGGATAACCTCGCCCACCGTCCCCGGGAGTAACTGCTGAGAACAAAGCTCTGGGTGAGAGGAACTGGCTGGAGAGGACCAGTCGAGAGGGAGAGAGGGAGGGAGCGGAGCAGGCAGCTGAGAGCGGGATGCGGTACACGCGTGCGCGCGCGGGCGCACACACACACGCACACACACACACACACACACACACACACACACGCTCGCGCGCGCGCGCACACACACACGCACACACACACACACACGCACACACACACACACACACACGCTCGCGCGCGCGCACACACACACGCACACACACACACACACACACACACACACGCTCGCGCGCGCACACACACACACACACACACACACACACACACACGCTCGCGCGCGCACACACACACGCACGCACACACACGCACAGACGAACACTGGCTCGCTCTCTGGCTCTGTCTGATAAGACGAAGGCGAGGTCTAAGGGTAGGTGTGTATGCTCAGATTCCTGTTCCTGCGGCCGCACCTAGATCTGAGAAGCCCCCAGCTGGCTCCGCGCTTGACCGGCTGGAGCCCTAGCTACGAGGACGTGCCCATTCTCTGCTCGCGTTCGCAACCCCGGGCGATGCAGCATTTAGGAGGAACAAGAGAGCCGGAGCTTCAGGCTCCGAGGCAGCTGGGTGCTTGGCCACGAATTTCCTTTCATCCCCTGTTAATTTCCTAGGCGGGAGTTGGGGCGCCCTACCCCAGCGCAGCTCATTTTCTTTCGGATTTGGGAAAAGGTCGTTTCCGAAGGGATTTGAATCCTCATCAGGCTCTCCCCCACTCCTCTCCACCCAGGCCGCCCCCTGGACCCCTGTGCCCATCTACGCTTGTGAGGCCCGGCAAAACGAGTGAACATAAAAATGACATATTTTGCTCTTTTAAAAATTAATTTTGGTGTTGAAGCTCCCAGCTCCGTATTAGGAGACTGCAGCAGCCTCAAGCATCCCTCAGATCCCTCTGTTTCCTGCTACAACCCAATCCATTCCCCAAACAGTTTTGCCATTTTTAATTAGGAACTGCGCTTGCCAAGCGCCAGCGCCAAGGGGCTGGTTGCCCGGAATATCAATCATTGGGAGTTTGGAAGTGTCCTAGAGATATGTGGAGACTTAGCTTGAGAACCGAATCCACCGTTAAAAAATAAAATAAAACACTCCTCCTTCCTCCTAGCAACTCTGTGCCCCTTTCGGCCCGTGTCCCTCCTCCGAAGTACCAAACACAGCGGCGGTCCTCTCCATTCTCAGTCTCCCCGGAGGCGCGTGTCACCACAGACAAACGACTCACCCCACCACCTACATTCTGCACAGACTTCCTCAAAGCCCCTTAGATGACCTCCTCCTCTGGACCCTTTTGCCCCAATTCTCCTCCTCCGTGGGTTTCTGGGGCTTTAAGAATCCAACCCAGTTCCTTTTAACGACATCCCCATCACCTGCTCCTCTCCGCCCCGGCCCGCCAGCTCTCCAAACCAACATCAAGGCAAGTAATTGCAAAAGCACAGATTCAAGAAGCACCAGATTTAAAACAGCAAAGGGGCGCCCCTCTCCCCAGCCGCCAACATCCTCTGCCCCCAAGAGAAACCAAAAAAATAAAAAAAGTCTTCCCGTCTTTTATCATCGGTGAGGAAATGGGGCACAGAACAAGCGCCAAACATCTTGCTCTTTCTTCTTCTACCCCGATTCTACTACTGGCCAAATGAGAAAGAAAAGGAAAGGAGGGGGGGAGTGAGAGGAAAAGAAAAGAAAGAATCTCTTACCGGTGACTTGAAGATGTGCGCTGAGCAGGGTAGCTCCGAAGAGTACAAAAGCCAGCTTGGGTACCAAAACACATCCAAGACTATTCTCCATATTTCAGCCAACACCTTCGGGGCCGGGGCTCCTGGGCAGCGGCGGCTCTCACACACATGCACTCACACACGCATGCACACATGCACACACTCCGCCGAGCCCCTTCGCCTTCCTCCTCCTCCTCCTCCTCGTCCTCTTCCTCCACCTCTTTGCCCACCTCCCCGGAGCCTCTTCTGCCTCCGAAACCTTTTCCCTTGACCACTGACAGGATCAGCAGCAGAAGGAAGCAGTGAAAAGTTCCATTCGGTCCAGGAGATCCCAAGACCCCGTAAAACCTTAGAAAACTAACTCAAGGAAACAGGGAGCAGGAGGAGGGAAGACAGGTCTCCGCGGGGCTGGCAAGTCATCAACGAACAGAATATCCAGGAGGGACCCAGAGCAGACGGAGAGCAGTCCTGTGGCTGGGCTGGGCAGTAAAAAGGGTCGAAGCTGGTGCCCTGTCCTCGGCTGGGGAAAGTTGAAGAGAAAAATCCGCGCGAGAGCTGGGGACGCTGTTCGGTTCTCATCCAAGAGCCAAGGGGATGGAGGGAGGCGAGGCGGGGGGCTGCGGGGTGCAGCGCTCTCACTTGTTACTGGGGTGTCCGCCAGCGGTGTGTGGGCTGCGAGTTGGAGCCGTACTATCCATTGATCCGGAGAAGTGGAGGCTGGGAGGGAAAATGTGGAGCCCGGAGGGGAACGAACTGGATCGGGCAAAGATTCCACGGTGGGGGAGGTGGGGGGTGCAGAGAGATGACGGCTGCGAAGGAAAAAGAGCGGTCGGTCGGAGGAGGCTTCCAGCAGCTGCATTCGCCCGGTCTACATATCAATGAGCAGGGATGCCCTCTGTGGGCAAAGCGTGGGAAGTCACTCTTGTCAATGGAGCTGGAGCACAGCGTGAGCTGCTAGGGGCTTTGAAGCTGTCCCTGCTTTTGACACTCCGTAACCTTCAGAGAACAATTCCGTGAGTGTAAAACCTAGGAGGGTGTCTAAGCGGGACCGGTGGCCAGGGCTTTACCTCCTTTCTGCCCTCAGCATTATTCAAAGCAGAATTTTTCACCTGGAAACCAGCACCTAATCCTTCTCCCTTCTGGGACAGGTGGGAAACTGAGGGCCAGAAACACACGGACAAATGCCAGGCCACTGTTTCCTGACTTAACAGCGAGGGCCCTCTTTTTGTAAGACATCTTATTTCATCTGAGTTCTCTCTCCTCTGGACCTGGCTCAGTACTCTGTTCAACCATTTTTAAAGCATTTATCATGTTTCAGGTACCCTGTTAGCTCCCAGGAAATACTGATATGAGGTTTAATAAGACTCAGCCTCTATCCTCAAGGGCTTTGTGATCTGTTGGGAGAAAGGCATAAATGAATAGTTATAAACTATTATAATAAATATGATGGTTCATTTAATGAGGAGGTGTTCTGGGAGAACGAGAGACACTTCTGCAATCCCTCGAACGTGATAGCATGAATGTACGCGCACGCGCACACACACACACACACACGCACACACACACGCACACACACGCACACACACACGCACACACACGCACACACGGGCAAGAAATTTAGGAAGGGTGGACAGTGAAGCCTTTTCAGGATACTGTTTTAAACTAACTTTTTTTGCGTGTTTTATCTCCATTGCAGAACTTCATGCTCCTTTGAAAGGAGAGATTGTATGTCATTCATCCTTACCCCCTCATAGATCTAGCACAGGATTTGGAATGAAATACCGCACACGCCAATACGGTTTCGCTGAATAAGTGATCTCACAAACAAATAAATCTGGCCAGGAGGGACGATGAACAGAAGCACCACGGTGGTAGAAGTTCTATCTTTCAAGGAGCTGTCCAGCAGCAGGCTGGCTCTATCCCTCGCTGTATCACATTGTCGATTTCTTTCTCTCTTCCCCACATGTTCTTGTCACTCTCTCAAACTTATCTGTTTCTGAGAGAAGGAAATGCAATTACCTATTTAAAAATAAGGGAGGAAATGGCATTAAAAATATAAGATAAAATCATCACTGGGAAAAGTCCCAGGATATGAGAAGTAGATGATTGTTTCTAGATCCTTGGCTATCTCCATTCCTTTCTGTCCTGAACGGGCGGTGGCGCAGTGGACAGAGCATTGGACTGGGATGTGGAGGACCCAGGTTCGAGACCCCGAGGTCGCCAGCTTGAGCATGGGCTCATCTGGTTTGAGCAAAGCTCACCAGCTTGGATCCAAGGTCGCTGGCTCAAGCAAGGGGTTACTTGGTCTGCTGTAGCCTCACGGTCAAGGCACATATGAGAAAGCAATGAATGAACAACTACGGTGTTGCAACGAAAAACTAATGATTGATGCTTCTCATCTCTCTCCGTTCCTGTCTGTCTGTCCCTATCGATCCCTCTTTCTGACTTTGTCTCTGTAAAAAAGAAAGAAAGAAAGAAACACCCATGATCTCCAAATAAAAAAAAATCTTTTAAAATCCTACTGAAGTAGCTTAGGTGGATGGGTTCTTTAGTATGGTATAGAACTCTTTGGTGATCCCAAAATTTCCCCCAAAACACTTTACACTTCTCTTTAACTGAGAATGAAGTCCTCAGAGGGGCAGGTTCAAGATCTAGGGTTAGAGTTCTTAACTGGATTCATGGATCTTTCTGGAAGGCTCCTGATAACAACCTTCAGGGGGTTCATGAGTATCCTAAAATGTTATGACAGAGGGTTGACCTCGGTGCAACTGCTATTTTGCCTGGGGAGGGACCCTTTAGTTCTCATTAGATGTGCAAAGTGAGTTCATGCACGTCTCTACCAAAGGAGGAAAGAATCACTGGTGGAGAAAGTATAATATGAAGAAAAAGCTGTAATCTCTTCCCCAAAAAAGACATAAAGTCCTCTGTTCCCCCTCATCAGTAACAGGATGTCCACAAAGAGTAGGAAGGTAGGGACAAAAATGGTCCATGCTGTTTGAATTCCTCAGAATGGACACTGCCCAGTTTAATACAGTATGGCTGATGAAACATTAGTCTTTACTGTAGTCTTTGACTCCTGAGTACTTCAGGCCAACTGCCTCCTGACCAATGAGTTTCTACAAAAGATCATCCATTCCTCTTCCTCTTAGATATACACTGTTTCCACATCTCGCTTCTGACAGTTCCTTGTTTTCACTTCCCCAATCCACTCTCCTTCTTACAGAGATGGCTCCAGATTGATTTTGGAACCTTCTCTTGGAGACAGCTTCAACATTTTCTAATTCACAGAATGGCAATTTATAATTGGGAGACAAGGAGACAGTACCTCCTTGTCACTCTTCTCAGAGGCATCAAGCCACTTCCAACCTAACCTCCTTATCAAGAAAAAAAGAAAACCGAAAGAATCAGATAGAAAGAAGACAGAATTGGGAGCCACAGGAAATAGTTTAGTATAATTAATAGTTTAGTAAAAGACTTCACATAGTCTTTATGACATTTGGTGCTTAGAATACCTTTCTGGGGTTTAATCTGGTAGTAAACATACAAATATCCAAACACAGTTTTGAGTTCTCAAAGCAAGTTAATCAATACTTCTATTTCTTTAAACTGCATGCATCCTAAGTTGTGTGTGGGTATGTGTCTGTGTGTGTGTGTATTTGGGAAGAGCATCAACAAGAAGATTCATTTTCTGAGATTAGCTCGAGTATAAATCAAATTAAAAGCATATAATTTCTTTTGGGATCCCCATTATAGAACTGCTTTTCTTATCCTATCAATTCAGAAAATTGATTATCTTTGTCTATTTCTATTCTTCTCCCAATATCATGATCTGACTTTAATAGATACTTTCTATAACATGTTTTAGAAATTTATTTGCAAAAACAATAGCATCTATGGTATACATTAGGCTATGAATTTGACTATACTGGAAATCAAATCATGTAAACATGACAATGAAATTATTCACCAATCAGTCACTTATTTAAAAAAGCCAATTATTATATTAGCCACTTGGGCTATGTGGTATCCATATAGGATATACAACTATAAAGAAGATAAGGCCATTGCCCTTGGCTAATTTGCAGTCATGGGGTGAAGGGATGTATTATAGTTGACATTTATCTGTTCACTGTTTTTTGTTTGTTGTGTGTTTGTTCAGATCTTCTCTCCCTTGTTTTGGTAACAGGTCTCACATTTTGCTCTGAGGGTACTACTATTCCACATTCTCAACTACAATGTTGAGACAACAAATCCTGAGTCCTGTTAGTCATTCTGGTCATGATGATAAAGTCAGAGCTGAACCCATCAACTAATCATAGCAAAGGAGACATTTTCTGAGGCTTCTAGAAATGAGAGGCTTTCTGTCTCCCATGGGTGTGCTGCTAAGAGAAACCTCTCTTCCTTCTGGATTGTGGAAGCATACAAGCCTCAATAAAGCTACCAGTTTAGAAGAAATCTTGGCACTCCAATCAGCTCCCTATAAAGAACCTCTGGCAGGCAGAATAATTTCCCTCCTCTCCCTTCCAAAAATTATCCACATCATAATTTCTGGAACCTGAGGCTATGTTACCTTATATGAAAAAAATGGTTTTTCAGATGTGATAAAAATCATAAATTAGAGATTGACCTGGATTATCTCAGTGAGCCCAGTGTAATCACAGGGGTTCTTAGAAAATGGAAGAGAGAGGCAGAGGTCAGGGTCGGGAAAGGAGATATGATGACAAGCAGAGGCCCAGGCAGAGTGACGCCGTGCTGGAAGGGAGCAGCAGCCAAGGGAGGTAGGAGGTCTCAGAAGCTGGAGCCGGGAGCAGAGATTCTCCCCTGGAGCCTACGGAAGGAGTCTAGCCCTATCAACTCTAACTCTGTAAGGCACTTTTTTATATATATTTCCACACGTGTAAGGTGATAAACCTGTGTTGTTTTAAACTACTAAATTTGTGGTGGTTTTTATAGGAGCAATAGGAAGCTAGCACAGATTTTGGTACTATGGAGTAAGGTGCTGCTATAAAAAATACTTGAAAATGCACAGGTGGCTTTGGAATTGAGCTAAGGGAAGAAGCTGGGAGAATTTTAAGGAAGATGATAAGAAAAACCCTAGACTGCCTTGAAGAGATGGTTGGTAGAAATATAGAACCTAAAGGTGGTAAAGGCTCAGAAGGAAACAAGGAGCCTTTTATTGGAAACTAGAAGGAAGAAGATGCTGTGATATAGTGGCAGGAAACATAACACAGTCATGTCTTGCAGTTAGATGACAAGAAGAATTTGGACGTTAACTGATATGGCCTGATTTCTCCTGGATGCTTACAGTAAGAGAGATAGATTGAGGAAAGAACCATTAAGCTTAAAGAGCCAGGACTTGGTGATTTGGGAATTTCTCAGCCTATCCAGATGACAAAAGATACTGAAATCAAGAGATTTTCAGTCCAGGATGTGTGCTCCAGAGACAAAGCTAAGGTTGTGACTGAATCACCTTTGGCTCATGCCTCAGAAAGATCAAGAGGTCCAAGAACTAGGGCACAGGAGGACTCTGTGAGGAGATGGGCCACGTGACTCGTGTGTCCGTTGAACTATTGCAGCACAAGTGGAGAGTAGAGAAGGCATCATCCAGGAAAGATCTGTAAAGGAAATTTTTATCTAATGAAGTTAATCCCCAAGACACATATGAGAGATTACCCATGTTCTTGAGAATGTTTTAAGAGTAGAAATTGCCATCTTGGACTGAAAGAGACAGAGAGGACAAATAAACGGAGGGAGATTCTTGAATGACTGATATCTCATAGGCAGAAAATAGGCAGTAAAAGTCCACAGCCACATATATATACTACCCTTCATGAAAAAAGAAGAAAGGAAGAGTAAGTCCAAGGGCAGAGGCTGAAGCTAGACGGCAGAGCCCTGATTCCAGAGGATAGAGCCACAAACCACAAAGAATTATCCCCAGGCCTTAAAAACTAATGTTATTTGCCTAGTTGAATTTCCAAGTCCTTTAGGATGAGTGAGTGTTTTCTTCTACTTCTTCCCTTTTAAACAAGAATGCCCGTAGTTTGTTTGCTCTGCCTGTGGCACCACTGTGTTTAGGAACCAAATAATCTGTTTTCTAGTTCCACAGGTTCCCAAAAATGTTCTGTTATAACTCATAGCCAGACCTGCACCCGTCTGTGATTTAGATGATGAAATCTGGGACCTTTGAGTTGATATTTAGATGAGATTTTGAACTCTGAGTTAATGCTCTAATGGATTAAATATTGGAGGAATGTTGGGAAGGGGTAAATATAGTTTGTATATGAGTAGATACGAATCTTCTGGGGCCAGAGAATATATAGATTATTTTAAATGTGGTAAATTAAGGATTTGGGGGATTGTGAAAACATTATCCTGGATTATTCCAGGAGACCCACTATAATCACAAAGGTCCTTAAAAAGTGAGAAGGGACAGCAGAGAGTCAGAGTCAGAGAAGGAGATGTGATGATGGAAACAGAGGTCGTTGTGATGCCATGGACAAGTGGTCTCCAGGGCATGACAGGCAGGTGGCCTCTAGACACTGGAAAAGGCAAGAAGTAGATTGTTCCCTAGAGCCTCCGGAAGGAACACAGCCCTCTGGACACCTTGGTGGTAGCAGTCTACGACCCCTGTTCAGACATCCAGATCTGTAAGATAATAAATCTGTGCTGTTTTGAGACACAGACTTTGTTGTGATTTGTTCTAGCAGCGATCAAAAACAATACAGTTTGAGAACGAGGCTGAAACTGTAGAACTAGAATGAGAACAAGGCTGAAACTGTAGAACTGTAGAAGGAAGCGAATTCTTTTTTTTTTTTTTTTTTCTGTATTTTTCTGAAGCTGGAAACGGGGAGAGACAGTCAGACTCCCGCATGCGCCCGACCGGGATCCACCCAGCACGCCCACCAGGGGGCGACACTCTGCCCACCAGGGGGCGATGCTCTGCCCCTCCGGGGCTTCGCTCTGTTGCGACCAGAGCCACTCTAGTGCCTGGGGCAGAGGCCAAGGAGCCATCCCCAGCACCCCGGCCATCTTTGCTCCAGTGGAGCCTCGGCTAAGGGAGGGGAAGAGAGAGACAGAGAGGAAGGAGAGGGGGAGGGGTGGAGAAGCAGATGGGCGCCTCTCCTGTGTGCCCTGGCCGGGAATCAAACCCGGGACTTCTGCACGCCAGGCCGATGCTCTACCACTGAGCCAACCGGCCAGGGCCAGGAAGCGAATTCTTGACGACCACAGAATAAGTCTCTGCTTGATGCCAGCCCTGCCTTCTGATTTCTCAGTTACAGGACTCAACTAGTAGTTATTTTATGACTTAATCCAGGTTTAAAAGTACCAGTATCTGCCTTTTACAACATACAGGATCCTAAATAAGCTGATTAAAAGCAAAGTTGATCTTCATTAAGTTCATGAAATTAATGGCTTTTATGTAGTTCCAGTTTTTCATCCAGTTTTTTTTAACTAGTTTTCAGATGGCAGAAGCCACCAGTTTTCAGATGGCAGAGGCCATCAGAAGTCCAACCCTGGGTGTATGATAACATGACAATGAAGGAATGACTTTCTTATGATGAGTCAGCTAACCTTTCCCAAGGCCCAATGTCTATGTAAGATAACTTAGTGGTGGAAAGGAAGGACAGAAAAAGTTCTTGCATCCAAGAAGACTCTACTCTAGACAAAGGAGAAACATCTTTTATGGCCCGTGCTGACAGAAGAGGGTAATTTACACAGAAGGAGAAACCACTCCCCCCTCCCCAATCATGAGAAAGTCCTAGAGGGCTTATGCTTTAAAAATACCCAACATTTCTGGAATCAAATATTTTCTAAAGTGCAAAAATTACTTGCAAAAGGATGGTTGAATCACTTATTTTTAAAATAAAACCTTTAAAGAATAGAAGAAATATTTATGACTCCAAATAGGCAAGTTTCCTTGACTTACATGAAAAATGGAAAGGCTATAGTTGTTTCTAACTACAGGCAAGTGAGTTTGAAATCAGTTCCAGGCAGGATATAAAAATTAGTGATTAAATACAGGATTGATAAATACTTAGGAAAAGGTGTGAGATCACTAGGACTCTGCATAGGTTCAGTTAGAAGAAACTAGTGCAGATTGCAGAAGCTGCTGCAAAGTATCACAGATAAATCCTTATCTGGCTTTCAGTGAGGCATTTTACAGAGCACTCATGATACTGTTTTAAATACCTAAGTTAAAATAGGACCAACACAATGACACAGTGTGGTAAGTCCATAGTACTAGTACTGCAGTGTTTCTTTATTGGTCAATGACATTAATGCCTACTTTGAAAAAATTTCTCCCACGACTTACCATAGGGCTCTGCTTCCCTTTGCCCCCAGAGAAAATGTTTTTTAATTGATACCAGGGATAGAGACATTAACATGCTTAACAAATTAGTTGAAGACATAAAACTAGAAGGAATAACTAATGTATTTGTGGACAAATTTAAAATTCAAAAGGTCTCAGTAGAATGAAATGATCAAATGACTCTAAAAAAATTAAAATGAACATAAACACATACTTCTAAAGGACTGCATTTATTAACTCACCACTCCCAAAAAATTCTCCCAATTCTGTAAATAAAGATTGGAAAGAAGGCATTTCACTTCAATTGAGTGTGAAAAACAATGAGCATTTTAATTGACTTTAGGCTAGATAGGAGAAAACTGTGTGATGCTTCTGCTGACAAATCCCACCATGTTAGAGCATCCTAGCCCAGTGGTGTACCCAAGCTAGGTTGGTAAATGCCGCTCAGCTCCCCAACAATATACCCCGGGGTTTCCTCTGCAGAGACAATGTAGTCCAAAATCACGTGTCCTCCCTCTTTGTGCTTTAAATTATCTCTTGTGCCTTTACAATCCTAGAAATGTGAGAGAGTCTCCCATTAAGCTTAGAATTAAAGTTTGTATGAGTCCTGGTAAATACATTTTATATATTTAATATTGTATAAACATGTATATCAATTTTATATTAATATTGGAGATTATAATATCACATTTCAATATATATTTAATAATTTGGTCCAAATAAACCGAACAGACAAACCAAGAAGATGGTTTCCTATGGTCATGTCTGTGGACCGAGAAGGGATGAGAATGTGCCTCGTGACCACTCTGGGAAGAGACTGAGTCCCACGTGGAATAGAAGAAGAGCAGACAACCCCCCACGTCCCCCCTGAGATGCCTGTAATATGCCAGGCTTCATGCCAGGCACTTGACATATGTCATCTCCTTAATCCTCATAAGAACCTTGTGAAGTATCATTCTTCCCATTCACAGATAAGGAACCTGAAACTAAAAGAGTTGAAGCTGCCAGCCCAGTGTCACACAGGTAATAAGTCCAAAAGGTCAAACTTGACCAGCCCAACTCCATGGATGCTCAGTCCCCACCACGCTGTGAGCTGCCTCCCAGATCCACACAAGGCAGTAAGGCAGCCATAAGATCCTTCTCTGCAGAGAGCAATCCTTCCTTGGGTATGGGCTGCATCTTTAGCGATCTCTTGTATTTTTTTTAATGAATTCAAAGAACTCAAGAACAGTGCTTTGAATAAGTTCTGATTACGCTGTGGGCAATTACCCCGGACTCTGGGCAATGCTGGCTCTCAGCACTCTACTGCAAACTGCTTGAAATGGCTCCCATGTCTGAGCATTAGAAACCAGACAGGGTCCCTCACAGTCTATCAACCCATAGTCCCCACCCGGCCTGCAGATGGCTGCCCATAGGGAAGGCAGAGCTGGCCCATCTCAATAATCGTCCTCAACAGTTATCTCCAGGAAGCTGAGTCATTTCCCCCATAATAACTGATGGCAATGGAGGAAAAAGCCTTATTGATTTCCAAAATGGCAAGGGAGCTTTCTCTCTATCTCGGGAAATAGCCAAAGCAAGTTCTTCTGCAAGTAGAAAAGTGTCATTTTTGCAGTTGAATACTCTTGAAAATTGGTACTTTGGTACGACTCTATTCTGCTTCTGAGGCTGCCCAGGCTGCTGCAGAAATAGCCTCGCTGCTGCTACAGTGGTGAGCTAGAGCTTTAATTGAATAATTTCCTGTCTCTGGCTCCACCATGTGAAGTATTACGGAAGGCCCAACTGCTGGCCACGGTCCAGGAGAAAGCCTGTGATGTGGGGTTTTTTTTTTCTTTTCTTATATAATATGGGCTCTCTCAAGTCCATGGCACTGAGAACTCTTAAGAAAAAAGGAAAGGAGAAAAGTTCATCTTTTTTGAGGCTCAATAGTAAAGGATACAAGGGAAACCCAAAAAGCCAGAAAGAAAGGCTGAGCTCCACACTGGACACAAGAACAGGTAAGACAACGGGGGAGAAATTACACCCCTGAGCTGCTGGAAGAGAAAGGGTTGAGAATGCTACAAAATCATCATCCTCAAGTCAATGAAAACATGAAGATCCAACGCTCCAGAGGGTGAAAGGCAAACATTTTCATTGATTTTTTTTTTTAACTAACATCTGAAAATATAGGCACATCAACTTCTACACAGCCCTGCCTTTCATCATGAACGCACTGACTGCATCTCCAAATCTACTCAACTAGTAGTTTGGGTAACTTCATGCTTATTTCACAAAAATATGAATATGTAATTTTTTAGACATTGTTTTAAGTTCATTTAAAATAAAAAGGCCGATGCAACATTAGAGGCTAAATTGATTTTGCACATATGAAAGATCAACTTTTCATCAGCAGGAAACAGGTTTTAACATATTTTTGGGGGGTTATTTGGCCTCCTCCCTAAAAAAGATAAAAAAATTTCTGATGACAATATTTTCTTAGGTTTACAATAGAAAAACTAACAACAGGAAATGGATTATCTAAAGACAGTACATCAAGACAATAAACTAAGTTGTAAGCCTTACATATGATGCTATGGAAAAAAATATTTAAAGCCACAACATTGTTACATCTCAGAAAAAATAAAAAAAAATCCAAATTTCCAGGATTGTATGATCCTACTTTTTAAATTAATATGCCCCCCCCCATACACATACACATACAGTATAGCATGGTAGAAAGAACATGGACTTAACAATCAGCTAAACTTAAGTTTAAGGCAAATCTAGGCACTATATGACTTTAGTCAGGTTAAAATTTGAATCTCCATTTCTTCTTTGTAAAATATTCTGAGCTTCCAGCTTTTTACTCCACACAATCTCTTCCCAACACAGCCAGACTGTTTCTTTTCAAGATAAGTCAGATCAAGTCACTCTTTTCTAAACCTTTTCATGATTTTACATCTTATTCATCTTACTCAAATTCAATTTCATCTTCCTCAAAACTAAAATTATTTTTTTCTAAGTAAGAGAAGGGGAGATAGTAAGAAAGACTCTCACATGCGCCCAACCAGGATCCACCCAGCAACCCCTGTCTTGGGCCAATGCTTGAATCAACTGAGCTATTTTTAGTGCCTTAGGTTGAAGTGCTTGGACCAACTGAGCTATCCTCAGTGCCCAGGGCCAATGCTCAAACTAATCAAGCCATTGGCTGCAGGAGGGGAAGAGAGGAAAATGGAGGAGAAGGAGGTGAAGAGAAGCAGCTGGTTGCTTTTCTTGTTTTCTCTGATGAGAATCAAACCCAGGATATCTATGCACTGGGCTAACACTCTACCACTGAGCCAACCAGCCAGGGCCAAAACTCAAATTTTTTACAATGGCTTATAAATACTATAAAGACCCAAAGGACCTGCATTTTCCTCTGCTTTGCTGTCTGACCTTGCCTCCAAGTTGTCCCTCCACTTAGTCCTCTGCTCCAGCCACCAGCCTCCTGCTATTCCTGGGAAACATGGGCACCCTCCCACTCCTAGGCTTTTGCATGAATGTCCGCTCTCTGGGACATTCCTTCCCATATATCTGGAAAATTGCTCCCTAACCTCTCCAGGTCATTGCTCAAAATCACTTTCTCAGGAAAGCCTTCCTAGGTTACCTTTCTTACAGAAGGTGCCAGAAAGAGAATACAGTTTTAAGTCAGAAAGTCAAGGAATCAGGAGATTTGTTTGTATCCTCGAATTATTTTCTCCACCCCATCATCTTTGCTAGTTCCGGCTCACTCACCCCCTCAGTTCTCACTGTCACCATTACAATGTTATCACATACATAACTGAGAAGAGCGACCTCCCGCCCCATTATATCCATTCATACCCAGGTCCCTCTCCTTCATTGCACTTATCACAGTGCTGATTCCATAGTTCATGTTGGTTAATGTCTATCTTTCTCACTGGACTGTGAGCAAGATAAAGACGTAAGATTTTGCTTGTCACTATATTCCTAGCCATGGTATGATGACTGGCACATAAGAGGTGCTCAATGTGTACTTTTTGAGAAAATCAACACATTGCTATTGCACACAGTCTTGTGGAAGGAGGATGTCTGGGACCCAGAGGCCCAGCAATCTTTAACCTTGTCTCTCCGCAGACAGCAGATACACCAGGAACAGCCCAAGTCAGAAAGGACAGTCCTAGCACAGCATCCTATGCTGCGGCTGTGGCCTGGCATCAAGACTGGGCAACTGGACCAAACCATGGGACAGTTCCTGCAAATATGTAGGCACCAAACTTACCACCAAAGATTGGACAGAGGACAGTAAGACAGAGATCCACCTCAGAAATCAACTGCAGGTGGGCAGATCCACACAATGGAAATGGTTACACACAATATGATACCTTTTAACGTAGCCATCAAGATCATTTAGGAACACGTACTCACAGTAGGGTGAGTTCTTATTATTTATTGTGAGTGGGTGGCTCCTGAGAAACACAGAATCTATAACTATATCTGATTGGCATTGTATAAAAATTCCACAAGTAAAAAAAAATTAGCATGAAGCATGACAAAATGTTATTCATAGATCTCCCTGGAGGGTGAGGCTATGTGTGATATGTTGTTTTTCCTTCTTTTCATTGTTCTGAATGATAGACGATTAACATGGGCTACTGTTAAGATTGGGAATGCATAATGGGGGAGCATATCTGTCGTTTCTGCAGCATACATCCATTCATCCTTCTTCAGACTGCTGAGCATTCATCTCTCTATGAGGAACAAAGCCTTCTCATCCTCATCTGAAGATGCGCTTTGGACACACTCCCCAGCCACAGTGATGTGTTAACAATGTGACTCTGGGCCACCCAGAACAGTGGACATGCAGGGGGACTGTCCAGGACACCGCAAGAGTGTGTGCTCTCACTGGATTTGAGCTGAGGACATTTCAGGCCTGGAGCTGCTGCCCTTTCCTTCAACGTGAGGTCCAGTCTGGCTGGGGATGAGCCACCCCCGGGAGGAGAACACAGCCTGGAAAAAGAGTCCTGGTAACATAGCCAGAGCCCTGATAAAGTTGAGGCAGAACGTGGTCATAGCCCCAGGCTTGTCAGTTACTAGAACTTCCTTTTTGTTTATTCAATTCAGTTTGGGTCTTCTTGCAACCAGTGAAGTCATCATGAGTGACAGTGGAAAATGGCCTTTTCCCCATGTGCTGGAGTGATGAGGACAGGGGTGCAACATGCATAGGAAAAGGCAAGCCTTTGTAATTGTCCAGGCTCTGATTTTCACATGGTGTGGGCTTTCTGAAAAGTCTGAGAGAGTGTGAGCTAGTCAGTCTACACACCACAATCAAAGGGCAAATGTTACAGTGCTATATCTTGAATCAATCAATATAGTGCTCACTGAATCAACAACAGACCTGGGTGTCTTCTCCAATATACGGTTTTTCCATAAATAATGTCATCTTTCTTGCTTATAAAACACAATCCCCATGACATGTTTTTAACTAATGTGAATATAAAAATAACTTATGTGGACACAACAGTTAAATTCTATTTATAATATACAATTTGTTAATGCAAACTCATATGCAAATTTTAAATGACATCAAGGATAAATAATATATTTCTTTAGAAATATCCTTTTCCACACTCATCTTTGAGCAATTGTACCTATAATCTTCGCATGCATTCTTAGCGTCAGCATCTGCATACTCTCAGGAGGTGTTTCTCGATCACGTTTATGACTATTTTCAGAGCACATCATGTTCTCATCCTGTTAAGTAGAGATTCAGCTCTTTTGAATCTATAGATGGGTATCCCAAACCACAAGTGGCCATTCCCACAGCATTGGAGCAATTTATTTCTCCATTCATTCCATTGCTGTAGAAACAAAACATAACCGCTTTCAGTATTGCTTTTGGGAAATGATCATTAAAAGGCTTAAGATTACCTCCTATACTTACAATTTTGAGGCCATATCCTCAGGAGTAATTAATTACTAACTGGTGCTTTTTATAAAAAAGCTAATTATGTTAGTGAACTGTTTAAACATACAAAACTGTTATTGATTGAGATCAGCTCAGACCTAATATGATTTTCCTAAAAGGTGTTCCATTATTCATAATCAAGTTAATAAAGGAAGTGCTCTTTAATATCTTCAAATCCAGGGTAAGAGATAACTTTCTTAGGAGAAAAATAATTTTAGTTTTGGGCATGTGTGATTTTTTTTTTTTATGTGTGACATTTTGAGGTATGGTTATGAACAGCTTAACCAGGGTGTAGGCCCTGACAGAGCTTGTGTCTGACAGGGGCAGCAAACGTCCCAATAGACAAATGCAATTCAGCGTGACAGACACTATCAGTTGGGAAGTGCTGTATGTTGAGGAAGCAAAAAATGGGGACATTCTCTCTGGGCTCCAGAAGGTCAGAGAAGACTGCCTTAAAAAAGGAAAAGTTAGGCAGCCCCGGAATAATGCATAAAAATGAACAAAATAAATGTGTGTGTGTTTGTGTGTGTGAGAGAGAGAGGAGGGGATGGACAGTGGATTGCAGGTGGCAGGACAAGGGGGGAATGTCGAGGCCCAGACTCAGCGGCTGCACAGGCACAGGTGTGGAAACTGCATATTTTATGGGAAAAGCTCCATCCCGCTCCTACAAGTTCAGCTGGCGGTTGGGCGGGTGGTTTGCTTGTTGCTGTTGTTCAGATATTTTACTGTGTTGAGAGCAGCGGGGACACTATGGACAAAACAGAGCCCCGATCTTCCGAGGCTCCAGGGTTTCCCAGGACAATATGGCACTTTCCTGCCAGATGGAGAAATGCTAGAAATAAGCAGCATTAGCACGACAGGCCATAAACGGGATCATTTAAAAAGTGCCTGAAATTCCAAGATGCGAAATTATTTCACCAAGACGCGAAATTATTTCAAAGAGCCATGGGAGCCAAGCTCTCCTCCCTGAAGGGAGAGATTCTTGGTCAAGAGATGCCCCCAGATCCTGGCTCTGCCCACCAGTCTGGCATGCCAATGGCTCAGGACTCAACTGCTTTAATGGGAGCTGAGATGCGCTTCCTAAACTGGTACCTCTATTCAAAAGTATATGAACTTTCACTGTGCATGAGGAATGGGGTGAAGTGATATGCAGGACACAAAACTGAATGACTCGTCACGTTCCTGTTAGCCATCACGAGGTTACAAGGCAGGAAGGGAATGACAAGGCTCTATGCTGAATAAATTCAGTATCAGACACACATAGATAGCATATCATTATGTGCTCTGTTGAATCACTTAAAAAAAACCTTAGAAATACTATATGAGCGGAAATAGAGGAAAACTCCCACAATTATAGTGTGATAAATGTTAAATTGTTTTTAAGAGTTTGACACATCCAATCGGTTTTAAAAAATATAAAATGTAGACCGTGTCAGCAGTTGAGCTAACTGGACGCAGAGCCCCTGGCTTGGAGCTCGGCTCATTTTCTCGGCCCTGGTATTGACCTCAGCATTTGCTGAAGACCACGCCTTCAAGTGTCTGCAATTGATTTCAACTTGCAAGGCCGGAGGGCTGCAGGCACACAAAGCCAAGCCGATATTATAAGGCCACATTGGTGGGTGAGTGATTTTCTTGAAGGAACTGCTGTCTAAGGCAGAAGAACAGAAGCTGGCCTGGGAGTCTGGGCTTTAACTCACGTCTGATCATGGGCAAGGTCATTAATAAAATGAGGGAGATGACCACATCAGTAGCACATCAGAATCATCGGAGACGTTGGTTAAAAATACAGATTCATGAGTACTGTCCAACCTGTACTAAATCATTATCTCCACGGGTAACGTCTGGGCATCTATACTTCCATAGATCTTCCCAGGAAATTTTATATAGGAACCACAGTACTGGGCAACTGACCCGTATTCAGAAATCACTGAATTAAGTGATCGTCAGAGCTCGTTTCAATTTTAATTTTTTTTCTGGTCTGTAATCATACACAATCTTTTATAAATATGCCAAAGTGGAGGCTTCATAAGGACTAGTTCCTAGATGGTCAAAAACACCTAAGTTGGTAAATCTATCCTAAATTATCTCTGACATAGTGAAGCAATATTGTACTTAAAACTGACCTTGACTCTCCCAACTACATAAATAAATTAAATAAATGCCCTGAAACAGGTATGGTTCTTGTTCCCCTGACGTAGCACCCAGACTGCCATCGGCTCTAACGGTAGTCTCCAAAAGTAGTTCCCAAGTAGTTCTAAACAGTGGTGATAGAGTTGAAATAAAGTGCCGAACTACGATATTACTAAAGAAAATGTAAGGTGGAAGTACATGGGTTTTGCTTCAGAGGATCTAGTTCCTCCTTTATCCATTCTTGAGATTTTATTATTTAAGTTATCCAAACTGGTAAATCCAAAATAAAGCTTATCTGAAAGTATGAATAATAATAAATAATAATAATTCTAAGATAGCAATAAAAAAAAATAGACGGCATATGCTCAATAGTAATAAAGACAATCTTGTATTTGTAATGACTTTTCCTGAAAAACGATAAAGCACATGACTGATTTATGACTAGCCTGGCATGAAAAAGTACATATACAAGTTTACAAAGCTGCAGAACTTGGGACTCAGTATCTGAGTAGCACACGGAGTCCTGGAAACACAGATTCTTTACAATGTTCCTTTAAATACCAAGCTTCCCTAGTGCATTCAAAATTGATTCAATTTACAAAAATTCAATGTCTACTCGACTTTTCAGGAGCTCATTCATCTATTACACACAATGAAATATACCTGCAAGACTCATTTATCCTCCCAATACTCTAATTTCTCCAAAAGCATTAATTATTTTCCACATTTTTGAGAGACACAGAACGATGGTACTGCTTATTGTGTGAGCAGAGAATGAAATGAATTCTACTTGAGAGAATGATTCACCATAATGATGACGATCGCAATGATGACAATGGTAAACGTGAATTGTCCAGGGTCTGAGAATCACTTTTTTTTTTTAGTGGCAATCACTTTTTTTTTTTTTTTTGTATTTTTCTGAAGCTAGAAACGGGGAGAGACAGTCAGACAGACTCCCGCATGCGCCCCACCGGGATCCACCCAGCACGCCCACCAGGGGCAATGTTCTGCCCACCAGGGGGCGATGCTCTGCCCCTCCGGGGCGTCGCTCTGCCACGACCAGAGCCACTCTAGCGCCTGGGGCAGAGGCCAAGGAGCCATCCCCAGCGCCCGGGCCATCTTTGCTCCAATGGAGCCTCGCTGCGGGAGGGGAAGAGAGAGACAGAGAGGAAGGAGGGGGTGGGGGTGGAGAAGCAAATGGGCGCTTCTCCTATGTGCCCTGGCCGGGAATCGAACCGGGTCCCCCACATGCCAGGCCGACGCTCTACCGCTGAGCCAACCGGCCAGGGCCAGTGGCAATCACTTTTATTTGGAGACTAGTGATCTTACTTATTATACTCGGCCACCATCATGGTCACTGAGTATTATAAATGGTATATCCCTTTTCAATTTCTACCACATAATATCAAGGGCTCACCCTCAATGAAAAATGATCATACTAATGCATTCAACAATTAAGCATCATCATTTGATCGAGATTTACTGTGGCAGACTCTGCGGATTATTGACTCGAGAGCGGTGCTTCCTCCCTACGCCCCTTCTTCCTAGCTGCCAGAGCCTGTGTCCACTCCAAGGGCTGATAGAGCAGGTTATTTGCTTCCCCAAATTGTTTTGCAGCCAGAGCATACACAACATACCTAATATATCAGCAGTGGTCTGCAAGAGGTTTGGGAAGGAAATTCTCCTTTATTTCCTTTTGATGTAGTTGTGTAAAGGGGTGAAGACTGGAGCAACACCCATCTTGCAAAAAATCTTGCAAAAAAAATTTGAGGTGGAATGACCCAAACAATAAAAACTGCAATTCTGAGAGAGGTAGACTGGAGACAGAAAGTACCCCGGTGCACCAAATCTTTGTAAGGGATATAAAAAGGTGTAAAAAGGTGTAAGAATGGGGCCTTCATGCCCAACCTTATCCCAAGGAGCTGATATTAAATACTTATGTTGCAGTCCAGTTTGGTAATGATGTTGCCCTCTCTGGGTAGTGAATACCAGCAGGAAAATAACATGACTTTTGCATCATCGTATCCCTTGAACCAAGAACAGTACCTACAAACAGTACCCTAAATATACAATATATGGCTAAATGAATGTTAAACCAAGTACAGAGGGAAATCGCATACTGAACCAATTTCTTCAAAAAACTGCCCCCTGAAATTTTCCCAGTTCCCTTTATTGGTCAATGAAAATAATAGAATAATTGTATTATTCTAATAATAAAATAAAAATTAAAGGTAAGCTAAAGTATATACAAGCAGTGCCCAGGTTACAAACAAGATAGGTTCTGTAGCTTTGTTCTTAAGTTGAATCTGTATGTAAGTTGAAACAGATATATTTACCTGTTAGATGCAACTTAGATATTTGTCTTAACATAATATTGATGTTTACGTTTCTGTGCATATATATATACTGCTCTCAAAAATTAGGGGATATTTCAAAATGAATATGAAGCAATAAAAAAAGAAGCATTTGACTTTTTTTTTTTTTGTATTTTTTTTTTCTTCTGAAGCTGGAAACGGGGAGAGACAGTCAGACAGACTCCCGCATGCGCCCGACCGGGATCCACCCGGCACGCCCACCAGGGGCTACGCTCTGCCCACCAGGGGGCGATGCTCTGCCCCTCGGGGCGTCGCTCTGCCACGACCAGAGCCACTCTAGCGCCTGGGGCAGCGGCCAAGGAGCCATCCCCAGCGCCCGGGCCATCTTTGCTCCAATGGAGCCTTGGCTGCGGGAGGGGAAGAGAGAGACAGAGAGGAAGGAGGTGGGGGTGGAGAAGCAAATGGGCGCTTCTCCTATGTGCCCTGGCCGGGAATCGAACCCGGGTCCCCCGCACGCCAGGCCTACGCTCTACCGCTGAGCCAACCAGCCAGGGCGCATTTGACTTTTTTAATTAACAAGAACATCAGAAAAGCAAATGACAAATCAAAAAAGTTGTTCAGTTATGCAAATGAGATGCAAAACCACCCTTTATTTCATTGGTGAAAATGCCCTATACAAAAGGCTGAAAGTACTGGAGAATCTGCACGTTCCCTCATCCCCTAATTTTTGCAAATACTGCATCATTTTCAAACCTAAAAAACCTATTTTGTTTGTAATCTGGGGACTGCTTGTGTAGATTTTTTTTTCAGTGCTTTGGTCAATAGACAACATACTAAACAAGCAGGGTTGCGAATCAGCCTTAAACTGTCATGACAACTTTGTCACTTCCAGTCATGTGGTACCCAGCATGTTACACATCCTGCCTCACATTTACAACTGGGGGGAAAATGATGACTTCCAGGCTTGATAGCAAGTATGAAAACGTTTTCCAATTTGTAAGTCTCTATGAAAAAGTTTCACTAGTATAACTGGTTAAGGGTGTTGAATCTATTCTAATATCGTATTCAAATTGTTTTTTATTATTTGTTGCATTACAATCATTCAATATATTCTGGGGCAAAGGGTAAATTACCCCCACCAGAATAAAAGCTATTACCCAGACCAGAATAAAAGCTGTTAGATTTAAAAAACTGAGTCTTCTCCATCCTTGAGGGTAACTATTTTTCTTATTGCTACTTATTTTGCGTCCAGTAGGTATCAGAGACATCTTCTCTTGGGCTAGGTGGGGCGATTCGGAGAGGCAGAGGGAAGTAGGCTTTTGATGCCAGGAGCAGAGGGCATGGAGGCAGACGTGGTGGGGCTGGGAACATGGGAGGACATAGAGATTGTGAATTTCAGAGGCTCCAATCAAGGAGGTGGTCAGGGCGTGCACATGGTGGATACAGATCTCTCCAGCTGCCTTCCTGCAATTAGAAACTGCTTATGGGCCCTAACCAAGACCTGTGCCAACCAACCACTCTTTCTATGAAAAGATGTTTGCATTGCTAGACCTATTAGCTGTGTCCGGTGGGAGAAATGTGCAGAACTTGACAGGCCTTTATCTTTTCTTGTCTTGCAACACTGAGATCACTGACTTCAGGGCTCCATGATGCACTGGAGAGAACAAAGGAAATCCTGCCAATCTAGAAAAGAACACAGAGGAGAGACCAACTCTGAATGTAGGGACTGGAACTGAGTGGACCAGGGCCGAGTCAATGGAGAACACACTACCGTTATATTAGTATTATAGTGCCAAACTCTAGCTCTAAGATTCATTGTAGTAGA
Organism: Saccopteryx leptura; assembly: GCF_036850995.1. NCBI lineage: Eukaryota > Metazoa > Chordata > Mammalia > Chiroptera > Emballonuridae > Saccopteryx > Saccopteryx leptura. The sequence continues at coordinate 18,497,613 of NC_089513.1, forward strand.
TCAGTGTGTTTAAAAAAATAGCAACAGATTTATTGAATCCTTCATTTTCTGAAATCTTATTGCACTTAACGTGAATATAAAATAATTTTGCAATCAGTTCTTCATTGTTGATTTTTACTTGCACAGATCTCTGATATCCATCTCTTTGTTTATAACTCATCTTGCTTTTAAATTACCTTTTTTTTTTTTTTTTTACCGAATGGACTGTGCACATAGCAATCAGATGAGGATTTCAAATATTCATCTATGATCATGCCTCTTCTCTACAAAATCTTTTTTTTTTTCTGAAGTGAGAAGCGGGGAGGCAGAGAGACAGACTACTGCGTGTGCCTGACCAGGATCCACTCGGCAAGCCCACCAAGGGGCAATGCTCTACCCATCTGGGGCATTGCTTCATTACAATCTGAGCCATTCTAGTGCCTGAGGCAGAGGCCATGGGGCCATCCTCAGTGTCTAGGCCAACTTTGCTCCAATGGATCCTTGGCTGCAGGAGGGGAAGAGAGAGATAGAAAAAGAGAAAGGGGAGGAGGAGGAGTGGAGAAGCAGATGGACGCTTCTCCTGTTTGCCCTGGCTTGGAATCAAACCTGGGACTTCCACAAGCCAGGCCAACACTCTACTGCTAAGCCAACCAGCCAGGACTCTGCAAAATCTTCTCATATCTTCTTGTCACCAGAATTAAATTCTAATCATTTAGGAACTGGCCTCCACATTTCTTGTTATTTCATTTTATTCCCCTTCACACGCTTTACTATTCAGCCAAAAGCCAATGTCTGCTGTCTGAACTTAACCTAGTTCTTAGCATTTCCACATCACTGCCTGTACCTTTCCTGCTGTCTGGGCTACTATTGTCATTCATACACAGCTGCTGAAATCCTACTCTTTTTCATGATGTCCTGAACAGTTACTTTATCCTTGATGATTTTCCCTGAAATCTTCTAGCCAATTCTTTGTCTATAACTAGAAATCGTATTGCCAGATCATTTCTTTGTCTATAATTTGAAACCATATTGCCAGAACATGAAATCTTTGGGACACACGGCAGATGTTCTAACACAGTGGTCCCCAAACATTTTTTGGGCCACGGACTGGTTTAATCTCAGGAAATATTTTACGGACCGGCCTTTAGGGTAGGACGAATAAATCTATCACGTGACCGAGTGAGTCTTAGATGGAGTGAGAGTGAGTCTTAGACGGATGTAACAGAGGGAATCTGGTCATTTTTAAAAAATAAAACATCATTCAGACTTAAATATAAATAAAACGGAAATAATGTAAGTTATTTATTCTTTCTCTGCGGACCAGTACCAAATGGCCCACGGACCGGTACCAGTCCACAGCCCGGGGGTTGGGGACTACTGCTCTAACACACTTAGTAAAGACAAGAAGTTGACTATTTTAGCTTCTACACTGTATGTTCCTCGACGGCAAAGAACATGTCTTTTCCATAATTCCAGCCCACTCCTCCTCGCAGCAGCTAGCATCGAGCCTTGCTCACAGACAGAGCTTCACACCCATTTTAGAAATGCTGGCCTTTTTCTTCTTCTCTCCCCCTAACATGTATCACAGAGCTTTCCATATGGCAGGTGTTCAGTAAATGCTTGTTCCAAACAGATGACTCACTGTCATCCAAACAATTTAACCACTCCTAAAAAAATTAAAAAATAAAATAAAATAAAAAAGCCATACAGAAAGACTTGGTTATTCAGGCAGGACAGAAGCAATGTATATAATGACATTTTTCTAGCCACACACTTCCACAGGCACAGTCACTGTCGGAAGAATTGCTCCCTGGATGTGTCCTGACACTGAGCTATACCCCCACCCAAGCATCGGCGTCATCCACTCCACAAAAGGCTGGTTCTGATGGTTTGTCATACAGAACAGAATGGAAACTCTTGAAAACCTGCTGTTTTCCCCAGCTCGTCACAGATTCTTTTGAAGCATCTGTTCTTTACAAACAGTGTGGGTTACTTCCAGGTACAGACACTCTTTTTTAGAAATTTAGATGATTCTGCTTGGCCTTCTCAACTGCTTCCCCAGGAACGTTCAAGATCTCTCTCCCTTGGCAACCATTCTAGTGCCCACCTCCACCCCCATTGTTTAACTAAGAAACTCTTTCATTTTTTCATCCTTTAGTGACTCTGCACAATTGCAATATAAATGCTTTAACTGTGATAACAGCAACAAAATAGCACGCCAATCTCTGAAAAAGTCTGGGATGCAAGCCATCCCGCCCCATGATATATATTGGAACACATTTGTCTTATTTCCTCCGGCCCCTGTTACTTTCCTATCCAGGGGCAGTGAGAATGTGCCCATAAATTCTGATGAGCTGAATGCAGCAAGTTTCAGAATCCCATTTTGCCTTCAAGGAAACACAGAAGAATAGACGGTGTTTTAATATTAGTCTCTGTGAAGTTCCAAAAAGGCGTCTGTTTGCATCTTTGGTTTTCATTTTTAATTGTCCAGTTAGTGGAACAATCAATAATCCCAAAAGGTTGACCTGGTACCAACATAAGTATTATTTTACACCCCATTTCCTTCTGTGGCCCTTGGATGCATTGAAGACAATGGTTAGATTTTATTTTTGTCGCTGTTAAGTCCTCAAGTGTCTGAATAAATCCTTCCAGGCACATAATACATTGACATAAAATAAATGCAATTATATTGACATATGGGCATGCATGCACATATTGAGATCCTTTTTTATAGTGGTTATTTTATAATTAATCTTGACATGAAAATTAAAAATTAACAATAAAATAGGAATAACTCCAGAGGTACTAATTTGGCAAATAGATGCTGTCATTTTATGAAAAAAATATATTACATAGTTTTTGGTAAGAAAATACCTAGAAAAAACTGAGATTTCTTTCCTTAAAATATTTCAGGGGAAAAAAACACTGTGGCTCAGTTTTTATCTGCTCATGAAAGTGGATCCCATGGTTTTGACAGAATTGAACTACCTATTCCAAATCATTTCACAATTATTAAATAGTCATTAGTAAAATTCCTAATTTGTTAAATTAATATATTATTCTATTAGGAAAACTGTGTATAAAGATACAGGAAAAATTAATGATAAGAAAGAGGTTTTATGCCAGGATGTCACGAGAAGCAAGACTGTTACAGAGATAATAGGGAGTCCTTGAAAGTCATAAGAGAAAGCACACTTGTATATTTCTTGAAACTTGGAAGTATTAATTAGGTTCATACTGACATATTTTACTGTATCTTTTTTAAAATCTCAAACATGTGACAATAGCTGAAGAAACTTCTAAAACAATTGCTACCTAGTCGTTTCATTTTGGGGCATTCATTTGCCAGAATAAGGCAATACTGTCTTGCTCTGGAATGACATCTTTACCTGTCCTTGAATCTGAAATCCATTTATGTCTGTGCTTTGCAGAGGTAGTTCCAATGGCAAGTCGTATTAAAGACATAGGTTTTAAATAATTTCAGCAAGTTCCACAGTATTCACTTGTGCCTTGAAATAAATGAGCACATCAGTCCTAAGACCACTTGGTACTCGGCATGTCCAGGTCCATTAATATAGGGAATACGTTTTGTAAGATGGCATTCTTTTTTATTTGTGACACTCACTGTACTTCAGGCTGTGTCCCTTCAAGATAGATGAGATCAATGGGATCCAGAAAAGAGTAATAAGAGTCGTTAGAAATGTGGAATACAAGAAACATCAAAAAAAGACGAGGACCTTGGTAAAATAGGAACAGATACTAGAGAAAATAGATATATTTTTAAAAGAATCACTTGTGGTAGAAAAATCTGCTTACAATATTCTGGTTTATGATCTTGTCTCTCATCCTGCATTTATCATTGATAGATATTTTCTAATGCACAACCACACTCAAGATGGACTCTCTTTATGTGTTCTTGCCCTAGGTCACATCGACATATTCCACTCGCGTTTCACTTTGACAAGCATGATCAAAGCTTAGCCTCTGAAGAACTTCTGTATGCCCAGTGCAAGGTTTGCCAATGGTAGGTAATAGCATTGGTTACAATCTCTCATTTTACATTTAATGACATCAAATTTGTCTGGATTTGAGCTTGATTACTAAAATGCATTCAATAAATATATTTGATTATATGTCTAAGTGTGTGTTTCTTTATATAGATACACACATATAGTTAAATGGGAAGTCAAGTTAAGACAGAGAAATGCAGATCACTGGTTACTATATGGCAGAAAAACACTACGGGGCATTAATACTCAAGGGTAAAAAAAATCTTACTCCTTTTTGTATAAAGCACAGATACACATATGGTACCTAAACAGATACACAATATATCTGTGGTATTAAAATTTCATGAGAAGAGCATAATTGAATGATTAGAAAAAAATATATATCTTAAAAAGGCTCTTATGGAGGCAATAAAGAGAGGGAAAAAGATTGAGAAACATTGGTGAATAATAACTAATGTCGGGTTGCAAAATCTGTACTGAAAGAACTCTGTAAGGCAAAGAAAATAAAAAATCTAATAAACGTCAAAATTCACAGTTTATGGAGCAAACCAAATTCTATGAGAAAGATAGCTTTTTCTTTCTAATTTTGCATGACAGAAAGTTCTTTTATGTGCCTCTATTTAACAGACTTTCAGAAACTTGGTTTTCCAGCAGATTTTCTTTTGTTTGCTTCATCTAATAGAATGTCAGAATGCCAATCGTGGAGGTGTGCGGCTCAGAGAGATGAAAACAAGGCGAGATAATCTAAGTATATATGTAGTTCTGGGTGGTCTGCCTGAATGCAGGGCTGGAAACAAGACCTCAGAAGTAAACTAACTGCACGTGTTTCAAACAATGTTGCTTAAATGTTGTTTCCTTAGAATGAGTGCTTGGAAAACATCTTGTAGAGGTCAATTTGAGGTCATGTTCTGTGGTGAGAATGTGCAGTGCAGGTATTCAGTGTTTCATGGATCTTTTTCTCACAATGAAAACACCTTTCCTCTTATTTGAGTATATAAATTCCACAGCTTATAATAAAACATTCTAACAACACAGAAAAACCACATGAAAGAAAATGTCACCTGAAGTCCCACAATCTTCAGAGTAATAATTAACATTTCGATAATCCTTTTATTAATCTTATGATATAAATATATAAATTTATATACATGCTATAGTCTTTTCTATTATTCAAAGAATTAATTTTCCATATATACTTACATCTGTGTGTATATATATTACTTACATATATATTGTGTATATATATATATATATAAATATTAATGGAATCATATGCTTCATTTTATTTTTAAATCATGGGCTCCTTTTTGGTCTTAACTCTATTTTTATTTTCATTTTTTTAATTACCAAGCATATAGTAGGACTGAAACGTTTTCATGAAATTACATATCTTTTTGACCATTTCCACCCCACCTACTCATGGAAATGGGACCACCTCACGCCATAGCTCAGATTCTCAGAAGTAATGGGTATAGCAAGGGGTCATTCTCCCTTGCTGCTTGCTGTACAGAGCCACATTATAAACCTAACAAGAAGAACTACTGTTTTTCCAGGCATGTAAAGGGTTTCACCCATCACTGGTCCTATGCCTGACACTGAGTAGATAGATACTCAGGATGTTGAGGAAATGAGAAAGCTGAACAAAACCCCATGGGCAGGCCACAGTTGGACATTACTTATGAGGTAAAATGTTGACAACCTTTTCAAAGAACTAACTAAATCTCTCATATTTCTCAGTCTCTGAAAGTCCAGGAAGATGAGTTTATTACCACACAGAGAGATTTTTCTTCCTTCATTCTACAAAACAAAGTTATCTGGTCCGGCAGGTGTGCTCTGAGAGTAGAACTCCATGATTATAATCCACTGATCCTTAAATAAAATCAATGCCAGCAACTGAGCAAAGTGAAGTTCATCCACACATTCCCGGCCACAAAGATGCCCTTCGTCAGGGACTCATGACCAGGCCCAGCTATAGTAACTGAGTTCCACTTTCTTTTGATTTCTTATTAATATAGGAGAGCCATCTTACACAGCAACATAGAAATACTTCAAGATAGAACATTTAGATAAATCTTTGTCTTTGATTGTCACTGCAGTTTTGCTTCAGTAACAAATGCAGTTACTTACAAATATATTTAATGACTGGATTCTGGATCCTGACTTTTCATTTGGATATTTATTTATGTATCGTGTATCATGCAGGAGTTTTTTGTATTTTACATTTTTGTCGTTTCCATGTTTATCTTTTTAGGTTTACATTTTGGTTTTGTAAGAAAACTGGAAAAAATGAACTCCAGACATATAACTGAGAACACACTTCATTTCCATGTCTACTTCTAAGAAATGCAGTCAGAGGTGAACACGCTGAGGTACCCTGAATCCTTTCCAAAGTTGTTTAGTTACACATTTCCGAGGTTTAACAAGTCAACAAATGTGTCATCTAATGTGATACTACTCTAAAATTTTCTATCAGGTGATCTTCAAAGAATTATCAGGAGTTGGGGAAATAAAAACTGGAAAGGTACAAACCATTAGGTCAATTTAAAACCAATAACAGCAAAACTTATATAATTCTACCATATAATACATCTTAGTTTTTATTTCAAGTATATTCTTCTTTTACTTAAGCTTGACTCTGATTCACCTCCTCTAACTCCCTGGAGAAAACAAGTGCTTTGAGTTAGGTAATGATTTCTCAAGACAGATAGGAGAGTCCTCCTATAAACCTTCTTCCTGTGAAGGAAATTGAGGTAACTGAATTCTGGGAAGTTAGTGATATGTTTGGTATTTTCTTTGTTGTTCTCATTCCAAGTTGTCTCCTGAGAAGATTCTGAGAGAGTGAAAGAATAGTCTTCTTCTAACCTTTTACCATTTTCAACCACTGTTCTCCTTTGAGAGATTAGCTAGTTCCCAGAAAACAGTACTTCTGCTGGGACTATTAAGAAGCACTAATACCTCCCTGCAATTTCCTAGAACATACAGAACTGCTTTGAGGTGCGAGGACTCAGGAGAAGCCTGGAGAATTGCTTTCTCCATCATTCCTCCCAAGCCCCCATTGACCTCCCAGTGAACCCAGCCCCTGTTTTTCCCTTCAGAGCCTTTGAACACAGGTACCTCATGCTTGCCAAACCACAACCCTGTCCCTTGCTTTAAATCAAGACTTAGCAAATTCTTCTTCCTGAAAATCAAATTGAATGGAAACACAGTCCCACCCGCTTGGGTACACGTTGCCCATGGCTGCTTTCACACTACAGAGCTGAGCCGCGGTATCAGAAACCATGTGGCAAAGCCAGTATTATTTAGTGTGTGGCCCTTTGCAAAATATGATCAGCAACTTCTGCCTGAGATTTACCCACAAGCCCATCTGGAGATTTTCAGATATTCATTCGGCAGTATTTCCTTTACATTTGTGTCTTTAAGTTCTAACAGATAGAAAGTTTAAGGCTTTATTTTTTAAATTAATACAGTTTATGGTTTAGAGCATTTTCAGGCGCACAAGGGAGTTGAGCAGAAAGCACAGTCTCCCCAGGCACCCCTGCTCACAAACATGCACAACTTTCCCATTACCAACCCCACAGTGGTACCTTGGTTATGGTTAAACCTACATTGACTCATTAACACTCTCAGTGATTAAACTATCATAATGTATGAAGTATAAGTATAGACTAAATAAAAAACTTTTAAAATATTCTTATTATAAAATTAATATCATGTACTATAGAAAATTATGACAGAGAACACATACAAAATAAAAAATGACTGTTACTGTTTGGTGTGTATACAATAAATGCACATTATATATGTATATATTATAAAAATAATATTTATATCATAAAATAAGATATGCTATAATATTTTTTAAATAATTATCAATATATTATGAATATTTATTGAAGCATTACATATTGGTCTATTATAGTGATTTTCAACCGGTGTACAGCAATTATTTTTAAAACATGTGATACCTATTTCACCCAGGACACTGACCTCTTTTTCCTAGATTTTCAAATAAAAAAACAACAACAGCCAACACAACCATAGCCATCCAGTGAGAATGAATCAAAATTATACCTAATTTTTGTCAGATTGGCAAAAAATGTATTTTTTGGTGTGCCATAGAATTTTATTAATTAGTTTATGTGTGCCATGAGATGACAAAGGTTGAAAGTCACTGTTCTATAACATCATTTTAAATGAAGACACACAAATTCCCCATGTTAGCTTATTTATTTTAATATTGCATCTTCTAAGTTAGACATTAATGAGTATCCTTAAAAATCTTAACATACATCTTTATTTCTTTAGCATAAGTTTCCAGAAGTGAAATTGTTGTACCAAAACATATAGAAAATTTTAGAACTCTTGATACTTCTAGCCAAAATATCCTCCAGAAAGATTTTTCTTCTAACTCTCTTGGAAAACCATTAAGACACTGTTACAAATACAGAAACATTTTATTTTATAATGTGCGCTAACCCACATCCATTTATTGGGAGATTGGCTTGTTATCAAACACCAAATACACCTTTAAAGGATAAAAAGCTGAGAAAAAATAGTTAACATTTAAAACAAGCAAACAAGCTGCCCTGGCCAGATAGCTCGGTTGGTTACAGAGGTTGCCAGTTCTTTCTCCCTCTCTCTCTTCCTCTCTCTCTCTCTAAAATCAATACAATAAATATTTTTTAAAAATAAAATAAAACAAGCAAACACAAACCATAGAATGCTGTGACTCTGGATCTAAAGGAGATCTTATAATCTGTTCTAAAAGATGCTTTCAATGTGACCAATACCCTTACACCAAGTACTTACTCTCCCAGTATCACAAATGAAAAATTTGCTCTCATGTGAAATTTGCCACATTGCCTCAAACTCACACCTCTATACACAGTAAGTGCTAACAGTCTTCCTTTAAATATTTAAATTTCTTTCTTTTTGGTAGAATGGGTCATCCTACTAGGAGTTTCCTTTGAGAAGCACTAAAGTGGTGAGGACTTGGGGTCTGTCAAGTTCTTAACTGGTAAATCTGTTAACCTTAGATAAGCCTCATTTCTTTGTCTGTAACAGAGGCAAACTACCTACCTCATTAAGACTGTTAAGTAGTTTTTAAAAGATACAGAGCATCTAGTAGCAGACCTCACTGTTTTTATAATTCTTAGCCCTTCTTCTGTTTAGGAAACCTACAGTTTGTGCAAGGATACATTCCCAAAGGAAATGAATGGAAGCCAGGTCTAGTGTATGTACGTATGTCTTACAGAACTTCAGCTTTGCCCACCGCTAACAATGCCCAGCCAGGACAGCCAGTTAGTGGAAAACTCCTATTATTGAGGGTGTAACACTGGAATGAGAACAGAACTGAAGCATTTCAGGAACAACAACAGGATAAAGAACAGCGAAGCCAGAAGCCATAGTTAAGCATCGTATTTTGCCACTGGATGTCAGCAATTTTTGTATATTCTGTTTTTGTCTAAAAGATTTTTCCCAAGATTAGATGGCATTCTACTGCCACCAGATAACTAATGCTTGCAATCTGGTTCCACGGCTGAATGACGGCTTCTGACAAGAAACTGAATGAACAGTTTAATGGTAGTTCAAATAGTAGCAAATAGTTGTTTGCCAGTTTACAATCACTTATTCTCATTCGCCCTCTGTCATTTTCTGAGCTATGTGGCAGTTAAGAAAGCTGTCATACAAAATGAAAGTGGCTTTTTCAAGCAGAAAACAAATGCACTCCGGCTGGCAGAATGGCATTTAATCATTCAGTCTCTTAGCGTCATTACTCCACTGCTGGCATAAACCATCCCACACTGTTTATGGAGGAGGAGAGGGGCTGGTAACACCTGGCCCTTACCAACCTCTGCACGTCGGTGCTACCAAGGGCTCTCTTGTCAGTCTGAGAAGTGATCGTTCTTGCTGTGACATCTGGGTCTATCAGCAGTGGCAGAGAAATGCCTCTGGGGTCGTGGCTCCTGGACACACATCTCCTGGTTTAGGGGGACAGTGGTATAAGGCAGCTCTCACTCTTTGGTTTGGGTCATTGTATCACCCTCTATGGCTAAGGGAATGGAAGCAATTTAAAATAGAAGTCTCCTGGGCTCCTCTCTGATTTCTCACCAATTATATAAACTAGTTAGCAAATGCAGACACTGATGTCTTCTGGTAAGACTGGAAATATTTTCTTCCATTTTAGAAAACTTGGGTTGCTCCAAACGATTTGTGCACATCCAGAGTCCTGCCCCCTGGGCCCCTGACACTTTGGTGGATTGGTGCCTTTGGGGAGAAGAATATTAATTAAATCACTCATAGAGAGTAGGGTCAAATCAAGCATGCCCACTAGTGGCCTCTGTCCTTCATGGCATCAGCCCCAGGTACCTCAGAATCAGGTAATACTGTTACAAAAGTTCAGTAATAGCAAATTTCCGTCTGGACTCCAGCTGTATTCTTCAAGTGGAAGGAGAAAATGGAGATGCCTTGTTACTTGGGGAGTGGTAGTACCTTTTTCTTTCTTCTGGATTTATATATAGTGTACTAGCTGAGATGTTTCTTCCTGCAATCACAGTTCCAATTCCTTTGAAAAAAGGGAACATTTTGATAAATATGGTTACTAGACCAACTTTGAGAAGAAAACCAAATTTTGTCATTCTCTCTAAGTATTATGCGTGCATATTCACACTTGGGATTTCCTATACTTACCTTTTAGAGTAATTCCTTAGACTACAATAGTTTACTATTTTAATTGTTTCTCAGCAGAGGGCTTTCAATACTCCACTAAATTTTGTTAATCCAATATGTTAAAAAAGATATCCTTCTGCCTAACCAGGCGGTGGCGCAGTGGATAGAGCGTCGGACTGGGATGTGGAGGACCCAGGTTCGAGACCCTGAGGTTGCCAGCTTGAGCACAGGCTCATCTGGTTTGAGCAAAACTCACCAGCTTGGATCCAAGGTTGCTGGCTCGAGCAAGGGGTTACTCGGTCTGCTGAAGACCCACGGTCAAGGCACATATGACAAAGCAATCAATGAACTAAGGTGTCACAATGAAAAACTGATGATTGATGCTTCTTATCTTTCTCGGTTCCTATCTGTCCTTATCTATCCCTCTCTCTGACTCTCTCTGTCTCTGTAAAAAAAAAATTTTTTTTTAATTAAAAAAAATATATATCCTTCTGTCATCTGCTTTCCAGTGTTCAAATTCTTTATTTTCTACTGGATTATTCAAGTGTCATCACAGTGCGTTCCTTAAGACCCATTTATCATAGAAGACACACTGAAGAAGGCTCTCGTTCCTTCTTCCATGCTTTTACATTTGGGGATTTCTTCAGGAGGAGGCCAATTATAAAAGGTGTAGACAGCAGTCTCCGTCTACCCTGCCATTTGGTTCATGATGATGATTAGAAGACTTCTATTTCTTGAAAACTACACATTGATCTTAAAAAATAAAATATTGACAAGGTGAATGAACAAACATGAAAGGAGAAGAGATTCAACTGGAATTGTTTAATTTGAAATAAAGGGTGAAACCATTAAAACTTTTGTTAGGAAATCTAATTGAGAATGTATCAAATGTATGATTTATATTGTTTCCATTTATATGTAAAAAACACTGATGTATTCTCAGGAGCTAGCATTGGCTTGAGATCCTTTTTAATTAACATGTTATAAGTAATTTTTTTATATAGAGACAGAGAGAGAGTCAGAGAGAGAGATAGATAGGGACAGACAGACAGGAATGGAGAGAGATGAGAAGCATCAATCATCAGTTTTTCGTTGCGACACCTTAGTTGTTCATTGATTGCTTTCTCATATGTGCCTTGACTGCGGGCCTTCAGTAGGCCGAGTAACCCCTTGCTCAAGCCAGAGACCTTGGGTTCAAGCTGGTGAGCTTTTGCTCAAACCAGATGAGCCCGCGCTCAAGCTGGCGACCTCGGGGTCTTGAACCTGGGTCCCCTGCATCCCAGTTTAACGCTCTATCCACTGCGCCACCTCCTGGTCAGGCAACATGTTATAAGTAAATAAATAGCAGCTATCTTTAGTTCACTATGTGCCTTTTGTTCTTACCAAAGGAGCTTCATACAATCTTCTAAACCTGGTCAGATTACCCATCAGAGGTGTTAGAAGTCAAACTCTTCTAGAGACATCCATCCTACAAAAACAACCTCTATTTTCCCCTTGCAGGAAATATCAGGATGAATCAATGCCAAGCTTGCAACTACATTTGTATCTCTACTAAAATTCAACCCCCTACTAACCCCTCTAAAGCATAGAGAATAAGAGAAACACCCAGAATATTTTCACAATAGAATGTGAAGAAAAATGTCTTATTCACCAGTTCCCAGGGCTCAGCTTCAGGAGCTCAAGTTAGAACCGTCACATATTATCAAAAGTTGATAATAGGTTACTTGCTTCCAGTAAAAAATAGAAACAGCAAGGGCAGGAGGAAGTAAGAGGTAAAACCAGTTAACTTGAGATATCTGTGTTATTAAAGTGTCAGGCAGAAACTGACACCCATGTTGGATTCTGCGAATCGCCTGGCATCCCCCATGGCAGGGACATTCTTTCTGCAATGGTTGCGTCTTCCGACTTCCCATCATGCAGCCAAGTATGGGTCCCTGTTATTAGATTTGGTTTTATTTCCACTCCTTGTGGGAAAACACTTCATGCTGTGGACAGAGACGGCAAAGCTTGGAACATTTTAATCTTGTAAAATATTGTCAGTTACACAGGGGGGATCTGCTGTTGAGTTTCTGCTCTTTTCATGAAGGACAAGGGGCCCACATATGCATCTCTTTCCAATTTACTACATTAATGTCCTTAACATGTCATATAATTTTAACTTTTTGTTATAGTGTGTGCCTCTAACAGTTAAGAAGTGCATTCTAAGGTTATCTCTGTAAAAGCACCCTTTTACTCTTGGTATGAAACAGCCATTTGAACAGTGGTGACATGAAGGGGCTGGAATGGGTGTGCACAAGCATTCCACCAAGCAGAACACCAGGAGGAGGGTGGGGCAGTTGGGATGGAAGACACAGGTATAAGGGAAAATGGGGTGAGAGGCCAACAGGAGGCCACGGGGTGTGAGAAAGGAAGTAAATGATTCCCAAGGTTTGGGTTTAGGCACGTAGAATAGTTGCCAGAACTAGTTTCCTGGAAACCTGTCAGTGTAATGACTTGCTACATCATTTAATTAGCGGGCAGTATTTGCACAGATGACCCGAGGCGAAATACTGTTCATTGAGTCACACATTCATTGGTGGTTCATGCCTTCCTCCCTATATTGCATTATCTACTGGATTCCTAATAATCTCTGTGAATCCAAAGAGAAGTAAGGCCTGGCCCCTGTTCTAAGGGCTCTTACCTTCTGAGGAGATAACAGGCAGGTGCCTGGAATCCTTTAGTTCAGTGTGAGGCACGTATCAGCAGGGGGTGTGTGGCCATGACTACTGCAACCCAGAGGATGGGGGAGGTGGGGAGAGGGAACAATGAGAAGAAGAAAGAGGGGAGAGAAGTAGAGGAAGAGGCAATACAAATGACTCTACAGGAGAGACAATGTTTAAGGTGGGCCTTGGAGAATGAGTAAGAATCCATCAGGAAGAGAAAAAAAAAAATGAAAGCACTATTTCAGGTCAAGCATATAAGAGGCAGAAACAATTCCAAAGCGTGTCCCTTCCCTTCCTCTGAGTGTCCCACCACTGCTCCCTATTGACACTGATGATGTAGCCGGGCTCTCATGCCTTGAAAGCCATGATCTTTCACAGTAATCTCTACAGAATAGCACCCATTCTGTAGACCAACTCTACCCTGAAGACCTTGATTGCTGCTCACTGACAAACAGCAAAGGGTATAGAACTCTTTCATTGCAATGTTTTGTAATGAAGTCAGACCAAATGGGCACAACCTTTTGACCTGGGAAACCAAGGCAGGACAGCTTTCAGCCTTCATGATGGTTCATCTGACCAGAAGGATACCCAAAGCATACACGGTCATCACATAGCCAGTGAGGAAGGGAGGCTTACTGTGTTCGATGGAACAGGGAATGCAGGCCAATTAAGAGATATGGTGTATGGCCAGTGGCCACCATCATTGTGGCCATGTAGGTTCTCACTGGATTTGGGAAGATGGTAAAGAAACAGTAGAGCCAAGAAATGGTGGGCCATTCCTTTATTAAAGTCTCACACTGGCCAACAAGCAATCACACAGGGAAAACACTTCCCTTTCACTCAGGGCTCCCAAAGCCCTGACACATTTTCTGGTTCCACAACCAGGAGAATATTCTCTGGTTCTTCCTAGAATCACAGGCCCCACAAGTCTCAGCAGAGCTCGCAAAGCCCCTCAGTGCTGGTTCCTCATCTGCACTTCTTCTCTCTCTACAAAACTGGCTTCTTCTTCAGCACACTGCATTCTCTCTGCTCTCCCTGCAAAACTGGCTGGGTCCACAAAGACCCCTCCTCTGGCAAACATTAGCAAAACAATAGCCTCTCCCAAGCAGGAATACAATCTGAAATTTGCAATCTACTGCCCTGCTCTTAAGGCAAGCACACACATGGCTGCCCAGCGCCATTTTTTAACAGTAAAAGTGAACAAACTCAAAAAATACAAACTTTACAAACTCATTTGCCCAACATATGGATAGACAGACTTGACAGGAAAAGGTACAGTGGGGACAATGTTCTACCCCAGGAAATGTAGTTTCCCCAGGATGCTTGGAGAAAAACAAGTCACCTTAGACAGGAGTGGTAGGTAACAGGCAACTTAATTATAGCTCTTTCTTGAGGCCTTCCCAGAACCCAGTCTTGGGGGACTGCAGGTTTGATGTAAGAGGAATGAACTAAAATTTGTCCTGTACAAATAAAATTGTTTTATATTTTCCTACCATGCTGATATTGTTGGTCAAGTTCTTAAATATGTTCCTCAGGGGGGAAAATGAGCTCTGTCCAATGTCCGGATTTGACTCTTCCAGCATAATAATAATAATAATAATCCTTTCAGAAACGCTTCTGAGAGAACACTGCCTACATGTTTTCCAAGACATAATTGGCATTATAATTCTGAGGTGACTTCTTTTCCCAGTAGATATCATTTTACTTGTATTGATAATACACCATAAGCACTGAACTGACTTTAATAGAAAAGATTCTGAATGCTTCTAACGATTTGCAAGCACTCCAAGTTATTGGGATCAGTGGTTTCAATTGAAAACATTTTATTTGTTTTTATAATATAAAGTCCATAACTGTTATTAGTCCCATGATTCCCTCTGTTGAATACAAAAGCACTTGTCTTTACCGCAGACTTCATTGCTTTCATTCTGCATCATGCACTTTATTGATTTTCCTGTTACTATTATTTCCTTCAATAAGCCATTTTAAAATAACATAGATTTTGTTTAATTTGGAGGGGGGGCTTCACTTCTATCCTCAGCCTTCCCCAGAGCTGAGTAGAGTACCGTGCTGCATTTCTGCCTCTTTTTTTTTCCCTTCTTTCATTTATTTTCCCCACGATAGTTCATGTCAAGATTTTGTGTGAGGGAGGGGGCAAATGAACTACCCCTTTCTTTTCCTCTTGAGTTTAGTATCAATGGGGGGGAAAATAGGTGACAAGCAATGGAGACCAGAATGTCAGCCTTAACTACTGCTAAAGCTGGTGATAGAGAGTAACTACTGGCTGGGAATCCTTCTCCTTGAATGGAGTCCCAGACAGCCCTGGACCATGACAGTCCTCTGGACACTAGGAGATCCCCCTGCTCTGCAGGGCTGAGTGTCTGTGTGAACTCACTATAGGCTGGTTAGAAAGATGAAATTTTGCAGATTAGTGGATTTTAGACTTAAAGGTACAAATTCCTTTAGATGAGGGACAGAACTTTGTGATTTAGCCAACAATGATTTCCTAGTCCTGCTCCAAACCCTGGCCTTCAGTATGTGTAAAGAAAATCTTCTTATGGAGAGAAAGAGGCAAAGGGGTTAAAATTGAGAGTACAGGGAATTTGTAGGATTCATGAAATATAAGGGCTCAGAAAAATATCACATGCCTTTGCCTGGGAAGCCTCAAGATTTTGCCTCTCCATTTTTCTCTCTGAACTTGAGCAAATGTCTAAGTCTTCCTATTATATCAGTATATCAGACTGTATATCAGTCATACTCCTCATGCCATGTTTTCTCACCAGTGACAAAGTAAGGTGACCTTACATGATAATCAGTTCATTTGCATACTCAAGTAGCTTCTATCTTTTCCAAAGGGTGGTGGCTAATAACCTGGGCTCTGGAACCCCACTGCCAACCTCCCAGTCACAGTACTGTGATCATGGGAGGTTATTTCATTCCCTGGGGCCTCACCTTCGTGCATCAAGAGGGATAAAGGAAGTGACCCCTTCCTGATAGGACTAAGTGAGAAAATGCACACAAAGGCCACAGCATGGGGCCCAGGGCAGTGTGAGCGCACACACACACACACACACACACACACACATGTGAAAATAAACAGTAGTGCAGCCATTTTAAGAAATCACATATAGGGATAACAGGGTGAGGGGCCATGCAAGAATGATGTACAGTGTGTGTGTGTGTGTGTGTGAGTGTGTGTGTATATATATAGTTGGAGAGATTGAGCAAAAAAGGGCAAAAAAAAAGAAAAAGCTCATGGACACAAACAATAGTGTGATGACTGCCCGGAAGAAGGTGGTGTTGAGTAGAGAGGTACAGAGGGCACGGGGGGCGGGGGATAAATAGTGAGGAGATGAACAAACAATGTGGTGTACAGAGATGTGTTATAGAATTGGGTACCCGCAAACTCTATACCTTACTTTTCGCTCCATAAGATGCACAGGCATTTTACCCTGCTCTTTTTGGGGGAAAAAGTGTGCCTTATGGAGTGAAAAATACAGTAGTTATGTTATCCATTGGTACCCCAATAAATTCAATTTAAAAAAAATTTTTAATGAAAAAATATTAACCCACCATTGGAATCGCTGTTAATATTTTGTTTAGATTACTTGTGCCAATAATTCATGTTATTGTCTATAACTTTCATTTTCCTCTAGCTTATTTTTCAGGTGAAGATATGTACTACTAATTTACCTGCTTTCTATAAGAATGGGGAAATTTTCTATAGTTTTAAAATTTTGAAAGAAAAATAAATGTATATCCATCAAATAAATGGAACCCTCTGATCTATGAAGTTTTGTTAGTGTTTTTGGTGCAACTAACCATATCTTGTCTTTTCAATAAATCAGGGTACATATGTTCAAAGAAAACATGTCCAGGTTATCTTGTCAATCAATTATGTTCCATACCCATTGCCCAAAGTCAGATTGTCCTCCATCACCTTCTATCTAGTTTTCTTTGTGCCCCTCCCCCACCCCCTTTCCCTCTCCCTCTCCCCTACCCCGTAACCACCACACTGTTGTCCATGTCTCTTAGTCTCGTTTTTATGTCCCACCTATGTATGGAATAATGCAGTTCTTGTTTTTTTCTGATTTACTTATTTCACTCCGTATAATGTTATCAATATCCCACCATTTTGTTGTAAATGATCCGATGTCATCATTTCTTATGGCTGAGTAGTATTCCATAGTGTATATGTGCCACATCTTCTTTATCCAGTCTTCTATTGAAGGGCTTTTTGGTTGTTTCCATGTCTTGGCCGCTGTGAACAATGCTGCAATGAACATGGGGCTGCATGTGTCTTTACGTATCAATGTTTCTGAGTTTGAGGGGTATATATCCAGGAGAGGGATTGCTGGGTCATAGGTAGTTCTATTTTCAGTTTTCTGAGGAACCACCATACTTTCTTCCATAATGGTTGTACTACTTTACATTCCCACCAACAGTGTATGAGGGTTCCTTTTTCTCCACAGCCTCTCCAACATTTGCTATTACCTGTCTTGTTAATAATAGCTAATCTAACAGGCGTGAGGTGGTATCTCATTGCAGTTTTGATTTGCATTTCTCTAATAACTTATGAAGATGAACATCTTTTCATATATCTGTTGGCCATTTGTATTTCTTCCTGGGGGAAGTGTCTGTTCATGTCCTCTTCCCATTCTTTTATTGGATTGTTTGTTTGTTTGTTGTTGAGTTTTATAAGTTCTTTGTATATTTTGGATATTAGGCCCTTATCTGAGCTATTGTTTGAAAATATCATTTCCCATTTAGTTGGCTGTCTGTTTATTTTGTTGTCAGTTTCTCTTGCTGAGCAAAAACTTCTTAGTCTGATGTAGTCCCATTCATTTATTTTTGCCTTCACTTCCCTTGCCTTTGGAGTCAAATTCATAAAATGCTCTTTAAAACCAAGGTCCGTGAGTTTAGAACCTATGTCTTCTTTTATGTACTTTATTGTTTCACGTCTTATATTTAGGTCTTTGATCCATTTTGAATTAATTTTAGTACAAGGGGACAAACTGTAGTTGAGTTTCATTCTTTTGCATGTGGCTTTCCAGTTTTCCCAGCACCATTTATTGAAGAGGCTTTCTTTTCTCCATTGTGTGTTTTTGGCCCCTTTATCAAAAATTATTTGACCATATATATGTGGTTTTATTTCTGGATTTTCTATTCTGTTCCATTGGTCTGACTGTCTGTTTTTCTGCCAATACCATGCTGTTTTGATTGTCATGGCCCTATAATATAGTTTGAAGTCAGGTATTGTAATGCCCCCAGCTTTGTTCTTTTTCTTTAGGATTGCTTTGGCTATTCAGGGGTTTTTATAGTTCCATATAAATCTGATAATTTTTTGTTCCATTTCTTTAAAAAATGTCATTAGATTTTGATGGGAATTGCATTAAACTTGTATATTGCTTTGGGTAATATGGCCATCTTGATTATATTTATTCTTCCTATCCAAGAACAAGGAATATTTTTCCATCTCATTGTATCCTTTTTGATTTCCCTTAACAATGTTTGTAGTTTTCATTATATAAGTCCTTTACATTCTTTGCTATGTTTATTCCTAGGTATTTTATTTTATATTTTTTGTTGCAATCATGAAGGGGATTATTTTTTTGAGTTCATTCTCAAATGTTTCATTGTTGGCATATAGAAAGGCTATTGACTTCTGTATGTTAACTTTGTATCCTGCGACCTTACTGTATTGGCTTATTGTTTCCAGTAGTCTTTTTGTGGATTCTTTGGGCTTTTCGATGTACAGGATCATATCATCTTCAAAAAGTTATACCTTTACTTTTTTTCCCGATATGGATGCCTTTTTATTTCTTTCTCTTGTCTGATTTCTCTGGCTAGAACCTCTAGCACCACATTAAATAAGAGGGGAGACAGTGGACAACCCTGTCTTGTTCCTGATTTAAGGGGGAAAGCCTTCAGTTTAGTACCATTTAATATGATGTTAGCTGATGGTTTATCATATATGGCCTTTATCATGTTGAGATATTTTCCTTCTATACCCATTTTGTTGAGAGTCTTAAACAGAAAATTGTGTTGTATTTTATCAAATGCCTTTTCTGCATCTATTGATAAGATCATGTGGTTTTTGTTCTTTGTTTTGTTGATATGGTGTATTACATTAACCGTTTTACATATGTTGAACTATCCTTGAGATCCTGGGATGAATCCCACTTGATCATGATGTATTATTTTTTTAATATGTTGTTGTATTCGATTTGCTAGTATTTTGTTTAGTATTTTAGCATCTATATTCATTAGAGATATTGGTCTGTAGTTTTCTTTTTTTGTGCTGTCCTTGCCCGGTTTCGGTATGAGGGTTATGTTGACCTCATAAAATGTGTTTGGAAGTATTGCTTCTTCTTCAATTTTTTGGAAGACTTTGAGTAGAATAGGAACCAAGTCTTCTTTGAATGTTTGATAGAATTCGCTAGTACAACTGTCTGGGCCTGGACTTTTATTTTTGGGGAGGTTTTTAATAGTTTTTTCTATTTCTTCCATACTAATTGGTCTGTTTAGGCTTTCTGCTTCTACTTGACTCAATCTAGGAAGGTTGTATTGTTCTAGGAATTTATCTATCTGTTCGAGATTGTTGAATTTAGTGGCAAAAAGTTTTTCATAGCATTCTACAATAATTCTTTGTATATCTATGATGTCCATGGTGATTTCTCCTCTTTCATTTTGGATTTTATTTATATGAGTTTTTTCTCTTTTTTCCTTAGTAAGTCTTGCCAAGTGTTTGTCAATTTTGTTGATCTTTTCCAAAACCAGCTCCTTGTTTTATTAATTTTTTCTATAGTTTTCTGTTCTCTATTTCATTTATTTCTGCTCTGATTTTTATTATCTCTTTTCTTCGGCTGGTTTTGGGTTGTCTTTATTCTTCTTTTTCCAGTTCCTTAAGATGTGAAGTTAAGTGGTTCACTTGGGCGCTATCTTGTTTGTTCATATAGGCCTGAAGTGATATGAACTTCCCTCTTATCACTGCTTTTGCTGCATCCCATAGATTCTGATATGTCGTATTGTCATTTTCATTTGTCTGTATATATCTTTTGATCTCTGCACTTATTTCTTCTTTGACCCATTCATCTTTTAAAAGTATGTTGTTTAGTTTACACATTTTTGTGGGGGGGTTTTCCTCTTTTTTGCAGTTGAATTCTAGTTTCAAGGCTTTATGATCAGAAAATATGCTTGGTACAACTTTGATTTTTCTGAATTTGTTGATGTTGTTTTTGTGGCCCAAGATATGGTCAATTCTTGAGAATGATCCATGTACACTGGAGAAAAATGTATACTCTGTCACTTTGGGATGAAATGTCCTGTAGATGTCTATCATATCCAGGTGCTCTAGTGTTTTGTTTAAGGCCACTATATCTTTATTGATTTTCTGTTTGGATGACCGATCTAGAGCCGTCAGCAGTGTATTGAGGTCTCCAAGTATGATTGTATTTTTGTCAGTTTTTAAGGCCAATAAGTAGCTGTCTTATATATTTTGGTGCTCCTTGGTTTGGTGCATATATATTAAGCATTGTTATGTCTTCTTGATTCAGCATCCCCTTAATCATTATGAAATAACCATTTTTGTCTCTGAGTACTTTTGCTGTCTTGTAGTCAGCATTATCAGATATGAGTATTGCTACGCCTGCTTTTTTTTGGATGTTATTTGCTTGGAGTATTGTTTTCCAGCCTTTTACTTTCAATTTGTTTTTATCCTTGTTACTTAGATGAGTTTCTTGTAGGCAGCATACAGTTGGATTTTCTTTTTTAATCCATTCTTCTACTCTGTGTCTTTTTATTGGTGAGTTTAATCTGTTTACATTTAGTGTAATTATGACACTTGTGAGTTCCCTATTGCCATTTTATACATTGCTTTCTGTTAGTTTTGTGTCTATTTTGACTCTTCTCTTTTGTTTTTCTATGTTTTGTTTTTGTTTGGTTGTATTCCATACATCTTTCATCTGTTGCTATCTTTTTTAAATCATATGCTTCTGTGGTAGTTTTTTCAATGGTGGTTACCATTAAGTAATGAAAAGGGTTTCTACCCTGTTCATTTTAGTGCACTATCTTGTGAGTACTTTTGCACTCCATCATCCTTTGCTACTGTTAATCTCCGTCCTCTCCCCCCTTTTTCTTTGTTGTTGTCACAGTTTAAATTTGGCTTTATTGTGTTCTTGGTATAGCTTTTACTTGTGGTTTTGTTTTGTTTTGTTCTTTGTATCTGGTTGGAAAACCCCTTTTAGTAATTCCTGGAGTGGGGTTTTTCTGATGATAAATTCCCTCATCTTTTCTGTATTTTTGAATGTTTTTATTTCTCCTTCATATTTGAAGGATAGCTTTGATGGGTATAGTACTCATGGCTGAAAGTTCCTCTCTTTCAGGACTTTAAATATTGGGGTCCATTCTCTTCTAGCTTGTAGAGTTTCTGTTGAGAAATCTGATGATAATCTAATGGGCCTTCCTTTATATGTTGTATTCTTCTTTTACCTGGCTGCCTTGAGAATTTTTTCTTTGCCGTTGGTTTGTGCCAATTTCATTATGATGTGCCTTGGAGTAGGTTTGTTGGGGTTAAGAAAACTCGGAGTTCTGTTTGCTTCCTGAATTTGAGGCTTTAGTTCTTTCCACAGGCTTGGGAAGTTCTCATCTATTATTTGTTTGAATATGTTCTCCATTCCATTTTCTCTCTCTTCTCCCTCTGATATACCTATTATTCTTATGTTATTCTTTTTGATGGAGTCAGACAATTCCTGTAGGGCTTTCTCATTTTGTTTAATTTTTGAGTCTCTTTCTTCTTCTCTCTGTTGTGCCTCAAGTTGCTTGTCTTCTATTTCACTAATCCTACCTTCTATCTGGCCTGTTCTATTAGCTAAGCTTGTTACCTCGTTTTTCAGCTCGTGAATTGAGTTTTTCATCTCTATTTGATTTGTTTTTATGGTTTCAATTTCCTTGGTAATATATTCTTTGTGTTCATTGAGTTGTTTTCTGAGTTCCCTAAGTTTCCTTTCTGTGTTTTCTTCTATATCTCTGAGTATTTTTAGGATTTCTATTTTAAATTCTCTGTAATTTAGCTCCAAGGTTTCCAATATATTAAATTTTTTCTCTATAGATTTTTCCTCATCTATCTGAGCTACCTCTCTGTCTTTTGTACCCATGATATTCTATTTCTTTTTCCTTAATGGCATCTGAGGGTGGTTTTGTTGATAGTATTAATGATAATTAAGAAAGAATAAGAAGTTAAAAAAATAAAATAAAAAATAAATTAAAAAAATTATTCCTCCCCCCTTTTTTTCCTCTCCTCTCCTCTCCTCTCCTCTCCTTCTTGAGAAAATCTTGTGGTGATCCGTGAATTATATTATGCTAAATAGAACAAAAACTGCCTATAATGGAGGGCCTGAGTTGGGGAGAAGTGATTAAGGTGCCATCAAGGGGGTATGGACCCACAAAATGCAAAAAAGGAAAAAATTTGGGTCAGGAATAAAATGATTTGCTTTTAGATGATGGTTGACTAAGACATATGATTAGAGGAATAAGAGGGAAATAGGAAAAAGGGGAAAATTATAAAATTACTATTGTATTTAGTGGAGCAAGAACTAGATAAAATGAAGAGCCAGGGTTAGGAGCACTGCTAGTGAGTTAAAAAAAGTGAAGTAAAAAACCCCCAAAGTCCCACAAAGAACAATTTGAGTCCCAGATAAAGTAATTTGTTCGTGATTGAGGATTGAATGAGAATAGTAAAGGAGATAAGAAGAAACTAATATAGAGGGAGAAAAAAAAGGAAAGATGAAAACACAAAAAGAAGAAAAAAGAATAAAAGGAGAGAGAGAGAGAGAGAAAGAGTTAAGGGTTTTGGAGTGCAACCCTCATAGAGAGAAAGGAAGAAGAAAGAAAAGATAATGGGAGATGTAACACTTATGGGTAGTGTAGTTCAAGGAGAGGAGAGAGTAAGACCGGCAGAGAATTAAACAACCAAATTAGAAGAGGAAGAAAATAATCAAGACAAGAAGATAAGAGAAACAAATGAACAAAAATAATAAAATGGTTGGGCTATAAAGTCTGTGGATTATTCTTGATTTTGAGATGTTATCTTTTTGCTTTTTCTTTTCTCTCCCTCTTCCTGGTTGGTGACTCTGTACCCCGGGTTCTGCCCCTGTGGCACGCTTAGGTAGAGGTTTGCAGTTGATAAGTCTATGGTAATGTCATATATTGGGCTTCAGTCTCGTTGGCAGTCAAGGCTCATTAGCATTTGCAGTCTCCGCCAATGAGAGAGTCCGTATTTCCAGAGCCTCTCTCCTAGTCTTTCCTTCCTGAATTAGTAGCCTGATGATCCAGCTATGGGGTTGTTGCTGCCTCTGCCTGGAGAGTAAGAGGTTCAAAGAGCTGGCAAATCCCCACTCTATTCCCACTCAGCGCAGGGCTCTGGGTAAGGCTCAATCAGAGCCGCTAGTATAATCAGGCAGGGCTTCGGCCCACACAAAGACTTCTGACTCTGCCCTTCTGTCTGGGAACATGGGCGCCCACTCCTGGGGGAATCTTTCACCCACTATCTGCGCTCGCTGACCAGGATATCTGGCCAGCTGCCTCTCACTTCCGATGAGGCACACTGCTCGCACAGAAAAGTTGGAGCGTAGGGAATTTCGCTCCCACTCACTCCCCACGTGCTGCTCTTCGGGGCGCAGGAGCAACCTCAAGATTTTGGTTTCGGCCCACAGAAAGGCTCTGACTCTGCCCCTCTGTCTGGGAAAACAGGCACCCTCTCCCGGGGCGCTGGGAGGAATCTCTCGCCCACTATCCGTGCTTGCCGACCAGGATATCAGGCCGGCAGCCTCTCACTCTGGGTGAGGCGCCCCGCCCGCACAGAAAAGTTTGAGCATAGGGATTTTCGCTCCCACTCACTCCCCACATGAGGCTTTTTGGGGTTCAGGGGCGACCCCGAGACTCCGGTTTTGGCCCACACAAAGGCCTCTGACCCTGCCCCTCTGTCTGGTAACACAGGTGCCTACTCCTGGGGCTCTAGGAGAAATCTCTCACCCACTATCTGCGCTCGCCAACCAGGAGATCGGGGCGGATGGCTGTCCCAAGTGCCTTTCTTTGTCTGGATTTGGTGCGAGCATTAGCTTGTGTTGACTGGGTTGCCACAAGCACAGTTTTTCCTCGGCTTGGATCTCCGTGCCACAGCCTGGTTCGGACGTTTGTGCTGCAGTCTGGTTCTATTCACACCCTATGCCCGCCTTAGTTCCTATGCTCTCAGTTCCTAGTGAAAGCAGCCCTTATTTAGGTTAGTGAGGAAGGCGGAGTGTTTCTTCCTCCTTATTTCCTTCAGGGTTGGTTATATATTTAATCAATTTTTTGTTCAATCATACCTTTGTATTTAGTGTGGAACTTCTGGAGGCTCCAAGGATAGATTTTTCTGTCTCTGGTTGAAGATCTTGTTGAATTTTTGGGGAGATTTATCCGTATCGCTCCTTACAGCGCCATTTCTCTGACGTCATCTTCCGTATCTTATGTCTTTGTGAAATAGTTCTATAATAGTTCCTTTTTCTTGCCTGACCTGTGGTGGTACAGTAAATAAAGCCTCAACCTGGAATGCTGAGGTCTCCAGTTTGAAACCCTGAGCTTGCCTGGTCAAGGCACATATGGAAGTTGATTCTTCCTGCTCCTCCTCACCTTCTCTCCTTCTTTCTCCTTCTCTCTCTCTCTTTCTCTCTCCTCTCTGAAATGAATAATAAAAAATAAAAATAAAAAAGTAAATAGTTTCTTTGTTTTCTAACAAAATTGATATTTTATCCAGTTTTGTCATGGACATAATTCTTCTATGTTACAAGGAAAATATGCTATTATCTAAATAATTCTAATAGAATTCAACATGTAGATACTTTTTTAAAATATTGTTTGCATACATTCTTATTTTGTGTGTTTAAGCATTATCATTTTCATTCAAAATTTAGTAGGTGGTTATTCTGTCAATTAAAAAGTAGATGTTGATTATCAATTATATATACTATTTTTCTACTGTCTCTCTAATTTATTATTACATTATTACAACAAGAAGATTTTTTTTTTCTTTTCTTGTATCTGACAAAACTCTCAATATTTCCCTCTTGAGAGTTTTTCTCTGTACCATACGTTTTTTTAAAGAGTTCTCGTTCTTTTTTTTTTCTTAATTAAACCTTATTTTTTAAGGAAATTTTTGGTTTGCAGAAAATTTGAGCAGAAGGTACAGAGATTTCCTGGCATAGGTGAAAAAAGTTATCATCTGGCACCACCAAAATCAAGGGACCCCCACTGCCCCAAATATCTTCTGAGACTCTACTTAATAGCAAGTGAGAATCAGCTTGCTGGTATCCCAGCTAGTTCTCTGGGTCCAAAGATGCCTCAATTAAAATAAAAAGAAATTGCATAGAATATATTTTTAGAAACACTCTGATTGCATGACCTATGGCAGTGCAGTGGATTGGGTGTCTATTTGGAATGATGAGGTCGCTGGTTCAAAGCCCTGGACTGTCCTAGTCACGGCACTGGCTTCTTTCTCTCTCCTCTTTCTAAAAATCAATAAGGAAAATATTTTTTTTTAAACTGACTACAATCCCAGGTTAACACATACAAACATTTTACCATATATCTTTCAAGCCTTTAAAACCAAAACAGAAAATAGGAAAAAAGGTGAAATTCCTACTGTGTCATTTCACCTTCTTTTCTCTCTCCTTGTCACGCCAGATACTAACCTAATGTCACTGTGTATTCTTCTGACTACAACTTACACACTACCAACAGACTATTCAAAGTATTTTTGGTAACATGCTATGTAGGTCTTTCTGCAATGCTCTCTTAAAATAATTATTTAAGACATTTATGCATGTTTATAAACATAGCTTAACCCATTAATTTTCATTCTTGAACAGTATTCCATTGTACTATTCCTACAATTGATTTATCACTTTCTTGGTTAATGATACTGACGTTGATTAAAATTTTTGTCTGTTCAGACATGCTGGAATCATTCATGATCATGCTCCTTTACACACAGAAGGTGGATATTCTTATAAGATTGTCATAGCAATTTGCATTTCCATCAGGAGTTAAAATTTGATGAATGTGAATTTGCATTGCAATTGTTTTAATTCTTTCAGCAAGTTGAACATATTTTCTTTATGTGTGTGTGTGTGCGCGCGTGTGTGTGTGTGACAGAGAGAGAGGGACAGATAGGGACAGACAGACAGGAAGGGAGAAAATCAGAAGCATCAATTTTTCATTGTAGTACCTTAGTTATTCAGTGGTTGCTTTCTCATATGTGCCTTAACCAGGGGGCTACAATAGACTCAGTGATCCCTTGCTCAAGCCAGCGACCATGGGTTCTAGCTGGTGATCCTTGCCCAAATCAGATGAGCCTCCACTCAAACCGGTGACGTCAGGGTTTAGAACCTGGGTCCTCCACAATCCAGTCCGATGCTCTATCTACTGTGCCACTGCCTGGTCAGGCAAACATATTTCCATTTGCTTATTTCTATGGGCTGACAATTCCTAAACTTTGTCCATTTTTCTATTGTCTTGATTTATTTTGTTTTCCTGATTTGTAGAGATTTCTAATATATTCTGATTATTCTAGCTTTGTTAGTTATATGCATTATAAACATTTTTAACTTTCTAATATTTTTCGAATATGAATGTGTTAAATTTTAAGCAATTAGTATTTTCATTCTATCCCTTATTATTCATCCTTTTTGTTTAAAGAGCCTTCCTATTCTAACTACATAACATATGGATGATCTGGGTTCAATTCCCAACCAGGGCACACAGGAGAAGTGCCCATCTGCTTCTTCACCCTTCTCCCTCTCCTTTCTCTCTCTCTCTCTCTCTCTCTCCCCCCCTCCTCTTGCAGCCATGGCTTAGTTGAAGCAAGTTGACCCCAAGGCACTGAGGCTCCATGGTCTCACCTCAGGGCTGGAATAGCTCAGTTGCTGAGCAACGGAGCAACGGTCCCAGATGGGCAGAGCATCACCCCATTGGGAGCTTGCTGGGTGGATCCCGATCAGGGTGCATGTGGGAGTCAGACTCTGTTTCCCCGCTTCTCACTTAAGAAAAAAATAAAGTTTTGCTTTTTCATATTTAGGATGTTCATCCATTTATAATTTATATTTGTGAGCAATACAAGACAGGGATTTAAGTTTTCTTTTTTGTTTTGAGATTTTGCATATTTTTAACCAATTTGTATAGCATCATTTAGTGCAGGGGCCCCCAAACTACGGCCCACGGGCCACATGCAGCCCCCTGAGGCCATTGATCCGGCACCCGCCACACTTCCGGAAGGGGCACCTCTTTCATTGGTGGTCAGTGAGAGGAGCACATTGACCATCTCATTAGCCAAAAGCAGGCCCATAGTTCCCATTGAAATACTGGTCAGTTTGTTGATTTAAATATACTTGTTCTTTATTTTAAATATTGTATTTGTTCCCATTTTGGTTTTTTTACTTTAAAATAAGATATGTGCAGTGTGCATAGGGATTTGTTCATAGTTTTTTATAGTCTGGCCCTCCAATGGTCTGAGGGACAGTGAACTGGCCCCCTGTGTAAAAAGTTTGGGGACCCCTGATTTAGTGCACAGTCCCTGATAATATAAAATGCACTTGTGGGAAATAATAAATTTGAAGACATGTAATAGGGCTGCTCCTGGGTTTTTTTCCTGTTATTCTACTTCTATTCTTGAGCCATTGCTACCTTTAGACATGGATTTCTTGTTTTCTGAGGGTGGGGCTTGGTTAATCAGCCTCATCATAGTAATCATCTTCTTCATCATCAGCATTTGTTAAATGTCTACTTTGTGCAAAATCCTGAGCTGCTCTGTATATACACGTCATTATATTCAATCCTTTCAACAACTCAAGGAGGCAAGTATATCCTTACTATAAAAATGAGAAAATGGGGACTTAAAAAAAGTAAAAACTTGCCCAAGTTGTTATAGCCCGAAAGTGGGAGAGCCGAGATTCAAATCCAGCTCCCTCAAATGTAATGCTCTCTCCCTTAAGCATCTAAGATACACTGTCTCTCTGGACAAGACTTTAGGGATCATCTTGTAAAGTAGTTCTCAGCCTTGCCTGCACTATAGAATCACCTGAGGGGCTTTATCAAAGTATTGATGCTTAAATTCCACCTCACCTTATTCTAATGTGCCTGCAGGGTTGAAAACCACTGATTTGGTCCTTTATACTTTATTTACTCATGAGACTCAAAGATAGATTATAACTTGCCCCAAATCTCATACTAATTTAATGATGGAACAGGAACTACAACCTAAGTACTTTATTTAAACAATCCAGTGGTCTCTTTAAAAAAACCCATTTCCCCAGCATTATATAAAGGGAGTGGTAGCTGAATAAATTCTTCAGAAGTTAACAAAAAGACCATGTCACAGGGTTCTTCTCACTGTGTCAAAGTCTGAGGCCAAGGCAAAGAGGGAGAAGAAAGCTGGCCAGGATCATGGCTGCTGTTACTCAGCAACCACTTAGGTGGGAGAAAGGCAAGGGACCAGAGGTCTCCTCTCATGTATAGATACAAATACACTTACTTGCAATTTTTTCAAATATTTGCTTTCTTGCTCATTGATAACAAAACTTCCTTTAGTATTTTTAGCTGATAACTGGGAAATTGCCTTGCAGAAATATCATACTGACTTGGGCTCAACTGAAGTGTCAATGGTGAATTGTACATCCTTTCCCAAGAACAGATTATTGAGAAAGGAGGTAAGAAAGCTCAAAGTGAGAAGGGGGAAAAGGGAGAATCTGAGAACTGAAAAGACATACCTTATTGGAACTTTAGTATTGCACAGGCTCACACAAATGAAAGACATTGCTTAAAGGTGCACATATAGGGGTTAACAAAAGTAAGTTTACAGTTATGCATATGGAAAATAATACAACAATTAATAAGTAATACAAGAAAAAAATCTATGTTTCACATACTCAAAACTGCAAATCTGCTTCTGCCCACCCTGTGCATGAACTGAAATTGGAACCTTGGTAAAAGTCCTCATATGAAGATGGGAAGAAATTTCTCTTGTTAGTGAGAAGGAAAATCTTACCCTTGATATTTCTCTAATCTTTTTTTAATTTTAATATTTTTTAATTTTAATTTATTGAGTGTGCTTAGATTCTAGTGTCCCCCTGAATACCCACCTCCCCCATGTTCCCCACCACATCCCCCTTGCCCTCCTCCCCACAATGCCCCCACACCGGTTTTGCTTTTCTGCTCTCATCCCATCCTATCATCCCCTTTCCTTCTGTCTACTTTCCCTCTGGACCCTTTGATCCCATCTCTGTCTCTATTCTGCTCCTCAGTTTATATTATTCATTGGATTCCTCAAATGAATAAAGTCTATGGTATTTTTCTTTCTCTGCCTTGCTTATTTCACGTAACATAATAGTTTCCAGGTCCATCCATGTTGTAAAAAGTAAGATTTCCTTCTTTTTTATGGCCCCATAGTATTCCATAGTATGTATGTACCACAGCTTCTTAATCTACTCATCCACTGATGGACACTTGGGCTGTTTCCAGATCTTCACTATTGTGAACAATGCTGCCATAAACATGGGGGTGCATTTCTCCTTTTGAATCATGGATGTGCTGTTCTTGGGATATATTCCTAAAAGTTGGTTGGCTGGGTCAAAAGGTAGTTCCATTTTTAATTTTTTGAGGAATCTCCTTACTTTTTCCACAGTGGCTGCACCAGTCGGCATTCCCACCAGCAGTGCAGGAGGGTTCCCTTTTCTCCACATCCTCACCAGTACTTATTCTGTGTTGTTTTTTGATGAGCGCCATTCTGACTGGTGTGAGGTGATATCTCATTGTGGTTTTAATTTACAGTTCTCTAATGATTAGTGATGTTGAACACTTTTTCATATGCCTATTGGTCATCTGTGTGTCCTCTTTGGAGAAGTGTCTATTCATTTCTTTTGCCCATTTTTGGATTGGATTGTTTGTCTTCCTGGTATTAAGTTTTACAAGTTCTTTATAAATTTTGGTTATTAACCCCTTATCAGACACTATGTCAAATATATTCTCCCATTGTGTAGTTTGTCTTTTTATTCTGTTCTTATTGTCTTTAGCTGTGCAGAAGCTTTTTAGTTTGATAAAGTCCCATTTGTTTATCCTGTCTTTTATTTCACTTGCCTGTGGAGACAAATCAGCAAATGTATTGCTGCGACAGATGTCAGAGAGCTTACTGCCTATGTTTTCTTCTAAGATGCTTAAGGTTTCACAGCTTACATTCAAGTCTTTTATCCATTTTGAGTTTATTTTTGTGAGTGATGTAAGTTGGTGGTCTAGTTTCATTTTTTTGCAGGTAGCTGTCCAGTTTTCCCAACACCATTTGTTGAAAAGGCTGTCTTTACTCCATTGTATTGTCTTACCTCCTTTGTCAAATATCAGTTGTCCATAGAGCTGTGGGTTTATTTCTGCATTCTCTGTTCTGTTCCATTGATCTATGCCTGTTCTTATGCCAGTACCATGCTGTTTTGAGTACAATGGCCTTATAATATAACTTGATATCTGGAAGTGTGATACCTCCCGCTTTTTTCTTCCTTTTCAAGATTGCTGAGGCTATTCGTGTTCATTTTTGGTTCCATATAAATTTTTGGAATATGTGTTCTATGTCTTTGAAGTAAGTCATTGGTATTTTAATCGGTATTGCATTGAATTTATAAATTGCTTTGGGTAATATGGACATTTTAATGATGTTTATTCTTCCTAACCATGAGCACGGTATATGCCTCCACTTATTCGTATCTTCGCTGACTTCTTTTATCAATGTTTTATAATTTTCCGAGTACAAGTCTTTAATCTCCTTGGTTAGATTTATTCCTAGGTACTTTATTTTTTTAGTTGCAATGGTAAAGGGGATTGAATCCTTGATTTCTCTTTCTGACAGTTCATTATTAGTGTATAAAAATGCCTCTGATTTCTGAGTATTGATTTTATATCCTGCCACCTTGCCAAATTCAGTTATCAGGTCTAGTAGTTTTTTGACTGAGACTTTAGGGTTTTCTATATACAATATCATGTCATCTGCAAATAATGATAATTTTACTTCTTCTTTTCCAATTTGGATGCCTTTTATTTCTTTTTCTTGTCTGATTGCTGTGTCTAGGACTTCCAGAACTATGTTGAATAAGAGTGGTGAAAGGGGGCACCCCTGCCTTGTTCCTGATCTTAAGGGGATTGTTTTTAATTTTTGCTCATTGAGTATGATGTTGGCTGTGGGTTTGTCATAGATGGCCTTTATCATGTTGAGGTATGTTCCCTGTATTCCCACTTTGCTGAGAGTTTTGATCATGAATGGGTGCTGGACTTTATCAAATGCTTTTTGTGCATCTATTGAAATTATCATGTGGTTTTTCTCCTTTCTTTTGTTTATGTGATGAATCACATTGATTGATTTGCGAATATTGTACCAGCCTTGCCTCCCAAGAATAAATCTTACTTGATCATAGTGTATGATTTTTTCCATATATTGCTGGATCCGGTTTGCTAATATTTTGTTGAAGATTTTTGCATCTAAGTTCATCAGGGATATTGGCCTCTAATTTTCTTTTTTTGTGTGTTGTCTTTGCCTGGTTTTGGAATCAGAATTATGCTCCCCTCATAAAAGGAATTTGGAAGTCTCCCTTCCTCTTGAATTTTTTGAAATAGCTTGAGAAGAATAGGAGTTAGTTCTTCTTTGAATATTTGGTAGAATTCACTTGTGAAGCCATCAGGCCCAGAACTTTTCTTTTTTGGGAGTTTTGTGATAGCTGTTTCAATCTCATTTGTTTTCATTGGTCTGTTTAGGTTTTCTGATTCTTCCAGATTGATTTTTGGAAGATTATATGATTCAAGGAATTTGTCCATTTCATCTAGGTTGTCTAGTTTTTTGGCATACAGTTTTTCATAGTATTTTCTTACAATATTTTGTATTTCTGTTGTGTCAGTTGTTATTTCTCCACTCTCATTTCTAATTTTATTTATTTGAGTCCTCTCTCTTTTTTTCTTGGTGAGACTCATTAAAGGTTCATCGATCTTGTTTACCTTTTCAAAGAACCAGCTCCTGGTTTCATTGATCCTCTGTATTGTTTCTTTAGCCTCTATGTCATTATTTCTGCTCTGATCTTTATTATTTCCTTCCTTCTACTAGCTCTGGGCTTAACTTGCTGTTCTTTTTCTAGTTCTTTTAGATGCAGGGATAAGTTGTTTATTTGAGCTTTTTCTAGTTCTCAAGGTATGCCTGTAATGCTATAAACTTCCCTCTTAGGACTGCTTTTGCTGTGTCCCATAAATTTTGAGTTGATGTATGCTCATTATTGTTTGTTTCTAGGAATTTTTTAAATTGTTCTTTGATCTCTATGTTAACCCATTCATTGTTTAATAACGTGCTATTTAGTTTCCAAGTGTTTGAATATTTTTCAATTTTTCTATTGTGGTTGACTTCTAGTTTAATGCCATTGTGATCAGAGAAAGTGCTCGATATGATTTCAATCTTCTTAAATTTGTTGAGCCCGCTTTTGTGCCCTAATATGTGGTCTATTCTAGAGAATGTACCATGAGCACTTGAAAAGAATGTATATTCTGCTGTTTTAGGGTGAAAGTTCTGAAGATATCTATTAAATCGAGTTGATCTAATATGTCCTTTAAGTCTGCTGTTTCTTTGTTAATTTTCTTTCTTGAGGATCTATCTAATGATGTTAATGGGGTATTGAAATCCCCTACTATTATAGTATTGCTGTTGATCTCGCCCTTTAAGTCCATCAAAGTCTGCTTTATATATTTAGGTGCTCCTATATTAGGTGGGTAGATATATATAATGGTTATATCTTCCTTTTGGCTTGCTCCCTTTATCATTATGTAGTGACTTGCTTTATCTCTAACTATGGTCTTTGTTTTAAAGTCCATTTTGTCTGATATAAGTATTGCTACCCCAGCTTTTTTTTTCATTTCCATTTGCATGAAATATTTTTTTCCATCCTTTTATCTTCAGTCTGTATGCATCTTTTGATTTAAGGTGTGTCTCTTGTAGACAGCATATGTATGGGTCCTGTTTTCTTATCCATGCAGCTACCCTATGTCTCTTGATCGGATCATTTAATCCATTAACATTTACGGTTATTACTGATATGTAATTGTTTATTGCCATTTTTTTCCTTTAAAACTGTATTTCTCTTTTGCTATATTCTTTTTTTTCCTTTGATCTGTTTACAACAGGTCCCTTAGCATTTCTTGCAGCCTTGGTTTGGTTGCAGTGAATTCCTTGAGATTTTTTTGTCTGTAAAGCTTTTTATTTCTCCTTCAATTTTAAATAATAGCCTTGCTGGATAAAGGAGTCTTGGTTGTAGGTTCTTGTTCTGCATTACTTTGAATATTTCTTGCCATTCCCTTCTGGCCTCAAGTGTTTCTGTTGAGAAGTCAGAAGTCATCCTTATGGGGGCTCCTTTGTAGGTGATAGTCTTTTCTTCTCTAGCAGCTTTTAATATTTTCTCTTTATCATTTAGCTTTGGTATTTTCATTATGATGTATCTTGGTGTTGGTTTCTTTGGGTTTCTCCTTAATGGAATTCTCTGTGCTTCCTGAACATGTTAAATGTTTTCCTGCCTTAATTGGGGGAAGTTTTCCGCTATATGTTTGAACAAAGTCTCTATCCCTTGTTCTTTCTCTTCTTCTTCAGGAACCCCTATGATGCGGATGTTATTTCTCTTCATGTTGTCACAGAGCTCTCTTAGAGTTTCCTCAGACTTTTTGAGTCTCTTTTCTTTTTTCTGCTCTGCTTCCATGCCTTTATTTATTGTGTCCTCTAACTCACTGATTCGATTCTCTGCTTTATCCATTCTGCTTTTAATTCCTTCCATTTTATTCTTTATTTCAGATATTGTATTTGTCATTTCTGACTGATTATTTTTTATTATTTCAATATCCTTTTTTATATTTGTTATCTCTTTATTTAGGTTTTTGTAATGGCCATCTATGGTTGTTCTAATATCTTTGAGCATCCTAAAAATCGTTATTTTAAACTCTGCATCTGGTAATTTGGTTATATCTGATTCACTTAGGTCCTTTTCTGGGGACTTCTCTTGGTTTATTTGTGTTGTATTTCTCTGCCTCCACATTTTCTCTTCACGGGAGTGGCTGTGTTCACGTGCTTGGGTGCACAAGGGTTGGTGGCCTTGGCCTTTGCCCCACCCCTGTGTGTGACGTTATGCTTGGTCCTGACGGCACTGGCGAGCACCTTTGCTCAGCTGCGGTTCTCTGCCTGTTTCCGAGCTTTCGCCCTGCCCTTGCAGGAGGATCCCACTCAAGGAACAGCTGCTAGCCTTGGCTCTACCGCCGGGCAAGGCTGCGTGCCCAAGCTCAGCTCAGTAGCGGAACTCCGCCCCTTCTGGGCTTTTGGCTCCACCCCCATGGGAGGAGCTGGCTACCAAGTCAGACCGAAAGCCTGGGTTGCACGGGCGGGGCAGGGCTGTGCTCCTTTGCCCTTGCTCCGGAGCTGGTCTCCACCCTTTCCGGGTTTCCCGCCCTTCTCCCGGAGGCTGGATTACAGGTTGCCAGCAGCTGAGCTTGACCACTTTTGCACACCCCCTTCTCCCTAGCCAGGCAAGATTGAGCTCACACCTGAGCCCAGTGGTGGCCAGCCGGCTTCCGCCCCTGCAAGCAGAACTGCGCTTTTGTCTCCTGCTGCCGCCCGCTCTCTGGTGCGCCCTCAGCCGCGTGGGTGGGGGCTCGGACCCTAAGACTCACTACTGTAGACCCGAAAGCTCCCTCCTTCTATGCAACTCTGCTCTGAATTTCGCGGGGGAGCTTGTTTGGCTGCTCTCCTGCTTCCCTTTGCTGGTATTGCTGTTTCCGGGGGAAATATTCACTTCAGCTTTGGGGAGTGACTCGTCCCAGGGGTTAGGGTGGCTATCTCCCAAAATGTTTCTCCCTATGCCTCCTAGATTACACTCTCTTCCAGTTACTCTGGTCCTCTCCTCTCTCCTTCCATCCCCAGGAGCCCCAGGTGATTGTTTTTGAGAGAGATGTTCTGCGCGGTCCCTTTAAGAAGGATCCTGGGTCTGAGAAATCAGACTCTCTCACAAACAGTATCCTGACTTGTTTCCAGCTAAATACTGTCCTTACGCCTCTTCTGGGCTCTGGGGCTGCAGGCTGGGGCTTTGTACCTGGGGCTCAGGACCCTTTCCCCTCTGCTAAACTCACTTCCCGCCACGCGAGTCTCTCCCTGCTGCTGTTCGCTCAGAGGAGCTGGGCAGCCCTCTCCACGTTTCCGCATTTCCACTTTTCCTACCAGTCTTGGTGTGGCTTCTTCAGTGTTCCTTGGTTGAAGAGTCCTCTTAGTTTAGTCCAAAGTTGGTTTTTCCAGATGATAGTTCATAAAATTAGTTTGTAATCCACTTTGGTTCTGGGAGGTAGATGCTGGTACGTCAGCCTACTCCAGCTACATCTATTCTTCTTTTTCAAGATTGCTGAGGCTATTTGTGTCCTTTTTTGGTTCCATATAAATTTTTGGAATATGTGTTCTATATCTTTGAAGTATGTCATTGGTATTTTCATTGGTATTGCATTGAATTTATAAATTGCTTTGGGTAATATGGACATTTTAATGATGTTTATTCTTCCTAACCATGAACACGGTATATGCTTCCACTTGTTTATATCCTCCTTGATTTCTTTTATCAATGTTTTATAATTTTTCAAATACAAATCTTTAATTTCCCTGGTTAAATTACTCCTAGTCTTTTTCTTTCTTTCTTTCTTTCTTTTTTTTTGTATTTTTCCGAAGCTGGAAACGGGGAGAGACAGTCAGACAGGCTCCCACATGTGCCCGACCGGGATCCACCCAGCACGCCCACCAGGGGCCACGCTCTGCCCACCAGAGGGTGATGCTCTGCCCCTCTGGGGCGTCGCTCTGCCGCGACCAGAGCCACTCTAGCGCCTGGGGCAGAGGCCAAGGAGCCATCCCCAGCGCCCGGGCCATCTTTGCTCCAATGGAGCCTCGGCTGTGGGAGGGGAAGAGAGAGACAGAGAGGAAGGAGGGGGTGGAGAAGCAAATGGGCACCTTTCCTATGTGCCCTGGCCGGGAATCAAACCTGGGTCCCCCACACGCCAGGCCAATGCTCTACCACTGAGCGAACCGGCCAGGGCCTCGTCTTTTTCTTAATGAAATATTTCAAACATACACAAAAAGGAGAGAATAAGTAAATATACACCTATATATCAACATTACTGAAATGTAACAATTATTATTATTATTATTATTATTTTGCCAATCTTAACAGGTAGTTTTGACTGCCTTTCCAGATGCTCTGAGTTATCACTTGTAGATGCGTATCTGAAGAGAAAGTCATGGCTCCAAAATTAGGAAGCTCACTCTTTGTTTCATGCACAAGTAAAAGAAGAGACTTAGGGGTATAATTCTAGGTAGAGATTTCCTTTGAATTATGTTCGTTCTGTTTTTTTCAATCCACTGGTTTGCAGATTATACATCAACAGTCAAAACTAGCTTTTATAGGCTAGTTTGGCTTTCTATATACAGTGGACTAGCTAACATGATCAGGTAGCAGACTGTCTGACTGCCAGCAGTGATAGACTTTTGGCAGTATATTTATACAACAGTGTTTTTATATTTTGCATATTTTATTGCCTTCTGTTTTCATAGTTTATAAAAACAAATGGAAGATAAAAATGCTAATATCAGAATTGTAGATTGCATAAACCTAATATAGTTGAGAGAAAGATGGGAATCAGTCTGAGAGCCAAGAGTGGTAACTCAACAAGACACTCGTTGGGCTTATGCCAGTCAACTGTTTGTTTGGTTTTGAATAAAAGATAACAAATAAGAACATATTTGAAATTCTAGAAATAAATCAAAGAGATTTGTGTAAACAACAAAATATAACTGAGGACATTTTAGCTCTTTGTGGCTGGGCTTACCTCCCTCTCATCTTATAATATGTAAGTAAGTTTATTATTTAGCCTTTATACAACCAACTCTGATATACATTACTATTACTGTATTATGTACGAAATAAGCTACTTGTTGTATAGTGCTTATAAGCCAAACTAATACAGTTCATACTCAATAATTTTCTTCTGAATGCTGGGATAAAGGGAATGTAACAATTCTTCTTGGCAGGTAAAATCACACACACATGTGTGCACACTCTAGAATGACCCTTGGCCCATTTAGTCTAGTCTTATACCAATAATGAGTCACGAAGAAACATGGCTGACATTCATGATATAAACCTCAGCAATGAAGAGATGGCCCCCGAATTGAATGTGTCACTGATTGCAGCCACACTTGTGTGCATTCTCTTCCCATCCAAGGAAACCATACCTTCTCCTCTCCCCTACAGACTTCATTTTGGAGAATTAAAGTGCAATCCCTCTCTTTAAGGAGTCTGCTTCATTTATTTCAATTTAATTCCCTTTTGGAAACATGCATGACATATACAAAGTGCCTAATATAACTCTTCCAAGTACCAACCTACAAAAATGATTTTATTAATTCATTCATCAATTTACTTACTCAACATACATTAAATAGATAATGTGTGCCATTCTTTTGGCCAAGAGAGAGAAAGATGACTTAAAACATAGCTTCCTGCCTTCAAGAGTCAGTCTAGATAGAAGGAAATATCAACATATAAATGACAAATGTTACTGTAAAGTAAAAAGTTGCAAATAATATGGATGAGAAAAATATACTGGTTCAAAGACAGAGGAAATATAACTCAAACTAGAGGTAGCAGAATGAGATTCATGAAAGAGGTGACATTTAAATTGGGCCTTAAAACGATGAGTAGAATTTTCAGTAAGCCAAGAGAAAGCAACTGACTTTATGGGTATCATGGATATTAGAGGTTTAGAGAAATTATTCTCAGTTCAGCATCAAAAAATATTAAGAAAAATATTTTTGACATATGGCTGAACTAGAGATAAAGTAAGGGAATGCCATGACAGCAAATAGAAAAAAAAAAAAAAGAATAAATCCATAAAAAGATAGTGAAGTTAAAGGAGACTTTATCTACTGATCAGTGATATTCTAGGGCCATGAGGTTTAAGAAAGACTTAAGGGATCATGGGGGTACACATGTTTAGAAGCCTAATAAAATACAAAATTACAATAAAGAAAAAATTTTAAAATGCCAAATAAGCTGAAAGTAAAGGAGTATTTTTCAGAGGGTTTTATTATTTTATTGGGTCAGAGAACAAGAAATAGCCATAGTGAACTATCATCACCTAACCACTCTTCCTTTGGTAAGGATGATAAATATGTAGAAAACAAAGATATGAAAAGCCAAAGCTAATTATTAGTTTGGGCCCCACCTCTATATCAGTGCAGAATTGAGATGAGTTGGTCTGGAACCCTTGGACAATTTCTTTCCCCAAGTTTGGCCTGCATATTTT
This sequence comes from Saccopteryx leptura, assembly GCF_036850995.1. Classification (NCBI taxonomy): domain Eukaryota; kingdom Metazoa; phylum Chordata; class Mammalia; order Chiroptera; family Emballonuridae; genus Saccopteryx; species Saccopteryx leptura. Next base: position 18,536,395 of record NC_089513.1, read on the forward strand.
TATGCAAATATATATAATGCAGTCAAAGGAAAATAATTAAACCAGAAAGCCAACAAGAATAAATGCATGCCCTCTCCCAGGCTGCCACACAAGTTTGTACAACGCAAGTTGCAAATGACAGCCTACTGTGTAATTTAGACGTTTATGGAAGTCACATACAAAAGTTTGAAAAGGTGAAATGAATTTTAATAACATCTATACAAAAACAACATTTCAACATGTAATCCATATAAAAATTGAGATATTTTCATTCCTTTGTCCTACTAGATCTTCAGAATCTGGTGTCCATTTTTCACTACGGCCCATGTCAACTTGGACTGCCCTTGTTTCAGGGGCTCAGCAGCTGCATGTGACTGGTGGCCACTGTTTTGGACAGTACGGCTTTTACTGTAGCTCCGATCCCTCTCCTGCTTCCAATAGCACTGCTTCATCTATTTTTAATCCTCCAGACAATGCATGAAATCCAAAACCACAGATGATCACATTCCCATTCTTGTGTTTTATAGATTTAAGCTAATTTTAAATTTTATTTTATTTTAATAAAGGTATCAGGAGAAAAAGCAAATAAATGTGTAAACTCCGCCACTGAGAAACTGATAAAGCCACCAAAATCCTACCACCACCTCCAACAGAAGGAACTCCAACATGTAAATTGTGTGACTTCACCCCATTTATGCCAGAGGTTAAAATTTTTGAAATTCAGTTCTTTAAAAATTTTCTGAAAATTCACATCACTTTTTGACAAGCTCCCAGCACACCAGTATCTGCAGCAGTGACTGACTCTGTGCACCACGTGATGACATGCACCCTCAGGAGGTAGACATGTGTAAAAAATCAGATCTTGACGATGACCTTGAGCAGTAGGATAGACATAACTCCCATGTCACTACTGCTCCAATAATGGAACACGAGGCATCAATGGGTTATAGATAGCCATAACTACAAACTATAGCTCCTGGCATTTCCTCTCACTTCTGTTCTCTGTGCCTCAGCAATTCTATTCTCATTTAATCCTTTTGGTCCACTAGAGTTTGATTATTCTGTATTGTTGATTCCTTTGTAATTTAACAATAACTAATATTTTTTGCTTATTCACTATGCACCAGGAACTTTTCTAGAGCTTTATAGATATTTCATTTAATGATCTCAAAAACCTTAGGAAAAGGATGCTTTTATCACTTCCTTTTTATATGTGAGAAAACTGAGTCACAGAGAGGTTGAGGATGTTGCACAAGGTTACAGGGACCCATGAATGATGGTGGCACATGTTCTTTATCACTATAACTACATTTCTGCAAGACTTTATGGCTACAGCTAGACCAGCTGAGTTTGACTCTTAGCACCTCCAATTGCCAGCTTTGTAATCTTGAGATTGCCACACAGCTTCTCTGTGCTTGGTTTAGTCATCAGAGTGATCAGTTAATAGTGTTCACCATGGAGCTTTGAACATATATAGTAGAGTAAAAATCGGTAGGTGTGGTCATTGTGGGACCAGATAGAACGTCTGGGTGTCCCCAGTACTACCTACACACCAGCACCTCTGCTGAATGCTGGCATCACCTCTATATTTGGACTCCATCTGAATTTTCACAATATTCATTAAGCTACCATCTCTCTTCCATTGAGGTATTTTCACAGCTTTGACCCCACAGTTTACTTAAACCACTGCATACTTCTTCATAGAATGGAAACTAGTACTGAAAACCTAGCTATATTTTCTCTTTTTGTTTAGGTCTAAATTTACTTCTGACTACCTAGCTTTGGTTTAGACAGCCTCATGGCTCACCAAACCCAGTTATGACATTTCAAGTCATTGACCCATTGGCCCTATGATAAGTAAGTCAAAAGACAAAGATTAAGTCTAGTTGAACCTATACTCATCATTAGAAAAACAATGTAAAAATGGCTTCAAGATAAAGACATTTTTTAAGATAATAATTAAGATTTTATACCTTGAACCTAAGTTTGATCAGTAGGCTAAAACAGTTCATAACAATGTCATCTTAAGCTCTGGCTCTTTGGCTCAGAGTTAGAGCTTCAGCCTGTTGTATGGAAGTCCCAGGTTTAATTCCCGGCCAGGGCACACAGAAGAAGTGACCATCTCCTTCTCTACCACTCCCCTTTCCCCTTATCTCTCCTCTCTCTCTCTCTCTCTCTCTCTCTCTCTCACACACACACCTCCCTTCCCACAGTCACTGCTTGAATGCTTTGAGCAATTTGGCCCCAGGCGCTAAAGATGGCACCGTGGCCTCACCTCAGATGCTGAAATGGCTCAGTTCTGAGCAACAAAGCAACAGCCCCAGACGAGCAGACCACTGCCCCATAGTGGGCTTGCCGGGTGGATCCTGGTCAGAAGTGCATGTGGGAGCCTGTCTCTCTGCCTCCCTGCCTCCCACTTAATAAAGAAAACAAAACAAGACAAAACAATGACATCTTAAAAACAAAATCTTCACATAACTACAATCAGCTTGCCATTCCCAAAGGTCCATATGGAATAGATGGTACTTGTACATTTTTTTTTTTTTGTATTTTTCTGAAGCTGGAAACGGGGAGAGACAGTCAGACAGACTCCCGCATGCGCCCGACCGGGATCCACCCGGCACGCCCACCAGGGGGTGATGCTCTGCCCCTCCTGGCGCGTTGCTCTGTCGCGACCAGAGCTACTCTAGCACCTGGGGCAGAGGCCAAGGAGCTATCCCCAGCGCCCGGGCCATCTTTGCTCCAATGGAGCCTTGGCTGCGGGAGGGGAAGAGAGAGACAGAGAGGAAGGAGGGGGGGGTGGAGAAGCAAATGGGCGCTTCTCCTGTGTGCCCTGGCCGGGAATTGAACCCGGGTCCCCCGCATGCCAGGCCGACGCTCTACCGCTGAGCCAACCGGCCAGGGCCAGTACTTGTACATTTTTGACATGACGGGTAGAGGATACTCTCTTAGAAAGCTTGGCTCAGACATAGACAAAGGAGAAGCCACCATTCCTCTGGTAAGTGTGCCCATGCTAAATGTATTCCTTCACTTGAAATCCAAAATGAAGGGAAAAAACTGATTAGAAATGGTTTGGGAGCTTAATTCTATTAGTGGTAATGAAAATTGATAAATAATATTGGATGATCTGCTGGAACAAATACATTTTTGATTTAGCAGGAATCCAGCTGCTATTATGTATGTTCCATGTGAACAAGCATTACTTAAATAAATATGTCTCTTCTTTGGGGAGGGGTACATGTTTTCCAGGTTTGCTGCATTTATTAAGTTAAAAGTAAACCCAGCTTGGAAAGGCACAAAATTCTACTCTGGGAGATAACATGGAATTAGTGGGCTATACAGAAAGGTCACTGAGTTCCAGAGAGGGGAAGGGTTGTGTTTAGCAGCTTTCTCATAACTGAACTTGCTATGAACATAGTGGTATTTTGAATTTATAAAGCATCTTGCAGCTCTGAGTTTCAATATGTACTGCAAACATTAATTAATCCTTACAACATCCCTCCAGAATGTGAGGAGTTGCAGTCCATATCTCACAGATGATTTAACCTAAAAGTAGAGAAGTTAAGCCAGTGGCCAAAGGACCAACAGGTACGTCAGAAGGCATGACTGCAGGGATTACAAATTCCCAGCTCCAGGGAAGAAAGCGCAATTCTGTGGACTTTAGCAGGTGAGCGGTAAAGAAAGAAAAGCAAGTCCCAAGGCTTGTGGAAGGAAAAACAAGGAATCAGCCATGGAGAAGTAGGTAAAATCTGCTTACATTGGGAAGGCAACTTTGGCTCCATGAGATTTTTTTTCAAAATCAAAGCAAATATAATTCATTTTACGGATGCAATAAAATGGTATTCCAACCCAATGGAAAAAATAAAAGAAGTCCAAGGTTGTCTGATTATATTACACCAAAATACTTCTAATCAGTAGTTCTATTATAAAGGAATTAACTTTGGCAGTGACTTGGTGATTCCATCTTGAGTTATATTTAGTATGGGGGCAGTGTAACAACCACAAGAAACAACATTTCATGGACAAGCTAAATTGAATTCCAAGAGCTTGCTGACTTCAAGTTCAAGATGGAAGAGTAGGAAGATCCTGAGCTCACCTCTTCTCATTAATACCAAAACTATAATAACATAAAGAATAGCTATCTCTGAGAACAACCTGAAGTCTAGCAGAACAGATTTTCAACAACTATGCATATAAAGAAAAAGCCACATTGAAATAGGTAGAAGGGGTAGAGACTAAGTCTAGTCAGGACCTACCCTACCCACATTCCCCATGTAGTGACTCACAAATGGGAGGGAAAGCCCAACTGCAGATATCCTCCTCGAAAAGTGTGGCATCTGAGCCTTAGCCTGGGGGACACGTACGAGGAAGAAGAGCCCTCATAATATCTGGCTTTGAAACCCAGTAGGGTTTACGCCTAGAAGAGCCAAAAGGCTGTAGGAAACCCAGGTTGCGCTCTCTCTGAGTCCTGACACAGAGTGAGAAGCAGTTTGGAAAGCACCTACATCATATGTGAAGGTGATAAAGTGACTAATTTTGGAGTATGTGCTGGAGCAACAGGGATCTGTTAGAACTTTCTCCTGAGTCAGAGGTGTTGGTGGGCACTATTTTCCACCTCCTTTCTTTAATCTAGCTAGTCTGACATGGACAGGTGCCATTTCTAACACTCTCCATTACCCTTGTGCACCCACCCTGGAATTTCCCTGAGGTTCTACCCAGGTGAACACCCCTCCACAGTGGCTCCTGCCCTCTCTCTCCCAGTGGGCAGCCTCTGTCAACACCAGCATACAGCAACAGTGTGGTTGGAACTCACAGACATCGGGCCAGGGACCAGCCTCACCTGCCAGTGTGTCCACAGAAGTTGTGGCCCAGTCACAACAAGAGGCCATACTAGTCCACCCAGGAAAAATCTCTGGAGTACCTGACTCTGGTGACAAGGAGGATTCTACCACAGGGTCACACTTAACACTTTCTAAATAAGGCCATTTTTCCAAAACCAGGAGTTATAGCTGATCTACCTAATACATAGAAACAAATAGGCAAAATGAGAGAAAACAATATGTTCCAAATAAACAAACAATAACAGAAAACAGGATAAACCCCTAGATAAACAACTAAAGGAAATTGAGTTAAGCTGTCTGCTAGATAAAGACTTCAAAGAAATAGTCATAAAGTTGCTCATCAAATAGTCATAAAGTAGACAAGTGGATAAATTCAGTGTGAACTTCAACAAATTCATAAAAATTATTTAAAAGAACCTATCAGGACTGAAGACTATAACAATTGAAAAAAAATACACTGGAGGGAATCAACAGCACTTGAGATGATGGAGAAGAATGAATCAGCAATCAGGAAGATAAGATAGTGAAAATTACCCAACTGAAAGATAAAAAAGAATTAAAAAGAAGGATAGCATAAGGGACCTTCGGGACAACATCAAGCAAATTAACATTCTCATCATAGGAGTCCCAGAAGGAGAGAGAAAGGAATAGAAAAATTATTTGAGGAAATAATGGCTGAAAACTTCCTTAACCTGGCAAAGAAAACAGACATCCAAGTTCAGGAAGCACAGAGAATCCAAACAAGATGAACCCAAAGAGACCCACACTAAGACACATTATAATTAAGTTGTTAAAAGTTTAATGATAAAAAAAGAAAGAAAAAAGTTAAAGATAAATAGAGAATCTCAAAAATAGCAAGAGAAAAATGGGAATGTCCTTAAGATATCAGATGACTGTTCAACAAAATTTTGCTGGCCAGAGCGGTGGCACAATATATTCAACCTGAAGAAAGAAAACACTGCAACCAAGAATACTCTACACAGCAAGATTATCATTCAGAACTGAAGACAGATCAAGGTTTTTCCATATAAGCAAAAGCTAAAAGAGTTCATCAGCACTAAACTAGCAGTATAAGAAATGTTCAAGGGAATTCTTTAAGTGGAAAAGAAAAGGCCAAAACTAGAAATAATAAAATATATAAAAGAAAAATATCACTAGGAAACACAAACATATAGTAAAGGTAATAGACCTATCACTTAAATCTAGTATGAAAACAATAAAAATGGCAATCAGTACACACCTATCAATAATTACTTTAAATGTAAAATGACTAAGTGCTCCATTGAAAACATAGGATGACTAAATGGATAAAAACACAGACCCTTACATATGCTCCCTACACAAGATTGCAAATTGAAAGGCACACATAGACTAAAAGTAAAGGGATGGAAAAAGAGATTTCATGAAAATGGAAATAAACAAAAAAGAAGCTGGGATAGCAACATTTATATCAGACAAAATAGATTTTAAAAAAAAGGTTATAACAAGAGATGAACAAGGACCCAGCAATTCTACTTCTGGGTGCTAATCTGAAAAAAACAAAACACTAATTTGGAAGATATATACATCCCTATGTTCACTATAGCATTATTTATAATAGTGTGTGCGTGCACACATGCGTGCGCACACACACATACACACACACACACACTAGTATATTACTTGGCCATTAAACAGAATGAAATATTGTTATTTGTGACAACATGGACAGACCTTGAGGGTACCATGCCAAGTAAAAAAAGCCATAGGAAGATAAACACTATATCATTTCACTTATGTAATGAAATCTAAAAATTAAATAAACAAACAAAACAAATGAACTCATAGATACAGAAAAAATGATAGTTGTCAGAGGGTTAGGCAGTGGGGGTATGGACAAAAAAGGTGAAGGGGATTAAGAGGTACAAACATATAATTATAACATAAAAAATGTCAGAGGGATATAAAAGACAGCATAGAGAAGGCGTCAATAATATAATAACATTGTACAGTGACAAATGGATAGTAGACTTTTTCTGGTGATCACTTTATAAAGTATATAAATGTGAAATCTCACTGTGTTATATACCTAAAACTAATAAAATATTGTATGTCAACTGTATTTTAATTAAAAAGGGTTTTACTTTCTAGAGTAAAAATTAGACATGAGAAAAATAATCATTTCATTCTTATTGTAAAAATGAGAATCCAAATATCTCTTTTCAAAATTTTACTTCTCTTTCTGAGAAGAATAAAAATAGAAGATTCCCCTCAAAGGAGTAGGCGATGTCATTTATTGAAAAGGTAGATTTCAGGCATATTTGACAAATGACAGTGGTGACATTTTCAGAATCACAAAAGCTAGAGCGTATTCTGAGGTGAATCTCTCCAAGTTGCAAATAGGATTATAAATAAAGTGCTGTTCAAAGACCAATCAAAAAATCATTTTCCATGAGAAACTTAAAATAGAACAAAAATATCACTTTTATGTTTGTATGATATATTTTACCACCTGCCACTTTAATCTCCAGAAGAGTCAAGCTTAACAATAATATCAAAGACAGGTTTATTATCAAGGTCCACATGTTCTATTTTTCTCTAACAACCTAACAGAAATGCCAGACACAGAAGTTGTTTCTGGTGCAATGTATTATTTTATTCCTTTTGACAGGTTTACTATGCTTTGAAACTGTAAATTCATTCATTAGATAAAAGACACTTGTTAAAATCGGACATATAATTTTGGTTTGTTTGTTTCAAGGATCGGCACTATCTCTTTGATGTATGGCATATCACGGAGATGTAGTCCCAGTTGTATTAATAGGGGGAAATATTGTTGACATCCAGACAACTAAGTGATTTGTCTTGTGTTTCTGATGGAAATCATTGAAATCAGTAGTATAAATTGAGCAGTGGAACACAGTATGAATTTGGGTGTGGAATAGAAAATTAAAGGCTTGTATACTGTACTATAATATAAATAAGGAATCTTAATGCTCATTTCCAGTTTAAGAGAATAGAGCTCTTATCTGGGTCTCCAGATCTTTCCTCATGTTGGCATTCATCTCCAAGTGAAAATGATCTACAACCATCTTACCTCATTTGCTTGCATAAGAAGAAACAGGTGGTGGCACAGTGGGTAAAGCGTCAACCTGGAAACGCTAAGGTTGCCGGTTCAAAACCCTGGGCTTGCCTGGTCAAGGCACATATGGGAGTTGATGCTTCCTGCTCCTCCCCCCTTCTCTCTCTCTCTCTCTCTCTCCCCTCTCTATAATAAATAAATAAAAAAATCTTAAAAAAAAAAGAAAAAGAAACAGGTTGTTTCCAGGCACTGTGTGCCTGGAAAAGCTAAAAGGAAGATGGTATTAGGAACAAAGGGGACAAGATTAATCAGCAGAATGACAACTCTGGAATGGGCCATATCAAGTAGAGAAACCTGCCAAGGGTCACAGAGCTCATCAGCTGCGGATTTTATAGTCAAACCAAACCTGTGTGATTCCAAAGCCCACACTCTTTCCACAACAACATAAAGAAATAAAGCCATGTATATATGGACAAATAATCTTCGACAAAGGAGCCAAAAACACATAATGGAAAAAAGAAAGCCACTTCAATAAATGGTGCTGGGAAAATTGGAAAGCCATATGAGGGAGAAACTATAGTTTCCCCTCTGCACAAAAATTAATTCAAAATAGATCAAAGACCTAAATATAAAATATGAAACAATAAAGTACATAGAAAAAAACATAGGTACTAAACTTATGGACCTTGACCATAGAGAGCATTTTATGAATTTGAACCCAAAGGTAAGGGAAGTAAAGGCAACAATAAATAAATGGGACTATATCAAACTAAAAAACTTCTGCACAACAAAAGAAACAACAAAACAAAAAGGCAGCTAACCAACTGGGAGTCGACATTCATGAACAACACAATGGGTTAATATTCACAATGTAAAGAACTCACAAAGCTCAACAACAAACAAGCAAACAATCCAATTAAAAAACAAGAAGAAGACCTGAACAGACATAAAGACTCTCTAAAGCACTTTGATCATGACATTTAATTTATTTTTTCTGCAATTATATATACTTTTTGAAAATTTATTTAGAAAATTAAATTTAATGGGGTGACATTGATAAATAAGAGTATGTAGGTTTCAGGTAAACATTTCCATAGCATTTGAACAGTTGATTATGTTGCATATCCATCACCCAAAGTCAAATAATTTAACATCTTAATTATCTATAACAAGCCTTGTTCCAACAAAGAATATAAGGTTAACTTACAATTACGCTAACAACACAGGAAAGTTAAAGTTTATATGAAAAAATAAAATGAGATGGAATAATAAGGACAGAAAAACAAGTTAGAACCTGGAGTCAGTTTAGACACACCGGATACCAGTAAGTCTCTTTGGAGATAAACTTCAAACTTGGCTGTCAGTTTTCTAGCAGGAAACAAGAAAACATAAATAGGACACCGCATTTTGTTTATAAAAGTCAACCAGTTATTTTTTTAAAAAATGAGATGAATGTTTGTTTGTTTGTTTGTTTGTTTATTAAGTGAGAGGCAGGGAGGCAGAGAGACAGGCTCCTGCATGCACCCCGACCAGGATCCAAGGGGCAAGCCCCCTACCAGGCAATGCTCTGCCTGTCGGGAGTCACTGCTCTCTTGATCGGCAACCGAGCTATGCTAAATCCTGAGGAGAGGCCATGCAGCCAGCCATCCTCAGCTCCCAAGGCCAGCTTGCTCAAACCAATTGAGCCATGGCTGTGAGAAGAGAAGAGAGAGAGAAAAAGGGGAGAGGAAGAGGTGGAGAAGCAGATGGTCACTTCTTCTGTGTGTCCTGACCGGGAATCAAACCCAGGGCTTCCACATGCCGGGTTGCCGCTCTACCACTGAGCCAACCAACCAGGTTAAGATGAATGTTTTTCCTGCTCTAAGTTCTCATTCAGGTGTGTGCTTTGATGACCATCCTTGACAAGCACCCTGTCAGAAAATCTGGTGTCAAGGCTCCTTTGCCCTAAAGTTAGATCTGTGGTTCTACATTGAAACACAAGCTAATAAAAGCAAGCCCAAGCACAGGATTTTGGACATTAGGAAAGGCAGGATGCAGAGACAATATTCAATTCAAGCACACAGCTTTCTAATTATCTGGTATAATTCAAGGCTAAATGTTGGAGTATCTGGAAGAATAGAGAAGATTATACTCCTCCTTCCCCATCTTAAATAAATATTGCTTCTCTTAGTTGAGTCTTTAAAATGTATTCAGCAGGGTAAATTTAAAATGATAATCCCTGATAAGTAGCGGGAGCTCAGCAATGCTCAGTGGCCAGTTAATTGTCTCTACATGTTTCAACAGCATAGTCAGAGGTTACAACTTTATGCTGAGCATTTAAAAGATCTTGTTAAATAAAAGTGCATTATCTGGAATTAAGATATTATCAAGATTAGTATCTTAGTCTGAGTTAGTTCTGCAAATTACTTATTAGACAGCAAGGTACCCGAAGAAATAAGATTGCAGGACAGATACACTTTTTTTTTTTTTAATTCCAGATTTACAATATGCATCTACATGATTCTGCAGGGAGTTGTAGATGGGGGCTGGAAGTTCAAGCTCAATGTCTGTGGAACTGAGGAGTGGCAGTCAAGCAGGGGCCTCTGCTCTAGGTCCCCCATCTTGGAGGCCCCTGCATTTTGGACAATGTCGAAACTGTCTCTCTCCTTCTGATGACTTGGCACCAGCTAGAGCTGGCCGCACCAGCTCCCTACTCCCTATTTCTCTCATTCAGAAATCTCTCTGACCCTCCATCTCCAACCTTGCTATGCACTGGGTCAACTAACTGCCACAAGTTTGATTTCTGCTTATGTGGTCATCTCAGGGCCCTGTGGTTGAGCCCCAGCTCTAGGATGGTAAGATCATTCTAGTTTGTTGATAGGAAATTTCCTTTGGGGGACTGTGCAAGACTGAGTTACTAGAATGGTGCTGACATACTAATTTGGAGCAACTCTTACTCACTTTGGATCCTGGACAAGTTCAGGACTCTTGGTTAATGACCATCTACAACAGACCCTTGGTCCTGCTCTTAGCCATTCAGATTCCAACAGCAGAGCTGGTCTTATCTTTAGTAGCTGAGGGCAGTGAGGATAGGAGCACATGGGAATGATGCCGAGGTTCCTTCTGTGAGCAGTTCTTCCCCAGCTATAGCAATCGTCAGTCTCCCAGGAAATCTTGCACTTCCCCCACAGACTGTGTGCCATGACTGAGGAAGGCTCCTGGGAACGCCCACACTCATCCCCTCCGAGGCCTCGGAGACTGCCTTCCCAGCACTGGCTGGCTGTCTTAACCATGTCCTCTTCCACTTCTGATCAGCACTGTGACATTCTCCTTTTGTAAACTGGTCAGAAACTACACTGGGTGGAGGAAGGACATTTCTTGTGCCAATGGGAAGCTTGTCACACTCTGTACAAAGGGCCAGTGCCTCTGTCCTCACTGGTGGCAGAGCGTAGCAGGCTGTGGTGCAGTCAACACTGAAAGAGATCACATTCCAGGGATGCAGGGATGACAGCGTAGTCCAAGGCCAAACACCGTCAGAAGGTATGTTGTTTAGCCTTCACACCCATAAAGTTCTGAACAGTAATATTAGCATGTTTGGAAAACTAATTATTGCTCATTTCCTATAACCTCTGAGGAAGACTTACTTGAGGTGGTCATCAACAATGCATATTAACAATTGCTAAGAGAGTCATCAGAAGGCAGTATTCACTGGAGGCTGGAGATACAAAGCAGTGCCCACAGTAGATGGTACAAGGGGACCACAAAGGCAAAGAGATCTGTATTGTTTCGGCAAAACTGGTCTAAAGAGCCAGGGCATTAGGCCCTGGCTGGTTGACTCAGTGGTAGAGTTTCAGCCTGGCATGCAGGAGTCCCGGGTTCAATTCCCGGCCAGGGCACATAGAAGCGCCCATCTGCTTCTCCACCCCTCCCCCTCTCCTTCCTCTCTGTCTCTCTCTTCACCTCCTGCAGCCAAGGCTCCATTGGAGCAAAGTTGGCCCGGGTGCTGAGGATGGCTCCATGGCCTCTGCCTCAGGTGCTAGAATGGCTCTGGTTGCAACAGAGCAATGCCCCAGATGGGCAGAGCACCGCCCCCTGGTTGGCATGCTGGGTGGATCCTGGTCAGGCACATGTGGGAGTCTGTCTGACTGCCTCCCCGTTTCCAATTTCAGAAAAACACACACACACACACACACACACACACACACACACACACACACACACACACAAAAGAGCCAGGGCATTATGGGTAATAATATCATTACTAACTTAGCCTCATGGGGAAAGGTGAAATTAACCAGGTGCATTTGGTACTGATGTAAAAGAAGAGATGGTTCTTGGACCTGGAAACTAAGAAAAATCCACCTATGTGCTCTTGGGACAAACAAATGTTTAAGTACCTCTTTTCTATACTTTATTTTAAATCAGCAGTTCTGCAACTACGGTCTTTGATATTTTACTCTGCTGGTTTTTGCATGACCCCATAGCTAAGAATGATTTATATTTTTCTAAAGGGTTATAAACAAAGAATATCTGACAGAGACCATATATAGCTCACAAAACCTAAATCATTATTATAGGACCCTTTACAAAAATGTTTGCCAAGCTCAGTTTTAAATCACCAGTAAATCACACTTACCTTCCATGGGCTCTTGAAACCTGTTAACAGTTTTTTAAAATAAACTTTTTATGTTAGAACACTTTAAGATTTACAGAAAAATTATAAAAATAATACAATGAGCACCCACATACACCACACCCACTTTTCCTATTAACAGCTTACATTTGCATGGGACATTTGTTAAAATTAATGAACCATTATTGATACATAATTAAATAAAGCCATATTTCATTCATATTTTTTAGGTTTTATTTAAAGTCCATTTTTTATGTTCTAGGATCCACTCCAGATACCATATTATACTCAGTCATCATGTCTCCTTACTCTCCTCTTGGCTGTGACAGTTTCTCAGACTTCCTTTGTGTTTCATAACATTGACAGTTTTGAGGAGTATTACTCAGTCATTTTGTAAAATGCCCCTCAACTGGGATTTGTCTCATATTTTTGTCATGATTAGACTGGGGATATGGATCTTGGGGAAGAAGACCACAGAGGTCTAGTGCTTTTCTCAGCACATCATGTCAATATGACTTAGCACTGTTGATGTTGACTTGATGCTGACCTGGATCACCTGCTGAAATAGTATTTATCAGGATTCTCCACTGCAGAGTTCCTCTGTTTTTCCCCATTGCCATTCTGCGCTCTTTGGAAGGAAGTCACTCTACCTAGCCCACAGTTAAGGAGTGTAGGTTATGTTCCATTTCTTCAGGATGGATTGTCTGCACAAATTCTTTGCAATTCTTCTGGATGTGAGGTTTGCATATTTTCCCTTTATTTATTCTTTAATCACTTATTTCATCATGGACTCATAAATATTTATTTTAAATTTGTATATATATTGAATATTGGGTTATAATCCAATATTACTTTAGTTTGTTTCTCAAGTTGTTCCGCCTTTGGCCAATGGGGACTCTTTCAGTTGTCACTGTCACATGTGCCCCTTTGATATCACTCCCATTGCTTTTGGGGTTTTTTTGTTTAGCATTTCCTTACTTGCTGACACTACAAAATGTCCCCAAGCTCATCTTGACTGTATTATTTACACTCAAATTGTTTCTTTAGATAGTGGTCACTATGAAATATCTGGGCCCTGGCCAGTTGGCTCAGTGGTAGAGTGTCGGCCCAACATGTGGATGTTCTGGGTTTAATTCTTGATCAGGGCACACAGAAGAAGTGCCTATCTGCTTCTCCATCCCTCCCCCTTCTCTTTCTTTCTCTCTCTTCCTCTCTATCTTTTCCTCCTACAGCCATGGCTCGATTGGTTTGAGCAAGATGACCTTGGGCTCTGAGAATGGCTCCTCAGCCTCAGGCACTAAAAAAAAAAAATGGTTTCATTGCTGAGCAATGGAACAACGGTCCCAGATGGGCAGAGCATTGCCCCCTAGTGGGCTTGCCAGGTGTATCCAGGTCAGGTTGCATGCAGGATTCTGTCTTTCTACCTCCCCTCATCTCACTAAAAAATATCTGCATGGGTCCCCCTCTACACTCAGGGCCAACTATGGACCTTGGGGCTGCAGCTCTAAAGAGAGCTTGGGGAAGATAGTGGCAGAGTAGAAATTAGAAGGGAGAAGCCAGATGCAAACTTTTCCTGCAAACCAGTCCTGCTCCCAAGACCAATTCAGCCATATCCAGAATCCTTTACACTTTTGCTTTACAGCTGTTTGAGTTTGCTGATAACACACAGGCTGATATAAATATTACACAATTCCATATCCCAAACTTAGTTATCTGATTATGTAATACAGTTCACTAGAAGGTGATTTTAGAATTTTAAATAAAGCTATTTTTACAAAGAACAATTTGACTCTATCTAGGAAATAATTCCATTATGCCTTGTTACAAGTGCGAATGTTTGATAACACTGCCATATGGATACTGTGCATACCATTCAAAGCCTAGCCTGCCATTTATTTTTAAATTTTTTGAACACTTTATAAAAAAATGTTTCTATACTAGGTCCACAATTTGTCAATCTTGCTGTTTTGGAATTAAAAGTTAAACTGTGGTTAAAAATTAAGAAGCAGAGCTGGAATCAGAAACGAGGTCTGCTGACCAATGTTAGATTCAGGGAGTACTGACATGCTGGGGCTGCCAAGAGTGTACAAGGTCCCTGTGATGCTGAGAACAAAGAGTTCAGCAACATTCTGCATTGAGTCAGAGACCCTTATCAGAAGTTTATGTTTGAAATTCTCCACTGGGTAATACCCCCCCTGTAACTGTGCACGATCTCCCTAGCCAATGACTAACAGCCACATCAGCTTCTGTATGATGCTTGCTCATCCTAGACAGCCACCCTATAAAAAGGAGCCATTTTAGAAGCTCGGAGCTGCAGTCCCTGTGCAGGTTTGGGGGGCTGCAGTCCCTGCGCAGTTTGTTGGCTGCGCAGGTTTGGTTGGCTGCAGTGCTCCAGTCTCTTTGGAGGCGTGGGTTGCCTGCAGTCCCTGTGCAGGTTTGGGGGGCTGCAGTGTTCCCCTGTGTGGGTTACCTGCATCCCTGCGCAGGTTTGGGGGGCTGCAGTGCTCCCTTGCATGGGTTGCCTGCAGTCCCTGTGCAGGTCTGCAATAAAACGTATAAAATTTACTTTGGGTCTGCTGCGGCCTATCTCGCCAGGATGTAACAACCAACAGTGTGTTTCCACATGCTGAGACTTTCAAACACATGAAGGAGCTGTAACATGGCCTTAAGAAGTCACTATATTAAGAAATCATTTTATTAAAGGGTTCATTTTCTGGAGTCACATTATGGAACTGATTACCAAGAATACACTGAGAATTTCTGCACCTACATGTTTTACACCAAGACTTTGGATGGCTTTTGGCCATGCCTAGAAAATTAACTCTAAGCTAAAACAATGAAAATTTGCCAATGGTGAGTGACCCAAATGGCAAATCTCAAAATGGTCGGCAAATATTTGAAGCACTAACAGATACTGCTTTTTATATTAGTTACAGGAGCACAAAACAATATGATAACTCTAAAATCTCAGTGCCTTGACACAATTGAAGTACATTAATTGCCACACCACCCACCAGTTCAGGCATTCCTCCACAGTGACTAGCTCTCCACTCAGTGACTCCGGGACACAGCCTCTTCTGTCTTGTAGCAATGGTGTCCTCTGAGCCTGCGCCCTCTGTATCTGGTTGTGAGGGGAAGGGAAGAAAGAAACAGCACACTTGCTACTCTTTGCTCATCCTGGAACTGACACATTCCTTGCATCCACAATCCAAGCTCAGGAACCTGTTACTATGCTTCACTTAGACGTGGAGGAGTCTGGGAATGTTCTAGAAAGGCTTCTCTGCAATATGGAGGGAGGAAGCATGATTTATTGGTGGTGGGTTGGGGTGGGGGTGGGGGGTCTCTGCCATACTTCCAACCTAACAACTTACAGGAAGAGAACCAGTACTGGGATGTCCAAGTTCATCACACTACATCAGGTAAGTTACTGTCTTAAGCATTCATTTTAAATCACAAGCCAAAATATTAGATAATAAGTAATTTTTTTAAAATTTTTATTTTCCACTGTGTCACCCACTTCAGTGCCTGCAGCCTATTAGTAGAGGCCAGACAATGCTTCAGGGCTGCAGTTTGCTCTGGCATGGAGCACTATGAAGATAATAAGTAATATCACACAGGAGCTTTTACCGAAGCATACTACAGTCACTGTAGTTATAGAATGTCCTGGGAAAAAGTGGGAAATCTTCAAGAACTCCTTGATTATTGGGCTAACCATTACATTTTCAAGCATTTCAATACTGTTGTTAAAGGTCGGTGTCTTTCAGTTTTTCTTACAAATAATAAACAGAATGTCAATCAAGGCACTTGAGGAGGACAAGGGTGTTTACCAACACTCGTCAGGTAGTAGAAAGCACTGTAACCACAATACATAGTGTTCAGAAGAACTGTTGTGCTCAGGATCTACCAGCAACATTTCTTAGCACATCACACATGTCACATGTCACTTCTTTAACGTTTGCCCCAGTCCTGAGATAGCTCCCAGTACTATTCTCCTTTTACAGAGCAGAAAACTGAAGCTTAGAGAGGTAAGCCCCCCAGCTGTGGACACAGGCTCGGTGGCTCCGGAGTTCACACTCTAGCATCTAAAAGGTGGAACCTGAGGAGCCACTGAGCCACTTCACCCGAAGGTGTTGTAAGGTACCAAAAACTACAGAATATTAATATTTTAAGAGGCTTGGAGAACATTTTATTAATTTGGGTTAAGGTGTGCAGAGAAATTGTGAGAAAAGTCTCTGTACTGTGTGAATGGCATAAAATCAGGATGGCCCTTGGCATTGTATTGTAAATGCAAAGGGGAGGAAAACATGGATCCCCAGACATTCCACCACACCTGTGGGGAAAGGGGTGAATGGCTAGCCAGGAGCAGGAAGAGAAAAGCCAAAATAAACCTTTTCTTATAGCAATGAGCCATTTGCGGGCATTTGTCCCCACAGAAACTACTTCTCCTATGTAAATGAATGTGGTTAACACGTGTGACTCTAGACCAGGGGTCCCCAAACTTTTTATACAGGGAGCCAGTTCACTATCCCTCAGACCGTTGGAGAGCCAGACTATAAAAAAACCTATGAACAAATCCCTATGCACACTGCACATATCTTATTTTAAAGTAAAAACAAAATGGGAACAAATACAATATTTAAAATAAATAACAAGTAAATTTAAATCAACAAACTGACCAGTATTTCAATGGGAACTATGCTCCTCTCACTGACCACCAATGAGAGAGGTGCCCCTTCCGGAAGTGCGGCGGGGGCCGGATAAATGGCCTCAGGGGGCCACATGCGGCCCACGGGCCATAGTTTGGGGACCCCTGCTCTATACAGAGAGATAGCAGATAAACACTAGAAAATAAAGGAAAGCCTTTTAATATGTAAAGAGACATCTTTCTACCATTGTACTGACTTGTAAATTTTGTTTTCTCCAAAAGGAAGTATGGCTTGCAAATTGAACATGGACTTATCATGTTAAAGGACATATGACTATAACCAATAGTGGTAAAGGGCTCCTAATTACAATTTTTGCTTTTGTACTTCCCACTTACAAAACTATAAAAACTAGGTAAAACAAAGGGCCAGCACGCTCTCCCTCAGATTTCTGTTGGAGTTGCCTCCACTTGGCCAAGCTAGACAATAAAGCTTTGGTGTGTAATCGACGGACCTTGTTATGTCTTCAATGTTTCAGGTCCCTCCGAATTAGGCTTAACGTCTTGGGGGTTCGTCTGGGATACACCAGTGTGCGGTGGCGGAAGCAAAAGCGGTGGCTTCCCAGGTCAGCGGAGGTTGAAACGGATTTCGGCTGCTGGTTGTTGCAGTTCTTAGAATTTATGAATAATTAGAAGACTAAGATGCTTTTTAAAGTTGTGATATTATCTGATTTTCTTTAGTAAGTAGAAATACTTAAGAGTTTGGGAAAAATACAGATTTTTCCAGTTATTCTTTTTCTCTAAATTCATTTTATTCCTTTACTGTTTGTTGGGCAGATAAAATATTATGCTTACTTTGTTAAAGATGGTGCTGCCCACATGAAAGCCATCGCCCAGGTGATATTAATGTGTGTTAGGGGCGGGCTGTGGGCAGGCAGAATCCTTGTAGCCTGGGGCTTGATTGTGGGATTAAGCCTTTCCCACCCTTTTTGATGTAGGGCGGTGCAATCCCATTATGCCCCAGATAAGTGACTTTGTATTAGAGACTTCCCTATTTTGTATATTGGATTAAAGGTTTTGATTTCCACACTATAAAATGGGGGCAGAATGGAAGCTTTCTCTCTTGCTTCCTGAGATTATATTAGAGGAGAAAGGAGGGAGGACATAGGGAACAGAGGTGAATAAGTCTGGTGAGCTAGAAACCTTTGATTCTAGGAAAAATCGGATAAGTCAGTAGCTTTGTGAGCACTGAATGTGAGTGGGTTTTGGAGCCCAGTGTGTGTTTTTGCTTGCCCACCAGGTGCAAGCTAGGATTAAAGATATCATCCCTACAAATATCTAATTTTAATTGGAGTAAATATAGCATGCTCATTTAAATTTAAATAGAATAGAATGTGAATCGTAAAAACTTGCTAATTTTGGCTAAACTGCTTCAAACTTCAGGCTGCTACTGCAAGTTACAAAGCTTGAAACAGTAAATTTACCCAACAAAAGTGTAGATTTTCATTAATAATATAGAAAAATAAAAGCCACACTGGAATTTTCCAGCCTTATTGTGCACTTTAATTTGCCTGTTAATTAATGGGATAGAAATGTTTTAATAAGTTTGGAAATGTTACTTGAAAATGCATTTACTATGTTTTGTTAAGTTAACATAAAGACAAGTATTTCTTACAATTTTGAAGTAAAGATATTATAAAGTGTACTCAACAAATGCTTAAAAGTCTGTGTGGTGACAAGGGGGAAAGAAGAGCCACCCCAAGCAAGGCTCTGATTCCATTGGTAAATATAGGAGAGAATTAAAATTCTGTTAAAATCTAAACTTGTTTCAGGAGTTAAGCTGTCTGACATGACAATTATTTCTGCAGGAAAATGGATGTTGAATGCACCTTTTAAAACTTCTTGCATATGTTTGTACAAAAATTGTCTTCATCCTTGTGGTACTTATTCATCTGAGCTGACTTCACAGTCCCCATGCCTCTGCTCTGTTTTTCTTTTGTAGCATAAGGCTTTTGCTTTTGCCTTAAGGTTTCCCTGGAATAGCAGGTCTTTTCCTTTTGTATAGATTTTCAGCATGAATCAAACATTGGCTTTCTATGTTAATGTGTGAAGAGAAAAAAATTATTATCTAAAGCAGGTACGCTTTAATGAACAAATGTATATTTTCTCTTAGTTTGAATAGGGTATGTGAGTGTTTTTAAAAAAAATAAATATGGGCCCTGGCTGGTTGGCTCAGCAGTAGAGTGTCGGCCTGGCGTGCGGGGGACCCGGGTTTGATACCCGGCCAGGGCACATAGGAGAAGCGCCCATTTGCTTCTCCAATCTCCCCCTTTCTCTCTGTCTCTCTCTTCCCCTCCCACAGCTGAGGCTCCATTGGAGCAAAGATGGCCCAGGCGCTGGGGATGGCTCCTTGGCCTCTGCCCCAGGCACTAGAGTGGCTCTGGTCACGGCAGAGCGACGCCCCGGAGGGGCAGAGCATCGCCCCCTGGTGGGCGTGCCGGGTGGATCCCAGTCAGGTGCATGCGGGAGTCTGTCTGACTGTCTCTCCCCGTTTCCAGCTTCAGAAAAATACAAAAATAAATAAATAAATAAATAAATAAGAAAGTCCAATTCTCACAAATATTAATCAGTTAAATTTACATAAAACTCTCATTCTTAAAAAGGTGCAAATGTAAAATTTAGAAAAATAACTAGAACCATGAGAAGAATGTTTACCAACAGGTTTGCTAATTATTTTGGAATTGGGACTTTGTTTTGTTTTTTAATAGTGATCAAAATGGTGTGGTACTAGGGAAGTTCTGGGAAATGTCAGTTTTACTTTAAAATGAGAATCTGCTGTTTCTGTATTTTATTGTTTTCAATAAAACTTTGTGTTTTGGACTTTTTAAAAAAAATTTTCTCTTAAATACTAATGTACAAGTTTATTCAGCAACTGAGAGACTCTAAAATCTTACAAGAAATGCCAAAACTTCTTTTCTCTTCCTGCAAACTTCTACCCTCTTTTATTTAATCCAGCTGATAATGCTGTTTTGTCTTTTTCCAATCGGCTCTAGGCATATGGAAAAGTTTATATAGGCAGATGGGGACCCTCAAACCCCTCAATAAGATCTTCTGAGTGTGGCATTTAAGGTCTATAATGACCAAGAGAGGAACAGAAAAGGCAGACAGAGCCCAAAAAAAGATCAGGCAAAATACCAGCTCTTGGCATACACCCATAAAGGCTCCAACGCCCTCGAGAGACTTCAAAGGACATTTAAGACTAAAAATTTTATTTTAAATCCTGTTGTATTAGTTAAGACTTTGCTTAATAATCTAATAGGTTTTAATCACTTAATTGTATTAGGACACTTGTTATAATATCTGTTAGCATTGGCTGTTTTATTGTTGTTTATTTTATATTTTTCCATTCTGCCTCCAAATATTTATATGAACATGGGAATTCAGATGAATAAGGATCATAACACACAAATTTGAAATTTTAATATCTGTTGGAGACCAAAATATAAACAGGGTGTCTTTTTTATATCCAGGGGATAGGTGCTGGGCCTAACCACCCATCTCACCTGCCCAGTTAACAAAGAGCAGTACCTGATTATTGCTTATCCCACCCTGGTCAAACGCCAGCTAGGGGCCGTCAACCTCCTGGTCCGTCGACCCACGCTTCAGCCCACCTACTAGCCTCTCCCCTTGGTAGATACCGGGTCTTATCCTCCCATTCAGAGGGGAGAATGAGGAGCCACTGAGCCACTTCACCTGCAGGTGTTGTAAAGTACCAAAAACTACAGAATTAATATTAATATTTTAAGAGGCTTGGAGAACATTTTATTAATTTGGGTTAAGGTGTGCAGAGAAATTGTGAGAATAGTCTCTATACTGTGTGATTGGCATAACCAGGATGGCCCTTGGCATTGTATTGTAAATGCAAAGGGGAGGAAAACATGGATCCCCAGACATTCCACCACACCTGTGGGGAAAGGGGTGAATGGCTAGACAGGTGTAGGAAGAGAAAAGTCAAAATAAACCTTTTCTTATAGCAATGAGCCATTTGCGGGCATTTGTCCCCACGGAAACTACCTCTCCTATGTAAATGCATGTGGTTAACATGTGTGACTCTGGACAGAGAGATAGCAGATAAATACTAGAAAATAAAGGAAAGCCTTTTAATATGTAAAGAGACATCTTTCTATCATTGTATTTACTTGTAAATTTTGTTTTCTCCAAAAGGAAGTATGGCTTGCAAATTGAACATGGTCCTATCATGTTAAAGGACATATGACTATAACCAATAGTGGTAAAGGGCTCCTAATTACAATTTTTTGCTTCTGTATTTCCACTTACAAAACTATAAAAACTAGGTAAAACAAAGGGCCGGCGTGCTCTCCCTCAGATTTCTGTTGGAGTTGCCTCCGCTTGGCCAAGCTAGACAATAAAGCTTTGGTGTGTAATCGACGAACCTTGTTCGTGTCTTCAATGTTTCAGGTCCCTCCGAATTAGGCTTAACAGAACCACTGATTCTGCCAAGGGTGTCAGCACAGACAACGTGAACCTGGCATTCCCTCCCCTCCAGACTGCCTGCTCTGATTAAGCAAAACAACACAAGAAAAAACACTTAATATACTTGATTACATAGTTTGAGATTTCACCTATAATCTTTCCTAGCACTTTAGGAAATCCAGATATTTTTAAAATTAACCATCAGTGATCAGAGTCTCCAATATAGATAAGTGGTGGAACTCTGTGTACTGAGTATGAACGTCAGGTGTAGGCTTGCATCAACTGGTCCGTCCTCTTTGGCAGACATTGAAGTGGCCCCCCAGTACATCCAGCCAGGCACAGAGTGAAGAAAAATATGTCGTGGCCTCCATTTCACTAAGCTCCTAAGGAGCAGCACAATTGTGCAAGAGAAAGATTTATTCCCCACCAACTTCTTCCCCATTCTCACCTGTTCAAGCTTGTGACTGCTCTCTCTCAAGTCATGTCTCTGCACCAGGTCTCTGCATCAGGAGAGCACCTACGTGTTTGGGAGTGGAGGGCAGTGCCTCTCCGCTTTCTCCCTGCATGGAAATCTGGCAAGTGCCTGGTCGACATTTACTCATAATATGGCAAAACAGACAAACAGGAGGCTAATAGGAATGAAATTGCTAGTATATAGTGCATTTTCTTTGGGGAGAAAGGATTACTTTATTTGGATAACATGATGTCTCTGAACAACCTTGAAGAAGTTATTTACTTCTGTTTGAAACAACACTGATTCAAGAACACTTCTATATAAAGCAAAATTAATCAAATATCAATCAACTATGATTAGTTTGTTTTATCTTAAAGCTAATAAAAATTATAAATATGGTATAGTACACATAAATTGTCCATGGACATACTTTATGTATAGAGAATGGGTCTGATACTTTGAACCAAGAATGCAATTGCTAATGATTCAATTAAATATTCTCAGGCATTTTACTTTTCTGATGCAAAACAATTTCCCTGAAGGGTGAAAACCATTTAAATAAACCTATGAAAGAGGTAATAGAAGGTCTGAGGTCTGAGGAGCTGCTATGCTCACCTTAATAGCTGCCCACTGAAAGTGCTATCATACTAATAGGCATCATTTGAAACAGCTAATAATGCAAAATTTTACACCTAAAAATCCCTGTTTGCTGGTTTCACCACATTTCCTAAAGTTCTGACAAGCTTGACTTCCTCCTGGAAACATTCTCCTTCCTAATGGAAAGCTTTCATTTCGCCTAAGCACAAGTAGTTGTTGAGATTCAAAAGGTTTTTAAACAATACTGAGACTCTTCAACTCTGCCTTATTGCTTATCACAGATTACCTGAGTTTGGTTACATTCAAAAAGTCTTCTTTTCCCTGATCTTTTTTTTTTCTCATTGTTAGCATTGTTAGGGCATAAAGTTCCTCCAATTAACAAGCAAAAGAATTCATGCTTAATGTAAGGTTAGTAGTTATGGCCATCACAGCCGCCAGGCACATGTAGGTTTCCATTTGATTTGGACAGACGGTAGAGAAACAGTGGAGCCGAAAACTGGTGGGCCATCCCTTTATTCTATCCTCGCACCCGGCAGGCGAGTATACACAAACACACTGGGCACCAAAACCCACTCATTCAGTGCTCACAAAGCTACTGACACATTCAGGTTTTCCTAGAATCAAAGGCCCCCCCACGAGCCTAAATCTCCTCATGTTTCCCATCTCCTTCTCTGCACAAACTCTGCACAAACTGGCTTCTCCTTCAGCACCCTGCCATCTTGGCTGCTTCTCTGCAAAAACATGGCCTCCTTCCTCCCTCCTTCTTCTTCAAACTTTTTGGTGTGAAATTCCCACTCCAGCACACATTAGCATAACAAAGCCCCTTCCCAAGCAGGAAGATAATTAGCCATTTCACGTGGGCAGCACCATTTTTAACAGTAAAAGTGAGCAAACCCCCAAAATACAGATTTACAAACTCATTTGCCCAACACTTACTGTTTGGAAACTTTGATTCTCAGTTTCGTGGCATAAAGAAAAGATGTGACTTCTGTTATTGAGGAGACACAAGGATGGGAAGGAAGCTGGTGGGTTACAGAGAGAGCTGCATATGTGTCTGTAGATCTGTTTCACAGGTCAGGGAGAGCAGGTGCTCTGGGACAAGTTTCATCTGAAGCTGTTCAAACAGGAACTCGAGGTGGGCCGAGGCTGTGTTCCAAGCTAGGAGCAGGACAGGGGCCTTCTCATGCTCTCAGAGACTCGGGCCTGGGATGTAGCTACCTATGGTCTTATTTTTCTACTGGGTCCCTGTGACGGGATGGACACTTCTGTTTAATTTATAAACAGAAATCTGCTCCAGTAGTGAGGAATGGGACCAACTGACAACCAGTAATGGGACTATTGAACTTTCAACTCTGAATCCATTCTAGTCATGAGAGATGAATTCAATCATTGAAAATGTCAGTACTCTAACTTTTATGAGTAGTAAATGATATGTCAATCTCCTTAGCTTCTCTCTACACAGGTGTGTGCTTCCTTCTCAACTACCCATAAGATCGAGATTCAAAGTACAAATGACCTTCAAAGTGCCTTTGGGTGGAACTGTCCTTTGCTATTGTTATTCTAACTACATCTTCAAAATCTGATGGACACAAAGCATGCTCCTATTCTTTTTTGTTAGTGACAACATCTAAAACATCTCTGACTCCCTTTTACTCAAATAGACACACTGTAAAGGTATATTCAAAATCACAGCAAAAGACAGACTTGCTATCACAATGAAAATAAAATTTCATTTTATTTCAGGAGGCTTTGGTCTGAACTACTTTTCTTTCATACCGACAGTAACAACAAAAAAGAAAACAAAGCAATTCTTCACTTGCACTTCTTACGATTGAAATTCAGATATACTAGCTATATATATATGAAAACTGCGAAGTCCCAGTAAAGCAGTTTTCCTTTGTTGAATCACATTCTTTAGGGAAGCTTGTTATCTAAAGTATGTCTAAAAAGATGCCATCACTAACTCTTGCACCTCATGTCTGTTGGCCTCATTCTCTCTAATGCACACAGGCATTCCCACACACCAGCAAGGATGGCTGCTGACGTGTGTGTGTGTGTGTGTGTGTGTGTGCGTGTGTGTGTGCATGTATGTGTGTTACTTCAAGAGAAATTGAGAGCTATCTTTCAGCCTCCAATGCAGAAAATTGCAGGGGAGGATTATAATTGGCACAATTTGCATCAGACATCCCTTTGCAGGTGGTTCCACATTATGTGGAATGTAGTCTAGCTTATATCACACACCCATGCATATGGCTGAAGGTGAGGATAGAACATGGTGTTTGATAATCCACAGTAACATGGGGGATAAGGTATGTACTGACAAGGAAAAAAAGTACCATATCCAGGAGAAGGAAAGAAAAATATGCTAGAGAGACAATCATCCCCGAAATACACCATATTAATTAGGTGCCCTGGGCTATCAAAATGGTATTTATTGGGATGATAAAGAGATACACTGGCCATGTTTAGTCTTTACTAAATTCTAATTCTCTTTCAAAAGGTCTGGGCCCTGGTCAGTTTGCTCGGTAGATAATCAGCCCGGCATATAAACATCCCAAGTTCGATTCCTGTTCAAGACACATAAGAAAAGACCATCTGTTTCTCTCCCCCTCCCACTCTCCTTTCTCTCCCTCCTTCCCTCCTGCAGCCAGTGGCTCGATTGAGTTGAGCTGTGGCTCCAGGTGTTTAGGATTGCCCAGTTGGTCCGAACACATCAGTCCATGTGCTAAAAATAGCTTGGTTTATTTGAGCATCTGCTCCAGATGGGGTTTGCCAGGTGGGTCCTGGTCAGAATGCGTGCAGGAGCCTGTCTATCCCCCCTCCTCTCATTTAAAAATAAAAGAAAATAAGTTTAAAAGATAAAATAAAAGCTCTGCATAGTGCAATGATCATCTCTAGCTTAATGTACAAATTTGCTGACCACTGGCAGCTATGATTTATGACATACTTGTCAAGCACACTATACACACGACAAATGCACCAATGTAATCTGAATTCTCTTTTATGAAAGTGATGTCTCTCCCTTGCATTTAAAGCAGTAATTAAAATTAAATTTTGGGCCCTAGCCAGTTGATCCAGCAGTACCAATTGTCTAAGCGGTAGAATTCCTGCATGTGGAAGTCCTGGGTTTGATTCCCAGTCAAGGCACACAGGAGAAGTGACCATTTGCTTCTTCACCCCTCCCCCTTCTCTCTCACTCCCTCTCCCCCTCCTGCAGCCATGGCTCCAATGGTTCAAACAAGTTGGCCCCAGGGCACTGAGGATGGCTCTATGGTCTCGCCTCAGGCATTGAAATAGCTCAGTTGCCTAGCTACAGAGCAGCAACCCCAGATGGATAGAGCATCACCCTGTAGGGGGCTTGCCAGGTGGAGCCTGGTCAGAGTGCATGTGGAAACCTGTCTCTCTGCGTCCCTGCCTCTCAATAATAATAATAATAATAATAAAGAATTAAATTTTTGTAAGCTTTTAGTTTTATGTCTTACAATTAACTGTTTTCCTTGTCTAGCAGGAATATAGTTACCTAGAAGAACACAGTACATATTTTGATAAAACCTGCGCCAATCATATTCCAGTTGTTAGTTGCCAGAAAATAAACGTACACCTCCAGGTTGACCCCTAAACAAAACTATACTTCCCTTTATGAAGGCACCAGGCAAGGCCTCGCCAGCGCTGTGAAGGTGCTTACGGATGCTCTCTGACCAGGCTGCTATCTTGATGATATAATGTGAGTGACATCACCACAACTCTTCACCCATGGTCATACACACAAGGAGACCACTCAACCCGCTCTGCACATGAAAATTACCTAAGGATAAAAGGTGGCCTGGGCCCAATTACAGACCCAGTTCCTAGAGATGAGTCCTGACCTTAATAATTTTTAGATGCTCTCTGGTTTCAGTGTGCACTGATGAGAGCCATTAGCCTAGTGTTAAGTACTTGAAATCAAATTGACAGTTCAAATGCAAATGTGTCACAGGAGATGGATTAGTATGGAAAGCCAATGTGTGCTAATAACACTTTAGTTGTTTTCAACTGGGAGCAATTTTGCTGCCATCGAGACATCTGGCGATTTCTAGGTGCATTTTTGGTTGCCACAACCTGCGGGATCCTGTTGGCTCTCGTGAATAGAGACCGGCCATGCTGCTGAATGCCCTAAATTGCAAAGGTCTTCCCTACCCAGCAAAGAATTATCCACCCAAAAAGTCAATAATGTTGAGGTTGAGAAACAGTGCTTAAGCCAAAAATAAAAGATTCGGGTTAGAAGACTGACGCTGAGGCATATGAATTGCTTTCCCGGATACTGGGTGTTCTTGCAAGCTAACAGGCAGCATGAAATGTTATAGATTTGTTAAGACAGATTGGAGAGGGATACAAGGGGGCGGTGGGGGGCAGAGCTGAAAACTTTGCCTGTGGCCATAGGAGGTAATAGAAGACATCCGTATTTATGTAATGATTGCCTTGTTCTCAACAATTGTCAGGGTAAGAAAGGCAACTCATCAATGAATACATTTATAATTATTGCATTACAAAGTTCAGTTTACAAATCCAGAAATTCTAAATTGTTAAACTGAAGAAATTAATTATGTTGAGCTAATAAAAACTGCTTTGGACAGTTACAGCTTACCGTAAAAAAAGGCTTTCTTAGCTTCTTCTTTTGGAAAGATGGGAGCTTTCTTTCCACCAACACACACACACACACACACACACACACACACACACACACACACAGTACTAGCTGCTCTAGAGACTCGGATCATGATTGGTGCAATGGATTCAGCATCTTTCCTTTTGTCAAATTTAAAATCCCTTGATATCTTTGTAGCTTGAGCAAAACAAAGTACCTCTTCTTTTTCCTCGTTGATCTAAGAAAGTGAGCAAAGCCTCATGGACCAAACTACCAATGAGGACATACAAGGCATGGACTGCAAGAGGCCGAACGCTAAACGGAGATGAAAGCCACCAGATGGTTGTCAGCAGTCCAACATTACTGCCGTCAACACATCTGCATTTATTCAATATGTACACAGAAAGCCTCAACCACATGCCGCATGGTATCACGAGAAGAGTGGCACATAAAAAAGAAAATCCAAGTTCTTGACTTTCAAAAGCAGCCAAAATGCAGACCAGATATCAATAATGATGATTTCTGAGACGTAGAATTGCAGATGGCTACATGTCTTCAGATGTTCTCTTAATTTATTCCAATGAATGCAAATTATCTTTTTAAAGTTTCATTTAAAGAAACAATAATAATCTCAAAATTATTTTATGTAATAATTTTTGTTGAGTTATGGTTTAATTATAATAAAGCTGCTATTTAAACAACTCATACACACATCAACTAAAGCAGAACCAAGGGAGTATTTAGAAAGATGGAACACAGGACCCCTCTAAAAAGGGGATCTGAAACCCACTCTAAAAGTCAAGAGACCATGAGGTCTGGGGTTCCTAGTGCCCTAGGCCATGTGACATGTTTGTTCTGCCCTCCCATCTCCTCCTGTCTTGCTTCTCACATTTTCCAATATTCCATTCACATGTAGTATCCCGAATCAGTCAATTTCATCTCAGTTTCTCTGAAAGCTCAGCTTGAAACTTCCTTCAGGAGAAACCTGAAATATTTAGATATTATATGTGGGAGTATAACTCAGAAATTTCAAAATAGGATAGCCTTTAAATAATCTAGATCCTGTTTCCAAAAATAACCCTAATTGAGAATAACGAAAAACAAGAAACTCATAATTCAGCAAAGGTTTATCTAAGTTCTCATTTTCTGGAAGACTGTACAAATCCATCTAATTCTATGCATAGACTCTTATTTTGGTCAGCTTATGTGTGAAGTTTATGCAGCTTCCATTATTAGCTAGTATGGCACTTTTTAAAATGCAATTATACTTATGGTTATATTTGACTGTTCCAAGCACCAGCCATTCCTAATTCTGGTTGCATATAAGAATAACCCAGAGAAAAAACTGAAAATACCAACAGTTGAAGCCCACTGTAGATCGTTTAATCCAACTTTTTGGGAGAGTGACCTGGAGCTAAGAAAGTCTGAAAAGCTCACCAGGTGATGTTAACGTAGAGCCAGTGTCCAAAACCATCAAACCAGGGCATGAAATATCGGGGCAAGACGCTCACCTCTGTTTCCGTCCTCTCCACGACTACTCCGGCTCCAGCATCTCACTGCACGGCACACACATCAAAGCAAGCGTGTGGTTTGCTTTACATGTAGATGTGCTGATGTGATCTACCTATAACAGCATAGGTCATAATTATTTGCCGAGGTCCCATACCTGAGAAATAGGAAAGAAGATGGCGGAGAAGCATGCTCACCAAAAAAGGGGGAAGCTGCCCAGGCTCACTCTGGTGGGAGTGAAGAAAAGAACAGAAGAATGCTTCAGCTGCAAAAGGAATCCCTCGTTTATGTTAGGTCTCTGAAACTATAAAGGATCCAGAGCATTCTCTGCAGGGGCTGCTCAGGCTTTTAGCTCTATGGTATACAAAAGTCTGATTATTCTTGATTGTGGGTCCCTCTCATCAATAGATGCAAAAGACATTTGAAATCTGAAAAACTTATTTTTTAGTAATTTATTGATTTGTTTTATTTTTGCCATAAATAAAAGTTATGATCTACACTCAGCAAAGCACATGGGAGGAGGTTGATGCACCTAAGGCCATGTTCTTTTTCATCCTCTGCTTAGTCCTTCAAGAGCATTGGGATGCTTCCACAGGGCCGTGAGCCAAGCCTTTGCCACTAGAATAATCTGGGAGCCAAGCTGAGAGCTGGGAAGGCACCACCTTTGGTGATTTAATCATCTGAGTGCTGGAGCTGCCCATACAGTCATTTCAGTGGTGACAGCAGGAGGCAAGGCAAAACTTGGGTTGGTCTCCAAGTGGGAATAATGGGCTGCACGGAGCCTCATCTCTGGCAGACCCGAAAGGATGACAACAAGTGCTAGCACTCGGAGAAGATTAGCTTAGCCTGAGCTGAGCTATTCAGCTCTAGACAAGCTCTCCATGAGCCCAGCCCTCTGAAAGTCCACCTACTCCAATGCGCTCCTTGGTGGATTAGTTTACCCAAAGACTCCCCGAGCCAACTTGGCACACATTTTATTTTTTCTTTGGGATAAACAAAAACCCACAGAGCCTTCTTCTTATCAGTCTGTGACCCTGGAATAACAAGCAGATCATTATTTGTAGGTTAAATGACAAACCCCTCACTGGCACTTCGGGTGGGGAAAATGTCTGCACTTTGTAAGGAGTTAATTCTAACACAGAGAACTTGAAGCTGAAGATTATATCCTGCAGGAATCAAAATAAGAATTTGGAGAAATTTATGCCATGTAGGAAACACTACATCACTGTTTTCCCTACAGACTTTAATCATGAGCATTCAGACATGCAAGCACCTCCTAGGGCAGGTGCTGGGAAAGGTGGCTTGGGGAACAGACTGAGGATGGAGGCAGAGCAGAGCACCATTTGTAGTTCGTGGCAGAGCCATATAAGTCCCCTCCAACGTCCTGTGTGTGAGTTTCACCAATATTACAGAGAACGTATGCTTGCTGGGAATGAATCATCTACTGGGCTTTCTGCCTGCAGACTTTCCTCCTTGTTCCCTTGACCTCATGTAGCTTGGGGGGGGGGGCTGTCTTTTCCTCTATCTCCACATGGACACCCTTCTGTGTCAGTCTGTGTCCTAATCTCCTCTTAGAAGGACACCAGTGGTATTGGATTAGACCCACCAGAATGACTTTATTTTAACTTAATCATCTCTTAAAGACCCTATCTCCAAATAGTCACATGCTGCGGTGCTAGGGTCAGCACATCACCATATGAACTGGGGCGGGTGTGGGGTGGGGGGGGGCACGACTCAGCCTGTATCAATACTGACTGTATCTGAATCCACTCTACTATCTTTTTTGAAGTAAGATTTAAATCAAAACAAAAGTCTGGGTACAGCCCAGGTACCTCCTGGATTAGTTCCCTCTTCCCTCTCTTTTTCTCCACATTCATCACCTGCCAGCCCCAAGTTTATCACAACATTCTAACCATCTCAGACAGTATCGGTTCGGGTTAAAATTTGCTTTCCTCATGCTTCAGGGGCCTGGGTTGTAGCCTCTGGACAGCTTATTATTAAGGCTTTTATTTGGCTTTTGACATTTATCTAGCCTGATACACCTTTACCTGTCAGCTTACTGCACATCACACCAAAGGTTATATTTGCCCTTATAAATTCCCTGCACACGCCTCGGCTCCCTCTTCCCTGCAGCCAAGCAGAGCGGAGAAAGAGAAAAAGATCATGTTCACGTCTGACCATGAGCAACATGGATTTCAGGGGTAGTTTTCCCCCCGGAAAGAGTTTTCAAGTTCTAATTGGCCTTTTTCTCTTTGAGAAAGTGCCCCTGGCCCCACGGGCCTTCACTCTGGCCTCCGCTTCACGCCCAGAGAACGTGTCCCGTTGAACAATAAACAGACCACATTTCATAACTTCACATCCGATTTGCACTGGGATTCCTCCGAACAGTGTAATGCCACTAAATTGCCCACCCATAAATGAATACAATTTTTAAAAGAAAGTGTTACAGATTATGGGTTTGGGTTGTCTGGGAACATTCCCTGAGACAGGCATGCATGCAAAGGATTTCTGGACAGGAAAGTGACAAGGAAACTGGTCAGATCGCCATGCACACCTGACACAGTGGACCACAAGGGCCCTCTGGGGAACAGAGTTCTTTGTCGGAGGAGCGCTGTGCTAGGGGAAATGGCGAGGCCCACATGGCCCCACCTTGCTGAGTTACCAGCTGGAGACCACCCCAAAACGGGTGTGACTTCAACCACTGCCGACCTGCGCAGTCATTGGCTGAGGGCTTCTTAGAACCGGAGATGGATCTAAAGATGTCTGAGGGCTGGAGTTTGTCAGTGACATTACTCACAGCAGGACAGCATGTCCTCTTTCAAAGGGAAAGGTGAGCTATGCCACACTGCGTCTGCCACACAAATTTGGAAAATGAAGCTCCAAAATGATCTTATCTTGAGTGTGTGTTTACAGATGGTGATCGCTGTGCTTATTGTCCAAAGTAGGGCCTTTTGAGAGTAAAGGGAGTAGCTATTAATAGTTATACCAGGACTATGGCTATACATAATCACTCTGTTTATTCAACTATCTACCTTTATTACCCACACAAACTTCAGTCCCCGCTGCTAGGAGGCTCATCCATGCATCCATCACAATCAATTCCCTTCATGCCGGATATTTACTGTGAATGGAGAAGTCAAACTTGGAGTAGCCATGGAGACTGTGTTGAGGGAGCACATGTGAAAAAGCAGAGGTGTCTGGTGCCCCCTCATCTCCCACCTCCTCCCTCCGTGCCAGCAGGAGGGCTCGAGTGTGCGCCCCACACCAGGGGTTCTCGGCCTGGATCTGTGCACTTAGTTCTGGGAAGCAGATCCCTGAAGTCCCATACAGCTTGAATTGATTTCTTAACTGGTCGTTGTTTTCATTTGTGCGTGCGTGCATGTGAGCTGATGTCGCCTTTATCCTGAGTCTGTGATAAGGAATCCCTGTGAAAGTGATAAACTGCAGAGAGAGTTGATGCAGGCAATGACTGTAGGCCATATTAGACATGTCTTTTCCAGGCTCACTAGCAAACTTAGGAACCTCAACCTTACTCGTTTTGTCTAGGCGCTCAGTCTACCTTTTCCGTTTGTTTGAGGCCAGTCTGTCTTACCAGTTCACTCCCATTTCTGGAAAAGAGTAAGGGGAAGAAAAAGGAAGGACACATGCCTTTTCATATCTGTGTCCCGGGCCAGCTGACTTCTTTCTCTTAGTCACAGGAAGCGGGACGTCTATTTCTGCCAGTCTTTTCAGGCAAGGAAAGGCATCAGAGAAGAGAACAGTACTCTCCAGTTCTCTATATCTCTGACTCGCTAAAGCATCCTTGGGCAAAGAGAAGAGCCTGTCATCGGTGCTCTCTAGCCATGCATCTTTATGTCTTGACTGGTCCACTCTGCTCTGAATGGCGTGAGCTCTACTTGGAAGTCAAGGTCCAGCTCTATCACCTAACCAACTCTGTGGTCTTAGTTACCTGCTTAACTTTAACCTCAGTGAACTTTAATTTTAATTATTTTTAAATCTCTTTACTTCATTTTATTTATTTATTTTCAGAGAGAGGAGAGGAGAGAGGGAGAGAGAGAAAGAGAGGGGGATCATCAGGAAGCATCAACTCCTAGTAGTTGCTTCCTATATGTGCCTTAACCAGGCAAGCTCAGGGTTTCGAACAGGTGACCTCAGCATTCCAGGTTGATGCTTTATCCACTGCGCTTCCACAGGTCAGCCTAATTATTTAAAATCTCTTTAAGGCATAAGTTTTACTGCCATAAGTGGCAGAAACTATGTGTTGTGGTTAGTGTTATGGTCAGTTGCAACCAACAGGCAACCCTCTACAGTGGTTTGAAATACAGAAGTTTATTTGTCTCATATAGAGCTAGGCAGTCTGGCTGGTAAGTAAGTTAATCATCTTGCCTCTGACCCTGAAACCTTCTTGGTTCTTGTACCATAGTCCTTATTGTTGGTTCCTGTTGTCATAATATCAAAATATTTGTTTCATATAAATAATATGTGGTTTATTTGTGCAATGGAATATTATACAGCCATGAAAATAGACCATGTAACAATATAATACATGTGACAGAAATCTCACAAGCATAATGTTGAGTAAAAGAAGCCAGACACAACAGAATACATACTGTTTTATTCTACTCAGATGTCTAAAAGCAGACAAAACTATTCTATGCTCTTAAAAGTCAGGAGTGAAGTTACCCTTTGGGTGGTAGTGACTGGAAGGGAGAGGGAGGGGGTTCCTGGGATGCTAGAAATAGCATTTATTGTTCTGGATGCTGTGTACATGTGTTCGGTCTGTGAAAAGTCAGTGACTTGTTCGTATGTATGTCACACTTCAGGCACAGATTCACTTTTCCTGTTCAAGGGAGAAAAGTGTCACAGGGGAAAACGATGAAAAGCACGTTCTCACTGGTTCCACTTTTCTAAAAAAATTTCTGGGAAGCCTAACCTAACAACTTCTATTTATATTTCACTAGCCACACAGAATATCTGACCACCGCTGGCCCCAGAAAGTCTGAGGAGAAGAACCTTTTCATTGGGCACACGGCCATCATGAGCACAACCAGGGTTCCGTGAATAAAGGAAGGAGAATGGGAATTCAGGAGTTGGCTCACATTCATGAAACACAGAGCTCCACGCCTGCAGAGGACAGGTTAGTTTATCCAGATCTGCCCCATTAGACAAAGTATCATCCTACCAGTCCATCTCTGAATTTCTTCCATTGTTCGACTCACAGGAATATCCCTTCGTATTCCTTCTTGCCTCCCAGTTAATATATTCATAGGCTTTTTGAAGCTGGAAACTGTCAATTACGTGGCTCGACTTTCACAACCAACCTGAGACTGAGACCCGACCGCGGTTCTGTATACCTCAGCCGGTTCCTGGTCGCCTTCCGGGCCCAGCAGCACTCAGACCTTGCTGGCCCGTCATCCTCAAACGGTAACTTCTTCTTCTGCATGCTGTTTCTAGACTCTGTCCTATTTTATCCACTAGAAATTTAAAACACTTAAATCTTAACTATTTACAGTCTGAGTCATGTGCACATAAGAACAGTAAGAAAGTGTTAACAATATATTTTTACTTTTGTCACGAGGTTTACATTTTTGAAATACTTAGACATTTATTGGAATGGGATAAGAAAGAAAGTAAGTAAACAGATATGTCCAGCACAATCAGTAGTTTTTGTAAAAATTTAGAAGAATATTTATAAATCTCACGAAAGAAAAACTTCTATTTCCTTAACTATATCTTTTGGAAAGGCATCTGAATCATCCTACGTGTGTGTGGGTGTGTGTTTGGGGGTGTGTGTACACACACAGAGCAACTGTGACATCAGAGGATAACATTTCTTAGTCTTCTATAATAGCAAAGTAATTCAACTATAATATGTTACAGTGATGCAATATATTGTTTTTACCTTTTTGAAATGCTAACTGAACAGTAAATGTATAAATATACTTCATGTTTGTATAACACATTTTCAGTTTACTAATCTCTCTATTCATGCTGTCTATCTTTTGAACTTTATAATCCATATAAAATAGATTTTTCTTTATAATATAGCCACCTGAGGGTGAGGGAAATGAGATTTGCCCAAAATATCACACTTAAAACTAAAAGAGACAGGATCTCAGACAAAATCTGGTCCTCTCACTTCCATCTCCCTAATTCTTAACCCATTGGTAAAAATAATTTTGGGGGGGTTAACAGTTATAGGAGGATTTATAATCTATTTGAAAAATATACCAGAGGCAGTGGTTTGACTAACAGCTCAGGACAACAAATCTGCAACTAGACTCAGGTTTTTAAACTATACTCTATAGCTGGTGGAATGGGTAAAATTCATCATATCACTTACCTTCAATTAACTGCTTCAATTTCCTCAAGGAGCAAGCCGAGGAGACACAATCACACATTTGTGATTGATACGTTGAATTCAGAGCTGATCACTTTTCTTTAACTGCCCTAAGTAAAAGACCTTCGAGTCATATTGGTGTCATTCTGTTACCCCAGCCTACACTGAACTGTTCTAGGTTCTGGGATTCATGAAAAATAAATAGACCAAACTATAGACCTGGTAGTGCTTATATCACTATAAACGAGACAAGTGAAATGCATAAAAACTGTTACACACTACTATGAATATAATAGTAGCATGTCATAAAGCAAAAAGAGAGAGAGAGAAAGAAAAGTATCTTTAGTTTAACAGTCCTGAAGACACTGAAGATACTATCCAAAGAATGGTTCAAGAGGCATCATGAGGTTAGAATGGAAAAGAAAAAAAATTAAAGAATAATAATAAACTGTAAGAAAATAGAAGATAGGAAGAGAGGTCTCAACAAGGTCTTTGAATAGCTAGAGTGCAAATAAAATAGAAAAATCCTGGAGAATCTTGTCAGCAGACATTGGTTTATTACATTTTTGGATACCCCCAAGTGTGTTCCATTTCTCCTGCTATAAGAAAACCCAGGATGAGCCCGACCAGGCAGTGGCGCAGTGGAGAGAGTGTCAGCCTGGGATGCTGAGGACCTAGTTTCAAAAACCCCAGGTCACCAGCTTGCGCACAGGCTCATGGGCTTGAGCACGGGCTCACTGCTTGAGCACAGGCTCACCAGCTTGAGTGTGGGATCATAGATATGGCCCCACAGTTGCAGGCTTTTGCCCAAAGGTCACTGGCTTGAAGTCCAAGGTTACAGGCTTGAGCTCAAGGTCACTGGCTATAACCCTGCCCCAGTCAAGGCACATATGAGAAAGCAATCAATGAACAACTAATGTGCCAGAACAAAGAATTGATGCTTCTCATCTCTCTTCCTTCCTGTCTGTCTGTCCCTATCTGTCCCTCTGTCTCTGTTGTTAAAAACAAACAAACAAACAAACAACAACAACTAAAGAACCCCCAGGATGAAGCCATGGACTTAGAGCATAGAGAGAGCTCTTCAAATGGGTAAGGTCAGGCTAGAGGATAAGATTACAAGAGTAATATGAGCATTAAGACTGCCGTAGATGCTGGCAGAAATGGTGAGAAAGACTGAACCCAAACAGAGCTCTCAACAGTATAAACTAGGGGGCTTTCAAATGACCAGGAGTATATCAGATCATCAGTGACAGAGTGGGGTGGCAGACATTACAGAGGAGGGCAAATTATTCCGTGACCAGAGAAAAACTAAGGTCTGGAAGTAGCTGAAAAAAAATTCAAACTTATCTCCAGATCTCAGTGTATGCATGATGTGAAAATACAGGCACCTGCTTAGTAGAATGCTGAGAAGGAAACAAGGTCTTTGGGAAATATCCAGACATGTTAAGACAAGGATTTTGAGGAGGCAAGCTATTTAAAACTGGGTGCCGCTCCTAGAGCCTCAAAGGAACAAAGCCTGTCATCACAGGAAGAATCAGAGGAGAACATTTTCAGGACAGTAGCAGAATTCATCTATCACCAGCAGGCAGGACAAAGGATTGTAATGCATGGTTTCTGAGGCTCCAGGACTGAACCGAGTAATGTTCTGAGTACTACTGTGGTCCTATCCGATAAACAGCTGCATACATCGTGGCTGACGTTATAGGAGAGACAGCCTGAGCTGAGGGACTCCACAGTCTTTTATAATGAGTAATAAGCATGCCTAACTTTTGCTCTGGAGGCAAACATTATCTTGGACAGTAAGTATTGTCTCCCTTTGCTTAAAAGACAGATACCAGCTCTATCTTCAAAGACTATTCATTAAACACCCTTTAAAGAACAGTCTCGACCAAAGGGCAGTCAGGGCCTCTGTGACAAGACACTTAGATGAGAGCCTTGGAGAATTGTCTCTGGTATTGGTTTGCGACCTTTTCTTTAGGCTGAGGGTTGCTTGAGGATTTCACCTTAGATGTCAAACCCCTTGCAACAACAGCTCATGGGATTTATGGCATCCTGGATCCAAGGGAAACTATAATGTAGCTGAGTTATGTATGAAAGCAAGCAGAAGCACTTCATTGTTGGAACTGAAACGAGTAACTGGTAATCACGAGATGCAGCTGCACCACAAACTGGGTGCTGTACGTGTGGCGCTAAAGGACCTACCACTTGATAAGTTGTAAGAGCCAAAGAGACCCAAACGCTGGTGTTTTTCCTGGGCTAAGACAGTTTGATGCCACCCAAGCTTGTCTTTTGGGGACCACACATCTCCCAAGTCTGCAGTGAATGGAAAATTTTTGTGCTATATTGTTGCTTTTTCTGTATCCTTTCTTAAAGCCACACGCAGTCAACTGCATTTTGTGAGCCTAAGTGTCAGTCTAATCCTACACCGCTGCTGCTGCTGCTGAGGCAAGCGGGCGTAACCCTGGTTGTATTCTTGGGAGCTGACTACGTATATACTATTTTCACTATGTGATCCCTGTCTAATATTCAGCAGTTCTCTACTGTACTCTTGGGAATAAATGTCCAGTCTTCAGCTATGTGAGAGAAAACAACGTACCCATCTGTGGGGGTTAAAAACTACTTCTTATACAGAATCTGTAGCAAACCTCCCGTTTTTCTTTCCACGGC
This sequence comes from Saccopteryx leptura, assembly GCF_036850995.1. NCBI lineage: Eukaryota > Metazoa > Chordata > Mammalia > Chiroptera > Emballonuridae > Saccopteryx > Saccopteryx leptura. Next base: position 18,574,215 of record NC_089513.1, read on the forward strand.
CCTCACCATGTCCGGGGCACCGAGGCTACCTGAGCCTCTCTGGTTCATTTTCTAGCGTTTCTGCCCCATTAGCTTAGGTTTCTGTTCCCTTCTGTCTGCTCTCTGCTATGCTTTGTCACCTGCCCTGCAGTTTTCACACTGTTTTGCTCTTGTCAACTATAATTTTGTTTGTTTTGATGGTTTCTCTCTTTTAGCTTTGCAAACAAATACAAATTTTAAATGAAACAAAACCCACTCACTGTCAGTGTAGTAGGGTTTTGAAAGAGAGCAAAGATAAGCATATATGTTCAACTTACCATTATAACCATAAAATAAAATATCGTGCCTTTTAATTGTCTGAGATAGCCTTTATTTTTGCCTTCATTGTTGAAGGATAACCTGAACAGAACTGGAATTTTTTATCTTTACTAGATCCACAGAGTATCATTAAATTTAAGAGCTTTAAAGGGAGCCTAAAAATTCTCTCCGACAGTGGTTTTATGTTGGTGGGATGCCACAATTTGTGACAACTGCTCTAAAGGCATCGGAAATGAACAGGACTTTCGCAAATCCAGCTTAGAAAATAGTAATGAAACAAAATAAATTCTTGATGATTGTTATGCTATCTATTGGTCACTCTTTGGGACTGGTTAGCTATTTATACCAAATAGCTGTTCACCACCCTAAGCAGTCAATTTTAAATATTGAGGAGGCAAAAACAATCACACATTCCAATAAACCCAAATTCTACTTTGGACTATGGCTTTGCATTGGACCCTGTCTTTCATTCTCAGTAAATTATTCCCCACTCTGTGCTATGTCAAAAGTTCTGTCAAACTCAAATTTCCATAATTTGGATTAAAATAAAATGCACATACTCATCAAATCTAGCAGCACAGCTTTGAAAGGTTTTGCTAGACCAGCCAGGAGCTTCACGACAATAGACCAACTCCTACATTTTACAGATATACACACAGAAGGCAGGTTGACATTAATAACAGCAGAACCACGACTGCAGGTTAGCCCTCAGGAGGCTAGTGCCAGTGATTTACAAAGTTAATGTTCTATAAGAAAACGGTGCCTTTGTCTTCCATTCTGTTTAAAATTCAATGAGTTACTATCAAAACTCTGATGAAGTTTAAATAGCCAGTTTTATTGTTATTATTTTATCTACAACTGTCTTGAAAATTTACTGGAAATAGGAGAAATTTGTTATCGCCTCTTTTCTTTCCCTTGCATCTCCCAAAGATGCTAGAATATGTCTCATCCATGTTGATCTAAGAATGTGTTAAAATAAATAAATTTTTCATTGAATTAGCATAGACTATTGATGGGTGTTTGTATCACACATGCATCTATGCAAATAGACACATATCCACACATGTTTGTTTTAGCACCGGTGCTTTGCTAGTACCAGCCAAAAGAATCTGCAGATTCTATTCCATTTTGTTGTGTATGAGGGGTCAGGGTGTCTGACTCTGGTCATTAACCAAGGAGAGCAAAGTCTGTGCCTTTGTAAGTATCTGCACGAGGCACACCAAAGTGTTGACACAATTAGCCATTCAATACACATTATTTTAGATCATTTAGCACTGGCTCAATCATCAGCTATTTAATAACAATCACAGACTAAAAAATAATACTAGTTAATTTGGTGTAAAGCTTACTTCCAGAGATTTGTCATTGACACAAAAACGGTCCTGTCTCATAGAGTCCAGGGTAATGAAGACAGATAATTCCCAGGGAGGATAAATGAGAAGCAGGACAGGATACATTCAACTGCCCCTGCAGTTGTGTCACAAAGAAAAACCTTGTCCAGGGTCCACATCCCAGAGATTAACTCATACCTCTGCCAAATATGGCTTATGAAAACTGAACAAAGGAATAAAGTAACCAAAATCACCCCGTTCCTTTTATTAAATCCAACTACCACAAATGACTAAAAATCTTTCCAATTATGGCTTGAAAATTGAGCATTCAATTGGGAACAGACAAAGCCTACTCTACCACTAATCCTTAGATAATTACAAAAATTCTAAATTGCCTGTCATGTGATTGAAGTAGACACTCATAAGGCAACAGGGTGGCCGTGGTCACTAAGAGATGAAAATTCAGATGAAGGATGTGACCCTGCAGGAGTTAGAAAATGCTAAGGAGAAGGCCGCCTCTCTGCTTCTGTGCCTGTTGACCTTTTTCTACAAGTGCTCAGTCTCTGGGGCTAAATGCATTTACATCTCTTGCATCTTTTTTGGATTTTCCCATAAGAAATTGTCCTTCTATGTTCTCCTGTACTCTCCATGCATCTCCATGCAGACTATCAGTCTTGATATTTAAAAAGGCTGACCTATGTTGGATAAATCCCCACCATTTTAAAACTCTACAGTCATTAAATAATTTTTTTGTTCAAAAGTGTCCAAAAGGGTACCACATAGCACATGGGAAGTTGTTACACAGAAAAAAGAATTACAAAATGATCTACTCATAGAATATGTCTTACCTATCTGATATCCTGAGTTTATCAGTTATTTGTACAAGCATTAGAAGTAACGGGTTCATAATTGCAGTTCTAAAGATACAAAAACCAGCACTGGCCGGTTGGCTCAGTGGTAGAGCGTCAGCCTGGCGTGCGGGAGTCCCGGGTTCGATTCCAGGCCAGGGCACACAGGAGAAGTGCCCATCTGCTTCTCCACCCCTCCCCCTCTCCTTCCTCTCTGTCTCTCTCTTCCCCTCCCGCAGCCGAGGCTCCATTGGAGCAAAGATGGCCCGGGCACTGGGGATGGCTCCTTGGCCTCTGCCTCAGGCTCTAGAGTGGTTCTGGTCGCAAAAGAGCGACGCCCCGGAGGGGCAGAGCATCACCGCCTGGTGGGCGTGCTGGGTGGATCCCGGTCGGGCGCATGCGGAGTCTGTCTGACTGTCTCTCCCCGTTTCCAGCTTCAGAAAAAAAAAAAAAAAAGATACAAAAACTAGAGCCAGAAAAGGTTTATACATGGTTACATAGTCAGATATATAGCCAGAAAATAAGAGTATTTCTACGCACTTCAAACAAGAATGGCATCTATAGAATTGATCACACTGGTGATTATAAAGTTGCAAAGCCAAACAGGATGATTAATTATCCCAGAGATGAGTCACAGCAGAAAGCTGCCATTGCCCGAAGGCTGGAGAGCCACAGGAGGAAGTGGTGTTCACAGAACTTAGAAGGCAGGTTGCCTGACAATGCAGACCCACAGTGTGGCTTCCCTACAGGAGCTGGGAACCTGAAGGAAAGAGTGACAGGGATGACAAGTCCAATCTCCTTCTTTTGAGGAAGAGCTAGGAGGGAGACACACCTGGGCTGCCCCCCTACCCACTCCTACTAGTTTGCTACCCATGCCTGGCATTGGCTAAACCTAGTTGGAAGCTAGTCCACAAGGGTGTCTGTTAAACGGAGTCTGTAAGAAAGGGGAGGGGTATTGATTTGAGCGCAGTCAGGCAGTGACTGTCTCACATGGTTAGTGACATAAATAGCATTGAAGAACATGATGATCATGAACCCATAGAACTTCGACTCTCCTTTTAGACCACAAACATTTCTCTTCTGCCTGTCATCTTACCTTTGTTATTCTAGCCACTCCAGGACCTTGAATTAACTCCATGGTTATCTTTGGTCCCACTTGTGTGTATTACACATGACCGAGTCAGCTCCAACTTCTAGTGATGCTATGAATGAGTGGTGTCCACAACGTCCTGTCCTCCGCAGTCCTGCTCAGCCCCCTAGACACTGACAGCTTCTTCTATGGAGTCAATCCATCTCATAGTTGGTCTTCCTCTTTTCCTGCTGCCTTCCATTTTTCCCAACATTATTGTGTTTTCCAAAATAACCCTGCCTTCTCATGGTGTGCCCATAGTAGGACAGCTTCCGTTTTGTCATTTTTGCCTCCAGCAATAGTTCAACTTAATTTGCTCTAGGACCCACCTGTTCATCTTCATGGTGTTCATGGTGTCCAAAGAGCTGTCTTCAAACCCCATAATCCATTCCCTATGAACCTTCTTCACTGTCTAGCTTTAGCATCCATACATAATAATTGAGGACATGCAGGTCCACCTTATGGGAAGGAGTGAGTTATTCTACAATTTCCCCTTCCATCCTATTAATCACACCAATAAATACTTCTGAAAAAGTTGGTTTCTGGTATCATCAGATCTCTTGCAGGCTTACAAAGCCATCCAGTTTAATGACCCAGGAGCATTTTACACTGTTCTTCATTGACAAAGCTTTGATACTCTTGACTTTACGAAACAGAAAATCCTCTTCTCCACACTTCCAAAGCTTCTGTCTCAGAAGGTCTTACCACTTCTATGACGTCATCCATGGTTTCTCCCGCCTTCCTGGTCTCCCTTCTCGGTAACTCATACAACATATTAGTATTAGCCACACCATTTAGCAGCTAATCTCTTCCTATTATGTAATCATTTCCTAATTGTCCCAGGTACATTATTCTTGGCACCCCAACAAAGTTGTAAGCTCATCATGAAAATGACTATACTTTATATCAGTCATATATGCCCTGTACGCTTTAGAATTCTGCTGGTGAATAACAGGCACAAATACTAGCTTATTTTCCTCCATTTTTAAGTTTACAGCATTTAACAGAAATATGATATCATGTTCACTGCCCTATCAATATACTCAAATACCCCTGACTCCCTCTTCTCTTTGTCTGTATTCTCTTATCTGATAAGGTTTAACTCAGATTTCTCCTTCATTTCCTGGATTCCTGAGATGTTATATAATTACTAGCATTGTCCAAGGCTTCCTTATATTCCCTTAATATATATATTCTCTTCCTTCTCTTAGTCTACACAGACTCTTGCAAGCAGAAACCATATATAAGCACCTTTATATCCCCCAGTGCTTAATACAGAAGAGCCCCAATGAGAATATAGGTTAAGTTTTACTCTTTTTCTGCTTCAAAATCTAGGAGGTAAGCAACAAAACGTTTGTTCAATGAATCAATGATGAAATAAACCTAATTAAAATCCAAAGCTAGATTGAGTTGAAGTAATTTTACAATATTATCCTCCATTAAAAATATAGGCATACAAATCAACTTCAATTTTCAAGAACATTCTGAACATGAGAAACATAATCTACTGATAAGTTACTTACATTGCACTAACCTGATTGTGGCTGGCAGTTTCAAATTCTTTCCCTATCTGAACTCTAACTATAGGGATCTAAAATTAGAAATCTAGATCAATTTCTGTTTTCTTGCCTCAGCTTCATTTTGGGGACTCTCTGGGGACCCTTCGTGAGGCAGTGTGAGGAGCAGAGAAATACTCAAAACACAGACACAAGCAGCAGGAGAAGAAGCCAGGGGCTCAGACAATGTACGGATGAGCTAACCACACCGCTGGATTTTAAACCTCAAAACAAATGATAACACAAGAAATTGTTTTAAGCAGACTCAAATTTATGCTTAGAAGAGGTACAATCTTTTACACTAAAATAATATATTGCTTACCCCTCTTTCAGCTCTAACACAGCTGCCAAGTCAGTCTTTGCAAGTCCATCATTACTTCCAAATGGTAAATAATGAACGGCCAAGAGCCACAGCAGCATGCAGGGTTGGTCCCTGCTGAAGGAGAGGAGGATTATGGTGGAGACAAAAGTGAAGGGTGAATACATGGAAGAGGAGAGAGAATACAGAAATGGAAAGAGAGATGTGGCTGGACCCAGGGGTTCGCTACTTTACAACAGTGCCATGGATTCCTTTGTGCACATATTGACCTGGCTCAAAGTATCCTGTTTATGACATTTAAAAGAAAAGCAATTTTATTGTTTCATCTTTCAATATGGACTAGAGTCAAAGACTAGATATCACAAAAAGTACTGATGCTTCTGGCACTATCATTTCCTTATAAAAGACCAGCAATATCAGCCAATCAGCTTCAGTTTGCAAGGGAATCATCAGTCACATATTACTGAAAACCAAAGAGGTACCTCTTCCTCTGCTCTGTCGTCTGCCCCCTCCCCAGCTCTGCTCCGTAGGGTCCTGTCTCCCAACAGCCTCCTTTTCCCCAACTGGGTTTCCCAGGTATTGATGGGTTTCATCGGAGCCACTGATTGACTGTGTCACTGTGGAATAAATCATGTCTCCCTTTTTTTTTAAATAACCACATCTCACTTGCAGTTCCCTTCACATTATGTACGCATTCACATGTGGCCAACTTCAGCTAATGCAATTGTTTCCTTTTTCTCTCCTCAAAACCAAATGATTCTGCCCTTTTGTAATCTCTTCATTTGGGCCCTAAAAATGTATCACTAAAGTTACTCTTGCACAGTCTACATTGCTTATGCTGGGGTAAATCATAATTACTTTGCCTTCAATTATAATATTTACTTCTAAATATTTTGATAAAGAATCCGGTCTAGGCCCTGGCAGGTTGGCTCAGTGGTAGAGCGTCAGCCTGGCATGCGGAAGTCCCGGGTTCAATTCCCGGCCATGGCACACAGGAGAAGCGCTCATCTGCTTCTCCACCCCTCCCCCTCTCCTTCCTCTCTATCTATCTCTTCCCCACCCACAGCCAAGGTTCCATTGGAGCAAAGATGGCCCAGACGCTGGGGATGGTTCCATGGCCTCTGCCTCAGGCGCTAGAATGGCTCTGGTCACAACAGAGCGACGCCCCAGATGGGCAGAGCATCGCCCCCTGGTGGGTGTGCCGGGTGGATCCCGGTCGGGCGCATGCAGGAGTCTGTCTGACTGCCTCCCTGTTTCCAGCTTCAGAAAAATACAAAAAAAAAAAAAGAATCTGGTCTAAGCACAGAACACCACTAACAGAATCTACCTTTAATTTGTGACACCCATTTTGAACCAAGTCAAAAAGGACCTTTGTTTAATAACAGTGCTCAAAATGGTGGTGCGCATTTTTTGTCTTAAGACGCCACAACTTCATGAAACTATGTAAGTAAGGACCCAAAAGTCAGTGGGTTCTTACTCTGGAGTTGAGAGTGAACTTAAAAGAGAGAATGAATAAAAGAAGTTGATTCCTTATAATTAGAAGAATTGAAAGTATGACAGAGTTCACCCATTCCAAACTCCTAACTGAATTCTAAAATCATCTTTAAAAATTTCCTGGCCCTGGCCACTCTGTGGTAGAGTGTCAGCCCAGCATGTGGATGTCCCAGGTTCGATTCCCAGTTAGAAAACACAGGAGAAGCGACCATCTGCTTCCCCACCCCTCCCCCTTCTCTCTCTCCTCTCTCTCTCTCTCTCTCTCTCTCTCTCTCTCCCTCTCCTGCAGCTATGGCTCAAACGGTTTGAGCAAGTTGACCCAAGCACTGAGGATGGCTCCATGGCCTCACCTCAGATGCTAAAATAGCTCAGCTGCCAATCAACAGAGCAACAACAGCCCCAGATGGGCAGAGCATTGCTGGGTAGGGGGCTTGCCGGGTGTATCTCAGTCAAGGTGCATGTGAGAGTATGTCTCTGGCTCCTGGCTTCTCAATAAATAAATAAATAAATATATATTGCTCACAAAAATTAGGGGAGATTTCAAAATGAATATGAAGCAATAAAATATCCCCTAATTTTTGTGAGCTGTGTGTGTGTGTGTGTGTGTGTGTATCCTGACAAATTTTCATGCAAGTTCCACTCTACCATTTCCACTATAAGAAGGGGAGATCATGACCTCAAAAAACACTCTACCAAGCTATAATAGCTCTCTCTAATAGGATGTTTTCTCCTGGTATTGAGCAGAAATCTGCTTCCCTGTAATCTCCACTCATTTCTTGTGGCCTCTAGAGTAGTGTTTTTCAACCAGTGTGCCACAGCACACTAGTGTGCCGTGAGACATGGTCAGGTGTGCCGTGGGGAAACTAAACATGTGTCCCCAAACTACGGCCCACATGCCGGATATGGTCCGCGGAGGCTATTTATCTGGCCCACTGCCAGCCGCCTCAATCCGAACATAAACATTCCCCTCACAATCCCTGCAGCTATCAGGGACAGGAAGAGTGGAGGCACAGGGAACACTCACTGACCAATCACCTTCTAGGATTCATCCCAACCACTAGCGATGAACCAATAGTAGGCCTTCTCTCATCCACACCCAGGAAGGTCCCGCTCCGGCTGCCGTGCACTTGTCATTGTGTGGCCATGGCGAGTAGTTGAAGCTGCTACTCCTCCCCATGGTCCCGATTTCTAATCCTGGACAGGACTGGAGGTAAATGTTGCCACCACTAGATGAAGCCTCAGCCTCAGCTGGTTATGTCTATCCTGATGGTATATATAGATATTTGACCTTTTTCTTTTTAAAAGAGGCCCCCGCAGTGGGTGATATGCAATGCATCACAATGTTATCTAACTTTAAAGCTAAAGTTTACTGATCTTCCTTTGGACAGTTTTTGGTTATCTGTTGCCAAGGAGTTCCCCATTCTGGCCAACAAAACTATTTTGACATTGCTCCCGTTTTCAACCACATATCTATGTGAGCTGAGCTTCTCAAGCTTGACTGTGATAAAAACTAAAAACAGAGAGAGACTGAGAACTATTGAGGAAGAGCTTCGTGTGTGTCTTTCTACCATTCCTGCCAGGCTATCCCTTTTGTGTTTATCGAAACAGGCCCAGGTTTCACACTAAGTGAGTATAAATACATTTAGAAACTATATTATTAACTATATGTATAATATGTACTGTGTTAGAGTGTCATTTTGTGTCATTTTGGTAGGTGGTGTGCCCAAGGATTTTGTAAATGTAAAAAATGTGCCACGGCTCAAAAAGGTTGAAAATCACTAGTCTAATCTTGCTCTCCAATGGCTACCCAGGGAATATCTGAAAAGTACTCCCTTTAGACCTTTTATCTTCAGTTTAGATGTTTCTAGTTCCTCTACCATGGCTTCCAGGACAAGGGACACTCCAATAACTCTCCTCTGGAAGAATTGCAATTTGAAAGCATCCCTTTAAAACACAACCCTTGAACTGAGCTCAACAAATACATCAGTTAATTTCTGTCTTCCACTTAGAATGGAGAAAGCTGAAAAAAGCAACAGTCCCATCGACTAAAAAACAATAAAACACACACACAGAGAGACAATCTGCAAACTGACAACCATCTTGAATCTATCAGAGAGCTGAAGATGCAGAGCAACCAACTAACTCCAAATGTAAGGGAAGATAGGAGCCTCTAACCAGAGAAGGGACGCAAATGCAGGCTTCCCTGGAACAGGTGCTGTGGGACACTACGCACTGGCTAGAAATCAGCTACAAGTTCAAGCAAATGGCTCAGGGCCTGATGTGGGCTGGTGTGAGAACATAAACCGCTGGTGGGGGCAGACCCAAGGATAATGTGTGCCCTATGGCAGACTGCTTCTCTACATACCTTCGTGTGTTCCGAGAAAGACTAAGTGATGAGAAGGAGGAAGGGAGAAGGCTCCCGGGTGGGGCAGTCTGAGCCCAGGGAGGGGCGGTCACTGTGAGCAAGTCACAGCCCCTCCTCCGCCTTTCTCCCCAGAGAAGGTAAACCTGGAGCCACTGGAGGAATGGCAGTGAATCCTGGCACCTGAGGGCCCAGGTGCAGGTTATCTGAGTCAGGGGAAGGAACAGGGAAACAGTGCCCCCCCTGCAGAGAGCAGGGATATATTGTGGCCCAAATCTTTGGGGATCTCCTGCCATGGCGGCTAAGACAGGGTGGTGGGGAAAAAGAGCCTCAGGGTGTGTGGACAGACCTGTGTATGCTGTCATCACTGGGCCACCATTTCTGGTACTTGTTTTCTCACCTCAACACAAGACATTGCGTTTCCAATATTATTACTGACTCTTAGAAAATTGTTTTAAGAACTCACTCCTGGGTTTCCCCTGGTCATGCTATGTGATGAAGCTTTTTGAATAGCTGACAGTAAATGGGGTTTAGACAAACCCTTTACTCCAGGGCTTCGAAAATAGATAATAAATAGAGAAGGGGAGAAAAGTGTTCAGGGATTAAAACTTCAACAGCCCTCAGCACCATGGCTGTTCTTTTCTTCATGTGAGCCTTCCTCTGAATCTACTTTTTGAATATTGTGATGACTGAGACAGAAGAGGGCAATACAGAATGTGGGGAAAAGTCCCCCAATCTTCCATAATCTTCCCTTTTCCTGGCCCTTAGCTGACAGGACAGAAACACAAGGGTGAGGATAATGCCAGTGTGTTCCCTGCAGCAGACGCCCGCACCCGTGGGCTCCTCTCCCTCCACTGAAAGCCCAGAGAGTCAGTCCCTATTGAGAGCAAGCACCGGGCTTCCGGCATGGTGCCGATCCTTCTGAATCCGCCCCACCTTGCTGCTCCCTCTGCGCCTGTCGGGAGAGACTCGGGTTTTGCTGTTGCAGTTGTCTCAATCAATACTGCTAGCTTCCTTTAATCTTCCTTTTCATCCTGCATGCCTCAGAGCCGCAGGCTGCTGAGGGACTGTCATGGTGCAAGTCGGAGTTTACCCCACATGCACTGCGTTGCATTAAATAAGGGCAAAGCCATTTGCAGAGCCTCACAGGAATGAAAGAGAGAGAGAGAGAGAGAGACATAATTATGGTCCTGCTAAATGTATTCTGCTTTCCTCCATCTCATTCCCAAAGCCTCCTTGGCAGGCAAACCCCAAGAGAATGTGTTTTGGAAGTCACTCAAGAGAAAGGCGACAGGTTGAGGGGCCACATCATCTGGGAACACTCCTCTCTAATGGTCTAATCATGCTTAGGCTGTTGACCAGGGATTTTAGTTTATCTTGTGTTGTTTTCTTTTTTTCCTTACTACTGGTTTTGGTGCCATTGTTCCCAGGGTGTGCAGTAGTATCCCTTTGAAGAGAAGATGTGAAGAAGATCGTGATTTATTTCCACAGTCGGGATCAGAAGCTTTACTTCACTTTAATAACCAAGAGACGTCCCCTCTCCCTCCCTCTTTCCTTCTTTCATCAACTATTCATTAAGCACCTCCATGTTCCGAAAAGTCTTCACTGACACTTGATTAAAGTCAACGTGGGAGGCACAAAAGTGAATAAAACCAACCTTTTCTTCTGGCAGCGTGGGCGCTAGCCGCGTGGCTGCGGCAGGGCTGTGATTGTTACACGCGCTTCCCCGCAGCGCAGCTGCTTCCTGTGCGCTGAGCCCACCGAGCTGGCTCCTGGGCCTAGCGCCGTGCCGGGCAGAAAGCGGCTCCATAAACGTTTCTTTAACAGCGTGCTGAGGGAATGACGGATGACTCTAGAGAACTTTCCACTCACATTTTCTGTCACAAAATCCGTGCTCCGTCGAGTCATCTTTCAGAGAACAATCTGCATTAGGAGCAGTTCTGGCACACAGTTACCAGACAGCAACATTGGCTTAAACGCCAATTTACTTCCACGAGCACCAAAGGGGATGGATGTTCGGTTCTTAGAGACTTAGAGACATTCCACATCGTGCTAGCACACGCGAACTTACCAAAATCTGAACAGCGCCGCTGACCCTGAAGTGTGAATGAAGTCGTGTGCCAGAACGGAAGAGGAAACTATTGTTTCTGCAGTACGTGAGGGTGTGTACGTGTGTTTCCCTGTTAGCAGAAATTGGTAGGGGGCTGCAATTTGGCCAGGAAAGCTTCCCAGAAATGGTGAGATGTGAGCTGGTGCTCAAAAGATGGGTATAATTTGACTAGATAGAGCCCGAGGAGGAAGAGAGTTTCAGCAGGAGCCAAAAGCACAGAGAGGTGGCCAGGCACGGAGCGCTGGGGTGGGGGATGCTCAGAGTCCAGTCAGCGTGACACTGCATGTCCGGTCGCCACACAGAAAAGGACGTGCTTTCTATTGTAGGTAAGAGGTATGTGGAAGGAGTTCAAAGGAAAGAGTGACACAGCCTGTTCAGGTTCCTGAGGGGTAACTTTGAAAGCAGAGCCAGAAGGCCTGAGTGAAGGACAGCTGGGAGGCAGGATACAAGGCTTCTGCACGAGTTCAGAAACACACACACGTGTGTGTTCACGTGTAATGATATGTGGAACAGGCTCAAATGATATGAAGGACAGGCTCAAAAATGGTTTAATGCAGCCCCAATGCACAACTATAAAATTCCCCCACATTGATATATACTGAGAAACAATGAAGGCATAATAAAGACTCAAACTCTTCATATGTTTTAATTTAGTTCCCAAATAAACATGAGAGCAGCATTACGCAAGTAGCTTCCGATGCCCGGATTTTTTAAGCCCTCTCTCTGCTTCTATTGCCCTCCCTCAGCTGTAGTTTTTCCATGAGTTCAGGTGATTCTTGAATTATGCAAATCACCTTGACCTACAAAACAGTGTGTTGTTATAATAATGTGTTTGGGAATATTGCTGTGGTTTTTATGCCTCTCATTAATCCAGGATGATAGCCTATGGTAGCACACACATTTCTTTTGGTGAAGGTAACTTAGCCATACAATAGGGCCAAATATAATAGGGCCCAACAAAAGAGGATTAAATTTATGCCTGACCTGTGGTGGCACAGTGGATAAAGCGTCGACCTGGAAATACTGAGGTCGCTGGTTTGAAACCTTGAGCTTGCCTGGTCAAGGCACATATGGGAGTTGATGCTTCCAGCTCCTCCCCCCTTCTCTCTCTCTGTCTCTCTCTCCTCTCTCTCCCTCTCTGTCTCTCTCTCTCCTCTCTAAAAATGAATAAATAAAAAAATAAATAAAAATAAAATAAATTTAATTATATAGTCTATATGAGTAAGTGGCTTGTTTTTGAAAAAGGAGTTTTTATCCTGAAACTTTTAGCTACGAAATTGGGGTTTAATTCAAAGGCTAAGAACCTATGGAGCATGCAGGAGTGACCAGAGTCCATCAGTTCCCCTCTCCACAACTGGCCTTTCCCCTCCGTACACCAGGAGGCGATATTGTACACTGCTTATGGGAGCCGCGTCTGGAGGCTGTGTTTGAATTCTATCTTAACTTTTGTGGTCACAGAGGCTACTGAACTTCTATTTCAGCTTTTCATCTTGTTTTTAATCTGTAAAACTGGTAGCACCTATTTCATAGGTTTGTTCATTTGTTTTGAGGGGGATCAGATGAATTGCCTAGACTCATGGGACATAGCATTGAAAAACATAAAACACATACATTCTGGTAGGGAATTAGTACAGTAAAACAATCAACATAATTAATGTGCAACATGTTTCTAAATCATGATAACGCAAAAGAAGCAGAGAAGGTAAAAGGGAAGGAACATTCCGGGGCAGGTCAGGTGGTACACGGAGCATTAAGGCAGCCAGGGCAGCGTCCCCAGGAGGTAAGATGTGGGGAAACACCTGGAGGAGGTAATACAATTATCTAAGTGCACACCTGGGATAAAGGCCCCGAGGTCTTCACCTGGTATGTTCAACAAGACTCCCGGGCCTGACCTGTGGTGGCGCAGTGGATAAAGCGACGACCTAGAAATGCTGAGGTCGCCGGTTTGAAACCCTGGGCTTGCCTGGTCAAGGCACAATTGGGAGTTGATGCTTCCAGCTCCTCCCCCCTTCTCTCTCTCTGTCTCACTCTCCTCTCTAAAAATAAATAAATAAAATAAAAAAAATGATTAAAAAAAAAAAAAAAGACTCCTGAGGCTGGTGTAGCTGCAGGGCTAGAGGAGGGACAAGGCATGAGAGGTTTGACCATGGCGGGCCAAACCACTAGAATCTTCTACACCAGGGGTTGGCATACCTTTTTGGCTGAGAGAGCCATGAACGCAACATATTTTAAAATGTAATTCCATGAGAGACATACAATGACCCATGTACATTATGCATTATCCAATAAAAATTTGGTGTTGTCCCGGAGGACAGCTCTGATTGGCTCCAGCCACCTGCAACCATGAACAGGAGTGGTAGAAAAATCAATGGATTGTAATACATGAGAATGTTTTATATTTTTAATGTTATTATTTTTTTTTTATTAAAGATTCGTCTGCAAGCCAGATGCAGCCATTAAAAGAGCCACATCTGGCTTGTGAGCCATAGGTTCCCGACCTCTGTTCTATCTACACCGTGCATAGCCTTTGGCTTTGTGGACTGAAATGGGTTTGAACAGGGGAATGACAAGACCTGATGTGCATTTTAAAGGCTGCTGTATTTTAACCTTCTCAGGAGTGCAAAGAGTAAGCAGAGAGGCCTTTGGAGAGGCTCGTTGCCCAGGGGAGGGTGGTGGAGACTACTTCCAAGCTAGCAGCTGTGCAGTGTGTGAGAGGAACCGAGAGCCGTCTATATTTTGAAAGTACAGGTCTTCCAAATAGACAGGATGACTCTCCTATTTTTCGTGTGACAAATGAAAATGATAAAGTTGTCATTAACCAAAAAGCCTATGGGTAGAGATGGCTGGGGGAGCAGGATGCAGAGTTCAGTGGTGAAGCCAGGTTTGAGGGGTCGCTCCGAGAGCCCAGTGGACACCCCGAGACAGATACGTGATTCTGAAGCTCCAGGAAGTCGAGAAAAGAATGTGGACATTATCCGAATAGAGATTGTCTTTAAATCCTGAAAACTGGTTGAGATCATTGAGGGAGGAAATAAACAGTAAACAGAACCAGGAAAGAAAAAATAATAAGAAAAATTAAGGTCTGAGCCCTGGGGGACGGGAAAACTGAAAGATTGGACAGACATTCTGGTATCAGAGGCAGCCAGGTCATGGAACTGACAAGGCCTGAGCTTCCAGGCCCTTCCAAAGGCCCAGTGATACATTCATACAGATCTACATTTTTCTAAAATTTGTAAAAGATGTCTTAATCACATTTCAAGTAAAATCACTATCTCCACTGCAACCTTCCCCTCCTCACACTGGGCCTTCCCTTGGGACAGAGGATCCATTTTTGGAAATCTCTAAGGCAGCGGTTCTCAACCTGTGGGTCGTGACCCCCGCCGGGGTCACGACCCACAGGTTGAGAACCGCTGCTCTAAGGGAAGGAGAATTGGGAATATAGTAATTCAAGTTTATTGGATTTATTAATATGATTTACAGCCATTCTATATATAATTAAACATTTGCTACTGTCGCAGTTGGAAAATGGCTTCCAGGAAGAGTCCTAAACTCTGGGGTAACAATTCAGCTGGGGTCATGATACTAAGGTACAAGGTCAAAGATTATGGTGATTTACAGGTCTTCACTCCAGATGCATATGGATAATGGAGGAGGATCAAAGTTTCAAATGTAAGAGACCAAAGTTTTTCTGGAAAGTTCTTTTAATCATCAGATGTGTAACACTGTCACTGGAAGATTTAATTCTCTTGAACATGGAGTCAAAACAGAAATTCTCTCTTGTCAAAAATATTCTAGAAAATGCAAAGTGCATATAATTATAAATGCCTCAAACTTTTTTTTTCTTTTTGATGGGAACTGAACTAAGGAGAATTTAACAGAATTCCTGTGGTTGTACAAAACTAGCAGTATTACCAACATTGAATATACCTGTAATAGCTCATTTCTAAAACAGAGGTTTTGCCAAGTCTGACAACAATCCTAAATTCATAGCAAGTTGCGAAACTAAAATAAAAAAAAATAAAAAATAAATTTAACTATCAATGAGAAACAAATTTTAGAGAAAAAAATATTCTTGAGGAGAATGAATTACCTTGCTGATCTCTTGATAGAAAATTGTACTACAAAATCATTTCAAATCAAGAGGTGATGGAACAGTATCTAAAAGTAGACCAAAAAATACATACAGGTTAAATAAAGAATTATAAAGGGTTCCCTAAAAGTTAAATAAATGAATAAAAACAAAATTGTATTATTTTTCTAAATTTTCATTTTTGTAATACTCGTTACCTTTATATGTTTATAGTTTGTTGTAATTTATCATTCTAAATAAATGTTCATGTTTATACATAATTTTGTGTTTGCAGTTTCCTATTCTTTTTTAGAAGTCCCAAAATCATATAAGCTTTGGGTACCACAACATAGAAATCCATTTTTGCACAGAACTTAGTAAGCACACTGGAAACTGGACATTTCTCAGGGTCCTAATGGCCCACCCTGCCCACAGCCCAGAGTTAAAAGTTGTCACCTATCCATCCCTCCACACAATCTGTTCTCCAAGGTAACAGTGTTTTCTATGCCAGTTGACAAGTTAGCGTGTGTGTGTGTGTGTGTGTGTGTGTGTGTTTTGGACAAGGGTATGTGGGTCTTCTTTCAATTCAATAATAGCTTCTAGGAATCAAAAAATATATAACTCTGCACCATGGCAGTATATAGGCTATTTTCCCTTTGTTGACAAGGTTACCTCACCTATTCTTGCATATTTATAGCTGTACTATTTAAATGCCAATCTGCACTTACAGACTGTACATTCATAGCTGCAGAAACAAGGACATGTCCTTTGTGTGGCACAGGGTGTGCACGAAGTAGGCACACACTATGATAAGCACTTCTCGAGTAGGAAGCCCACAGGTCGAAATTCTCTACAGATTATCACCCAAATCAAATACACAATCAAATCAACTGATTTGATAAATCAATTTCCAAATCAACTTTCTCTACCAATCAATTATCAAGCACATCAAAAATGATCACCTATAAAACTGAAGAGCAAAAGTTAAATCTTTTAAATCACATGACCACACTTGCAAAACCATAATGTTGGCTACATCTTCGTGTGTTGCAAATATAATGAATAAAATGTAACTGGACACCTGCATACATAATAAATAAAATCCTTTAAGAACTCTATGAAATGATAGGTAACCTTTCCCAGTCTTTATAATTTAGGAAGCCTTACAAACAAAATAAGGAAACACAACCTTCTTATAGGTTTTCAGCATCCAAGATGGCCTTGAGAACAACACTCGATACACATAGCACAGAGTATGATGGGCTGTCAGACTGCGGTATAGAGAACACACCTCTGAAAGTATGGTGATAAAATTCCTCAGTTTGAAGATGGCTGGACCCTAAAACAAGACATCTAAGTAGCTTTCTGAAATCCTCCTCTCTGATGATTTTGATAAAGAGATTAGCTTCTTATAAAGGCAAAGGGAGGTGAGCTGGAACCCCACCTGAGGGCACAATGATGAGTAAATTGAGTTTAAATGCATGCTATGAGTTGAAAAACTCCAGGAGTCTTCAAAGACAGGATATAACTTGAACACAACAGGAGCTGGGGGTTTTTTGTTCTTTTTTCTTTCTTTTTTTTTTTTTTTGTAATAATCTCTGTGTGAGTGATTACAAGCATTTTTTATCTTCCTTCACAGAAGTCTACCTGGAATAGAGATTGCCTTTAGCTTAAAAAGACATCAAACTTATTTAGAATTTATCAAGGACTTGGGACAATAGAAAACTGAGCCCTAGGTTCTAGACTAGGACTTCCAAGTTGTGCGTGGCCTTCAACTTGGGACTTTAACTTCTCTGAGACCCAGTTCCTTTATCATAACATAAAGGGGTTAGATTTCTTCAGAAGTTCTCAGCCTGGGATTCATGGTTCACTAAGAGGCTTATGAATGAGATTTGGAGAATCCATGACCCCCCTTAACACTATTTGTGGAATCTTGTGTATCTGTGCATTTTTCTGGTTAAATCAAATATTCAGATTCTCCAAGGGTGTATTTTATTTATAAAAAGTTTTTATTTTTTTTAAATCTCTAACTTAGATAATAACTGGGGGGCATGTCAATAGATGTACCTAGAATTCTTTTTTTTTTTTCAAGTGAGAGGCAGGGAGGTAGGTAGGCAGGGAGGTAGAGAGACAGATCCTTCCTGCATGTGCCCCACCCAGCAAACCCCCTACAGGGTGATGCTCTGCTCAACTGGGGCTGTTGCTCCATAGCTAGGCAACTGAGCTATTTCAGTACCTGAGGTGAGGCCATGGAGCCATTCTCAATGCCCAGGGCCAACTTGCTCAAACCATACAAGCCATGGCTGCAGGAGGAGAAGAGAGAAAAAGAGTAAGAGAGTGAGAGAGAAGGGAGAGGGTTGGAGAAGCAGATGATCACTTCTCCTGAGTGCCCTGGCTGGGAATCAAACCCAGGACTTCCACACACCAGGCCAACACTCTACTGCTCAGTCAACCGGCCAGGGCCTAGAATTCTTTTTATAACACTATTTTTAATTTTAGAATCAAATATTCTATCAGCAGAGTATCAGGCACTATTTATTAGCAATACTAACTGATATGACCTGCCTGCCTTAGTCTTTACTATGGAATGGTGAGCTTAGTTGGAATTATTGTACTGTTTGTCATTCATGAAGAAAAATAAAAGGTCAAAGAAAAAGGAAAAAAATAATGATGAAAAAAAGGAAAATTAAAGGAAACTATATTGAATAAACTACATGCTCATCCCTGGGCTCAAGTTTCCAGATTTTTTAATGTCTTGAGATGAGCCTGTCAATCCTCATCCCCATTTTAGCCTACTTCCCTGTCGATCTGTGCCTTCTGATAATGAATGTCCATTGTGTGTCCGCATCCTCAAGGCAGGGAGTAAAACTTAAAAACAACAGGAAGTGGGATGGATTTGGGAGAAACTGTTTCTGCACAGACAAGGCCAGCTTTGCTCTGCAGCAGGCTGAATGGCCTGCTTCTGCAGCGCGATGCATCAGTCCCCAGGAAAGGGGACTGCCCAGAGGCGTTGCTTGTTTTGACCCTGCCAGGTGCCTGTAATTTTCACATTAGTCCCTTATTTTCAGTAAGGCACTGAAAGACTCCCTGCTACAATGCAAAGGTCGCTTGGGAAGGGAAACAAATTAAATCATTAGCACAGATGAGTTAAACACATTAGCATCACCCTGCAGGTATTGAACAAAGGACCCATAGGATTGATGGCATGGCCTGGAGAAACATTCTAGAAATCAATAAAGATACCTGCTTTTGGCTATGAACCTCTAAATGTTGAAAGGATTTGGATGATCACATAGCAGGAGTTTGACTCCTACAGCAATCACGATTGTTTCCTGTACCCTTACTGTGTACCAAGTACTATATATGAGGCACTTTACATACATTTTCTTCTTTCAACAGCCTTGTGACAAAGGTATTTTAATCCCCATTTACAAACTAAGAAAGCAGGTGTTCAGGGAGGTTCAGTCATTTTTCTAAGGCTACACATGAGATGCACCCATGTTTCTCCAATTGCAAAGCTGAGGTCCAAAACTAACATGTTATACTTCTTCCATTCACATGGAGAAAAAATACATAACATAAACCCACTCTTCATTCACAAGTGTTTTTAAGTGGCTTTGGCCTGTATCTAAGGTGACATAAACATTCCTCTGGAGAACAGTTGTGCAGCTCTAAGTCTTCATTGACTCACACCCTTGCTGAGCCTCTGGATTCAGGGCCCTTGTACCTCTCAAGGACACTTGGGAATGAGGAACACACCAAATCTTGGGAATCACAATTATAGATGATGAGTCATTTACTAGTCAATGGCCTCCCCTTTCCCGTGGCTACCAGGAAGTTAGAAGGGGGTCTACATGTCTCAAGTTATGAGGTGAGGAATAAATGAAGGACCTACAAAGAGAACTGAAGGACTACAAGTCTCTGTTGTTTTTTCCCCTCGCAGAAGGGCAAGTTAATGTAGGAGCATATGAATTGGTTCCATCTCAGCCTAAGCTCAAATTCAAGTGTCATCCATTAAAAGAAAGGAGAGTGACAGAGAAAAAAACAGGAGTGAATAGCAATGGTCTTGCACTACAGGGGTGGGCAAAAATAGGTTTACAGTTATTCAGATGGAGATACAAATAACTAATCAAATAATTAATAAACAATACAAGAATTAAATTCACAACTGTAAACCTGCTTTTGCCCACCCCCTTATACTACAATTAAATTACTAAACTATTTATCTCCTTCTCTTAAAAGCAAGCTTTTTAAAGGTGTTGTTACAAGCTTGCTGTCTTCATTGTGTTGTCCTTCTCCACTCCTCAGTCGGAAGCAGGAGATGTCCCAACTTCTGCTTCCACCAGTTATACTGTTCTGCCCAGGACACCAATGATCTACTGGTTGATATATCATAAGGCCACTTTTTGGTTTTTGACTTAGCTTGATCAACTTCTCAAGAACATTTGACAACTTGGTTCTACCTCTCTCTTAACTTGCTGTCTTGGATTGCTTCCTAACTTTTTGGTAGGTCTCCTTCAATCTTATTTTCTGGTTCTTCTTCCTCTTTTTTTGATTAATTGTTGGTGCTTTTCACACTACCTCCTCTCCTGATGAAGCCTCACCTCCTGGATGACACTGTGTTGGTGAGTGCACACTTTCATTAGTAGTTCAGACCTTTGCTATGAGCTCCAGATGTCTACGTCCATCTGCATGTGTCCATGCATCAAGGGTATGTGTCTCAGTAGTCAAGATTAGGTTCAAGTGTAAGTGACTGAATTCAACAATATTAGAGACTTAAATGAGATCAATGTTTACTTCTCTCACACTGGCAGCCAAGGATAGAAAGGAAGCTCTATAATCATCAAACTCTCAGGTACTTTATGTCATTTCTCTAGAGTATTAGGAGCTACAGAGAAACAGACATAGAAAAATAAGTATATATATATGTAAAGTTTTTCTCGCTCTCTTTCAATATGTCTTTCCCTAGATTTAGACACATATAAAGACATATCTAGAGAGAAGAAAGGAAGAGAGAAGATTTCATATCCTATGGGTTCTGAGTCTTTAAAAGGCTGTTTTACAATTCTAGCAAACCATCTGCTTCAGCATAGTAGAGAACATGGTAAAACCAGTGAATTCCATAAAAATGGCCCATTGCCACGCTTCCGCTGTGATGTGAGCAAGTTGACCAGAAGTAATGCTGTGTGGAACACTATAATGGTGGATAATAGTGGTTTCTGATAGGTCTCCAATGCTTTCTCAAATACCAGCCCAATCAAGTTCTTGTTCTTTACTACAGACTTACTTCTTACTAAATCCTCCCCTTCCACTTCCCCCCACAATATAAGCATCCATAAGAGGTTTCTAGTTCTTCATATCCTCTGGGTGCTGTTCAATCTCTTGACCTTCCTACTCACTGCTCATTACTTAGACTACCTCCTTCCATGCTTACTACTGATGTCCCAACTCCTGCTCATTCTTCAAGAATCAGCTCAGACCTGACTAGGCAGTGGTGCAGAGGATAAAACATTGGACTGGGAAGACAAGGACCCAGGTTCAAAACCCTGAGGTCATGGCTTGAGTAGGGGCTCATCCAGCTTGAGCGTGGGCTCACCAGCTTGAGCATGAAGCTGCTAGCTTGAACATGGGACCATAGACATGACCCCATGGTTGCTGGCTTGAGCCCAAAGGTCTCTGGCTTAAAGCCCAAGGTCTCTGACTTGAGTCCAAGGTCGCTAGCTTGAGCAAGGGGTCACTTGCTCTTTTGGAGCCCCTGGTCAAGGCACATATGAGAAAGCAAACAATGAACAACTAATGAGCCACAATAAAGAATTGATGCTTCTCATCTCTCTCCCTTCTTGTTTGTCCCTATCTGTCCCTCTCTATGTCTGTCTCACTGTCTCTGTCACACACACAAAAAAATTAGCTCAGTTGTCATCTCCTCCAAGAAGCCTTCTATAAATGCCACACATTTTGAAACTTCCTAGCCTTAGGCTCTAGAAAAGAAAGAGAATTATTTGTCTGTATATCTCCAATGTTTAGTATGGTATACGGCATACCATCCTTCTGCAATAAATAAATGATGACAATAAACAGGATTCAAGAACTCTTGCCTGTCACCTAGATTTCTTCTCTGTTCAACCCATAGGTACTTGATAATCTTATTTCTCATTTGTTATTCTGATTCAAGCCAGCTTGTACTGACCAGAAAGATGTACTGAGGCAGTGACCTTCATTCTGACTCTTATCCTTTATATGCTGTCTACTGCATATCAGACAAATCCATTTATAGTCCGTTTTCAGCCTGGAACTATTTGAAACTACTACACGAAATCCTCAGCTCAAACCTTGTTCTCAAAGACTTTACTGAATCTACTAAGCTAATAACAAACAAGGTAAGCAATAATTAATTCAAAAAATAATTACTGCAACCCTCCCGTGTGCTAAATACCGTGTTAGATGCTGAAGATACCATGAGGACTAAAGACAGCTCCTCCTCCAATAGAGTTTCCAGTTTAGTCAGGAGAGTGGCATTAAGCAAATAATTGCATTAATAGAAGTTTAATTACAAATACTGACAAGTACATACCTTCAATAAATTAAAGATGATTCTCTGATTGCTAATACCAAAGAACCACACTTAGGAAAAAGTGGAGGGATGTGGAGGTGGGGTCAAGGAAGTATCTGAAGGATGAACAGACATTAACTAGGTGGGTGGCAATGAGAGGAGCAAGGAGAGAGGAAGAACGCTGAGACAGAGGGAACAGCACCTGCAAAGGCCCTATGGTAGAAGGACCTTTCCCAGTACTTTCCAGATAGTGAGAGGACAGTGTGTTATGTAACTGGAGTCTATGTGCAAAGTGAATGGAGAGGTGGCAGTTGGAATCCTGGTGGAGACAGGTCAAGTATATGGGTCTTCAGAACAGTGGTAACAAAGGTGCTTTCATGAGATGGAGGCTGGGAGAGGGGGGAATGGTGTGCTTGTCGTGTAAAGGATGAGTCCAGTAATAGCCAGACATGGTAAGAGAGAATGCATATGGCATGCTCTGTAACTTCAATGAGCTTGTAATTAAGAATTAGATACCTTCACACATGAACAAACTGATACCAAGTAACAGCTGAATGATTTGTTAACGATTCAAGGAGCCACAGGAATTCAGAGATGGGCTGCACCCTTTACTTCCTCTTAAGTGTGCAGCCTAGTGAGCAACGGAATGGACAAGCCTTCCAATAAGGAAACGAACTTTATTGCACTGTTTGCTCTTCTGCCCAGGGGATCGTTCACGAGTATATTTTCTGAGCTAACACATAAATTAAAAGAGTTTAAATGGGGAACAGGGGATTCTCAGAAAGGAATTATAAAAGAGAGCCTGTCCCATTCTGAAAAGCCCAAATAGAATATTTTTCAAGGAAGATTATGTTTAATTAGCTCCCAAATTGCTTCTAGTAACAGAAGGGATTTAACAGTTTATGGTAATAATATGCAAAAGGTTGAAACGCTCTTGAAACATAAGCCAAAATCTGCCACTGAACAGTGTGAGAAGCTACCAGCATTGCTGATACAGTGTGTTTGTGTGTGTGTGTATGTGTGTGTGTGTGTGTGTGTGTGTGTGTGTGTGTGTGTGTGTGTAGAGTGTCTGCTTCCCTGCAGTCCCACAGAGGACAGCTGGCAGTGACCTTCGGGGTTTTCTGTCTGGGCAAAGGTAGATGACTATCCACAGTCAGGCTGCACTGTCCTTGGACAAAATGTGAAAATACAGTATAATCATGGCCAGGCTCTGCAGGCAAGTATACAATTCTTAGTGCCTTAATTGTAATAATAATAATCCTTAATGAATGGTTGTTATGTACTGGGATCTGTTCTGCATAGTCTATGTGTACTAATACATCTGATTCTTAGGAAATGTGTATAAAGAGGCATTAGTAGCTTCATTTTGTAAATGAGAAATCGAAGGCACAGAGGAGTTAGGACTGGAACCCAGGCAATCAGCTTCCAAAAGTCCACACTCTTTATAAATAGGCTACAGTGCTCTCGTGTATGTACCTACTTAATTAAAATGGTTAGCACAAGAATTAACTGTGTTTCTGTGTATAAGGAGCTTAGAACAGCTCCTAGCACATAGCATACGGGTGTTTGCTTTGAATTCTTTTTCTCTAACCCACTCTGGTCTGCTCTCCCTGTTTTGTTCAGCTCTACCCTCCAGCTCCTCTGCTTTCCTCACAATCCCACTGGCTCCCAACAACCACAGTGTGATCAGGGCATGTTCATGAGCTGCTTTCTGGCCAGGGGTTCCAGGTGACTATTAGAACAGGAAGGAGGAGGACGAAGAATTTGCAAGCACACTGATGATTTAAGAATGGTAGAATTGGTCCTGGCTGGTTGGCTCAATGGTAGAGTATCAGCCCAGGGTATGGAAGTCCCAGGTTCAATTCCTGGTCAGGGCACACAGGAGAAGGGACCATCTGCTTCTCTGCCCCTCCCCCTCTCGCTTTTCTCTCTCTTTCTCTCTCTCTCTTCTCACCTCCTGCAGCCATGGCTCGATTGTAGTGAGCTGGCCCAGGGCACTGAGGCCTCTGCCTCAGTTGCTAAAAAAATGTCTCTGTTTGAAACAGAGCAACAGCCCCAGATGGGCAGAGCATTGCCTCCTAGTGGGCTTGCCTGGTGGATCCAAGTTGGAGCACATGTAGGAGTCTGTTTCTGCTTCCTTATCCTCATTAAAATAAAATAAAATAGAAAAGAAATAAATAAAAGAAAGAAAAAGAATGGTATAAGTGAACACTCCAGGTGACACTAAAACTCCACAGAGCAGCCAACACAGAATTGTGCTGTGTGGGCACAAGGACTCTAGGAAGGCAAGAGTCCAAACCTGCTCCCCATGTCTCACACGCTTCTGCACTATTTCCCAAAGCTGGGAGTGGAGGAGGCTAAGATGCTAAGACAGGGGCAAACACGAACGACATATGAATTAGTGCAAGGGCAATTCGGAGACCCAGGAAGAAGAATCACAAGCACACGTGGGTGATTTCATAGCACGACAGTGTAACCACATAGTTCATGGAAAGGATGTGGTTACAGATGACAGGTGAGGTATTGACAGATTGGCTTGGGGACCATGACTTGAAGGCAGGGAGTGTTTGTGTTTCTATGATGAATGAAATGATAATCTCTCAAAATCAAAGATACCCAGGCTTGACTTTTCTCTGCTAAGGAAACCGATAATGCCATCAAAAGACACAAACACGTTATCAAAGGTTTGGGGATGGGGTGACTTAGTTGAGTGTGACATGCTGCAAGTAGGACTGACAGAGGCAAACAACAAAGGAGACCTTGGGAACTGGTGGGACGTTTTCTAGGCAGTGAGGCCACTGAGGGTTGAGACTATTGAAAACGCAGGGTTCTGGGTTTATTTTTTAATAGACTGCCATGTTGCTTTTGTACCATGTGAGGACAGACTAGTATTCTGCAACAGAGCCCGATGGACACACAGCTGGAGGAGAAACAGCAGCCAATACTAGTAATAGAGCCACCGGAGCACAAACACATTGCCTGCTGGAGTCACAGTGGGAGCCTCGAGCCCGCGGGGAACAAGTGATTATCGCTCCGCACAGCTCTGCCTCTCTTTCCTCCTGATTAGCTGACATGGCTGTGATCAGCATTCAGGACAGTTCAGTTATGGAAGGAGAGTTCTGAAATCAATTCCTGGCCCATGTGTGGTGCACCTCTGATCCCAGGGTCGGGAGATTTTGGGAAAAGAGAGAGAGAGAGAGAGAGAGAGAGAGAGAGAGAAATACAGCCATGTCACACATAACTATACTTCAAATCCAGTTCTATTTGATTTTAGAATGGGAGCTCCTGTCCCCTGTGCTGGACTGTTTCTTGATGGCTGCTCTGAATCACTAGAGTGTTGGGGTGGCAGAGTTCCTATTCTAGTCTATTATCAGTGCACCTGCGGTCATACCCCTGATCTTTGTATCCCACAGTATGTGAAAGTGTTCAAATGCCTCTAAGCTTATGACCCTTAGAGAGTGAAATATAAATCTGAGCTGTCCACAGGACCTGGACATCATCCGAGGACTACTGACCCCAATGACCAATCTTCCTCGCATAATATATCTTGCCCTCCCCATGGCCTTGTAACAACAAAGAAACTGCTGGAGTGTTCTTAACTCTTCTGTTCTCGCTGGGGACACCTGGAATCCTCCCTCTTTCACCCACGAACCAAACGATGCCTAATCCTTGGGGAAGGAGCCCTTCCAACTGAGCTATGTTGCTATGGACATCTTCTTTCCCCTGGTCCCGTTTCAGTCACTGCTGCCATTGGGACCACAGCAGGCCCTTTACCTCACTCTGACCTGATACAAGAGGAAGGAATCAGGCTGGAAACAGGCACGCTCCTGTTAGGAGAAACTGGAAGATTTTAATGGGTTCTATAGAGAAACGGCATCAAGAATGAGAAAACAGCCTGACCAGGCGGTGGCGCAGTGGATAGAACGTCAGACTGGGATGTAGAGGACCCAGGTTCGAGACCCCGAGGTCGCCAGCTTGAGCGCGGGCTCATCTGGTTTGAGCAAAGCTCACCAGCTTGGACCCAAGGTTTCTGGCTCAAGCAAGGGGTTACTCGGTCTGCTGAAGGCCTACAGTCAAGGCACATATGAGAAAGCAATCAATCAACAACTAAGGTGTCGCAACAAAAATCTGATGATTGATGCTTCTCATCTCCTCCGTTCCTGTCTGTCTGTCCATATCTATCCCTCTCTCTGACTATCTCTCTGTCTCTGTAAAAAAATAAATAAATAAAAA
Source organism: Saccopteryx leptura (assembly GCF_036850995.1). NCBI lineage: Eukaryota > Metazoa > Chordata > Mammalia > Chiroptera > Emballonuridae > Saccopteryx > Saccopteryx leptura. The sequence continues at coordinate 18,600,513 of NC_089513.1, forward strand.
TTAAAATAAATTAAAATAAATAAAAATTAAAAAAAAAAAAGGAATGAGGCCCTGGCCTGTTGGTTCAGCAGTAGAGCGTCGGCCTGGTGTGTGGGGGACCCGGGTTCGATTCCCGGCCAGGGCACATAGGAGAAGCGCCCATTTGCTTCTCCACGCCCCCCCTCCTTCCTCTCTGTCTCTCTCTTCCCCTCCCGCAGCCAAGGCTCCATTGGAGCAAAGATGGCCCAGGTGCTGGGGATGGCTCCTTGGCCTCTGCCCCAGGCTCTAGAGTGGCTCTGGTCGTGGCAGAGCGACGCCCCGGAGGGGCAGAGCATCGCCCCCTGGTGGGCAAAGCGTTGCCCCTGGTGGGCATGCCGGATGGATCCCGGTCGGGCTCATGCGGGAGTCTGTCTGACTGTCTCTCCCCGTTTCTAGCTTCAGAAAAATACAAAAAAAAAAAAAAAAGAATGAGAAAACAGACAACAGACCCTGGCCAGGTAGCTCAACTGGGTAGAGTGTTGCCCCCACACTCCCAAATGTGTGTGCTCGATCCCCAGTCAGGGCACATACTAGAATCAATCAATGAATGCATAAATAAATGGAACAACAAATTGATCTCTCTCTCTCTCTCTCTCTCTCTCTCTCTCTCTCTCTCTCTCTCACACACACACACACACACACACATATACACACACAAAATCAATAAGTAAAAAAAATAAAAAATTCAAGCATGAGAAAACAGGGTTTTAAATAGATTTTAATACTCATCTCTATTCTCTAAATAAAATAAGGTTGTCTAAATTAATAACTGATCTTTGCTTTATAATATTCTTATGGGAAAATAAATTTGAAATTACTATCAACCAACAAGACAAAATAAATGAGACTCCTTCATTAACTGTGAACTGGCTGCAGATTATATTTTTAAATTTGTTTATCCTATGGCAGCACACCAATGTCTGAACGTGGGATAAATTGCCAATTAGAGAATCTTATAAAAAAACGGAAGACAAAACTCAGTGAGCACAAGCAAGCTGCTTTAGACCACCTAGTGAGTCCAGACTGCTCCTATCAGGGTCAAGTTCGCGTTGCCAAGGGAGCAGTGGTTTGGCCCCTGCCTTCTGCTTTGAGAAGACAAACTGGAAGCACGTGTCACACTTGCATAAAGACCCTCAAGAAGGATGAAAGGAACAGTCTTGTGGCTGTTTCTATGACACCCTCACTTATTTACACAACACAAAACTACTGAGGCGGATTCCTTAGGTTGGGATCATTGTGCATTTATCCAAGAGCAATACTCTTATCTCCATCTTGATTTCTAACCAAATGCCTGGCCCAAAAATAAAACAACATTAATAATAATATTTGGTGAGAAAGCATTGTCTAAACAACACTGAGAGTGTTTCTGTTCAATCAGCAGAAAAGATGGAGCCAAACCTCTGTATTTAATTTCTTTTTTCCTGATGGGAAGGAACAAGATTAATTTGTAATTTTGGAATAAGCAGAAATCATCACAGCATCTACCACACGATGACTGGGGCCAATCCTTTGTAAGACATATCGAAGGCCCATTTACTCCCTGGGATCTCTCCTATAGTGAACAAAGGTGAGTCCCCTCTCAAATAAATTTGTTCCAGCCTCCTGTTCCAGCCTCCTCACTATAGAATTACACAGCACAGTCAAAAAGAACACAATGTCCACCATAATTTTAAACCTGGCGTAGTAGAGGGAAAACACGGGACAGGATAAGAAAGGTCAACATGGCAGGAAATGATGACATAATTTATGTAAAATGCACAGGGTTTTCAGGCCCTGTAATCATCACAATGATACTTTGAAGCACATATGTTCAAACCCATTTTTACAGAAGTTGAGGAATGTTTTGAAGCTTATCATGGATCATAAAATCAAGTGATGGAGCTGAGAATGAACCCTCTTTTCACCTCAAATCCCTAACCTTTCTGCTGTATCACACACACAAAAAAATGCAAAGATGGCTTTCTGTTTATTTTGTTATAAGTTTCTCTTGCTGAGCAAACAACTAAATGGGAAATGATATTTTCAAACAACAGCTCAGATAAGGGCCTAATATCCAAAATATACAAAGAACTCATAAAACTCAACAACAAACAAACAAACAATCCAATAAAAAAATGGGAAGAGGACATGAACAGACACTTCTCCCAGGAGGAAGTACAAATGGCCAACAGATATATGAAAAGATGCTCATCTTCTTTAGTAATTAGAGAAATGCAAATCAAAACTGCAATGAGATACCACCTCACACCTGTTAGATTAGCTATTATTAACAAGACAGGTAATAGCAAATGTTGGAGAGGCTGTGGAGAAAAAGGAACCCTCATCCACTGTTGGTGGGAATGTAAAGTAGTACAACCATTATGGAAGAAAGTATGGTGGTTCCTCAAAAAACTGAAAATAGAACTACCTTATGACCCAGCAATCCCTCTACTGGGTATATACCCCCAAAACTCAGAAACATTGATACGTAAAGACACATGCAGCCCCATGTTCATTGCAGCATTGTTCACAGTGGCCAGGACATGGAAACAACCAAAAAGCCCATCAATAGATGACTGGATAAAGAAGATGTGGCACATATACACTATGGAATACTACTCAGCCATAAGAAATTATGACATTGGAACATTTACAGCAAAATGGTGGGATCTTGATAACATTATACGAAGTGAAATAAGTAAATCAGAAAAAAACAGGAACTGCATTATTCCATACGTAGGTGGGACATAAAAGTGAAACTAAGAGACATTGATAAGAGTGTGGTGGTTATGGGGGGAGGGGGGAAAGGGAGAGGGAAAGGGGGAGGGGGAGGGGCACAAAGCAAACTAGATAGAAGGTGACAGAGGACAATCTGACTTTGGGTGATGGGTATGCAACATAATTGAAAGACAAGATAACCTGGACTTGTTGATCTTTGAATATATGTAACCTGATTTATTGATGTCCCCCCATTAAAAAAATAAAATTAAAAAAAAAATTTTTTTTAAAATGCAAAGATGGTTGGAGACTTTTGAGTTTCCTACTGGGAATTTATGATAAAGTTCACCACGGCTCTGATGGCAGATACTGGGAATGTTTCCTCTAGGTTGGCCAAACGTTTTCTGTAGAGGGAAAAATGGTGAGTGTTTTTGGCTTTGTAGAACATAGGGCCTCTGTGCCAACCACTCAAACCTGCCATTGTGGGATGAAAACAGCCACAAACAATAGTGAGAATAGAAAGGACATGACTGTGTACCAGTACACTTACAAAAACGGGCAGTCAGCCGACTGCACCAACAAGCAGTAGTCTGCCAACCCCTGCACTAGTTTACATGAAAGAAATCAGAGGTGTTTCTTCCAGGTCAAGGCTTCCAAATCCAGGCAGCGAAACCAATGCACTGACTTCTGAGAAGTCTGCCAAAAAGAAAGTCTCAGGCCAGGCCTTGTTCAGTCAGACCAGCCTTCTCTTTGTGACTCAACCTGAAATGTGAACTATTTTATTCTAACAGTATTTGGTAGATACATGTTTCTTTTTTGGTGAAGAACTTTGTATATTCTTAGTACACATGTATCAGGAGTGCAGAGTTCAGAAAATTTCCTAGACAGCTGATTGGCTGAAGCTTCATATCACTGAGACCCATGAGAGGAGGAGAAAAGTTTCCATCCCGCCTCCTGTAACCACATGGATTATGAGACAAGCATAGGGCTGAACCTGGATGCACTGTGAGTCTGCTTATAATGTCGAGACAGATTTGGACTATGTGAATTTTCTGATGACTTCCTCCTATGACTGGTCTCACAAATGTTGCACTGAGTAATCACAGGATGGTGATGTCATGGGATCCAGTGTCTCTGGTTAACCTATAAACCAGCTGGGTATCTGCTTCATTATGCTGGACCCTAGAGAAGCCAGGCTTACTGAAAGTGAAATTTTAATGCCTACAAATAATTTCACTATTTTGCTGGTGCTACATGGTAAGTTAGACAAACAAAAATCAGTGAAGTTGGGAGTTATTTTCCTCGTTTCCACTAGCAGTATTTCCTGTTACTCTCATTCTGGTGCTGTGGGTATTTACAGAACATCAAAATCTTTGCTCAGATGATTATATCTATCTGCTCCAACACCTTATTTCCCACCTGAAGCCCTGATCTTCTGATGGACATCACAGGCCATTTCTGCTTGCAGCCAACTATAATTAGGGCTCCAGGTGAAGAATTAACAGCAGGAACAGATGGGCCCATCAGAGGCAAAGAATCCATTCACATACAAATGTCATCAGTACTCGAAGACTGAAGAAAACTGTAGACCCAGAATTGCTGGTGTCCTATGCCTTCTTCCAGGCCATAGAGAACACTTTCCTTCCTATTCACATGGAGGGTGGGCTGGGGAAGAGCACAGCAGCCAGGCCAGGACAAATGAGAACTTTGGCTTTTAGCACACTGACCTGGGTGTGTGTCCTACTGCCTAGGCAAAAAGCAGTGGGTGTTGGCTTGTTTGCCTCAGAGGGAAGAGCTGCACCCCAGGCACTGTCAATTATAATTAGCTCCTTTAAAGAGCTTTTGTGTGTGACATAGAATAAAGTGATACAGTAGTGTGAAGTGGAAGGCAGCAATTGCAGATTCTTCTCAATGGTGTTTTATGTTATTAGGACCCTGCATTATTGAAATCACTACATTACTAGTTAAGTGTAAAGTAATATATGGTCTTTTGTTACTTTACATGGTTCCCAAAAGCCTGTGGGCTCAGTTCGGGACTTGTGGAAATGGGAATTGAGGGGAAGGCAGGTGCATCATTTGGCCCCGCGGTCTTTCTACATGGTCTAGCTCTAACCTACCTGAACTCACCATCCTCATCCCACTCAAACTTCTATACAGACTGTCATTATTTTTTTTCCCTCAGACATATTTATCAGGCTCTACCAACATACAGTGACTGATATCCATACTTGTCTCTTTATTACATTTACTATATCCTAATCCCTTATTGTTTTCTATAATAGTTCAACTGGTCTCTTTATTTCCGTGTTTCCCTCTTCTAGTCTACTTCTACAAAGAACATCCAGAAATCTTCCTAAAAGACAGTTTTGGTCATAGCATTTCCCTATCTGCAGCACTAAATAAAAATTCAATTATCAGCACAATTTCTTTGAAAAAATGTTTGAAAGTGTTTATTGAAGCTGAATATGTGCTTAACTTTTGACTCAGCACTTCCATTCCTAGTTGAATATCAATGAAGATGTATACACTTTGTTTGTGAATGGACATTTACTAGATTGTTCTGTTCTCTTTCTTAATGTAGAAAACTGGTTGCATTTATTTGTTCAGCTTGTAAGAATTTATTGAGCTGTGCATTTTTAAAATGTGTTCTTTTCTGTATGTATATTACACTTCAATAATAACTGAAGTTGAAAAACTGAAGGAAAAAGATGCCAAAGCATCCAAAGCTTTTTCTTAATTGTGCTTTGGGTTCCTCAACATGGGGAGCAGTGTCTTAATCCCTTTTAGCTCTCTGGCATTTACATAATGGAGGTTGTTAAATAACTTTATAAATAAAAAAATAATAGATGGGGAATTCCAGAAAGATGGTGATGTGGTGGCCACATGGGCTCTAGTCTTCCTGATTCTCTGCATAAAAGCAGAGAAAAGAGAGAGAAAAGCAAACAAAAACCACCTCTGTACAATATTTTCAACAAAGCTGGGTAACAAGTTATCTATGATGGGAAAAAAGCCCAATATTTATATATGTTATTGGCAGCTGTGGGAGAGAAAGCAGAATGAGTGAACAAGGTTATATGATAAACCTGAGAACAGAAAAACCACAAAATAGGAAGCCAGGCTTCATTAAAATGTATGGTAGATACACTAAGGCAGTGGTCCCCAACTCCCGGGCCGCGGACCGGTACCGGTCCGTAGGCCATTTGGTACCGGTCCGCAGAGAAAGAATAAATAATTTACATTATTTACGTTTTATTTATATTTAAGTCTGAACGATGTTTTATTTTTTAAAAATGACAAGATTCCCTCTGTTACATCTGTCTAAGACTCACTCTTGACGCTTGTCTTGGTCATGTGATACATTTATCCGTCCTACCCTAAAGGCCGGTCCGTGAAAATATTTTCTAACATTAAACCGGTCCATGGCCCAAAAAAGGTTGGAGACCACTGCACTAAGGGATTTCAACAGCAGTGAGTACAAGAGAGGTGCTTGGAAAGAGGTGAAGGGGCAGAGGCAGTCCAGCCATTAAGACACCTTGAAACTGACCTGCCTCACAATGACAATAAATGGTGCAAGAGGAATAGAAATTGAGCAGGGTTGGGATGACACAGAGAAAGAAATAAAAATGCCCAAACTGAAGTAGGGAGGTAAAAGAACCAGGAAATCTCAGAATGCGAGCCATCGTATTTTTGAACTTTCAACAAGGGCAAGAGAAGGAGTTGCTTTGTGGGGAAAAAAAGTTATCTGATTCAAAAGTACTTCTAAAATTTCAGGAAATAAAGCGTTCATTAATTTGGGCATCAGAAAAACAAGATCAAATTTCATACAAAGTTACTATAAAAAATAAAAGAGAAAAAGGACTAGAATAATTTCCCTGCAAACAAGGAAAAATATCAGCAGCACATGCTGCAAGAAGAAGGGCAGATGAGTGAAAACTGTAAAAACAACCTGTTAACATGAGTTATAATGCATATAAAAATGATACGACAATAGAAATAACATAAATCAGAATTAGAAAATTCAAAAATTTTAAATAAATAAAAACCTATTTGAAAGGGAAGACTAAACTAAGAGAAAAACAAAAGAGAGTGATCATAACAAAAATGCCTTAGAGAAATAGAGTGAAAAGAAAAAAAATTCAGAAATATGAAACTGAGATTCATGGGCAGAGATAAAAGTGAAGTGGTTATTAGGGGTAGGGGATAGGGAAGGAGAATAAAAAAAAAGAAAGAGCAGCAATAATTTGAGAGCTTTGGACAATTATTAAAGTGAAGCAAAGAAGATCCAACATATAAATAATTGCAATTTTGGGGAGAGAAAACAAAAATAAAAGCTAATCTAATTCTAAAAACCTTATTTCATGAATCACTTTATGCAAAGAAAAAAAACTTAAAATATTGAGAGAAGAGACCACATACCTAAGGCTACTATCACCAAAACATATCCTATTAAAATTTCTGGATTTGAAAAGGAAAAAGAAAACAAACCTTTGGTTAACTTAGGCTAAAAGGTCTTGTGACTTATAAGGCAAACAAATCAAATCATCATCAGATATTTAGGCAAATCAAATCATCATCAGATATTTAGACAGATGGTTTATGCCACAAGAATATTGAGTAATTTACTTTAGATCTATAAGGAAGACAATGTAAGATGAGGATTTTATATCAAACAAAACTGATCTTCAAGTATAAAAGACACAAACTGTCACTAGAATGCCAGAATTCATGTAATATTGCCATAGTGTCCCCAGAAGACCATCCTAAGGAATCTACCAGACAAACTTTGGACAACTAAGTTACTAAAGGGACATCAACATAAGGACTGGTGATATTACATGTATAGCTACTTGTAAAACTAAGACTAAATGAGGACTGAAAGGGAGAATATAATCACATAATCTACATGATCTGAGAGTATAGGCACAGTATGACCTTAAGAAAATAAGAGCAGACCTGAAATAAGATATGCAAAGAAGTATGTAACTATTTTTAGTAATCATAATTACTGAATTATATATACGAATGTTCCAGTAGCCATAGCCCTCTTTGCTTTCTCCATCTCTGTAATCACCCAGAGAACTCAAACCCATCAGAAAAAGAGCCAAGTTCCCCTTCAGCATACCAGGGCTGTCCTGTCCCTCTCTCTCAACCCTTCTATGACAACTCCCTTCCATCATTGCCATCCCTTCAATTTCTTCTTCACTTTCTATAAAATAATAATAATCTGATCCTGGTGGGTGGAAAAATCAGGGCACAATATGGGATTGGTATGCAAGTAAGACAATATCTGTGCAAAATTACTCTAGATAGAGTGAAGAATGAAAGGAAAAATTTAAATAAAATGTCCTCTTATTTTTCTAAATTTTCTAAAATCTACAACCATTAATACAAATTTAAGTGAAAAATCATTATGTAATACCCATATGTGTGTAACCTCTCAGGAACATTTCCACCTGAAAAGATGTTTTGGGTTTTTTCTTTCCTTTTCTAGACTGTCAAAACAGTATTATCCTTTATATCTTGGCTACTGTAAATAATGCTGCAATGAACACAACAGTGCATATATCTTTTCGAATTAGTGTTCTTGTTTTCTTAGGATCTATACCCAGTAGTGAAATTTCTAGGTTGTGTGGTAGACCTCTTTAGTTTTCTAAGGAATCTCCATATAGTTGTCTGTAGGGATTGCCTTGTTTGTAGTCCCACGAACAATGCAGTTTTCCTTTTCTCCACATCCTCACCAACATGTTATTTGTTGACTTTTTGATCATAGCCATTCTGACTGGTGTGAGGTAGTATCTCACTGAGTTTTTGATCTGCATTTCCCTGGTGATTAGTGATATTGAGCATCTAGGTGCCCATCGACAGATGAATGAATAAAAAACATGTAAGGTGTGTGTGTGTGTGTGTGTGCATGTGTGTGTGTGTACACACATACACACAATGGAATATTACAGAGCAATTTTTTAAAAATTTTAATGGGGTGACATTGATCAATCAGGGTACATAGGTTTAGAGAAAACATCTCCAGGTTATTTTGACATTTGATTATGTGCATATCCATCACCCAAAGTCAAACTGTCTTCCGTCACCTTCTATCTGGTGTTCTTTGTGCCCCTCCCCTCCCCCACCCCCTCCCTCTCTTTCCTCCCCCCACCCCTAGTAACCACCACACTCTTGTCCATGTCTCTGAGTCTCATTTTTATGTCCCACCTATGTATGGGATCATACAGTTCTTAGTTTTTTCTGATTTACTTATTTTACTCAGTATAATGTTATCAAGGTCCATCCATATAGTTGTAAATGATCTGATGTCATCATTTCTTATGGTTGATTAGTATTCCATAGTATATATGTATCACATCTTCTTTATCCAATAATCTATTGAAGGGCTTTTTGGTTGTTTCCATGTCTTGGCCACTGTGAATGATACTGCAATAACATGGGGCTCCATGTGTCTTTACATACCAGTGTGTTTGAGTTTTGGGGGTATATACTCAGTAGAGGAATTTCTGGGTAATATGATAGTTCTATTTTTAATTTTTTAAGGAACCACCATACTTTCTTCCATAATGGTTGTATTACTTTACATTCCCATCAACAGTGAATGAGGGTTCCTTTCTCTCCACAGCCTCTCCAACACTTATTATTACCTGTCTTGTTGAAAATAGCTAATCTAACAGTTGTGAGGTGGTATCTCATTGTAGTTTTGATTTGCATTTCTCCAATAGCTAATGAAGATGAGCATCTTTTCATATATCTGTTGGCCATTTGTATTTCTTCCTGGGAGAAGTGTTTGTTCATGTCCTCTTCCCATTTCTTTTATTTGATTGTTTGCTTGTTTGTTGTTGAGTTTTATGAGTTCTTTGTATATTTTGGATATTAGGCTCTTATCTGTGCTATGTTTGAAAATATTATCTCCCATTTAGTTGGCTGTTTTTTTTTGTTGTCAGTTTCTCTTGCTGTGCAAAACGTCTTAGTCTTATGTGGTCCCATTCATTTATCTTTGCCTTCACTTCCCTTGCCTTTGGAGTCAAATTCATAAAGTGCTCTTTATAACCAAGGTCCATGAGTTTAGTACTTATGTTTTCATCTATGTACTTTATTGTTTCAGGTCTTCTATTTAGGTCTTTGATCCATTTTGAACTAATTTTAGTACAAGGGGACAAACTGTAGTGTTGAGTTTCATTCTTTTACATGTGGCTTTTCAATTTTCCCAGCACCATTTGTTGAAGAGGCTTTCTTTTCTCCATTGTGTGTTGTTGGCCCCTTTATCAAAAATTATTTGACCATATATATGTGATTTTATTTCTGGGCTTTCTATTCTGTTCCATTGGTCTGAGTGTCTATTTTCTTTTGCCAATACCATGCTGTTTTGATTATCGTGGCTCTATAATATAATTTGAAGTCAGGTATTGTAATGCCTCCAGCTTCATTCTTTTTTCTTAGGATTGCTCTGGCTATTCGGGGTTTTTTATAGTTCCTTATAAACCTGATGATTTTTTGTTCCAGTTCTTTAAAAAATGACATTGGAACTTTAATGAGAATTGCATTAAATTTGTATATCACTTTGGGTAATATAGTCATTTTGACTATATTTATTCTTTCTATCCAAGAACAAAAAATATTTTTCCATTTCATTATATCTTTTTTGATTTCCCTTAACAATGCTTTGTAGTTTTCATTATATAGGTCCTTTACATTCTTTGTTATGTTTATTCCTAGGTATTTTATTTGTTGCAATCTTGAAGGGGATTATTTTTTTTACCTCATTTTCCGATGTTTCATTGTTGGCATATAGGAAGGCAATGGACTTTTGTATATTAATTTTGTATCCTGCAACCTTACTGTATTGGTATATTGTTTCTAGTAGTCTTTTTGTGGAGTCTTTAGGGTTTTTGATGTATAAGATCATATCATCTGCAAAAAGTGAAACCTTTACTTCTTCTTTCCCAATATGAATGTCTTTTATTTCTTTCTCTTGTCTGAATAAGAGTGGAGAGAGTGGACAACCTTGTCTTGTTCCTGATTTTAGGGGAAAAGTCCTCACTGTTATGCCATTTAATATGATGTTAGCTGATGATTTATTATAAATGGCCTCTATTATGTTGAGATATTTTCCTTCTATACCCATTTTGTTGATTTTTTTAAACATAAAATGATGTTGTATTGCAATTTAAAAAGAATAAAATCTTGCCATTTGCGACAACATGAATGGATCTCGAAGGAATTATGCTAAATGAAATAAGTCAGGTAGAGAAAGACACGGTGTGGTTTCATTTATATGTGGAATTTAAAAACAAAATAAAACAAACAAAACAAAAACAGGCTCATAAAAATAGGGACCAAAGGGATGGTTCCCAGAAGAGAGGGGTGAGTGGAGAGGGTGAAAAGAGGTAAGGGAATATAGTCAATAATATGGTGATAAATTTACATGGTAACATATTAGAAATAGTAGGGTAGTTACATTGTAAAGTATAAAATTTTGAATCTCTATATTTTACACCTGAGCCTAAGATAACCAGTAAGAGATTATATACTAACTATACTTAAATTAAAACTAAATAAATGGATAAAGAGGCCTGTGAATACTGGCTTCCTCTCCTTCCTTCTGGGGTTAACAGTGTGCTGCCATATGAGAAATAAGTTACTGCACAGAGAAACCCAGAGAGGTACAGTGTCCATTTTTCCTCCCTGCTTTTTCTTAACTCCTCCCTTAACTTGTACACCGAATATTAGAAGATACCTTATCGGGGAGGTGGGGGGAGACGTCTTCCATAGAAACCAAGAATTGCTATACACATAAAAGTGATGCTACATAGTGAACTCTTTTTCCCTATTGAGAGAGGCACAAACAGTTGGAGCTAGAATGTCTTAGAGATGATCTCTAATACAACCTCTGCTTTTTATATTAAAAAGGTGTTGTAGACACTATAAGTCTGCTCACTCAACACATAATCACAGTCTCTATCTCCTGCCTGCCTCTGCCACAGACTGGCTTACTTCAGTACTTATTTTGCCAGCCTCCCTTGTAGTTGATTCTGTCAAATGAGTGCAAGTCTTCTGGGAGCTTCTGAAATCATTTTTCCTTTTGCTGAGGTGAGGGTCAGACACAGAGGGCTGATCCCTCCCATTCTCCCTGCCATAAATGCAGACCTACTGCCTCCAGCTACAACTTGCATACTGAGACAATGAGGCAGGGCCAGGAGAACTGCAGACCTGTTGGCCCTAACTCGGTTAAACCGACACCTCGGCAGAAACTGCCAATGGTCAGATACCTTGGTACACGAGAGAATAACCTTCTATTTGATAAAACTACCATTCCTCCACTTTTCTGTTTCTTGCAGCCAAGGTATTCCATCAGGAAGCTGAATTCCAAAGGTTAAATGATTTAACTAAAGCCATGCAGCTAACTTATTTGCAGAGTGAGGGATGAAATCCTGGAATAGAGCCTCCCAACCAAACTTTCTCTCTAGGCACCGCTCCTCAGGAAAGGGCATTTTTTTTTTTTTTTTTTGCAGCTGCAAGTGGAAATGGGTTACACTGATTCATGAGCCCTCTGCTAACTTGGGTTTTGTTCAGAAAAGGTTAGAGAAGCATTTATAGGAGAAGAAAAGCCAAGACTGCTTAAGTACATATCATACAACATCATCTACACTTTCACTTCTTTCCACCAAAGCCAATGCCTTCAAATGTTCAAAACATGGATTTAAAAATGGAAGAAGTTTGAAAATTGAGTCTAGTATAAATTCTCTGCCTGTTTGCTAGGTGTAAGAGAGTGAGAAAATAAGGCTAATTAAACTCACAAGTTCTCTCACCGATTAAGGAAATGGTCTATCTAACCTCTCTGGTTTAGGTGGCCTGGTTTGTCAGAATGATTGGATAAAGCTACTTTGAGCACAAAAATCTGGATGTGAGGAAACAGAAACCCATTCTGCAGACATACTAGACAGAAAATGAACTGCCCAGAGATAACAATGGGGAGCAGGAGAGAGGCTGATGTTGCGGTGAAATCTGGACTTTGGCCAATGAGTATATGGTAAAAGTAATACAGTAAGAGCTAAACTGTTTTGCAGGAGAATTAAGGGAATTCAAAAGAAGCAGCATAGGGGTGATTTGAAGGGACCCTTGGTAATAAAACCAGAAGATCCCTAAGCAATATGTCTGCAGGCTGAGCTTACTGAAAAAGAAGACAGTGAAAAATCCTTCAAGGACAGAAGGACTAAAGGCTTTAAAGGCATGGATGCCCACTGCTGTGTTCCATTTTTACGTGACATCATGCTGTGATGAGGAATTGCTAGCTTTTGGGAGAGGCACGCTACTCATACATCCTTAAACCAACGTCACTCAAAAGAGTGGTGGTTGTGATGAGAACAAAGCCCCAGACGAGCCCAGCATTTCTGAGAGCCACTCATTTCATAGCCAAACGCTGGAGCCAAGTCATGAGAGGATGTGGGGAAACAGAAACCTTTCCCAAAGACGCTAGAAACACGGTACCTGCCCTGAGAGGAGATGGGCGGGGGAGGAAGGGAAGCTGACATCCGGTGGTGTCTGGATGACTTTGACCAATCAGGCAACATCCCTAGGCCTCACCGCCTTTATCTTAAAATAGAATGATTATCATTAAATGATTTTGAGGTACCTTTTAAGCTCTGAAGCTCTGTGAATTTAGTTTTTGAATAACTGCCCTGCTCTATCTAATGGCCAGCAAAGAAAAGTTCCCCAAACTTAGTAGGAATTATAACAGCCTGAAGATCAAGTTCAGAGACTGGAACAGAAACAGACAGCATCCAGGGGGCCAAACCACAGTTCAAAGTTAAGAATCTCAAAATTAAAAAAAAAAAAAAAGTAGGAGTGAGTCAGGATCAAGCTAGGACACTGGCAAAGGAAAGATCACATCCAGAAAAAAAGAGCTAATGTAATAATTAGCCAGGAACCTAAACCAGGTTCTTGGTGACAGCAATGAGCACTAGACATAAAATGAATATTAATTGACACATCTCTGAAATATCTCCCCGGCTATTAAAGTCTTTGGGTAAAGGCTCTGCCTCAGCCAATGCAGAACAAAACCAACTGAAAGAAGAAAATCACTGCAGGGAAAAATAAATGGCCTAAATCGATCTCTTTCATCTCCAAAAAGGTGCCACTAAAGGAATCGAACCGCAATGCATTCATATCCACATACATGCATTCCGCAGCTATAAAAATATCCACGTGTCTCAAAGGGAGGGTGTGAGCTGTCTTAGCACCTTGAGTTATAGAGAGACAGAAACAGATGTACTGCATGTTAATGGGTTGGTTTTGCCGCCTGTATTGTCCTCTCTTTCTGCAGTTGGATCCCAGGGAATAGTTAGCATAATATATAGCAATGCCTTTCCACCCTCCAGTACATCAACAGAAAGCAGATATTTACAATTGAATAGCCATCAGTATAGGGCCCTATGGAGCAGAGCGAAGGAAGTCTATTCATTCTGTGCAGTTCCAACAACAGGGTTCATTGTTCCCCTTGTGGATTCTCAGATGTCCAGGCAAGTAAGCAGTCCCAGAAAGGCATCAGAGGGGACTTTCAGAGGCTAATGCCTCCCTCCAAGTAACCAGATTGACCTTACCTTTAGGCCAAGCAAGCAACTTCTAGTATGGCATAATTTCTGGGTCCTTCAAAGACCCTTGGGTCAAAAATATCTCTGCTACTGCCAGCTGCCTGAACCTTCTATAGAATTGAGTATCTTTTAATTAAGAAATCATTCCATGTTCAAAGCAAATGTATGTGAAGCCAGTAAAATCTACGTATTATCTTAGTAAAAATATATCAGTTCCTATCTAATTTTCAATCACAAATTTTGAGTTCGGCAGGTGCAGAGGGATTCTGTAGAGAAGGGTTAGCTAGCGAAGCATGGCTCTCAGGCTGAATCAAGCACAGCAGCTGTTTTTGTATAGAAAGGTTGACTGGGACACAACTACATTCTACTATTTACACATGATCCGTACCAGAGTTGAATAGTTGGTATAGAAGTTGTATTCCCCACAAAGACGAAAATATTTACTATATGGCCTTTTACTGAACAGACTTCTGATCTTTGATGTAGAACAACACTCTCATTAGGAAACTGAGGCCCAGAGAGGGCAGGAAACATGACCAAAACTACAGAAGTTATCCCTGGCAGAGCTGAATCTCAACTGCATTTCTGGGTTCTGAGCTGATTGCTCCTTCCATTATATCATGTCATCTCTTAAAGTTGTCTTTAAAATAAGAACAGATAGACCATAAAATGAAGTACGGCCTGAGGGCTCTCCTAGGAACAAAGCACATAGATGCTGGATCCATGGATTTTGTCACTCAGTTTGCTTCCTCAGTGGGGTTTTCAGCTATTCTGCAACTGGACCCTGTTGGTAGATCATGAATTTTAATTGCAGTTTAATCTTGGGCATGGAGATTGGAGAATGAACTCTATGTATCAAATTGAAAAGCTATACATTGGGGAATCTTTCCTTTAACATTTGGCCATGGTTTCTTGATCAGGGCTCATAGCACCAGAGAAACTCTTCTGATGCAATCAGTATGTTGAGCATGAATGTGTGTTCAAAGAAGCTGAACATGTTTCTTTGCTTGTTAAAAAAATAAATAAATCTTATGCAGAATATCAAGAAGTAAAATCCGTAAAATTAGAGATGGTTTAGTAGGTTTTCCCTGCATGGGTATACTCAAGGATCTAAACAGAAATATAGTACCCTATGGACCACTTCGAGAAAGTCCCAATTTATTCTAATTGTCACCTGAGTCTACACTGTTCCCAGTAGTTAGATTTCCTGCCAATATCTGATTGACTCTAGGAAAAATGAACTCATTAGTTCACATGTACCACACACATCCATCCTATAGTTATACGAATTTTATTATTGAAAATTTTCCTTAGTTTGAACTCAAATATTGGACCCTTAATTTGAACTACAATATTTGTTCCTCTTACACTTTCCTCTCCACCACTCTCCTATGTTTACTATTCACAGTGTGGTCCTTGGACAAGTAGCATGAGCACCAGCTTGGAACATGTTAGAAATTCAGAATTTCAAACTCCAACCCAGGCTTAAAGAACAAGAATTTGCCTTTCATCAGAATTTCCAAGGGACTTATTTGTACAATAAAGTTGAAAAAGCATAGCTAAATCACAATACACTGTGAAATTCCTTGAAGAAAACTATATATAATAAAGTTTAATGACTACATTTCAATCAGTTAAGCACTAAATTATGCAATTGTGAAAATAACTAATAATCAAAACAAGAGCTATTGAGTGCTTTATGCTGAACACTGTGTCAGGGAGAATTGAGAACACTAGAGGAAGATGAAAGAGGCCTTGACCTCAAGAACCCACTCCAGCTTAACAGGAGAGTCAAATGTATATAGGTAATGCAAAGGTATAAATAAAATGCTATAGGATTCCAAATATTGCTTGGATACATTTCATTGTAGAGATGCCATTTGAAATCAGAGGGGAGCATATGGGGTCTTCTCCAAGCAGAGAGCCTTGAACTAGCATGAGGGCAGAACGTGCTAAGGCATGCAGTAACGACAGGGTATGCCATGTTTGCAGAGCTGAGGTGAGCAGCTTCTGACAATGGTCCCAACTGTTTAGTATTCATGTTCCATAGTGTAATCCGCTCTCCTTGAGTATGGAGTGGATCCAATGACTCTCTCCTTAGGAATGGAATAAGACAAAAGTAATAGGATGTGACTTCCATGAATAAGTTAAAATCAGGTCACATTTGACTGTGCCTTCTGTCCTGCCAGCACTCTCTTGCTGGCACTCTCCTGTCCCATCATTTGTGAGATAAAGCAAGTTGCCATGATATGACATGATCTACAAATGGTCCATGTAGCAAGGAGCTGAGAGTTGTTTCCAGCCAACAGCTCATCAGGAACTGAGAACTGAAACAACCACAGGAGCAAACCAGGAAGTGGGTCCTTCCAAATCGAGTCCTGTGATGGCTGTGACCTTGTGAGAGCCCCTGAGCCAACACATACTCTTGATTCAAGAAAGTGTGAGATAATATATACTGTTGCTTTAGGATGCTAAATTTGGGGGTAATATATTATTCAGCAATCAAGAACTTTAGTAGGCTAAATTATGGTCCCCCAAAATATCTCCACATCTTCATCCCCAGAACTGGAAGTGTTATATGAAAAAGACTTTGCAGATGTGATTGAGAATCTTGAGATAAGGGGATTATTTTAAATTATCCAGGAATTACAAGTATCTTTATAAGAGAGAGGCAGAGGGAAATTCGACATATACAGAGATAGGGGAAATATGGCCACAAGTCATGAAATGGCTGTCAGCCACCAACATTAGAAGAGACAAGAAACAGATACTCACACCTAGAAAGAGGGTGGCCCTTCTGACACCTTGATTTGTGCCCAAGGATACTGATTTTGGACTTCTGACCATCAGAACTGTGAGCAAACACTTCTCAGTTGTTTTAAGTCACCGAATCTTAAATGTAGCAATCTGTTTCAGCAGCCACGGGAAACTGATAACCAATGCAGGAGGTTTGCCAAGTGTCACGTGGACGGTGTGCAGGATACATTGGTGGACTTTCACAGAGAAGGTGGTTCAGAGAAGGCAGGCTAGGGCCAGACTATCAGCACCTTATGGTACCAAATACATTTAATCTTGGGAATTACTGGCAGCTAATTCCTTGGGGTAGGAAAAGGGGAGTTAAGGAGAGGAAAAGGCCTGATTAAATTTTATAAGGCCGGCGCTGGTGGCATTCGGGAGCACAGATAGGACAGGGAAGGCTGGAAGCCCTTCTGGGAAATCATTGCAGCAGATTGGATGAGAACTAATAGAATCCTGAGTTAAATCACCAGAAGGGCTTAATTCACGCAAGGTATCTTCCTCAAGAGGAGTGCGAAGAGAAAAATAAACCTTTGATGCAAGGCGGTGCTGGGCCAGGGTTGGGGCTGGGAACACTGAGCGGCCAGAAGCAGCCAAAGGCACCTGGAACCGCCAAGTTGTCCATGAGTTGACCAGCCAACTTCACAGCCATGCCAAGCTCTAGACAGCCTTTGTGGAGCAAAGGAGTGGGGCTTATTTCCAAAGACCATGAGAGGAAACATTTACTTTTACTCATGAGCTAGCTTGGTCAGTGCAATCCCTTGTCTTCAGGGGCTTTAAGAAAACCAAGAGCACACCAGCATGGCAGGGAGGCCCGTCAGAGTGATGTGGGGGTCACGGTCAGGCAGACAGTTTCGGTTTTGACTTATATCAAGACTAAGGCAGAGTGGGAGGGGGTCAGGCAGGACACGCTGGTTGTGTGAGCTTGGGTCTTTCTATGTCTCAGCTACTCAGTATTTGTATCCATAACCGGGGACTAATAACATTATAGTGTGATTATGAGGCTAAATAAGATAAAATGGGATATAACATTCAAAAAACTATCAGTATGATAGCTACTAATATTCTGATAAACTCCCACAAGAATATATAATATAATCATGTAATATCAATTCTTTCCTCATCGGAATCTCTTCTTGATTTGCATAATACCTAGGACAAAACTGTGGGTTACCAAGTGGATATATGTACAGGATTTGATAAGCTACTTATATAACTAAGAAGAAAGTGTTTATTTAGTTAGATATACCTAGTTCTACTAATAAAAATATTTATTTACAAATACTTCTATGTAATTCATATTTTGTAAGATAAAGCACAAAACATACACAAAGGTTAATTAATATTTAATTGAAGATATGGCTCTATGTATAAAATATATTAATCCCTTGATTTATCTTTGAAAAAGTAAAATACAACCTCATACTTATAGAAAAAGCTTCTAAAATACTACTTGTAATTAAGTATGAATCATTAGCATTTGAATATTTTTCTAATTTAGGAATTTAATATGGGAAGAAGCTTAGATCATATTTTAATAAATAAATGAACTCACTGGCCAAATAACTGATTTCAAATACTTGATTTTTTTCATATGAAACAATACTCAGGGTACATGTTTGTATAGAGTCCTTTCTAATATACAGCACTCTCACAAAACCACAATTCTAACTCTGTGCTGTGCAACTGAATTTTTTTTTAAATAGCATCCAAATGGGGAAAAATATGATCAGTGGGTAAAATTTTCAGGGAAGAAGATTTTGGCTCATTCAGGAAAACTCTTGTCAGAAATGCCTTAAATAAAATAGTCTGCTTCACATTGTGGGAACTCCCTGGGAGGGACCAAGGATCAGCTAAAGGATTGTACTCATTGGAAAACATGTTGGAAGGAAGCTCAGTAGACTTGAGGAGTCAACCTGGTGTGCCATTATGATTCCTTCCTAATGCAAACACAGTATGATCTAATTAATGTCAACTTTTATAATAATAAACTATAAATATACACTATCAGTTTGTATACACCAACAGAAATGTCACATCCCAGATCCCAATCCTCTCTTAACTCAAAAACATAAGTAAATTATTTTAAAAAGAGGGGCAAAGGAAGAAAACAGAAACTTCCCCATTCTTTTATATTCCTACCCTATTCCTCTTATTCCCAACCCATTCCTGAGGCTCACCTCCGCACATATCTCCATTTACCTACTGCACTTCCCAAATACTAGGCAAACTAAAATTACAATTGAAATTTTAAAAATTAATAATGATTTTTATAAGGTGCTAACCATGATACGGAAGCCACTCAACAGGAAAATTTTCATCTTAAATATCAGACTCTTAAGGGAAGGGGGAGGGTGCTATCGGGAGAGGGGCAAGGGAGATATTGAGGGGAATACGGGGGAGGGGGATGTATTTGGGGTGACATTAGAATCTATGTAAACACAATAAATTAAAATCAATAAAAAATATCAGACTCTTATTACCCCAGTATAGTTCAAACACAGTAAAAAATTACGAGTGGATACGTCCAAGGAACACTGACATTTTCTAAGAAGAAATAGAGAGACTTTAGTGATTTCTTTGCTTACTAGCTTCCACTTAAAGCCTTTGGATCCTGCATTTAATGGAAATGTTTTAATTTCCAAAGTGTCTGAACTGGCCCTTTAAGTAGTCCAGGTATAAGAATAACTTTGTCTGAAAGGAATACGTAAAGATGGGAGGTATTTGCTGGTGATAAATGCCAGGAGGCATTGATAAGATGCTGTGCAAAAGGGGGAAATCAAAAATTTTCAGTAATCTATTACATTAACTATCTCAAACTGCCATTTTTGAGGTCAAAAAAGATTGAAAGTTAGAAAGATTATATGGCTCAAATTAGATAAATGAGAAAAAGGAGATTCATTTTTGAAGTTACAATTGCATAAAATCTACACAAATTTGTTATAATAATATATATTTATTTAAGGTAGCTTTGAGGAGGAGGATGTAGTTTATGGAGTACCCCAAATCTTCCCTCATCACCATCATGGGTAAACAGGAAAATGCAGCCAAAGATCAGATACCATAAAATATCAAAACTCAAGCTGCAAAGGTAAGCATGAAAACAATTTGAAATCTTAGTAATAAAGTGAGAAAAATGAAGCAAGTTCTCAGTAGGTGGAGCATGGGATCTGATGTTAAGGCTTTAAAATTTTCTTCAGACTTCTTGCTAGAATGACACATTTATCAGCATCCCAGTGTACTCCATAAGCTATAAGGTAGACTAAACGCAATCAATAGCCACAATGCAGGGCCTCCTCGTATCCACACCTTTTGTCATGAAGCTGGTAGTCTCTATCTGCTCTTTCTGCACTGGCCAAAATCATAACATGGCCTTGCACTTTCCTAGTCTCCTTCTTGCTCAAGTTGGTATCCTGTTTTGTTATGAGAACAATGTAAACCAGCCTGCTGAAGGACAAGTGACCACATGGAGCAGAGCCTTGTGTGCTAACCGAACTGCAAGCTGATCACAGATGCATGCATAATCTATCTGAGAAAAATCATGCTTAGCTAAAATTTGTACAACTTCTCATGTCTTTAAAGTGGGTCTCAGTAAGAGCTGGTTATTTTTTATTATTTTCTTTAACTATCCATATTCTTTATTTATGATGCCTAAAGTAAGCACCTTAATTGGCTATGGTTCCTTGCCTAGTGAAGTAACCTAAATCTTTACTCCTAAATTGTCTACACCATTAGCACTCTTGATTGTACTGGGTTGAGTTTTCCATTGGTTTTACTCATAGGGCACAGAGGTACTAAGAGAGGTACCACAGGGTAACCATTTATATTTCAGAGTCTTTCTCACCCCTCTTGTGAGGTAGTGACTCAATTTACCCCAGATAAACAGAATTAATTAGCCCAACCAGTATAACTAACCCACTTCTTTGCTTATTGATTACTGGTATGAAAAGCCTAAAGTACCCAGATGATAGTCATAAATCCAGTTTAATTATTTGACCCATTGTTGTATCCACTGGTAAAAGCATTCATTCATTGGGATATACCCTCTAGATCAGCAGAGCCCAAAGTTGTAGAGACAGGAAGTTAAACATTTGTGAATCTATCACAATGTGTCATAGTGAGAATATTCACTTTCCTGCCCATTCCTTTTATAACCAAATCCATGAACTTGTGTATAGTAGAAAGAGCACCATATACTGGCCACTGATTTGGAGCACATAACACATCCTGCATAATATTTCCCAGCCCTGCGAGGTGTTGCCACCTAGCATGCACTGTCACTGAAACTTGAAAAGCCAGTCAATCATTGTATAATGCAGCTGCTTTGGGATGATGGGAACATGGTAAGACCAGTGAATTCCATGAGCATGGGCACATAGACATACTTCACTGGCTTTAAAATGAATGCCTTCATCAGAAGCAATGGTGTGTGAAATGCCAGGACAGTGAATAAGATATTCCATAAGCCCAGGGATGCTGGTTTTTGGCAGAAGCATTATGGGCAAGAAAGGGAAGTCCACATCCAGAGTGTCTATTCCAATGAACACAGTGTTTCTCCTTGCATGATGGAAATGGTCCAACAAATCAAGTTTCTACCAGGTGGCTAGTTTATCCACCCAGAAAATGCTACCCTTACTGGGACTCAGTGTTGAGATTTGTTTCCAGAAAACTGGATATGTAGCAGTAAATACAGCCAGACTGGCCTTGGTGAATCTAGCACAAGGGGGTCATGGTGAAAATATTTACTTCCATGACCATTCCTTTTATAATCAAATCTACACCAATGCACAACCTCCATCCCTACTACCATGACCACTTTGTTCAAGAATCCATGGGGCGAAGACATATCTAGGAAAGAAAATAGGCTGTCTGATGTCCATAGGATGAGTCACTTGATTATGAAGATCCTTCTTGCTCTTTACTGGGTATTTGTATTGGAAACAGATTTATACTCACATTCTGCCCATTTAGTGAGGTCTACCCACATACCGCTTCCCCAGACTTTCTTGTCACCAATTTTGTTAGAACCACATCTAGGTCCAAATTTTATATCAATTAAGATTCAGTCAGACAGGATGAAATTCTAGTAGATGAAAAGCACAAGGCAAAGTAGGAGAGAGAGAAAGAGGTAGGAAGGGAGGGAGGGAGGGAGGAAAATTTTAGGGATCTGACCTTGAGCAATTGAGAAAGCTGGTTACACACACTGTGTGAGGCTGGTGTTTACGTATCTGGTACTCACGTTCAAAGGTCAGGCACCTGGGAAGTGAGGATAGCAAAGAGCAGGGTCAGCATAGATAATCTGGGATCTAAGAGAGTGAGCAGGGAGGACTAACTGATCAGCTGCTCATCTCTCAAAGCCTCCCACTTAGCAGACAGGGTATCCCCACAGGAAGAACTGGAAGCTGTGGTCACAGAACTGAACACCCATCTGGCCCAGATCAGGAAGGCTGAAGGAGGATCTCCATCCAGTATGAGTGGGAGGAGCATTGGTCCAGCTCTGCCCATGCCAACGAGGTGGCCCAGGAGACAAGCTGCAGTGTGGGTGAGCTGCTTCCGTGTCACATGCTCTGCACCAACATGCTGAACACACAAAGGAGGAGACTTCGCTTCCACCTTCCACCTCGAGCAAAATGTCTTCCATGGCCCACACTGACTAGAATTACTCAAGGAGGGGAAATCCTGGAAACACAGTTCAAACTTACCTAAAGTAACACACTATAAACTCACCATCACACACTAAGTTTTTTGTTTGTTTTTTTCTACAGTGTGTCCATAAAGTCAGGGTGCACTTTTGACCAGTCACAGGAAAGAAGCAGAAGATGATAGAAATGTGAAATCTGCACTAAATAAAAGGAAAACTCTCCCAGTTTCACACCTATTCAGTGCAGTTCGATGTGGGCTCACGTACAGATTTTTTAGGGCTCGTTAGGTAGCTATCCGGTATAGCCTCTATAGACTCGTCACTGACTGATGGCCTACCAGAACAGGGTTTCTCCACCAAACTGCCAGTTTCCTTCAACTGCTTATCCCACCGAGTAATGTTATTCCTATGTGGTGGCGCTTCGTTATAAGTGTGCCGATATTCATGTTGCACTTTGGTCATGGATTCGAATTTAGCAAGCCACAGAACACACTGAACTTTCCTCTGTACCGTCTACATCTGGCATGGTTGTGGGCTGCTCTGCTGTATACACAGTGTTACATCATCATCTGTGCATGCGCACATGCTGCCACATCATCCTACAGAAACTGGGAGAGTTTTCCTTTTATTTGGTGCAGATTTCACATTTCTATCATCTTTTGTTGCTTTCCCGTGACTGGTCAAAAGTGCACCATGACTTTACAGACACACAGTATTTTCCCACAATTGCTAGAGTCCAGGAGTAGTGTTTATTATTTCTCTCTGGAAACCAGAAACAAAGAGCTGTGGTAACTGAATAAAATCTACTGGTTTTTAGTTCATAAAGATGATTTTAATATAAGGAACTAGGTAATTCTAAAAGTGAAAATTAAGAAGTCAGATTAAAATAAATCAAGACCCATGCAATGGCCTACTTTTTAAAAAAATTTTTTTGCAATGGCCTATTTTTAATAACTTTTAAGTTTTTATGTGTGTTTCCTTCAAAATGTGTTCCTTCTTATTTCTGTGCTGAAAATTACTTTCTGGATCTCCTTAAAATTGTGAAAAAGACCAAGTTTAAATAAACACAGCAACTTCTGCCTTTGTGTGTGTGTGTTATTATAAGATTTGTTCTTTCTTTTCTCCCCCATCTCCTTCCTTCTCCTCTGGACTTCCAGTGCATATAAGTCCATTTTCTCTGCCCTTTAGTTCATGGTGCATTACCACTCTTTATTTCAACCCTCTTATTTTTCTTACTGTGTAGGTTTGCTTGGCCCCGTGTCTCCCAGCTCTTCCCCCTTATCCTGTCTTGGATGAGTAGGGAAAAGGGACAGGATTAATCCCAGAGTGAGAATGAGGTTGAAGAAAAGCGAAAAGGATTGTAGGAAGACAACATTTAACTAAATGATCTTTCGTGCTTTTTAAATCTTTACGTTTTTGAAGTTTCCAAACTTAAAAAATAAAGACATATTCTCAAACTCTTTTAACCTTGCAATGCTAAATTTTTACATAAAGAAAGCATGTTTAGGCATCTAAAAGTACATTTTCCAAAAAAAGAAAGAAAATAAGACTGTTAGGCTGGGAAATTTTTATACCCAGTTATGAATTCTAACTACCAGGATCAATTTTATGACCATTATATTACATAGCTGAATACATATAAAAAGAGAAAGGCTTTTCTCAGCCAAATATCTCAGTCACTAAGTGCAAATCTTGGGACTCTGAAAAGTAAATAATTTGAGAAGGACAGGGAGAAAGTGAAAGAGAATGGTGATTTTGGAAAATAAGCTTATTTGGTGGTCTGTGAAAAGGCTCTTACTGTGTTTACTTGCTAGTGAATTTCATCGGCAAGTCAGTGCTGGAACTTGGATGGGTCTCATTGGAAGCAAGCGCTCTCTCTCGGGCTGCATGTGTTTGCGTAATAGACCCACAGTGACTCCTGGCATAATCAACGGGCATTTGTGCTGAGATGGGGCAGGATAAGCACCAAAGGGGCAGCAAACAGGGTGCAGTGGATCCCGTGGGATCACCCGGATCGCCAGTTCAGGACTGAAGCACTCATCACTCGGGTCGTTGGTAGCCAACAGCTCTCACCTGGCTTCCTCTAAGGCAGCATTTGACTTCAGCCCAAGAAAGCCATCTTTTTCACCCAGGGTCACAGCTTCCCCCAGGGGACAACTCTCCTCCAGTGCCTGGCACCCGGTATGGGGAGGGGACTGGGGCAGCAAAGGCACAGCTGGCCCCCAGGGCAGTGAGGTCACCTGAAGCACATGCTCTTGGGAGATGTCAGTCGTTGTTTGTCTTAAAAGTGTGCAGATTATGCATTTTACTCTAGAACATGTCCATTTTATGTTTAAATATTATAAATTGTTTGCTTACTATCTTCCTTCCCTAAATCACCAACTAAAATGAACACTCCACAAATACCTGTACTGTGGCTTTATGGCCCTGTTAAACACCAAGAGTAGCAGCCGCATTTTGAGTAACCTGTGGTCAGGCCACGTGGTAACTGGGTCCGGTGGAAGAGGCTGATTGGGAACTCAGTTCTGTTAGCGACAAGTGACATGGGTGTGTAGCACCCGTAAAGACTTGCATTGGCCATGCTTTTAAGAAGCATATTCCATGGCGTCTTTAGAAAAATGCCTGTCAGTTGTTATGGATCATCTGTGAAGATGTAAAATAGAGTTGGGTTGATTAAAGGAGGTGGCCTGGCATCTGGATCCATGCACTACTTTTTGTTTGTTTGTTTTCATCTCTGCAAGAGCAATTTGGTCAGAGTTAGCTTTTGCTCAGATTATGAAACTGGACATCTGTTTTCCAACTCCAGCCTCCCTCTACTGTCCCCTTAGAGGCTGTTTCCTGAGCTGCTACTGCCTCTGCTGGGGTTTCATGGAACTTCCCCTGTCTTGACTGCTTCTACTTCTTTGTCTGTCCTCATTACACACACACACACACACACACACACACACACACACACACACACACACAATCCTGATACAATGGTTGAGCAGGGGAAGAACAATCTATCAAACAATGGGTAAAGGATCTCTAATTACCCTCTGTTTTTGTATAACACTTTAATCTTTGGGGACTAAATGACACCTACATTTAGATTTAATGCCTCTCAGGACCTTCAAGAGGCAATAATGGCAAAAAGTTCTTTATGACATGGACTAGAATGGAAGGACAAAAGACAAAATGACAGAAAGTGTGACCAAAAGCAAAGCAAAGAAAAGTGGGGAAATACCTCCATTTTGTTCTACTCTCACAGTAAACCTGAGGGCAAGCCAGGGGCGTAAAGTAGCCCCACTTTGTATGCTGAAAATTAAGAAGAAAAGAGCTTATTAATCTGCCCGAGCTAGTCACATTGCTCTAAGGTGCATCTGAGATTCTGAGCCCAGAATTTGTATGTGAACTCATCTCTCACTTCAGTTCACCTGTTTCTCAATAAATAATTTATGGTGGGTTGTGTATAGCATTGGCCAAGTCACTTCCTCACTCTGAATCTCATCTTTAAGATGATGGCGCTGGGCAAGATGATCGATGTGGTCCCTTTAACACTACCATTCTATTATTTTTGTAACACAGTTGGGACAAACATACACATCCCCTCAGTTCTCCTGGGTTCATTTCTATACCACTTACAATTGCTCCTTGGGTGCCACAGAATTCCCAGGCAGTGATGAATGACTTCAATAGGGAGAAAGGATGATGTTCATCTCCCTCTGTCTCCGTCTCAACATGACTGATGGCAGAACACGCATTGCTTAAGATCTGATGGTGTGAAGGTGGGAATGGCTTGGTTCCTATTAGTTAGCAGTAATGGGAGCTGGTCCACAATCTGTCCTCAGCCTGTTCAGCAACGTCACAGAGTAAGTCATCTCCTGCTCCAAATAATTTTCAAGAATGGTTGATGTCACTAAAAAGTAAGACTGCCTTTGGTGTCAGATACTGCAAACATAAAATTCTTACATTTTTAAATTAAATGTCAAAGAGTAAAATAGATTTGGAATATCATTGTTCTTTTAAGTAAAACCTCTTAGCTATTGCCATGCCTGAATAGTAAGTTAACCATGCTCGGGAGATCACTTGCAAAATGTAACCTTGCAACATTGTTCCTGGTTTTGATCTTGGGTCACAGGTCTGGGTGATTCAAAATATTTCATGAGTTTTCCTGGGTTCCTGAATAAATTAAAAATTTGTTTCAAAGTCCAATTTTGGAAGAATGATAATTATTCTGTGGTGTGGAGAATGAGGCATGTTTTATTATAACTATTTTTAAGTATGTTTAACATTTAAACAAAGAGTTTGTATACAAACTGGCTAGTTTTTAAAAAAATATTGCCATCTTGCTTTATTCGCTTTAAATATTTTTGGGGGTATACCTGGTTTTGTCAACTGCTCTCCTATTTCCCATGACTATGTTTAGAGAGATTTCCAAACTTCGGTGCTGCTACCTGCATCTTGTCTTCCTTCCTTCATGAGTTTTAAGAGAGTAGATATGCTCCCAAAATCTCTGTGTCTGTACAAGGCTTAAAATAACTCTTTGGTCCCAATCTGTTAAAGGCAGAAAGCAAGCTGACCCCAAAATAGACATATTCCTTAATGTCCACTTCAGTGGTGTCCATGGTGGATGACAGAACAGGACTCCCTAGGAAGCCAAGTCATGCGCCACAGAGAACAAAGGACTGATAGCCCTTAGAGCAGTGGTCCCCAACCCCCGGGCCGCGGACTGGTAACGGTCTGTGGGCCATTTGGTACCAGTCTGCAGAAAAGAATAAATAACTTACATTATTTCCATTTTATTTATATTTAAGTCTGAACGATGTTTTATTTTTAAAAAATGACCAGATTCCCTCTGTTACATTTGTCTAAGACTCACTCTTGATGCTTGTCTCGGTCACATGATACATTTATCCGTCCCACCCTAAAGGCCAGTCTGTGAAAATATTTTCTGACATTAAACCAGTCCGTGACCCAAAAAAGGTTGGGGACCACTGCCACCACTGCCTTAGAACATGGTCAGTGCCTAGCACAAAATAATCTGCAGCTCCAGGACAGCAGAGCCCTGCAGCACCTGTACAGTAAGACTTTAACTTATAATCAAGACTGATGGTGGTGTGCAGTTCTTTCTTACCTTCTCCCAGACAGAAGTGATTACTGTGCTGTCTCGTCTAACGCCCGGCACTCTGTTTTACATACAAGGGAAGATCATTTTTTTGTATGTGTGACAGAGACAGAGAGAGAGAGACAGATAGAGGGACAGATGGGGACAGACTGACAGGAAGGTAGAGAGATGAGAAGCATCAACTCTTTGTTGCAGCTCCTTAGTTGTTCATTGATTGCTTTCTCACATTGCCTTGACCTGGGGGCTACCACAGACCGAGTGACCTCTTGCTCAACCCAGCAACCTTGGGTTCAAGCTGATGAGCCTTGCTCAAACCAAATGAGCCCATGCTCAGGTCAGTGACCTTGGGATTTTGAACTGGGTCCTCTGAGTCCCAGACTGATGCTCTATCCACTGCGCCACCACCTGGTTAGGTGAGGGAAGAAAATTTATCATTAGTTCAAAGTTGCCATATCTGAACCTGATGGGAGACTACGCATCCCCATGGCCTCAGTGAAGAGACCCTTGCACATCACCCGGAAACCTCAGACTCCAAACTTTAAGGCAGAAGTGGATGAAACTGTTAAGCTGCCGCCTTCATTGTGAGCTTTTCCATACAGAAAGTAGAACATTTTCCGTAGAGAAAGTAGAGTGAGCCAAAGATGGACTATGACAGTCATTAAAATTGTGTATCAAATATTTCTAGTTCTTTCTCCACTTTAGATCATGATAGAACTGCATTTCCATGCTCCATCACTAAAGTCACATTAGACATGGCCAATATGACCAATACGACTTCCTTTGGCTGATATAATAAGAATGAATGTGACATGTATCAAATGTATCAAAGCAGAAGCTTTGATAGCGGGTACCCAATTCACCTTCCTTGCCAGCACGTGTCAAAAGGAGTCTCTGTCAGCTTGGGTTCCTGAGAGACTTTGATTTGCAAGCACTCCTGCCTATCTGCAATGATAAGAAATAAACTTTTTATTGTGTAAGTCTCTGAAGTTATGGGGCTCTTTTTCTGTGATTACAGCCAATGTAGTCTCTACTGTCTGAGACAAGACACCACTTCATAAGCTTTCCGGCCAAATAAAACCTGACATGTATATAAAACATCTAACACATGAACAGACATGTATTAGAACAGGCATTTTATTCATTTTCACTATTATAACTATTGCAACCACTCTCCAAAAATTCCTAACACTTTTAGCAAACTAGTCTCTGGTTTATATTCCCTATTCTTCTGACTTGGTAGATTTAATTTCATATACATACTTACATATACATATGTATATACACACACACACACACCCCACCTCAGGGCCAGATACCACATCTTGTTTACCAAAACGACCTTGGTTTCTCTTAGAATACGATAAGTTCAATACCTGTATAGAAATGAATTTTGTGCTCTCCTTGGCTACAGAGGGGAAAGGCAACCAGGGAGTTGATTATCTAGCACTCGAAATTTATATTTAAGGACCTCTTAAAATGGCTGAGAACGTCAGGACCAGTTCTGGTTTGTTTTTTTATCTCATATTAAGGACAGTTACAGGCTTCTATTCAAGGCCTGCGCCTCATAATCACAAACACTTAGGTTGAATTTGGTCTTTATTATGAGTAGTATATCTTTGGACATGTTTGTAATCTCTTACTGCCCTAACTTCAGTACTTGTTAAGCAGGTGCAATTTTAGGTATCTTCAGTGCAGTTGCAAAGGTTAAATATAATGAAGAATGTAAAAGAACTAAAATTAGTGTACATATAATCAGTATTACATACCTTCTCCCATTTCTTCCTTTCATAACCTTAGGTGAAATGACTGGCTCCTCCCCTGTTTCCCTCTCCTCATCACCTCTTTCACCTCCAGCCACCTCTATCTAAGACTTGAAACCTTAGAAATGAGTAGGTAAAATAACCCAGAATGATGCTTATCCGAGCTCTTCCCCACTCATGTGTCCTCAGTGGTTCAGTACCACTGAGGTGGTTGACCATCTGTTTTTGTTTCATCACTAGAAAAGTGAGGGGCACCCTATAATGGTATCTCGTGCATTCAGAGAGCACAGAAACACAGTAAACACGTAGTACATAGGATCTATGTAGGTTCACAAATGTGTGTGTGTGTGTGTGTATAATACACATAGATACACATATTTGGAAGAATTATAAACATAAAGAGTTAAAGAAAAGTATAGTACATAAGTAATCTCAACTAAGAAAGACTCTAATTGGTGGGGGAGGCCAGGGATGTATGCCGATATTCATGGCAACATTATGCTTAATAGCCAAAACGTAGAAATAATTCAAATGTCTATCAGTGGGTGAATGAACACACAAAATATCATTTATCCATATAATAAAATACTATTCACTTATGAAAAGGAACAAGCTACTAATACATGCGACATCATATGTGAAACTCAGAAACAAGTAAGTTAAATGAAGGAAGTCAAATACATACAAAAATAAAGAATGTATGATTCCCTGTATATGAATTGTCTAGAAAAGGCAAACTCCTAGAGACAGAAAGTACATTAGTGGCTATTTAAGACTAGGAGTGAAAATGCATATTGACTGCAAACATAAAAAAATCTTCTGGGGAAATGGAAATAAATGTTCTAAACCTGTTTGAGTTGATAGTTCTACAAGTCTGTAGAGTACTAAGAAGCACTGAATTGTACATGTAAGCAAATTTTATGGCATAGAAATTATATTTCAATAAAGCTAGTGAAAGTGAGTGGCAGTCTGAAAGAACAAAAATATGTGAGTATAAGAGAGCAAGAGACAGATTCAACAGATGTGTCCTGATGCTGGCTCAGGAAGCCAGCCACTGGGGCAATGCACTATGCCGGACTGCAGCACACTCTCAATTCAGGCTCTGAGTCACTTCCATTCCAGCCAGACACATGAGATCCATAGAATCCCTACCAACATACAGTCCTCTTACCTGTGGGACAGCAATGGGTGACAGATGCTGACTCATTCTCTCCTTCAAACAACTAATCAACATTCATTATGATTAACAATTATACTGCATTTAGGGTCCCAACTTTGTTCTTCAAAGCTATGGTAGCTCTAATTTCATCTGCAGCTGGGAGGTGGGATGCAACTACAGGTGTCGCACTTGCCCTTCAGAGAAGATTTGTCAATGCCACCTGAACATCAGACAGGACATGGTCACCAGAAAGAAGTCCTGAACAAGGTCAGTCTACAGAAGGCATGCACAGAAGTTGCAACAAGTAATCGTTTCAAATCAAGTGCTATGTGATGTGATCTGGTGAATGTATGAAAATCTGTTTCTTAGTTTCCCTTCTGATTTGGATAGCCACTTCTAGGGTCATCAGAATTTATAATTTCTTCAGAAAATACATGCAAACCAGGAGGTCTCTATACTATGCCAAGTGAACAACTCTATAAAATGGCTATTTCATGACTCTTTACAAGATAAAAAGGGGGACTGGGAGACAGAAGAGGGTAAAGAGGGAATAAATGGTGATGGAAGGAGACTTGAACACAATACAGTATACTGATGATGTGTTATAGAATTATACACCTGAAACCTATATAATTTTATTAGTATCACCTCCAATATTTCAATTAAAAAAATTAAAGTTCCTTCCAGAGAATAAAATAAATACAAGGAAGAACCCTTCTTGTGCAGAAGATTTTCCCCATTTTTGCAGGAGTAAGGGAGATGTAAGAAGGAATATGTTTAAGGAATGAGAAAAAGGGGCTCTCTCTTCATGCTCTAAGAATTGGCTCAAGAGGTCCTAACAAGCTGAGATATTTCAGATGATATCTTGTATTTTTTATGAGGTTCATGGAGACTCTGTCCAGCTTCACTCTCCAATTTAAGAGTACCAAATACATAGCCATTCTTAGTAATATTCTTATTAAATGAAGGATTCAAAAGGGAAATAACTAAGAGATTCCCTTAATGACATAAGAAGAGCTAAGAGAGAGTTCCAAAACCAGAGGAGAACTCAGAACTAAGGGCATTTGAAGAGAAAAGTGTCAGAACCCTTAAGGCCAAGACCAGGAAGAGAAAGAACCAAAATTTCTTCCTATGGACTGCTTGGAGTTGAGAGTGACACTTATTATTTAGTGACCAGTAAAAAATAAAAGCACTTCAGATATCTAGGTGTGTGATGTCCTTGTTTTTTAAACTGTTCCTTAAGATACCTTGCTAAGGTGTCTAGGATTCCTGAAATTTGATGCTCTTTCCTAAAAGAACACGTGTGTTCTTCATGATCTGGAAATCCCTAGGGCTGAAGGTATGTATAGCTTAGAATACTATAGCTGGTAACTAACTTTCAAGTGCAAATTTCATTGGCAAGTAGAGAAGGTACTGCTATTTACATTGTATAGGTAAGCTGAGGAAGCCTAAAGAGAATACAAGATTTTCCCAGGAAACAGCAAAGCGAGGCATTCAATCCAGGTCCCTTGGTTCCAAGTTCAGTGTAAACTCCTTCTTATAACACACCCTCATGGGATACATACAGCACCTGGCTCACCAGCCTGAGCCCCTTCATCTAAGTGGACTTGCTTGTTTGTGCTTTGTTTTCTTTTGTTCAAAGTGTTTTTAGATGAATTAAAGAGGCACACTCACAAAGTCTATCAAGCTCTTTGGGCAATGATCCTCTACATCACAGAATAATCTAGATTCTGAATTTCAGAGCAAGAAGAAACTTGAAGTTCTCTGAGCACAGGAGCCTCATTTTACAGGTGAGTGAATGAATGCCCAAGTAGCCTAAGACAGCCAAAGATAAAAGGAGTTCTAACCTAAGAGGTCAACTCAAATAGCAACCAGCTCAAATCCAGTGTTCCTCCCATAGCCCAGAACGGTTTTCCAATCTCAAAGCAAACTGCACGGGCTCTCAGGAGGGAAATGGGATAGAGTGCTTCATTAAGTTTTTTTCTTATTATCTTCTATTATTTTTTTCTATTACTGTCAGTCTGACTTCTCATGACCACATCATAAACTCTTTTTAGACAAAGCGTAATTGGAATGCCTCATTCACTTACCCTGAAAATGACTAGTATAAATGCAAATTCTTGGTGAGAACTCCATGAGAAAATCAAAGCCTTCACCAAGCATGCCTAGGGTTAAGGGGAATCCTAACAAAATATGCATGCATTAAAAATTCAAACACAGCAAAGCAAAATTAATCTTTAAAATTATTTGCAGAAGTGCTGCCAAAAGTAATATTGAAACTAAAGTCCTCTTGAACAAAATGAGAGCCTGCACAAGCATTTTTCTAAACTTGAAAATTTTAAGTGATGTGGACCCTAAAGAACTGCAGCTCAGCAAGGTTTAGCTATAACTTAACCACTCAGAACCTGCACTGTGCCACTAAGCTTGAGTTCCTTTATATTCCTTTAACTTTCTCCAGTTCCCACTAACAGTAATTAATGGGCCACGATTTCTTGTTTGTGTTTATTTTCTGTGAATCCTCCTTTTTCTGTGGAACCAGACTTCTGCTCTCAAAAATTATGCTGCATATTCAGGTTAACAAAGCAGACTCAGAGTGCTTCAAGCTCTTTGGGTACTGGCCATCGACATCACAAGCCTATGGCACAGTTCAACTCCCTACTAATTGGGCACTTTACTACAGATGGCCAATAGACACATGAAAAGATGCTCAACTTCACTCCTCATCAGAGAAATGCAAATTAAAACCAAAATATCACTTCACACCTGTCACAGTGACTATCATCAATAAATCAACAAATAATAAATGCTGGCAAGGATGCGGAGAAAAGGGAACTCTAATGTACTGTTGGTAGAAATGCAGATTGGTATAGCCACTGTGGAAAACACTACAAAGTTTCCTGAAAACATTTAAAATGGAAATGCCGTATGATCCAGTGAGTCCACTTCTGGGAATATACCCAAAGAAACCCGAAACACAAATTCAAAAGGATATATGCACCCCCAGGTTCATTCCAGCATTATTTATAATAGCCAAGATTTGGGAGCAGCCCAAGTGCCCATCAGTAAATGAATAGATAAAAAAATGTTGTGGTACATTTATACAATGGAATACTACTCAGCCATTAAAAAGAAGGAAAACTTACCTTCTGTGATAGCATGGATGGATCTGGATAGCATGAATGGACTTATGCTTAGTGAAATAATCCAATCAGAGAAAGACAAGTACTATGTGATTTCACTTTTATGTGGATCTAATGAATAAAATAAACTAACAAAACAGAAACAGACTCACAGATACAGAGAACAGACTCAGAGATATAGATAATAGACTGACATCAGTCAGAAGGAAGGGGGGTTGGGGTTGGGGAGCAATATGAAGGGACTAAGCAAAAACAACTCTCAGACAGACAACAGTATGGTGATTACCAGAGGGGAAGGGAGGAGTAGAAGAGGGTAAAGGGGGAATAAATGATAATACAAGGAGACTTGACTTTGGGTGGTGAATACATAATACAATACACATATGATGTATTATAGAATTATACACTTGAAACCTATATACTTTTATTAGCCAATGTCACCCCAAATGTTCAATAATTTTTTTAAGTGGGAGGGTTGGCCAGGGGAGAAAGGAAGAATTTTATATGTCATGGCCCATTACAAAATCAAGTAGATAAATATTTCCTCAACAATAAAATGAGGGAGTGACCCTGGATACTCTAAGTCAGTCACCCTCTAGTTCCAAGAGCTATGATAAAAAATAAACATTGACTCAATCAAGTGATATCATTCAATGGGCTTATTAAGAAATACTAAGCAGAGTCAGCAGCTGGCAACAGGATTTATTTTAAAACATATAAACCTAGTCTAGACTATCAAGTAATCTTGTTTTAACTTGTTTTGGGGTTGGGTGGCTAGCAAGTCCCAAAGTGAAATCTCATTTCACTCATAGCAGCAGCTGCAATTGTGGTCTGAATTCACTTATTTGCAGTCTCAGTCTGGCAATTTCTTATGCTCAGGCCATGGTGGATGCTCCCTTTGAGATCCTGCACATATCTCACCAGATGAAAAATGCTAACAGAAAAAAGAGGAGAGATAATAAGCTAAGAGAAGGAAAAGGAGAACGCTCTCCCTCCAAAGAGGCAGTGTTCTTAAGTCACTATATAAAGAATGACTTGTATATTGATCTTCCTCTGTTGTTGCATTAATTAGGATCAAAGCCAGCCCTGCTGCAGTAACACCAAGCTCTATAAGCACCAGTTTTAGTCATGAGCTCTATTAATTTACAGAGAAATACAAGGGCTAGGGAGAAAGACACACACCAATTTTTAATAAGACTGGTCCTAACATAACTCTTGATTCTATTAAGTTACTAGGAGAGGTTAGTCACGTAATTAAAACAGTTGACACCTGAATAACACTTTTTTTGTGCTAAGCCCTAGCCTTCACTTTATTTTTGTATATTAAGTCTCACAAGCCTATGACATAAGTGTAATTTTTAACCCCACTCTACTCATGAAAGTAACTTCAAAAATTTTAGGAACAGTACCAGGTGGAATAGTGTATTCTTCTAAATGGATGTCCACCCAGAACCTGTAAATGTAACCTTATTTGGAAATAGGATCTTTGAAGATATAATCAAGTTAAGATGAAGTCATACTTAATTAGGGTGGGCCCCACATCCAATATGTCTGGTGTCCTTATCGGAAGACGAAAATCTAGAAACACAGAAGCACACAGAACTCCGACAGGAGATGGAGCGGGATATTGGCATAATATGTTGGCAAGCCAAGGAATGTCAAGGGTTACTGTAAGCACCAGAAACAGGAGGGAGAGCCTTGGGCAGTTGGCTCAGTGATAGAGCATCAACCCGGCACATGGAAGTCCCAGGGCACACAGGAGAAGTACCCATCTGCTTCTCCACCCTTCCCCCTCTCCTTCCTCTCTAGCTCATTCTTCCCCTCCCGCAGCCAAGGCTCCATTGGAACAAAGTTGGCCTGGGCTCTGAGGATGGCTCCATGGTCTCTGCCTCAGGCACTAGAATGGCTCCGCTTGCAAAAGAGCAAAGCCCCAGATAAGCAGAGCATCACCCCTAGTGGGTTTGCCAAGTGGATCTCTGTCGGGCACATGTGGGATTCTGTCTGTTTGCCTCCCCACTTTTCACGTCAGAAAAATACAAAAAAAAAAAAAAAAAAAAAAAAAAGAAAAAAAAAGAAAAGAAGTAGGAGAAAGGCCTAAAAGAAACCCTTCCCCAGCATCTTCTGAGGGACCACTGTCCTGCCTATACCCTGCTTTTGGATTTCTGGTCTCCTGAACCAGGACACAATACATTTCTGTTGTTTTAAGAAAAACAATACAAGCACTTTCCCCCTAA
The DNA here is from genome assembly GCF_036850995.1 of Saccopteryx leptura. Lineage (NCBI taxonomy): Eukaryota > Metazoa > Chordata > Mammalia > Chiroptera > Emballonuridae > Saccopteryx > Saccopteryx leptura. Next base: position 18,636,662 of record NC_089513.1, read on the forward strand.
ATCCACTCAGCTATGATTAGAACTCAGTCTGAATCCAGAGTTCACATGCTTATAGTACCCTTCACAACATCCTGTGGTTCGTGGTACTGGCAGTGAAGGGCAAAGAGCATGGAAGAGAAGAGAGAGTCATAGTTCTCCAAGTTGGCTTCATGCTGTGTCCTCTTTAGGTTAGTAAGACTAATTGAAGTCAGCGAGGTTGTCTTTCAACAACTACCGCTACTACCTTCCCCTCTCTGAGTCTTGCATCAGTTTCTTCCAACTGTGAAATGGTGTCTATTCGCATCACTTCATTGGATTCTTTTGGGGATTGGATGAGTTAATGCTTCTCCAGTGTATATGGGAGAGGTTAGCATGTAGTGAGTGCTCAATAATTGTTAGCTACTGGGATTATTATTGCTACCATCATCATCAAAATTAAAGAATAAATTCTACCCACTTCAACAAATCATTTTCTTAGACCTAGATTTGTACCTTGTTTCTGCTACTTCTTTTTGCCTTTGTAGCCTTGCACAAGTTATTCAAACTTACTCATCATTTGTTTATTGGACATTGGGATATTAATGTATGCCCAAGCATGGAATCAGCAAGATTAGAAGTAATATGTATATGTGTCTGCACGTGTAGATTTGGGAATATAGTAAGCAGAGGCTATGCTGTTATCATAAATTACTCAGGTGCACAGTAATCTTTTCAGTTATGAAATGCCTTCATTACTCTAACTTGAATCATTCTACATTGCAATTCAGGCATTGTCTCTATTGTTCTACCTTTAGTGATCACTGCTCTTTGATGAATAAACTTTCCTAATCCTTACCTTCAGTCCACTTTACAGGCAAAGGTGAACATTTCTAAAAAACATGTATTTTTTTCTCTAAATACTTGAGCCTACATTTAAACATGAAAAAACTGAAACTATGTATAAAACTCTCTTTGCCTAAGCCCTGGTCAGAGAGCTCGGTTGGTTAGAGCTTTATCCAGAGACTCAAAGGTTGCAAGTTTGATTCCCAGTCAGGGCACATACAGAAACAGCTCAATATTCCTCTCTCCCTCCCCCCACTCTCTCTAAAAAACATGTAAATAAAAACTGTCTTTGTGAAAGTGAATACTGAAATGTCTTCTGGGAAGATAATGAGATGGATGAACTAATGAGAATTTTCTTTGCTGTGCCTTATGAAATATGGGTTTAATATTATTTTCCATTTTTTTTCTAGAAGTTCTCCCATCCCATCCCCTTACCTGCCTATGCTAGTGTGCCCTTATAAATTAGTTATTTTATTTATTTTTAATTTTACATATAGATTTGGATAAACGACTATGTAAGCGGTGAGCTGAATGGCTAATAAGAGGAGTTGTTGCTGAGAGCCAGGAGGAGTAAAACCTTTCATCTTTGTCAGATGCACAAGGTAATTTTGCTGTAGGAGTGACAGTATAATGAACACCGAAATGGGACTTCCATTATAGCTTTCTTCTCTATCTAACTCTCTCCTTCCCCTCATTTTGTGTTGCTATGCAAATGCATAACTTCATTCTACAAGAAAATAGTCTTCTTTTATCCCACCTTGTATTGCAAAGAAGAACACACACACACACACACACACACACACACACACACACACACACACACAAACCCCTATTTCATGCAAAGAGGGAAGTGTCATCTCAGTGATTTTCTATCACCAGATATAAAGGCCCACCGCGGTCTATGGGTGGATGGCAAGTTTAAAGTGCAGACAGCTAAGTGGAAAATAATAGAAGTAGAATATTAAAGAAAATCAAATGAAAATGTTGTAGTTATTTGTGGTTTTCACCAAATGTTACTAGGCTCCTCCTCTTCTGGGCAGTTGGGTGAGTTCACACAGACCTACTTCTGGCTGTGTGTGAGTGAAAGTCATGTGTGCTATTTCCAGTCTAAAGCATTTAATTTGAATATGAGGCCTTCCGGAACACTCTCTTTCCCTCTGCCATGGCCACCATCGTGATATAAAGCAAAGAGAATAGTTGAGTGAAGAGCTCTATGGTACTGTAAGTTTGCCCAACAAGGTCCTGGGTTCTAGAACATGAACAAAGCAAGAGCAGAGTCCCCAGGACACCTGCTGTGAATGTGTAATTTATGAGAACTAAATTGTCATTTTCTTAGTAATTGAGATGTGGATTTGTTTGTTATGGAGCATAATAATTTAGTCCATCTTTATTTTACAAGGAATAATAGCCTGACCTGTGGTGGCGCAGTGGATAAAGCGTCGACCTGGAAATGCTGAGGTCGCTGGTTCAAAACCCTGGGCTTGCCTGGTCAAGGCACATAGGGGAGTTGATGCTTCCAGTTCCTCCCCCCTTCTCTCTCTCTCTCCCTCTCTCTCTCTCCTCTCTAAAAATGAATAAAAAATAAAAATAAAAAAAATAAAAAAAAAGGAATAATAAGAGTAGCTGCCATTATTTAAAGGAATGGAAAAGAAGTTCTTGGAAGTAGCAACAAGTAGCTTCAGGGCAGAGAAAGGCTTCAACCCCACCCCCCACCCCCACACACATATCCATAGAGTCGTCAACACAATCTATCACCTACTACCACTTCCCTGATGTAGAACTCACCTAATCAATTCTATGAGAGCCCAATGCAGATGCAGACTGAAACAATTCCCTGTATTTTCCAGCATACGTTTAATACTAAATACCTTCCATGTAGAAAGCAGGTGATATCACCAGCATTTGCTTCAGTGTCACACAAACAGCTACATGTTGCCTTCTCTGGTCTGTGTCCTTGTTATCTCCCTACTCACAAGCTGAGTTCTCTGGAAACTGATGCTATGATTAAGCTTTGTAGCAAGATATTGGTTAGGGATTAGCATGAAAGGGAACAGTGGAAGCAGAATTAAGGAGAAGGAAAAAGTGACCTTTAATGTTGGTCCCACAGGCTGAAACCTACCCATCTGGGAGCCCTGGAGCAAGAATTGTTCATCAGAATGACCAGCATCAGGTAGAAACTGCAAGACCATACTCCCTGCCTTGCTTAGTCACAGACAAGGAAATGGCAATGAGTTGGCCAAAGCAGGCACCATATTTTCTAATAATTGGTGCATGCCCTGAGCAGCTCCCAGCCACTGAGATAGATCCTACCATGCTGAGAGCCGGAGCTGCCTGGTGACCTTACTTCCCACAGTGGAGAACCAAGTCTCTCCTTGATGGGGAATCTGGGCAGAGTGTCTCCATATCGCATACAACTACCCTCATAAAAAGTCCTCTTTCCATTTGCCAGGAAATGGTTTGAATCAAAAATCAAATCTATTTCTGAGTCATAAGATCCTGATTTCATTATAACGTGGAGGAAGCCTGAGGGAACCAGGCTCGACTGTATCTCAAGTATTCTCTAAATTGGTTGGCCTGCTGCTAGTTCCTGCCCACTGAGGTTCAACTTCTACACCACACTTAGAGAAGTTTTCACGAAACACCTCTATCACATCATCTTTGAGTCCCAAAACCTTTGTGACTTCCATTTGCCCCATTTCTTAGGCTTGTTTCCTAGGGGCATGGGCCTCTGACGGAGGGAACTGTCTTCTCACTATTCCAAGAGGTCTTCCCTCCGGCCAAGTATTGACATTGCTCCAAGCATGATTTTATCACTTCTGTCCTGCTGGGTCTGCGACCCTTTTTCATCTTCTCCTCTTGTCACAATCTTTTCCAATCCTTAATTCCCAACTCAGTTACATCTTCCGAAAAGCTCTTCCTGAACTCTCCTGTCTTCTGTGAACTCCTAGATTGAAAGATTGCTACCTATTACCTTTGTTGATGCTTCATCTGCATAGGACTCTAGACCCAGGGGTCAGGGGATAAGCCCTTACCAGTATCTTCCATGGCTTCTGCAGTGGTTCAATAATGGTGTAGAGAAAGAAGTCAGGGAGAAATTATTAGAAAATATGGTGCCTGCTTTGGCCAACTCATTACCATTTCCTTGTCTGTAAGAAGGGGAGAGTAAACAATTTTCTCTATCTCATATTGAGATTAAATATTTTATGACTGATTACAGAGTTATGAATGGGCTGTCATAGATCAATCTCATGGGATACAGAAGCTATCTTAAGTAGTTTCTATGAGAAATGGATAAAGAAATAGTCATTATCTAGCCTAGCCATTAAATAACTGACAGAAAGAACTGGCCTCCATTGGGTTTGGACACATCAAACAACTCCTCTCTGTTAGTAAAGAAGCAGCCTCAAGAGACTCTCAAGTATAGGTTGACAGGAAAACAATAAATAAGATGAGAGAGCCATCTCTTCCTCTGGGACTCTGGAGGGGAAAATAGCCTTAGACCACGGTTTCAAACAATCAGCAACTATTTACTAAAATCAACTTGGTGATCATCAAAATCTGCAGGCAGTGCGCCAGGGAGACAGAGAGTGAGTCTCCTGAATAAGGGACCATATACTCCAGTGGGCAGGCAAAAATGAGGCAGAAGACAACAATTATTAGAAAGTAGCATGATAATAACTTGTGTATAGTGGGAACTCCCTAGGTGGGAAGACAGATCACTTCTATAGAGCAAATGGTCTCAGGCATTAACTAATTCCTGTAATCCTCATTTGCAGAAACATGGATACTGGCAGTATCTATCTCATAGGTTATTGGAAAAATTAAATGAGAAACTTATGTAAAGTGCAGTCCAGTACATTGTAAGAGCCCAAAAAATAGTGATCCTCATTAGCACTACCACCCTCATCACCTTCATTATACTTCTACACGACAGTGAGTGTTCAAACCCATGAGCTAGGGGCAGAACTGAGTTGGGTTTCATAGATAAGGGATGGGGTGGGGACTCTCAGTGGGTTAGAAATTGAGAGGAAAATAAGGGACAGAAGAGCTTTCCCAGTAAGAGGAAACACACAAGGAATTTGGGTGGCTGTGGCTCACTGAGGCTCTTATGGGGAAAGAGCCTTTGAGAATGCCTCCCACTGTGTGGGGGACCCATGCTGTGTGTGTTCTCCTGTGGTGGGCAGATAGTAAATGTTTGCTTCACCTTGGACTCTACCACACACCAAAGCAAAATATGCAGAAGTTGAAATATCCCAAAAGCCCTTTCCCTACTGAATTTTAAAATTCAGTTACACATTTTGTCAACATGAAAATTTTGCATTTTCTAGCAGAGACTAAAAAGGAATTGCAGGCTAGTAGCTCTGGAAAGTAGCATATTGTGGAATATGAGTATTTGGTAACACTAGCAGTATCTAAGAGTTATTAGGCAAATCGTACTTCTTTTTTTCATATAAACCTTCCTCTCTGAAAGGTTTTCTGTCATCATTATGACTACTGTTTTAATTAAGCTGTAAAATAAAAATAGAATAATTTATTTTAGGTTCTGCCAGATTTCCAGTAATAAACATTACTAATGATTCATCTTGGGGCCACTGGTAACTAATTTAAACTTTCCTCCTCATTATATACTCAACTTAGTTAACTGAATGCGGCTACATAATCTTTTTTCTTTACTTTTACTATCTTTTGGTCTTTCTCCAACTTGTCTTAATCAAAATGCTTATTATTTGTATCATGCTATTAAGAACAATCTAGTTATTCAATAGATAGAAAAAGCATGTTAAAATAGGAAAAAATTAAGTTGCTACCACACAATATCACTGCTTCTTCCAAGTGATAGCAGGAATATTTGCAATTCAACAGCATGAAATCATTCCAGGACAAGGGTTAATAGCAGTTAATGAAATGTTCTTTGACAACAGCACTTTGCAAATTCAAGTTCTTTCCTTTTAATCTTGAATGATATTAACTACTTTTTCCCTATTGCCACTGAAAAGAGAAGAAGAAACTTTGTGAAGATTTCATGATTTTCCTGTATCAAACAGTCACTGAATCGCTACTGTCTGCCAGGCATTGCTCATCTAAAGATGTGACCTTGAGGGAGAAAAAGTCCTTGCTCTCATTGAGCTTAAATTCTAAGGGAGGGGGTCAAGTGGCTAGCATATGTGCTAGGTGGTGATGCATCCTATGAAGGTATAGAAAGAAGGTGGGAACGAAGAGAGAAAGTGTGTCATGGGATGGGAGAAGCCCTGTTTTATATAATGTGGTTGGGAGGACCCATCAGATAAAAGAAACATTTGACCATGGTTGTGATTGATGTGAAAGAGCAATCCGTGTGGATTCAAGGGGAACAGACTAAAAACACACCCTCGACCACTCCCATAGGCTTACATATGCTCATAAATGAACAGCTTGGGGAAAAAAAAAAAGATTTAGAAGGGCTTTTCACTCACCAAAATTCTCTGAACTTGTAATGCTAACCAGAACATGGGTCTGTGTCTTTGAAATGTTAATATATGGCAACCTGGCTTAATTGTGACTTGAAGGAGAGACAGTGAATCGGAGAGGCTGCCATTCTCTTATACATCATGCATCTTGCAGGAATTAGCAGGCTCGAACTGCCCAGAAGGCTGAACAAAAGTGGATTTATACTCCTTTCTCACTGATCTTTCACACACGAATCAAATGATATATTACCAAAGAAGAATTAGAAACTGACACACTCTGTGCCGGCACATAGATAAGGTTGGGACCTGTGTGTATCGATACACTGGGACCTCTTGTGTCTCTCTGCCATATGGAGATTAATCTGACTCAGGCCCTGCTGAGAGTTGGAATTAATAATCATCTCTACACAATACCAGCCAGTCACCACAGAAACGTGCTCCCAAATGGAGCCAGAATCATCAAGCGCAACCCAGCCTTCACCTGCTGCCGTTCCCCCCTTTGTTAACCTTAAAATTAAACAGTCACAAACCACTTATGGAGAGGACCGATTCCCACAGCCCATAAGAATACTGGAAGCAGCTTTTTCAAGGTCCCTGTACCAAATCCAGCTCTACTCTTTTATTCAGTCCCACTAAATTAAAAAAAAAAAAAAAAGGCTCAAAGAACTCATCTATCTGAATTTTCAGCTCTCAGAGAATTTTAATTTTCTTACTAGTAGAATCAGGAAAGGAGATTCATAAAGAAGAACCAGTAAATAATGGAAATCGACTACTTGGTAGAGACAGAATCTGGGGGAAACCTTAACGATGCAGCAGAACCCAGCAGTGCAGAACAGAAGTAGACGCTGACTCTAAACCAGGTCTGCTGTTTCCTATCTATGTGACCCTAAGTTCTGTAACTTCTTGGTGCCTCCATGTTCTTTGCTATAAAAATGGAATTAACAGTAACTCCTTATTATGAGGACTATAATTTATGTCCAGCACATATTGTGAGGATGCATATGGAGGCTGGTGACTTTCAAACCACACTCTAAGGAAAGTCTATTTTCCTAATCAAGATCACACTTCCAGCCTGACCAGGTGGTGATACAGTGGATAGAGTGTCGGACTGGGACCCAGGGGACCTAGGTTCAAAACCCCGAAGTCGCCAGCTTGAGCACGGGCTCATCCAGCTTGAGCGGAGGCTCACCAGCTTGAGCAAGGGGTCGCTTGCTTGAGCGTGATCATAGATATGACCCCATGGTTCCTGGTTTGAGCCCAAGGTCACTGGCATGAGCCCAAGGAGTCACTTGCTCTTCTGTAGCCCCCAGGTCAAGCTGTATATGAGAAAGCAGTCACTGAACAAGTAAGGAGCTGCAATGAAGAACTGATGCTTCTCATCTCTCTCTCCCTTCCTGTCTGTTTGTCCCTATCTGTCCCTCTCTCTGACTCTGTCTCTGTCAAAACAAACAAAAAAACAAAAAAACACACTTCCAAATGTTGAAGTGGGTTTTCCTTGGTGGAATTAGTGGGTTTTACTTAATGGGTGTAGGTAATGGGTTTAAGGTGACACAAGAATTTGTTATATGTTTTTGGAATGTTCCCATTACAAGTAATTATCCTTTCAAATTTTACTACCTGCAAGTCTCAGTTATACAAAAATGTCATCCATATAAAACACTCCATTAACCATGAAATTTTGATTTTTAGGTACTGCTTTTTTGATGAGGTTGTTACTGAAAAACATGTTGAACTTGAGTGAGTCACACTGACAGGGGGGCAATTTCCTACGAGGCTCTCACATTTATGTACATGTTGCACTCACAACCACTACTCACTAGCCTTTTCATTTTTTCTGGATTATCTTTTCCAAGGACATTTGTATAACAAACAATCTTGGAAGATATATGCCTCTGGAGCAAAAGGCAGGTTGATTTACTTTCCAGTATAATAAATATAATGTCTCTCTGGTGCAAAGTTCAAGCAGGATTATTGTCCATAGTAGAATATTTGAGTTTTCTAAACTTTGGATTCCTCTTCTATAACGCAATATACCATGTATGCAAAAGTCACCTGGCCCTCGTGGTGTTGGCTATGGCAACTGCGGCTCAGAAAACCAAAACAAAATGATAGTGTGGCTTCGACTACCACTGTAATAACTTGTCCTTTCTCTCTTACCTAAAAACCTCCTGTCTTCTGCCAGTATCCATGAATAACTTGATAGCTTGTAAGTAGGGCAAAATCTCAAATTGTTCACAGATTTTGACACACATCACTTCTGAATTAAGTTTATTTCAAGTAAGAAATTGTGATGAATACCATGGAGTGCAAAGATGAGCAGGGATAATATGGAGACTTCAAGAATTCTCAGCCAAGAAAGAATAGAAGGAACAATTATGATTCTACTTTAGATAGGGGCATGACTGAAAGCTATAAAGTCTTGGTGTAAGAATAGATTACAAAAGAAGTAGAATATTTAAGAGAATCCATTTTTTTCCAGTGCCTTCTTCAAGCTGAATAGGAGCAACTGGTTACAGGAAAATAACTGGAATTCCTAATATAAATGATCGTTTCATTAAAAAGATATCCTCTGAAAATATACAAAATAATCCTTTCCCCTATTTTAAAAATTGTAATTTAAAATTTTTTTTGAATTGTTTTTCTTTATTGTATGTGATCATGCAAGCAATACATAATCATGACAGAAATTACTTTTAAAAATTGTATAATATTATAAAGTATTAAGAATGTACTCCTTGGAGTTCCATTTCTAGAAATAGCAGTGTGAGAAGTTCCATGGACCGACTCTAATAAAACAGCCTAACTAGTGAAAATTATTTAAAAAAATAAAAAATGTAAGGTATCTTAAAATTGTTCCAATTTAATTAGGACAACTGAATTGTCAAATTAAGATAATAATTATTAAAGAAACATTTATTTGTGATAATCTATTAAATCTTGCTAAGAATAGAGTCTGTGGCATTGGAGCAATGGCCCACTCTCTCCCCATTCTGCTCAGCGTGACACGGACGCTCCCTCTGAGTGGTTGTGGCCGAGACGATATAGTTTAATCAACACAGACAAAAGCCTAGTGATTCCACCAAAAACCTGTGAAAACTAATGAGTGAATTCAGTCAAGTTTCAGAATAAAAAAAATAGTATACAATAATCTATGGCATCTCTATATGCTAATAACTATCAGAAGAAGAAATTAAGAAATCAATTCTGTTTGCAATTGCATCAAAAAGAATAAAAATACCTAAAAATAAGTTTAATGAAGGTGGTGAAAGATCAGCTAAGAACTATAAGACACTGGTGAAAGACACTAAAGAAGACACAAATAATTGAAAAGATAGTCCATGTTCATGGATTGGAAAAACAGACACTGTTAAAATGTGCATACTACCCCAAGCAATCTACATATTCCATGCAATTCTTATCAAAATTCCAATTGCATACTTTACAGAACTGGACAAAATAATTCTAAAATTCACATGAAACAATAAAATACCCCAAATAGGAAAAAAAACCCTAGCAAAAGCAAACTCATGGAATATAATTAGTAAAAAGGATGGACAGTTTCACCCTGAATTTGAGAACAATCAGGCTTCCTGGAACCTAAAGTTGAGAACTGGAAAGTTAGGGATTGAGTCAGAGTGTCGCCTTCTCTATCTCACTCTTGGTTTTTTGCTCCTGACCAGTTCTCATTCTGTTTGCAATGTCTGCTAGGCTCTCCTCCCTGCAGCCACAAGGCATTTACTGACATCTCCTGCTTCCTCACCACTCAGTGGTGCATGTGTCTCACTAGACTTGGTGTGATGGAAGCTTGGCTGTAAGTATGCTTTCAGTGCCAGGAATTACTGACCACCTTTGTCTCTTAGGTAGAATTTAAAAGAACCAATTGCAATGCCTTAGTTCAGCTTATATACTTATTTCTTTATCTATCTGTAAATTGAAACAATTTCCTGTAGAAAATAATTTCATGTAGAGACACCCAGTCCAAGAGCAGCAAATAAGCACTACTAAATTCAAAGAGGATATCAGTGTGTGTTGTCAAAAAAAAAAAAAAAAAAAAAAATAGAAGTAGTAAAAATTAAAACCAGACCAGTAGAAAAGTACTCAGTTAAACTTTTTTGTCCAACAAATAACAGTTCATGAACTGGGAGTATTCAAATCCAAAAGTGATACAAAGCTCAGAAGTATGACATCCCTGGGTGGTTTATAAAGTAAAATGGGGAAATTATTTAACCTTTACAATAATTGATTACTACAACAGGGGTTTTCATATAGCAGGGGATTGGTTAAAAGTGATTATCTTACACCATTTTAGGAAGAGCAGTTAACTGTCTTTTACTATGATCGAAAAATAATCTTTTTCACTTCACTATGTTCAGAAAGTAAGCTAGCTTTAGTTTTGTTTATGTGGCTTCAACGGTTTTGTCTGCTTGAAGAATTTTCAACCTTGATCTCCATTTTACTTTATTTGAACCATCTTAATATCTGTTACTTGGCTCTTTATTAAGTCACTCCTTCTCTGCCCTACAATACTCATCTATAAAATCCTTCTCTGTGGCTCCTTGTAGTTCAACACTACAAGGGAAGAAGAGTTTACTTCTCAAGGGATACATGAATAACTAGCATCCAAAGAATTCCTTAATTCTTGAGTGCTCTGCTTACCCACTGGTATTTTTAGAGCATGACAAAGGACAATCTTATTTTACAGGACAGGGCCAGAAGTAGGTCATCATGAGCACTAGCTCTTACCTCCCACATCCCCCATCATACACTACTGCAAATGCAATATCTTCTCTGTGACTTAGGAAGAAAGAGAATTTTATATTCTTTTTGGTTCATTTTCAAAGAACCAGGCTCTAGTCTAAGCATCTGACTTGAGGATTTTCCCAATTACATTTTGAGAGAAATTCCCACTTTCTTTGCCTACATGGAAATGCTTATGTATATCTGAAATTAAAGAACTAATTTAATAGCAATTCTAAGAAAAATAAGCCAATCTCTAAGTTTAAACCTCATTCTATCTTCCCTGTGTATTCCAAAGACTTTCAGTCCTATAAATAACATGCAAGCAATACTGTGAGATATTTCATCCCTTAATTGGATGAATATATCTGAGGTAGAGTGACAGAACTTGTGTTATCAAGTCACTACTGTATGTCTTCAATGCAGAATTTCTAACGGATGTCCTCACTGGGAGCTGAGGTGGGGAGGCAGACACAGAGTTGAGGATGAATCAAAGGAGAAGGTTAAAATGGGCTTTACTAGTAAGAGAAGCTCAGCTGCTATATTCACACAAGCACTTCAGGGCATAACAGCAAACCCATTCTTGCCCTACTGGAGTTCCCGACACCTTGGACCTCAAACTCTTGGGCTCCTGACTCACTAAACTAATAAAGGTGATAAGAATCACCTTTATTGCAAACCAAAGGGATGCCCAATAAATCTTTTAAAAGTTCTAGTGGATGATCTAATTTACAGCTTGATAATATTTTGTTCTAAATCTTATTAGAGCCTTAGATTCTTCCTTAACTAATTTGTTTTTCCACAGAACAAAAATTAGTTGATTTTCTCTTTATCAAAAAAAAAAAATTGGGCCATATTTTTATTGTGAATCCCATTGGAGTCCTTAACATATGACTAGATAAATGCATATTAGACACTCAACAAATGCTTATTACTTTGAACCAAGCTGAACATATGGTCCTCTAGGATCTAAAATAGCCCATCATTTTCCCCTGGAGGTTAACTTCCATTTTCTTTGGAAAATGAAGCAGGAAAATAAAAAGAAAATTACATACATGCAAATCCAGCACGCTCACAGAACAATAGATAATGAAAGAGTGTTAATTCCCTAGACATCACCTGCTGCACCCATTTTATGGAGGAAGAAATGGAAAACTAGAGGGTGAGGCTATCTGACCAAGCCACACAGGTAATCATATTAGATCCTTTTCTGCTCTCATCATTCCAACTGCTATACAATTATTTTTAAAAAGACCCTGTTCTTACTTTACAATCATTTCTACCAGTCTACCCAACTCCCCCACTATCGCTGATTAAGAATCTCTTCAAAGAGTAGACTTGCAGCAAGGTTTCAGAAAGACTTGAAAGCCTCCATTCACTTTTTTGACTTTTCCTTTTTTTATTAGGCTTTTCTCGGCATTTTCCCATCACAGCTCTGCTTCCTCCTTTATATTTGAAGCAGTATGGTTCTTACTGCTTCTTTGCCCTACACAAGCCTAATAATTACGACATTCCAAAGTCTAAGGCTCACTATGTCGGGCTCTCAGGGGTAGCAAAGGATGAGTGAACCTGAAAAGTTGCTGATTAAAAGTTTTCTCTCACACCACGGTAAAGGATCTATCTAGGATCAGATAACAGTCATGGGCGCCTCGATCCCATGGCAACCAAAAAATTACTAAGAGGCAAGGGCAGAAGACTTTCCATAAATAAGGAAATGCATTTGAAGATGAATATAAAGTTGGAAATGACAACATTATTATCCAGGAACTTGGCAACCTTTGTCTACACAGAACATTAGGGACTTCTAAAAACATTTATTTCCTATCACAGATTCTATGCCATCTTTGAAAGGAAAAGCAGTCTAATCATAGCAGAGGTTGGGTAGTTCTGAGGAGATATTTTTAACGGTAATTGGTCCTTTTCCAACTTCTCTGATGTATCATGGGATTCCTATACTGTGTAACATCACTCTCTGTCCTGGCTTGACACTGTGGTTTGGTGAAGGCATCACTTGCATTCTTCTGTTGGCCTTCAGTTAGTGGATACAATGCTGACTCATCAGAGAACTTGCATGTCTTTACAGACCATTAAAAATTTTAGAAGTTCAAGAAACCATCTTGATTACACGTTGTCCGGGGATCCCAATTAGCTATTCTATCATTAAGAGACCTTCCTCCCAAGAACAGGAAAATGGAGTGCAGAGCTCAGGAGCAGACAAAAGGTTTATGGCAGAATTACAGACAGCAAATGGAATGAAAGCTACTAAAGCAGATCGGCACAGATTTCAGAGAAAGCGAAAAGGGGAAAGAGAAAGAGATTTCTCTCTTGGTGATACACAGTATGATTTGGTCGTCCAATGCTGGCATTGGTCTTGGTATTACTAGCTTCTTCCCTCAAGCTCAAGCAAAAGCAAAAGAAGAGTTTATAAAATATATTCCAAAAGCTAAATTTTACAACCAGCTCTTAAAGTACAGTGTGTCCGTAAAGTGATGGTGCACTTTTGACAGGTCACAGGAAAGCAACAAAAGACGATGGAAATGTGAAATCTGCACCAAATAAAAGGAAAACCCTCCCAGTTTCTGTAGGATGATGTGGCAGCATGTGCACATGCGCAGATGATGACATAACACCGTGTATACAGCGGAGCAGCCCACGGCCATGCCAGTCGAGATGTGGACAGTACAGAGGAAAGTTCAGAGTGTTCTGTGGCTCGCTAAATTCGAACCCGTGACCAAAGTGCAATGTGAATATTGGCATGTTTATAACAAAGCACCACCACACAGGAGTAACATTACTCGGTGGGATAAGCAGTTGAAGGAAACCGGCAGTTTGGTGGAGAAATCCCATTCTGGTAGGCCATCAGTCAGTGACGAGTCTCTAGAGGCTATACGGGATAGCTACCTAAGGAGCCCTAAAAAATCTGTGCATGAGCCCATATTGAACTGCACTGAACAGGTATGAAACTGGGAGAGTTTTCCTTTTATTTAGTGCAGATTTCACATTTCTATCGTCTTTTGTTGCTTTCCTGTGACCGGTCAAAAGTGCACCATGACTTTACAGACACACTGTAGAATAAAAGTAGGGAATAATTATCCAAAATTGCAATGGTCATTTTAGCTTACGGTCATCAGTGCAGGGTACTCTGAATCCATGTGGAACTTCTGATATGGCTAAGTTGTTCTACTGTGGGCACTTAGATCCACTGACCTAACTCACTGCACTTAAATCTTCTTACAGTCATTATTGGTATGTGGCTTTAAAAAAGCTGGGCCACAAGAACCTTCCACAAACTAAAGTGATTTACTTCTCAGCCTTGGGGTAAAAATAAATCCAGATTATCCCAGATCAGAGGCATATCTAAATATGTCCAGGGGGAAGCTTTATTAGAACTCCCTTTGCAACAGCATCTAAAGATCATTGGCTCTCTGAGAAGGCATTTCTGGGCCCTGGACAGTTGGCTCAGTGGTAGAGAGTCAGCCTGGCGTGCAGGAGTCCCGGGTTTGATTCCCAGCCAGGGCACACAGGAGAAGCGCCCATCTGCTTCTCCACCCCTCCCCCTCTCCTTCCTCTCTGTCTCTCTCTTCCCCTCCCACAGCCAAGGCTCCACTGGAGCAAAGTTGACCTGGGCGCTGAGGATGGCTCCATGGCCTCTGCCTCAGGTGCTAGAATGGCTCTGGTTGCAACAGAGTGACACCCCAGATGAGCAGAGCATCGCCCCTGGTGGGCATGCTGGTTGGTTCCCAGTCAGGCACATGTGGGAGTCTGTCTGAATGCCTCCCCATTTCCAACTTCAGAAAAATTAAAAAAAAAAAAAAAAAAGAAGGCATTTCTGCTCACACCCATAACACTTGATCAGCTCTGTGCCCCAGATAGTCCAGAGCCTTGTTTTGAGTCCTGCCCCTTGTATATATTTTATACCCAGTATACACATTTTATATTTATATTTTAATACCCAGCCCACATCACTGAAGGTTTTGTGTCACTGTAGCACATGGTCCATGATGAGGATGGTGAAAGAGAAGACTAGAAATGTGATTACTCAATCAAATGTGCTCACCACCACAGAATGTACTATAAGACATTTTCACTGTCATCTCTGCAGATGGCAGAGAAGTAGAACATTGATTCAGTCAACAAAAATATTCTAACACATGCTGTATGCCAGGTGCTGTACTAGACACAGAGAAACTTATATTCTGCTGGGAGAACAGAAGTTAACACATTAAAAAATACATCTTTTAAAATATATAGTGTCATAACTACGCCAAATAGGATATGAACGAGTTCTCATTAAAATCTGTAACATGTGAATATATTGTTTAGGAACTTTCTGTCAACTCGGGATGAATTATCTGTAGAATCAGTCAAAGGGAGCAGATCCCAATCTGATTCCCAGTTATAATCAACAGACTCGCTAGCTGAATGACCACAATCAGGGAGTCAGCAGGCATTTCTGCACAACCTTTGGTGTACGGGACACAGGGCTGTGGTGCTGGCTGAATAAAGGCAGAGTGATGCTCCCTGTCCTCACGGAGCTCACAGTCATGCAGTAAAGCCCAGCTTTTAAATTTCATGGAAAAGTCTTTAAAGATTAGCTAAGATCGGCCCTGGACGGTTGACTCAGTGGTAGAGTGTCGGCCTGGTGTGCAGGAGTCCTGGGTTCGATTTCCGGCCAGGGCACACAGGAGAAGTGCCCATCTGTTTCTCCACTCCTCCCTCTCTCCTTCCTCTCTGTCTCTCTCTTCCCCTCCCACAGCCAAGGCTCTATTGGAGCAAAGATGACCCGGGTGCTGGGGATGGCTCTGCAGCCTCTGCCTCAGGAGCTAGAATGGCTCTGGTTGCAAAAAACGCCCCGGATGGGCGGAGCATCGCCCCCTGGTGGGCAAGCCGGGTGGATCCTGGTCAGGCGCCTGCGGGAGTCTGTCTGATTGCCTCCCTGTTTCCAACTTCAGAAAAATACAAAAAAGAAAGAAAGAAAGAAAGAAAGAAAGAAAGAAAGAAAGAAAGAAAGAAAGAAAGAAAGAAAGAAAGAAAGAAAGAAAGAAAGAAAGAAAGAAAGAAAGGAAGATTAGCTAAGATCTTCTATCACTATCATTTTATAATGTCAAGAATATATTCACATCAAAAGTACATAATAGGCAGATCAAAAACTTTTTTTAATGAGTAAACAGTCAATGAAACACTGTCAACACTGTTCTTATTATTCTCATTTCCCTGCTAACCTAAACAATGTTGTCACCAACCAACCTTAGCTTCCGGATTTGGGGTTGGGGATCACTGTTCTAATAAATATGAGGTCTCCTGAATTCTTGTTATCAAGTCAGTCATGAAGAAGAAGAAAAAGCAAACTTATTCCTTCCTCATTATTATTATTATGGTGATAACAGAAAATCAATGTTTTGAAAATATAAAAATTCATTTTGGACTTCCCTGTCTACATCTCTGTCCTATTTCTCATCGAATGTCTGGTGTTCTCCAACTACTATAAGCCCTGTCACAAAAGAAATCCTTGTTCTCAAATGACTTATTGAACCTCCCCAAATCAAAACTCCCTCAGTTCGTGCACTTGAACTCAATTGTTTCAACAAAAGCAGTAAGGTTGAAACGACTCTCCCAGAAGTATTTGCCTTTGCAAAATAACTTTTATTGCGTTTTTCTAATTATAAAAGTAATTCATGCTCCCTGTAGAAAATATACAAACTGTAAAAACACTATGAAGAAAAAAATAAAAAGTTCTCAAAGCCTGTAGGTTATTTGCATTTCTAAGAGAAATTTTGAGACAATGGTAACAAATGAATGTATCCAGTCAGTGTAGATATACCGAGGGTCTGCAGGATCAGCAGGGGATTGTGACAGGAACTTTGAGAAAGTCAAAGTGAAGCAGAACCAGATCCTATCCTCAAGTAACCAGTAGGATAGGACCCAACTTATTCTATTACTAATGAATTAAAGGTCAGCGAATGCTCTGCAATTCAAATGGAGACTTCAACCCTAGTGTTGTCGGAGTCAATTCCAAAGTTGCCAAAACGAAGGTTCAGCTTTCAGCTGAGCCCCTTGCAGGAAACTTCCAACACGAGTGCTGAATTTTCTGCCCTCCTTGGAAAATAGGAACAAGGAAGAAAGAGAAGGTAGTACAAGCTGTTTTCCTAAGACAAAGAAAGCTTATTTTCCCCCCTTATATTCAGTTTCTCTCTGATTGGAACTTTTTATAAGAAAGTAAAGCCATCTAATCTGAACTCAAAATTCCCCTCCTTCCACTTCTCCCATTTCTTTTTATTTCTTGTTATTTATTTTTCATTTAAATACAGTAAATTCCACTCTTGTGGTCTTCAGTTCTCTGAGTGTTGACTAATGCATGGAGTTGCATAAGCTCTAAACCAACCAAGGCTCACAACAGTTCTATCAGGCCTTCCCCCCAAATTCCTTTGGGATGCTTTTCAGTCAGACCCTCTTCTGCCCAGCAGTCTTTGGCAATACTGATTTGTCCTCCAGCCCTACAGTTTTACCTTTTTTCAAATGCTCGATGACTAAATCTGGCTACTTTCACTTACTATAGTATACTTGAGACCCACCCACGTTTCGGCCCGTCACTCAGACTCCCTCCATCAACTCGGAAGAAGCTAGGATGGAGATGAGACAGTCCAGGATCCACCATACAGCGGACTTTCCTCTAATGAAGTGAATCCCCATGATATGCATGGGAGACCTACAAGGGTCTGGAGGATTTTCTCAAAGCAGAAATATTACCAGCTTGGATCAAAGGGGAGGAAGGACAAAATAAAAGAAGACTGTTAAATCCCCTGATGGAATTCCTAAGATAAATCTAGTCAGCTGAAAGAAAGTATATGCTACCCTTCATGTGAAAGAAAGACTTATTCTAAGGTGAGGCTTTGAGTCCAGAGACTAGAGCCTGAAGATACAAAGAATTATTCCTAGGATTTCAAGTCTAATGGAGCTTTCCCAGTTGGATTTCAAAATTGTTTGAAACTGATGACTCCATTTTCCTTCCATTTTCTCCTTTTTTTTTGAAAGAAAAAGTCTAGACCTGCTATCCTATGCCTGCTCCATCACTGTATTTTGAAAGCAGATAGACACAGATTTCCCCCCACTATGGGTCATGTCTAGAACATCACCCTTTACTGACGTACATGGTTTTTATATGATTTGGGACTTTGAGGGGATGAAATTGTGAAAAATGGATGGACGTTGAGTTGATGTTACAATGAGTTGAACTTTTCTGTGACCTGAGAACATGGTGAATGTATATGGCACATAGAATAGAAGTGACTCTTTAAGAACCAGAAGGAAGACTGGTAGGCAGAATAATGGCCTCCCAAACATGTCCCTGTCTTAATTCTCAGAATCTGTGAATATGCTACTTTACATGGGGAAAAAAAAAGTTTGCACATATGATTAATTCAAGGATCTTGAGATGGGGAGTTTAACCAGGTGAGTCAAATTTAATTACAAAGGTCCTTAAAAGTGAGAAACAGGAAAGTCTAAGTCAAAGGAACAGATGTGAAGATAGAAGTGGAGGTCCAAGTGACACAGCCATAAGCCAAGTAATGCAGGCAGTTTCTAAAAGCTGGAAAATACAATGAACGTGTATTCCTTTCTCGATTCTCCAGGAAGGATGCAGCTCTGTCAATCATATTAGTAGTGCTTTTCCAAATCTTCCCACTGTCAAATTACAAAGCCGTTTGCTTATGTTTTCTTTTTCTTACATGAATGGTTTCATTTTTTTCTATATTTCTAAAAATAAAGAAATTTAAATTCACAAAAACTGTACATTACGAGAAGGTCACTAAAACATTACGTTCGGTTATATAAAATGTCAAGTCTCTTTTGTTGTAAAAGAAATATGTAAACTTGTTGCTGTTGATGGTATGGTTTATTTTTGTTATCAGACTGGTATACATTTACATAACTGCGTCATTGGAACTTATATGAATATATGTGTGAGAAATAGATCTATCTAATTATTCCACCACCTTGTATTAATAAATCTGTATTTTCCCAATCAATTTGAGATTCTATTGCATATAAAACTTTCAAATACATTTTGTCTAGTTCTTGAATTTGAATTCTGTACCCTGGATATTTTCTCTGTTCATGAACCAAAACTATGCTATTTTAATTTTACAGGTTTCATAATATGTTTTGATATTTGGTCTGATTATCATTCTGTCAGTCCATTTAGGCTGCTATACTTTCTTATACATTGGGTGGTTTATAAAGAGCATAAATTAATTTCTCATAATTCAAGAGGCTGGGTGATCCAAGATCAAGGTGCTGTCACATTCACTGTCTGGTGAGAGCCTACTTTCTTGTCCATAAATGGTTGTCTTCTGGCTGTTCTCACAAGACAGAAAGGTAAGTCTCTTCCAATAATGGCACTAATCTGATTCACAAGTACTCCACTCTCATGACCTAATCACCTTCCAAAGTCCCCACCTCCTAATATTATTGCAATAGGTGTTAGGATTTCAACACATAAATACTAGGGAGACATAAACATTTAGTTTATAGCACACCCATATTGTTTTCCTTTTCTAGAGTTAATACAGCTATTCTTGAATACTTATTATTTGATTTTAGCTTATAAATAATGTTTATATTCATGAAAACCTTGGATTTTTTTTAAATTTTTTTTATTTATTCATTTTTTAGAGAGGAGAGAGAAAGAGGAGAGAGAGAGAGAAGTGGGGAGGAGCTGGAAGCATCAACTCCCATATGTGCCTTGATCAGGCAAGCCCAGGGTTTCGAACCGGCGACCTCAGCATTTCCAGGTCGATGCTTTATCCACTACGCCACCACAGGTCAGGCGAAAACCTTGGATTTTTAATGGGATTATGTTAACATTTTCCACTACCTTAGAAATAACAGACATTATCATAATTTATTCTTCTAGTCCAAGAACATTTTCATTTATATTTCATTCATCATTGTGTGCCAATTTATACTTATTTAAAAGTATCTATAAATGTTTAGATAATTGCTAACTTCTACCTACAAGAATTGCTAACCTTGTTATAGAAAACAAAACAAAACATAATCTTCCTTCTTTTTCATATTCTGGTAAGTTTACCAAGTTATTGAAAAATTGTTATTTCCTTCTTCTATCTTTGTCTTCAGGGGAGAAATGCCTTAATATTTCTATTACTAAGTTAGTGCCAGGATGGTTCTATTTTGGAAAAGCATGCACTATCCATTAGGAGTCCCAGTTGATTAAAAAAAAAGGATTTATTAAATAAGAAACTTTATCAAGACTTTACTAATCCACATATTTGCAAGTATAACCAAATTATTCTCCCTCTCTCAACAGTGGGAGGCACTCAGTTTGTCTTAAAGACCACTTTATAAAAATCCTCCCAGCCCTTTCCTTTCTGGTGTTTCTGCAAAAACACCAAAGTAGGGTTTGTTAGACACTTAATTTATACATTATTGCATGTAACAGTCATTCTGAGGTGCTGTAATTGACAATATGGCATCCAGAGTCACAGGGTCATGTGGATGAACCAAGTTGTTTACCTCTTTATTATAGCCTGGGTTTTTGTAGATACATGAAAATCATATCACAAGCCTGCAACCACAAACCCCAGTTCTGTCTTTCACTTCCTGCCTAAGAGAGGGTGTCCGCACCTACCCGCTTCCCAACACTGCAGTAAAGAGGCTCACGCCCACGCCTTTCCCTTGCTTCCTCTACCACCTAAGCAACACGGGTGCTTCCCTGTGAGGCCCTGTGGAGTCCTCTGTGGCTCTGTGTGGCAAGGTGTCTTGCCTCTTCTAAGGAATTGTAAGTAACAAAGTCTTCTTTCAAAGGCAGTTGTCTTGGTTTCTGTCATCTGCTTTAAACGTACTCTGGGTACATTTAAAACATTGCCACCCCTGCTTTCCTTCCACTCTGGAAGCTCTCCTTCCATCCATCTCAGATATGGTCCATCATCGCTGGGTTCACAGCTTTAATGGCAGAGGAACTACCTGTTCATACAATGGCACTGACATATATTTTTTTCATGTTCCTATTTATAGCTCCTTCTGTCACTGCCCTGCCTGGGTTTCTGGTGCTGATAAACTCATCTACAAGGGAAACAAACTCCCATCTTCATCAACTCCCACAGAATGTCCCTGCTTCACAGTGACGGGGTTCTTTTAGCATCATCACCAAGTCCCGTTCTTCCCTGGGTACTCAGTTTCTTGAAGAGAACTGAGCTAATAATAACTTCTGTTCTATCTGGTGCTTCAGGACAACCCACAGCTCTCTTCCCAGAGTCAAGCCCAGCTGCTTAACCTGACCTGCAACTTTCTCGGTTCTGGGCATTTGCTCCATGGAGATCCATTGGTCCATCTCACCCACCTGCAATTGAGCTTCTATGGCTGCTACCCCCCCATGTCCACCAAATATATTTGTTAATGTCTAAGTACAATTATCAATAAGGTTTAAGTTATCTTTCAATGAGTCTTTACAAATCAGTGAACTACTAGATTCAGCAAGGGATTAGATTTGACTTTCTCCATGTATGAGGATACCCTAGCCGCAATTCTTACTGATCCAGAACCTATACCTCCTCATCAATTATATACAATGCTTTTAATATAATCATGTTAAAAAGTTTTGACTGACTTATTACAGCAGAGACCTGTACTATATATAAATGATATGAAGTCAAATTATTCTACTAAAAATGGAAAAGGTGTCGGTTATTTCTACAAATTATTAGGCTAGAAACAAAGGGCTTAAAGCCAGAGGTGAGTTTTTCATCTTTTTCTTCCAGTTAAAGGTCATGACTTCAGAATCAACTAGAGGTTATGAGGTAATGAACAACTGGCTAAAGAGATGGTGTCAAAGGATATATGGTTGTATGTGTGTGTGCGTGCGTGTGTGTGAAGGGGGTGTGTTGGCAGGGAGAGGTTAGATCATGACTTATGACACCAAAATGAAATGCTCCTGGCAAGGAATGGAGTTTATCTCATGGGACCTGAGCAGAATATGTTTTCTAGGAGATTGCAACATGATAAAGAGAGATTCCACTGAAACTTGAGAAAAGAAGGAGAAAATGTCCAGCTTGCACTATAAAATGATGCCCTTGGAGGTTACTGGTATGAAGTAGAAAAAGAAATAAAAAACAGAGGAGATGCCAAATAATTCTAGAAGAAAACACCAGTGAAGAGAATCAAATAATAAATATGATAGCTTTAGAGTGTCCATAGCAATCAAAGAAGCATGGGTAACAAACAAAATGAACTTAAGACATTTAACCTAATGAAATTCATAGAGATTTGTGAATGTCACTGGAACTTGTAAGAATTGTTGGCAAATAAAACATATCCTGCTTGAAGGAAAAAACACTCAGATAGGGATGGGCCAGCTCTACATTTTAAACATGTCTAAATGCAATAGGATCCCAGAGCCTGGGCTGGAATCATACCATCACATCTTTGAATGAAGATTCTGGAAAGCCAAATAGACATGGTCCTGTAATAGTGACAGCCAGAGATAGAACTCCTGCATAGCACAGTGGAACAAAGGCCGCCACGGGGTTCAGGAGATACGTCCCTCACTAATCAGCAATGTGATTCTTTCAGAAAGTTGAACATGTCACAAGGAGTTTTTTTCAATCAGGATGAACAGAGATATAATAGAGAGCTATACCTGTGATATAAAAATGTATAAACTCCTATCATAAAAGCCTTTATCCACTAATAACACTGACTATATGTAAACAATATATCAGGGAATAGTCATAATAACACAGAGGACAGTCTTCAGAAGGTAGCAGAAAGTATGTGAAGGAATGAAGAGGTTTAAGAAGGGATATACAAGTGTCTTCCTGATTTCTCCATTTTGCCTGGGATTAGTCTGGGATATAATACAAAGGCAACCTGACCTGATCTGGTCCCTTACTTGGGAGTAAAGTGACCAGCAATTCCTTGTGTACCAGAACAAAAATGAGGGGGGGAAAAAGTGCTATACACTTTAAAACAATTGCTGTTTCCACGTGCTCAGTGTCGGTGAGCAGATAAGCAAGAGAAAACCTCAGAAGGCCATAGGTTCCAGCCGCTGCTACGATGTGGCTGAATTCAGCCGGCTGCAAGTAACTCAGTCAGACTCACTGTTTTAGTTCATAATTTAGCTCCTTTTTTAATTACTCCATTTAAAAAAAAGTTTTCATCTGTTATACATGTTGTTAAGAAAGTTTTTTTCCATCTAATGAAAACTTTTTTTTTCTGGCTGATTACAGACCTATGTTGTGTAATCCAGTAAATTCTAGGTACTTATTGGGCTTAATGTGATTACCAAGCACTAGAAAAGTACGTAGTCAGGACTGAGATGTGCTGTGACTATAAAATAGTAGCTGTTTAAGACTTAGGATGATAAAAAGAATGTAGAATAACTCATTAATAATTTTAACTTGATTGTGAAATGATAACATTTTGGATATATTGATTTAAGTAATGTACATGTTATTAAAATTAATTTTACTTGTGTCTTATTTTTTACATGTCTACTAAAAAATTGAAAATTATCTTTGTGGCTTACAAATGTCTTTCTTGGACACTGCTGTCCCGGACTCCACGGCTCAGTTGTCAGACCTAGACGTCACCTAAAAAGATGATCTACTTTAGTTGTATAATTTAGCTGGCAAGAGAAGCGAGGTCCAGGAGGGGAAAGTACTCAGGATCTTAATTCATTAAAAATATGATAAATTTTCTAAAAAAGGGTTGAAATTTTGGGAAGATCTTTAAAAATCCAGGCAATTGTCCTATGTTTCATTTAGTAAGAATTCCATTTTTTTTCCTGGCTAAATGGAAGAAGTTTTGGTGAGAGATCATTTCTATTTTAAAACCTACTTACAAATGCACTTATAAATAGTCATTATTTTTTTGAGAATAAAACTACTTCATAACAAAATATCAAAACATTGCAAGCAGGACTTGAACTGTGTGATAGGATAACGTTTGAATTCAGCCTCATATTAAAGGCAAATCCGGCTGGCCCATAAGAACATGCGCAATCAGATAAAACTCCTGCAGCGTCCCTGCTTTCCTCACGCCCCACACCGTGTAATGATGACAATTTAAACAGTCCAGAGCTCGCTCTCTCTCTCTACCGCTCCCCTACCTTTGATGTCCAATAAAACCCAGGTATCACCTGATATCACTCACTCAGACATGTTGTCTGGTCAATTAAAGCTATTCATATAATATGCATACATGTCCTCAATCTTTTGTCACCAATTGTGGAATCTTGTGGAATGGTCCAGGTGGAAAGCAAGCAATACTGCCCTTTAAGACACATTCTGACCAGTAGGAAAAAAAATAAATATAATGTAGAAGTAAAAAAACAAACAAATATAAAAACAAACAAACAAAAAAAAACAAGCCACTTTAAGTTCCTTATTGTCTATACATTCACTTGGCCCCTGTTTAGCCTGAATATGTTCTCCCAAAATTCCTATGTTGAAACCTAGTCCCCAAGGTGATGGTATTAGGAGTTGGGGCCTTTGGGAAGCAATTAAAGTCATGAGGGCAATGAAGGGGGATTAGTCCCTTATAAAAGAGGCCACAGAAAGGATTCCCTTGACCCTTCTGCCATGTGGGGACACAGCAATAAGTTGGCAGTCCGTAATCTGAAAGACGGCTTTCCCAAGAACCTGAGCACGCCAGCACCCTGACCTCGGACTTCCTGCCTGCAGACTGGAAGAAAGAAATCCCTGCTGTCTATAAGCCACCCACCCACTTGTACTTTATTTGAGCAGCCCAAATGGACTAAGACAGCCCCTACCCCTCTCTCGCTCCCCTGCCCCATTTCCTCATGGGCCCACATCCATACTGGACTGACATGTCTTTAAAGGACTTGAAATGCACCGAGCACTGTTGTAAGTGCTGGGAATAATAAGCTGAACAGGTCAGAGGCAGTCTGACCCCTGAGAAGCGAACGTCCCACAGCTGCTCACCCAATTTCCTCACCTCCTAGAACGATGGTGTTTTGGCTTTCTTCTTTTCTTGGTTTGGCCTCATGCGCATGAAGCTCATTCCTCAACTGACTGACCCCACACTCTAGGTCCTGCACCTATTCCTTCCAAATGAATGGATTCTGACAAGACCAGCCCTTAGGACCTTCACCACCTTGTGACCTTCTAGGGGCCCCTGGAAGTCATTAATTACAGCAGGGTGAAGGTTTTTCTTCTATGTCCCACATTAGAAGATCTCTACAATCTAGTCCTAGCCACTCCTTGCTGTTGGGTTACAGGATCCTTTGTCCTTACAAGCTAAGCCTCCCTAGACTTTCAGCACAGGGTCCCCAGCTATCCCTGACCTAATACCTCTTTAACATCCCCTCCCCCCTTTTCTGTCTGAGCCCCAGAACTTGTCTTAACTCTCTGCCTTTTCTTAGTGGCCCTCTACCTGTCTTCCCCCACCACGCACAGTTCCTGTATCCTGCTGCAGGGGGCGTTATTTCTTCACCCCAGTGCTTTCTTCCTCAGCCGACATCTAAACACAGATTGCTATGCTGTCTGTGCCCGGGAGTGAGATTTCAGAGAAATACAAACATAATCAGAATGCATCATCTCTGATAACAGAGGAATTACCCAATTACAAACTTTGGGCTTTAGGGGTTCCATTTCAGACCAGTACCTTCTTCTGAATTAAAAACAGTCCCATGAGCATTTTCCCATTTAAAAGCGTACCATTAAAATATGAATTACTTATAGTGGAAGTAAACAACTGAAAGCTAATAAATTTACAAATTCAATTACCATAAAAACTATCAAATGTCTTTTTGTTTAATTGCTACAGTTTCCCCTTTAGACATCATAATGGAATTAAGAGAACATTCTGGTGATCAATTAAAATTGATTAATTGATCAATCGGGAGAACATGGCTGGATTCTTTAACCTCTAGACGTCGGTATTTATGCCTAGGCAGAGCCAGAGCGAGCACCCAGCAAACAGACAGGAGAGGCGCACAGCCAGGGAGACAGAGGACGTTTGGACATTATCCAAAGTTCAGCGTGGGGTGAGGTGGCTTTTGCATATATATGGAGCATGTCACCCTTGAAGGGTAAGCATTATGCTGCTCATTAATATATTATCAAGGACTCTTTAGAAGCGAAAGAAACACAGTCATCCTTCATGGATGAGCTACTGCATTTATTCCTGAGGATTTATTAAAAATTAACACTGTTGTTGTACATTTTTTTTTTTTTTTTTTTTTTTGGTAACTGCCAGCACCTAAAAACACAGAGTGATAGATTTTGGCACAAAAGTTAAAAGAAATATGCTCTGAATATGTAAATATCTTAAAAATAAACATGATGCTCCCACCATCCCACCTTAAAGCCCCCGCCCCTTCCCCTCCCTCCTCCCGAGTCTCGGGCTTCCTGCACTGCTCAACAGACTGTTCTTTATATCACGTGTGGGACTCGCAAGCTCTTAGAAAGCAGGGTCTCCGCCTGAGGCAGGAAAGTATGAATGTCATCATCGCAAACAGTCTGCATTGCGAGTTTACAAAGCCATGCGGCTGCTGTGCTGACACACCACCACATCCTTCCACAAACTCGGACATAAGGCTGGGGCTGATGCTGCAGAACAAGGCCAGAAACCCAGGACAAGGTGGGCACAGTCACCCCGCAGGTGTCTGCC
The DNA here is from genome assembly GCF_036850995.1 of Saccopteryx leptura. Classification (NCBI taxonomy): domain Eukaryota; kingdom Metazoa; phylum Chordata; class Mammalia; order Chiroptera; family Emballonuridae; genus Saccopteryx; species Saccopteryx leptura. Next base: position 18,663,295 of record NC_089513.1, read on the forward strand.
TGACCCCTTGTCCATCTGGCACAGGGCTGTGGCAGGTCAGTGGCCCCGAACATGCCTAGCTTAGGATAACATGTCTTCAAAGAATAGCAAGGCCCCTCCCCCAGACAGTCTCCTCTTTCTTAATAATCTACAATGAATATCTTAGAAGCAATTTTCAGTTTCATCCTGTAATTTTTAGTGAAGCAAAGTCCACAAGTCCTATCATACTGTTTTAATTGTATGAGCTCCTATTACTGAACCCGCACCAAGTCCAGTTACTTAACAGGCCATTCGCATGTGTCGCTGATGCACATTGCTCCTCCCCGACTTCACTCCAGCCAGGCCAGGTGTCTTCTGCCTTCAGTCTTTAGGGACCCCATGCACCACTCTGTCTCTGCCCGGAATACCCTAATGCTTACAGAATCAATGTTTTCCTTTTTTGCAGAACTTAGACTGACAGTTGCATCTTCAGGGAAATCTCCCCAAATACACTAAATTAGTTATTACTACTTATCTTCTCGTATTGTTCCTTCTACTCTTCTTTCAAAGCACTTATTATTAAAAAGAAATAATTACACGCACAATTATTTCTCCTTCATATTGTCTCTTCCTTGGGACAAGCTTCATGAGGGTAAGGAAACGTCCCATGATAACTCACTGCCTAGTACTGCTGCTTAGCACACGGGTGACCAATCAATCATTACTATAAGAATATGTCTTTCATCAAATTCTCACATGAACCTGTTGAGGCAGGTCAAGCAGAAGCTCAGATATCCAGTCTCTGCTTAACCAGCTGCCTGGTGATGCTTTCAGCTCCAAATCAGAAAAACCGCCATTCAAAACAGTGTAAACGACACAGAAGTGATTTGCCCTACACAGTGTGCAGCTCGGAGGCCTGCTGAGCCCTGGGTGGCACCAGGAACTCTCCTGCTTCAGAGCAGCATTCACACAGCCATGCTGGGCGTGTCTGCTTGGCCACCCGGCTGGCTCCACTCAGGGTCACACAATGCCATTGTGTCAGGATTAGGGCTCTGACATACAAATGTTGAAAGGACACAATGTTCCGTCCATAGCACAGCCCAGAGCAGACCACCTGCCATCATTAGAATTCCTGGGCAAGACTGGATCCTTTATTTTTTTTTATCTTCCTATGTTGTCAGTGCAAGGTTTTGGGGAGCCCAAGAGCAGCACTACATCAGGAAAGGGTGGGGTACTCCTGTCGTCTGAGGGCTGCCAACCTGAGGAGACTTCCTGACAACACAGCACTGAGAGTGGGCTGACTGTCAGAATGGGCCTGCAGAGCGACAAGGACACGGTCGCTGGACACGGAGGTGGAGCGCGAGGCAGACAGCTGGACAGAAAGCACTGTGCTTCTCAGAGGCCTGCGGGTGGCAGGTGCTCACTCGCCAGCGAGGCTCTCAGACCTATCTTCCCCACTCTCCTCACTGTGCTGGGGCGCTGAACGCTGCGCAGCTGAAGAAAGCGGCTGTTGGATATATTGATTCTGTGGAAGAGCCAGAATTATTGGATCTTGCAGAGTTGCTTATATTCCCATTAAAACGAGGCAAAGCCAATAAGGTCAGTGGAAGTATAGTATTTCATGCAGTCAAAAGTGACAGTTATGCTCTATTTAAAACAACTCTGAAGATGCGATAGGTCAAAAGGACAGCACATCTGGTCCAGCTAGAGAAAGTATATTTCTTTTCTGAATGGCATGAAATTAACATTTTGAGTATCTACTACTATCTGTACCTCTACCAATGTTGGGGAAGAGACAAGTATTCTTCCTCGGAGAAGAATACAAGTATTCACTGGCACTTACTGAGTGCTTTTGCTATAACACAGTCTGTGGGAGACAGAAAAAGGTAAGTAGCATACCTCCAGTCCTAAGAAAGACAAGTTTAATTCATTAAAAGCAATTTAAAAATAGCTACTAGAAAACAACAGAAGAGAGTTTTCAATGACTAGGTACTGTGCAATTCTACTGTAAGCTGGTGTCAGCAGGAAAGGCTTCGTGTAAGAGGTGGACTTAGACTGGGTCCGCCTCACTATGGCTCTTTCTTCTTGTCTAAGGGAAGCCTTAGTGAGTGCAGAACTATGTTTCTGAAACAGGAAATAAATGTGCATCTTTCTTCTCTCCTACACAGAATATATTAAAATTCCCTTCACTGAAGTCCTCTTGATGGAAAAAAACAGAACAAAACAGGAAGTGTTGCTTGAAGTGGTGGGAACAAACTCATCTCCAGCTCAGAAACAGGTGCAACCTGTGAGCTCTAAGCCCTGGAAAGAATGAAATGCTCAAGAGGCCAGAAGAAGGGGAAACACGCTCTAGACTTCCTCCAGCTTGCAAAGGCTCAGCAGACCCTGCTGCAAATTATCTGCTGTGTTTAATAAGCGTACCAAGTGCAAATGTGCTAAACACGTATATGTAGCAAAGTCATAATCACTAGGTTCAATGTCAAGCACCATTTAAATTCACTGATGAAATCAATTTGATGATAGTAAATCTTTTTCATTAGAAACACGATCTGAATGAATAAGCAAATGTTAGGGGAAAACTGTATGCTTTACTCTTCCGTTTTAGAAAACGAAGTCTATTCGTTATATTAATTCCAATAAAGCTTCAACGACTTTTCTTTGCAAGGGATCTAGTGCAATTTAACAATTTTCTCATTTAAAGTAAAACAATATCCTCCCCCCCACCCCTGTAGAGCTGGGGTAGTGGATTTATCTATGGATGGAATGGGCTTCCTGTACAAAGTGTGCGTGATAGTAGTAAGGGTTTATTCTTGGTGCGAGAGCCCATGCCAGATACCACAGCTCTGTTCAGGATGCGACTTCAGAGTCTGCATGATGCCCAGGAAGTTTCTGATGTCACCCTGTTACATTCTGAGCCAAAGGTGGGCTGACTTGTAGGGGCTCACGAGAGCCAACTGTTAATATTCAGAACTTCTGTGAGACAGTTGTTAAAATGCTGCTAGTCTGAAGTCAGCCATAGCTGAAGTTTTTAAACCATAGAAATTGGCAAATGATACAAGCCAGGGTTCCTTTTGTTTTTCTAGAGAACAAGTCTAACAATGTACCATCTGGAGATAGCATAAGGAAAGGTGAAGAAAGCTGTCCTGCACATTCTGAGAATGTTATTAGCCTATCCAGAAGAGGCCAAATCAGAATTAAGAATGTAAATAAAAACGATACAGATAATGTTACACTGTTTACTGTAAAGTATTTGTATCCTTGGTTCTCTATTACAAATAATACAAACCAATTTCATGGAGAGGTTACCAAGTCATTGTTTTCCATGTGTTTAATGATTTTTGAAAAGGTATTTCTCCCAAATATTTATAGAGTAGATATTATATTACCTATCTTATGACTAGGAACTCAGACTCAAAGAACTTGGTCACAACCACATGTGCTGGAGCCAGGACTGAACTGGGGCAGCCCAACCCTACAGGCCTTGTTCTCTTCATGCCGTCCTGGTTCCATCACTACAACTGGGGTTCAGTCTCGCATCCTCCAAACACTCAGTGAAGCCCATGTTTCCTAGTGCAGCCAGGATGAGCACTGCAATGCCAGACAAAGTTCAACTTCTCCACTTCCGGGTCCTCTTCCACATCCAAGTTGTCATTAGCAACAAAAGCTTGTATATAAAATAAATGAGGCAGGGAGAAAAAACTTGACTATCTCCCTCCCTTTCCTTCCTTCCTGAAGAGCAGACTAACCCCAGTGTTTGGAAATTATCTCTTTGCAGCTTCAGAGACCAGTAATTAGCCCTGACTGCTCTCTGCATAGCCATGAGGAAAGCGCTAATCATTGCACTTACATTTGCTAATGTAATCATTCTTGATTTAACAGACATTCATATCACCCTTTCTCTGGATTATACAGCCTTAGGAAACAAGAAACAAACATTAAAAAGAAAAGAACATTAACGCCCCACATACAACACACTTCTTTAGTTGCTGCACTTGACCTGTGTAGCCTTTTGAGAAGTTGTTTGGGAAGTCAGGACGGACGCAGAGGGTGGGCAGGAGACTTCGTGTGGTCTCCCTCGCCCTCAGCCCAGAGCCTATCCACAGAAAGTCACTGGTTATAGCACAGAAAAGCACTTTGGCCAGTGCCTGTCTTCTCTCACATGAATTTGAGATTCAAACCTAAAAACTAAAACAATACCTGGTAGATCAGGTGTAGAAAAGAGGAATGCTCTCTGGTGGCACTGAAGTGTCCTGACAAATTTGATGCCCAGTGGGCTCAGCACCAATGACACAGAGCTTTTTTCTTAAGAGATCAATCAGGACTATTCACCTGAGTTGATAGACCTGCCTTAGTCGCTGTGACCCATTCCATTGGGATAAAGAAATTCCTCTTTTATGTGAGCATTTAGCTGTTAACTAAAGCCTCAGTGGGAAGGATACTTAGGGATGACAGGAGACACCAGTGCTTCTATCTCTCTAAAATACAAAGAATATTTTCTATACTAGAGCTACTTTGAAAATGAAATTATCCTTCAAACCTCACAATTAAGTCCATGTAGAAGAATGCATTGAGGGCATGAGGACTAATGCATAGTTCTCACTACATTTCAAAAGAACCCATACTTAAAAATCAATTGGCCTCAATACACTTGACTACTCTAACCACTTGTAGATACCAAATATGAAACTTCATACTTTAAAATAATTCACAATGTTTGGATCTGCTGTGAGTTACTCAAATCATGACCAGAGAGGGAATGGTTACAGCATTTTGTTTTAGGGACCTAAGGTAGGAAAGAAGTTCCCCAAATTACCTTCGGACAAAAGTATAGTTTCTTTGTTTTTGTGCTCATTTTGCATATTCTTAGTACAATTCTATATTCAATTATTTACATTCATCAGAACAATGTGAAACATTTAAATGGCATTCAGTAAATATGTGAATAAATGAGACCCTCATAAAACCTTAAGGAAAACTACGAATAAAAGGCACCTAAGTTATGGCCATCACCATCACAGGGAAGCGTGAAACAGGATCTGTGCATCTACCATGTTTAACTTCCCATTCATTATTACATCAACAAAATCTATTGAGTCCTACTGTTTGCGTGATAATGACCTGGATCCTGGGTGCTACATCAGTGAATAAAACAGTAAATGATCTCTCCTGGCCTGGAGCTTATATGTTAGCAATGAGAAAATATATAATACATGACAAACATAAATAAGTTATATAGAATATTGGATAGTGATATTTGCTGAGAAAAAAGGAAACCATAGAGCAAGATAAAAAGGAGCTGGGTTGCTAGAGGGGCTATTGCATTTTGAACAAAGAGTACTAGTAGAGGCCAAATTGAAAGGCAACATCCGAGCAATCCTTCAAAGGAAGTGGATATGTGAGAGATCTGGGCAGTGGGAATGGTCAGCAGAGGTCAGGGATTAAATTGCTCTTGTCATGTTCAAGAAACAGTGAAGAGACCAAGTGGATATAGTAGAGTAAAGGGGGGGGGGGAGATTTGAGGTCAGGGAGGTGATAAGGTTGGGGGATTCAAGTCAGCAGATCATATAGGGCTGCGGGCCACTGTAAAAACATTTTTTTAAAACTGAAATGAGAAGTCACAGCAATGATTTGCACAGAAGATGATACAATTTAATCTATTTAGGAAGATCACACTTCGATGTTGATAATAGACTATAGGCAAGTATAGAAACAGGTAGGTCATTAAGGTAGCTATAGCAGTAATCCAGATGAGATGTGGAGGTGTGGAAAACAGAGTGGTCTCAAAGAAGGTAGTGAGAAGCGGTCAGACTGGGGATGTTCTGCATTAGAGCAAACAGTATTTCCTGGTATAGGGTGTGAGAGAAAAGGGAGAATATAGGGTGGCTCAGGATTTTTGGAAAGACAGTTGTATGGATGAGATGAGTTCCCGAGTGGGGATGGGGAGAAGAAGAGTGAGGATATTGGAACAGGGATCTCTGGTGTCTGTGAGAAGTCCTGTCTCCAGTACAGAGAGTACAGCTACCCAATGAGTTGAGCCCAAGCTTCTCAAGATCAGCTGCCCAATGACCTGACCGAGGACAGCAGGTATATAAGAGAACACCCAATTCCTAGAAGATTCAGGACTCTTCTGACAGGCAACTTTGACTCTAAGATTCCCATTCAGCTCTGCCAAAACTTTCTTAGAACTGCATTAGAATCTGAGGCTTGTCCTAGCCAATATTCCTTCCCTCCCTCCTCCACAGGAGGCTGCATTTCAATATGAAGGTTCTCACAACATTTTCCAGATCCCTCTTTTTTTCCTTCATTATTATATTTTCCAAAAAAACCTCCTGCAATTCTGATTCCATCTTGTCAAAAGTTTCTCAGAGAACAAGAAGTAACTCAGGATATTAGGATGAATGGATAAGAGAGAAGGTGCTCACTGAAGAAAACAAGATGCATAAGACTGATTTCATGGAGGAGTTGCAGCTGTTGGTCATTGTAATGTCTAGGATGTGTCCATGGAAAGAGAGGATGAGGATAGGGTGAAGACAAGACCATTGCTAGAAGATAAGTCAAAAACTTGAGAAGGGCCAGGGTACTGAACGATTCATATTTATGTGTTCTGAAATTGCAAATAATTAACACCATGAGCCAACAGCTAAAATAATCAGAAATAAGGAAAGAAAGATATCAGATCAGTACATGAAACCACAATGAAGGGTGAAGGGTGATGTAATCTAATGGCATGCCATTCCAAGCCAGCATGTTTGTCAGGTGAGGGGAGCAATGAAGGAGAATGGTCTGATGTGACAACAGGCAATGAAGAGGTTACCATCTCTGTCCCAATTACAGAAAGGCAGGGGAGAACAGCTACCATACCTTGAAAGGGCCTCAAAGGAAGTAGCATCTGGGAGTGAACCAGTTTCATTGTGAGTTCTCAAATTTTACATCACCCAGTGTCCCCTCCCCCTGGTCCATTTGACAGTCTAGAAACTGGGGCAGAGGTGCTACCTGTATCTAGTGGATGAAAGTCAGAAACACTGTGGAATGTCCCACAGTGCACAGGACAGCCTCCTACAACAAAGAATTGTATGGCCCAAAATGTCAATAGTGTTGATGTTAAGAAACCTGCATTAGAAAAACAGGTAAAAAAATAAAAAGTTCAGTAGACAGAAGACATTGCCAGTTCTGGATTATGAATTCCTGAAGGCACAAAGGGAGAGGTCTGGACTGGGGAAGACTGGAAGAAGGAGACAGAGTGGGCCATGTGCAGACCCTTCTGAGAACTAGTTTTGAGATGATAGATGACCTGGCTTTTTGTGATAATTGATATAAAATGAGATAGTGTATGTGCTCTGGAGTGGGCTGCAGAGGTGAGCTTCTGTGGCTCCCTCTTCGCTCCTGATGGTGACAGTTGGATGCAGTGGAGGTATGCACTGTGGTCTCAGTCCCAGTGCACTGAATTCATCTGTACCCTTGCCTGGAAAGGACACGCACATAGCAAATGCATGTGTGGCATCCTGGCTCATTTTGACATTTCACCCTTTCCCTACTTTCTGGGTCCTTCTTTACAATAGAAATCCCTACTAGTCTTTATATTTGCTCAGGAGCCTGACCAGAAGTGAGCAGCACACCTGATAAAAGCTCACTACCTTTCTGTCCCCGGCTAACATGCACGTGCATGCGGGGACACACACACACACACACACACACACACACACACACACACAATGTCCCTACCAAAACATGACTACTAGCCATTTTATCACCTCAGAGTTCCTATAAATTAATGATTGTGTTAACTACTACTCCTATATTAACATGTTAAACCTACTAAAAGACAATGGATATGAACAATGAACTTCTATAGTTTAGGGAATCATTACTATTGCGATTTCAGATATGGAGGAAGAACTACTGTCGATGAACATATTCATACTACCCAGGTGGTGAACTCTGCTCAGAAAGAGCCCTAAGGAAGGTAAGGATCTTTATTAAGACAGCCACTTACCTCCCTGTGGCTGAAAGACTTCACAAAGACAAATCCTAGAAGACATTACTCAGATTCACAATGAGAAGAGTTGTATCACCTACATCACACTCAAGGCTTCCGTTCCTATGGAGCCTTCCACAATTAGAAGCCATTGCGTCTGTGGCTTGGTTTGAGTGTCTGCTTTGCCATCTGGTCCTAATGTGGTGCATGATGTTTCCTCACCTGGAAACACACTCTCTTAACCAGTTTCCTGAGCTCCTTCTCTTCCTGCTCCTCCGCCAGCTGGATTAGACATCTCCACTCTCTGCTCCCAAAGCACCCAATGCATTTCTTGTGCTACATGCTTCTTCTTTTACCATTTTCTCTAACTTTGTTGAAATTCTGGTTTTGCTTACTACTACTTTCCTCAAACACAATTTGAGTGCCATAGCAGCAGGGACCACAGGTGATGCTGATGAACCTGGCACAAAAATGCTTGCTGAATTAGTGAGTAGGTGAATGGATAGATGGATGGCTAAAAGGGTGATGAGTGAACAACCAGCTCCTGTAGAAGGCTTATGGGGCTCTAACAGTGATGCTGTTTTGTCAAAGACCCTGAACTACTAGAGTTTTGAATTATCCTTGTATTGGTTTTTCTCATCTTTTACTGGCATATGATCAATTCTCACCGCTGACCACAACACCTGTTTGTATCCTAACTCTTTATGTCTGTTCTGCTGTGAGATGGGGATCCTCTGGCTACTGAAGGCTGTGATAAAGTTAAGTAAATTTAAGTGCAAGTGGTAGGCTTTGCGTTAAGACTTGGAAAACACTTCATGAAAGATCATGGGCTCTTCAGGGCATGTAGTTTTTATAAGTTCTTCTTGTCTCTCAGAAGTCATCTTGCTTCTAGTACAGTGCTCATCTGTTCTCTTGATGGTTAAGGTCATGAGATAAAGGGAACAATCACAATCACACGTGTGCTGGTTTTAGATGAAAATGCAACTGTCCTGTTATAGTGATATGACCTACTTCCAAACTTCACTAAATACTCCAAAGTGCCTCATACATTCCCCTCTGCAATCTTTGAAGTGGTCAATAAAAGCTCCTCACCACAAGTATGTTACAACACAGCTCCCATTTGGTCACAACAACTTAGTATATAATAAAAGTTCCTTGCTGTCCAATAGCTTATTTTTCTTTCTCTCTCTTTTTTTTAATCTTTTACCATAAGGCAAGCTAGTTGGTCAAAATACAACTTTTAAAGGCAAGAGTCTAATTCCACTTCCAGTTTTAGCCCTTAACTAGATGAACAGTCATTGAGGGGGGAAAAATCTTTTAACTTTGAGATTCAGCTGCCTCATCTATAAAAATGATGGAAATTCTAATATACAACTCCCAGGATTTCGATGAGAACAAAATGACCCATAGACTAAAGCACTGTAAGCTATGGACACTCTTCATTTTCAATGTTAGAGCTGAAGGAGAAGACAGCACGATGTGGGAGTTACCTGGATGCAGAGAAAACAGAGGAGGAAAAAGCTTACGGCAGGGGAATATGAGGAAACAGAAGACATGTATTCCAAACTCAAGAATTATACAATCTATTTACAGAAACAAGCTTTTTATATAAGAAACAATTAGTGAACATGACCAAACAATATGTATAATCATCTGAGTAATTATGTGGTACAGAATATTAACCACTTTAGGACTTCGCAGAAGGAAGACATATGCGAACTGAATAAATTTAGAAAAGCATCGTAGAATTACACCCTTAATATTCTCAATCTTAAAGGACTCCTGAGCCATCTCCAGTTCCAACACCATCCTTTTAGGGATGAAGGACCCAAGAGTTCATCCCAATCTCTTCAAGCAGAACACAATCCTCAAGAATTCAATGGTTCTGTCTTCCAGGAAGGAGCTTATAATCTTGTCTGGTGTTCCAATTTATGTGGCTGTTGCCAGGGGGACACCTCTACATCGCTGGGCTCTGGTGGCCAGCAGGGTTTATGCTAACAGGTGCCACAGTACTGTTACCAATGGAGAGAGAGTTCTTAAACCGCGATATGCCCAGAGCACAGCAAGAGGCAACAGACCCAGAAGCACAGTCTTTCTGTGAAGGTGGCCCTTTGCTTACGAACAGGGCTGCAGCCTGAGAGGCAGACTTCTAATTACACACTCATTTCAGGTCTGATTGTAAACCTGTCCCGAGACCTCAGAGGGCAGGTGCTGTCTTCACACTCTCCCTCTGCTACACTCTAGAGAGCTGGCATCCACCAGAGTCCTTGTAAGTGTCTGGTGCTCCAGTGTCTACATCTGTTGACCTAATATTTGTGGCTGCTGCCCAGGGGATATCCCTTGATCATCTGCCTCTGGTAACTAGAGGGGTTTGGGTTCCTGGGCCCATGGGGCTGTAACAATTGAAGAGATCATTCTTCGCAGGCTACCACCCATGTGGCCCTATACAGACAGCAGATGAACTACACCAGCAGCCTTTCTGTAAAAGGTCAACCTACTTGTCCCAGAGCGTCCGCTTTAGAGGCAGGCTTCCAGTTTGGCACACAGCTAGGAGCTTCAAAGGTGCTCTCAGAAAACATCGCTCAGAAGACGCTATCCTTGGAGCACCCCTCCATCTTGCTGCAGCTCAGCTCACCTGTATCTCCCAGAAAGGTACTTACATACCTGTCTGGAGCCCTTGTGTTTGCAACTGCCACCCAGGGGAGAACTTCAGATCACCAGGCTCTGGGAACAAGTGGGGTTTATGCTTGTGGTCCTTCAGGACTGTGCATATTTGCACAAAAGCCCTTGTGCCTCAGCAAAAGGTGATCTTTCTTCATCTCCCTCTACCTAAGTGTTCAAATGTGCAATGCTCTACGTGGGGCAAGACATTTCCCCCTGACTTCACGACAATCACTTTGTGCTCTGGAGCCTGGGATTCAATTACCCGTATCATTGTCTTGGCCTGCATAGCTACAACCATTATCAATGATCATAAAATTCCTTACTTCTTTGATATAAATTCAGTCACAGTTATGCAGTTCCAATCATGCATCAACCAGTACATTAAAATATTTTCTCAAGCTCCTGGGGAATAAATGTCCTCTAAAATGTTTGCATTCCATGTAAGACAAATTTCAAAAACTAATTGCGAAACATATGTAACCCTTCAAGAGCCTAGCTGTTACCCAAATTAAAAAAAAAATGCTTTGGAGAAAATAAGATGACTTTAAATAATAACTTATTTTCTTGACTGCGTATTTGGCTATGCCTCTATTTGGGGGGATATGTGTTCATTATTTTTAAAACACTCTTCTGAATTAGCAGTAGATCTTTCTATTAACACATGGGAACTCTGCCCTGAGAGAGATCACAGGACATATCAAATTTGAGCCGATACAGCAAGAACTGTATTTCCCCTGCTGGTGTGATCAAGAGATCGCAGGCTCCCCTGAGGAACCCCGTGAAGCCTTTCTTTAAGCCTCAGAAAAGGAACTTCCCCAGTGAAACTCCTTGAAGACCCCGGCACCTGGCACCCCTCTCCATAGTATTCTGCTCCTTCACTTCTACCTTTCAAATGTCATGTACATTTCTCCTCTTCCTAACCTGGAACCATACAGAGAAGAAGATTCATGGAAATACTGTTCCCTCTTAGCTAAGCTGACAAAGCTACTCCTTAAAGCACTTTATTGGGCCAGTCGAGGCCAGCCAGGGCCAGCCAGGCAGCTACACCTTGAAGATGAAAAGCTGAATGCCTACTAGCTCTGGAAGAGGTGACCCTCAGTAAAAGGTGGTTGACAGACATAAAAAAAAGATACATTCCAAAGTGATGTGTTCTGTGGGAGGACAAACAAGGAACACTAGCACTTTTTCATTCCCCCTATTTAATACAAAATAAATTAATGAGCATATTCACTGGACCCAAAGAACTTTGTGCCACATTCTAAGTTTTGGAAAGTCACTGTGTTCTGAAGAGTCTTCGTCTGTCATATTTCTTCTGCCTGTTTTTCTCGGATTCACATCGCTGCCACCTTAGAACTCCCATCCATTACTTTATTTATGGTCAACCTATGTGTCCGCCTGACTGGTTTACGGTCCTCAGTCTCCCATTGCGATCTAGACTGGCCCACTGTACTCTCACCTTGTCATTTTTCTTCTCAAAACCCATCAATAACCCACTTTTCCAGCCCCCACTCTCCATCTACGAGAAAACTGTGCTTACTACACTAAGGGCCCTTTTCAACTTTCTTCCCACAACTCCACTATATTTAAAAATCTTCACTTGGATAGGTGGCAAAGAGTCAGATCTCACTAAGTGTAGCTAGGACAATACAAAAGATAGAGTCTGCCTCTGCAGGAAGGGTCCGACAAGCTCTGTAAGTTAAATAGCGCATAGGTCAGTTTCTCTAGTTGTTGACACAGCCCACGTGATCAAGTGGGCTGCACAAGTTCAGGCAGGTCAGTGGGATCCATAGAAGTGTATTCATTCAAAAAGAGTGAAGGAAGAAAAGCAGCTCTCAGAAGGCAGAGTCCAGAGTCCACATGGTCAGATTGACAAAGATACTGGCACGGAAGTGCAGAGTCAAACCCTGAGAGGGTTAGTGCTCATTTTTCTCTCCTATATTTTTCACATTTGACATGGGATAGATAGCCCTGATTATACGGTTACAATAGACAGAACCAACTGGAAAAATGAAGGTCCTGCCACAGACCAAGTGACGGGCACAACCAGGACGATCGTGGGTCTCAGTTGCCTGGGGCCATCATAGTTTGAGCCTGTGGTCCATGTGTCACATACAGTTAACACCCCCTTTTATTCTCAGAAGTGGCCCTACTTGGAAAATAAATTCTATGTTAATGTTACACTTAGGCAAAGAAACTTAGGATCTCAGCTCCTGCAAGACTGAACTACTTATGCACATCCCACTTTCAAACTGATTCACATGAACCTGAACTTCCCTTCCTAATTTTCTTTATCTTCCTGGCGATTCACATCTTTCATGTTCCAATTTATGTTACTGCTCCTCAGTGAAGTTCTATAATGTTGCTAATCTGGGATCTGAGTGCTATTGCTGGCTTTGTCACCACTGTGTGACCTTAATGTAAATTACTTAATTGTATTATCAGTTTCTTCATCTTTTAAATAGACCTAACAGATATCTACAACATGAGTTTATTGTGAAAATTAAAATGGGTTAATATATGTAAAGTGTTCAGAATAGTGCATGAATATAATATGTTGGATAACGTCTGCTAACTTTATCAGCAGCAGTATCTCTGATGATCTCTCTCTACCTGAACCCACACAGCATTCTCATTTGGCACTTGAAATGTTAGTTAAATCTTTATTTGTGGCTACTTTGTTGTCAATTAATTATAATCCTAATGACAGGGGCTATGTCTTATTTTTGCATCCCCCAAGTGCCAATCACAATGCTTCGTAGAGAGTTAATAGCTCAGTAAACAAAGATGATTCTCTTTAAGATAATCATCCAAAAATAACCTGCCATATTTAAATAGAGCCCATGGCAAAATAAGAACTTAATTTCATATGTGGGGTTGTCTCTATCTTGAGAATAAATTCCTTACAGATTGGGATACAGGGTGTAGATGTGAAGGAGATCATCAGACCATGAACTAACTCCTAGCAAACCAAATGAAAGCAGGTGGTTTTGTTGTTTAAAGAAAATGTTTAAAGAATAAGTTGTCTTATTGATTTTTGGTCTATTTCTTTTAAATGTGGTTTCTGTCTTTGGATAATAAAGTGTTTTGCCTGTTTTTTATATAGGTTCCATGGAATAAAAATGTATAACTTTATTAAATGTACAGGAACTGGTACCACCCTCGGCATCATGCTAGGAAAGGTATAGAATGAGGCTTAAAAACACAAAAGATATATCCCTATCTTTGAGGGATGTACAATCTGAAGAAAAGAAATGAAAAATACAGCTTATATACACATCAAACTGCAAGTAATAAAACCATGGCAACATGAACATTAAAAAAATATGAATGAAAAAGGTACATACAATCTTAGTTCCAGGGATATTACAGGTAAATGAAAAGTTCTTATTCTTATTTTCTGTGTTATCTAATTTATTCTCAATCACATATCTTTTGAATCACATAATTCAAAAGATAAAAATAATCACAATTATTTTTATCTTTTGAATTAGAACACAAACCTATCAAGAACAAAAATGGGATATTTTCCTTTCTTTTAATTTCCAAAGAAAAACAAACTCTAATCAATCAGTATTGGAAATTAGTTTAAAAATTACTACATTTAGGATGAAGTCAAGATTCTTTCTAGTGTTTTAAAATGTTAATATCAATACAGAGTAACTTTTACTGTCCTTGAAGAAAGGAGAACAGCTGGTGTTTCCTCACCACAAGGGAATCTGATTGTTTTTGTATTTATTAAGTTAATAAAGAGCAAAAGTTGCAATCTCTAATTAAATATTACAAGTTGAATATAAACTCAAATTTGATTTCCCATACACTCATATAATAAGTAAACATATCTCCTACAATAAATAGAAAAACAAGCCCAATAGTCTCAGAGTTAAAGGTTATATAACCATATATCACTATGATTAAAATAGAATCTACAGAACTTCTCTGAGGAAGAGGCTGCTTGAACCCACATATGTTATCTTTCTTCCTCACAAAACACTGCTGAAACCAGAGTGAAGAGGTCCATATTTAAGACATAAACCCCAGAAAGATAAGTTCTAAGCCAGCAATGGAAAGAGCCAATCAATAACCAACCTGATTTACTTTGCCCAGAAATGGTGGCATCAGCTATCTCTAAAAGTTAGGATGGTGTCACAGGATGTTTATAGAGCAGTTACCTCATTCAATCTCTTCATCATTGGGGAATTTTATCTCCCCAAACCAACAGAACACAGGATTTTTAATATCTCAAGACAAACAGAGGGACTCTGGATGGGGGGCTGGTAGGCCCAGTTAAGAGACTATAATGAAAATGGGAGACGAAGGATTAATCAAATGTATGCATATCTTAATTTCAAAAACTGAATTATTTTATGATTGTTTATTAATTTAATTTTTTGGGGGGAGGGGGTAAAGTGTTCATATGAGAGACCCAATCCATACAAAATATGTGGAGTGTAGACATGTCAGGGGAAATCTCGGTAGTGAATAGCTTGGCACATATCAGCCACTTCTGATGGGCACGGGTAGCCTGAAGCCACTCAGTGAATAAAGTGGTGTAGCTGCCAACATCTCAGATTTACTAGAAAACATTGTTTTCCAAATTAGTGTGTCAATTGAAAATTTACAAAAAGTGCCAAAATCTCTTCCTTACCCCCATATTTTCTAAAGAATATAATTTCAGTTATATACCAATATCTATGTCCATGTCTATCTGTCTATCTATCTATCTATCTATCTATCTATCTATCTATCTATCTATCTACCTACCATCTACCTACCTACCTAGGTATCTAGATATTTTACTAAAGTGCTGAACATGAGCTATTATTTCATTGTAATTGGTAAGGCTCTTTAACAATGAACATGAACAGCAAAGTGCATGACTCAGAAAGGTAAAAGTTCAACAAATTTCCTCAACTGGACACATTTTTGTAATCAATTCCCAATCATGGAAAATAAAATTACATTACCACCATGCAGATTCCTTCTTCAGTCTCCGTCTCCACACGCTGCTCTCCTTCTACTACCCTCACTTATAACTCTATAAGCTGATTCTGAACATAATAGAAGTGGAATCATATTTTCTTTCAAGTCTGGACTTTTCACTCAGTGTGATTGGTGAAATTCCTCCATTGCATTGCTTGTAGCTATAGTTGGTAGGATTTCATATTACTCAGCCATAAAAAACAATAAAATATTACCATTTGTTACAACATGGATGGACCTAGAGGATACTGTGTTAAATGAAATAGGTCACACAGAGAAAGACAAACACTATATGATTTCACTGATATGTGAAACCCAAAAAACAAAATAAACAAACAAAACAGAGATAGACTCAATAGATACAGAGAACAAAAAACTGCATTTAAATGGAAATCAAGGTAGATTTTTGAAGAAATTGCTCTACATTTCAGGATATTTTCTCCTAAGAATTTGAAACTGGCTCATGCAATCAGCCACCCAGCGTCACTACTAAAAGGTAAATGTTAAGGGTATTTTAGAAAAGCTACAAGTTCAGACTACATTTAGAAAAGCTACATTTGTAACTACAATGGTAGCGAAGAACCAATTGCTGTTCTCTCCTGCTAACTCTGTCATGTCTTCTCAGTGCAGCACACAAACAGACATACACACCTGATGTCAAACGGGAAAAAGCTAAGAGAGGGGGAAACAAGAAGGTTATGATGAAAAACAAAGATCAATTTAAAAAATATGCAGGAGACTGATGGAAGGAAAAATTTTCCTAACCTAAGTTTAATGAGGTTTTCTTAATAGCTTAGCCTTTAGAACATCTCTTCTAAGGTCCTAAATACACAGTCTGAAGACTATTTTTATTTAATTCTTCAAATTAGTTTTGTTTACCATTAAACTTAAAATACATTCTCAATCAGGAATCTGTTCAAGTTATATAAGAAAGTCCTACTTTTAATGTTGTACTGTTTGGGCCAAATTGAGCCATTGATGAACTGTTGAAGAGCATAGAACATTAATATGCAGTCATGAGAAATTACATCTATTCTACAAATGTTGGATCATTTTATCTGCATGTTTTGAAGAAAGATGAGAGAATCTTTTCCCCAGATTCTACCTGTCTTTACAAATACTGAGGTCTACTGTAAGTCCTTTGAGAGTAATAACGATGCATTGTACTTAACATCCAAACAGCAGGAAGGAAACAAAGGCCAACTACTCTGGTTACACACATACTATATAATAGCTGCACAACACTCCTGACACACAGACATAACTCCTGCTTAAAATCATTCACACAAGAAACGTACCACCTCACACACAGAGCCATGCAGTCCATGTTTGGGCATCCCAGTAATTAGAGCAGTCTTTCTAAACTTTATCAGCACAATATCAAAGGCAGTGCTTCTAAGGAAAAGATGGCTAAATGTGACTACCTTTAATAAAAATAATTTTTAAAAATATCCTTATATGGTATTGGTAAGAATAGGCTAGATTATGCTGCAGTATTAAACATCTCTCAGATCTTTGTACTTCAACACACAAATGTTTATTTTGTGTTTTGTAGATGGGAGTGGCACTCATTTTATTCACTTGGGGGTGCAGACTGACATAGTCTCCATCCCTATATGTGCTGCCATGATCAGCACAAAAGAGGAAACTGTGCACTTGCTCTAGAGCATTTACCCAGAAATGACCGAATCTCTACTGCTCACGTTATTGGCTCAAGCAAGTCATATGTGTTTAACTTCAAAGAGGACAGGAAAGTGCAGAGAGCTAAAAGTCAGGGAAGCAAGACTTATCACTGTCTTTCTGTGAAAAATGCAAAATATTACAGACAACATGAAATGACAGAGGACAATATGGGTTAAAACACTCAAAAATATATGTGTCACAAAGATCTGCTGTCTTTTCTGTGTAGTAAACCTTTAGAACTCATTAAAAAAGAATGTTACCTCCAATATATAAATGAATAAAGGGCATGGAAAGGTAATATCCAAAAGCAGTGATATAATTTTTATTAGACACAGCCAAATGCTCAACCTAGTGAGGTTAATGAAAGATTACTACTTATAATAATAACATCTAACACTTATCGAACGATTACATTGTGTCAGGCATTGTTCTTACAATGCATATACATTATCTGAATGTTTCCCAATCTTGTTATAAAATAAGTACCATTTATTAATCCCACGTTAGAGATAAGGTTAAGAGATATTAAACTTCCTGAGGTCATACAGTTTACAATTAGGAATTGGGTTACAAATCCACTGTCTGATTCCAAGATAAGTACTAACCTTTAAATCATATTACTTAAATACACTGCTCACAAAAATTAGGGGATATTTCAAAATGAATCTGAAGCAATAAAATATTCCCTAATTTTTGTGAGCAGTATATGAATGAAAACTGTATTATAAATTTCACTAATAAATATTTTTAGCTACAACGTCAGCACTTACAAAAGTATGAAATCTAATGGAGGTACAAATTATTAAAGTCATTTTAGAGGCAATTTAAATTGTGCATATCTAAAAAAAAATTCAACTTGCATACTTTTTGACTCATCAATTCTACTTATAGTAATCTACTTTAGGAAAATAATCATAGTTAGAAGCAAAGACATTAATGATGGCCAATCCTGTAAAGAGGGGCAACAGAGCTCCTGTTCTCGTGACACCTGCAATCTTGTAGTAACATTGAAAACAGAAAAACTGCCCTCTTCACTTACAAAGGCTCAGGCACGGAAAGTATCCCGCAAACCACACCTGTTGCTAGCTACTGAATTCAACTGGATTTCTGTTACTAAAAATATAATAAACTCATTTACTTTTTTGGTGTGATCTGCTCACAGTTTTCTGACAATTACCATATACTATATAAGAGTTTCACCATTGCCCTGATTCCATCAACATTTACTGAACACACTGTGTAAATTACTGGAGGAGGAGGGGAGGGCAGGGAAATACAAGGGGGAGAGGGATAAATTATAGGTCCCCTTTTGAAAGTGCTTAGCCTAATGGAGATGATTCCCATACAAAATGGTAAAATGTTTTGATATATATAAGCCAAGGTAAGAAGAGAAAGAGAAGGCATCTACCCCAACCAAGGAAGACTTCCTGTAGGAAGAGGTGAATAGTTAATTTGAGATAATTAATTGAGAGAAGGATAAATTTGTGTTAGCCAGGTAATAAAGGATAACAGTAATACAAGCCTGGGAAGCAGCATAAACAAAGCCACAGAGGCATGAAGTGACATCTCAGGGACTCACTTTGCCAGATGTTTTTTGGTCTTATTTGTGGGCCTGACTTTGCAACTCTTGTTGTAAACTTTAGAGGAGAAAGAAAATAGGGAACCTTGTACCTTGTTATTTCTAGCCTTCTCATAAGATTGTCATTTAATGAAAAATTATAAAATTGTGTCTCATGACAATTTTTTTTCTTTTTGCCACTTGCCTTAAATTCATTACATCATGCATGTAAATTTGGTATTTGAACTTGCTGTATTTTTTTTTAAGGGAAGACCAAAAATGTGAGGTCATAAATCAAAAGCTATGAGAACCTCTTGTGTGCAGTTAGTGGGCAAAAAACACACAAGGTCCTTTTAAATGTGGATGTTGTTTACTGATATGATGGATGAGCTTTAAGTTCCATTTCTCTGAGCTTTCTTTTTATTATTGATATTAAATGGTTTCAAATGAACCTCATTACTTCCCACTGAGACTCAGTCCAATGGCATGAAGAGGAAAGGCTGCCCAGCCTGGGACAACTTTGCTGGCTTTTTACTAACGGTATCCCGTGAAAACAGTGTCATACTCATCAAGAGCGCATCATTTATAAGAGAGATAACATCGACCTTAAGGAGTCAGAAGAAACATGAAATTATAAAAATGTACTCAATACAACTACAAACTGAGATCATGAAGAGATTCTATACCTGGAGACTAATGACACAGAGAAGACCGTTCTGCAGTCTCACAGGTGTCTTTGTGGAATCATACAGTAGCTTATGCAAAAATTAGCCAGATACTTTTAATTATTTATCCTTTTAATTTTGAGATAATTGCATATTCCTATGCAATTGATAAAAAATGTTATAGAGAGATCCCATGTCCCTTGACCCTGAGGCGCCCAATGTAAACATCTTCCAAATCTACAGCACAAGATCACAACCAAGATATTGTCATTGATGCAGTCCAGATATAGAACATTTCCATTACAAGAAAGATTCCACAACTCCTTCCTTCATGTTCTCCTCCTCATTCTCCTGTCCCCCACTCTATCTTTAATTCAAGGCAGCCACTAATCTGACCTTCATTTCAATAACTTTGTTATTTCAAGAAAGTTCTAAGAACTTTCAATCTGTGGGATTGATATGTTGCCAAAGCATACTTCCCGGGAGGTTCATCCACGTTGATTTTTGTTGTTTAGTGGTATTTTGTGAATGTACCACAGTTTGCATAACCATCTGCTCATCAGAGGACAACTGGGTTGTTTCCAGATTCTGGTTATTTACAAAAAAGCTATGAATACTTTAAGTAGTTATTTTCTGTTAACACATTTTTAAAAATTTCTCTGGAATAAATATCCAGAAGTACAATTGCTGGATATTAATTGCATATTCAGTTTTTTAAGACTTTCAAATTGTTCTCTAGTGTGGTTCTACCATTTGACATTCCCTCCAGAAATGTATGAGTGATAGTTTCTCTATATCCATGTTAGATTTGGTGTTGTCACTATTTTTATTCTAGCCATTCTGATAGGTAGGTATTAGCTTCTTATGATGCTTTTAATCTGCATTTCCCTGATGGGTAATAATATTAAATATCTTTTCTTGTGCTTATTTGTCATGTGTACAGCCTCTTTCGAGAAATGTCTCTTCAAGTCTATTGCCCACTTTCTAGGTGAATGATTTAGTTTCTTACTATTAAAGTTGGAGAGTTTTATAGTCTATACTGATCCTTTATTGGACAGTGTTTTTGCAAATATTTTCTCCCAACTTGAAACTTACTTTAACAGTATTGTTCACAAGCAAAAGTTGTTACTTGATGAAGTCCATATGTCGTTTTCTTTTTATGTGTGATGTCTTTGATGCAAAGTCTAAAGACTCTTTGCTTCACCTTATCCTGAATATTTTTCTCCTATTTTTTAAGAAAGCTTTTATAGTTCTACATTTTATATTTAAATTAGTGATACATTTTGAGGTCTGACGTTAAGACTTTAATTTCTTTCTTGATTATGATGTTCAACTTCTCTAGTACAATTTGTTAAAAAGGCCACTTTTATTCCAATAAATTGCTTTTGCCAGTTTGTCATAAATCAGTTGGGTGTTTTTGTCTGGGTCTGTTTCTGAGTTCTCTAATCTGTTTCATTGAATCATTTCACTATCCTTTCTAAAAGTAGACTTGATGACTAAGAGGTTACTGAGTAGACTAATTCTTTCCACTTTATTCTTTTTCAGAAATGTTTTAGACATTCTAGTTCCTTACATCTCCATTTAAATTTTAGAATATTTTGTTTCTATGTCCCCAAAATATATTTCTGGGATTTTAAAATAAATTGTAGTAAATATTGATATCAATTTTGTAAAAAGAAATTGGAATCTTCACTGTGCTAAGTTTTCCAACCTAAGAACATGATACCATTTATTTAGTTTTCTTTGGTTTCTTTCATCAGCAATTTTTAATATTGAGTATAAAATTCCTGCATTTTTTAGATTTACATCTAACTCTTTTTTTAGTGATTGTAAATAGTATTGTAGTTTTATTATACACATGTTTATTACTATTATATAGAAATAAAATTAATTTTATATATTTATCTTGGGCCCTGGCCGGTTGGCTCAGCGGTAGAGCGTCGGCCTAGCGTGCGGAGGACCTGGGTTCGATTCCCGGCCAGGGCACACAGGAGAAGCACCCATTTGCTTCTCCACCCCTCCGCCGCACTTTCCTCTCTGTCTCTCTCTTCCCCTCCCGCAGCCAAGGCTCCATTGGAGCAAAGATGGCCCGGGCGCTGGGGATGGCTCTGTGGCCTCTGCCCCAGGCGCTAGAGTGGCTCTGGTCGCAATATGGCGACGCCCAGGATGGGCAGAGCATCGCCCCCTGGTGGGCAGAGCATCGCCCCATGGTCGGCGTGCCGGGTGGATCCCGGTCGGGCGCATGCGGGAGTCTGTCTGACTGTCTCTCCCTGTTTCCAGCTTCAGAAAAATGAAAAAAAAAAATATATATATATATTTATCTTGTGTGTTGTAACTTCACTGAGCTCACTTATTCTAGTTGTTCTGCTCTTTCTCTATAGTATCTTCTACATAGAACATCATCTCACCTGTCATTAAAGATATTTTTTATCTATCCTTAATATTATTATGCCATTGATTTATTTTCTGAACTTACTGTAATGGCCAGAACTTCCATTGCTAATTTCAATGAGAGTAGTGAGAAAGACTACCATGTTTTATTCCTGTTTTGGGAGGAAACATTTAGTTTTTCACCCTTAAGCAGAATATTAACTGTGTGTGTGTGTGTGGGGGGGGGGGCGGTTGGAGACTCTTCATTGAGATGAGGAAGTACCCCTCTAGTCCTAGTTCAATGAATTTTATATTATCATGATTGGATGCTTTGTGAAATGCTTTTTCTGTATCAACTGATATAATCTTGTGTTGACATCAGTGTGGATATCTATTAATTATAATTTCTCATTCAGTTTAAAAATTTTTTTTTAATAATGATTGATTTTTTTATTGAAACCTGGGCTTTTGGGTACAGTTGTCCTCCCTTATCCACAGGAAATGTGTTCGAAGAGCACCAGTAAAAGCGTGAAACCACAGATAGTACTAAACTGTATACACAGGGGTAGGCAAAAGTTGGTTTACAGTTGTGAGAATGTAAAAGTTTATTCTTGTATTATTATTTATTTATTATTGTATTATTTATTTGCATTACAACTATAAACCTCCTATTGCCTACCCCTTTGTATTGTTTCTTCTTATACATATAAATATATGATAAAACTTAATTTATAAACTAGGCACAGTAAAAGAGTAACAACAATTACTATTAATAAAATAGAACAATTATAACAATATGAGCTAATAAAAGTTATGTGAATATGGTTTCTCTCGAAATTGCTTATTGTGCCGTAATCACCTTTACGTGTCAGAAGCAATTTATGGCTTCTCTGCGGCAGATTTGAATTGCTTGGATCACTACTCTTGCACTTTGTGGCCACTATTAAGTAACATATGGTTACCTGAACACAAGTACTAGAATATACCTTGACAATTGATCTAGCTGAGATGGCTGTTAAGTGACTCAGGCTGGGCAGCATCTAGAGTGTGGAGACACTGGACAAAGGTGTGATTCACATCCTGAGCAGGGTGGAGTTGGGTAGTGCGAGATTTCTTGTACTACTACTCAGCATGACACAATGTTTAAAACTCATGAAATGTTTATTTCTGGGATTTTTCATTTGATATTTTCGGGCCACAAGTGACCACTGGTAACTGAAACCATGGAAAGCAATACCTTGGACGAGGTAGGAACTACTCTATTATGTTAGGAGACTCTGGTTCTCATTTAAACCTCTGCTCCCCTAGCTTACCAACGTGACTCCAGAGGGAAAGGGTGATATTTCTGTATTAATGTCAGATACGGGTAGAATCCAGGTTCCCCACTAGAGTTCAGTCTGTAACCAATGGTGGAAGGAGTTACCAGCAGTTTGGGGTAGGGATTGGAGTTTTGAGTGCTCATTAAGTCTTTCTTGTTACCAGCAATGTTAGAAGTGAGAGTTTTCCATAGCTGCTGCTGGGCGGAGGTGAGTCAAGTTCAGAGACACCATGTGGTTTCCACTAGTACGGCACGGGGTGCGGGGCATTACCGCCGGCACCCTGCTCAGCCTTCTCCGACACCGGCACCCAGGTGCGAGCGGCTGGGCCGGCTCACTACCTGCTGAGAGCAGAAGTCTAGGTGCCCACTGAGATTTGACTGCCACCCGTAGGGGTGGGACCAGTTTCTCTCTGTGGTATTTGGCTGTACTACAGTGGTTATTGTCTAAATTTTTTCTCTTACTCATTTGCCCCCTTTTCTGATCCTTTTGAATATAAAGAACAGGCTTTGGTTGGGGCTTTATTTTTTTTCCTGTACCCATCACGTGTGCAAGTTGTTATTTTCTTCTGCTCCAAGTCTGAGACATACAAGACAGAAAGAAAACCCAGTGAACTCACCACCATGCCATTCCCTGACTCTCGAAATCCCTACACAACACAAGCCGCTGAGGCCTGCAGGGGAGCTGTCCAGGGGAACAGAATGAGCCAGCAGAGGCTGCAAGAGGCAGACTTTGTAGTGGTCAGACAGCGGGGTGATCCCTGGTTCCCATGGGGCAGTGTCACTGGCTTGTTTGAATAATTTCGCAGCTGGCAGGGAGGTGAAATCCATTAGGTTGAGGGCCAGGTGGAAAGCAGCTGGTCTGACGGACAGAGAATGGGCCGGGAGGGGAGTCTGTGCGGCTGGTGAGCGAGGGGAGCCCATGGGGAGGTCTGGGAGGCCCTTCTCGTTTGATTTCAGATGTTCAGACAGATTATACTGATTCTTAAGTTCTGGGTTTATAGCACAATAATGTCCAGGGGGGTTAGCTGTTCTTCACACAAGGATAGGGAAAGAGACCATCTACTCCATCCTCCTGGAAACAGCAGTGGTCTTTATAATTTAACCACACATTTGCCAATGTATAATTTAACCATACCTTTGTTGTCATCTGCACAAGTACAGCACAGAGCACCTTGATAGAGCCCTATTGCTTTCCCCCTCCAAGAAAATGATATGGTTCAAGTTTACCGAACATTTACCACTTGTTTATGGTAGAACCCACTCCTTGGTTCCGGTGCTTAGTAACCACCTACTTACCCCTCTGATATCTTTCCATTTCTCCCCCCAACCATTGGTAGCTTTATCTTCAGGAGACCAGACAGGCCTGCCCCCTCCCAGCCTGCCCTCTGCAGAACTACAAGTATCTGGGGAATAAGATACTGACGAAGACCAACTGAAAGATCAATCTTAAATGAGGTAAAGTAACTTTGGAATTTCAAGGTAAAAATAAGTTTCAATTTACCAATCAACAACAAAAATCTACCAAAACTTTACAGAGTCCCTCATATTTACATAAAGTGAGGTCTCATGAATGACGAATGGTTTAAACAAGCCACATAAAGGAAATATATAAAGGTAAAAGAAGGGTTTTAGAAATTAATTAACGCCAAAATTATTTAAGGAAGAGTCACTGATGCTGAATCTGCCGGAAGATATGGGTTTCTTTTTCCCCCTATTTATTAATTTCTCTATTTACTTAGCAAAAAAGATATTAATATCTCAACTACTTTATTTAACATGTAAAGTAACATACTCTTCCTTCTAGTGAATGATGATAATATCGAAGCCTGAAGAATAAACAATTCAAGCCTGAACTACATTAACAAGAGAATTATTATTCCTGGAAATTATAAAACCTGGATCTATAAACAATAAGTAGCCAAATTTAATACCTATAATTTCATAAGTGTTAATTTGTTCCCTGAGGCGGGGGAACAGGAAAAAGTGGGGGTAAAAAAGGAAGGGAGGGAAAGAGAGGGAGAATAAAGAGGAAATATCGGGTAGGGATCCCCTATTGTACAGACAGATTTAAATGCAACTGTTTCTATTTGAGTCCTGAGAGCCAAGCGCTATCCTGGTAGGCAGCACATGCTTTAAATGTGTTTTTTTTTTATTATGGACAAATTGTGGGGGGGGATAGTTTTGGCTCTTTGTCTCTGAAATGTTTTGTTTTGTTTTTAGGTCTGATAGATCTGGGGAAATAACAATGTTGCTTTAAGGCATTTTGAGATTTTACCCAATTCTTGATTTTAGCATTAAATTTTATTTTTTTAAGACACCCAAACTTTTCTTACCTCAGTGTAATATATATAGTACCTGATCCTCTGTCAAAGTGCAAAATGTGCAGCCTTAGTTACAGAGATAATAAATACTTTGCAAAGCATATTTTTAGCCATTATTACTGGGTGTCACTTTTACTATAGCTTATAAGATAGAAATATGGCAGGTGTAAGCCACCCTTAATTTACAATGGGGAAACAAACATGGGGAAGTTAAAATGCCAAAGCAGTATAAATGCCTGAATATAGACAAAATGGCAAAACTCCATCCTCCTGACTCCTTGCCTTGAGTTTCCTCCTCTAGAGTTTTAGTTCTTTAAAGAAGAGATAGAGGACGCGAGAAAAGGTCACAGGATTTTGAGAGGCATCCTGGGATGTGTCAATATACATACCAAACTCTGTCTGTAAACCTAATACATGTCTTGCACATATATGTACAACAATTCTCAAAAAGGTGCACTTAAAATTAACTAAATGTAAGTTCACTTTAATATGTTACTGAATTCGTATTATACACGTATATTCCAAAGCAGTAGGAACTAAAAAAAAGGCATCTAAAATTTTGAATGAATGTTGCTTCTTCTTTTTTTAATGTCAAAGAGGGTCTCTGAACTTTAAAAAGCAAGGGAACCACCGCTTTCAATCATATTTTTCTTTAAACAACGGGTCTCATGAATTAGCTACAAATCCCGAAGGAGCAGGCGCAGAATTCTGAGATCTGGGTAGGGGGAGCAGCCTGCCCTCCGCCCTGATATCCTACACGTTGGGCCACATGAAAAGTAAGGACAGACCGGAAAAGGATTGGTGTAAAGCTCTTCACTAAAGCAGTTTCAAAAAAAGGGCATGAAGGGAGTCTTCCTGGCTTGTAGGCATTGTAAGCTGACTTGCTGAATCCTGAATATGCTGGTGAATAAAGTGACCTTTCATTTAAAAATCTGTTTTACAGAAAGTAGAACAAGCAGGCTGCAAACTATACCCATCAATAACAGAAAATCAGCCATAACACTAGCAGTAATAACAATAATGTTAGATTTAACAAGATGCCCCAATAAAACTACAGAAAACCCTGGGACAAGTCTAAATGACCCATTATTATTTTTCACACTACCCCATAGCCCATTTCTCCAATTATGAAAATAATATTTCAATATTAACAACAATGGCTGCATCTTAAACTTAGCGGTGTCATTTAATTTTAGATGTGGGTATTAGCAGAGGATTCAAGCTACCCTGTCTCAAGTGAATTACAGAAAAAGAAAGCAGAGGGGGGCTCCTGCCTGGGCTTTGTGTTGACAGCAATTAGTTTTCACCAAAGAGGAGCAGGACTTTAAATAATTTTGTAGTTTGTGCTAGATCTCTGCTATGTACCATGTGTGCCCTTCCTATTTTTATGGAAACCAGGATCTCATTCTGGTGGCTCCTGCCTGTCAGGGCTGCAGGTGAAGGCCAGATGGGGCCAGACGCACTCTGTGTGAATATTAGCATTTGAAGGGGGTTTTCAGGAGGCCTTGAGTCTTTGGGGACTTAACAGGATAGTCAGATGGCAATAGCCCACCCAGCCTCTAAGTTTTCTTGCCAGGAAATCCAAATCTTTAGGAATTGAGCACTCAGGACCTGGTAGCTGTAGCCTGAGCATTTTGAGGGCAACAAAACTGGGCAAAGGCAGAATAGTGTCCAGTGAGGTTTTAGGTGAAGGGGATCAGAGGAGAAGGTGGGGGCAGGGCAGGATGTCAGAGGCTGTGGCCTCTGCCAGGGTGACTGAAGTTTATTAACAATTATTCCCAGGCCCCCATAGGTCTGTACATGATTTCATATAACACACATGCTGCCCTTGATTAATGGGTGTAACAATATCCCCATCATGGGAAATGCTGGCTTGCAGAAAATCACAGAAAAACACAGTTTGCCAACAAGCTATTTGCAAAACTCTTTTCTGTGTCAGATATTAATGTTAACTATACAGAGAGGAATCAAAGACTAATTAATCCCTGCACTAAAGGAGAAAGGAGACTTAATCCAATTTCCAGTATTTTACAAGCTGTAATCCTTACAAAAGCAAATCTTTCATGAAAAACATCAAAAATTATACACATGAAAAATCTTGAAAAAGACTTTTATAGGAAGAAAAAGGTTACTCTGCTTATATTTCTACCCAATCACTCAAAAGAAGAGGTGTTTCTTGACCTGTACTCCTACCAACAACCTGAGAATCCTATTGAATCTGTTAAGATTCTATCTATTTGAAGCCTTAGACTCACAAATAAGGAATTAAAACATAATCAACTGAAACCAAGATGAGTCTGCATTTGGCATGTTCCAATATAGTTATAAAATCAAATCACTTTATTTCTGTAAGGAAATTCAGTGGTCATAGCAAGAGTTTCTCCTTTTCTTGGCAGGGATAAAAATGAGGGCTGCAGTGTGGCTGCCATTTGAAAATGCCCTGATTCACCTGGGAGTAACTGTCAGGTGATACTTGATGGGTAAAGGCAAGAGGGTGACAGTATATGTGGAGTGCTATGCAAGATGGGCATTTTGCCTTCTAAGTGTATATTTTACTAAAATAAAAACAATACATGCAATGGATACACAGTTTAAACAACTATAAACTGAAGACCCACGAGGAAGTCTAATCATCTTAAAAAGTGGCCATTTCTATGGAAACTCTCACTGTGACCCCTCTCTGATGACCTCCCTCTCTTATTTTATCTTGTGGAAGAAGAGAAAAGAAGTTCTTCTGAATTTTATTTTGATCTTTCCTATTTTTATTTATAGTTTTATTACCTATGTTTTCTTGAATTTACATGAATGATTTCATACTCCAGGTATTCATTAACAACTTCCTTTTTTGTTGTTTTTGAAAGATCATCATATTTTATGTTAACTCATATTGCTACATTAATTTTCCCTGCTGTACAATATTCAAGTATGTGACAGTGTCGTGTTTTATCCATTCTTCTACTCTGAGAACAAACTAAACTTAGTATCTGGGCTGAGAGCTGAGATGACTTCAATCGACACAACTGCTCGCTCCAGCAGAGCCACATGCAGAAAGATAAGACTGCTACCTAATAAATAACTTTACTATTATCTTTTGGAAATTATTGCACTTCATTTTATCCAGACAAATAATTTGCACATTTGGGGGGGGGAATACTCTTTTATAAGAACAAGAGTATATGTGGTGAGCTTATCAGAACAATGTCATTAACATAAGACATTGTATTAATGCAAAAAAAGGCAGGAAAAGATGGGGAAGCATCCAAGAACAGTTGGAACAAATAAGAAAAAACTAGTAAAAGGTAGATTTAAACCCTACAGTATCAATAAAACATTAAATGTAAATTGTCTAAACACTGCAAGTGAATGAGAGCAGTTGTCAAACAGAATAAAAAGCAAGAATTATTTGTCATACAAAATACCAGCTTTCAATATAAGGAATAAATCAGTGAACAGTAAAAGGAAGGGAAATATACAGCATGGAAACATCAATCAAAAGAGCTGGTTACATTAACAAGGCAAAATTCTGTTTCCTTTTTTTTGGTGGGGGGGGGGGTGGTACACACACAGGTGAAGAAGCCACAAAGAACTAGGATGTGTTTGTGAGAATGACGGCACAAGGTCTGCGGCCATCTCCACTTACCGTGAGAAGGAGACGGGCACAGTGGGCTCCAGCTATGGAACCCAGAACATTCAACTGAGCCAGGATGCTGTCAAGGACTTCGACGGTGCTGCCTGTGTCTGCAGCCCTGCCACCTGTGTCTGCGGCCCTGCCGCAGCCCCGTCGTAACCCTAGATGGCTTCCTGTTTGGGCACAAGGCCATCCTGGAGTAGACTTTGCACACACACGCTGCACACGCGCGTGCACAAAAAGAAGACGGTGCTGCGAGAAGCAGCAGGCGCCTGGCGTGCCGGGCAAAAGGAGCTGCAGCGGCTGCAGCGCAGGACCACGGGCAGGGCGGCCACCTAGAAGCCACCCGCCACCCTCAGGCCCACGGCTCTCTGAGCGCCTGCCGAGAGGACACCTGACCCGCAAGCAAGGACAAGAACAAAGCACTTTCCAGCTTTTGTGTGCTGTGACCCACCCCCAAGCTGGACCAAACCGTTGCCTACCCAGCCAGCCCGAGTCTGGGAAGCCACTGCGCGTGTCAGAGCTGACTCACGTGGCTCCACGCTGCTCCGCGCTCAGTGGACCACAAGGGGCTCGTCAGTGCAGCCAGCGCCACCTGAGCATGGCGACCTGCCACTACCTGAGCAGTGCCTCATGGGGTGCACTGCTACGGGCCTCTGCGGCTGTGTTCACTCTTTAGTGTGTGGAGAAGTTCATTTTGAAGGGCATGGTGGACCCTGCAGATGCGACAAGCTCATGTATGGCGACATAATCATGCTGCAATAGGGCGGCACCAAGATGAATGTTCAGAAACGAAATAAACTGCCTTGGACACGGGAAAAGAAATTCTGGAACCAGATTCTGATTCAAATTCTGGCTCACTGCTAACTAACTGGAGTAAATTACCGTACCCTCTTTCTGTTTCCCTATCTCAATCTTTGAAATGGGGATATTAAGTCTCTTACACAAAGGTACAATGTGATGATTTAAATGAGCAAAGATGTGATATAACTAGCACAGTTCATGGCAGATAATAATGAATAAATATTAGTTATTTTTGTTTTTAGTAGTTGAAGTAGCAATGGACATCC
The DNA here is from genome assembly GCF_036850995.1 of Saccopteryx leptura. Classification (NCBI taxonomy): domain Eukaryota; kingdom Metazoa; phylum Chordata; class Mammalia; order Chiroptera; family Emballonuridae; genus Saccopteryx; species Saccopteryx leptura. Next base: position 18,693,485 of record NC_089513.1, read on the forward strand.
TTGAATTATCTTAGAATATTATCGGAATGCATCGGATATTTCACTTTTTAATATTGTTTTTGTTTATTTATTTATTTATTTATTCATTTTAGAGACGAGAGTGAGAGAGTGAGGGGTGGGGAATGGAGCAGGAAGCCTCAACTCCCATATGTGCCTTGACCAGAGAAGCCCAGGGTTTTGAACCAGCCACCTCAGTGTTCCAGATAGATGTTTTATCCACTGTGCCACCACAGGTCAGGCTCGAATATTTCACTTTTAATAAACAATGTTGGTTTACCACTGGAATATGGGTCAATTAAAACATCTTTAGCTACAAGAATCCAAATATGGTGATTTACTCAGTCTACTAGCTACTATCTGCAACCTGGACAGAGATTTGTTACCCTACTTGCCTTGATATTAGTCCATGTTATATTTCATGGTCCATTTTTGGCTTAACTGTTTGCCCTCTCAGCAAATAAGTTTTCTAGGTAAATTTTAAAAAAAAGAAAAAATAAGATCTCATTTTGAAATACAAAACCACTTAGTCACTGATATTGATTTATGAGCTAATTTCTTTTCCTGGAGTATCTTCATTTCATGGCTTACAAGAGACCTGAACAGTGGGGAGCATCCCATATTTATATGGCTTACATGTTAACAAGGGAGCCATCTAACACTTCTAGGGCAAAAGAATACGTATATGTGAAGAGTTCATAAGATTAAACATATGATGATTCAAAACAGAATCATCCTAAATACAGTTTTGGCCTGTCAAAGAAGAACATATGCCATCTAAGGGAAAGAATGTTGTGTTTACATCTTTATATTAGTAATATTATTCAAAAGATCTGTGAAACAGGAACAGAGAAATAGAGAGAGGAGGAAGGGTATGGAGAAAGCAATACTATAAGTTAGTTAATACTCATATATGGTTCTATATGTACTTCAGATTTTCAGATTGGAGATGAACTCTCGTTAAATTTGAGCAGCCTTGACTAATCCTTTACAAGTGAACTACACACTGATATAAATATTTCTTTTAGTTCTTTTTCTGTGCAGCTCAAATCTCCATTGTTTCAAAGGCTCAGTCCCTACCCTGTCAAGTGATTCAACAGTGATCATCCAATAGAAAGAAGAAAAATATCTAATATTTGTAAAAGTAGAAATGGTCACTACCAGAAACTTGATATGTGATGATAATACCTCAATCAATGGCATGGATTTGAATTAATCATGTTCCAAAAAGGTAATGATTTATTCTCCAGCTTCAGCTTTGGCTGGAGAATGACTGACCACAAGGGCAAAAAGAGCTGAAACTGAGTTTGTCCAGCATAACTGTTGAGATGATCTAATATAACTGGTCAACATAATTTCACTGTTTCCTTCAGGAACTTCTTGCATACCAGGTGATCTGAGAAAGCAGTTTGCTCATCTGAAAAAATAACTTTCTAATCAGGAAAATAATTTACTCAGAAGGACTTGTCTTCAGACCCTTTATTTCCTTCTATGTTCAGTAGCCCAATTCCAACCACTTCCTGGCAGTAAAAAACTCGCCTCAAGCATTAAGTCCAGATTTCAAAGTCCTGAAAATACCCATATGCAACATCTTCTTTTTGTAATATCTAAGATTTTGTAAAAATGACATTCTCCCTTGCAGCATCAGGTTTAATACATTTATATTTGCTTAATAAACAGGGTTTGGAGGGAGCTTAAAATGATCACCTTCTATCAGGTTACATACCTTTCTCTAATTGCTTTGTAATTTCCCTATATATTCTGGATACCGATGTGTATTTCAAAAAACCTTATCCTAATTTGTATCTTGTCTTTTTATTTTTTAACTGGTTTTTGTTGATAAACTAAAGGATTTCATTTAAAAAAAGATAATACTTATAGAGTTGATGCAAGTATTAAATAAGAAATACTATGTAAATTTCCAGCACAGTAAACTCCCCACACGGATCTGAGAAGAAGGTACTTTTTGTCTTTGACCAGTAGTAACTATGCAGTGGTTTTGTGCTGGCTCGTCAGAGAGATGATATTCTTTCCTGTCCTATTAGAAAGACTGAAAAGTAGCTTTAAGCATTGGGAACATCTCTGATGCATATACTACATCCTTCCCAAGGCTTGTTTATTTAGAAATAATGAACTAAAAGCAGCAGAAAACTGGAATAGTTTGATAATTCTGTTAAATGCCCTACAGTAAATACACTGAAATCCACACAGACTACAGAAGAGAAGCTCAGTAGCACAATCCTGTTATCCAACTTGAAAAAATGAAGAGGCAAAAGGCAACTCAATCTTACACATTCTGTCATTTGATCATTTTCCAGTGACTCTGCTTGGGAAGCTCAGTTGAGAGAGTTTTCCTAATGTGTACTTTTAATTGTTCAAGGCAGAGCAATTAAAAAATAATAATTTGATATAATGCAGACTTTTTGAAAATCTCTTTTACCTCCATAACTCAATGATTTTGTGATAGACTCCTTTATAGCAGATTTCTACATTCTTTACAGTTCCTTCTTTTTCACCCTGATTAACCTATCTTTTGGGATTTTGGGAAGCAACTCCTGACCCTTACCTCACAACCAAGATACACTGATACTCCTCTACAATACTTACAATATTGTATTGTAATAGTTGCTTGACTTTCCAGTGTCCTCCTTTTGACCAAAATTCTCAAAGTCTGGGATCCTATTCAATTTTGTATCTCTCACACCCAGCACACCATCTGATACCTATTGGACCTACCACATATTTCATATGTGACCATTAAATGATTGAACAAAGAAAGAACTCAAGAAACACTTTGGTTTCCTGATTTATTTAATGTATCTATTGTCATTTCAGAACATCATTTTTACTCACTCAACACATATTGCATGTCTGATATATGAAAGGCACTGTATTAGATTCTTTAAGCACATATGCTTACATATGACATGGTGGTCTTAATAGCCCCATGGCTAAATCTTTCTTGGTGGGACTGACCACAAGTGGTCTGTTACTCATGAATCACTATTGCATATCATCGCATACTATACATTATCACTTTGGCCATGACTGATTATATAAGAGTCAGTGACTACTAGCTATAGGCTATCCAGTAGCCAGTAATCTCTGAGGTGTTCCTTGTATATGAATGCTGATCAATGATGACTCACTATTCTGGCCTTTGGCTAATTTAAATCTCTTGAGAATTTTGCATGTTAGATACATAGAAAAAAATGTGAGTCAGCAGCAGAAAAAGCAGGTGTAGAAAAGAGAGACAGAAGTTGAGTCATCAAAATGATGAGCACTATCATCAGAGAGGAGACAACTGCACAGTGCAAGGGGTCAATCCTGAAGAATAGTCTAGTACTTCAGGAAGCCACTGAGAGTATTTTCTGTTCCTATTCTCTATGTGTATACATAATGAACCAGACAGGGTATAGTTCTGCTTATCATCATTGTAAAGAGTCTGATTAACACGATGGTACAGCCACTGCCTCTTTTTCAAGAAGATCACATAGAGGCCAGGGGGAAGAAAGATGTGGCAATCAATGAATTCATGAATGTTTGTCAGTTACAGGCTAGAAATATACTGGAGGTATAATGGGGACTGAGTTATTATTTCCTGAAGTAGAGCAAAGTCAGGTAAATCTTCACAGGGAGAAAATACTCAAATTGATTTTTTTAAAAGAAATATGCAAGAAAGTAGAATCAGCATCAGCAGAAGCTCTGAAACATGAAATTATGCTATTTAGGGAATCACAAGTGACTCCTTTCTGTCCCCTGTGAAGTGTCTCTTTTACTTCCATGTACCTCATTCTATGACCTTCAGTGCAATATGATATTAAATATTAAATAACAGATGCAATCAACTCTGCAACTAAGCTTTTCTGACTTCCCCACTTCCATCAGTGACAAAAGCAGACATGTTGGAGCCAGCATGCATGAGTTCAAGTCCTTGCTGTTACATAGTTGCTTCAGCGATCTTGCTTCCCTTCCTCCATCAGTGAAATGGGGTCATAGAAACAGTATTTTCACCAAAGGACTTTTAAATGAGTTAATTAAATGAGTTAATACAAGTGAAGGGTTCAGATTAGAACCTGGCTCTGAATCATCACTATATAGGTATTGGCTATTTTTATCCAGAACCTGAAAAAGTATGATTGATTCCCCAACACTAATCACCTCAACTGCTTTTCACCCAGTCACTCTGTGCTTGCCTGACAGTTACAGTCTGTGCGCCTTCACACAGTTGCTGGGACTCTCTATTTACTTGTTCCCATGGGTTCTAATTTTCTGCTTATCACTCCCAACCAGGACTAACCTTTCTAGGAGCCTGAGAGTTTGCTGCCTGGGAAAATGAATTTAGGGTTATCAAGAAAGGTCCTACTTCCCCCTTTCCTACTCCATCTTCATATTTGTATTCTTATTTCTAATATTTTACTTTTATCCCTTTCATCACATTTCCTTTTAAAATTAACATTTCCCAGGGAAGGAAGTTATGAAGCAATTATAACCTTATGTAAAGCTGGACTTAGTGGAGGTAAAAAATGAACCTGAAGAAGAGGAAGGTAAAGATGGTATTAAAGACCAACTGTTGGCCCTGGCCCATTGGCTCAGCGGTAGAGCGTCGGCCTGGCGTGCGGGGGACCCGGGTTTGATTCCCGGCAGGGCACATAGAAGTGCCCATTTGCTTCTTCACCCCCCCCTCCTTCCTCTCTGTCTCTCTCTTCCCCTCCCGCAGCCAACGCTCCATTGGAGCAAGGATGGCCCGGGCGCTGGGGATGGCTCCTTGGCCTCTGCCCCAGGCGCTAGAGTGGCTCTGGTCGCGGCAGGGCGACGCCCCGGAGGGGCAGAGCATTGCTCCCTGGTGGGCAGAGCGTGGCCCCTGGTGGGCGTGCCGGGTGGATCCCGGTCGGGTGCATGAGGGAGTCTGTCTGACTGTCTCTCCCCGTTTCCAGCTTCACAAAAATGCAAAAAAACAAAAAAAAAACAAACAAAAAAAAACAACTGTGTAGATATAATATTTTTGTTCTAGGTAAAACATGCAATTTTAACTACCAAAGGTATTTGATCTCAATTATCCATGTCTATATCTATATATTTATTATCATATAATGATGATTATTAAAAAGATAAGAAAAAACAACTTTTGGCCAGGATGTGGAGAAAAGGGAACTTTTGTGAACTCTTGTTGAGAGAATAAATTGGCACAACCACTATAGAAAAGAGTATGGAGGTTCCTCAAAAAATTAAAAATAGAACCATCAAAAATCCAGAAATTCTAGTTCTGAGTATTACTGAAAGGACATGAAATTACTATCTCAAAAAGATATATGCACCCTGATGTTCACTGCAGCATTATTTACAATAGTCGGGACAGAAATAACTTAAGTGTCCAAGGATAGATCAATGAATAAAGAATATTTGATTCCTCCAATAGACTATTACTCACAAATGAAAAAGAAGAAAAATTTGCCATTTTTTACAAGTATGGAGCTTGAGAACATTATACTAGATGAAATAGGCCTGACAGAAAAAGGCACATACTGTATGATCTTGCTATATGTGAGGTCTTAAAAACAAAACAAAAACCAAACTCATGGTTAACAGAGGTAAGGCACTGCAGGGTGGGGGGCAGTGAAATGGGTAGGAGTGGTCAAAGGCACAAACCTCTAGCTATTAGATAAATAAGTCCTGGAGACGTGATGTGCAGTATGGTGAATTATAGTTAATAATACCATATATTTAAAAGTTGCTAAGAGATAAATCTTTAAAGTTCCATCTTAAAAAAAAACAAACATATTGCAACTATATGTGGAGATGGATGTTAAACTTATTGTGGCAATCATTTTGCAATATGCACATTTATCAAACTATTATGCTGTATGCCCAAAACTAATTCAATGTTACATGTCAATTGTGTTTTCATTGAGAAACAAATAATTTAAAACATTGATTATGATGAAAATTATAAATTTGTCTAAATCTATGGGTAAAATATAATTTATTGTTTCACTTGGTATATAGTTCTGCTTATGAATGAGGTTAGGTATATATTTTTTTTATTTCTTCTTGGATGATGTTCTAGTTTATAACTGCTGTCATTTTCAGAGGAAGAAGAAAGATGAAATTTTGATAATATTCGATTACCCTGCATAATGTGGATGGGCCTCATAATCAGTTGAATGCCTTCATGGTAAAAGACTGACCCTTCCCTAAAACAGACAAAATTTGGCCAGAAGAAAACCGTCAGACTTGAACTGAAAGATTAATTTTTTTTCTGGGTTTCCAGCTGGCCAACTATCTTGCAGATTTTGTCAGCCTCCACGTCATGTAAATCAGTTTCTAAAATCTCTCTATAGAGTGAAAAATAGACAAACACACACACTATTGGTTCTGTTTCTCTTAAGGACCCTAGTATACATAGCACCTGTTCTCTTTATTGCCTTATGTTTAACTCTCCTGTCAAATGTCTGTTCCTATCATTTCTCCTCTGTGAAAAAATTGTTTAATCAAAGTCATAATTCATTTCTTACTAAGTTATTTTTTTCTCATCTTATTACTTGGGTTAACATCTTTAGCATGTCTTATTGAAATAATAGTCAGCATCCTTACAATTTTACTGATATTAGTATAATTAATCATTCTAATGTTTCACTAATAAGTATGGTGTTTCTCACCTTTATTGGTAGTTATACACTAAGGAAATTTCTTTCTATTCTTAATTTACTTTTTATAATAAATACATATACATGTCAAACTTTATAATTTGAGCTATCTTATCAAGATTTAGTATTTAACTTGTTTGTGAGCAATTTAATTTTTTTTCATTTTAGAGAGGAGAGGGAGAGACAGAGAGAGAGAGAGAGAGGGGAGAGACAGAGAGAGAAGGGGGGAGGAGCTGGAAGCATCAACTCCCATATGTGCCTTGACCAGGCAAGCCCAGGGTTTCAAACCGGCGACCTCAGCATTTCCAGGTCGACGCTTTATCCACTGCGCTACCACAGGTCAGGCCTCAATTTAATTTTTTGATGTAAATTATAGCTGTCTTTATACTCAAGGGCTAGTTGATCATAATGCAATTCTCTCTTAATATAATTCTACCTTTGACTTGATAACATTCTGATTTTTTTTAAATTTTTTATTTATTGATTTCAGCAAGAGGGGGAGTGGGGGGGGGGACATCAAGCTATTCTTGTATGTGTCCTGACCAGGGATCAAACCACAACCTCTGCACTTTGGGATGATGTTCTAACCAATGGAGCATTTTGATCATTTCGTGTGTGTGTGTGTGTGTGTGTGTGTGTGTGTGTGTGTAAGTAAGATTTGATTCTGGGTTTTTCTTCTCTTCATAGGTAGATATTCTTCTTATGTGATTGAAGAATATTCGGAAGCTTTTAAGTCACTTTCAGTGCTCTGGAATAATATGTAGAACATAGAGATTTTTCTCTTTATAAATGTTTGATAGAACTCATTCACAAAACTATTTCAACTTATTGCCTTTTTATAGGTGAAGATATGACTGCCTTCTCATTTTTTCAATAGTTGCCTTTTTAGTTTATCTATCTTTTCAGGAGGTAATTTAAGTAACTAACTTTTTTAAGGCGTAGTGTTAAAAAATATTATACTCTAGTTGTTTTCAATGTCCTCTATCAGTATATTTATGTCTATATATGTACTTTTTATCATAGCTAATATTGTTTATTCTTTCATCTTTTACTGTCAAATTTACCAGAGGCTTTCTATTTTATTAATAGAATCTAGTTCTAATTCATAGAATCTAGTTCTAATAGATCTTAGAACCAAGATTCTAGTCCTAATATATTTTTAAAAATCTTACTTACTTAAAATTACTGATTTAATATTTTCAATTTCATTATTACTATTGAAAATATATTATTAACTTCCTTTCAATCAGGTTCTTGATTTATGCTTATTTTATATTTTTCTTCCTCATGTCCTTAGTTAAAGGTTTAATTAATTTAATTTTAAACCTTCTTATTTCCAATATAAATGTTTAAGATTAAGAATTTTAAAATACTCATTTTTTGTGTGTATTTCTGTCATTTTGGGTGATTTTAAACAGAAGATAGGATAGATGCATGTGATATCTTACTATAATCTCTACTACTTATTTTCTTCCTATAAATTGGTCTTGACTGTAATGAATTCACTTGCAACAAGTCATATAGAGGGTGCTATAGTCGTCATTTCTTCTCACTAAATATTTCTCTCTGCTCTCCGCTTTCTGAACATTGACCTTTGAATGTAAGCTTTGCCATATGATTTGTTGGGCTAATAAAATGCAAGCTTAAGTACCTTGCATTACTAGTGCACAGACTTTCAGAGCCCATTCATGATTCACTTTCTGTATATTATGGTGACTGTAGAAGCAGCATCCATCAGTCTGAGCCCCCAAAGCCTAAAATGTACAGAATCACCTGCTCACTTATTTATACAAATGTGTTACATGGACAGAAATAAACTTTTGTATTTAGCCCCTGAGAGTTTGGGAGTTTGCTACTAAATTATAGCCTATCCACTCCTGCTTGATATATGTGCTCAGATAATTCCTCTTCATTCAGAGGTCTTGAGACTCCTTTCACTAGAGATGTTACTTTCACACAAAAAATATGTAGACATTTTTCCCCTACAGGGTTACAGAGAGTCAAGATATAGTTATGTTTCTCAGAAATGATTGAGTAGTTATATCTCTGGACTATGAAAGATGAAATAATTTTTTTTTATTGGAAGAGCAACTAGTGCTGATAGTTACTTGTGTCTAAGCTCTTCTTGAAGAGCTGTAAACATAGTAGGTGTTTGGTAGATAACTGTTCAATTTCACCTGACTGATAACTCATACAACCATTGCAGGTCGAAGGGGGCCACTGCCAAGTTCTCCATCTAATTGCTTCTGAGAATACTCTTCCCTTTATACAATACTTATTGATCTGGGTAGGGGGGTAATATATTTGCTTCCTACCTGTAAATAAGAAGTCTTGTGTCTTTGTATAAGATACTATAAAAACTACTCATCACTGTTCTTTAAAAGCTACATTAATTATCTCCAGAAACTACCAACTCCCACCTTTCTCCCCTGCATAGAACAGCAGGGAGGAAGAATAGCCTAACTGAATTGACTCAGAAACACAATGGGTGCTTTTAATCATCTAAGAACATATCTATACTCATAGTAGCCTCCATCATATTGATCTGCACATAGACACATTTATGAGGTCATCTGTCTCTCTTAATAGTTCACTCTGCTTCCAGAGAGTGAGTAAATTCGTCTTCATCCCATTGTGATAGCATAGGCTATTTCTCTAAAGAAATATGTTTTCACATTTTATAAATTTACAAGCATCTGTGAGTATGTGGGACATGAAATTGAAATGAAAAAATTGTAAAGCAACATATCTACTAGGTATTTCAACATTATTATACAGCAGTGCTAACTGTATCACTTTCTAAAATATGCAGCTACTATATTATCCGTAGAAAACTGAAATAAACCTATTCCTGACTAAGTAGTGTGAGGGTAATAAATCTACTACATAATTATTATTTGGAAGCTAAGTATTAGATGTGTAATTCAGAACTATTCAATGTAAACTTCTTTTTTTTTTTTTTTGTATTTTTCTGAAGTTAGAAACAGGGAGGCAAACAGACTCCCACATGAGCCCAATCGGGATTCACCCAGCATGCCCACCAGGGGGCGATGCTCTGCCCATCTGGGGCATTGCTCTATTACAACCAGGGCCATTCTAGCACCTGAGGCAGAGGCCATGGAGCCAACCTCAGCACCCAGGCCAACTTTGCTCCAATGGAGCCTTGGCTGCGGGACGGGAAGAGAGAGACAGAGAGAAAGGAGAGGGGGAGGGGTGGAGAAGCAGATGGGTGCTTCTCCTGTGTTCCCTGGCCGGGAATCGATCCCAGGACTCCTGCATGCCAGGCCGATGCTCTACCACTGAGCCATTATGACAGACATCAAAGACTTATTCTCTTCATTAATTTAAAGAAGCAAAGACAGGGATATTCTGGTCAGCTTTGCTATTCAAAGTGATTTATCACACTCAGTGTAATATCAAGCTCTGATGAATCCATGTAACATTTCTCATCAAACATGCATTTTAACAACTGATGATACTCAGATACTAGATGGATCAAATACTATTAAATGAGGAAAAATCTTAAAGCACATTTTTGAATCAACTTGCTACTATATGAACACAAAAATTACAGAGAAGTGTCACAGGTAATGAAATAGAAATACTTGGGAAACTAACAATGGTCTGAATGAGTAAAAGCCAAAATACAATGTTTGTAATAAAGTTCTAATTTTCAGTTCTGTAAAGTTAAGTTACATTTACTAAAAGTAGCATTAACTGGAAATTGTCATGGAATAGCCAGAATACATCAAATTGTTTTGTGACTATCAAGGAAAAATATTATTAGAAAACAGATCTGCATGGCTTGCATAAGTCAAAGGGAAACACCAAATATGATTACCTGTAATGACAAGCCCATAGCAACATTAAAAACTCCACTGAACAGAAGGCCTCTGGTGGCCTCTTTTATTATTTAAATGAAAGACACCATAAACAACTCTTTGATAGTCTCGTGCTGAGCTGTTGTTCTGGCCCAGTCAGACTTGATTAGGAGTGCACGTTCAGCCTTTTATGAACACCTGTGTCTAAAGCCCACAAATAATTAGCTTAGCCATACCATTTCACTCTAATAATGCTGTAATTTGCCACGCCTTTCAGGCTCTGGACAGCTGGTGCTATTGAAAAGCACCTCAGGATTAAGCCCTGACTTCACGACTGAGTCTTAGGAGAAGACAGAAGGGGAGTGGGGAGGGGTCTTGGGTATCCACAGCAACACACTTAGACCGCAAATTATCACCTCTAATCTAATAACTGGGACAGTCTTTCTCTACTTTATTGGAGTGACTCACAGAAAAAGATAATGCATGGGAAAACTCTAATATAAAAAACATACATATCTATTATTACCTTGTCAATAAATATGTAAAATTGAGAAAGCCAAGGATTTTTTTAAATCATACCTGTTCAAAATTTATTTGGTTATTGATATAGATTAAAAGATAATTGAGGATAAATGAGGTACACCACTGACTGTCAGTGCTAATTGATGTTGTTACCTACAGCTGCATGAAAAATCTAAAGGTGAATTATTATCTTGAAAAGCTCTTCAGCTAAAAGCACTGCTGTGACTGCTACACTTTCATGTGAGTCCCTAGAAGGTTATAAATTGACACCTAGAAATGCTGATGGCCATCCTCTGGGTCCCCACAACTTCTCAGCACTTCACTTGGTGTGGTCCATTAACACACACTTTGCAGGCAGGTGGGCTACACTGTGATTCACCTCAACTGCTGGTCCAGTCACCTGCCAGGCTATGGAATTTGCAGGAGACAAAAATTGAAATTCTCCCCATATCAGGCCACACTACACTTGGCCCAAATAGACAAAATAAGGCTCAGCTAAATAGAATATACCTTCAAATGTTTAGGATGGGAGCAAACGGCCATTCCTTTTCTCCTTAATGGAAAATGACTCATTGTGTGTGGATTATCAAGTTCCAAGGAGTTTTAGTTCAGTACAGCGTAGACTGCACAGGATACCACAATGGTTAAATGCTTGAGGTTTGGAGTCAGGCTGCCCCACTAGTTAAACTTATTCTGGGACTTAGACAAGCCAATTATTCTCTCTTAACCTGTTATCTCATCTGCAAAATAGGGAAGAATGATAGTATCTACTTCCAGGCCAGAAGGTGAGAATTAATGTGAGGATGTGCATTAAAAGGCCTTTTGCAATGCTCTGGCACATGGTTACATTAGCTACTGTTATTAATTGTGGCAGACCAGGATATCTGCCACCCAGATCCCCTTCAAGGAAAGATGTGTCACCCTACCTGTTCACAGATGGCCTCTAGTTGTCAACTGCTGCAAGATTTGTTCAGCTGCACCCACATTTGTGCCCTTCTGGAATCAGCCCACATGCAAATGGCTGTTTGAGATGAGGTAAGACCCAGGCATTTCAGCCAACATGGGGCTCCTGTGGAGTGAACCCTCTCAGGTTAGCTAGGGCTCTGCTAAGACTGCACCATGGTTCCACATCCCCTCCCTCCCTAGGTCACTGATCCTCAATGAGCACCTTGCACAGAAAACTTCCCCTTTTGTCTTTCATATGTAGGTACTTCTTTATTAAAAGAGAAATTAACCATCCACATTAGAGACTGCAGCAAGAAATTCACTGAATCTTTCAGTACTAGAGCAGACAAACTTCATGGTAAGGAGTTCTTCGGTTTTCAAGGAGTTGTTGGTTGGGGCTTGGGTGGGGTGGGGTGGAGAAGCACAAGAAAATCATTTAGGGCAGTGTTTTTCAAATTTGGCTTCTCCCACAGATATATTCTTGGGAGAGGGAGTTGCCTGTTTCCCGTGATAATATCTTAAATAGTGTATCTTCTCTCAATATTCGAAATCAAGTTATACAGACTTGCTCAGGATGACCGTCTGACATTAAAAGCATTATCACAGCTTCACAGCCTCTGCACCTGTACCTCTGATCCTTGTGGCACCACACGAAGACCCACCATGCTTAATTTTTCACGTAGTTTCTCATATTGGGTCCTCAGTTCTCTCACAGAATTGTTGAACATTTCCTATGAGATCTGTGAGTTGTCAAGGGTGAGAACACTGTCCGGAGCACTGCCTTTCAAGATAGCATGGGGTGGGGTGGGGCTTGTGGCCAGGGAGATGCATGTAGTTTCAAAAAGCACATTCAGAATACCAATTGATATCATAATACAAACTCCACGGAGTCAGATTCAACAGAATAATTTCGGCTGTAGGGCAGCATCAAAAACCAACTAGAGATTCATCCTAAGGTGCCTCAGATAAACTCAGTTGAGAAAAACTGGCTTGGAGGCAGAGGAGTCTGGTACATGGGGAACTGTTAGTGAGAAATGTACCAACAATGCCCCCTCGGCATCTACTTTCGGAGTGTACACATTGCAACTTTGATAAACCACAGTGAAAATAATTTTTTAGATTTCAGAGAAAATACTGGATATTGCAAATAACAAAATTAAGATTATTAAATTCAATTTAGCAAATAATGTCAATATTGGGCCCTAGAGAATACAAAGAAAAATAAGACCTAGCTTCTGTTGCTTTAGGAACGACTCATGGACAAGCAGAAAAGCATTCCTCCTGAAACGAACACCTATAACACAATAGACCAATTACCAATTGCTCAACAGAGTCATGCGTAGTGTCTTCATAACAAAGAAAGGGACAAATACACCTTTCAGAACCACTGATAAATGATAGAGAAATATTGAAATTTCATTTGATTTGTGTCTTGAAATATAAAGTGGAGGTCTTTGCATATGTGAAATATAAAACTGAAAGCAACAAGTGAAAAAAACAAACAAAAAACCCAAAACCTCATAGATACAAACAACAGCATGGTGGTTACCAGAGGGGAAGAGGGGTGGGGGGGTAATAAAGGGTAAAGCTGACGGAAGATTTGACTTTGGGTGTTGGGCACCTAATGCAATATAAAGATGATATATTATAGAATTGTACACTTGAGACCTATATAATTTTATTAACCACTGTCACCCAAATAAACTTAATTTTAAAAATGGAGGAAACAGTATAACTAAAAAAATACTTCTGCAAGAAAAGCATGAAATTGCCTGAGAAGTTTAGAAAACAGCAAGAAGTTAGGAAGGAAGGATACCCGACATAGATATACTTGAGTAGTTATAGAGGAAACCAGAAAAGTTGTCTAAGACTAAGGGATATGGTGCTTTCAACATACTTTAGAGGACTAGATTTTCTCTAACAGGCACTGGGTATCTTGCCACCATTTGTGTATATCATTAATCACTCCATTTTTCTAAAAGATCTTAGATAAGTGTTAGGGGGAAGAGTGGGGCAGACACTAAACAATTATTTGAATAGCTAAAATTAAAAAAATAAAATGAACTGTAAAAAATAAAATATGCTGACAATACAAAATGCTGACAGGGATGCAGAACAACTGGAATGCTTATACACTGTCAATGGATGGGGAAGCATGATGCAACATACAGTCTAGGAATATAGCTCTGGAGTATTTACCCAAGTAAAATGAAAACAAATGTTCACACAAAAGTCCATATATTTATGTTTATTACAGCTTTGTTCATAACTAAGAAAAGCTAAAATAACCCAAATGTCCTTTAACCAATAAATCGGTAAAAAAAAAAAAAAAATGTATATAATCCATACTATAGAACATGACTCAGCAATAGAAAGGAACAAACTATTGATAGATGCAGGGATGAATCTCAAAAGCTTTATGCTAAGTGCACAAATTATACTCAAAAGAAAACATACCATCTGATTCAATTTCTATCAAATTTTATAAAGCAAAACTATAGGGACAGAAATCAAATCAGTGGTGTGTCAGGTATCAGGGAAGTGGTGAGGGGATTGACTTGACCACAGATGACCATGAGGAAACATTAAAAAAAAAAACAACATATTTATAGGTTCCTTTTCCAAAGAGGCTAATTTAGTATGGCATGAGGGCTCAATTTTTAATTAAAAATACTATTGATATAATTATAGATTCATATGCTATAACAAGAAATAATACACAGTTGCAAGAAATAGTCTCAGAGATCCCTTTAAATTTTGCCCAATTTCCTCCAAAGATAACATTTTGTAAAACTATAATACCATGAACAGAATACTAACATTGATCTACCAATCTTATTCAGAATTCCCATTTTACCTGTACTCACTTGTGTGTGTATGTATTCAGTTTTATAAAATTGTATCACCTCTACAGGTTTGTGTCCACCACTACAGTCAAGATCCTGAATAGTTCCAAAACCACAAGAATCCTTTTATTTTCTTTTTATAACACCAGACTCCCTCCCATCCCCCACCCCTCTGTTCCAAGCCCTTGGCAGTCACTAATTTGCCCTTCAATTCTAAAGTTTATCATTTTAAGATATTATAAAAATGAAATAACATGACATACAACATTTTGAATTGGGTTTTTCCCCCTCAGTGTAAGTCCCTGAAAATTACCCAAATTTGTGTGTCAGTAGTAGTTCATTCATTTTTAATGAGTTACATTGTACAATACATATATATAACAATTCATTTAAACATTGACCTATTGAAGGATATCTGGACCATAACAAATAAAATTGCTATGAACATTCTTACATAGAACTTTGTTTGAATATAAATTTTTAATTCTTTGGGATAAATGACTAGGAGTATAGTTGTTGGGTTATATTGTATTTTACAGGTTCAGCATTTTATGAAACTTTTAAATCACTTCCCAAGGCAATTCCTACAAGCAATATAGGCATTCTTACCAGCAGTCTGTAAGCGATCTAGTTTGTCTGCATCCTGCTAGCATTTGATGCTGTCATTATTATTTTTTGTTTGTTTTCTTTTCGATGTTTATTCTAGGGGGCTTTTTTCATTGCTCAGGATTTTCTAAGTAAACAAACATGTCATCTACAAATATGAACAATTTAATGTCTTCCTTTTCAATCTGAATGTGGTGGGGTTTTTTCTTGCCTTATTGCACTAGCTAGAACTTCTAGTATTGTGTAGAAGAATGGTGAGATTCATCCCTGTTATTCTTACTTTATTTCCAATCTTAAGGTAAAAGGATTTAGTGTTTCACCATTAAGAGTAATATTAGCTGTAGGGTTTTTTTGTTGATGCTATCCATCAATTTGATGTAATTACAGTTTGCTGAGAGTTTTTATCATAAATGAGTATTGAATATTACAAATGCTTTTATTTTTATCAATTGGGATTATTATGTGATATTTTTCTTTGGCTTATTGATATGATAGTTTACATTAATTGATTTTTGATGTTGAATCAGCTTTGAAATCATAGAAAAATTTCACTTGGCCACAGTGTATAATTGTTTCTATCTGTTGTTGGATTAATTGTGTAATATCTTGTTTGCATATGAGTGTATAATAAATATTGGTCTATAGAGTGGTTGATGGGTTGGTTTTGTCTTTGTGTTTGTTTTCTGTTGTTTTACTTTGTTTCTTTTTGGAAAGTACTTCATTTGGTTTGTCTGGTTTTGCTATTAGAGTAATTCTGGCCCATAAATAGAGTTGGAAACTGTTCCCTCCTCTTTTATTTTCTGGAAGAGATTGTGTAAAGTTTCTATTAATTCTTCTTTTAAATGTTTGTTAGAATTTTCTACCGGTACCATCTGGACTTAGAAATTTCTGTTCTCAGGAGAATCTTATTCATAAAATCAATTTATTTGATGGCTGAAAGGCTGTTCTGATTGTCTCTTTTACATTGAGTTTTGGTAGTTTGTGGTTTTTGAAAATTTGTCCATTTCTTCTCAATTTTCCAATTTCTGAGCACAAAGTTGGTTGTAGCATTACTTTGTTATTCCTTAATGGCTGCAAAATCTAAATTGAGAGCACCTATTTCATTTCTAATAAAGGGGATTTGTTTCTTCTTTTTTCAGTCTTGTTGACTTTCTTCCAAAGAAAGTTATTTTATGTTCTTGATTCATTATATTTTAATTTATTATATTTGTCTATTTTCAAGTTAATGTTTTCTGCTCTTATTTTTACTATTCCCTCCCTTCTGCTTGATTTGAGTTTGTTATTTTTCTAGACTCTTGAGGTGGGAGTACAAATTATTCATTTGAGGCATTTCCCTTCATATATACATTTTAGTGCTATAAATCTTCTTCTAAGTGTTATTTAAACAAAGTAATGCTGCATTCCACAAATTTTGTCATAGTGTTTTCATTATAATTCAGTTCAATGTATTTTTATTTCTTTATTTTCTTCGATACTTATTTTGTGACCCAGAAATAATTTAGAAATGTGTTGTTTAATTTCCAGATGTTCTATTTTCCTGTGGTCTCTCTGTTGTTGAATTCTAATTTTATTCTATTATGATTAGAGAACACATAATGTGTGATTTCAGATATTTTTAATTTGCATAGTTTTGCTTATGGCCCAGCAAAACTACTATCTCAATATACAGTATATTTTGTGAACACTTGAAAAATAAATGTGTACTGCTTTTGTTAGGTAAAGTGTTCTATAAAACATTAATTTGGACCTCATAGCTTATGAATTTTGTTTTTGTTTTTAGGGTTTGTTTGTTTTTTGGGGTTGTTTTTTTTTAGTTTTTCTATACAGTTAATGTTAATGACTTTTTGCCTAGTTGTGTATGTTGTTGAGAGGGAGGAATGTTGAAGTCTTCAACTATAATTGTGGGTTTATATATTTCTCCTTTCAGCTTCTCTTTCATGTATTTTGAAGCTCTGTTGTTTGATGTATGCACATTTCAGATATTATGTCATGTTTTAGGATTTCTCCTTCTTATGATTATGTAATATTCTTCTTTGTCTCCAATAATTATCTTTGTTCTGAAGTTGTTTGTATTATTTCTTGTCATCTCTACTTTTTCAGATATTTCTTCATTCCTGAGCTTTAATTAATGTTTGCATAGTATATTTTTTCCATTCATTTTATTTTTAACCTATGTTGTTGAATTTAAAGTGAGTTTTTTTTCCCTTTATATATACATAAGCAGAAAATAGTTGGATAATTAAAAAAAAACCTACTCTGCTAATCTCTGTTTTCTGATTGGTGTATTTAGACATTTCTATTTAATGTAACTATTGGTTTGTTAGTACTTAAGCCTGATATATTATTAGTTTCCCACTTACTTCTTTTGGTCCCACTCTCTTGTTTCTTTTTTTTTAATCTTATTTTTATGAATTTTAATGCAGTGACATTGATAAATCAGGGTATATATGTTCTGAGAAAACATCTCCAGATTATTTTGACATTTGATTATGTTGCATACCCCTCACCAAAAGTCAAATTGTATTCCGTCACCTTCTATCTGGTTTTCTTTGTGCCCCTCCCCTCCCCCAACCCCTTCTCTCTCCTTCCTCGCCCCCTCCCCACCCCTCCACCCCACCCTCTGTTACCATCACATTCTTGTCCATGTCTCTGATCTCATTTTTTTTTGTATTTTTCTTAAGTTGGAAACGGGGAGGCAGTCAGACAGACTCCAGCATGCACCTGACCAGGATCCACATGGCATGCCCACCAGGGGGCGATGCTCTGCCCATCTGGGGCGTCGCTCTGCCGCAATCAAAGCCATTCTACTGCTTGAGGCAGAGGTCACGGAGCCATCCTCAGCTCCCGGGCAAACTTTGTTCCAATGGAGCCTCAGGTACGGGAGGGGAAGAGAGAGACAGAGAGGAAGTAGAAGGGGAGGGATGGAGAAGCAAATGGGCACCTCTCCTGTGTGCCCTGGCCAGGAATCAAACCTGGGACTCCTGCACGCCAGGCCGATGCTCTACCACTGAGCCAACCGGCCAGGGCTTCTGATCTCATTTTTATGTGCCATCTATGTATGGGTTCATATAGTTCTTAATTTTTTCTGGCCAGGGCCTCTGATCTCATTTTTATGTTCCATCTATGTATGGGGTCATATAGTTCTTAGTTTTTTCTGATTTACTTATTTCACTCTGTATAATGTTATCAAGGTCCATCCATGTTATTGTTAATGATCCGATGTCATCATTTCTTATGGCTGAGTAATATTTCATTGTACATATGTACCAGAGCTTTTTAATCCACTCATCCTCTGATGGACACTTGGGCTGTTTCCAGATCTTCGCTATTGTGAAAAATGCTGCCATAAACATGGGGGTGCATTTCTCCTTTTGGAACAGTTCAATGGTGTTCTTGAGGTATATCCCTAAAAGTGAGATAGCTGGCTCAAATGGCAGTTCAATTTTCAAATTTTTTAGGAATCTCCACACTGTTTTCCAGAGACTACACCAGTCTGCATTCCCACCAGCAGTGTAGGTGGGTTCCCTTTTCTCTACATCCTCACCAGCACTTATTCTGTGTTGCTTTGTTGATAAGCGCCATTCTGGCTGGTGTGAGCTGATATCTCATTGTGGTTTTAATTTGCATTTCTCTAATGATTAGTGATATTGAGCATTATTTCATATGCCTATTGGCCATCTGTATGTCCTCTTTGGAGTAGTGTCTATTCATTTCCTTTGCCCATTTTTTGATTGGATTGTTTGTCTTTCTGGTGTTGAGATTTACAAGTTCTTTATAAATTTTGGTTATTAACCCCTTATCAGACGTACTGTCAAATATATTCTCCCATTGTGTAGTTTGTCTTTCTATTCTGTTCTTATTGTCCTTGGCTGTGAAAAAGCTTTTTAGTTTGATATAGTCCCATTTGTTTATCCTGTCTTTTATTTCACTTGCCTGTGGAGATAAATCAACAAATATATTATTGCGAGAGATGTTGGAGAGCTTACTGCCTATGTTTTCTTCTAAGATGCTTATGGTTTTACGGCTTACATTTAAGTCTTTTATCCATATTGAGTTTATTTTTGTGAATGGTGTAAGTTGGTGGTCTAGTTTCATTTTTTTGTAGGTAGCTGTCCAATTTTCCCAATGCCATTTATTAAAGAGGCTGTCTTTACTCCACTGTATGCCCTTACCTCCTTTGTCAAATATTAGTTGTCCATAAAAGTATGGGTTTATTTCTGTGTTCTCTGTTCTGTTCCATTGATCTATATGCCTGTTCTTATGCCAGTACCAGGCTGTTTTGAGTACAGTGGCCTTGTAGTATAACTTGATATCAGGAAGTGTGATACCACCCCTTTCTTCTTCTTTTTTAAGATTGCTGAGGCTATTCGTGTTCTCTTTTGGTTCCATATAAATTTTTGGAAAATGAGATCTATATCTTTAAAGTATGCCATTGGTATTGCATTGAATTTATAAATTGCTTTGGGTAATATAGACATTTTAATGATGTTTATTCTTCCTAACCATGAGCACGATATATGCTTCCACTTGTTTGTATCTTCCTTGATTTCTTTTATCAATGTTTTATAACTTTCCGAGTACAAGTCTTCAGTCTCCTTGGTTAAATTTACTCCTAGGTACTTTTTTTTTATTGCAATAGTGAAGGGGATTGTTTCCTTAATTTCTCTTTCTGACTGTTCATTGCTTGTGGATAAAAATGCCTCTGATTTCTGAGAATTAATTTTATATCCTGCCACTTTGCTGAATTCATTTATCAGGTCCAGTAGTTTTTTGACTGAGACTTTAGGGTTTTCTATATATAATATCATATCATCTGCAAATAATGATAGTTTTACTTCTTCTTTTCCAACTTGAATGTCTTCTTTTCTTCTTCTTGTCTGATTGCTGTGCTAGGACTTCCAGAACTATGTTGAATAAGAGTGGTGAAAGGGCGCACCCCTGCCTTGTTCCTGATCTTAAGGGGATTGCTTTTAATTTTTGCCCATTGAGTATGATGTTGGCTGTGGGTTTATCATACATGGCCTTTATCATGTTGAGGTATGTTCCCTGTATTCCCACTTTGCTGAGAGTTTTGATCATGAATGGGTGCTGGATTTTATCAAATGCTTTTTCTGCATCTATTGAAATTATCATGTGGTTTTTCTCCTTCATTTTGTTTATGTGATGAATCACATTAATTGATTTGCAAATATTGTACCAGCCTTGCCTCCCAAGAATAAATCCCACTTGATCATGGTGTATGATTTTTTCCATATATTGTTGGATTCAGTTTGCTAATGATTTGTTGAGGATTTTAACATCTGTATTCATCAGGGAGAGTGGCCTATGATTTTCTTACTTTGTTTTGTCTTTCCTGGTTTTGGAATCAGAATTATATTCACCTCATAAAAGGAGCTTGGAAGTCTTCTTTCCTCTTGAATTTTTTGAAATAGCTGGAGAAGGATAGGAGTTAGTACTTCATTGAATATTTGGTAGAATTCACTTGTGAAGCCATTAGGCCCAGGACTTTTCTTTTTTGGGAGTTTTCTGATAACTGTTTTGATCTCATTTGGTGTAATCAGTCTGTTTAGGTTTCCTGATTCTTCCAGATTGATTTTTGGAAGATTCTATGTTTCAAGGATTTTTTCCATTTCATCTAGGTTGTCTAGTTTTTTGGCATAGAGTTCTTCATAGTATTTTCTTACAATATTTTGTATTTCTTTGTGTCAGTTGTTATTTCTCCACTCTCATTTCTAATTTTATTTATTTTAGTCCTCTCTCTTTTTTTCTTGGTAAGTCTAGTTAAAGGTTCATCAATCTTGTTTACCTTTTCAGAGAACCAGCTCCTAGTTTCATTGATCCTCTGCATTGTTTCTTTAGCCTCTATGTCATTTATTTCTGCTCTGATCTTTATTATTTCCTTCCTTCTACTACATTTGGGCTTTACTTGCTGTTCTTTTTCTAGTTCTTTTAAATGCAGGGTTAAGTTGTTTATTTGAGCTGTTTCTAGCTTCTTAAAGTGTGCTTGTAGTGCTATGAACTTCCCTCTCAGTACTGCTTTTGCTGTGTCCCATAAATTTTGAGTTGTTGTATGCTCATTGTCATTCATTTCTAGGAATTTTTTTATTTCTTCTTTGATTTTATTCTTAATCCATTTGTTTTTTAACAACCTGCTATTTAGTTTCCATGTGTTTGAGAATTTTTGAGCTTTTCTGTTGCGGTTGGTTTCTAGTTTCATGCCGTTGTGATCAGAGAAAGTGCTTGATATTATTTCAATCTTCTTAAATTTGTTGAGACCACTTTTGTGCCCTAACATGTGGTCTAACCTAGAGAATGTACCATGAGCACTTGAAAAGAATGTATATTCTGCTGCTTTAGGGTGAATGATTCTGTAGATATCTATTAAATCGAGTTGATCTAGTATGTCCTTTAAGTCTTCTGTTTCTTTGTTAATTTTATTTCTTGAGAATCTATCTAGTGATGTTAGTGGGGTATTAAAATCCCCTACTATTATAGTATTGCTGTTGATCTCGCCCTTTTTATCAATAATAGTTTGCCTTATATATTTAGGTGTTCCTATATTAGGTGCGTAGATATTTATAATAGTTATATCTTCCTCTTGGATAGCTGCCTTTATCATTATTTAGTGGACTTCTTTATCTCTTACTATATACTTTGTTTTAAAGTCCATTTTGTCTGATATAAGTATTGCTACCCCAGCTTTTTTTAATTTTCATTTGCATGTAATGTTTTTTCCATCATTTTACCTTCAGTCTATGTGCATCTTTTGTTGTAAGGTGTGTCTCTTGTAGATAGCATATGTACAGGTCCTTTTTTTTTATTATGCAGCTACCCTATGTCTTTTGATTGGATCATTTAATCTATTTAAATTTAAGGTTATTATTGATATGTAGTTATTTATTGCCATTTTATTCTGTAAAGCTGTATTCCTCTTTTGCTATATTATTTTCCCACTTTGATCTGTTTACACCATGCCCCTTAACATTTCCTGCAGCATTGGTTTGGTTGTAATGAATTCCTTGAGTTTTCTTTTGTCTGGAAAGCTTTTTATTTCTCCTTCAATTTTAAATAATAGCCTTGCTGGATAAAGTAGTCTTGGTTTTATGTTCTTGTTCTGCATTACTTTGAATATTTCTTGCCATTGCCTTCTGGCCTCAAGTGTTTCTGTTGAGAACTCTGATGTCATCCTTATGGGGGTTCCTTTGTAGGTAATATCCTTTTTTTCTCTAGCAGCTTTTAATATTTTCTCTTTATCACTTAGTTTTGGTATTTTAATTATGATGTGTCTTGGTGTAGGTTTCTTTGGGTTTCTCTTTAATGGAGTTTTCTGTGCTTCTTGAACTTGTGAGAGTTTCTCCTGCATTAATTTAGGAAAGTTTTCAGCTATGATATGACTGAACAACATCTCTATCCCTTGTTCTTTCTCTTCTTCTACAGGAAACCCTATGATGCGGATGTTATTTCTCTTTATGTTGTCACAGAGCTCTCTTAGATTTTCCTCAGACTTTTTGATTCTCTTCTTTTTTTTCTCTGCTTTCATGCCTTCATTCCAGTTGTCCTCCAACTCACTGATTCGATCCTCAGCTGTATCCATCCTGTTTTTAATTTCTTCCATTGTGGTGTTCATTTCTGATATTGTATTTTTCATCTCCAACTGATTCTTCTTTAAAATTTTAATATCCTTTTTTATACTTGCTATTTCTTTATTTAGGTGTTTGTGATGACCATCCATTGTTTTTCTAAGATCCCTAAGCATCCTTACAATCATTATTTTGTACTCCGCATCCGGAAGTTTGGTTATTTCCATATCACTCAGTTCATTTCCTGGATGTTTCTCTTGTGGTTTCATTTGGATTGCACTTCTCTGTCTTCTTATTATTTCTTTGTGTTTGGGTGTTTTGTTTGTAGAGCTGGTTGAGTCTAGGCTTGGTGTTGTCTGCCTCCAGTTTTCAATTGTGTTATTTCTAGGCCTTCTTGGGTTGGCATCAGCTATTATTTGTAATCCACTTTCAGATTTGGGCCGCTTTGAAGTCTTGATTTGTTTGTTTTCTTAACAGGTGAATGTATTGTTTGCTGATCTCAGCAGGGGGCTTATTTGAAACTGTATCCAGGAATGCGATGGGTGTAACCTGAGACTCTGAAGTCCTCTTCTGCCAGTTAATCTCTCTGGGGGCGGGTTGCTTTCTCAGCTTCAGTGGGGGGAGGTGTATCTCATACCTCCATGGAGACCTGAGTTACTGCCCCTCCTCCCCACTTCTTGTTTTCAGCTGTGTCTTGTTGCACTGATTGGGGCTGAAAAGATGTCTGGAGATCTGTAACCTGGCAGCACTTTGACTCGTTTTGTGGAAGATTCAGCCCCCCCACCTCAGCTATGGCTGCTTATAGCACTGGATGAGTCAGCATTTCAGGTCATCCCCTGAATTCCTCTCCCCCTCACCATCTGTCTCTCTCTCTCTCTCCCCCTTTCCTTTTGGAAGACAAGCCAGCCCTTTCAACACACCTCATTCCCTGGTCACCAGGCAAGTGGCTGTGAGCATCATTTACTGCTCTTTTCTTGGAGTGAGATCCCTTCTGGGCTACCAGCCTCACCACCCCTCAGTTCCTGTAAGCAGGGGAGATTCAGGGGCACCCTACCAGATTTGTTGTGGCTTCTTCTTTGCTCCTTGGTTTTTGAGAGCTGTTCTTATAGTCCAGATTTTGTTTTTCACACTGATTGTTCATAAATTAGTTTGTAATCCAGTTTGGTGGTATGAGCTGGAAGTCTGTGTGTCTGCCTACTCTGCTGCCATCTTTAGGTCTCAGCTCCTTTTCTTTTTTAATCCCTGTAGAATATTTGTAATCTTTTAAGATTTCATCTTGATTTACTTAAAATATTTTAATTGCATATCTTTCTTTCATGTTCCTAATGGTTGGTTTGTATACTTCAATATACATATCTGACTGATTACAGTCAACTGTTATCAACATTTTATCACTTTAGCTGACATTTGGAAACCTCACTTCTATTTAGTTTCCTTTACCTTCTCCACTTGTAAAGACTCTGGTCTTGGTTATTAGATAATGTAATAATTTTTGTTTCAATGATCAAATTATGATATTTGAAACTCATGAAGTAAAAGAGTGTACAAGTCAACTCAGGCTGACAAAACAAAATACCATAGACTGAGTGCTTCAACAACAGAAATTTATTTTCTCATATTCTGGAGGCTGAAAATTCCCAGAACGAGTGCCAACTTACTCAGTTTCTAGTGAGAACTTCCTTTCTGATTTGCAGATAGATGCCTTCTTACTGTATCCTACACAGTGTCTCTTGTTCTTGTCTTAAGGGGACCAGCCTATCAGATTAGGGTCTCACCCTTATAACTTCATTTAAACTTTATTACCTCTTCACAGGCACTATCTCCAAATATAGTCACATATGTGCTAGAGCTTCCACATAAACATTAGAGGAGAGCACAAACATTAGATTCATAACAGATAGTTTAATATATATACCTATACCTCTGTTCTTTCCATGGTTCCTTTTCCTTTTCTGATATTTCAACATTCCTTTCTTTTATTATTTTCTTTCTGTTTGAAGAACTTCCTTAAGCCAGTCTTTAAGGATAGACTGGATAGTGAAAAATCTTTACAGTTTTTCTTTTTTCTGAGAAAGTTTTTATTTTTTTTATGAAAAATAGTTTGGCAAGGATAGAATAGAATTCATGGTTGACAGATCTTCTCTTTTGGCATTTATAAAAATATTGTTACATTTTCTTCTGATTTCCAATTTAAAAAATTTTATTATTTAAATTGGTGATTCCTTTTACATCAAGTGTCATTCTCTCTCTCTCTCTGGTTGCCTTTAGTTGTTGCAGTTTTTTTATTATCATTAGTATTCAAAAGTTTAATTACAATGTGTTTTGATATAAATTTCTTTGGACTTACACTGCTTGGTTTTGTTTAGGTTTTTTTGTCCAGTAGGTTTGTGTCTTTTGCCAAATTTCAGAAGTTTTCAGACATTCTTTATTTAAACACTACTCAGTCCCATTCTATCTCCTATTTTTGGACTCCTTGAGTTTCTCTTTGTATTACTTTTTTTTCAGTCTACTTTCTCTCTGTTGTTCATAACAGGTAGATTCTATTGTTCTATCCTAAAGTTCATTGAATCTATCCTCTGTCATCTCCACTCTTCTACTGAGTTCATTTATTGAGTTTTTTTCTGTTATGTTTTCTTTCAGCTCAATAATTTCCATTTTGTTTCTTTAATAACTACTATTTTTGCTGAGACTTTCCTCCTTTTAAAAAATTTTTCAAGAGAATTTGTAATTAATTATTGAAGTACTTCTAATAATTGCTAGTTTAAAATCTTTTTAAGATTTTACAGTATGATCACATTGATGTTGGCAGCAGTTGATTATCTTTTCTTGTACAAGTTGTCACATTCTTGGTTCTTGGTATGTCTTGTGATTATTTATTGTATTCTGAACATCTTGTGTGTTATTTTAGAAGACCCTGGATTTTAGTTCATCTTTTATTTTGGAAGGCAATTGGCCTATTGAGATTTAGCATGGAGGTCCTGGCCTACTCTTGTGGACTGTGTTTCCAATAGCAGTTTAAATTTCAGAGCCTTTTTTATATTTATTTGTTCCACTCAGTTTATCTGGTGTTCTGGAGCTCCTGCTGGCAGCTTCTGGTACTGCCTGAAGCATACAAGGGATCTCCCCAGGAAGGGCTTCCATGTGTCTTTGGGTGGGGGAGTGATATGGAGGGATCTCTCCATGATTAGCCCCTAGTTTCCCCAGTATCTCTGAACAGGGGAGAATAGATTTAGATGCATGGAGATAAAGAGGTTTCCCAGATTGGGCTGCTTGCTGTGACTTGGTCACTTTTCCCCATTTCACCAGCTTGCCATGGTGTCTGTGAGTAGGGGAATTGAGTGTCAAAACTACAAAGACAAAATAGCTTTCCACTGGGGACTCCTTGCTATGACTAAGTCTTTGTCAAATTAGTCATCTGGGGAGAAATGAGCCGACCTGAGCTTTAGTCATTGACTAGGTCATAGAGTAGGAAACACTGGGTCTGGGTGGCCTTTCTCTGTCATGTGTGGTAGAATGCGAGGTGTCCTGCTATTGTGCTATTCCTCTCATTATGGGGTCCCAAACTAGTTGCCTTTTTTAAAACCACTTTTAGTTTGTTTCTTGTGCCATTTAGAGGAGGACTTATACTTGTGTACAACAGGGAGGTATGGGAAAAATGGGTCTTTGTACCCTGTTAACAAGAGATAAAGTAGCACGGGTAAGCTTTTTGAGTACATGAAAATATTCTATATCCTGATTTGTAGTGGTAGTTACAAGTAGAAATAAATTTGTCAGAATTCATTGCACTCAGAATAGGTGAATTATATCTTATGTACCTTATAAATTATACTTGAATAAAGCTGAAAGTTTTTAAGAGAATATGGGTAACATATTTAAAGGCATTCAGCTTGTTAGGGAAAACAAGAACTCCAGATGGAACTAGAAGTTACCATCTGGGTGAAATTAACAGTACAGCATTGCAAAAACATATTTGGAGACAGACAGATCTGCATCCTAGTTTTTGCTCTACTAGTTTTATATGCTTGACCTTGGATATTAAATATTCTTTCTGGGCTTTTGTGTCCTTATACTGTGCATGAAGGGCATGGCACATGGAAATTTCCACAATTGTGATTCACCTTTGCTTTCTACCACACCATGTTGATGACTTCTATGGTTATTTTAATTTTAAGGTTTTATAATTTGTAAGGCAGGCACTCTGATATAATGTTTGCTTGGTTACTTAAGTTTCTTAGTGGCTTAGAAATAGAGGTTTAATTAAATTTCTTTTCTGATCACAGAGATACTTAATTGAAAGTAAATATTTTGCCCAAATTTTTATTTTATTGAGATTTGAAGCTTCTATAAAACCGATGTTCATATAGTAACAAGAAATTTCCATAACTTAAAATGGGAGTGATTGTGTCTGAAAGATGATAACATGCAGAGGTCCTTTAGATATAAAAACCAGGTGTGTTTCAACAATTTTTAAAACTAATTTCATCATCAAAAAAAATTTAGGAAACTCCAAATGCAATGGACAGTTAAGTTTAAATTTTATATAACCTTGTAGATGATTGATAGATAGATAGATAGATAGATAGATAGATAGATAGATAGATAGATAGATGTACACACACACACACACATACACACACACACACTTTATTGAAAACAGCAGCCCTGTTTAACAAGTAGTCAACTCTACAAGAGACCTACATTGAGTCCTGAAGGAAAATAAGAAGAATGCCTGCCTGTTCAGATCAGTGAGTTTCATCAGGGTTCAGGATTAAATGTGCCATTACAAATTCACTCTCCCATGTCCCTTTTGAGAGTACTTCACACTTCACCATCATGAATCAGTAGCCACCATCAAACACAGGAGCAGGCAGCCAACTACATATTTACAAGGTATAAATTAGAGTGCATCATTTTCCCTTAAATAGCTCCCTTTAGTTTGAAATTTGTTCATAATTTTGAAAGAGTCTGTATTTTTTGTTGTTGGTTCTTCGGGGGGATTTCTGTTTTGGGGTTTTTTTTCTTGTTATTGTTGTTTTTTGTCTTTAAGAACCCATACATAAAAATCCCAAGCAAAGCTGGCACCTTACATGAACTCCCTGAAGGCAGAAATAGTATCTTAAGTCAGTGGTTCTCAAAGTGTGCGCCAGGGCTCACTGACGCGCCCTAGAAGATTTCCAGGTGCATCCTATCATATTCCAAAGAAATATGTGCCTGTTTGGGACCAAAAAACCAACAAGGTTTTTAGAGTTTATATTTTTGGGGGACAGAAGTGTGGGGAATTAGCTGGAAGCTGACAGTCTGCTCAACCCCCTACCTCACTTGCCTGATTAGGTTGCCAAAGGCTGTTAAGCTGTGGTGCTGGATTGTTTACACTACCCCCCATGTTCCCCGGAAAGACTTGAGGCAAGTTTCTTCTATCCTTTGTTTGATGTGAAGTTAAGATGATATGTAGGGTGGGGGTTTTCTGCACTCAACACCATTCAGAGTAAAAAGAGAGAATTCTTCAATGTATTGATGAGGAAATGAGAGTTTGCCTTTCAAATACATGCCCAAACACTGAAGAAATTGCTAGGACACATCAGGCTCAGGTTTCTCATAAACACAAGAATAAAAAACTTAACATGTTCATGCCGGGACCTGCCAAATTTACTAAATCTTACTAAGAATGTATCTGTATATATAAAAAGATAACTTTTTGTCATTTTTTATATTAACCCCTCTTTTTTATGAATTCTAAAAAGCATAACTCAAAAAAATGTAACATAAAAATGTTTTTTAATGTCAGAATAAATTTAATTTTGTCGTATTTATTTTGTTTAATTACCATAAAAGCACGCTTGGATTTTATTTTTTTCTTTAATATTTGACTTAATTATTATAACATATTTGTTATAAATTTGTATATAGTGCACCTACAATTATTTGTAGGATTTTAAATGCACCCCGACTTCAAAAAGTTTGAGAATCACTGTCTTAAGTAAATCTCTGTACTCTTATGTACAGAATTTCACTCCTATTCAGTGAAATTCAGGATATTATTCCTTTTAAAATTCTCTTGCTCAATCCTTCTGTAACATGAAGGATAAAAATCTTGGTTTAGCATCTGCTAACACTTGTCCAACATGTGGTGATATCCTTTTTTAGTAACCTGAGACTAGACCTCAGGTGGACAAATGCAGGCCATAGTACCCACTTAAATATAATGTTAAAAATTATTTAGTTTTCCATCTGCCTTCTCTTTATGCCCAATGATGCTGGTTTTGCACTTATGAGAGGAAATGCCACTTACTTATGTGTAATCAAGAATACAAAGAGAGTAGCTGAATTAGACTAGGGGTTACCTGTCTGTCTATTCCAGGAAAAGGTAATCCTGGAGCTGAGTTCTAAGGAATCAGAAATAGCTAGCTAATGGAAAGGCTGAATGTGGTGTTCAGGAAGGGGAAAAAACAGAGACAAAGGCATGGAAAAGTGGAGAAACAACCTATTTGGGAAATACAGTTTAAATTAGTTGGGGCAAAGACTAAGCCAAAGATTATGGTTACTTTAAATCTGTAGGAAGTCAGTTCAGAGTTAGATGACCCATAAGCAGATGGGTCATGCTCATATTTGCTATTTAAAAAGATCAATCAACAGCAATCTGGCAGATGGGCTGGAGGGAGAAGAATTAGCAGCCCAAGAATTGATCCATAAAATGTGATGGAGGGCAAAGGAAGTATATGTCCAAGGTACATTTGTTCTTTATTACCATTTTAGTTTTATGAATGGTTTTATTCTTTCTCTAGCTCCTCATATTTTGACACATTTTTTAAAGACATGTAATCCTTACTTAGGTTTCCCAATCTATTAGCATATAACAATTGTTCATTATATTTTGTGCCTTTAGACAATCTGCTATAATTTACAGGTATTCACATTTTTCTTTGATTTGCTTATTATATGTTTCTTTTCCTTTTGATCTATTTAGCTGCAAGTATATCTGTTACAATTGGTTTTTCAAAGACCAGACATTTTGAAAATTATCCTGTTTTCCTCTACTCTATAACATTGATTTCTGGCTTCATTTTTATTATTTCATTTCTTTTTGTTTCTTTAAATGTGCTCTGTTCCTTTTTTTCTGGCCTATTGAATCCAACCTTATGGATCCCCAGCCTTTCTAACTTGCTGGTAATTACAGTCAAATATATATGTCTCCTTGTTGGTACTCTATAGGAGTATGTCACACATTTTGAAATACACTGCTTTCATTTTATTTGACTGTAATAGTTTACAATTTCACTTTTGATTTTCTTTTGAACCAATGAGTTATTTAGAGGCATGATTATTATAGTTCCCACTCACACAGAAATATTAACTATGTTCTTCTTTTAGTAATTTCTAATTTTATGGTATGGTGGTCAAAGACCACAATGTGCATGGTGCAGACTCTGAATTTATTGAAATTCTTCTGTGGCCTGAGACATGATTGTTCTTGAAAAATGGTTTGTATGGGCCAATGAAGAAATGGGTTTTCTGTTTATTCAACCAAGCGTGGTATTTGTGTTCTTCAATTTTTTTAAATGCTTGCTTTAATAGATATGTAGATAGATAGATAGATAGATAGATAGATAGATAGATAGATAGATAGATAGATAGATAGAAGATAGATAGATGATAGATAGATATAGATAAGCATAAATAGCTTTAGATATAAACTATATCTATAATATTACATATAGATATATATTTATATATAAGCAGATTTGTTGAGATAGAATTCCAAAAAATTTACTTGTTTAAATTGTACAAATCCATGGCTTATTCACAGTGTTGTGCAAATATATTAAATTAGGAAATTCTCCTTACCTCTGAAAGAAACCTGTATCCTTTAGCAGCCATTCCTCATTCCCCCCTACCTTCTGCCTCTGACAACCACTAATGTACTTTCTGTGTCTGTGAATATTCCTATTCTGGACATTTCATATAAATGGAATCATACAATATGTGGTTTTTTCCATTTGTCTTCTTTCACTTGATGTCAAGTTTTATCCATATTGTAGCACACATCGATATTTCATTTTTTATGTCTAAATAATATTGTACTGAAAGGATATGCCACATTTGTTTATCTGTTCATCAGTTGGTAGACACTGGTACTGTTGTTTCTTTATATTAGCGCCTATGATTAATGCTGCTATGAACATTAAGGTGCAAGTTTTTGTGTAGCCATGTCTATATTTCTCTTAGGTATATACTTAAGAGTGGGACAGATGGATCGTATAGTAACTCTATGTTTAACATCTTGAGGAACTGCCAAACTGAGGAACTTCCAAAAAAGTTGCACCATTTTACAATTCTACCAACAATATGTGGGTTTCTAGTTTCTCCACATCCAAGACAACATTTTACATTAGCCATTCAGTGAGTGTGAAGTGGTGGCTCATTGTGGTTTTGATTTTCTTTCTCTGATGACTAATGATAGAAATGGTGGCCATTTGTATTTCTCCTTTAAAAAAAATGTGTATTTAGACCCTTGACCCATTTTTCAATTGGGTGGGTTTTTTATTATTATTATTGAGTTGTATGAGTTTTTTATATATTCTGGAGGCAATTCCCTTATCAGATATACTATTTGCTAATATTTTTTCTTTAGTGGGTTGTTTTTTCACTTTCTTGATATATTACTTGCCGTACAAAAATCTTTAATTTTGGTGTTCCAAATCCATTTTTTTCTGTGATGATCACAAATAATCATATAAATGCAAATTAAAACCACAATGAGGTATCACTCACACCTGTCAGAATGATTATCATCAGTAAATCAACAAACAACGTGCTGGTGAGGATGGAGAGAAATGGTAACCCTTGTGCACTGTTAGTGGGAATGGAGATTGGTGCCGCCACTATGGAAAGCAGTATGGAGTTACAACAAAAAATTAAAAATGGAACTTTCTTATGGCCCAGCAATTCCACTTCTGGAAATATATACAAAGAAACCTAGAACACTAATTTGAAAGGCTATGTGCACTCTTATGATCATTGTAGCATTATTTTCAATAGCCAAGATTTGGAAGCAGTCCAAGAGCACATCAGTAAATAAGTGGATAAAAAAGTGTGGTACATTTATACAATGGAATATTATTCAGCTGTAAAAAAAGAAGAAAATTTTACCTTTTGTGACAGTATGGATGGATCTGGATAGTATTGTGCTAAGTGAAATAAGTCATTGATAAAAAACGTTATATCATTTATGTACTTGTATGTGGAATTTAAGGAACAAAATAAACTATCAAGCAAAATAGAAACAGAGAACATACTGACATCTGCCAGACAGGATGGGTGTTGGAGGCTGGGTGAAATAGGTGAAGGGATTAAGCAAAAGAAAACAAAATAGCTCAGACACAGACAATGGTATGGAAATTACAAGAGGGAAAGAGGATGGAGAAGGTAGAAGAGGGTAAAGGGAGGATAAATGGTGATGGAAGGAGACTTGATTTGGGGTGGTGAGCACACAACCCAGTGTATAGATGATGTATTATAGAATTGTACAGCTGAAAGCTATATATTATAATTTTATTAATCAATGCTACCCCATAAACCCACCAGAATAATAAATAAATAATAAGTAACTTTTATTAATGCCCTTATTTTATCTTGTCTTTCATCATTATTGCTTCCTCATGTACTAAAACATATTCCTGTTAAAGAATATGCCCAAAAGCCCTGGTTGTGTAGTTCAGTTTGTTAGAGTATTGTCCTGATACACCAAGGTTGACGGTTTAGTCCCAGGTCGGGGCACATATAAGAATCAACCAGTAAATGTATAAATAAGTGAAATAACAAATCTATATTTTTCTACTTTCTCTTCCTCCCTCCCTTCTTCTCTCTTTAAAATAAATAAATTTAAAAAATTTTTAAAGAATATGCTCAAAAAAGTCTTTAGATGAGGTTTCTGAGTGTTAAGGTGAAAGATTTTTATTTTACCCTATCATTTAAACTAACGGTTTTGTTGATATCTAGAATCGGCTTCTTCTTCTGACCCCAGACACGTGGTCTGACTGTCTCGTTGTTTTGAGAAGTATGATGTCCTGTCCTGCCTGGGGCTTTATAGGTGATTTGTTTTTCACTGTGGAGCTCTTGGTTAAATCCCACTGTGATATGTCTAGATGTGTGTTTTTCTTTGTTTCTTTACTGTGTGCTGCTTCACCCTCTGAAACCATGTTTAATCTAAAGTCATGCACCTTCCTTTAGTTCTGGAAAATACTCGTTTTTTAAAGATTACCTGCCTATATTGTTTTTTCAAATATTTTTTCTGGAATCCTTTTAAATAAATATTTGCATTCTGATTTGACCTTCTTTATTCCTGAAATTCTTTCCAAATACTTTCTGCCTATTTATGCATTCCTCTTAATCTGGATAATCTTCTCAATATGATTTTCCAGCCCATTAATTGTCTTTGTAGCTATTCTGCTACTTAAATTTTCTATTGAATCTTTTACTTAAATAATTACATTGTTTCACATCCAATATCTCTAACTGGTTCTTCTTTAGAAACATCTGCCCTTTTTTATGTTTGAAATAAATTTCCTTGTTTTCCTGAGGGTATGCATTATGCTTATTCAAAGTTTGTTTTTCCTGCTCCATTAGCTCTGCTTTCTCTACTATATATTTTTGTTGCCTTGTATTGTTGTCACATTCATCAAATATTCTCTGATGTTTTTAGATTTTTTTTAATTTATTGATTTTTTTAGAGGGGGAGAGAGCGGAGAGAGAGAAAGAAAGGGAGGAGAAGCTAGAAGCATCAACTTATAGTAGTTGCTTCCTGTATGTGCCTTGACCAGACAAGCCCAGGGTTTTGAACCAGCGACCTCAGCATTCCATGTCAATGCTTTATCCACTGCACCACCACAGGTCAGGCTATTCTGTGATATTTTTAAATTTTACTGTTATCTTATTGGCATTTCTTTTACAGAGTCTATTCCCTCAAAGTACAAACTCTAATATGAGAAGAATGAAGTCAAATTCTACCTTTGTTCTTTTAGTGTGATTTTGGGGGAAGAGAGCTATACTCTCAGTAGACTGTCTATTGATATACAGTGGCCCTCAGTAGCCGAGGGTTTGCATCCATGATTCATCCAATCATGGATTGAAAACAGTATTTCAAACTGTGCTGGGAATCCAAGGATGTGGAGGGCCGACTGCATGCATTATTCCATGTCATTTTATATAAAGGACTTGAGCACCTGCCGTTGGTAACCACAAGGGTTCCAGGAACCAATATCCCATGGATAACAAGGGACAAATGGAATCTGCTTAACCACTTCCACTCTGTTCCCGAAGCTATGTTGCCCCCTCCCCATGATATCAGTTGTCACATCATCCGGGCTCTCTTTTATCCGGAGACATTCACCCTTTGTTGCAGTTTTCTAGCCCATGCTGAAGATAGAATAGAGAGGTAGTGCTTATGGTGAGTTATCTAATAACTACATGTTTATTGTCTGTTTTCTCCCTTTTGAGCGGAAATTCCTTGAAGTCAGAACTTTGTATTGTTTTTTACTATCATCAGCACTTAGAACAATGCATAATATAGAGCAGCCATTCCATGAATATCTGTTGGATGGATAAACATATCCCATCAGGGCTCTAGTCTGACTTGCTATGACTCATGAATGTCTAGGTTGTATTATAGTCTTCTTAATCATGCTGCACTACAATGGGCAAACCTGATAGTCCAGGGCTGGCTTTCTAGGCAGTGTACATTTGTTTATTCCAATCCTTTTCTTTTAGGGACCCTGGAAATTTGGCGCCAGCCAGCTTTTGCTTTACTATATTGGAGGTACACTAAGCTACAGCCAAGGGGTTGCCTTGGTAGGTCATGACTTCCAGCTTAGACAATCTGATGGGCTGAAATAAATGGTGTCCCAGAGACCCTCCACCCAACCCTCCCCATGCTGCTCCAGGTGGGCACTTATTTCACTTCAAAAGAAACCCAGAGACAGTAAGCCCCCAGAAGCATTGTCACAGTGTGGTGCCATTCACCAGGAGAAGTTCCATCCACATTCACTCCCATGAACTTTGCTTTTTCTAACATTTGTCAGATTTGACGTGGAAGACAGAGTCACAGCCAGTACTCCATTTGCCTTCTTGATAAGAAACACAAACTCCCAAATATACTTTTAATATAAATTTAAGTACACAATTGACTTCAATGAAAAACTAGGTAAATTATTTTTGAGGTGCTATGTCAAGAATTGTGGAGGTAGTGGAAAGGGCATGAGCCTATGATAGAAATTATAGATGTGTTCCAGGTGTCCCCAAACTACAGCCCATGGGCCGCAAGTGACCCACTGAGGCCATTTATCTGGGCCCCCGCTGCACTTCCAGAAGGGGCACCTCTTTCATTGGTGGTCAGTGAGAGGAGCACTGTATGTGGTGGCCCTCCAACAGTCTGAGGGGCAGTGAACTGGCCCCCTGTGTAAAAAGTTTGGGGACCTCTGTGGCAAATAGCTGATGCCTTGAACGCAGTAGGTGCTAGATAGTAAGTTGTTGGATAAATGGAATGAATGCATGATGCTTTAGCAACTAGCATCAACTCAGATCTCTCTGGAGATCCTGCTCCCACAAGATGTGATGGGGAAGGCCAGGGATGTAGAAATCACACAGAAGGGGCAAATACAGGTAGAGACAAGTTTTCCAACTTTACCATCTTGTGAAAACCAGCCCTGCCCATAGCAATTTAGAGAAATACAAATGTTAAAAGCTCTGACAGGCTGAAGCAAAGCCAAGGAGAATTAGAATACTGGATCAATTTTTTAATTGACCAAGGGCAGAGCAAAACAAATAGAAAGCTCCCAGCCCTGACAGGAGCAAGCTGCCCAGCGCACAGAGCAGCCGGCTGGGGAGGAACGGAAATCAGCACTGAGTCCCAGACCTCGGTCCCATGGCCACCCGCCCAGCATCTACAACTCTGCCAGAAGCATGGATCTGAATGGGGAGTGGGGCGTGGAAGTCAGGAACCACTAAAGATTGACATGCAGGAGATATGATAAATGGATGGCACATTTGAGTCCAGCACAAAGAGAAGAAGACAATCTTGGTGCCACCAGTGAACTTGGGAGTCAAAGCAGTCACCGGATGAATGGAGCCTTGATCTCGATTCCGCCACATTAGTTTGCTCATTTCTAGGTACCATTATCCGTTCAGACAAACAAAAACATGCTCAAACACCTACATTTTAAAAGCTCCTAAATAAAAGCTCCTAAATCTAAGTATATTGGAAGTTGAAAAGACAGGAAGCATCCCACCCCCAGAGTACTGCCCCGGAGTCTGCACAGCCTCTTGTTCTTCTGTTGTGCTGAGGACTGCATGCCCCCTCGCTGGCTCCATGCCTCCGTGTGCTGCCCGGCAGCTGCGGCTATACAAGGCGAGAATACCACACTAAGTGATGGCACTGCGAGACCACAGAAAACGATCGTGTGACCCAGCTCCTGTTAGTAACAGGCTAAATGTCAGAGACCTGGTTCTCTGGCTACCTGGGAATTTCAGCTGTCTGAATCTCGGTGAAATCATCAAGAAAGGGAGGTAGATGTACTAGGTCATCTCTGAGTCCTTTTCAGGTTTGACATGTCTGTTTACCTTTGTCAGTGTCCTGACTACTTGAGCCTCAGCATTAGAAAGGCTGATACAGAGAGCAGGCAAAAGGGTTCTTGGTTATATAACACATGGCCAAGATTCAGAGCTTTGTACTGGTCCTGAATCCTACTTTCCATGGTTTTCCTCATCTCTTAGAGATCTGATATTGCTGAGGTCCAAGTAAACCTCTAGACCCATTGCACTGACATAAAATAAAAAACAGATTTGTATGTGTGAGCACAAACACACACACACACACAGAGAGAGAGAGAGAGAGAGAGAGAGAGAGAGATTTTTCATAATGTGCTGCCTCAAGAAAACATGAAGTCTGAGAGTTAAGTTTTGCAAGACAGGATCCAGCTCTAGGTAATCTGTTAGGCAGTGTGGCAGTAACCCCTCAGCTAGACAGACTGAGAATAGCTTGGTCTAGCAGAAGAGACATGGCTGGACAAATTTTGGAAAATTGATTTCCTTTGGGGTAGCACTTAAGGTAGTGCTTTTTAAAGTGGATTTAAGGCAAAGAGTGTAGCAACATCAACCACCAAAAAAAACCCCAAACAAACAAACAAACAAACAAAAACCCAAACATGATTGCTATTAACCAGTAGCTAAAATATGATCTCCAGAAGTGATCCTGAAAAACAGCATCATGGAAAATTTTTACTACATGAGGAGCAGTTTACTTTGGAGATTTTTATTTCTTGCTACTGGAAAAAAAGGATTCTAGTCCTAGTCAGGGAGAGCATTCCTCTTCTCCTGTACTTGAACAACCAGTTAAACTGTCAGCTCCAGATTCAGACAGAGGCTTGAAATAGGCTTAATTAGAGTTAAAAAGATTGGGTTATTGAGTGAAATTTCCACTCACCATCTTACGTTTCGGGAAAGCAGAGAATTCCATCACCAAGCTGACGTTTTGTTAAATGAGGTGGAAAGCTGAATTAGGGAGAAGCAGGAGGCTGGGCTGACGGTTTTCTGCTGCTACCAAAGCTAAAGAGGCACCTGAGGGAGCAAGACAGCTCTGGCAAAAACAAACAGAACCTGAAAGCCTCTTCTGGTTTGAATACCCGATGATTCCTTTTGGAGAATGGTTTAAACCAGGGTCCCCAAACTACGGCCCGTGGACCGCATGCGGCCCCCTGAAGCCATTTATCCGGCCCCCACCACACTTCCAGAAGGGGCACCTCTTTCATTGGTGGTCAGTGAGAGGAGCATAGTTCCCATTGAAATATGGGTCTGTTTGTTGATTTAAATTTACTCGTTCTTTATTTTAAATATTGTATTTGTTCCCGTTTTGTTTTTTTAATTTAAAATAAGATATGTGCAATGTTCACAGGGATTTGTTCATATTTTTTTTATAGTCTGGCCCTCCAACGGTCTGAGGGACAGTGAACTGGCCCCCTGTGTAGT
Source organism: Saccopteryx leptura (assembly GCF_036850995.1). Classification (NCBI taxonomy): domain Eukaryota; kingdom Metazoa; phylum Chordata; class Mammalia; order Chiroptera; family Emballonuridae; genus Saccopteryx; species Saccopteryx leptura. Next base: position 18,731,464 of record NC_089513.1, read on the forward strand.
TTTGGGACCCCTGGTTTAAACCCATGTACATCATACAGAGAAGAGCATGTGCCTTTAATTCAGGCTCTTTCCTAAAATAGACTCATCAACTAAGACAACTCAACTTCTGGTTCTGGGTTTCTTGAACTGTGAAACATGGGAAGTAATGCCTATGTCACACCTTACAGCTGTTGTAAGAAATAAAAAAAGATGTTTGTAGGCTGCTCCATGCAACCACCGCTAAGCCATTCAAATTCCATAGCTGATAACTTTTTAGTTCAATGAAAAGCACAAATCAAGCTGTTTATAAATCAATATTCAAGAACAATTATTTAAAAAGAATGACTTTGCTACAAATCATTTCATAAAGTAAATAATTCTGCTGAAATGTGGCAAATGGCTTATCATACCTGTTTTGATGTTTATAAAGGAGGTCTTCTTAAAGTAGAAGCGCACATCAACTTTTTAGGACATGATTTGGACAAATGATGTCCAGCATCTCTCTGCACCAGAGACAACTTGACCTGCTGACCCACAGGTTAGGGCCTTTTTCAAGTAGGTTGCAAAAGGCACTCCTTGAGAGACAAAAATTACTTGCTGTAATGCTGATGGGGAAAAGGGGACAGTATTATCTCTGATTTTCCTTAAAATATGAAAAAAAATGCCAAATCTGTGGTACCTTTCCCAAATACTTTTTTATCCTAATAAATTGCTCCTTTCTCTGTAATCTTATAGCACTTTGCTCATGCCACAATCTCTATCTCTCTATGACAAATTCCAATAACAGCTCATGATTATTAAGTACCACTTTTGTGGCAAGCATTGCTCAAAGTGTTTGTCATGTAATAAATCATTTAATCATCTTTATAAGTCTAAGGGACAGGTGCTATCATTGCCCCCGTTCATAGATGATCAAATAAAGGTACAAAGCAGATAAGGCACTTGCCCAATGTTCTCAAGCTGGGAAGTGGTATAGCGAGGTCTGAACACAGACATCATTTCTGTAATCTATGCTTTTTACCACGTCAAGCTGTGTTGTTTTTCTGGGCTACACATTTGGGAATCAATCCATTGCAACTATGAGTTATATTGTGGGCTCTTATGCTTGAGTCAGGATCTGGAAGAGCTGGTGATCCTGACAATGCAGAAATAATCTTTAAGAGAAACAGAGGGTGGTCAGAGAACACGATTTTCACCTTCTATGTTTTTCTAAAGGCTACACTGGAACGAGAACAGAAGTCTACAAAGCCAATATGTTGCTGAATTTCCTACCAATGCTGAACAAATTTGTTAACAATTGCATCACCATATGTTAGATGTGAAAGAAAGCAAAATCATCTAACATTGTCCATTTATTCTAAAAGGAAGACTGGAATGAGACTGCCCGACCCAGACCCGTACCAACAACCCACTGGTTCAAGGCGATGCAAGGCACTTTGGGGATTGGTCACTGCTTGCTTTTTGAGTCTCACGCTTTCCCTCTTTTAAATTCTATTTTCCCATCATATTGGAAGGACTCATTTACCAAAAAATGCTCCAGTTTCTTTTGCAGGGCATGGTACCTGCTGTTCCCTCTGCTGCCCTCCATCCCCCACTGTCATGCTAATTCTTGCTCTGCATTCAGACGACTACTTGGGCATCTCTGCACAAGACCCCTTGACTCCCTTGCTCAGATCTGTGGCTTTGCCTCTTGTTTCCATGAAATACTGCATAGTTCCCACTCATTCCCTGCCTCCTGGTCTCCTACAGAGGGAACAGGTTAAGAACAAAAGCTTAAAAGATGGAATCTCGGTCCCAACCACTTACTAGCCACCAAACCTTAGGCAAGTGATTTATGTTCTCTGAGCTTCAGTTCTTTTATTTGTATAATGAAAATAATAGCACTTATCTCATAAGTTTGTGGTGAGGATCAAGTAAATTAGATGAAAGTAAAAGTTTAAGAACAGTGCCTGGCACAGTTAAACTGTATATATCTGCTATTATTAGTAATAATAGGTTTTCCATGAAAGCCTATCCACTCAATGCAAATAGTTGAAAATGGAGATCAGAATATATGGTCACCTTGGGCTATTTTTATCACTTTAGAAAGATTTGGAGATTGTGATTCCTAGATGTCAGTTCTAATTACTGATCTTGGGGTGATGCCGGGACATGCTGCCCTTGCTGGGGGACATTTAAAGGGACCCACGCTGAAACACTGCTATGACTATTCATTCTTTTTTTGGACCAGTTGCTTTCTCCCCTGATCTCCGTTTCAAATTTTGCATCAGCATTTCGTCTGCTGACTGCGTTACAGGTTCAGGGATAACTGCTCCTTGGGGTATTGTTGACTGCTTCTGGTAAATAGTGCTCAGTGTGTTGGTTTCAGTTTTGCAAGAAGCAGGAGGACTTGAGTTTGAGGCTTTGGGGAGCTTCATAGACAAAGGAGGGGTAGGGGAGGTTGCTACCCCCTATTAGGGTTGTAAAGAGTTTATATTTTTCTCCTTTGCCTTTTTGATTAGCTCTCTTTCCCTTCTGGCATTATTATTCTTTATCATCGGTTATGGATAACAAGACCCTTGGAGTACCATCTCCTGTTAGTCCCACACCTCCAGGCTGCTGGGGGAGGTTGGCTGTGAGATCTCCCCAATTTTCTATGTCCTACTCCCACAAATTGACCTTATATAATGCCTCATTTATAACTCATTTATGCCTCTGCTCCTGGCTCTTGTATTTTGACTTTTAGTGTGTGCATTTGACATCTCCCTTTCAGAGAGTACAAGTGCTTGCTTGAGATAGGCTTTTCTTCAAATAAAGAAAGAGGAAATAATACTGAATCAGGGATAAGAAACTAAAATGTATTTCAATTCTATTTTTACATTGCTACGGGACCTTGAGCCAACCACCCTACTTCTTAGGCCCTCAGCATCCTAATCTGTAAAATCAGTAAATTGGACTGATTTTTCTGGAAATTTTCTTCGAAATTGTATAATTATGGTGACTATTTAAGGCTCTTAGAAGACTTGACAGGTAGATATCCGGGGATAGGAGAACTTCCTGGGGTCCTTTTATCATCCCATCCGCATCTCTCAAGAACATCATTAATGTCCAAATCTTGCCTTTATGTGGGCGACACAGGTTCCTTGTAAGCCTGGCGCTGAGTCAGATCAGTCTGTCACTGCCTACCTGTGTCCCCCAGAGCCTGGACAGTGGAAAGAACACCTCCAACAGGGTTTTTCCTTCTGAACTAACTCCAACAAGACTGTGCACTCAGAGGAGCTGGGATGTAAATCAAATTAGCATGCTGCAAAGCTGAAAATCTTTTCCGTTCTATATTGTATCTTTATATTCATGCAGATTTTTTATTTTACTTCATGATATTTGTTCTCATAAAAATAGTGCTCGAAGTTATTTAACAGGAAGTAAAATTAATGCTCCAAGAATATGCATTAAGCTTGGTGCCCTGGGTACCCTTCTAGGTTGTGTGTCCTCCAATTTGAGAAGCATGGACTTATCAACAATAATAATTTATGGGGTGTGTTATGTTCCAGCTCTGGTTCCGAATGCTTTGCGAGAAGGAAATTCCTCCAGCTCACAGGATGTTTTACGGTTGGTGAGGTAGAAAAGCAGAGAATATTGTTTCAACGGTCTCTCTCTTTTTATCCATAGAGTAGGAAAGATAATAGCAAGACCATGACCTACAAGTTTAATGGAAGGATTAGATAAGGTGATACATAGGACAATACTTTGTAAGCTGGCAGCATTGTATACGTGACAGCTGATGCTGACCTCACCCAGGGCATCTAGAACAACAGAGTAGACAGAGACTATGATTAATTCCAGCCAGATGGCTGAGAGGTGTGGAGTTAAAAAATGTCTCAGGACCTCAAAAGTCCCTTGGAGCACTACTGGAAACCTACTGGGATAATGCAGTACTGGGAAGAAATAGATCATATTGGAAAAAGATCAAAACACCTCTGTGTCAAGCTATATATTTTTTCAAACTATAGACTGTTGGATAAGGGCAGGGAGTAGGGCTGTTGCTACACCAGTTAACCTTCAATGTGTTCTTCATGTCAATCATCAGAGATTTTAGAGCATATACTTTCCACTATCCAGAAGGAGAATTCTACCCATGGGTCTTGGCCCAATGAAGCTCTTCATTCTGCTCCTCTCTGCCCAACATGGCTTTCTCCCTCTTGCCCTAAAAACACAACCTTTCATTTTTTTTATGGTATTGGTTACTTTTCTCTTTTTCTGTAATGCCAATTTTAAGTTCATGCATAGATCTTGCATATTTAATTTAAAAATTCAATAGAAATAACTAAGTGAAATGAGTTGAGGTTTCCCTCTCCCTTTCCCCCTCTCCCTTCACCTCTCTCTCTCTCTCAAATCAGTGAAGAAAAAATTTTAAATTGAATAGAACATGACAGTTTAAAATACAGCAAGAGAAAAAACTATTGATAAGTGTATATTAAAAGAAAGATTCCTTCCAAAGACAAAATGTGACGTCCTCTCAAGGAGACCCAGTTCCTGGATTGTGAGATTAGGAAACAGTCGGTCAGGTTACACTCCGGGTCTGAGCTCACGTTATTGGCCGGAGACCTGGCTGGATGCCTCGGTTGAATTTCAACTCCTGATCTTAAGCATTTTTGGAATTTATTTTCTTTGTTATTGGGCCAGATCCAATTCAATACCAGGGTTTCTATAAATAAATAGGTGCAGGAAGTGGAGGGGCAGATGATCTCAGATCACCCGATCCCCGTAACATTCCCTCATCATCACAGTAATCAGTTCCCATCCTTTTATTAGTAGTAGTATTATTAATCTCTATGAGTAGATGGTATGACTAATAAATATCATGAAATTATTTATTGTTCTAGATATTTTATATGTGTATAACTACTTTTAGTTATATAGTTATATATAGTTACATCCAAAATAGTCACTCTGGTGGCTATTACACTTACTTCAATAATGCAGGTATTGCTCCTAATTTTTTGTTATTTCTTTTTGAGGGTGGGCATGAGAGTCTAATTAAAAATCTAATTTAGTTATCCGTATAAAAGTAGTTTAGTCCAATATATTGCTTTTCATACATGATTTTAGGCATGTATAATTTAATAATCAGCCCATATGCAAATGTCCCCAAGAATATCGGTTATGGCTATTTTTTCTCTTTTTTCCTTCTTTCTTTCCTTCTCTCCCTCCCTTTTGTGCTATCTATGTTACTGAACCAAGATCCTATCAAGTCTAATGCAGTCCACTTGTTTTTTTTTGTTTGTTTGTTTAATCTTTTTTTATTTATTCATTTTTAGAGAGGAGAGAGACAGAGAGAGAAAGAGAGAGAGAGAGAGAGAGAGAGGAGAGAGAGACAGGGGGGAGGAGCTAGAAGCATCAACTCCCATATGTGTCTTGACCAGGCAAGCCCAGGGTTTTGAACCGGCAACCTCAGCATTTCCAGGTCAATGCTTTATCCACTGCACCACCACAGGTCAGGCCACTTGAACCGGCGACTTCAGCATTTCCAGGTCAATGATTTATCCACTGCGCCACCACAGGTCAGGCCACTTGTGTTTTTTATGGACCTTTAGTCCCTTATATTAAATTAGAGCTGCCCACATTTCTTCTAATACTGATCTTTTTAAGAATTCAGGCAAAATTTTTTTACAAGTGTCTCATATTTGAGATGTGTTTGATTTTTTTATTTGTTTCTCTACTTCTGTCTTATTTCTGTAAACCCAACATTAGAACAAGAGGCCTGGTTCAATTTAATCACTGGGAGCAAGAATATCTCAAACAGAAGATTTTTGCTTCCTCATATGGGAAAACAACCTGAGCCTTAGAGGTTTGTAGAAGGTCAAGGTGTCTCTCATTGTTGATGCCAAATTTGATCACTTGGTGAAAATAGCAGTGACCGATCTCTCCATGTTAAGATCTACTTCCCCCATTTGTGATTAGGAAGTAACCTGGGATTCATTCTTTGGCACAATGTGAAACTATTGTCTCCTAATAATTATTCACCTTCTGAATTAGTTTATCCCTTGCCTGAATTAGTTCTAGATCGAGGGTTTCCAAAGTAATGATGTTCAAATTCTACTATTTGAAGAGCACGTTTAAGCTAGCTCTTGGATCTTGTTAACGTATTATATTTGTCTTTGAGCACTTTCTTGATTTTCAGCATAAACAGAGTCCCTAACTCACATTGCATTTTCCTGTAGATCTGTGTGATGGTTTTACCACATATTCACAAATCCTTTGACATACTCCCATCAAGAGGTGGACTCCATCCTTCTCCTTGAATATGAGCTAGTCTGAATGACTCACTTCTAACAAATAAAAACAAACAGGAATGATGCTTCCAAGACTGGGTCATGAAAGGAGATACAGGTTGTGTCTGACTTTTTATTTTTTGAGACATATTCTTTAGGAGTCTTGAGCTAATATACAGAAGTCTAGGTATCCTAAAGCCACCAAGCTGCAGAAACCACATGCAGGTAGAAAAGATGTGCAAGGGGCTCCAGCTATTCTAGCCCCCAACTGTTTAGGTCTTTCCAGCATCACTTGCCAGACATGAGAGTGAGCCTTCAGAGTGATTCTAGCTTCTGAAGAATGAGTTTGTACCAGCCAACATTGAGAGGAACAGACATAAGTTGCTCTTGCTGAGCCTGCCCAAATTGCAGATTCATGAGAAATATCGATGCTGTTGTTTGTAAACCACTAACTTTTGGGGTGATTTATTGCACAGAAGTAGATAACTAGAACAACCTGAAATCAGTCAATTTTGCAAGGAGCTCTGTTTTCTTTTAATGGAAAATGGTGTTAGAAATAAGATTTGGGTACTGATTAGCTCCCTGCTGCTAGGTATGTATGCTTCCAAACCTGTTCAGTGGACAAAGTGAGGGAAGACATATATGAAAAATTATGTTTGTGTTTATATTTCTAATTACATTTATCAGTAAAAGAACTTTTAACTACTTTTGTTTTATTATCATACTTTTGTTTATAATAACATAGAATATTTACTTATTTACTTCATCCTACAATAATGTAGACTACTAATAAAAGTACTACTATTAATGTTAATAAAACATAACCATTAACATTACTATTGAGTGACTTAAGATTTCTACATCATTATTTTTGTTTGTTTGTTTTTGGAAAATTCCCCAGATATCATTCCCCAATAATGTACAGTCTTACTAGTGGGTTCAAATTCACTTAAACTCGCTCTTTTCTCTGAGTGAACATGTTATCAATTTGATATAACTTTAGATTTATCAGTCACACTTCGGTTCAATTTTAGGGCTTGCTTCTTTTTCTTTTTTATATAATTTTCTTTTTAAATACATAAACATTCGCATGGTTCAAAAGTCAAAACTACATAAAATGGTAAACTCCACTCATTGCTAGCCCTTGTACTCTAATCCCACTCACCATCTAAGGTAAACATATATACTAGTTTCTCATTTGGCCTTCATATATATATGCACTCATATTTTTTCTTTATTCTTATAAAAATTAACAACAATCTTGCTCTTTTTCATGTAGCACAATAACTCAGAATTTGCTAAGCTTAAATCAGAAACTGATTTAGGCTCTTGGATCTATTGCTCATTCCTTTTTTAAGACTGTAGAGTACTCAATTATGTTTATATGCCATATTTATTCAACTAGTCCTATGATAGACATTTAAGTAATACCAGTACCTTGTTATTAGAAAGAATTCCACAATAACTTTGTGCATGTTTTTGTTGTAGTTTTTGTTTTGCCTTGGTTTTATGGTGGTATATTATAGGATCTAGCTCAAGAAGTAGGATTTAGGGATCAGCTGAATACATAAAGCAAATATTAAGAGACCTAAAGGGAGAAACAAATAGCATTACAATAATAGCAGGGGCTTTAATACCTCACTTTCATGAACAGATAGAATATCCAGAGTCAAAAGGAAACATTGGCCTTAAATGTCTCATTAAACTAGATGTATTTAAGGAGGCAAAAACGAAACATTCTATCCAAAAGCAACAGAATACACATTCTTGCCAGCATACATGGAACACTTTTCAAGATAGATCATATGTTAGGCCACAAAACAAGTCTTAAACTTTTTAAGATTAAAATTATAACTAGCATGTTTTTCTGACCACAACAGTATGAAACTAGAAATCAGTTATAAGAAGAAAACTATGGGTAGGTTAAACAATACATTACTGAACAACCAATGGGTCAATGAAGAAATCAAATGACAAATAACAAAATAATTTTAGATGAATAAAAATAAAATACAACTACCAAAACTTATGAGATGCTGCAAAAGAAAGAAGTTTTTAGAAATAAAAGCCAACATCAAGAAACAAGTTACCTCTCCAATAAACCACCTAACTTTATATCTCAAGGAACTAGAAAAAGAAGAACAAATGAGGCCCAAAGTTAGTGAGAGGGAAGAGAATAACAAAGATCCGAACAAAAATAAATGAAATAGAGACTAAAATGACGAAAGAAAAGATCAACGAAACTAAGAGTTGGATTTTTTAAAGAAAGTATTGACACACCGTTAGCTAGATTCCCCATGTAAAAGAGAAGACTCAAATAAATAAAATCAGAAATAAAAAAAAGATGTTAAAACTGTTACCACAGAAATACAAAGATTATAACAGACTAACTACAATATACTTATATACCAACATATTGGACAACCTAAAAAAATAAGTAAATTCCTAGGGAATATACAGCCTACCAAGACTAAATCTTAAAGAAATAAAAAATCTAAACAGACCAATTGCTTGAAAGGAAATTGAATCAGCAATCAAAAACTTTTCAATAAACAAAAGTCCAACTAGTGAATTCTTCCAAACATCTAAAGAAGAATTAATACCGATCCTTCTCAAAGTCTTCCAAAAAAATAATTAGGAAATACTTCCAAACCTTTACAAAGCCATCATTACCCTAATACAAAACTAGACAAGAATACTACAAAAAAATAAAATCACAGGCTAATATACTTGAAGAAAACAATGCAAATATGTTGAACAAAATATTAGCAAATCAAGTTCAACAATATATTAAGAGGATCATACATCATGATGATGTGGAATTTATTTCAGGGCTGCTAAGATGGTTCAACATTCCCAAATCAATTTGTGTGCTACATCACATTAACAAAATAAAGAATGAAAATCTTATGATCATCTCAATATTTGCAATAAAAGATTTTGACAATATTCAACACCCATTTATGATAAAAATTCTGAACAAAGCAGGTATAAAAGGAAAGTGCCTCTACATAATAAAAGTCATATATGACAAAATCACAGCTAACATCATGATGGTGAAAATCTGAAAGGTTTTTCTTTAACACCAGAAACAAGAAAATAAACCCATTTTTGCCATTTTATTCAACATAGCATTTTATTCAACTCTGGAAGTCCTAGCCAGAGCAAGAAAAAGAAAAGGCATCTAAATTGGAAAACAATAAGTAAATTATCACCATTTGCAGGTGATATGATATTATATATACAAAGCACTAAAGACTCCAGCAAACAAACAAAAAACAACAAGAAAAATAAAAACAAACAAAGAAAAACCACTGTTTAGAACTAATAGTAAAGTTGCAGAATACATAATCAATATACAAAAACCAGTCGCATTTCTATACACTAATAGCAAACTAGCAGAAAGAGAAATGCTGAAAACAATTTCATTTACAATTATATCATAATGACAAAATATCTAGAAAAAATTTAACCAATGAGGTGAAAGATCTATACACTGAAAACTATAAGACAATGATGAAGGAAATTGAAGACAAAAATAAATGGAGAAATATGCCATGTTCATGAATTGGAAAAATTAATATTGGTAAAATGTTTATGGTACTCAAAACAACCTATAGGTTCAGTGCAATTTCTATCAAAATACCAATGGCAAAATTTGACAGAGATAGAACAAACAATTCTAAAATTTGTATGAAACCACAGAAAACCCCAAATAGCCAAATCATCATGACAAGGAAGAACAAAGCTGGAGGCATCACCTGCCTTGATTTTAAACTATATTACAAATCTATAATAATCAAAACAATATAGTATTAAAATGAAAACATACACACAGATTAATGAAATAAAATAAAGAATCTAGAAATAAACCAACACATATGCAGTCAATTATTTTACAATACAAGAGCTAAGAAAATACAATAGGGAAAGAACAGTCTCTTTAATGGATAGTGCTAGGGAAACTAGACAGCCATAAGTGAAAAAATGAAACTGGACTACTTACACTATACACAAAAACTAACTCAACAAGAATTGAAGACTTGAATGTAAGACTGAAAACCATAAAACTCCTAGAATAACATATTACTATTGTAGTCTTTGACACAAGTCTTTGAGATAAGTTTTGGCAATGATTTCTTGAATTTGGCACTTAAAGCAAAGGCAGCAAATGTGAAAATAAACAGGTCAGACTATATTAAATGAAAAAGCTTCTGAATAGCAAAGAAAATCATCAACATAAAGGTAACCTAGCAAATAAATGAAAACATTATAAATCATATACAAGTGAACCTTACTCTATTGCGTTTTGCTTTATTGCACTTCACAATGTTGAATGTTGACGTTGCCTTTTTTACAAATTGAAAGCAAGACCTTCCACCAGCAATAAGATTATGATTTGCTTCATTGTAATATTCACCTCATGGCACTGGTCTGGAACCAAATGTACAAATCTTTGAGGTAGGCTTGTATCTGATAAGCAGTTAATATCTAAAGTATATAAAGAACTCATAGAACTCAATAATGAAAAAACACAAACAATCCTATTTAAAAATCGATGGAAGATGTGAATAGACCAATATACCAATATACCTATAATGCGACAAGAAAATGAGCAAAGCACACAATAGACTTTTCACATGTACAGAAACATAAACTGTCCATAGCACATAAGGTAACAAGGATAATAATAATATGAATAATGGAAATGATAAGTAGCAATTAATTTCCAAATGCTTATGCTATGTCAGACAGTGTCCTGAGTGTTTTATTTGCATTTATTTAAACCTCACAGAAACACTTTAAGCTTGGTGTTTCTATCATTTTGATTTTACCAGTAAGAAAACTAATGATTATGGATGAAATAAGATTTACATAAAGGAAGGTAGATATGCAAATGAATTAATCTTTCTGAAGCTGAAATACCATTCTCATTTATCATACTCAAAATTAAAAATAATAATACACAGTGCTGCTCGAAGTATGAGGATGCTGATAGTCTCGTACATTTTGGGGAGAACGTTAATTGCTGTAACCTCTTAACAGCATCTAGCAACTTGTTAAGTGCACAGATGACTTTTAAACTATGGGAATTTCTAATAGAAATTTCTCAGAAATATACAGGACCACATGTGCACACATATGAAAATTCAATAATTTTTGATATAGTATTTTTTATCATTGTCAAAGACTAAAACCATACAACTGCCCGTCAGTAAATAAAGTATGTGACATGCACACAGTGATATTCTTGATGGCCACTGCAGCATAGGAGTTCCCTTTCTATGTACTGACTCTGGGGAGATTTTCAAGATTTGAAAGGGATAAAGGCAAGGTACAGAACTGTGGAAATAGTCTTCTCTCATTTATCTTGTTAAAGTAAGACAATGTGCTTTCATATGCATGTGAAGTTTCTGGAAGGTAGATAAGAAGCTCTTAACAATATTTGTCTCTAGAGAAAGAACTGAAGGTCTGAGGTGACAGAGACATTTACTTTTCATTATGCAGTGAAGTTTTTGCCAGCTGAAAGAATTACCATTGAGATTTTAAAAAAGAAAATGCTAGAGAGAGAGAGAAGTGGTAAGATTTAAAACAAAACCAGCCTTTGAGACAGGAGTCCAGTCTCCCACGGGGGCTAGGTTGAAGGGAGCCAAGGTCTTTGCAAGGTTGAAGCTCTGCCTGTGTGCTAAAGTTAGACAGATGATGTATCCTCCCACCTTTAAGCTCAGGGACTCTCTATTGACCTCTGCCTCTTCAGTTCTCAAGGGAACCTTTCCCAAATTGGTTGAGAGTGTGACAAGCATGGCTAATACCGTATTTCCTCATGTATAAGACGAAGCACCCTTTTTCAAAAATTTTGGGTTCTAAAAACTTCGTGCATCTTATACAGTGGTTGTAGACTTTTTAAAAAGAAGTGTGGCATTTCAAATTCCATAGATGGACCTAAGGACAAGGTAATATATGAAGACAGTGATTCATCATCAGACACAGATGAGGACAAGCTCATGGATGGGAGTATAGACAATAATGAGGAGTTGTATGAATATTATGATGAATAAAACTTGAGTTCAATAACTTTATGTAGTACATTCTTTTTTTTAAAATTTAGGCCCCAAAATTAAGGTGTGTCTTGTACATGGGGAAATACGGGATTTAGTTTTACTTAAGAGGAAAATCTGATCTTGTGAGGCAAGATTCAGAGTAGCAGACCCTGTCAATCGAAGCTGGAGCCGAAGGAGTACTGTTTATAAGTGGGAGCAATGCTGTGAAACTGAGGGCTTCTTCTGCAGACCGGGAGGTCTGCTCAGTAGATGGGATTCCACCAGCTTTAGCTTCACTTGAAAAAGCGTTCTGCCAAATGTAAAATTACATAATAAGCAGTTTTCAGGCTACCTCCCTAGAGACCAAACTTGCTAAAATTGCTGTTCTCTAAACAAATGTGTATTTGAAGAACTGGGAGAAGAAATATTTATTTCACATGTATCTTTTGGCCCTAGGGATGACTCAGAATCTCCTGTTGAATGAGGACCAACCTGATGGATATATTAGCTGATGCTGCCAGGGCCCAGTCCTGGACCCAGAAGTGTCCAGTGAGGTCTTGTTCCCTGTAAAAGACAGACTCATCAAGGGCGCAGATGGCAAAGAAGCAGCACTAGGGAGATAACAGAATTCAAATTCTGTCACCACATTGGAAAGTCAAAAAGGAAACACAAACAGAAGGAGAGAAATATGGGAAGTAGTAAGCATGGGGAAAGGGTAATGGCCAAAATGTAGGTGAAAAACTACTTACAACTGAACCTGGGGTCAGAGTGTATATATAACAAGTCTTCGGTCAATATTCAGACAGAAAACTCAGTCTGTGAATGACAGACAATGGAAGAAAATCATTCTCTTATTACCAAAAGCTAAGCAGATGTCATTTTGAAGTTCTAATTTCTTTTTACAAAATCAGATGTAGTGGCATGGCTGAGAAATACAACCTAAAAGGAACTGTATGAGCAGGAAATATGTACATATATATATATTTTCAAGAGATACTGTGTGAGTGACGTCAGAGAGGGTGCCTTAATCTCACAGTAGTTAAAAAGTCTACCATAGAAGTTCATGTCAGGGCACCACTGTGTTTTAATGGTGATAAATTAAGCCTTCTAGGAACATACATTCTAATTCAAATATCTCTGGGAGTGGATTAAGGAGAAAAATGTTTTTGTCCTATAGACTCCTATGAAGCTCTATACTTCTTCATAATACTTGTTGAAATTATAAATAAATAATTCTTTCCACAAATATTTATTGAACACTTACTTTCAAGCCCTCAGATATATATGATCCCTTAAATTCAATTTTCAAACTAGACAGTTCTTTGTGGACTTTATCTCTTCCTTAAAATAATATATCTTACATAGACAATAAAAGACAGCTGTCATTTTCACCTTTGCATGTAGATCTCTGTTGAAATCCCCAAAATTATTAGTTATATTTTTTCATCTTCCAAGATACCACAAATACTTCTTCCCAACTCTCACCCTTATTTGGAATAGCCCCCATTTTTCTAATTTCCAATAGTAATTCCTTTGAAATTTTTCTAATTTCCAATAGGAATGTCTGAAATTTTTCTAGCCCGTAACCCATTTCCAGAGATGAAGCCAACAGCCCATGCTTTAAGTTTTAACATATCACTCCTGGCATCAATTTTTGTATAAGCTATCATTTGCCACTAAAAATGTCACATGAAATCAACTACAAAACACACTGGCTCAAAATAGTAAGTAAACACTCATGAACCTGTGAGTCACCTGGGCGAGTCTACTGGTCAGTGCTGAGCTCATTCCTGTCTGTGGTCAGCTGCAGGTTGGTGAGGGAGCTTTGCTGAACTAGAATGGACTCAGTTTGGGTAACTGGAGTGACTTGGCTCTGTGCCATACATCTTTCACATGCCAGCAAGACAAACCAAGCTTGTCCTTAAGGCAATCAAAGAGAAGCAAGCAGACAAGTAGACATAGGCAAGATGTCTCTGCTTGTCTCACATTCACAAAAGCAAGTCACATGGCTAAAATAAAAAAGAAGGGAACTCTTCCACCTCTAGAGGAAAGCAGCAGCAAAGCCATATGTGAAAGGCATGGGTACAGGGGTGGGGGGTGGGGGGAATAACTGGGACTATTCATGCAGTGAGGTTACCAAAGCATCTATTCCCATAATCCATACCAAAAACTATGATGTCTTGGTGACAGTGGGAGTGGTAAAAAAAAGTAGTCAAATTCTGGCTCTTTATGGAGATCAACATGATGCAATATTTGACTGAGTAGATCAAGGGCATGAAAGAAGAGAGAAAAATTGAGGTTGACAAAAGTTTGGCCCAAGTAAGTGGGAATATAGACTCTGTATTAGTTGAAGTGGGAAGACTAAACAATAAACAAGTGTGAAGAATAACCAGTGAAGATAACTGCAAATCAAAGCATCTCAGAATTTAGTGGCTTATAACAACAACCCCATTAATATTGCTCACAAATCTGCAGTGTGGGCAGGGATCAAGGGACATAGCTCATCTTTGCTCCATTTGGCATCAGCTAAAAGGCTTGAAGAACAGGGCTAGAATCATCTGAAGGCTTGTTCTCTTGCATGTCTGCTGGTTGATGGTTGATGCTTAAAGTCTCAAACAGCTGGGGGCTAGATGAGCTGGAGGTCTGGTCCTCAGATATCTCTGTCTCTGTGCAGTCCCATCACAGTCTCTATGGGAGGGCAGCTTCTGTGTAGCCAGTCTTCCCATGGGTCAACTCAGCACTCCCAACATACATGTCTTAAGAGAGAGCAAGCCAGGCAGTTGCTTATTTACTTTATTAGCTTTTCTATACTAGTCTGAGAAGCCACGCAGCATCACTTTTACTGCATTATTTTCATTAGAAGTGAGTCAGTAAGGTCAGTTCACTTTCAAGAAAATGGGGACTTCAACCTCATCTTGGGGGAAAGAAAAGGAGTGTCAAAGCATTTGTGGACATATTTTTCAAGCCCACACAAATGTGATAAGTAAGATGGCCATTAGACTTCCAAGTAGAGAAGACAAGGGGAGGCTCATATTTACCATCCTGCAATTCAGAGCCGAGATCCAAGCTGCTAATATAAATTTAGAGTCAGAGAAGTGATTTATATAGCAAGTCCTAGGACACTCCAAAACTCAGAGGTTGGAGAGATGAGGCAGAGTCAGCAAAGAAGATGAGAATGAATGGTAAAAATAAAATCTATAGGGCAAAAACCAAAAAATGTGATTTTTCTATTATTGTTTTTCAAACAAAATGTAAGCCATATGATGTCAGGAATTGTTATCTTTCCCTTTGTGAATTTCTAACACAATGTCTATAGAAACTCAAAAAGAAACAGGAAGACTCAGGGAAGGAGCTCACTGACTGGCAGGGAAACAGAAAACCATGGGGAAGCAGCTGATGGTAAGGAGTCTAATTCTTGGCAGACACATCAAACAGGTGCAAATACATTTCTGGAATCCTATAATAAATTTGGGTCAACTGGTATACCACAGAAAACAACATTTGACATGTCAGGAAAGAATACATTCTCCAAAGAAGGGAGGCAGCAGAGAAAAGAAATCAATGCCACAATCTTGAAGAGTACAACTTCTTACCACAGACTCCCAAGCTCCAAGCAATCTGCTTCTTGTTTTGCTTTCCAGTCTAACCTTAGATCTTCATTCCCTCTTGATTTCTATGTTTAAGCCACAAGTGTACCCTTTCTTTTCCAAAAAGAAAAAATTTGTGACTTACAAGCATTATACAAAAAGTAAAATTTGATATCATTTACCATGTTTCAGGTATGCTTGGTCAATGGCCTCCTCTGTCCCTACTACTTGGTATAGAAACAGGAACAAAGGAACAGCAAGGGAGAATGAAGTTGGGGTCTGACATATCAAGACTCAAAGGTTACTGACCTGTGGTGGCGCAGTGGATAAAACGTCGACCTGGAAATGCTGAGGTCGCCGGTTCAAAACCCTGGGCTTGCCTGGTCAAGGCACATATGGGAGTTGATGCTTCCAGCTCCTCTCCCCTTCTCTCTCTCTCTCTCTCTCTCTCTCTCTCTCTCTCTCTCTCCCTCCCTCTCTGTCCTCTCTAAAAATGAATAAATAAAAAAATAAAAATAAAAAATAAGAAAGACTCAAAGGTTAAATCTTACACAAGATGGGAATAGGAAGTAGCAAGAGAATATCTTGAATACGTGTGGCATACATTATATATGTTACATTATTTAATTCTTACAATAACCATGTAAAAATTTGCTATTAACTTCATTTTAAAGGATTAAAAATACAGACAATCCCATAAGGTAAATAATTTTCCTTGTCACACAGATAATAGTTGGATCCAATATTCTGAGGCAATGAATATAATCAGTATAAGAATTCAGTCATGGAAACACTGGGGTTACAGCTCAGGAAAGTCAGCTATTGGAAATGAGTATCCAAAGCAGGAATTAGTTATTGAAATCATAGGTCTAATCTTTGGGGTCTTGGAGGGCAATCCAGAATCACAAATTTCTTGGAAAGTAACATGCCTGGCACTCTACATTTGAGCAAATGAAATCACAGTTGATATTTCTAATAGAATTATAGTACCTGTGTGAGTCCTTTTGAATAGCATCTAGAGATAGCATTTGCATTTCATATGTTTGTGATAATTAGCCATTTTGAAAGGTAGTGTAGGTGGAGATAATTACACAACTGCACATATATTTATAGCTCCCTATACAATCATAGGTGAGCAGAACACTTCACTGTTCAATTAATGGCTGTTTAAATAATAGCCTGAACCACAAGATTGGCTCTCTTGTTGAGATAATATAACTCTGCAAAATAACCGCAGGAGCACAGAGAAATGCTCTCGGAAACCACGCCATAAAGCCTGATAATGGGAAACTTGGTCCACAATACTGTGACCTGAGGTTAGTACACATAAGCATAGGAGGTCTTCTCTTTTATTGCAGTAGAAAAGCCTAGTAATCAAGCAAGTATTTATTAAGAATCATATTATCTATTAGGTGTTATTAGGGATAGAAATATGAAAAGAAATAGTCTTTATCCTCCAAGACCTTATAACATGTCACTAGCAACTCCAGGCAGCAAACTCAAGTGTAATACAAGTGTAAAAAAATAATTACCTTTCCCAAAAGAAAAGGAGAAATTAATATGGGTTGGGGCTAATTTAGGAAGGAGTCCCATAGACTGGGAAGAAATAGCTAAACAAAGTTCCAAAGGAAAAAAGGGCCATAGTGTGCTCAGGGTATGGTCAGTGGCCACAGGTAGCTCAAAGGGAGGATTCACACTGGAATTCAATAGAGCTTGAGGCCTAAGTAGAAGATTGAGCCTCAGTTTATAGTTTGAACTTAATCCATTGAAGAAATGTATGCAGAGATATAACATAGTAAAATACTTTAGGAAGTTTTTGTGGTAGAATATGCAAAGTGGTTTGGTGCTTCCAGTATTTCCTTGCCTCTCCAATCTAGAAAAATAATATAACTGCAACCCAAGACCTAGTAAAATGACCTATTGTAACTAAGATTCCTCCTCTGCTACAATGACTCTTAATAGTCCAAGAGAGATATACTAAGTAAGCCATCGTTACCAGAGAGAAGCAGGAGCTGTGACTAATGCTGAGGAGCACAGGGCAGTGCCTTCACATCAGGTAGGTGACTGTTCCGCACCAGAAAGCCCCTTAGAGCTGGTACTAAGAGGCCCTCTGTTGAGTCTCAAAGGGCACTGCCTCCCAGTGGTGGAGAATTTACAGGTCTCTAACAGTGACTCTGAACAAAACTTTAAGAAGACCACCAACAAAAGAGGAAACAGTGAGGTCCGCAAAGGGTAAGAAATACAAAAATCAGTTTGATGAGAAAGATGGATGTGGAAATGGTATCAGTGGGCCGTGGACAACAGGCAAATACAGTTGAATTTTGAAGAGGGCAAGAGGCTCAGCTCTGGATGTGCTACGTCTCTTTTTCATCCAGCAACCTCAAACCCTTTATCTTGCATGGCCATTCCCACTGACATGTCTTTCAGTAGACCTTCTTATATTTCCGAAGAACATTGGTATCAACGTTGTGAATTTTTTGTACACAATTGGTGACTTTTAATAAATATTTTGTAATCTGAAGTTTCAAAATCATGTGGTGGTGAAAAAAATCTCTCAGAAGGACTTTCTTTTCCTTACTCTTCTCCAGTCAATTGAGAGTAGAAATAAACTGTCTACACAGCAAGCCTATTCTTCCAAATGCAGTATGATATCAGGCAGCCAAAAACATATTACATTTTTTGAGCATGTCAAGTTCTTACAATATGTCAGGTTGTTACTATGAAAATGATTGTGATATCAAAAATGAAAGATTAAGATTTCAGATAGGAAAGAGGCAGTGGCAGCTAGGAGAGATTTTATCTATAAAGGACACAATCTCCATGTTAATAGGTTCAAGAGAGAAAAACAGCAAAGGGATTCATGGACCAAAACATCGACTTTATATGAAAAAGATTCTGATCTGAACTCAAAGGCTTTTTCAGAGTTTTAGGTGTCAAATCAACATCTCTTTCACCCTAAAAATGTAGAACCAGAGTATAATTGATTAATTCAACTACTTCAAGGGGCAGACACCCCCACTGAAGGGCTTTTCTAATAAGGCAAAGAGAAACAGGAAGCCACAAAGAGCATGATGGTGTATTCCTATAAGAATATAATGAAGAAAGGGTAGTGAAAACTAAGGCACAGAGTGTGCCAACAGTCCAAGTCACCAAATTCTCTCAGCATCTTTCCTCCCAATGGGCAAAAATAAAGGTATCATGGTAAACAAAAAGTGGAAATACTTGCAAGTTAGAATACATTATTTTGAGGTTTATGGAAGATGTTCTCCTTGGAGGAAGAGAATAATTCTTCTTAACATGAACTAAAGATTTTCCAAGGAAAAAAGAACTACTTGGTTTATACTATTCTTTGCCAGATTCTGGCTTATTTGAGGCAAAATATTTTGCTATATTGTTGAGTATTTTTACTTCTAAGAAATAAAGATGTAAACACAGATATAAGATTTCTAAATGAGGCACTTTAGAATCATTCAAATAGGCCAGTCTATAGATTACCACGAGTCAAGATAGACTACAAGGGGAGATTTATTAGGTCAAGAAGGAACAGCTTCTAAATCCCTATAACTTTTACTGTTAATTTCAGTTGCAGAATGACCCACAGCAATTCACACAACTCTTCTATCCTTCTCTGCAGAGGAGGAATAATTTTCCCATCCCCAACTTTATAACCATATAACAAGTCCTAATAAGGTAATGGTTCTTAAGGGATTTCAATACCCTGAAAGAGAAAAGCAATAAAACGTAACTTATTAACAACATATGCATTTTAGAATAATTATTTTAATGTCTAAATTTCTACTCATAATAATGAGGACTATGATCTTGACTAATTTGACTGGGGAGTGTCTTTCATGCTTGAGTTCCCAGGAACAAGAATCAAATAAAAGGCTCCCTCCCTCCTTCCCTTCCTTTCTTCTTTCCTTATATTGCCCTATTGTCGCTGCTGCTTTGGATGTTAGGTATCTCCTTCACAGGGAAAGGATCATTTTGCCTCCTATAACTCTCTGCCTGCTGGAATAACTTGACACTACACTTGTCTGTGTCTTCAGGTGGCACGTTTCCGCCCTTCAGCGGGAGATGCCTCTGCTGGCTGCTATTCGAATCTGCAACAGGTTGTTGTGATGGCTGCTGCTTTTCTCCTCTTGCCTCCATGTACTATCAGTGCTGACAAACGCACATGCGGAACAGCATCTGTGGAGTGTATTTTTATCTGGCTGGGCTTTGCTGAGAGGAAACGACGCAGCTGGGGAAGCAAGAGGGCCCGACTGTGTCATTGAGAGAGCCAGAACTCGGAAGCGCTGAAAACGATGTTACTACTTGTGGCTTCCAGAAAAAGGAGGAAACACCTTCCCAGATATTTCGTAATAGTCAGGAAACAACGCGATTGCCAAATGAAAAGGAAGTCAGTACAGACTTGTGACATCCAGTTATTTCCTGCAATGAGCGAGTTGGTGCTGAAATGATGGGAATCGCCAGGCCAAAAAGAAGTGGTAATTTTTGGAGCTAAGATGTCCTGTGGTTGGCAGACTCTCAGCCTGGGGTTGGAGGGAACTTGAAGGTGAGCGGACATGAGCTGCGATCTCATCCTTGCTGCTGAACGTTGTGTGTTCTTGGACTTTTAATACAGCAAGCACTTAGTGAACACCCATTATGTGCTGAACACATGCAAATTGCTAGAAATATAGAGATCTTTCCTGTGCCAGTCACTGCATATGATTCTGTTCAGTATCTTTTCTAAAGATAACTTATTTATTAATGTAACTAATAATTATTAGATGCTTATGGAGATCAAGGAATTATATATGTTGGGCAATCTCAAGGGACAAAAAGAGTATGAACTTGTGTGTTTGAATGCTGACCATGAACTCAATTACTGTGTACCTGAGTATAAAGTAATGCTGTTGGGAGATGCAAAATATATGTATTATTATATTATTTTATATGTAATAAAATATATTTTAATATATTATATTATATTATTCTTATTATTCAGTAGCAGTCTGGAGAATGAACAGACAATTTCCAGCTAAGAATATGGATGAATGCCTCTTAAAGAAGGTATGTTTTGGCTCTTTATTAAAAGAGAGATATGAGAAATACAAAAAAAAAAAAAAAAAAGCAAGCAGCCCTGGCTGGTTGGCTCAGTGGTAGAGCGTCGGCCTGGTTCGATTCCCGGCCTGGGCACATAGGAGAAGCGCCCATTTGCTTCTCCACCCCCCCTCCTTCCTCTCTGTCTCTCTCTTCCCCTCCCACAGCCAACGCTCCATTGGAGCAAAGATGGCCCGGGTGCTGGGGATGGCTCCCTGGCCTCTGCCCCAGGCGCTAGAGTGGCTCTGGTCGCGACAGAGCGATGCCCTGGAGGGGCAGAACATCGCCCCTGGTGGGCGTGCCGGGTGGATCCTGGTCGGGCACATCCGGGAGTCTGTCTGACTGTCTCTCCCCGTTTCCAGCTTCAGAAAAATACAAAAAAAAAAAAGAGATAGAGAGAGAGAGAGAGATAATCTTAACACAAAGAGTTGAGAAGAGCAAGGGTCCACAAAGATATATATGGGAATGTATGCAGCAGAATTTAATAACAACATATGGGCTCTTTGGATTGGCATGCGGGGTTTATAAAGGAAGCAATTTAAAAGTCTGAAAAATAATGACTTTATCTTAGAAAACAAAGTTCAATTCAATTCGATAGAAAGAAATGGAGTCAGAAGTCAATGCTGGGTACTTCTCAATCTGAGGTCTCTTAGGACCACCTTTGGTTCTAATTATTTTCTATTATCGTATTGTGTTTTGCTGTTTGTTTTACATAGCATTTGCTAAATTAAAATTTTTTTCTTTGTGACAGAGAGACAGAGAGAGTCAGAGAGAGGGACAGCTAGGGACAAACAGGAAGGGAGAGAGATGAGAAGCATCAATTCTTTGTTGTGGTACCTTAGTTGTTCATTGATTGCTTTCTCATATGTGCCTTGGCCAGGGGACTACAGCAGACCGAGTGACCCCTTGCTCAAGCCAGGAACCTTGGGCTCAAACTGGTGAGCCCTTGCTCAAACCAGATAAGCCCACGCTCAAGCTGGCGACCTTGGGGTCTCAAACCTGGATCCTCCATGTCCCAGTCCAATGCTCTATTTACTGCACCACCGCCTGGTCAGGCCTAAATTAAAATTTTAATGATAAATTTATTTTTATTATTTTTTTACTTTTTATTATCTGCCTCTTTCTTACACTAAAATTCATAAAAGTAGAGACAATGGTTCTTTTTATCTTATTTTATAACAATCACAACAAGCACAAAATATGTTGGGGACACCTAGTAAATGTTCTTTGAATATTTACTCTAAAAAAAAATCTTCTAAAGTGGCATTTTGGGAACTTGTTCATGACTATCAGGTAGGTTAGATGAGAAAAAAGAAAGCTGGAAGCCAGGCAGGCACGGAGAATGCAGTCATACATAGTTGTTTGAGATGAGTTGAATTCAGCTGTCAAGAGATGGTAACTGAAACCACGGGGTAGACATGGGAAAGGATCAGACTGCAAGACTGGGAAAGGAAAGACTCAATAAAACTAGATCCAGGGAGCTACGAAAATGAGAGTACAAGATAACTCAAGTTCAGAGCAGAGGGGTTGGGAAGCTAGAGACCTCACTGGAGAAAAAATGAGCAAGCCAGAAAAGGGGATAATTTGGGGAGTAAACAAAGGACTATGGCTTCAGAAACATGGAGATTAAGATGCCAAGAGAACACGCAGCTGGAAGGGCTCAGAGAGCAGCCAGGGCTCTGGACTGGAGCCGCAGAAGGGGGCAACACTAGGGATATATGTAGATCTGTAGCCTGATAATGACAGAGCCAAGGCTGTGTGTAAGGAGAACGGAACAAAGAGCAACAGTCAGAATTGTGAGGAATGTCCAAATCGAGGGATTCAGAGGAAGAAAAAAAGGTAACAAAAGAGATAGCGCTCATTCAGAGCATTAAACAGGCCCTGGATCAGTCTCGCTGGTTTCTAACAATCATTGTGAGAGCATCCCACCCCTCTGGCTCTGCTGCCTGCTCTCTGCTCCACTCACATTTTAGCAGATCTGAATTGCAAGCTTGAATGTATGAACCACAACAGCTGAACTGAGAGGCAGTTTGGCATCTTTAGTCCCTTCATAAGCACCGTCGGCCTTCCCAAGCCATTCCCTGTCAAGCTTTCAATCTAAATAAAACCTAGTGCTTGCTATGTAAATGCAACTTGCAAAAAAAAGTCCCTGAGTGCCAACCTTCCCACCCAGTTTGTGGTCCCACAGTCCTAAGAACAGGGAGATCTAATGGCCACTGGAGCACACTGTGTGCAGCCTTAGTGCACTAAGTGCACTCAAGGCCCTGTGAGAAGCAGGAGCAATCCCTCTCTGGTAATGATCTGTGCACTTTACAGCTGACAGAGGTAACATGGCTTTATTGACCATTTTTCCTCTGAGATCCCTAAGATCAACTCGCCTGAACCTGCACATGTCTTTCAATTGAACCCCTATTTGTTAAATAGTCTCTCTTGGACAAGGGGTTAGGACACAGGTCATCTGCAGCCTGTTTTTATAACATCAAAGATAAGTCAGTTCTGTTTATTCTTCATTTACTCTATTTGGAAAGAATAATCATGCTTAGGATGGCGGTCACCTAAAAAGTGACTGAAATTTAGTTGTCCAAGGAAGGTGGGAGGGTTTTCATGGGTGGTGATGGTGGAGGAAGATGGAATTCACTGGGTTGTGGTTCTTCCTGACAGCAGGCATAGAAACTGTGAAGACTCCTAAAGTTCCTTCCAGTATAATGGTCTTTCATGAAGAGTGATAAATCCTTAGAAAACCCTCTTACTAATTAGTAAGTTAATAAATCAAATTGTCAGTATTAATCAATATAAAAAGCCATAGCATCGACCTCATATTTGAAACAAGGGGAGCTCAGGCAGCCAAACGTTAACAGTATTTTGAAGCTCTGTTCCAAAAGACAGTGGTTCACAGTCTTGTCAAGATACAGTCAATTATTTCAGAGAGTTAACTGGTATGAATCCCAGGATAACACAATGTCAGCCCGTAATCAGAGAGTTTCAGTAGCTAATCAGAGGTTATAATTTAAGAAAATCAGGGTAGGGCCTGCTTTTGACAAGGAATGATACTTTGTTTTTAAAGTTTATAGAGGTGATAAAAATAATGTAGAGAAGTTTTTAGCACCTCTTTCAAAAGGAGCTCAAACCACTTAGGAAACATCAACTTATTATTCCTAAAAATACTTCCAGGGGAAGTTGAGGGAAAGCAATTATTGGATTGTATAGTTTATAGATTCAGCAGAGGAAATGCTATGTGCAGAGTTTCTTTTCTTTTTTAAAAATAGCACATTTTATTCAAGTTCATGCAAGCATTTTG
Organism: Saccopteryx leptura; assembly: GCF_036850995.1. Classification (NCBI taxonomy): domain Eukaryota; kingdom Metazoa; phylum Chordata; class Mammalia; order Chiroptera; family Emballonuridae; genus Saccopteryx; species Saccopteryx leptura. The sequence continues at coordinate 18,755,708 of NC_089513.1, forward strand.
GAAATAATTATTAAGCTATAAAACTCACACTGGAAATACTATTAACAAAAGTATCAGACTTTGGGTCAAGATATTCCAGCTGTAGCTCTGATCGGCAATGGTATTAGAGACAAGACACTTTAACTTTTTTAGTGAGAAATTGTTCTAGAACAGGTTTCTCCACTTGGAATTTACATCTGAGATGGATAATTCTTCCTTCTGGGCACATCCCTATGCATTGGAGGATAATTCATAGCATTTTCTGGCCTCCACCACTGGATGCTGTAGTAGCTCCCCCACCTAGTTATAACAACCAAAAATGTCTTCAAGTATCCTTAAGTTGACAAATGTCCCCTCAGGCAAAGAAAGGAAGAAATGACCTTAGTAAAGAGAATCACTGCTTTAAAAGACCTCAAATCTCTACCTGTTCTGCCATCTTATCCTTTTGTCTGAGATGGTCAGATTGCACAGATTGAACAATGAAAGGATGTGATCAGAGAAGCAAGAGCAAGGCCTTCAGTGGAACTCACTAGAATACCATAAGGCTGCACTTGGCCAAAGCCAACATCTATCTAGATGGTACCTTTCTCTGTAGTTGATTTGGACCTTCTTGTTCTTCTCCTGATTGTCTCTTATTCCGTACCCTGGGGTTATTTATGTCTGTCTCATGCTCTTCTTGGCTTTAATGGGGTGGCCTAAGCAAGTAGAATCTAATGACTGCTTTGGTCTCCTGAAATTTGGCCTCTGGTTGAGATGCAGCGTCCATTCATTCTCTGATTCCTCATTTTGAGTCTCTCTGGGCGATTATCTTCCAGAAGAGCTTTTGGTCCCAGGAACCTCCTGTCTCATCCAATAGAAATTTTATATTTCTGGAAAATTTTAGGTCAGAAGAATGTAACACTTATTTTAAAAATGAATGAAAATTTTCAATGTTTTGTTTCCTTTTCGTTGGTGGCTTGAGGTAAGAAAAAGAAAAGGGGAAATGTCAGAAGTAATGGGAATTTGGAAAAACAGAAATGAGATTATAAAAGGTGTATTTATCACTATTCAGTAACTCATTTTTTATTTATTTAGCAGTTTAACTAAGAATTGTATGAGGCACTAACTTAAAAAGAAAATGCTAACTCAAAGGAATTAAAATCAGGGACTCGAAAAATTTGTACATCAATCTTTATAGCAGCAATATTCACAATAACCAAAAGGTGGAAAAAAACCAAATGTCCCTCAACGAATCAATGAACAAATAAAATGTGGTCTATGCCTACAGCAGAAAATTATTCAGACTTCAAAATAAAAGGAAGGCTGACACATGGATGAACCTGGAAAACACTATGCTCAGTGAAATAAGCCAGACACAGAAGGACAAATCCAGTACGGCGCTGTATGAGATACCCAGAATAGGATGTCAAATTCATAAGACATGAAGTCAAATAAAGGTTGCTAGTGGTTGGGGGGAGGGAGAATGGAGAATCATTGTCTAGTGGTTGTGTGGACTTCCAGTCTGATGATGAAAAGCCCTAAAGGTACATGGTGGTGAATGTAGTTAGTGCCACCGAACTGTCCGTTTAAAAAATGCTCAACACAGTAAGTTTTATGTTATGTATATTTTACAATAATAAAAAATAGAAAAACAAAGTATGAAAACAAAGATGTATAAGACAGTTTTTGCTTTGAAAGTGCACAATAAAGAGAAGTGGTTGTATATAAACAACCATAAAAGTCTGAGAGAAGCATGATAAACTGTTTTAGGAGAAACAGGAGGGGGTTAGTCTTTTCTGGAATAATTTAGGGCTGAGAAGAAATTTTAAAATATCAGGCACCTGCCAGGTATTTTTTTTTTTTACAATCAAATAACATGTTGGGTGCAGTCATTTCCTAAAGGCAGGCTGGAGGGTGGGTGACCAAGGCTGATCTTGGGAGGGTCAACAAAGAACCTGAAAGTCCATACAGACAGTAGCTAAACTGAAGCCCCGAGCTAAGTGGGAAAAATTCAGGGCATGCAGGCAAAGTAGCAGGAAAGTGGAATGTGGGAACAAATTCATGAAAGTCCCCAAAAGGCAGGGCAAGCAATGTCAGCCACGGTCACAGCCAGTGCAGTGGAGGCAATTTAGCAAGAATGTCTTGAATGAACTCATTCTGCCAAACAGCCTTCTCACCCAGAGCTTCTGTTAACTAGTTGCCTACTCACGCTGTCACCAGAGTCAAAGTGATTTGGTTAAGTGTTTTCAGAGGAGGAACTACGTTGTCTTAAAGATAAAGTGACATTTACTAAGTGAGAAAGAGTTCAAAGGGAATTTCAGGCAAAGGGGATGACGTGAGAAAAGTCATGAGGACAAGAAAGTGCGTGGAGAAGATCTAGAAATCCCGCACAGCTCTGCCTCTGTGTATGTATGTGTGCACGCATTGGCGTGTGTGTGTGTGTGCGTACATGCATGGCGTGCATGCGTACGTGTGTATTGGGGTTGAAGCTGATAATGACACTTGAAAACTCTGGTAGGGCCAGCTTATAAGAAGTTGTTACATTTTGCCTCTCACCTTTTGTCACTATACAACCTCTTTGTTGGTTGAGAACACAACAATGAATACTTGTAACTTTTTTCTTAAAGAAAATTATGAGACTATAAGGAATCTCGTGTTTCTTAATCTGGATGTGCTGGATGCTAGAATTCCAGCTAAACATGAGAACAGAAGAAACCATATTGCATTCCTCAGTTCCAAAATGAGAATATTAATGTTATTTCCCAGGACTCTTGTGAGGATAAGCTAAAATAAATGCTAAACACCTTTCGTAGTGCCTGGTGTGCAGCTAATGTGCCATCCATGGTAGTTGTTAGTAATGTTCTTATAAAACAAAATTACTGTGCAGCCACATTACCTCCAAATCAAAACTGGTAGTCAAGCAATAAAGTCCATTACAGCAAGAAATCATTAAAATGATACATACAGGTATCAAATATTTTATTTTCACTGAAGCAGATAAGTTGTTGATTTCTCTGCAAAATGTTTCTTCCTTCTTTAAAATTGAATTCATTGGGGAATCTAATGAACAACATAAACTAACGGAACAGATACAGACTCATGGGTAGAGAGCAGACTGACAGCTGTCAGAAGAGAAGGACTCCGGAGTCTGGAAACGGTGAAGGGATTAAGCAAAACCCAACACAAAACACCTCATAAACACAGAAACAGCATGGCGATGACCAGAGGGAAGGGGGTGGGGGAGGAAGAAGAGGGGATGGGGGATAAATGGAGATGGAAGGAGTCTCTGAGAAACTTGATATGGGAATATTTTTGAATGTTAGTCCTGCAAGAAGATTTCTCTATCACCTGTATTCCATAGGCCACATCCTCAGTATTTCTGTTTCAGTTTTTTCAAAAAATAAAAAGTTTAAAAATGATAATACATTCTGAGTGCAGAATTTTCTAGATTTTGATAGCACTGAGTGACCTGCCCACACTTAATTGGACCTCACCCCTCCACACATGCCCCAGGTCAGTTTGTCTTTGTTGAAACTTGTAAAATTTCTCAAGTTATTTTTCAGAGTACATAGGAAAAGCCTTTCTTTTCACAGTAATATCTTATTGGTGTTCAAAATGTTCAACTAAGTTACAATAAGGTACACCTACTGCAAACAGGATGCCCTGTTTGGGAACTAACATGGCTAAGTCTCAATTGGTAAGGCAGTAAGGAGCGGGCCTCTACTATCAGCCAGCATTCGTGGTGGAGTGGCCAAGGGTCAGTCTGTCTTTGGGCCTTGGGTTCAGACTGTGGTCCTCTCAACAGTAAAATGGGTACCACTAGAGATCTCATTAGAAATGCATGGTCTGGGGCCCCATCCCAGCCCTGCCTAATGGTGCCTGCATTTCAGCGGAATCCCCAGGCCAGTTTCATGTACATTACAGTTTGAGAAGATTCTCCACTCTGTGCCTTAAAGCCTACCCCCCCCCCCCATGGAGCTCTTGAGATCCCTGGAGGCTACACTGCAGATCAATTACTTAGAAATGACACTTTATGTAGCTGAAGTTAATTTATAATATTCTCAAAGCTGAGCTGCTACAGATGGACTTGTTAAACACAGATTCCTGAACCCTCCTTTCAGAGTTTCTGAGTCTGCAGATCTAGTGTGGAGCCCAGCGATGCCTGTTCTATCCCGAGAACTCACTTTCAGACCTGCTAGTCTGGAGAGCAAGAGTTCACTTTAATCTGGTGAGTTGGGATTAAGATTAGTGGCTTGATTCATAAGGCTAAAACGGGGTCAGCTGTTGTACACTTTTTAAGCTAAGGTCCACTCCAGACAGACTCATTTAGATGCACTTAGTTTTTTAAAAGGAGATACATGGGAGAGCCTGACCAGGTGGTGGCACAGTGGATAGAATTGTTGGACTGGGACACAGAGGACCCAGGTTCGAAACCCCGAAGTCGCCGGCTTGAGCGCAGGGTCGCTGGTTTGAATGTGTGATCATAGACATGACCCCACGGTCACTGGCTTGAGCCCAAGGTTGCTGGCTTGGGCAAGGGGTCACTCACTCTGCTGTAGCCCCCACTTAAGGCACATATGAGAAAGCAATCAACACACAACTAAAGAGACAAAGGAGCCGCAATGAAGAATTGATACTTATCTCTCTCCCTTCCTGTCTGTCCCTCTCTCTGTCTCTCTCTCTGTGTCACAAAAAAGGGGGATACATGGGAGAGAAAAAAGAGAATATGCAGCATGTTTAGCACAAATATGTTGAACAAGTGTCTATATACAAAATATCCTTTGACTAAGTGTCCCATTTTCTGAGCTGGCTCTCCTAACACTACTGAAGCTTAATTGTTACCACAAATTTCTGAAAAGTTAACTTTTGTCCACTTTAAGAACTGTCCCCTACATTTTTATGTGGCTGGCATATTTTGAGGGCAGACCTCTTTCTTCCTGCTGTAGATGGTGTGTAACTCTGACGGAGGCAGGTGGCAGGGGTGCCAAGTTGTTTTGTTTAAAGGACCTACAAACAAATTGCCTGAAGAAGGTGCTGGATCTCAGGAGGCATGTTCTCATCAACCAGATAAACGATTTTTCAGGCATGCTTCTTAAGTTATAATCCTGCCAAACTCAGCCTCTGACAAGCCTTGGGAATATTCTTTGAATCTTGACTCTAAGAGACTTGTAGGAGCATGAATTGTTGGGGAAATACATGTTCTCTAATTTTTAGCAAAGTTTCAAAGCAATGTAGCAACACAGTTTTAAGGACTACCTAATGTATAAAGGATTCCTATGTAGCATGAACTCATCCAATTTTACAGATAAGAAAACTATGTCGACTGCCAGGGTTGATTCTATATTTCACCCAGATGTGTAACTGATCATGCAGAAACTTTGTTTAGCGGGTCAACACATTGGGAAATGCAGTCAGCTCAGTTGTACTTGCTACACAGCAATAAGGTACAACCCAAGCAAAGCAAAATGAGAGAAACAGGCAAGGGATGAGTGCTCTCCCGCCTGGCGGTCGGAGAGCTGATTGTCGGGAGCTCTCTGTCATCCACCTGAGTCCACACCAGTGGCTCTGCCCACCAGTCATGTGGTGTGTCTGAATGCCATGTAGCATGACTAAAGGGACTCAAAGGACAGAAATGCTTGCTTGGTGTCTGCTGACTGCAGCCCCTCTGAGCTGGGCAAGGCCTTGACTGTGAGATGCAAATAAACATCAGAGAGGAGCAGCCCTCTTTACAAGCTATTTCTATACCTCACTGCTCCGGGCAAAGCCAAGAGAAGCTGGGAGGGCAGAATGCAAGTGAAATGGTTGCATGGTCAGATACGCAGGAATTCCCAGCAGCTGACAGGCTTGGCGTCTGACAGTATGGAATGTTTGTGTAGGGCACAGCGGTGTTAGAATAGTACCACGGTGGGCTGTCATATGCATTTGTAACAGTAGATAATGGAAACCTTTTAAACGTGGAACAGAATGTTCTCTGGAGGAGGAGGCAACCCTAAGAATCATAGCATCATAATTTCAGTGGCCTTTTATCCTAGAAAAAAGGCCTCCAGAAAATTATATTCTGTCTGTGGTGAGTTTTCCTAAATTGTGTGGTGTGTGTGTGTGTGTGTGTGTGTGTGTGTGTGTGTGTGTGTGTGTTGTGTGTGTGTGACAAAGTGAGAGAGAAGAACAGGGAAGTAGAGTTGAAACACCCACTGGGAAAGACACAGTTAAGTAATTATGTCATTGTCCAGGTTTCTAAATTCATTGTCAGGACCTTGCAGTTCTCTACCTCTTCCCATCAGGGACCCAATTATCTCCTCTGTTCCTTGGGCTCTGAACTGCTCTGTCCTGTGATTCCATTCTAAATCAGCAGGAAGCAGCGAGGAGCTGTCCGGGCAGTGAGGACAAAAACATCTCTGCAGTAGGGTGCTCAAGCCCACTTTCCAGACGCCCTGGCAAGCTCTGAACTGCCAGTGGATGCTTGGTCCTCCGGTGGCTTCTGCCTGCATTTGTGCTTCTGAGATGTCTGCCCCACGGCTGCTCAGTCACCACCTCCCTGAAGTTACAGCTCCCTCCCCACCCACTCCACCCCCACCCCTTGCTGCTGACTGGGCCAGGACTGCAGTTTGAACTATCCTCTCATCAAGTCACCAAAGACTCAATTTATTCCATCCTGACTCCCGACTCCATGGAAGCAGAGGATAAGCGCTGGGTGTTGCCTAAACTCAGCAGCACTCAGGTTCAAAGGCAGCTTTGCCACTGCCCTGCTGGGAGCACTGGCAGATAACCTCTCTGTGTCTCAGTTTCCTCATCTGTAAGGTGGGCTAATGTTATAGCCTATCACACAGTGTTCTAATGAAGGTTAGATAGTGTTTATAAAGGGTTTACAGTGACCACACACAGCAAACACTATGTAAATGATAAACCCATTTACATCCTTTCTCTGACACTAATCCCTTACCTGCTGCAACTGAATGTTTGTATCCCCCAAACGTATCTGTTGAAACCCCATTCCCAGTGGGCGGTCATTTGGAGATAGGGCCTTTGGGAGGTGATGAAACTTTCAAGAATGAGATTAGTTTCTTTTTAAAAGAGACAACACAGAGCTCCTTCGTCCCTCTGCCAAGCGGGGACAGAGCAAAAAGATGACCAGGAATGAGGAAACGGGCCCTGACCAGACGCTGAATCTGCGGGCACCTTGATCTTAGACTTCCAGCCTCTACACTGTGAGAAATAAATTACTGTTGTTCCTAAGGTATATTTGTGGTAGCAGCCCAAACAGAGCAAGATGCCTAAGTTTCTCTTATCCAAGACTTTCATTCTCATTTTTCATTCTTCCCATCTCATAATCGTCTACTGCACTTGGCTATGAAAACTCAAGCCTTTTATCTGAAATTTCAGTTCAGGGAAATCTTCAATATCCTCATTCAAGCACATTCCCCCTGGAATCCTAAGACCTGGTTAAGAGAACATTCTTTCATAGCACTTTGAGCTTATTATACTAAGGTCTTAAAAATACTGCTTTGGGCAAATTGTGCAGAGACAAGACCCAGATAAATCATTCAGGTCAGCCATTGATGATAACAAAAGACTGCACTGTCCTCGGGTAACTAAAGTAACTTCCAACCCCAAAACTGTGATTCCCAAAACTATTTTTTTAACCAGTGCCACCTAACATAAAAAAAAAAATAGTTTGCCTGACCAGGCAGTGGTGCAGTGGATAAAGCATCAGACTGGGATGTGGAGGACCCAGGTTCGAGACCCTGAGGTCGCCAGCTTGAACACGAGCTCATCTGGTTTGAGCAAGGCTCACCAGCTTGAGCCCAAGGTCGCTCATTCGAGTAACGGGTCACTCGGTCTGCTGTAGCCCCCTGGTCAAGGCACATATGAGAAATCAACCAATGAACAACTAAGGAGCCACAATGAAGAATTGATGTTTCTCATCTCTCTCCCTTCCTGTCTGTCTGTCCCTGTCTGTACCTCTCTCTGACTCTGTCTCTGCCACACAAAAAAATAAATAAAAATAAAAAAATAAAAAAGTTTGAAATGATTAGAAATTCTCCAAGAGGAAGCAAACTTTAATTTGTTCAGTGGATGGAACCAGGTCAGTTGAATGACCTCTCTAAACCGCATAAATAATATAATCTGTACCTATTAAAAAAGGACCAGGTATTAGATGGCTCAGTGGGTTCGAGTTAAAGAGACCTTCACCTCAAAGTCATTATTCTGAAGTCAGCCCACTTTAAATGGAAGCCTGTAAATCCAGTCTTTCTTGTGAGCCAAAAATATATTTTTGATAATTAGCACTTATGTGAGTCTAAAGGATAATAAAAATATATTCATCCATTTACTCATTGAGTACAAGGGTAATGCAGGTTACCCTGAGTGTCCATGTTAATCTGTTCCACAAAATGTGAGAAGGAAGAAAAAAGGAAAGAAAAGGCAAAACTATAGAAACAATTGAAAAGATCAGGGGGGTGGAGGGAGGGAGGGGTAACAGGTGGAGCACAGAGGACTTTTAGGGCAGTGAAACTACGCTGCTGGACACAAGACATTATACGTTAGTCCAACCCCGTAGAACGTTCAGTACACCAAGAGCAAACCCTAATGAAACTATGGGCTTTGGAAAGAAGGATGATCAGTGTAGGTTCTTCAGTCGTGACAAATGCACCATTCTGGTGGGGGGTGTCGATAATGAGGAGACTGGGCAGGGATAAACGTTGTGAACCTAAAAATGCTCTGAAAAATAAAAGATCTTCATTAAAAAAAATAAGAGTAAAAAATACCAGAACAAAAGCAAAAAGTATTGTCCAAAAAGGGAAAGGAGGGTACTTTATATTCAGCTCCACCCAGAACAAGTACAGACGCCTCTTCTCTGAAGTTGAATGGGACCATGGTAAGGGAGGAAGATAAAGGAGACCCTAAGAGCTATGACTGGGAGGAAGTCAAGGGACCAGGACCCTGATCTGGTAGGAACCCCTCCTGGCTCTGAGATGCAGCCTAAGTCACTTATCTCTACATGTGCACAATGGCAGGACCACATCAGAGAATCCTTCCCCCTTTGAAAGACTATAAGGCTCTGCAGTGACTTAAATAAAGAACGGGAGAAATGTTGCCAGTATGACAGGAGGATGCATGTCAGTAAGTAATTCAAAGATGCCATTAATAATTAAATCAGCCTTGCCCTATTAGGAAGCCTATCAATTGTGCAGCAAGCATGTATTGGCTCCTATTAGAGATGAAACACTTGTAGCATTATTTGAAGTTTGGTTCAATCATGTGAGACCTGTTCTCACACGTAATCAGGATCCTGTTCAAAATTCTGACAAGCATGGTCTCTGTCATTAACTTGATACTTACAGTACATTACTCTAGGTCTATTATGTGTTGTTACCTTTCATGTATAGTTATCTCTTCTTTCTGTCTAAATTGTAGGCTGTTGATAGATTCACCAAAGCTGAATAAGCAAACCTTAGTTTCTGCCAGTGAGTTGCCATTTCTCATTGTCTACCAAAGTCATCAAAGCAAAGTTTTCAAATTTAGAGTGACTCACGAATATATTCTAGTGGCTTTTTCGTTTTGTCTACATAGAAAACATCATGAATAAATTTGATTTTTTTTTTTTGTATTATGAATATCACCTTTCAAAACTGATTTGATATAATCCCCAAGAAACTTTCTACCTTGGTCAAAAACTTATTATTCTTCCATACTTTCTAATGGACAGATTTCTTCAATATTTATCATGCAAATAAAGAGATCGATCAGCCATGCAATTAAACATATTAAAATGATTCAAAGTATAGCAGCAGACAAGTGATGGCCCTTTCTTCTGGTTGCTTGAAAGGCATCCATCCATTCTCTCTGCTATCAGAAAGGGAAAATTAAGTTGGAAAGGGTCATGAATAGCAGTAGTCAGTAAAGATAGGAATGAAATCAAACAAACCCTGAAAGTCAGAAACTTGGGTGGCAGGTAAAAATCTGGTCAAATTGCTAGATATGTACATCTAACTGCAAAGGGTAATAGCACAACACAGTCATACATCACTGCCATAAGCAACCAGGCTTTGAGAGTATAACCTCAGAGGACAAACACTGAAAAATTCAAACAGCAGACGTTCTTGCTTAAATGACTCCATGCCCTTAATAAAAATATCACATAGTCCAAACCCAATTAATTCAGAACTCATTTTTCTGGTCCCTTGCATTTCAAATTAACAAAGTTTTTACTCTTCCTGACTGGTAAATGTTTCCTATCACATTCTATTTGTATCTAATTACTCCTCAAGGCAGCAGCTTTAAGTGGTCTATGGAGCACGGGTGATTACAGGCTTTCTCTACAGGTGAAGATATCAATGTTGTCAGACCTCACCTGCATTGGTCCATAGTATCAGTGTCACATGGTTCTCACATTTCACTACAAAAGACAGATAATGGCCTTCTAATAAGAGAAAATAGTCTTGTGTCATGTGGATATACAAGTGTATGTGTATATCCCATTGGTCCTGAATATGTTGTGTAGAAGACTCACAATGAGCCCTGCCCTCAATAGCTCAGAATTTGAATATGTATGTATTGCCTCAAGTTGTGGAAAACAACAACAGTAACACACACACACACACACACTCACACACACACACACACACACACGACTGGAAGTGCCTAGTGAAAGTTCTATTGCATATTCATTGAAGGCAGGAATTTTCTTACCATATCTGCCCTAATATTGATAGTAATCGCCGAAACACAATATCAAAGCATAAACATTTGTTAAGGAAATGAAATCATGAATGAAATTTTAAAATGTTAATTAACATAAACATCAAAAAGACTATAAGAATTTACAGAACAGATATGCTATTGCAGGTGGAAATATTCATGGAGGAAAAACTTGAACTGGTTTTTGAGACATATTTAGAGCCTAAGAAATTTAGTAGTAATCCACAATATTTAGCTTTAGATTCCCAGTACCTATCAGACACTAGGTTAAACCCTTCGGAAAGTGAAAACATGAACTACGCCAGACTCTTGTCCCCTATAACCTTCTAATTAGTACAAGCTTACAACATAAATTTTAAAAAATGTTAGAAAGTATTAGAATAGAGCTAACATACAGTCAAAAGGAAAGTCAGAAAAAGGCTTCATGGAGTTTATGATGGAGGAAGTAATTTCATTGAGTTAATGGATTAATAGTAACCAAAAATATAATGACAAGGAAGATGGATGGGAAGATAATGTCATTTGAAGAGAAAAGAGAACCTGTTTTTTAATAGAAGTGGGAGATTTCAAGTTTTAAAGCATCAACAGTTGAGTAATGTGTCTAGTAGGTTGAATTTCAAATAAGTTTAGCAGTAGGATCTTTGTCATTCATTTATTCACCCAATGGCTATTTATTGTATCTCAGGTACTGCTTTAGGCATCAGGAAGATAGTATCCAATAAGACCAAATTAAGTTCCTCAGAAAATAGAGCTATTAAAAAAGCAAGACAGTTTTAAATAGTCAAAAGTCTTTAAAGAAGATGAAATAGAGTGAATTAGTTTGCAGTGTCTTCCCTAGACTATGCTTAGAGCCATGTTGAAAACCCCTGGACTAGAGCCTAAAGTTTGTAAAAGGGAGTCATGAGACACAGAGTTTGAATAGAATGATATGGCCTGAATGTAAAGAATCTTAAATGTCCAATTAATAATTTTAAGTAGCTCATGAGGAGCCACTTATAAGCAAGAATGTGAAAATAACCAAACCTGTACATTATTACATTTAATCAATCCCTGTGGTCCAGGGGCTGGTTCTGGCCCATGAACTGTATTATGTGTCCACGATGTGATACCACCCTGACCTCCTCTATACATTGAAGCAATGGGCTCATCTCAGGGAACAGATGAGACTAATTTGCAAGCTGTTGAAATCAAGTGTTAAGTTGCATATTACGCAAGCTTCATACAAGTCATGCACAGTAAAGCCACAGATAGACTGATGTATCGGAAATCAAACAAACATACACACAAAAAATGGCCTTCACTAGGGAAAGATGTCCAGGTGGACATTTCCAAATGGATATATAACATGCCCAATGAATAGTGCTTTATTTCATGTGTGCTGATTTAAATTGTATGAAGACCTTGTGTAATGGTACCTGCATTTTCGTGGTAACATAGAATGAAAGGGAGAATGAGGACAGTTCTGAAGCTATACTTAACTGAATTGAGAAAAATGTCATCAACAAGCCATATCACAGAATGGGGTGTGGGATGGACCAGATGGATATTACAGAGGGGTGAGGAGTTGGCTCAACCTTTCCAATATGTTGCTCGACTTTACCACCACTGTATTTGGAGTGAGTTATTCTGAACTGCAACTGATACAACCTAGTAACCCCAAGCTTTTGTTTCTAAATGGAGAAATCTCTTCCCAAAGCTCATGGTTTTACTCAGAGAGAAATGGTCGGAATATTCTTGGCTCATTTTAGATAAAAATAAGTCAGGTTAAGGGCCCAAAGTGAATGATTTTCCAGTATACAGTGTCTATGTCAAAGACATGGTCTTATCTATAAAATGAACAGTCATTTAATTATGTCAGAGCCTATAAAAAGACTATATGGGATGTATCCAACTTTCACTCTATCGTACCTGTAATTAAGATGACTTCTGTATTTTCTAAAATTAATCTATTATCCTACTTTATAGTATTTAACCTGCTGATTTTTTTAAATTCATTTAAACTCTCCTTAAATCTAGCAGAATCTCATTTTCCTTCACAGGACAGTTGACGTGGCTCTTTTTCACTTTGCTGTATCATAAATCTTGGCAAGGACAGTCAATGAAAAGGAACAGTCCGTGAAAGGGACCCTGGCTCGGGATCCTGGGGAAGATGAAACAAGCTGACAGAGGGCTGGCCCTGTCTCCAGGGGAATTTAGCTCAACCCTCTAAAGCTTTGAGAAATTAAGAAAAATCCTGCCTACGCTAATAGAACCCTTTATTTGTAGGGCGAATTTTTTCCACAAGGATAAGCCAAGTTTTGAAGGCTGGAGGGTCAGAGTGGAAACAACTAGAGTGGCCACTGTATCTGGACTATTACAAAGAATTTTTATGTTTCACTAGCTGGTGTGCTGGGGCTGGGGCAAGATAGCACTGGAGCGGCAAAGGTTGGAGCCCACCGGGGTGATATTAAATCACTGTCCCTGCTTACCGTGCCACTGGGAATTAGAAGACCCCAAATTCTGGCTCCTCTGCTAACTACTTTTGTGAGCTTGAAGGGTTTACTCCACTCTTGGCCTCATCTGCTACTCTGGAAATCAAGGGATTTGTACTAGATTAAACTCTAGGATCCATTCATTTCTAGTGTTCCATAATCAATCACCCTTGGCTGCCTGCACCTTGACCACTACTGCAGAGTAGTTTGGGGGGTAGTTGCTAGAGGAATCGGGACAGGACAAGGGTGGGAAATGTGAAATAGAGGAGGGGTAGGGAGGAGAGTTAGGTGAAGCAGCATAAAGAAAGAAAGATAAAAATAGTCTTTATTCCACGCCATGAGTGTCTCTGTTACCCTCTCTTCTACCATTAATATCTCAGAAACAATCCAAACCATGTCATGTTTTCAAGAAGCTTTTCAGAGGTCAAATCATAACACATTTGAAAAAGAAAAAAAATTTAAAAATAGAAAAAAAGAGCCTAAGAGTAAATCTACTTTAAAATTAAAAATAAAGCAACAAATGAGACTACGTAAAAAAAGGAAAAAGAAAGAAAGAATGAAAGAAAGAAAGAAAGAAAGAAAGAAAGAAAGAGAGAGAGAGAGAGAGAGAGAGAGAGAAAGAAAGAAGGAAAGAAAGAAAGAAAGAAAGAAAGAAAGAAAGAAAGAAAGAAAGAAAGAAAGAAAGAAAGAAAGAAAGAAAGAAAGATATTAATTTGAAGTTTATATGAGGGAATGGTTTCTGGAGGGTAACTATATACATGTAATGTCCTCTAAAATCTTACCCAAAACACATATATATTCAAGCATTCAACAAATATTTATTGAGCACCTACAGTAAAAGAGGCATGATTCTAGACATGGGCTCTATGTTTACATATGTGCTCATGGATCCCACATGATAACACATGTCAAACCTCTGATTTTCTATTATTCATTTACAAAAACATGCACTTGCTTATGTTACACACATTTGGATATGAGTGTCCTTAGCATGGAATACCTACTGAATTTAGGATGGATGAATTATATGATGGGTTTCTGAAATAAAAAATAATAATAATAAGCCCAGGTATGAGACAGTAGCACTCTTTTATTACTATGAACTGGATCGAGAATTCATCTAACACTTAATGGAGAGTCAGTCCTAGTGAAGCCATAGCCCCTCACATTATAGGAATCAAGTTGCAGAGAAAAATAACAAAAAGGACACTCCTACTCAATTCGGTTTCACAAGTATTTTAAGCACCATTTCTGTCGGGGGGCGGTATTTGGGAGAAATACAAAGATAGGAGAGGCAGCAAGAACTTTACAAATTAGTAGAAAATGGCAAATTCACCGATAATTAAGTAGTTGGCAAAATATTCTAAATTCTTTTAGAGATGCAGGAAGCCCTCTCTGATTAGGGAGGGGCAAAACTTCAGGAGGTAAGTAGCATGGGGCTTTGAAAGATGTTTAGGAAGTTCAAAAGAAGATTTATTAACAGGTTGGAACCTATGGACGTTTACTGAGCACTTACCCTAATAAGGAATTGAACAAAATGTTCTTTAAATCTCTTTACAACAGGTACTGTATGTTATCAACTATTAGTTAGGATCATGCCAGAGAAACAGATGGCTTTCGATATTTATAACCAAGGAAGCAGGAAACAGAGACAGAGGCAGCACAAATACTGGCCAAAGCAGGAAGGCAGTGAGGGACAAATGGGGAAGGTGGGATTATAGGAGCCTAGGGCCAGGGTCACTCTCTTGGGGTGGTTGGAATCACAAAGCAGACTCTGCCACTCTAGAGAATGCACCTGAGAAACAGAGGGATGGAGTAGCCTCCTGCTTCTCCTCTCCACCCATCGTGTTACACCCTGCCCGTGCCTCCCGGAGCCAAACCCTGTCAGAAGCCAGCTGACCTGACCACTGCAGGGTGAACTCCTCCCGTGTGAAGCAGAGTAGGGGGAGGTCAGAAATGCATCTGGGTCCTCGCTGGGTAGCTCAGCTGAATAGAGCACCATCACAATACACCAGGATTGTGAGTTCCATCCCCAGTCAGGGAACATACAAGAAGCAACCAATGAATGCACAACTAAGTGGAAGAACAAATTGATGTCCCTCTCTCTCCAATAAATACATTTATTAAAAATGCATCTTAGGACAAAGGAACACAGGCCAGGGCTGACACAAACTTCCTTTACTCATGAGAAATTCAAGTGCAAATCAATGGAGGTGACTTGACTCATATTACTCTGTAAAATGACAGGTATTTGGACTCAATGCTGATTCCAAATCGAATCTTTTAGAATGTTACAGTTACCAGTTTCATGAGTGCTCGGAATGCTCATTTGTGACTGAGTTGCTTTGGTGAAGGAATCAAAGGCTATTCCAAGGAATCAGAATTCATGAATATTCCTGGGAAACTTCATGGAGCAATGGAGGCCAAGAAAATACCCTTGAAACTTCCCAGCACATGTTAGTGAAATGCAGTTTTCTCCACAGCTCACCACATACCACTCGGCTTTGGCTCAGTGAGCAGAAAAAGGGAAATCTAGGTCATATGTGGGACATAAAACTGAAATCAGCAAATGAAAAAACAAGAAAAACAAACAAAAATTCATAGACAGGATAGTGGTTACCAGAGGGAAGAAGGACCAGGGACCCGAAAACGGTCAAGAGGCCAAATATATGGTTATGGAAGAAGATTTGACCTTTGGGTGGTGGACACACAGTGCAATATACATATAATATATTATAGAACTGTACACTTGAAATCTATATAATCTTACTAACTAATGGCACCCCAATAAATTTAATTTTTAAAAATAATAAAGGGAAATTTGGGTAAAAAGACTCAAAAACAGGTAGTCAAGGGCCCTGGCTAGGACTACAGATTTGATCAATTTACGACCTATACAACTTTCGACCATTCGACTTTACAACCACAATCGCTAGCCACGACTGCTCCGCGTCTGGCAGCGCAAGTGTTGCCCAGCTGGGTGTACGACAGTGCGGACCAACTTCCGGCAGCACTACCATCTCTGCGTGTACCATTTCAACTGTTATCCCAGACTTGGTACAGCAATCTGTGTTTTGTGTCTTGGATATTTTTCATCAAACCCCTCCTAAGATGTCTACCAAGAGGTAATTGTCTTTGTCTACGCCTCAGCCTGCCAAGAAGGAAAGAAAGGCCATCGATCTTGACACGAAAATGAGCGCAGGCTATCTGACTTGAGTATGGGCTCACCAGTTTGAGTGCAGGGGCGCGACATAACCCCATGGTCGCTGGTTTGAGCCCCAGGTCACTGGCTTGAGCAAGGGGCCACTCGCTCTGCTGTAACCCCCTGGTCAAAGCACATATGAGAAAGCAATCAGTGAACAAGTATGAAGGAAGAAAGTGAATGAATGTGATCGCACATGTTTATGAAAAAAACAACTCCAGTAACCCCAACTGCTGCCTCAGATGACAACATCAACAATCTGCAGCCAAGCACCAGCTGCCAAAAAAATGTTTCATACATGTTTATATATTTTGATATGTTTTACAATTGGGAAAATGTTTCCTATGGTATTTTTTACACCTGTATTTTGTATGTTTTGCAAATATTAAATCAGTTGTACTGGTAATACACTGTTTTACTTAAACCTGATGAATGTAAAAATAAGAAACAAAATGGTGTAGAGATGATACAAATATCATAATTTTCTTATTATGATATATAACAATAATGAAAGAAAATTATGATAAAATATGACTTAAAGATTTTTATAACATCATTTCACAGTGCTGTACATATAGCCTACTTAACTTACAATCAAATCGTGTTACGACCGCTCTTTCAGAACCAATTGTGGTCGTAAGTTGAGCACTAGCTGTAGCAGAAGATGTTAGTGGGACTAGAGTAGCATCCATCATCTCTGTAGCCAGACACATTAGGACTGGGCTACCTGATGCTGTTAAACCTGTTAGCTGAATCCCCAAAACCATCTTCCCCTCCTGGGCAAATAAGACGACAGGGTTTTATACCCTCACAATATTTTGCTTACTGACACATATAGACAACTGAGCTTGGTGTGTGGATCCTCCAAACATGCTCCATGCAGGGGTGGAAGGAAGAGAGAGGGAGCCTAATTTGCAGGTGAAGCCCACCAGGCACAGAGAGGTTAAACGACTTGCCCTGGTGTCCCGCAGAGACCCAGCAAGGAGGAGAGAAAAAGAAAGGGCTCCCACTTTCTCTGGCTCAAGGCCCTATTCACCACTTCAAACAAGCTCCTAGCAGGAAAAACAGCACCCCTGTGGAGAGACTTGACTGGGCAACCCCTCATTACAGCCTAGAGATCTATGCTTATTAGCACTTTTCCCTGAACACCTGCCCAACAGAAAGCAGACCAGGCAGAGAAATGCCCTAATTCGTATTAACCCTTTATTCGTATTAATCATTGGGTTCCACATCACTTTCTTCTCTATAGATAATAGGATGTTGGAGTCAAAAAACAAAACAAAACCGTAAGCATCCAACTTCCTACAGTTGGGAAAAATCACAGACCAGCAAAGTAATTGCTGGAAAGCATCTGAATAACTAGTGGATTATCTTTTGTATTCCATCCTGGAATATACCAATGCCAGCAAAAGTTTAACAAATAGTTCAGGCCACGGCTATGGGGCTGGAGGGGTATATACCCTGAACCCCACAGTTGTGGTGTTTGCTGATTACCACTGCAATCACACACAATGATGATTTCAACCAAGAATCAGTCAACTGCTTACACAATTTCTGGACGTTTAATAATTGGCTCCCATGAACCAGTAAAAGCTACCTGCAGAACCCTTCTGATATCAAGTATACTGCATTTATTTGTACTGGTTTTCAGTAGTAGTCCACATTACTGAGTGCTATACCCCAAAACCACCAATCTGATTTACCATAGGTCCAAATTCACAGCCTCTTTCAAGATACAGCCTATAAACCAAGCACAGTGTCTGGCATATAATTGGTACCCACCAAGTATCTTTTCAAGAAATCAAATGCATGAAATGCCACCTATACAAAGGAGTCCTTCCCAAGCACTACTGTTCTTCCTGACAGCTAGAATTGTTTTGCCTTTTATGACCTAGTATTTCTTTGTATGTCTCTTTTATGGATTTTTTTTTTTACTTTTTTGATCTACCGTATTCAACACTTACATATTTGGTACATATTTTATCTCCTGAGCTAGTTGCTAAAGTCACTGAGGATAGGAATTATGTCTTGTTCATCTTTGTATCCCTGAAGGATCCTTGCCTGCACCTTGTGCAAAATCAGGACTCAATAAAAGCAGGATGAATGAATTTGGATGAATCCAGGTTTGCCTTGAGCTGCTTGTGGATCGAAAATCATTTGATGCTGCTCTGTCTAAAATGGGAAACTTTGAAATGTTAATGACTCAAGCTATGATGTGCCTACAGGAGAAATGAATACAAGTTGCCTCTCTTGATGAAATTGTACTCCTCACCAGAGCGAGGTGGCTTTTCTTTAATTAGGGAAAAGCAGCCCAGGGAGTTACTATATGGTGGATGCTCTACTCTCCACTCTGTCTTCCCTTATTAGATCTTCATCTTTCTATCTCTTATGAGTGTCCCTCCTTTGGCTACTACCCTTTATTGAGTCTGCTAACAAGATGGCATGACAGCAAGAACTGGCAGGGGTTTAGGCAGCCATGGGCCACAACACTGGTTCCAATGCTTTTGGCTAGAGAACACAGACCAGAGCTCTGGTTGGAATACACTGGTGAAAATACAGTTTTTTAAATTAGTAGTAAATGTATCGTAAGAATACTGTCATACTAATATTTTCAGAGTTATTGTATTTAATGTGCAATATAATCATGAGTATTTTGGACATTATTCCTTAGGTAAAGAGAAGTAAAGGAATGTTGAAGTCTGTTAAAGAAAGGATTGAAATATTGAGTGTTTGAAAGTAAAGTGTTTGCAGATAAGCAAACCACTACAGTATAGCTGTTATCAAGTGGGTTTTGCTGGTACAATTTACCTTCAGACATTCAAGTAAATTATTGAATGTTCAAAATAGAACATATTGGTTAAACTTATATTCTCTTCTTGTTTTAATTTAAACTCCATAATATGATTTTTTTTCCCTTCGTCAATTATCTTCTTTGGAAATTATAGTATACAGAACTTTATTTTTGCTTCTATATTTTAACATAATTTCTCTTCCAATCATAAAGTACAACCTAAAGCCTCCGTTTAATTTCTGTGGTCATTTTTATTTCAAATTCTATGGCAGAAGCACATCACGGTGTTGTAAATACTCTGTGGCATACCTTCTCAATTAAGACTATGACCTCATTGTATACCTGACACTTGTATAATTTTATTAACCAATGTCACTCAAATAAAATTTTTAATCTTATTTTTATTAATTTTAATGCAGTGACATTGATAAATCAGGGTACATATGTTCCGAGAAAACATCTCCAGATTATTTTGACCTTTAATTATGCTGCATACCCCTCACTCAAAGTCAAATCATTCTCTGTCACCTTCTATCTGGTTTTCTTTGTGCCCCTCCCCTCCCCCCACTCTCTCTCTCTCCTTCCTCTCCCCTTCCCCACCCCTCCACCCCAATCCCTGTTACCATCACATTCTTGTCCATGTCTCTGAGTCTCATTTTTATGTCCCATCTATGCATTGGTTCATATAGTTCTTAGTTTTTTTCTGATTTACTTATTTCACTCCGTATAATGTTATCAAGGTCCATCCATGTTATTGTAAATGATCCAATGTCATCATTTCTTATGGCTGAGTAGTATTCCATAGTATATATGTACCAAAACTTTTTAATCCACTCATCCTCTGACGGACAATTGGGCTGTTTCCAGATCTTTGCTATTGTGAAAAATGCTGCTATAAACATAGGGGTGCATTTCTCCTTCTGGAACCGTTCTATGGTGTTCTTGGGGTATATTCCTAAAAGTGGGATGGCTGGGTCAAAAGGCAGTTCGATTTTCAATTTTTTGAGGAATCTCCATACAGTTTTCCACAGAGGCTGCACCAGTCTGCATTCCCACCAGCAATGCAGGAGGGTTCCTTTTTCTCCACATCCTTGCCAGCACTTATTCTGTGTTGTTTTGTTGATGAGCGCCATTCTGGCTGGTGTGAGGTGATATCTCATTGTGGTTTTAATTTGCATTTCTCTAATGATTAGTGATGCTCAGCATTTTTTCATATGCCTATTGGCCATCTGTATATCCTCTTTGGAGAAGTGTCTATTCATTTCTTTTGCCCATTTTTTGATTGGATTGTTTGTCTTTCTGGTGTTGAGATTTACAAGTTCTTTATAAATTTTGGTTATTAACCCCTTATCAGACGTACTGTCAAATATGTTCTCCCATTGTGTAGTTTGTCTTTTTATTCTGTTCTTATTGTCTTTGGCTGTGCAAAAGCTTTTTAGTTTGATATAGTTCCATTTGTTTATCCTGTCTTTTATTTCCCTTGCCCGTGGAGATAAATCAGCAAATATATCACTGCGAGAGATATCGGAGAGCTTACTGCCTATGTTTTCTTCTAAGATGCTTATGGTTTCACACCTTACATTTAAGTCTTTTATCCATTTTGAGTTTAATTTTGTGAATGGTGTAAGTTGGTGGTCTAGTTTCATTTTTTTGCAGGTTGCTGTCCAATTTTCCCAACACCATTTGTTGAAGACGCTGTCTTTACTCCATTGTATGCCCCTACCTCCTTTGTCAAATATCAGTTGTCCATAGAGCTGTGGGTTTATTTCTGGGTTTTCCATCCTGTTCCATTGATCTATATGCCTGTTCTTATGCCAGTACCAGGCTGTTTTGAGTACAATGGCCTTGTAGTATAGCTTGATATCAGGAAGTGTGATACCTCCCCCTTTCTTCTTCTTTTTTAAGATTGCTGAGGCTATTCATGTTCTCTTTTGGTTCCATATAAATTTTTGGAATATGTGATCTATATCTTTAAAGTATGTCACTGGTATTTTAATTGGTATTGCATTGAATTTATAAATTACTTTGGGTAATATACACATTTAATGGTTCTTTCTAACCATGAGCATGGTATACACTTCCACTTGTTTGTATCTTCCTTGATTTCTTTTATCAATGTTTTATAATTTTCTGAGTACAAGTCTTTAGTCTCCTTGGTTAAATTTACTCCTAGGTACTTTATTTTTTTGGTTGTAATAGTGAAGGGGATTGTTTCCTTAATTTCTCTTTCTGATTGTTCATTGTTGGTGTATAAAAATGCCTCTGATTTCTGAGTATTAATTTTATATCCTGCCACCTTGCTGAATTCATTTATCAAGTTCAGTAGTTTTTTGACTGAGACTTTAGGATTTTCTATATACAATATCATATAATCTGCAAATAATGATAGCTTTACTTCTTCTTTTCCAACTTGAATGCCTTTTATTTCTTCTTCTTGTCTGATTGCTGTGGCTAGGACTTCCAGGACTATGTTGAATAAAAGTGGTGAAAGGAGGCACCCCTGCCTTGTTCCTGATCTTAAGGGGATTGCTTTTAATTTTTGCCCATTGAGTATGATGTTGGCTGTGGGTTTGTCATAGATGGCCTTTATCATGTTGAGGTATGTTCCCTGTATTCCCACTTTGCTGAGAGTTTTGATCATGAATGGGTGCTGAATTTTATCAAATGTTTTTTCTGCATCTATTGAAATTATCATGTGGTTTTTCTCCTTCCTTTCATTTATGTGATGAATAACATTGATAGATTTGTGAATATTGTACCAGCCTTGCCTCCCAAGAATAAATCCCACTTGATCATGGTGTATGATTTTTTCCATATATTGTTGGATCCAGTTTGCTAATATTTTGTTGAGGATTTTGGCATCTATATTCATCAGGGATATTGGCCTATAATTTTCTTTCTTTGTGTTGTCTTTGCCTGGTTTTGGAATCAGAATTATGCTCACCTCATAAAAGGAGCTTGAAAGTCTTTCTTCCTCTTGAATCATTTGAAATAGCTTGAGAAGGATAGGAGTTAGTTCTTCTTTAAATAGTTGGTAGAATTCACTTGTGAAGCCATCTAGCCCAGGACTTTTCTTTGTTGGGAGTTTTTTGATAACTGTTTTGATGTCATTTGGTGTAATCGGTCTGTTTAGGTTTTCTGATTCTTCCAGACTGAGTTTTGGAGGATTGTATGTTTCAAGGAATTTGTCCATTTCATCTAGGTTGTCTAGTTTTTTGGCATACAGTTCTTCATAGTATTTTCTTACAATCCTTTGTATTTTTGTTGTGTCAGTTGTTATTTCTCCCCTCTCATTTTTAATTTTTTTATTTGAGTCCCCTCTTTTTCTTGGTGAGTCTAGTTAGAGGTTCATCAATCTTGTTTACCTTTTCAAAAAACCAACTCCTAGTTTCATTGATCCTCTGTATTGTTTCTTTAGTGACTATGTCATTTATTTCTGCTCTGATCTTTATAATTTCCTTCCTTCTACTACATTTGGGCTTTACTTGCTGTTCTTTTTCTAGTTCTTTTAGATGCAGGGTTAAGTTGTTTATTTGAGCTGTTTCTACCTTCTTAAAGTGTGCCTGTAGTGCTATGAGCATCCCTCTCAGTACTGCTTTTGCTGTGTCCCATAAATTTTGAGTTGTTGTATGCTCGTTATAATTTGTTTCTAGGAATTTTTTTATTTCTTCTTTGATCTCATTCTTAATCCTTTCATTATTTAACAACCTGCTATTTAGTTTCCATGTGTTTGAGAATTTTTGAGCTTTTCTGTTGTGGTTGATTTCTAGTTTCATGCCATTGTGATCAGAGAAAGTGTTTGATATGATTTCAATCTTCTTAAATTTGTTGAGACCACTTTTGTGCCCTAACATGTGGTCTATCCTAGAGAATGTACCATGAGCACTTGAAAAGAATGTATATTCTGCTGCTTTAGGGTGAAAGGTTCTGTAGATATCTATTAAATCGAGTTGATCTAATGTGTCCTTTAAGTCTGCTGTTTCTTTCTTAATTTTATTTCTTGATGATCTATCTAGTGATGTTAGTGGGGTATTAAAATCCCCTACTATTACAGTGTTGCTGTTGATCTCACTCTTTATATCCATCAAAGTCTGCTTTATATATTTAGGTGCTCCTATATTAGGTGCGTAGATATTTATAATAGTTATATCTTCCTGTTGGATTGCTCCCTTTATCATTATGTAGTGGCCTTCTTTATCTCTTACTATATTCTTTGTTTTAAAGTCCATTTTGTCTGATATAAGTATTGCTACCCCAGCTTTTTTTTCATTTCCATTTGCATGAAATGTTTTTTTCCATCCTTTTATTTTCAGTCTATGTGCATCTTTTGTTTTAAGGTGTGTCTCTTGTAGACAGCATATGTACGGGTCCTGTTTTCTTATCCATGCAGCTACCCTATGTCCTTTGATTGGATCATTTAATCCATTTACATCTAGGGTTATTATTGACATGTAGTTGTTTATTGCCATTTTATTCTTTAAAGCTGTATTCCTCTTTTGTTATATTCTTTTCCCACTTTGATCTGTTTACACCATGCCCCTTAACATTTCCTGCAACATTGGTTTGGTTGTAATAAATTCCTTGAGTTTTTGTGGGGTTTTTTGTCTAGAAAACTTTATATTTCTCCTTCAATTTTAAATGATAGACTTGCTGGATAAAGTAGTCTTGGTTGTAGGTTCTTGTTCTGTATTACTTTGAATATTTCTTGCCATTCCCTTCTGGCTTCAAGTGTTTCTGTCGAGAAGTCTGATGTCATCCTTATGGGGGCTCCTTTGTAGGTGATAGCCTTTTTTTCTCTCACAGCTTTTAATATTTTCTCTTTTTCACTTAGCTTTGGTATTTTAATTATGATGTGTCTTGGTGTATGTTTCTTTGGGTTTCTTTTTAGTGGAGTTCTCTGTGCTTCTTGAATTTGTGAGAGTTTCTCCCATTAATTTAGGGAAGTTTTCATCTATGATATGATTGAACAAAGCCTCTATCCCTTGTTCTTTCTCTTTTTCTTCAGGAACTCCTATGATGCGGATGTTATTTCTCTTTATGTAGTCACAGAGCTCTCTAAGAGTTTCCTCAGACTTTTTGAGTCTCTTTTTTTCTTCTTCTCTGCTTTCATGCCTTCATTCCAGTTTTCATGCCTCCAACTCACTGATTTGATCCTCAGCTGTATCCATCCTGTTATTAATTCCTCCATTGTGGTCTTCATTTCTGATATTGTATTTGTCATCTCTGACTGATTCTTTTTTAATATTTCAATATCCTTTTTTATACTTGCTATTTCTTTATTTAGGTGTTCGTGATGACCATCCATTGTTGTTCTAAGATCCCTAAGCATCTTTACAATCATTATTTTAAACTTCACATCTGGAAGTTTGATTATTTTCATATCATTCAGTTCATCTCCTGAAGGTCTCTCTTGTGGTTTCATTTGGATTGCACTTCTTTGTCTTCTCATTGTGCCTGGGTGTCTGGGTGTTTTCTTTATAGAGCTGGTTGAGTCTAGGCTTGGTGTTGTCTGCCTCTAGTTTTTACTTGTGTTGTTTCTAAGTCTTCTTGGGTTGGCATCAGCTATTATTTGTAATCAACTTTAGGATTTGGGCCGCTTTGTAGTCTTGATTTGTTTGTTTTCTTAACAGGTGATTGTCTTGTTTGCTGATCTCAGCAGGGGGCTTATTTGAAACTGTATCCAGGAATGCGGTGGGTGTGACCTGAGGCTCTGAAGTCCTCTTCTGCCTGTTAATCTCTCTGGGGGTGGGTTGCTTTCTCAGCTTCAGTAGGGGGAAGTGTATCTCAGATCTCCTTGGAGACCTGAGTTACTGGCCCTCCTCCTCACTTCTTGTTTTCAGCTGTGTCTTGTTGCACTGATTGGAGCTGGAGTGATGTCTGTATCTCTGTGACCTGGAAGTACTTTTGTATTTTGCTTTGTGGAAGGATCAGCCCCTCCCCCAGTTATGGCCGCCTCCAGCACTGAATGAGTCAGCTTTTTATGTCATCACCTATATTCCTCTCCCCCTCACCATCCATCTCTCTCTTTCTCCTTTCTTCTTGGAAGACAAGCAGGCCCTTTCAACACACCTCATTCCCTGGTCGTCAGGTGTTGGTCAAATGAGTTTGTAAATATGATATATGTGTTTGCTCGCTTGTGGTTTGTGTTGGGTGTGGGGGACGGACTGTGGGCAGGCAGGGTCGTTGTAGCCTAGGGTTTAGTTTTAAGACTGGGCTTTTCCCCACACCCTTGACTGATTGTGTGATCTGGGTGGTGCACTCTCATGAGGAATCCAATTATGCCTCGAATAAGTGGCTTTGTATCAGAGACTTCCTTGTTTGTATATTGGATTAGGGGTTTTTGGTTTTCTACACTATAAAGAGGGACAGACCAGGAGCTGGCTCACACAGTTCCTGCTATCACAATTGCAGGGGCTTCCCTGATCCCTTGCCCTTCATGGGAAAAGCTGGTTTTCTGCTTTTCCCTTGTCTTCTTTGGTGGTTTGCCTGTCTTGGTGAGACACCAATAAATAGGATGGCCCACCATCCTCCAACTCCACCATTTCTTTATCGTCTGCCCAAATCCAATGGGAACCTGCATGTGAATGGCCACGATGGTGGCTCCTGGCCTTACAACAGGTAAGTGGCTGTGAGCAGTATTTACTGCTCTTTTCCTTGGAATTGAGAGCCCAGCCTCACCCCCTCCCACCCATTCCTGAAAGCAGGGGAGATTCAGGCGCTCCCTACCAGGTTTGTTGTGGCTTCTTCTTTGCTCCTTGATTTTTGAAAGCTTTTCTTGTAGTCCAGATTCGGTTTTTCACGCTGATTGTTCATAAATTAGTTTATAATCCAGTTCGGTGGTGTGAGCTGGGAGTCTGTGCATCTGCCTACTCCACTGCCATCTTCAGGTTTCCTAATAGAAAGCAATAAAAAAAATTTTTTTAAGTATATGATCAAAGTCAAATAAGATTTTTTTAAAAAAGTATATGATCTGAAACCAAAATTGCTATGTCTTTCACAGTAGGCATCTTACTGTTATCCACCATTCATTATTCCATGAAGTCAGATCAATGCTGACTATAAGGCTGTGGAATGAAACCACAAGATTTTTACACTTTGGAAACTTTTGGTGTGGTTGATGGTGGTACTGGCATAAAATGCTGAGGGGAAATGCAGAGCACCTATGTAGAGACTTGGAATACAAAAATATATTTTTTAATTTGTCCAGTTTTGTTTCTCAAACCTACGGCTTGGGTGAGAGAGCTTGGGAAAAGCAATAGTAGCAAATAATGTATGGACAGTTGTAGGACTCAAGAGGCATCTACATCTGTTGAAAGACTTTAAGTGAGTTTGATTTCTAGGTACCTAAACTGGTTAAAAGTATTAAGTGAAATGATGTTTAGGTTAACCTCTGTCAATGTGATATAGTAAATATTGTATTTGCTCTTGATATATAACTGGCATACGTGACTTGATGTCCCTGGAAGATTGTGATTGAGAGTATTGACTGAGTTCATGGTGACTTTGAAGCAGAGCTCACCAGTGAGCTCAGCATTTGTCTTAAAGAAAGAAGGAAATTCTAATGACTATCACAACTATAAGGATGCTGTTTGTGGCAGTTCTGAGTTTTAGACCAGGATGCTTTTTATATGGTTGTTAACATTGAAAAATTCTTAAATAAAATGGTCTTTTTAAAAAAAAAAAAAAAAAGGAGAAGGAAGAAATCAACTAGTCTCACTTCATTTTAGATTAGAAGCTGAGACTAAAAGAGATTAGGTAATTTATCCAACAGCTCAGTACTGGTAAGAAATAAAGTTGGCAAAGAGGGGGTTGGGAGTCAGGTCAGTCAGTGACTCCATATTAACAATACCCTGAACCTTCTTCCCATGTCATATACACAGGGCATGTGTTAGCCTATTCATTCTCCATCTACAGTCTCCCTAATTATCCTTTTTTTTGCAGCTACCCCTCAGTGGCTTCTACTGTTGAGTCCATCAATTAAGGAGTCTTGCTTGAAAGGCCACACAGAGCTCACAGCACAGGCATACACCATCATCTTGGGAACAAGAATTAGACCTCAGATAGGCATATGACCCAATGATACCAATCAGTTATTTTTAAGGAACTAATCTGAATGATGGAAGAGAGAGGTACCTTTTCTTATGGGAGTGTGACCTATAAACACCATATAACCTGAAACTTCTATGATGCCACTATTCTACTCTGGAAGATCTTGCTAAAAATGAAGCCAGGACAATGGAAAGCACATCTAAGAGGAGACTCAAGGAAGCTGCAGATATCAGTTGAGTCTCTGGATTCAGCTATATCTCAAGTTAGTGAAGTCCTACGTTGCTGGGTGATTGGAGCTGAAAGTGCTCCCCCGCATTGCTCAAGCTATCTTGGCACCTTCTACCAAATTGTTCTGACTACTACTTCCTCTTCACTTTGGACACCTCTTGTGCTCTGCCTCACATCGTCTGCACCAAGCCTATACTGTTGTTGTGGCCATCAGTTCCTTGCATGTAAATGCTCAAAGCATCTGAAAAGCATTGCCTCGCCTATACCATGAACCTCTCACTTTTTGCTCTGGGTGTCTCTGAGTTTGAGAGGGAGCCTCTGGGAACTGCCATTCACAAATCTGTAAGGATAGCAGACTTCTTACTGATGGGGCACACCTTGAGCAGTGGAGGCTGAACCTGGTGGATCAATCCTTTCTTTTTTCATTCCTTTAGGCATCTGTTCAGACATATATTCTTCACTGCTCCTGAGAAGGTACAGCAAGGTCCAGCACCTCTTGTCCAGAGGTGGCCAGGTAGGTAGTTCACCTGATGCGTCTTTCCTTCTTCCCCTGGCCTTACTTCCCAAAGTAAACTGCCTGAGTGCTGCCTGTCTTTAAGGGTCTGCTTTCTGAGGGGAGCCCCGGCCAATACAACCTCTTAATGTTAATGTGGCACTTCACAGATCCCATCATTCATGGGCTGGAACGTCTTCCTCTCTTTATTTCTATAATAATGTATTTTTTCTGGTGTATCTTGTTCCTTGCTGACCCCGCTTTTACATGTCCTTTATGAGCTTCTCTTTATCCATTTATTCTTTACATGCCAGTGTTGCCAGGACTCTGTGCTCAGTTATCTCCTGTTTTTCATTCTTGAGATCTTCCATACTAACGGCTTCCCCAGCCACTTACAACCATTCCTAGACTTTGACCCCAGACCCACATAAATGAGCAAGTAAATTTCATCTCTAAATTTCAGAGGAAAGAGAAAGCAGGCTATGCCTTGTCTGTGTTTTCTTTTATTTTTCACTAATTTGATGGTGAGCATTGAGCTAGCAATACAAACACGATGGCCAGTTAGATGAGTGCATTTTACTCCTTTTTACTTGGCCCTATACCTCAAGGGGACCTGCTCCACAATCACACACATTTCCAAAGAGACGTTTGAGCTCATTCTTCTCTCTATATAAATATTGCTAAATTATTTTTAGAAAGTTGAGAATTAATTTTTACACTGCCCTTTAGGAATGATTAAAAGGCAAAGACTTTCTGAAATCATTCTTAGCAGTGCTCATATTTCCTTAATAAAGAATGTCGGAGGTTTGGGGAAGTGGAGAACATGTTGAAATTTGTGCTGCTGTCCCTGTTGAGCCCAGCCTCTTCTCTTTATCCCTACTGCCTCCCCAAGTCACTGGGCAGGTGGAAGTTTTGGTTCTTGAAATATTTGTAAAGCTCCCAGATGCTTGGATCCTGGATTCCTATACATTGTATACCACATAACAGATCTTAAGTCCAAGGCTCTGATCATCTGGAAGAGAACTGTGTGTGACTAAGAAAGCATAATTGAGCCCACAACTTAGTCCTCTTCTGAGATTTATAAATATAGAGCTCGCCCACCAACTCAGTTCTTTACTACCGCAACATCCCCCAGGATTTATGGCAGAGGGGTTTGAAACATAAATAGAGGCCAGCTGAGCACCCAGCCCTTAGACACTGAAAAAATGTGTGTCTGTGCATCTTGCCAACAACTTCTTTTACTGCTCCCAAGAAGCTAGTACCTGAACTTGATCATATTATAACCAATTGCTGACTGCAAAATGCAAATCTAAACCATGTTCTCTAATTAATCTATTGTGTTCTATCAAATTTGCATTGTAAATTGTAGGAGCAATGCCTGTAATTGCCTTTCTTTGTGACTAAGCTTATGAGAGACGTGTTTTAGAAAGGGGCTCTGGGTGAGGAGAAGCTTTGATGTACCTCTAGCACAGCAACCTTGTCCTTTGACTGCCCCTCCTCTGTTTAGATTTAACATTACCTGCGTCTTAAGTCCAACTATTTCAGCCAAAGGTCTGTCTTCTCAGCACTGAGTAAGTGAACACAGAGCAGTGGGGAGCTGATAGGAGCTCACTGCCCTGGGATGCTCTAACTTCCCTTCTTAAACCTGGGGTGAATCTGAAGAAAAGGTTTGGGCCTGCCTCATAATAAAGCATGCATCTGACTCAAAATACTTTTCCCTGGAGGGCAGGATGACAGTGTGTGTGTGTGTGTGTGTGTGTGTGTGTGTGTGTGTGTGTGTGTGTGTTAGGAAGACAGGAGTTTCTCACTCATTCACATGCTACTCCACATTTAACCCCCAGATGTTTATCAAAATCACAACTTAAGTGGACCTACCAGTTAATGGCTCTAGTGACTTTGGGTCCAAGTAAATAGATCTCAACTCTAATTCTCTGGATTTACCTGCCTTTCTAGATTTCTGGATGACTGTCTGCCCTGAGCCCTTAGTTCTCAAATGAGTCCCAAAAAAGGCAATGAGTTTTCAATTTGTCCAGTTTCTTCTTGTTCTAAGGATGAGAATGGCAACTTCTAAACTCTTAAAATTTCACAGCTGAAAGCAGGCATCTTGTTTTTTTCCAGGAGGACAAAAATTTTTATTTGGAATATTTTTTTTATTAAATTTCATGGGGTGACATTGATTAATAAAATTATATAAGTTTCAGGTGTACAACTCTATAATGTATCATCTGTATATAGTACCATGTGTTTACCACCCCAAGTCAAGTCTCCTTCCATCAGAGTATCATCAATAAATCGACAAACAACAAGTGGTGATGAAGACGTGGAGAAGAGGGAACCCTCATGCACTGTTGCTGGGAATGCAGATTGGTGTAGCCACTGTGGAAAGCAGTGTAGAATTACCTCAAAAATTAAAACTGGAATTGTTTTTTGACCCAGAAATCTCATTTCTGGGAATATATCTGAAGAAACCCGAAACGCTGATCTGACCATCTTAATATGTATTTTGACTCTTTTTTTTTTATCTCCCTTGCTGCTGATACCTTAGCCTTACCTGTATTTGCCAAATGAAACAGCAACACAGTACTTGGCTTAGTGCAAAGAACACTGTGTTAGCACCGTGTCATTGGCTTGTGCTCTAGGCTTTCCTGTGACAGTGCCTCTGGGTCTCCATTTTCAAAATGTGAATAATCACCCCCAGACATGGCTTGGCAATAAAGAAAATACCAGCTGTTTCGGTAGTATCCATATTAGTCCAAAGTTTCAGCATATATTGCTGGGGAAAGTTAAATTGCAGTAGCCACTTTTGATAACTGTTTGGTAGCTTATTCTAAATCTAAAAGCATGCATATAAATGCTATCATGACCCATTAACAACCCAAATGTTTGAACTAGAATGGATAAATTGTAGCATACCGAATGAAATATTATAAAAACATTAAGAATTAGGAATAAATCTCACAAATGTAATGTTGAGTGAAAGAAGCCAAAAAATAGTACAAACTATATAATTTCATTTATCTGTAGTTTAAGAGCAGTCAAATGAAACTACAATATTAGAAGTGAAGAATGGTGTTACATATTGTGTTGAGACTATTAGTGATGAAGTGGATATAAAGAGGGGCACAAGGAATGTTGGCAATGATCTGTTCTTTGAGCTATTTGCATGGAATGTCCAGTATGTGTAGATCTATTGAGCTACAGACATAATTTATGCATCTTTTGTATATGTGTTTACTAAAAGTGTAAAGAAACATGGATAAGAAAGTCTTCTTTAGCAATCTTGCTTGATTCTTGTCAGGTTTTAGTGGCCATGTATGTAAAATCGTGGCCACTACTTTAAAAATCCAAACACCATAGTGATGCATAGTGATGAATTATTAACATCATCACCATCATTGTCACCATCCCCTTTACATACTATTTATATGCAGTATAACCCCAAGAAGTTGCCACCTTTCTAAATCAGGCAATATTCTAGCCTATTTAAATTTATATTTGAAGAAATGAGAAACCTGAATTTAATTTGAACTATCTCAGTATTCAGACTCCTGGATTTTTTTTTAACTGTTACATTTTATGGAACCAAAGGGTGACCTAAAGTCAATGTAAAAAGAAAAAGTAAAAAAGAAAAGGAAGGAAGGAAGGAAGGAAGGAAGGAAGGAAGGAAGGAAGGAAGGAAGGAAGGAAGGAAAAGGGAAGGGGAAGGGGAAAGGGAAAGGGAAAGGGAAGGGAAAGGGAAGGGAAAGGGAAAGGGAAAGGGAAAGGGAGGGGAAAGGGAAGGGAAAGGGAAAGGGAAGGGAAAGGGAAAGGGAAGGGAAAGGGAAAGGGAAGGGAAAGGGAAAGGGAAGGGATAGGGAAAGGGAAAGGGAAAGGGAAACAGAAAGGGAAAGGGAAGGGAAGGGAAAGGAAAGGGAAAGGGAAGGGAAAGGGAAGGGAAAGGAAAAGGGAAAAGGAAAGGGAAGGGGAAGGAAAGGGAAGGGAAAGGGAAAGGGAAAGGGAAAGGGAAGGGAAAGAAGGGAAGGGAAAGGGAAAGGGAAGGGAAAGGGAAGGGAAAGGGAAACGGAAATGGAAAGGGAAAGGGAAAAGGAAGGGAAAGGGAAGGGAAGGGAAAGGGAAAGGGAAAGGGAAAGGGAAAGGGAAAGGGAAAGGGAAAGGAATGGCTATAAGAATTACCAAGCACAAGTTTCCTCATCACATAAGACCTCACTGGGTAAGAAACATAGCCCTTCTCTACCCGGCAGCTGCACAGGCGGTTCATTACTGTCACTTGTGCTAGAGAGCATTTTTTTCTTCTATATTCTCTGCAGTCTTCCTCTTTGGTTTACCATATGGTGTTATTTAGATAACTTCTGCTTTTCACACAAATTTTGACAAAATTTCTGATCCTTTGTGCAAAGTTTACCTTGCACCTTTACTTCCAAATGTTCTCTAATCCATGTAACTGTCCTTAAAATGGTTCATTCTGCAGACAGAAATCCAAGCCCTTTTTAAAAAAGAATGTATTGGATTGAAGTTACAGACAGCAAGAGGCACTGATGCTAGGTTAGAAAATGAGTAAATTGGGTGCAAAAATAAATGAACGTGATGGTCATTTTTAGCTGTATGATAATCTCTTAATGGGTGATTAAGGTCTTTTTTCCACCCAGAACAAGACAGCATACCAACCACAGAATCCTGGTAATTACAACTGATATGTAGTAGGTGGTCATATGAGTGAATGTGATAGCTGATGGAAAAAAGAATGACATTTACATGGTTAAAACTATCATGGCAACAACTTACTAGGCTATTCTGAGGAGCAAATATCAGTAAGAAGAGAGAAAAAAGCTCAATAAAATGTGATGGTTTAAAGGCAACTCACCAAATGGGATTAATTTTTTTCAAATAATATATATTATAAAAGATTTATATCTAGAAAATATAAAGAATAATTATAATTCATTTATAGAAATGAAAGTAATATAAATCTTATAATTGTGAACAGATTTTAATAGACATTTCTGCAAAGAAGATATACAAATGAATAATAACTGTATGCAAAGATGCTCAATATCATTAGTCATAAGAGAAATGCAAATCAAAACTACAATGAGATACCACTTTATACTCACTAGAAAGGCTATAATCTAAGAGACAGATAATAAAAAGTGTTGGTAAAGATGTGGAGAAATGGAAAATTTATACATTGTTAAGAGAAAATATCTGGAAAACTATCTGGTAGTTCATTAAAAAGTTAAAAAACACTTACTATATGACCCAGTAATTCTACTCCTAGGTATATACCCAAGAGAAATAAAGACATATGTCCTCACAAAATGTTTATAGCAAAATTATTTATAATAGCCAAAAAATAGAAAAACTCCAAATATCTATCAATTGATGAATGGATAAATAAAATGTGGTATGTCAATATAATAAAGTATTATATGGCAATTTAGAAAATGAAGTTCTGCTACACGCTACAATGTGGATGAACCTTTAAAACATTACGCTAAGTGAAAGAAGACACAAATAACCACTTATTAATTATTTCACTTTTATGAAATATCCAGAGTAGAAGAGGGGGGGAAAGCTGAAAGATTAGTATTTGCCTAGGGCTAGGAGGCTAAGGGGATTGAGAGTAATGACTCAGGGATATGGGTTTCATTTGGGGGTAAAGAAAATGTTCTAAATGGATTGTGGTGACAGATGAACAACTCTATGAATAGACTAAAAGTCATTGGATTGGACACTTTAAATGAGTGAGTTGAATGGTTTGTGAATTATATCTCAATAAGGCTGTTAAAAATAAATTAAAAGTGTGATGACTCAGGTGGGAGAAAAGGCACTTTTGAGAGCAGTGAAAGTAAAAGAAAGAAGGCAATGAAGAACTTCCTATAGGCAATCAGCTATGCTGCCTACAGGGGACCTAAAATTAATTTTGACCCTCAGGGTAAGACTCTGATTCCTCCTAAAATTTTAGGGCTCATTTCCCTGCATACATGCAACTGTAAGTGGGGGATGAAAATATCAATAAATCAGGACATATATAAATAAACCATGATAATAAAAAAAAACTCCTTTAGTGCTAATTCTAATTTAATCAATATGCAAAACTAGACCTTATAGCCAGAGCAAAATAATAACATCACAGGAAAAAAGCATCTCCTGGCAGGTCCACAGCAGTCACAGCTCTTTCGCCAGGATGTGTTTTTCTCCTCCAGCTAGGTCTCTCAAACAACTCACACGTATTCCATTAACAGCATTTTCCTGTATGCATTCTTTTGTAGTTCCGTCATTGTTACTGATACAATGCTAACAGGAGACCTTTCTTTAAGCCAGACTTCTGCATATTATTAAAACCTGAGACAAAGAACAACATGTCCACAGGTCTGACAATTCCTAGTCATTTTCACAGACATATCTGCCATTGTCACTGTTGTTTCTTTCATAAATAAAATGCCTGCAGAGTTAGGACAAAGAATAATGTTTCTTGTCTCTTAGTTTGAGGAATATAAAACTCCTAGTGTTTATTAGACCACTCCAAAAGTTCATCTGCTACTTACTAAAATTTTTTTAAACTTTCCGAGATCTATGGGGCTTTCCTGCTCTTATAATAAAAAAAACTCATGTTCTTACTATAAAAATCTGTAAAACTTAGAGACAAGGCACCATAATATTGATTGGCATCTATTAGGACAGTCTGTTTGGGTCTCTCATTCTCAGTCTGCTCTATTCTTCTGACCAGGTTGGTACATAAATCTATCCTGACTCCTTCAAACCTACTCTTTTTATGTAATAAAGTCATGCAAATTTTGCATGATAATAAGAATCAAGTTGGTAAATGGATGTATTGTGCTGCTTACTGATCCTGTCCAAATATGATCAGAAGTTGTAAAGAACCTAAAATACCATATGGTTTCACCATATAATGATGACATTCAAGTACCCTCCAACCAGCTCAACCAAAGAGAAGCAGTCAATTCCAATTCTATATAGTACTCACTGATTTAAAATGCTTTATAGGTAATTAAAATTATTCTAGCTCTATTAGAGTTATATATAAAAGTAGTCTACATATTCTTTTATGTTTCTTAATATTATCTCTTAAATCCTTAAAAAATTATAGTAAATTGGATAACATTATCTCTACTTAACACACATTGAAGATGAGACTCAAGTAGCTTAGCTAATTTTCCCAGGTGCCCATTGCCAGGGGTGGCCAAGCCAAAAATCCAAAGATGAGGGCTTGTGCAAAAGTCCATGCTCCTGTATTTTGTTTCTTGGGACCCCCCGAATTTCTTTCCCTCAAGGCTACTACTCATCTAGGAATGATCCTCCATTCTTTCAAATATCCCACACTGAAGACTTTTAGAATTCTATGCAACACTGTCCTCTGAACATGCCCCTTATATTTCTCTCTTGATGTGTGATGTTCAGAACACAACACTGCTAGAGTGTTGTCTTACCAGGGCAAAGTAAAATCACCACAGTGCCTTTCAGTGGGTCACACAACATTCGGTTCCATTTCCATGATTTGAAAATCAACCATATATAGCAGGTGGGACAGTTACTAACTCTATTTTGCAAAGAAGGAAACCACAGCTGAGAGAAGTTATCATAAAAGCACTGCGGTGGTAGACATAAGATTTGATTCTGTATATATCTCTTGCCTTCAATTACTGTTGTGTTCACCATGCAACACAGCAAGCATAATGGAGTGTCCTGCCCTTTAAAGCCTGGTCTCATTTTCAAATATATAGGGTGTCCTCAGATTATGACAGTCTCAACATACGACATTTTGAGTTTACTATGCTCACTCTCATTAAAAACTTTAAAAAAATGAGAAGTGTTTCATTTTATGCCATTAGTGTCGTATTTACAGACTACGTGGGTGACCTAGTTTGGTTGTGCATGGCAGAAGAATACGCAGTAACACCATATATGAGCACATGCTGGTCCCTTCCAGTGCATAAGCCAACCACAGGAATAAAGGGAAGGAATTTTTTTTGCATTTATTTTTTGTCATTTTTTCTGTTACTACAGTACAGTGTGCAGTATAGTATATTTACATCCTTTTTCTTTTTCTGTGACTTAATTGTGTTTTTATGTTCTAGATTTTGATTTCACAACTGTGTTAGGATAGGTAAGTAACTTAGGCTAGGGTGTGTTTTGACTTACACCAAAATGTGGGTTACATCACTGTCATAGAAACAGAACTGTGTCATAACCTGAGGATCTCCTATATTATTGTAAAGCATATATATGTTCTTTAACTTCTTTATGACCAATATTTTAAAAATAAAATTATGCAACCTATGCTTGATACGGTTTAACTTCGCCTTCTTAGGTATAGTGATGAAGATCTGTGAGTTTGGCTACTATGCTTTCCACAACAATAATTTGATAAGTGTAAATGAACACTGATGAAGAACTGTAAGTCTCAGAGCTAGGTTGGCAATATTTTTTTCTTCAGCATTTCAAAGATGTTGCTCCACTGATTTCTAGCTTTCATTATTTATATGGAAAGTCTGCTAACATTCTAAATATTGTTCCTCTAAATATATTTCTTTTTTCCTTAGATTAAGGGTCAGCATAGTTTTACAGCAAATAACTAAATACTAAATAATTTATTCTTAGGTCATATTTTCTAGCTTTTTTGTTCTAGATTAATATTTTTTTGAAAGCCAGACACTGTGTATAAAAATGCCAGTAGTAGAGACTGAATAAATACTGTTTAATCCCCCGATAAGATCACACAAATTCCTTTCTCAGTTCATCATTTTGGTGAGGCTGAGTCTATCTAATCTATGATTGAGCTGTGTGTAGGCTTTGTCATAGCTTTGAAAAGATTTGGTCTACCACTAGCTTTAAATGTGTTTAATAGTAGGAGTAGAACATTTCCTAGCAGAGCTTAGGATCTGAATACCACAAAGACCCCAGAGATTGTTTCGTGCTTTACAATCAGTCATCAACTTTCTAAACTATAGGGACTATAGCTTTGAACCCTCAGATTCACAACAGGTGTCCACCTTTTGGGATCATTCTGTGCTTCAGGAAATCTCTCACCTTACTACCCTACCCCTACCTTTCAGTGAAGATTTGGTCCAGTGAAGACTCAGTTCAGTGCATCTTGGTTCTCTCTTAACTGTCCCAATCCTAATTAGGCTATTGCTGTTCATTTGGTAAGGCCTCATGCATTGAACAAGGTGGGATCTTTCCTGTCTGTACCCATCTTTTGAGGAGTCCATTTCTTAGATTCATAGAAACCACATGCACCTCAGGATGGAGGTGAGGATCTTGCTCAGTTCCTCTGCCCTGTTTTGGTTAACTGCTGACATGCATTCAGGGAAGCCCCCTTTTACCTCGAGGATGTCCTCTCTCAGCTCTCCTTCTCTGCCCCTCACATTTGGTGTGTCGTCCTGTGCACTCATGGGCAGTACATAGAGATTGGTGCATATCTGCCTTAGACTGTAGATCTGGATCCTTGGTATCTTCATTCATTGTGTCTGTCCACAAGTAGGCATTAACAGGTTGTGAAAAATCAGGTTGATTTCCCTTTAGCCACATCTATGGGGGTTTTATTCCTCTTTCTGCCATGTCCCTAGGGAGAAGAACAGCCAGGAGATTTTTTTTTTAACTTATCCAGCTTGTTCTTGTTAAGAAATAAGTGGTGGTCTTTTTCTCTTGCAAACTTTTTATATTCTAACCTTGGTTAAAATTCTGCTCAACCATTCCTTGGCTATGTAACTTTGAGCAAGTTACTGAAACCCCATTACCTCAGTTTTCTTCTCCATAAGATGAAGGTGATAATACTATAAATTTCCTTTTTAATAAGGATGACAAGTGCAAACACATGTAAAAGTATTCGGTGCATGGTAGATGGCAAGCTCTCAACCAACGAAGATTATGGCAGGCATTATACTGGCCATTTCACTTAATATACATGCTGCTTCTTTAAAACTCTCTCTCTCTCTCTCTCTCTCTCTCTCTCTCTCTCACACACACACACACACACACACACATATACATACTTACAAAGA
Organism: Saccopteryx leptura; assembly: GCF_036850995.1. Taxonomy (NCBI): domain Eukaryota; kingdom Metazoa; phylum Chordata; class Mammalia; order Chiroptera; family Emballonuridae; genus Saccopteryx; species Saccopteryx leptura. Next base: position 18,793,620 of record NC_089513.1, read on the forward strand.
GTATTATTGCCAATTTATAGATGAGGAAACTGGACCTCAGTGAGATAAGCATTTTGCTGAGAACACATAAGAAGTGCATGACCTATTAAGGAATCTCTCTCAGGTGTTTCCTGTGCACTTTTCACTATATCACTTCTTCATTGATGAATGAACCAACTAGAGATCAACTAGTCCAGCTAGGCCATGAAAGACATAAGTGTACAAAGGGCACAGTAAGCTTAGAAATGTAAGAAAACCATTTATTTTTTGTATCAAATATTCTAATCTTATAGCAACACTCAGTCACAGCTAAGTCACAATTTAATTTGAGAATAAATCAGGCATTGGAAGATTTGATGAAAAGTAGTAGAATGACAAGTGAGACATATCGTACCCAATCTCTTCCCATGCCTTATGTAGCCTAGCTCCTTATTAAGATATGAAGTTCAGACAGCCAAGCTTATTAAGGAAATCTCCCTGAACAAGAATTTTTAATGCTAAGGCCTGCATTAATCACCTGTTGCCATGATCAATAATGCCGCCTAACAAACATCCCCAAAACTCAGTGTCTTAAAACAACAGGCACTTATTTCTCATGCTCATGGGTCTACAGACTGGTCATGAAGGCCCTGCTTTAGTAGGTTTGGTCTGCATGCTTCATGTTTAGGCCTGGCCAGGAGAAGCAGCATCTTTCTAAAGAAAGTACTTCTCATGTTCAAAAGCTTCCAGAGAGTTGAGCAAAAACAAGTCTCTTAAAGCTTTGGCTTAAAACTGACTGTGACTTTTACCTATATTCTGTTGACCAAAATAAGTCATATTGTCAAACTCAACATCAATGAAGCAAGTATACACCACCCATACAGGTCAGCTGAAAGAGTAAATATTTGTTGTAATAGGTTAATTTGACACACTCAAGCACCAGTACCAGCTGATAAAGTCATGTTTCTATACAACAAGAATAATACAAGTCACCCATCAATAACTGAAGGAAAGTAGCTTAGCTAATGAAAACATGGCTAACTTGAGGTCATAATGAAGAATAGGAGAAGACTCCCTTATAATCACCATCACTTAGTTCTTCTGATATTTCAAAAGGTATGTATGACAATGCTTGTACAATTTTTGTCAGGAGATATTTGAGAAGTGACCCCTCCCTGAGAGAGCCCGGCTAGGTTTTGCATTCCAGGTGAGCTGAACCCTTTAGAGCCGGAGCCATCGCTTGCAGAAATAGCAGTTTAGGTGTCTTAGCCTGGCAACTTTCACAAAGATTTAACTGCTGGATTCCACATTATCCAAATGATATCTTTTATAGCTTTACTAGGCCTAAAGCTGGAATGGCTATATTTAGTGAGCAAAGCAAGAGATCATCTCTTCACACAGAAATAGGACATCTCTAGTGACTCCTGGACCTACTCACTACCCACAATCTTAAAATACTGATTTAAAAAAAATGAATCTGGAAGAAAATTCTGAAATATCAACCAAAAAATATCTTTTCATCTTTGACTCTGCACAGTGATGAACAGCACTAAAATTTGATTTCCCCCCTGTGAACATACTTAAGAAAATATCTCTAAAAATTAAAAAATAAATAATAAAGTCATATATCATAGACCTTTTTTTCTCTAAAGGATTGCTGAAATTGTTTTTAGCTCCTTAGTGACTTCCCAGATATCCCTGGGGTATTGTAGTTGAATATTATAACACAAATGGATCCTATTTCTTAGAACGAATTATTTTGGGTATTTAAAGGTAACTTCTTACTACAGATGCTTTATGGCATCATGATACTTTAACTCTGCACTGGTAAATCAACATTACTGAAAGTGCCAGCATGACATTAATTATTTTCAAATTGCTACAATGAAAAGAATGTCTATAGTTAGAGAAGAAAAAAGCAGGACAAATGGTAGGTCAGCGAAATCTTCCATGAGACCGCTGTCTTGGGGGGTATTGACAAATCCATGAGGTGATGGATAAAATTCACTGGGTGGAACACCATCATGCAGAAATGCAGAGTGTTCATTATCTGTGACATTTACAGATGAAGGAAACAGTGCTGAGAAGTACACACAGCAAAATAAAAGCCTTGGGCATGGTTGATACTATGTTGTCTGGGATTTTGTTCATAGTTTCTCTGTATGTTTCTCTTTAGTTTACAACTATCTTTTAAACACACTGAGGACCGTTACTGGCACTTAACCTTACACTGAGTATGATCCTACCTGCTTTATGTAAATTAGGTCACTTGACTTTCACAATTACTTCACAAAGTGGGTTCTCTTATTTTCCCATTTTACCAGATAAGAACACTGAGGAGCAAGGGAGTAAGCGAAACTTGACCAAGATCACACACAGTTAAGCTGTGGAGCTGAAATTTAGACCCAGGCGTTCTGACTCCAGAGTCCACGATTCTAACTACTAAGCTAGGCTGTTTTCTGTGCTCCTATATCCCCCATGGCTCCTAAGTATGTGCTGGACAGAGGACTTCTTGAATCTGTTCCACTTAGATGAAATGCTTGCTAACAAAATAAATAAAATTTCATGTTTTCTCTCATTTTGTTATGATTTCCTTCATCTCTACCTCAAAGTCTTCTCTTGGACCCATATTTTCATACATCACTCAATTCATGCTTGTCAGAAATGCCAATTATGGTTCATGTACTATGCCTGGAGAGTGTGTTCATAAGAATTCTGTGGCTGCATTCAACTCAGAAAAAAAAGTGTGCTTTAATCAATTAGCAACATCTGCCATGGGTCTCATCCAGGATCAGGGAATAGTAGCACATACACTGGGCTTATATAGTAAAGCACTGTCTGCCTCTCTCGGAATGTCCTGACCCCAGTGGTATAATTAGTGAATTCCCTCCTGGCCCACTGTTTGCACTTACTCTATTTGTAACACGTCATTGTGAGGACTACAGGAAACTGCAGTTCAGTAGAATGAACACAGGCATTAGAGTGACCAGATCTGGGTTTTTATCCTGTCTTTATTCTCATAGATAGAAAATTCACTCAGCTTCTCTAGCTAAACAATGTGTGTAATGCCTTCATGGTGTAATAATGAGTTAATGATAAAAGGGGGGGGGGCAAGCTTTTCCTGAAAGAGCCAGATAATATATATTTTAGGCTCTGTGGGCCACAGCCAATGCCTGAAATAAAAGAATACAAAAACATATTCTAAGCAGACAAGAATATTAATTTTCTTCAATGCTTAGAGATTAATTTTTTATTATTATAAGACTGTGTTGTTTAAAACACCAAACATAGCTTGGTGATCTATAATAAATTATAATTGTTAATTAGTACCTTACTATGAATATTTCAATCATACTTAAGAATAACACTCTCACTGCAGATAGGTCAAATTTTTTTTGATTATGTAACTCATCAGTAATTTTTTCTTTTTATTCTTATCTGTATAGATATATATTTGTAAACTATATATAACTTCCTCATCTTTTATACCTTATAAGATACACATAAAATCTAAATTATTTAAGGATAAATAAAGATGGACAGAAGCTCCAATGTTGCCTTCCTGGCTCCCGGGAGAAGGGAAGGAATGTTCGCTATTACCTGGGCGGGAGCTTTAGGTGTATGCAGTCCTCTCAAGCAGTCCGTGAAAGGTGTGACTGAATTATTACTCTATTTTACTGTTAAGAACATCAAAGAGTAAATAACATCCCCTAAGTCTATAGACAGTAAGTAGCAATTTGAATACAACTCTGTATGAATCTAAAAATCTTGTGTTTTTCCTACAAGGTAACAAAATTGAAGCATCACTGAGAAATATGTTGTCTGGAAGGAACATCAAAAGAATGATCTTTCAAGGAGAAGTCTGAGTACTACGACGCTCAGGTTGGAAATGACTTAGGCAGTGCTGTGTTGGTAAATATATAACTATCAGCTTTGTAGGGGGAGTGAAGCAGAGGGGACCTCTGATTTGTAGCATCTTCCAATTACTAAGATGTGCACACCCAGCCTCCACGAACCCCGAGGTGCTGGCTTCACTACCACTGACCTGGAGGCAGGCCACGTGGGCACAAGGATGATGAAAGAGGTCCAGGTCTGTGGGAAGTGTTTAAACAATGAGGCCATCTCTGCTTTGCTCACTTTCAGGTTACAAAGCTGTCACTCAGACATTGGGCTTCCTCCATCTCTAAGATTGGGGCAAAAACATGCACAAGTAAGAGAGAGAAAAATAGGGCATCTGGCATTCTGGCATTCCTTAACTCTATTTATTTAAGATGAGAAGGCTGTTTGAATGTCCCTATTTCATGGCATTGTAATAGCATTGGGTCCATTGGTCATTATAGAGGTGAAAATGTTAGTTTCTCCTTCCTGGTTGTCCTTATTGGTCATTGTTCATGGAAGAAGATAAGAAAAAAAAAGAGGGAGAAATTATATATCTTATGAATCCCAATATATTTTTAAATGCCATTGCCTCTGTACAAATATATATATATACATATATATGGTATTTCATGCAAATTTTTTATCTTGGAATTACTGTATCTACCATAGCACAACATACTTAACACTAGCTTATATAAAGTAGATGTCCAAATAATCTCATTGCCTATGAAATGTGACAAGTTAACTCTAGAAAAAGCAATGAACTAGTTAAGGCTGCATGATTCTGTGAGGCACTCTTAAATTTAAAAAATAAAATTGCTGGATGCTGTGCCAGGACAACCCAAATGGAGAGTATGAAAATAAAACAGAATTTATCTGCACCGAAGGAGAGTGGAACTAGATACCCTGCACCCTGTTCCATGTCTGAGCACTACTCAAGTCTCCCCTACCAACTAGTTCCAGGCCGTCGGGCGAGAAAAACTACATGCTCCAAAGACATGCAAAGGGACAAAACGCTCCTTGTTTCTCCCAATCTTTTGCATGAGGCAGGTGAAGCAGAAAATCAGGAGAGTTATATCTGGAGCCTCTACCTGCCTGCTGTTATCACACCTCCCTGATCTTAATAATCCCTTACATTTATAAAGGGATTTACGCTTTTCAGTCTTTTTGAAAGGCATCTGTAACACAGAATCTCAGGGCTGGAAGTTGTCTCAATAGTCATCCCACCCAAACAGCTGCCAAGACTTGAGTGCCCTTGCCATTATCTTGGCATGTGAGTGGCAGTAACCCTGTGGGGTGGGAAGGACATGTGCTCGTGCACTCCTTTCATGGGCAAAGAAACAAGACCCTATGCAAAGCTAGTGGCATTGCCTGGGTAGGTTTCCTGTACCCTGGGGCAGTAAACAGTGGTCCTCAGGTTACGACAGTCTCAACATATGATATTTGGAGTGTACAACGCTCACTCCCATAAACACTTTAAAGAAATTGAGATGTGAGTATTTCGGCTTATGTCGTTAGCGTCGTACTTAGGAACTACGTCCACAAACTGCCATAGTTAGGTTGTGCGCAGTGGAAGAATACGCAGTAATGCGGCATGCGAGTGAGGGAGTTGGCGTCCCCCAGTACGCTCACTTACACCATTTTGTACTGTTAAAAGTGCAAGTGTTCCATTTGTGCTAGGCTAGGGTGTGTTTCAGCTTACTCCAAAATTCAGGTTATATCACTGTCATAGAAATAGAAGTGTGTCATAACCCGAGGACCCCCTGTACATTCTTCTCTCAAATCTCCATGTTGGTAGAAGAGCCTGCATCCTCTCTCCACATTTACCTTTTGGCAGCTGGGAGAGAAATCCCCAAACAGTGTCAAACAACGGATAGACAATGCTACCCTTCCTGCCCCTGGCCCTCACCCCCCCCTGTACCCATCACATTCCACGTACAACAGGAGGCTTTGGAGCCCTAGCAGTTGCCCTGGGCTTGAATTCCAGCTCCCCCCCTTACTATTAGCCTGTGACCTTGGGTAAGTTACTCTACCTTTATCTTCCTATTCTATCATCAATGAAATCTGATAAAAAAATACCTATTTCACTGGTGATTATAAGAACCAAGTAAAAGAGAACTGTCATCACTTACTGCTGGGCTGGGCCCATCAGCAGCACTTAATGAATGCAAGCTACCTTCCAGATAAACCTCCAGAGGGTTAGATACATCACCTCCAGCCTCAAAGTCAACGTGAGTGCAGAAGAGGGTGAGCAGGAAAGTATGCAGCTTAAATTTTCTTTGAAACAATTGGCAAACAAGTGTTTTTTAAATCCATTATGAATATCATTATTGAAATAAAACTTGTCACATGAATGCGTTTCATTGCACAAAGACAGAACTGCTGCCCTCGAGGAGGAAGCAGGGACGTAGGCAGTGGATGATGAAGAGGAACACTGGGATGATGGTTAGCAGCTTTTTCACCCCTTGCCAATAAATAAAAGCTATTTTGTGTGGTTCCTCAATTCTAATCTTATATTTCTTGCCATTCTCATTGAATTCCCAGAGGGGAGCCATCCTGCTGTTGACATTTAATAATGCCAAACAATAATCGAGGGCTCATTAGGCCAGAGTTCAGTGCTCGCTGCTTCTGGGTAGGGTCCCATTTAAGCCCTTTTAAAGAGAGGAGGCTCTGTACCATTTTTAAAGCTGTTGTGAGAAAGAAAAAAAAAAAGCCAAAGCCACAGTTCCAGTTGTGAATAGAAGATGATGAAGTCAGTGATGATACTGCCCTGTGGACAGGCTAGGAAGGCTGAGGTTGGGGGGACGCTGAACTTGAGCTTAACCCTGAAGGAAGGGTAAGGTTCAGAGAAGCCGAGAGGCAGGATGGGTGCATTCCACATTGGCACTGAGTGAGGAAACGTTCAACTAGCCTGTTCAGGACACAGCAAGTGTACTAAACAAGTCACTCCTTGGGTGTCTTATTTCCAGGTTAAAACATTTCTTTCAGTACAGAGGACAAAGGTTGAAGTAAGACTTTCCCTAACTGCAAAAGTGAAAACATTGCCCAAGGAAATCCTTTGTCTTTGCTCCATTAAAGGCTTTACTAAGTGGTGTCCAGCTGCCCCTTTACGCTATTCACTGCCACAGTCCACTCCTGAACCCCTCCCTGCTCCAGGAAGTGTGTGCACGGCCAGGCCCTCAGCTGTCTGTTAGATTCATATCCTGCCTTCGCACTGTAGCAAATCACATTGGGCCAAAACACTTGGACCTGGGGGCCTGTGATGGTATTTAGAATTTCCTGCTCAACTCAGAGCTAACAGTTCACTGCTTGACACTGAAAACCTTTCAAGTAACGACCAAGCCCCTCTTCTATCTCAATGGACAGCCTAGTGCAGGGCATTGGAGCCTTCCTCGGTGGTGTGAGGAGACACAGGTCTGGAGCTGTCGTTCATGTGAGCATCAAGTCTCATCCGCTCACACTGGAGATGGGGCAAGAGAAATGATAGGAAACTGCACAGAATGAGCACTGAGTCCATGACAGTCTCAAGAAATTAAGCGGGACTTGCTTTTCATTTTTCACTTTTTTTTTAAACTTAATTTATGTTACCAATTTATTTTCTTTTTTTAATATTGAATCTACTAGGGTGACTCTGGTTAACAAAATTATACAGTTTTAAGTTTATTCTCAGGTGACATCTCTCTTTCTCTCAAAAGTCAGTAAAAGAGAAAAAAAATAGTTAATGATGATTTTTAGAAACTGAAGTGTGGTTAATCAAGGTTTTACTATAATTTATGATCTCCTGGAAAGTTAAAACCTTAACTTCATTTTCTATGTACCCACCCTCAACATATGGCATGCAGAGTAGCTGGGAATAGATCTTACTTATTATAGTAATACTTCATTTATCTTATATATAGGAGAATGAGGTTTTTCAGATACATGAAACACCAACTTTTATTGCAATTTAAAAAACTGCAATATTTTTTATTAAAATTGTTTGAAATGCATTTTTTAACTCTCTATCTTATAGGAAAAAAACTTCACTTGCGCTATAAAATAGTGATACCCTGAAGAGGGTTCTTGCTTGGTAGGGTAAACCTCTCTACCCACTTTGACCACTTAAAATATACAAATATATTACAAAGTTTTTTTTTAAAGGGGTAGCCAAAAATTTTTTAAATAAATGCAAGAGTAAATAGTTCTGAATAATGGACCTGAAAAGATTGACTATGACTATGATGGCCATATAGTTAATGTCCAACATAGTTGAAAGTGAATAGAGGTGCTATCAATGAATATACCAAAGGTGTAAGCCAGTCCTGCTCTGGAGTAACAGAGTTATGCTATATATACAGACAATGCATATATGTGTGTGTGTGTGTGTGTGTGTGTGTGTGTGTGTGTGTGTGTGTGTGTGTGTGTGTGTGTCATCCATTCTAAGCTAACAGAGTATGGGCTAAGCCCTTCTATGTGCTAGGTACTGAAACTATGCGAACATGGAAACCACAGACAGGGAAGAGATCGGAATAGTTAGGCTGCCAGATATAGCAAGGCATTTCTGCAGCTGGTTTTCAACTTATAAAGAGATTCCTGGTCTTAGATTTCTAAGTATTTAGATATATTTGAAGTCTTTGATTCATCCTCCTAAACAGTTAACTAAAACTTTGAAATTGACTATGGGCTATAGCAAGGATTCAAAGGAGAGAGTGTTAGCTGAGGGAGAATGTCAAAGGGTTAGAGCTTAGAGACAAAATGTTTGGGGGCAGGAAGCGGTCACCAGAATTCTACCTTTCTTTCTCGGGGGTGCAGACGGTCTTGTCAGGCACCAAACATCAAAGCCTTTGAGACAGAGGTCAGGAAGTTGAGTGTTTCAGCCTCGTTAAAGAATGTGACGATGAGAGGAAGAGAGGGGAATGTATGAAAATAGGCCCAGATGCTTATCCCTAGACACAAATGACTCTGTGGTTACCTCAACCCGCTAGAAGATAATTACCATCTGGGGAAAAGACACTACCACGGACAGACTCGGGGCACAGAGTGAACCCAGTCAATTCTTGAAAAAAAAAGGGCTCCATGAGGAAGAAAGCTCGGGAAGAGGGCTTGAGAGAGAGCTTGCATTCACTCTGCTAAGGGCTCTCTGGCAGGGACCTGGGGGTCTGATCACCATTTGCCCCGAGAAGGAATCCTGCCAGCCCCTCCTTCACAAGCTCGTGCTCTGCAGTGCTGCCCTGGCACCTCTCAACTCAGGCAGAGCCAGATGCCACAAGAGCCACAGGGTTGAAAGACAATTAGGGAAGTTTCTGATGACATCCCGAGAGTGCACCCTAGGCCCATTCACCTGATTGTGGTCACTTTGAATTGATAAATGAAAACTTTTGCTAGAAAAAGATGCTGGACTATACAACTTCAGATAACTCTTTTGTTTGCCACCAAAGGAGTTCATTTGCCTGTCCCAGTGTGTTCAGGAAATAGTGATGAGATGAAGAGCTTGGTGGCCACAGCAAGTTCTAATTCTCATCCTGTGTGACTTCTTTATCAACTCCAACTCTGGAGCTGGTATGGTTGATTCTGCCACCATCGTTCATAGCTCCTGTGAGTTTGTATTTCCCTGCATATACACATGGACCATTGCATGGAGAAGTTCCCCTTTCCTCTGTTCAGTTGAGATATGCCTGCAGGTTTGAAAAGGAATCTTCTATGAAATGAAGAAGAAAACAAATCTAAAAGAATAAGACACTCACAGAAGCAGAGAAAGAAGCAAGTTCTATAGAATACTAGTCCTTATCATACTGCCCATTGGAATTACCTGGGGAACATAAATGCCTATTCCTAGACCCCTATATCCACCCCAAAAGCCATCAAGGGATAGGACATATGAATCAGTATTTATATTAAAATCCTCAGATAATTTTTATGCATTAGCCAACACTGTTTTGGGACCAATTTGGAGAACCACTGCTGTAGCTTCCTGATCATATCCAGCCTAGTCTACCTAAATCATCATTGATGTGATTCTGTTTTATGGCACCTGGTAGCATCCATACTCTCATCACAAAGGGATGCATGGAATTATAGGCAAGTTATTACAAGCCAGGTCTCCCTCTGGGTAAATAAAACCTATCCTATCTCAAAACACATGTGCTAACATTCTGGCTGTTATTGATATAAAAAAATGATAGAACCTTAACACTGAGAAAATTTTCTGCTCCAAAATTTTATGTAATAGAGAAATTTGTCATACAGCATTCCTGATTCTCAGGCATCTGAGTCTCAGCATGACTATTTCAACCATTCCTAAGCTTGTAATTTCACATCTCTATCCATTTATAATTAGCTCAAATAGATATAATTATGGAATCAGATTTATATACCTGAAGCTGCAAGAAAAAGCTGGACTGAATATAGACTCAAGTATGCTAACCCTACCAGGTAGTGCCCAGCAGGAGTCAGAATGAATCCCAGATGGTTCAAATGTAGATGGGATTAATCATAGAAATGTGGGGAAAGGGGAAATCCAGGGGAATGAGCTAGCACACTGAATTACTGCTGGTTGAAAGATCAAGAAAACAAAAGGAAGAAATCCAATTCGAGGAGCACTGGGTATTTAAACCAGGGAAGAGGGACTCCAACTCAACACTTGAGTCATGGACGGATGTAGTGATTGACAAAGTTGGCCCAATGCAGAGATGAAGCATGGAAGAAGTACCTTGGCCTGTCTCTCTTCCATTCTCCTACCTCCATTTTCTTGACTCACATTGACCAAACCCATCCAGAAGGAAGGGGACAAGGGAGTTCTGGATGACATGGGATGCAGAAGCCAATTTACTAGGACACAGAGGTGGGCAGAGAAATAGGATGAGTCTATAAGAGAGCAGTCATCATCACTCAGGCTCCTATTCAACGGACTTCTCTGGGGAGTTTTCAGTGACCGGGGGAGGGAGAACAAACTGACACATGAAATAATTATAAAGAAGCTAAAGGTAGCAGTGTTCTGTCCTGGACTTGGGAACCACCGAGCTTTGGTTTCCCTACTCTGCCACTTACCGGTTGTGAGGGCATAGACAGTTCATCATATTCCTCTAAACTTTGTAAAATAAAGATAAAAATACTACTGAATTTAAGAAACTATCATGAAAAATAAATTAGATGATTTTGTGTAAATGCTTAACCTGATTAGATTATTTTGTTATAAATTATGTGCTTAGTGAATGTTAAGAGATGATGAAAACAATGACTATGAATATCAATGGTCCTAATTCATATCCTAAAAAGATGAGAATGAGCTGGAATAGACAGGTTTACATGGTGCAGCTTGAATGAAAGGCACAATTTAGGGAAGTAGATAGGGAAATATAAGCATGTTTGATTGAGGACATGGAGTTGAGAAGAGTAGCGTGTGCAGAGGATCGCAGGAGAACTGATGGAGTTGAAAAGCTTATTTACTACCCTATGCCATATCTGAGAGCCAGCATTACAGGGAAGAGACACATCTAACACATCCATTACCCAGAGTCCTCCTGCCAGCTGTAGTTTGTGGCCACCAGCTCTCATTTCTCTGCTTAAAAAAAAAAAAAAAATTATTTTTGAATATCTTACTAGTTTCTTCCCTTGAGGAGCCAAAGTACAATTTTGTAAGCTGTAAGTAACACATTAAAAGGATGTCACTTACAGCTTGCAAAATACAAGTTCTCTTGACTCAAGTCAGAGCAGAAAATGTGTCTCAGAGAGGCTTAATCAAGACATAACTTTCAGGAAAACTTGACAAAAAGTATCTCTTGGACTTTTCCAAACACTCTTGATTTTCTACAGAAAAATTCTAACCTACTTCTCATAATCTCATGTCTCTTAAAACTTGCACCATTTTATGTTCTAGTTGTTCCAAAATCATGTCTTTTTTAGCTTCCTGAACACAGTGTACAGTCATTAGAAGAGGAATCCATCTGCCTACTGCTCTCTTCCCCATTGCAGCTGTGCTTCCCAATGCACATGTGCACCAGAGTCACCTGGGACACTCATTAAAATTAAAGACTCAACAACCAGGTGCTTTGATTCTGTCATAATAGAATAAGACCCAACAGTCTAATATTTTTTTTAGTTTTTCAAGATATTCAAATATGCATTGATTTAGAGGAATCTCTGATACCTACTAGGGCATCCTCTCCTTCACACTCAATGGCTGATAGAGGAGAGGAAAGAAGTGACCCATCTAGAAGAATAAATGTTCTTTTATCCCATGCTAAAATGTTTTCTTTTATTCTGAAGACACAGAAATGCTGAAAATGTTTAGGAAGGGGAGTGGCATGGTAAGATAAGTGTTTTACATAAATCATTCTGACTACCATAGGGAAGGTGGCCTTCTGGAACTAGAGATAATTTCTGAGGGTGAACAGTAATGGTGGCAAATTATGAGATGGGTCTGGGTTAAGGGAAGTGGAAGTGAAGAGAATGGGAGAGATGTGACCATCTCAGCAAGAAGAGACAGGAATTAATGGTTAAGTGAACATGGGAAGCACAGGGAGGCAGAAGTGACAAATTAATAATGAGGGTTTCTGCCTTGAGCACGTGGGTGGGTAGAGACACAGAGGGGCATTTCAGAAAGAATAACAGATTGGGAGTTGGGGAAATTGCTTGTAGGAAGGATGTTGGCCAAATAACTGAATTGAGTTTCAATATCCAACATCTTTCCCAAGTGAATCTTTATCATTTGGTAGATAAATGTCAGAAGAACAATCTGGCCCCAGGTTTGAATATGAAAATTATTGGTATACAAGTGTTGGGTGAAGTCATGCATGTACCGAGATTCTCTAGGGAGTTGGTGTTGATTGAAAACAGGAGTACTACAAAAGGAACACATCTATGGAACAGGCTGAAGACCAAGGGCTACCCAACGACATCGAGGAGAGTAATCAGAAAAGTAAAAGAAAAATCACTGCAAACAAAAAGTTGTAAAATCATAGGTAATAAGTTCCCCATTGTAGGAATTATTCGTGGAGAGAAAAAACACCATATTTGAACAGTTGTTGTGTTAGGCACAGGGCTGAGTCAGACCAAGGGGAAAATAACAATACAGAGATATGGGAGAAAAAAATTAAAAGGATTTCTTTTTCACCAATTAATATTTAAGTGACTTTGGATGAATTAATTACATGATCTCTAAAGCCTCAGTTTTTCACTTTATGTTAGAAAGTACCCATTTCACCAGACTGTTGCAAAAATTAAAACATAAAAGGAATTCTTTAAATGTCTTTTTCCTCTTCTCCTTTTAATCCATAAATATAAGTTCCAAGACAGTGTGACAAGACCTCTTTTTCATTAGGTAAAGGTCCATGTCTTCCCACTTTTTATGGCCCTAATGACTTCACCCTACTTAAAATAAATTTGAGCTGTTGTCATATTTTCCTATGGAAAATGGGTATATTGTGGATGTTGTAGAAGAGGATATTGTGCTGGGAGAGGATTGAAGAATACTTCCGAATCTAAACATTTTGTCATTAATATATTCTAGAAGATGGGAGAAAATGGAAATTAAGCTCCCCCCACTGCAGTAGTTTGTGAAAGCCAGTCTTTTTCCTCTTTTGAATTTTGGGAACTTTGCCCATCTGTTTTCTGGCATCTGTCCCATTCTCCATGATTTCTGGAAGATTATCAGCAGGTAATACACACACCATTATAATTGTTATAGCAGGAAATATCTTTTCCTCCTAGGTAAAACAACAAGCTTTAATTTTCCCTTACCTAAATGCCACCAAAGGAAAGAAGCTATTTAATAATTTGTCTTTAAAAACAAGTTTTTCATTGCATTTGTAAAGGTTTACAAGGAATGCATCTTAGAGCTTAATTGCTTGTAGCTAGGGAATACAATTATTCTTCGAGTCTCCAAATATTTATCATGATTGCCTCAGCCTAGGTTTCAGGCTCATACCACAAAGATTGAAACTAACTGAGCCCAAACCCCAAAGCTATTAAATGATGGCAGATTCATGTTGAAAAAAGGGGTAATATCAAGCCTTTGACACTGGGGGGAGGGGTGGTTAATGTATTTTTCTGTGCTGCTAGGAAAAAACTGATTGACAGAATTCTTTCTTTTGACACATAATTATCTACTTCTTTGTTGACCCATCTGGTCCCCTTAATGGTGTGCTAATACCATCATAAAACAATCAGACTAAATTGGTCTTCTGGTGATCAATGGTTAATATGGTTTCATACAAATTATTCTTAGACTACAAAGCCTTTCCTATTAAAACTATAAACAGAATACTAAATATTGAGAGGGTTTTTCCCAATATTGGGTGTGTGAACTAGAAATCATAAGTCTTTGGGTATCTATTTGACAGAAGCATTTTTTACAGAGCACTATTTAAACTGAAAGTTTCCTGGGTAACTCTTGTTTATACCTAACATTCATTCCAAGCATAAAATTGTTCATCTTTAGCTGTTTTGGCCCACCTGATCACTACTTAAATCCATGCAGAAGCTCTTATTAGTAAAATAAAAATCTGACTAAGAGGAAACAAATTAAGGAATTCTACAAAAAGTCAATAGCCATAGTTGTTAAAGAAAGGGAAAAATAGAGCAAACCCCAGCAATTTCAGAGTTCCAGAAGTCAACAGAAAAAGAGCCCTGAGTTGCAAAAGAGATAGATAGCACTTACCTATAAGAATGTCAGCTATTCTCTATGTCAGGTGGCTCTCAATACTCTGATTCAGAATCTCATCTTCAACCTTAACCTGCAGATAGTTCAAACTGATCCTTCATCCTAAAAAACAGAGTTGATCAAATTACTCCATACCACCCCTTCTTTGATGATTTCATATTTGTTGCAAAGTTCTTATTTCCAAGGAAGGCATTAATGTCTTCCATATTCTTGTCAGTAGATAACCTTGATTTATCTATTAGTGCATCCTTCATACACTCAAAACTCTAACCATCCCAAAATATTTCTTGGTCCAGGATCATGACAGCCTATTTCATGTCTCTATCTCTTCATTGTGAATTTTTTTAGTCTCCAATTCTTTTCTCCATGGCTTTTTTTATTATATTAAACTATTGAAAAATACTTTGACATGACAAAGTAAAGTTAATTGTATATATTCCTAATGACCCAACAATTACAATCTCAGATATGTACTCAAGAAGAATGCATATACCTGTGCAGCAAAAATCATATTAAAATGTTCATAGCTTCATTATTTGTAAGAGCCAAATGCTCGTGGAAACAACTTTTCATCAGCAGTAGAGTGTATAACATGCAGTATATACATCAAATGGAATACCATGGAGCAGTGAAAATTAATGAAAAGCTATAATAGGCAACAACAGGTCTGATCACACTTAGAAACAAAATGTTGAACAAAAGAACCCAACATGAAAGAATACATACTGTGTAATTCCATTTATATCAAGTTTACAAACAGGTAAAACTAGTCTGTGGTGTTAAATGCCAGTAATGGGATTACTTTTCAGGGAAGAAGGCAGGACAGTGGTTGGGAGGAAGAACAATGACTTCTGGGTGCTAGAAAGTGTTTACTCCTACGAAATACTCATCTACCTTGACACATCAGGTTTGTGCACATTTCTATACCTCCTGAAGTATTTTTTTAAGTTTCTAATTATTTTTCAAACTCAAGATCAATTAATTACTCTCTTTTCCATAAAGTCTCATCCCGATTTTTCTCTCCCCAGGCATTTAATCAACATGCCTTGTGTTTTAGGCATGATGATAACGTGTGACATGGATTAGATTAGGTAATTAAAAAAAAACCCTTTCTAAATGAAGCAAAGATATGGAGAAATTTGGAAAAATATAAAGACTCTGTCATGTCAGTTTTGTTTAAAATATGAGTTTTTGCTGAACCCTTAACCTAACAATTATACATCATTATTCTGACTCGTTCCTTCTGCTGAAGTTACACTCTTCTCCCTTCACTGACCCTTTATCCAATTGTGCAATGGCATCTTTGTTTTTGGTTTATTTACTCTTTTTATAAAATACAGTATATGTTTCCAAATATTGGAAAGCACTGAGCAAAGTCACCTAGCAAATAAAAATATTTACAAGGACATGGCTCATGAAAATCAGCTAAGCCATTTCCCAGAGCTTGGCTGTGAAATTTGGTCCTCAAGTGGAGTTTTCCAGGGGCATGGAGCAAAACTGTCATCTACACTTAGCAAACCTAGGTCTTCAGGAACTCTTTTTATTGCTCATGTCCTCAGAACCAGTCATGTTTCTGCACGATAACTCATCTCCCTGGCCGTTATAATCCCACAGGGCCAAGAGACCAGCTTCCCAAGGGCATTTGTAAATTGCCTTGAAGCCCATCGGTCCTGACCCTCTTTTGCAGATCAAACAGTCCTCTAAAAGTTGAGTTTTTCATAAAGTCACAGAGCAGTCCTGGACAGCTCTATCACTCAGCTCTCTATACTCAGGTCCTCTACTGTACAACCCCCTGCCCAACACCCACAGATTGTGAGTTTACTAAGGACAAGCTCTGTTATTCCTTATGGCACTTTGCCCCTGTGACCAACTGGATGACATATGAAACAGTGTGAAAATCATTTTTAATTTCCCCTGGCTCGATATTTCAAAGTATGTGGAATGGGCCATTAGTCATCAGGGCCAGAAAGATGCTTTTAGCTTTTAAATGTCCCAACTGCATTCATTTTTCTCTCTACTCAATTCCAACTTTAAATGAAGGAAAGAAAGGAGACTTTCAAAGTTACTCTTAGTGATGCTCCCCAAGCATGTGTTCAGTAGCCGAGATGTGTAATCAATGCCTAAGTAATGTCCATTCAGGCTTTCATCAATGTCTTCTCTATTCCCCTTGTTCCCTACTTCTGTGACTCAAATTCCTCACTGACTCTTACTGCCTACTTCCTTTAAGCAGATTTAAAGGCTATCTTGATGTTTCTTCTCTTGATTATTTGCCTTCAGAAACACTATCTTTTCCATCGCCACTGTTTATACTAGGCCGATTGTTCTTGCAGGGTGTTTGTTTGTTTTTACTTCAACCTACTCTTTTGATAGAGCCTTCTGGTTGGAATGTTACATTTCTAAGCTACAAGATCTCATATATTTAATCACTGAGAACTTGGCTTACACCAATCTTCCCGAACTATTTTTACTGTTGCTGGGTTTTTGTTTTTGTTTTGGCTTTTAAACTGACATGGGTCTGCTTTTGTTAGGAATTAAAAGCACTGGGCTTCTGTGGTTAGGCTAGCAACTGTAACAAGCCAACCTCCAATTTTCAGTGGCTTAATACAACAAAAGTTTATTGGAGGGATATGTCAGTGTATATTATATGTGGGGTGGCAGGAAGATTTGTCTTGGTTTGGAGGGGATATTGAGAAATTCAAAGGGTAGTGGACAGAAAAAATTATCAGAAAATAATTTTCCATAGAAGAATTTTAGTTGACTCCAACATTTTGCTCGCTTTTCCTGAAGAATAATGTTGAATCACTGTCCACTCCATTCCATTTTTAAGTTGACGTGATGTTTTTCATTATGTTAATATGAACAAGCTTTGACAGTCAGATGTGTTTCTTGAAATTTTTTTTGTTTCTCATCCTACAATATGCCTCTGGGAAAAAATATATTTAAAGTCATATTCAATTTTTAAAATAGCTCCTTTAAGTTTAAGACTAAGTGTCAATGGTTGTTTCCTGGTTGTGCTGCTACTGGTGAAGAACAGAGCAGTATTGCCAAGGGCCCGATTGTGGGAAATGTTTTACTATAAAAGGGAAGCAGAAGGGAATCTAGAGGGATGGAGTCTTGTTTCTGCAGCTTAATTGTCAAATAGTCACAGAGGACATTTTTTCTCAGTATCACCTGTATTTTATTCAAATCACTGCTAACATATATTTAGGCTCAGCAAATTTTGAAAAGTAGATCTTTGATCCTACCCAACTGAGAAATTTGTTTTTCTCCTATTTTATAGACTAGCAGCATTTTAAAAGAAACTAAATAATGTAAGTGACAGAGCAAAATACTATTATGGCATAAAGACAAAAAAATCAAAGTATGCACAGACATAATCTTTGAATATTTTTAACAATCAGTATTTTAGTCATTTTAAAAATCCTATGTATTAGAGTAGGAACCCCAGATATTTTCTCCCAAGATATTGATATAAACCTGCTTGACCTCAATTGCCTAACTTTTCTTTCTATTTCCTTTTATATTATACTTTATGTTTTATAGGTTTTGTAAATAAATAAGACCTTTCTATGAGTTGTTGTGCAGAGGTGTGTATGAGCTGGATAACCATATTATACACAGAGTTTGCTATCATTTGGTTTCAGGCATCCTCTGAGCATCTTGGGACATATTCCCTGTGGATAAGTGGGATTACCATATTGTATAACACAGCCAGATCAGTCAGCTCTATATTTCACCAGGGAGCCAACGCCAGCAGCCCAATCAGTCAGCTGTCACTCCATAATCCAACTACTATCCATCTGATATGTAAAACAATCACTGCCTAATTCTATTAACCCAAAACCTTGGATCTGTGATGTCAATGTAATAGCCTGGGTTCAGGTCTAGCACACTATACTGTGGCACCATACAGAATAGTGAGAGCTGATTGGCCAGTATCCCATATACTAGAGTCCTACTCCACCACTCTGCAGATATTCAGAGCAAAATAAATTAGTTATCACCTAAATGAAGTGACTTTTTGTGGTTAGTAGAGCTTTTCTGACTGCCAAAGAAGTCTGGTTTACTGTTTGACCCTTGCAAGTGAAGCTTTAGAGCTTAATTCCTTTACCTTAATTAAATCCCAGTTTTAAATTTTTTACTTTTGTTGGAGATTCACGCAGTTCTTTGCATCAGGGCCCTAGCTGGAAGATGTACTCCCCCCCCCCCCCCCCGCCTTCAGTGTTCCCAGTCCTCAGATGGTGGGGAAAGGCAGACAAGAATACTCAGTTAGTGTTAGTCCAATAAATAAACGGGAATAAAAGGGGAAAGTATGTGGACATTGGGGTCTGGGATGGGACAGGAGAAGATGGGGGCAGTGGAAGGATACAGGGAGGAACGAACATAATTAAAAGCCTAAATAGGAGAATGTGGCTTGAAGATAAACTCGGCATATTCAATGTTTTATTGTTGACTCTCCTTACAGCAGTACAAAAACTTGATTCATTAAGGGAAGATTAGAAATTCTTTAGTCTTTTTATTTTTTTTTTTGCATCAAACACATTTTTTGTTTGTTTCAAATTAGAAACTCAGATATGGAAAATACTATTATTCTCAATTAAGCATCCTATTGGGTTAACCAGGGGCCGTGACTATTGGGAGTCCACATTTTAATGGACTGCTCCAAATTAAACTGTCACTGAAAGCTTTCTCTGATAAACAGTGTACTCTACAACAGCCAATTATTTCCTCTCTTCTCCCTCCACTGTCCTAAAAAAAAAAAAAAAAAAAAATCCCGTGAACCACTGTTTTCCACACAAATGACTTTACAGGAAAAGTCTCCTAAGAATTTCTTTCCCTTCAGAACCCTAAAAAAGTCAAACAATCAGCATCTCTTTCCTGCATCCTTACTCTGCACCAAGAGAAACTATGCATCCTTTTCTTCAACTCATCTTTTCGAGGTCATCAATCTCAGCGGCATTTCCAATATGAACTTTAGGAGAGAATACGGTGCAAGATTGGTTTGTCAACTACGGCTTTTCTAATATATTGCATTGAACTATAAACCCCCAGATCTTTATTCTGTAAGTTTTTATGCTTTGCTGAACAAAATACAGACCCAGCAGAAATATTAAATCATGCTGAGGTTAAATTTTGTGTCAATAAAGCTAGTTTAGATAAACCAGAAAATTAACATGTTAGTTTCATATAGTGAGGAGCAGGGCATGCTAAGCCTTGATGTGTGTGCAGCACAGGGGAGGGGACAGGGAGCTGGGAATGGGCACAACCAGACATGGGGGAAAGTACTGGCTGGCTTTAGAATTGCCTTCCCCCCAGGAACAGAAGACAGTCTACATAATGGTCCAAAGGGACGGTGTTCATTCCAAGCTCCCCTGATGTCAGTGAGGATTCCATATGCTGGATACCAGGAGTCTCCAGGCAAAGGCAAGGCACAAAGTCAGGCAGGGGGCAGCTTCAGAGTTTGGGTAGTCCATTTAATTTGGAACTAGACCCCTGTCAGTGGCTGAAACTAAGGAGACAGCATTCAGTTGCCAAATTACATGGAATGCCAAGTGCTAGGCATATTGACAAGATCCTAGTCAACTGGGCTAGAGTTCAAGGCAAGCCTCCAAAGCCAGCAGGGGAACTAAAGTATCACGTGGTAATAGAGAGGTGAAATCCATCCTAGAGACTGTCCTACACAGTCTCACACAGCATGCTAAGACTATTTGGACAGACTAGCTTCTCACTGCAGGGAAGCCAGGCTAATTAGAGCCCTAGGTGAAATCCTCCCAGATCTCACATATGACTTGATCAAGATTGGCAAGGGAACTTGGTAGAACAGAACATGGGACAGAAGGCATGGACCATGCACATGATTGGAGCTGTAAAAGCAGACGTGGATCCTTAATGAGGAAGGGTTGGATTTGTCTCGGTATGAAATATACTCTTAGATGTAGAACTGCTTGGGATGCTGAATTAATCAGTTTTCTGGTCTATCCAGTTAGTTAGGAATCTGTCAGTGTTACTCACCCTTTGTCCCCAATGAACTCAAACTAAGCAAAAGGTCCAAATCAGTTACTCAAATAGTCTGTGCTTCCACAGCTGTGCAAGAAAGTGGCAGAGCCTAGATCATGAACCCCTTTCTGAAAGGTAACAGTGACCAGGTGGCAGTAATTTAGCATTCAATGTGGAGATATTTGAGGGGAATGTTGCTCTTCTGCCAAACACATCTTCTCAGCTTAGCTGTCAGTACCTGTACTCCCACTTTTAAGGGTTAGACCCTTCAGCGTTCTTTTTCTGGGGTCTTGTCCCAAATGCAATTCCTGAACTACAAATAAACTCAGATGTTATTAAATTATCATAGCTTTTCCTCCTAATACGACCCTGGCAACAGGACACAATGGGCACTTTGAGTTTTAAGGAAGCAGCGGTGACAGGGGGTACAAGGTGTACCAAGGTGATGAGACGGGTGCTAGAGTTTACCTGGAAAATTAAAACTGCTCCATAAATGATGATCAAGAAAAAAGGGGGAAAAGGTGGAGAGACAAGGTGTCTAAACAGCAAGCAGAGGCTGCTCCACGATGTTCCTAGAGACTTGAAAAGCAGGTATCTCACCTGAATGTTGGTGTAAAATGTCAAGATATTATGAACCCTCAGATGTGCTTAGACTCTTTCTAATCTGGGCTTCTGGTTCTTCTTCTCAAACACCACCTTCAAATTAAAATAACAAAGTGACATTCCAAGAGGTTGTTTTAACTTGTTCCTCTTTCCATACAGTGTGTGTTTTCAAAGCCACCCTTGCTTCTACATCCCTCCCCACTTTGGCTTTATCTGTCTCCCAAACTACAGACATCGTCTCCTCGCTGGCCTCCCTTCTTCCCTGCACTTCTACTGAACTGAGTTGAAAAATGAAAATATCAATCTGCCTTCCCTGTGTTTCAAGTCATTTAATGGCTCCCCATTGCCTACAGAATAAATGTAGAGTCTCTCATCATGTTTCATAAGGACTTTCTCTTCCGGCTGTTGCTAAGCCCTCTGACTTCTTCTCCCATCGTTGGGTGTCTCACACTTTACTCCGCTGCAACACCAACCTGCTGGCTTTGTCCTGCACACATCATGCTGAGTCTTGCATTCTTGAATCTACCAGAGCAGCTAAACTCATGTAAATTAAGGACCACAAGATCATCAAAAAGGGAAAAAAATTAAAACATAGAGACCATGGGTTCCTCAGTCTTATTAAGCATTTATGAACAATCCACAGAGTACCCCAAGTTAAACATGAAATGTGATCATATTCATATAATTATTTCTGGAGTTACAGGGTGAATCTTTGTTGATACTCAAAAAGGCTATTTAGTACAAGGCATTGTAGTGAGCTGTCTCCAAAGAAGAATGCCAGAGCAATAGTATTAGAGTTGTGAGCCTGATCTTCATGTTTTCAGTATGGTGTGTGTGTGTGTGTGTGTGTGTGTGTGTGTGTGTGTGTGTGTGACTGTGAGTGAATCTATCAGGGCTGGACTCATATTTATCAAGCAAATGAGACTGATGTATAAAATCAGAAGGGTAATTTTCCCCCATGAATAAGAAATATAACTGCAGAGGAACTAGTCCGTTTTAAATGCCACCCAACACATTCTTGCCCAGGATGCAAAGTATAATCAAGATGCTGCCTTATTAATTTATAATGAAAATCAAAGCTGCTGAGAAATCAAACCACCAACCCCTCTGCCTGGCACATGCTCTCCCTATAGGCCTACAGGGAGCTAATGAAGGACTTTCTTGGGGAGAATGAAATCAAATCAATAATAGTTAGTGGCATGATTTTAATGTTTAATAACTGACCTAAAATAACATGCTGATAGGACTAAGCGTGCTCTCAAGACCATGTTGACTAGCCCGCCTAACATTTGACACTTGAACTCACATTTTAATTTACTTCCATACGTTATCTTATAAATGTCATAATCTCCTTTGAGATGTAATAAATTCAATTATTTCAATCAATTTTTTGACATCCAGGTAGTCATTTTCTCTTAAAGCTAAGTATTCATATTTCTGCTTTATCCCATTATGGTAATCCCTAATTTGAGCTGTCAAAGAATAACTATTTTTGACATTTCCAAATTCTTAGAAAATGGAAAACAAATCTTAATATATCAATAGCTCTTAAAAACCAAGAAATAAAATTATAAATGCCCTTATAGAAAAATAAATAAATAAAATAAAACATGAGGTGGCAACTTAAAGATAAAAAAATATACCAAGGCATTTATATAAAAATATTTATTCTCTTTAGGACCAAAAGAAATAAAAATTTTAACTATGCCAAGATATCTTTATTTGCCTTACAAAATAAATACGTGTGTGTGTGTGTGTGTGTGTGTGTGCAAAAACATATAGGATCGATAAGGTAAAGTAAAATAGGCACTCTGATGTACTCCTTCCATGATCAAGAGCTGTAATTTCAAACCGGCCTGGGCAACTTAATGAATTCCCTAAAGAGTTTGTTAAAACTGCAGGCTTCCACCTCCTTCTCCACACCAAAGGCATCGCAAGTTCCGGGAGTGGATCTGGGATATAGGACTTTTCAAAAGTTCCCCAGCTAATTCTGAGGCCACTAGTATAATGGACCACTGTTTGGGAACCATTCCTGTTCTCCATTATGATATATCCAATTTGTATCCTATTTTTAGTTATTAGGTTTTTTTTTTATTTAAAGCTCTGATAAAGTGATGATAACTAGTTATATTAATAATCATCACATTCACATCAACTTTGGGTTGCACCAGGTGACAAGACTGCAGGCAACTGGACCAATCCCTCTTTTTTTCCCTCCAGTTCTGTCAGACTCTGTGCCAGTTGCAGACACACAAGCCTTTGCGGGCAGGAATAAGTCCCTGCTGTTACCCTGATGTCTGGAGTGATGTTAATCTGCATACAGACTGTAGCAGCCTCCTTAGCATCTTCATGAAGATGCTTCAGCTCTTAGGGAGCATTCTCCATAAGAAATGTGAAGAAGCAGGAACAGCAGGGAAGTGTCTCCTTCCTCCTCATGTCTTGGTTCTAGTTTGCATCACTGGTAAGTGGTCCAGTACACAGTCCCCAAAGGTGTGAGCACCAAAGCGCATGCAGGGAGCCTTTCCTGCCCACCGAGTCCCTCCTGGTCTGCCTCTTCCTTTGTATCACAGATTTGCTGTACCACTCAACTTTGTCCTCTAGTAGTATTTTTGTTCGTTCAACCTTCATAGAAAGCAATTTTCTTCCTCAAGAGGTTTAAAATGATTCACAAACTTGAGTAAGTTCTATTTTTAAGTATTCAAATAAAGAAATAAACAGTATTTTTATGAGAAAAGGATAATTATTGCTACATTGTTTACACAACCTCTGATTATGTAAAAAGATATTTATTGCAACATTATTTATAATGTTCCTGAATTTAGAAACACTTTAAATATTCAACCATTGGTTTATGGTTCACATCTCCATAGTTAGATCTAGAAAAGAAGACATTAAAATGTATATTTTTTTATTTATAAGATAGAAAGAGAAAATTTTTAGGCATAAAAATTGCAACATGATATAATTTTAATTTTGTTTTAAAAGGTGTGTGTGTGTGTGTGTGTGTGTGTGTGTGTTTTATAAATGACTTGAGGGAATATAGCAAACACTGAACCGTCTGGATGATAGAATTAGGGTAATTTTTATTTTATCCCTTTTTTTCTCAGACTTCCTATAAGTAGCATGTTACTTCTCCCACTTAAAAATATTTTAATTTAATTCTTATCTCAAGTAATTTTAAACATAATAACAAATAAATAAAAAGTAAATGTCCCCTAGATTAACCCAACTGACCCCATTTCTGCTGCCCGGAGGCAACCACTACTCATTCCTGAGGCTCGTGCCTTCTCACAGCTATTTCTATAATGCTAAGTCATACTCAGATCATAGGATTTCTTGCTCACTAATTTAAATATTTTCTTTCCCTTACTAAAATAGATGTCTATTTAGATCTCTTCTTCAATATACCTCCTGTTGTTTCATCCTCATAATGAGAATATCATTTTCCGCTAACATTATAAGAGTGTTTAATTCAATGTTAATGTCTAACATTACAAAAGTGTTTAACATTATATAAGTATTTAATTCAACTTAATTCCATTTTAATTAACTATATTACTTACAGTTATTTTACTGACTGTATCTGATAGCTCCAACAGCTCGGTCACTTGTGAGTCTGTTTCTTTTGTCTATGCCTCTTCTTGTAGTTGTTTTGATGTGCCTGGTAATTATTGGTCGAATCCTATCTGTGTATGAAAATCTATAGAAGCTGTGGATAAGTCTGTCTTCTTCCACATATGACCTATTTTACCTTCTTCCAGCTGTGGGTGTGAGATCATCTCAGTTTAATATGATATTGAGCTAAACTGAGGCAGATCAGCACCTCATAAAATTCTGTCTACTTGTAGAAGGTTCCTGCTCCACACATATGTCCATATAAGTCTGCAGAGTTTTCTTGATCTCCACATTTATGATAAGTACTTACCTGTTTCTCTGACCAGCACCATGAGAATGCTAAACCTTCACACAATTTGGACCTTACACTCCTTCCCTATTGAGCTTCATGCCCTGTTAAAACAACTATATTCTGCCTTGGCTGGGTAGCTCAGTTGGTTAGGGCATCATCCTAATACACCAAGGTTGCAGGTTAACTCCCTGGTCAAGCACATACAAGAATCAAGCAATGAATGTATAAATAAATGGAACAACAAATTGATATATCTCTCTTTCTCCTTCTACCTTCCTTGCTCTATAAAAATCAATAAATAAATTTAAAAAAAAAGAACAAGTGTATTCTATCTCCCACAAAGCACTAGATCTGTACTTAAGTGGAATCTGAAAAGCTATGAGATTTATATAAGATAATTGGATTGGGAGGAGGTGGATGGTGGAGAGCAATCAAACCTGAAGATACAGGGCCCAAAATGGGAGCGGAGGTTTCTGAGGATGGTAATTAAGCAGTCTAATTAGATTGAAGTGTGTGTCCTGAGGAATACTGGCAACAAAATGCTAGGAAGATGAATTGGCATCAGTCTATATAAGTTTTAAAAATTCAGAGCAGCACATTAGGATTCTATTTGGGAGGAATGGAAAACCATGAGAATTTTATAATAGGTGAATGAAATTCTGCAATATTTTGGAAAGATTATTTCAAAAAGATGGTGTATATTGAGCAGATGATTTTTTTTAAGCAGGAAGAAAAACTATATTTTTGATGGGCAAATAAAAGTCAAATGGATAGCCTGAAAAATGTTACATCAACCAGTGTTAGATAACATTTGGATAGAATAAGAAAGTCATAGAACACAAACAAACAAAAAAATAATTTATGCCTAAATTTGAGGATGGTGACTGTTTCCTAGGGCTGCCTTAGAACTGAATCTCAGCCTGAGGGAAGATCTTCAGAAGTCTAGGTCTGTTTCCCTCACTGTTAAGTGCATAGGAATTTATTTGTGTTTTATGAAGAGGGTATTAAGGATGATATTTATTTATTTATTACCCCCTTTTGGGGAAAAATAGTTAACTTTTTATAAAACTCAGGTATTTCATATGAATCAATTTTATAGTAAAAGACATTACAATGTTTTTCTGTCATTTGAAAATTATCTTTCCTATACTTTCTACAGTCTAGAATGCTAGGAGTTATATATTTCAACACCAACACTTTGGGGTGTCTATCCACGATGAAGAGGTATGTGAATACCACGTGTTAACAGCTCTGTGTCTATGAGCTATCAATGTATGGAAGCAGACATGACACAGAGCCCACTATAGAAGAAGGAGGACCTGGAGACCTATTCCAATTAGAGCATGGTACTGCTGACAATCGTATGATGACTTACAATCAAAAATCTCCTATTAGGAATTCTTGTGAGAACAGAGATGCAAATGAAAAGAGGCCCTTCATCTCCCTAAATCCTTATTTTTCTCCTTCCTGTCAAGCCCACCAAATCCATAAATATTCTATTTTAAAATACAGAGACATAGACGTTAGCTCTAGTCTTAGTTTCAGCTCCATATTTCATGATGTATCTAATCTGTCTGGTGACATCAACCTCTTTCTATGATCACCAAATAGAGCGTGTAGTTTACTCTCTTTGTCGCAACCCAGCAGCCACATCTGGCATCTCTGGGCTCCTCCTTCTTCAGCAATCGCTTCCCTCTGGGTTGGTTACACCATTCTCTTTCTTCTGACTGGAAGCAGTGAAGAGAAGCATCTTTCGGTGCTCATATTTTATCAGTATAAGACTTTGGGATGCAAAACACCTTGTGATGTGTATTCAAGCTATTACTACTAATGGTTCAATTACTTTGCTATTGTAGGTGAATAAGAATAATGGGTTTGCCTTATTTGTCAAAATGCTCCCGTAAGCACCCTTACTTTGCAAAGGCAGCCCACATGCATCCCCAGGTAACTGTCACTGGACAATGCTCCATATGCTAATTACTTCTCTCTAGATTTCTCTGAGCCAGGCTGATCTATCAAATTAAGGCTAGGCCCAGCCTCATCATGAGAACAGCAGGAAATCTCCAAGTGCTGCATCGCCATTTCCCCTTAATGAATGCATCATCGTTCTGCCATTATCATCCATTCCTTGGTTACCGCCTTCTCCAGGGTAATACAGGTGCTGTACCCTCAGGGTGCTTCCCCTCCAACAGATGTCAGAGCATGTCTCCAACACTGAGCCACAGATTACATGAATAAAGGTACAGATTACAGTGTCACTTCATTTAAAATACCTGGTGTTGGAGATACAAGATGGCGCTAGAGTAGGCAGACATACCAACTTCCACCTCCCAGAACCAAAGTGGATTACAAACTAATTTTAAGAACCATAATCTGGAAAAACCAACTTTGGACTAAACTAAGAGGACTCTTTAACCAAGGAACACTGAAGAAGTCACACTGAGACTTGTAGGAAAAGCGGAAAGGTGGAGAGGGCTGCCCAGCTCCACCGAGCAAATGGCAGCTGGGAGAAACTCACGTGGCAGGAAGTGAGTTTAGCAGAGAGGGGAGGGTCCGGAGTCCCAGGAACAAAGCCCCAGCCTGCAGCCCCAGAGCCTAGAAGAGGCATATGGACAGTATTTAGCTTGAAACAAGACAGGATACTGTTTGTGAGAAGAGACTGATTTCTCGGACCCAGTATTCTTCTTAGAGGGACCGCGCAGAAAACCTCTCTCACAACCACTCACCCGAGGCTCCAGGGGATGGGGAGAGAGGAGAGGACTGGAGTAGAAGGAAGAGAGTGTAATCTAGGAGGCACAGGGAGAAACATTTTGAGAGACAGCCACCCTAACACCTGGGATGAGTCACTCCCCAAATATGAAGTGAATATTTCCCCGGGAAACAGCAATACCAGCAAAGGGAAGCAGGACACCAGCCAAACAAGCTCTCCTGTGGCACTCAGAGCAGAGTCGCTTAGAAAGAGGAAGCTTTTGGGACTACAGTAGTGAGTCTTAGGGTCTGAACTGCAGCACCACCACCCACACAGCTGAGGGCTTGCCCAAGGGTGGGCAGTGGCGGGATGTGGAAGCGTGGTTCTATCAGCAAGGACTGAAGCCAGCTGGCCACCACTGAGGCCCAGGTGTGAGCTTAGTCTTGCCCAGCTGGGGAGGGGGAGACATGCAAAAGTGGTCAAGCCCAGCTACAGGCTGCCTGCAATCCAGCCTGTGGGGGAAGGGTAGGAGCCCCAGAAGGGGTGAGACCTGCCCTTGAGCAAGGGTGCAAGAGCACAGCTTTGCTCCACCCACAGAACCAAGGCTTGTGGCCTGAAGCAGGAGCTGGCTCCTTCCACGAGGGTGGAGCCAAAAGCCCAGAACAGGTGGAGTCCCAATACTGAGCGTGGGCACACAGTCCACCCGGCCTGTGGAGCCAAGGCTTGCAGCAATCCCATGAGCTGGATCCTCCTGCAGGGGTTGGGTGAAAGCCCAGAATCAGGCGGAGACCTACAGCTGAGCAAAGGTGTTCACCTCTGCCCTCAAGTCTGAACATAATGCCACCCGTGGGGGTGGAGTGAAGGCCAAGGCCACCGAGGCTTGTACAACCGAACACATGATCACAGCCACTCCCGTGAAGGAGAGGCGGAGACCACAGCAACAGCCCCAGTGGGCAGGCACTGGCAATGCCCATACTCGAACGCCCTAGGCAGCAACAGCAGAGGGGATGGCGGGCCTGCAGACAGACCAACCTAGGGAACACAGAGGCTACACCCAATGAACTCCAGTGACCAAAACCTTCTTTTACACAGACAAAATGAGAAGGCAGAGAAATGCAAAACAAATGAATCAAGAGAAATCCCCAGAAAAGGACCTGAATGAGTCAGATATAACCAAATTACCAGATGCAGAGTTTAAAATAATGATTGTTAGGATGCTCAAAGATATTAGAACAACAATAGATGGTCATTACACACATGAAAATAAAGAGATAGCAAATATAAAAAAGGACATTGAAATAATAAAAAAGAATCAGTCAGAAATGACAAACACAATATCAGAAGTGAAGAACACAATGGAAGGAATTAAAAGTAGGATGGATAAAGCTGAGAATTGAATCAGGGAGTTAGAGGACAAGATAAATGAAGGCACAGAAGCAGAGCAGAAAAAAGAAAAGAGACTCAAAAAGTCTGAGGAAACTCTAAGAGAGCTCTGGACAACATGAAGAGAAATAACTTCTGCATCATTAGGGTTCCTGAAGAAGAAGAGAAAGAACAAGGAATAGAGACTTTGTTCAAACATATCATAGCTGAAAACTTCCCTCAATTAAAGCAGGAAAACATCTCAAAAGTTCAAGAAGCACAGAGAACTTCATTAAAGCGAAACCCAAAGAAATCTACACCAAGACACATCATAATTAAAATACCAAAACTAAGTGATAAAGAGAAAATATTAAAAGCTGCTAGAGAAGAAAAGACTATCACCTACAAAGGAGCCCTCATAAGGATGACTTCTGACTTCTCAACAGAAACACTTGAGGCCAGAAGAGAATGGCAAGAAATATTCAAAGTAATGCAGAACAAGAGCCTACAACCAAGACTACATTATCCAGCAAGGATATCTTTAAAATTGAAGGAGAAATAAAAAGCTTTCCAGACAAAAAAAAAACTCAAGGAATTCACTACAATCAAACCAATCCTGCAAGAAATGCTAAGGGGCCTGTTGTAAACACATCAAAGGAGAAAAAGAATATAGCAAAAGAGGAATACAATTTTAAAGAATAAAATGGCAATAAATAACTACATATTAATAATAACCTTAAATGTAAATAGATTAAATGATCCGATCAAAAGACATAGGGTAGCTGCATGGATAAGAAAACAGGACCCGTACATATGCTGTCTACAAGAGACACACCTTAAAACAAAAGATGCACATAGACTGAAAATAAAAGGATGGAAAAAAATATTTCACGCAAATGGAAATGAAAAAAAAGCTGGGGTAGCAATACCTATATCAGACAAAATGGACTTTAAAACAAAGGCTATAGTAAGAGATAAAGAAGGTCACTACATAATGATAAAGGGAGCAATCCAACATTAAGATATAACCGTTATAAATATCTATGCACCTAATATAGGAGCACCTACATATATAAAGCAGAGTTTGATGGATGTAAAGGGTGAGATCAACAGCAATACTACAATAGTAGGGGATTTCAATACCCCACTAACATCACTAGATAGGTACTCAAGAAAGAAAATTAACAAAGAAACAGCAGACTTAAAGGACATACTAGATTAACTCGATTTAATAGATATCTTCAGAACCTTTCACCCTAAAGCAGCAGAATATACATTCTTTTCAAGTGCTCATGGTACATTTTCTAGGGTAGAACACATGTTAGGGCACAAAAACGGTTTCAACAAATTTAAGAAGATTGAAATCATATCAAGCACTTTCTCTGATCTCAATGGCATGACACTAGAAATCAACCACAACAGAAAAACTGAAAAATACTCAAACACTTGGAAACTAAATAGCATGTTATTAAATAAAGAATGGGTTAACAATGAGATCAAAGAAGAAATGAAAAAATTCCTAGAAATGAACGATAACAAGCATACATCAAATCAAAATCTATGGGACACAGCAAAAGCAGTCCTGAGAGAGAAGTTCATAGCATTACAGGCATACCTGAATAAGCTAGAAAAAGCTCAAATAAACAACTTGACCCTGCATCTAAAAGAACTAGAAAAAGAACAGCAAGTAAAGCCCAGAGCTAGTAGAAGGAAGGAAATAATAAAGATCAGAGCAGAAATAATGACATAGAGGCTAAAGAAACAATACAGAGGATCAATGAAACCAGGAGCTGGTTCTTTGAAAAGGTCAAAAGAATCGATGGACATTTAACCAGACTCACCAAGAAAGAAACAGAGAGGATGCAAATAAATAAAATTAGAAATTAGAGTGGAGAAATAACAACTGAGACAGGAGAAATACAAAATATTGTAAGAAAATACTATGAAGAACTGTACGCCAAAAAACTAGACAACCTAGATGAAATGGACAAATTCCTTGAAACATATAATCTTCCAAAAATTAATATGGAAGAATCAGAAAACCTAAACAGACCAATTACAACAAATGAGATAGAAACAGTTATCAAAAAACTCCCAAAAAAGGAAAGTCCTGGGCCTGATGGCTTCACAAGTGAATTCTACCAAATATTCAAAGAAGAACTAACTCCTATCCTTCTCAAACTATTTCAAAAAATTCAAGAGGAAGGAAGACTTCCAAGCTCCTTTTATGAGGCAAGTATAATTCTGATTCCAAAACCAGGCAAAGACAACACAAAGAAAGAAACTTATAGGCCAATATCCCTGATGAACTTAGATGCTAAAATCCTCAACAAAATATTAGCAAACCGGATCCAGCAATATATGAAAAAAATCATACACCATGATCAAGTGGGATTTATTCTTGGGAGGCAAGGCTGGTACAATATTTGCAAATCAATCAGTGTGATTCATCACATAAACAAAAGGAAGGAGAAAAACCACATGATAATTTCAATAGATGCATAAAAAGCATTTAATAAAATCCAGCACCCATTCATGATCAAAACTCTCAGCAAATTGGGAATACAGGGAACATACCTCAACATGATAAAGGCCATCTATGACAAACCCACAGTCAACATCATACTCAATGGGCAAAAATTAAAAGCAATCCCCTTAAGATCAGGAACAAGGCAGGGGTGCCTCCTTTCACCACTCTTATTCAACATAGTCCTGGAAGTCCTAGCCACAGCAATCAGACAAGAAAAAGAAATAAAAGGCATCCAAATTGGAAAAGAAGAAGTAAAACTATCATTATTTGCAGATGATATGATATAGTATATAGAAAACCCTAAAGTCTCAGTCAAAAAACTACTGGATCTGATAAATGAATTCAGCAAGGTGGCAGCATATAAAATTAATACTCAGAAGTCAGAGGCCTTTTTATACACTAACAATGAACTGTCAGAAAGAGAAATTAGGGAAGCAATTCCCTTCACCATTGCAACAAAAAAAATTAAGAACCTGGGAATAAATTTAACCAGGGAGTTTAAAAACTTGTACTCAGAAAATTATAAAACATTGATAAAAGAAGTCAGCGAAGATACAAACAAGTGGAAGCATATACCATGCTCATGGTTAGGAAGAATAAACATCATTAAAATCTCTATATTACCGAAAGCAATTTATAAATTCAATGCAATACCGATTAAAATACCAATGACTTACTTCAAAGATATAGAACACATACTCCAAAAATTTATATGGCACCAAAAGAGAACACGAATAGCCTCAGCAATCTTGAAAAGGAAGTATAAAGTGGGAAGTATCACACTTCCGGATATCAAGTTATACTACAAGGCCATTGTACTCAAAACATCCTGGTACTGGCATAAGAACAGGCATATAGATCAATGGAACAGAACAGAGAACCCAGAAATAAACCCACAGCTCTTTGGACAACTGATATTTGACAAAGGAGGTAAGGGCATACAATGGAGTAAAGACAGCCTCTTCAACAAATGGTGTTGGAAAATTGGACAGCTACCTGCAAAAAAATGAAACTAGACCACCAACTTACACCATTCACAAAAATAAACTCAAAATGGATAAAAGACTTAAATGTAAGCTGTGAAACCATAAGCATCTTAGAAGAAAATATAGGCAGTAAGCTCTCTGACATCTCTCGCAGCAATATATTTGCCGATTTATCTCCACGGGCAAGTGAAATAAAAGACAGGATAAACAAATGGGACTATATCAAACTAAAAAGCTTTTGCACAGCTAAAGACAATAAGAACAGAATAAAAAGACAATAAGAACAGAATAAAGAGACAAACTACACAATGGGAGAATATATTTGACATTACATCTGATAAGGGGTTAATAACCAAAATTTATAAAGATCTTGTAAATCTCAACACCAGAAAGACAAACAATCCAATCAAAAAATGGGCAAAAGAAATGAATAGACACTTCTCCAAAGAGGACATACAGATGGCCAATAAGCATATGAAAAAATGCTCAACATCACTAATCATTAGAGAAATGCAAATTAAAACCATAATGAGATATCACCTCACACTGGTCAGAATGGCGCTCATCAACAAAACAACACAGAATAAGTGCTGGCGAGGATGTGGAGAAAAGGGAACCCTCCTGCACTGCTGGTGGAAATGCAGACTGGTGCAGCCATTGTGGAAAACAGTATGGAGATTCCTCAAGAAATTAAAAATCGAACTTTCTTTAGACCCAGCTATACCACTTTTAGGAATATACCCCAAGACCACCATAGCACTGTTTGAAAAGAAGAAATGCACCCCTATGTTTATGGCAGCATTGTTCACAATAGCAAAGATCTGGAAACAGCCCAAGTGTCAGTCAGTGGATTAAAAAGCTTTGGTACAATATATACTATGGAACACTACTCAGGCATAAGAAATGATGACATCGGGAAAGGAAGGTCATTGAGCTAAAGCCTGCCAGGCTTACATGCCTCTGCTGTGAGGAAACAGGGACACTGGAAGGTAGGCTTCCCCCTTGCTCCTCTAAGAAGCAGGTAAACTGATCTCATTTGCACAAGGGCCACTTAACTATGTTTTGCCTGAATAGTCAGGATTTTTATTCTTCCCTCAAAGATCTCTGTTGTGGGTGTTCATAGTCCTATTTTCTGCTGCTTTGCTTAATATATAGTGTCTCCTTTATCCCTCCTACCTCAATGCCCCCCTCATATTTCAGGCTGGGACCTACTCCTAATTTAAAGCTCTCTTTCCCCCTTTTGCCAACTTCTATTATGAATCTACCTTTGCCACCAAGCTTAGTGTATCCCAAGGTTCTCTTTACCATGCCACAGTTGCAGAGCTCCAGGGAAAAGCAACCTGGTCTCATCTCTCCAGGCAGAGGAGAACAGAAGCTCCATATCCACGCATGCTGCAAATGGCTTTTCCAGTCTACCTGGATCATTACCAGCTAGAAGCAGTGGTCATTGGGACTTGAACATGAGCTGCAAAGTATAGAATGGTGACAACTCCAGTGCCATGCGGACTTTTCCTGGATGTGGACTTTTCCTGGACTCCTGCTCCCTGTGACAGCTCCTAACAGACTGAACTGTGGTTGGGTTGCATTTTTTAGGGACTAGGCATGGTGATGGGGCCAACTTGGACTTGGTGAACATGTTAAGGACACTACTCTTTTATGGATTCTTGCTGTATTGGCCAAGAGTTTGCTTAAAGGCTTTTAATCACTGTAAAAAAAAATAGAAGACTGGATAAAGAAGATGGGGCACATATACACCATGGTATACTATTCAGCTAGAAGAAATGATGACATTGGATCACTTACAGCAGAATGGTGGAATCTTGATAACATTATGTGGAGTGAAATAAGTGAATCAGAAAAAAACAAGAACTGCAGGATTCCATACATTGGTGGGACATAAAAACAAGACTAAGAGACATGGACAGGAGTGTAGTGGTTATGGGGGGTGGGGGGAGGGAAGGAGGGAGAAGGGGAGGGGGAGGGGTACAAAGAAAACTGGATAGAGGGTGACTGAGGACGATCTCTCTTTGGGTGATGGGTATGCAACAGAACTAAATGACAAGATAACCTGGAAATGTTTTCTTTGAATATATGTACCCTGATTTATTGATGTCACCCCATTAAAATAAAAATTTATTTATAAAAAAAAAAAAAGAAATGATGACATTGGATCATTTACAACAGCATGGATGGACCTTGATAACATTATAGTGAGCAAAATAAGTAAGTCAGAAAAAGCTAAGAACTATATGATTCCATACATAAGTGGGACATAAAAATGAGACTCAGAGACATGGACAAGAGTGTGGGGGTTATGGGGTGGGGGGAGGAGAGGGAGGGGCTTGGGGTAGGGGAGGGGCACAAAGAAAACCAGTTAGAAGGTGATGGAAGACAATTGGACTTTGGGTGATGGGAATGCAGCATAATCAAATGTCTAAATAACCTAGAGATGTTTTCTCTGAATATATGTACCCTGATTTATCAATGTCATCCCATTAAAATTAATTTTAAAAAAATAATAAACAATACAACTTTGAAAGAGAAGTTTTTAATATAAAAACTGAAAACCTTGAAAAATAAAAATAAAAATAAAAAAAACCTGGTGTTGGCGAGAGCAGTGAAGAATTATGACCAGAGAGAACAAGGCCTCTGTTTGTATTGAACTTTCTCTCAGTGTTAGACTCTCTCCTCAGGCACTCTTTGTATAAAACATTTCAATCCAAAGACCCTAAGCCTAATAACTCTTCCACTATGCCATGCTGCAGAAAATGTTAAAAATCCCTAATCAACCTTCTTTGGATTGTGCTATCTAGGAAATGAATTGGTCACCTATTGCCCAAGGACCTGCTCCTAGGATATTGTACCTTTCTATCTCCTTCCCCGAAACTGACTCTCAGTAGCACCCAATGCAGCCCCAATAATGGATTGCTTCAGAATGCTGCTGATCGCTCTCTGTTTGCAAAACATTCTTTTTACCAGATTGTTGGTTTCTAGAACACAAAGACTAGGCTGCAAGTCTTTCCAATCCTTTCAGTACATAGTATTGTTTGTCTATCTTGCGAGCACATTTTGATCAATATCTTCCCAACATGGCTATGAAACAATCACTAGGTGAACCAATTAAAAGGTACGGATTGTCAGGACAGGTTCCATAGACTTTGAATAAGACTTTGGGGATGAGAGCCTGGAATCAGTATTGTTTTAAATATCCCAGGTGAGTGTTGAGGCATTAAGCAAGGGCTAGAGAAGCACTAATATCTGGATAAACATTTTTATCTCTCACTTTCTAACATAAAATTTCTGACAAGTATTCCATTTGCTGCTAATAATTTATTTACTCAAAGCTTTGATAATGTGAAAGTGTATAATTATATTAATTTTAATCATAACCACAATCTTTTCTCTGTATGTACAGATGCGTAGTCATTGGGTTAATCTGTTCCCTAGTCCTGGGCCCAGATGACAAGGCCCTGGCAAATTGAACTAATTAACTTCTTTCAGTCCTTTTGGACTCTGCCCCAGTTGTATAAACACAGCTTTTGCAACCAGGCGCAGACACCCGTTAGTTATGCTGAAATCTTCCATGGTGTTAATCTGCCCAGAAATTGTGGCAGCAGTTAGCATCATAATTAACCTGCCTCATTTCTCTGAGAATACTCCACGCAAGAAATGTGAAGCAGCAAAAATTATGCACACAGAGTCTAGTCAATTCTTGGTTTTATTTGGCATTACTGGGGCACGGTACCGAGTGAAAGCCACCATCACTTTCTCCATGAGGTCTGGCCACTTGATTACCCCAGGAACTGCTTCTCTCTGTGCGCTGGAAAATAGATTCTCAGTACCACCCAGTAGGGCTCCAATAATGCCTTGATTCTTAGTGATGCTGCTCACTCCATGTTTGGAACATGTTTCTTTCACTAGATTGTGGATTTTTCAATAATGAGGACTAGCCTACAAGTCTACTCAAGTCCTTACAGTTCATAGCCTAGCATTGTATGCACAAACACTTCATCGTGATTTCATTGCTCATACTGACGATTGCTCATTGACTTAATTAAAAAAAAACATCTCTTCTTTCCCAATAACTTGCATGTTCCAAGAGACCTCATTTGAAATGTACTATATGTTCAGTCAACAGAAATTTCTGGTTATGAAATAAGAGTTTGGATACATAGTTATTAAAGACTCTACTATCTGATATTCAAGATACTAGGGTACAAATATTACATAGTTCATACATTCAGTTTATATATATAAATAAAAACCCAGCTCTAATATCTCTTCCCTGGAAATAGTTGTTATCATCTTTATCTGTTGACATATTAAACTCAACTAATATAGCTTAATTTTTCAGTTTATTTTTATTTTAGAGCAGAGCTACTCAAACTGTGATCTCTGAAACAATAACATCAGCATCATCTGTGAACTTGTTAGAAATGCAAATTCTCCAGCTCTACCCAGCAGTGTGCTTACAAGTCTTCCAGGTAAGTCTGATGCCCCCAGAGTATGAGAACCACTGCTGTAGAATAACTGTTACATCCTTTTCTAAACTGGGCACTATGTTAAATACTTTAAATTAATTCCATTTATAAATTTTCATACTGGTTGATGCCAAGCGGTAGTTTCTCTTTGCCCCGATAATTTACTGTCTAATCAATGTGGTCATCAGATTTACAAAATTGAATTGATCACTTAATTCTTGAGAATAGACCAGACCACCAACCTGCCAAAGGCCAACATGACTCACCATAGTGCCTTCATTCATAAATCATCTATTGATACATCATGAAACAGGAAACTGAACTGGAAGTAAAAGTTCTTCATTCTCAAATAATGCACTGGATGGATTATTAAAAACATTTCCAGCTGCATAACGTACACCCTGAAAATAGATCAATTCAACAATATTCACAGATATGCTCTTAAGAACCCCAGGGTTTTTCAGAGCTTTGCAGTGATTCCCTCCTTCACCCTAAATTCACATCTCCTGTCATTTGTTCTTAGAGACACAGCATCAGATGTAATAACAGGAATGACTTCCTAACAAACATTGCAGAAATTACACATCCCAAGGAGTGTTCTTACCTTCATTCATTCTTTCAAAGAGCTCCTTTGGAAGGCCACATACTCATTCCCACAGTGTTTAGATTCCAGCTGCCTGAGAACTAATCTAGAAGCAGCGGTGGGATTCAGTTGGTTTGCACCAGTTTGGCAGAACCAATACCTATTTTTTTGTTGAGTTCAGCAAACCAGTTGTTAAAATGTCATTTATAATCAGGGTTCTTTTAAGGTGGGTGCCCGGGCAGTTGCCCAATGTGGAAATCACAAATTTACATTCCTTGCTCTTTTTTAACATTCATCTGTGCAACAGCGTACTCTAACCTTCCATAGTAATTGTTCATTCTGTCCATAGGTGAAAAGAATTGCAAGTGAGGATGCCAATCAAGAAGCAATATGGAAATATCTTAAATAACAGTTTTATTGTTTTTGTCAGGCATTATTTAATATTTTTTCATTAATATCTTAAACCTCTTTCTTCTAACAATCTAGTTTTGTGTACCACTTTTATTGTTCTTATTTAAGAATTAACTGCATAAAATAATAAACTGCCTTTCAGTATATCATTTTTTTATACTTAAAATGGTCATTAGGGAAGAGAACTGGTTGTTAAATTATTTGAATCCCACCACTGTCTAGAAGTGGTCTTCACTGCCCAGGACATATAGGTTTAAATAACCCATCAGTGGACCAATTCTTATATTTCAGGGCAACTTACTTTATAAAAAATCCATTTAATTGTAACAATCCAAGTGTGGTAAGATTAATGACAATACTTGGGCATCACTGCTTTTCTGATCTAAAAATGACTGGTTTATCTCGTGTTTTGAAATGTGGACCTGAAGGTCATTCAGCCAGCAGTAGGGCCATGCACAGCTTCTGTTAAAGATGACCCTTGGATTTCTCGGTTTCGGTACACTGGTTAAAATACACGTGTATTCATTTTTCTCACAAATCTTTATTGAGCTTCCACATTGAACATATGATGCTGAGCTAGTTGCTGAATTACAACAGCCATCAAGATAGACGTATTAGCTTCTGATAGAGCTTATATTACTTTTAGTAACATGTTTATCATTCCAAGTTTCAGACACCCTGAGACTGCTGACATATTTTAGTGATTAATGGTGAAATTGCAATTGTGCAATTGTAGTCAACCCCCTATAACTAAAAAAATGGTTATATCTCAGTCCTCTTTGTATCCAGTCGCTACATACAGATAGATTCAAGCAAATTGTTGGTCTGGATTTTAAAATAGTAAACAAGGACAGCAAGGCCCGTATGTACCTAGGTATCGTGCTAACCAATATTATGCTGTTTCTAAGTTGGAACATAATCAAAGGGGACAATACAAATAACACCAATATTATCTCAATGCTTTAGCTATTTTAATTAATCCTCATTACAGCCCTGGGAGATGTGTACTATTATGATCCTATTTTAGATGGGGAAACTGAGGCACAGAGAAACCGAGTAACTTGCCCAGGTCACGTAACTGGATAGGGGCAGAGCCAGGCTTCTAACCCAGGTTGTCTGACTCCAGAGTCAATTTTCTTACCTGCTGAACAAGTCACTCTCTATTTCCATAATGAAATGACAGTCAACACAAAACAGTCATAACTGAAAGAGCTTGTATTACTGTATCAGCATTAAACTAGGCAAAATCCCTCCTCACTCAGGGAATGGACGCAGCAACTGACAGTCCACAGGTCAAAAAGAATTAGGTCAGGCTATGCCCTTGATTTCATCCCACTAATCTGATCTCTTCAACTGCTTTAACCTACAATGACTCCCCATAAACTTGAATCCTTAGTTCCCTGATCAATTAGCTATCACACCTTTGAGCCCACTGTCTCTGTATCTTTCTGTTTTCTTGTTTTGGGGCTTCAAAGTAAGTCTGCTGACTTCATCTTCCAATATGACAACCCCGCCCCCCACCTCACACACTACCCAGAACTGTGCCCTTTTCTTTCATTCTACTACTTTCCCATTGAATTCAGTATAGTTGGAGCTCTCTTTTTACCTCTAGGAACTTCATCCCTCAGAAAGAAAAGGCTTGATCGCTGGGAGATGTATTAATAATATCAGCCTCCTAAGACACAAATGTTCCATGTCTATTGTCTCTGGTTTCAGGAAACAAGGAAAATGGGCTTCTTCCCTACAAATTATCTCAAATCCCTAATCAAGAGCAAAGAGAAAAAGAACAATAACCTCAACCTTTCTAACCATTAATATTCATGAATGCAATATAATGCAGTGTTTTATCACATATTATATGTGCAGTTGTGCAATATTACCATGGGGACTATCTTGCAGAGAGATCTTCTTGGCTTGCTGCTTTATTTTCATCAGCTTTCTGTTCAAATGTCATTTATTCAGAGAAGACTGCCTGGTATAAAATAAGACACACCCCTCTCTAGCCACAGCTTACAACCCCCACCCTGTTTTATTTTTCTTCATAGAATAGATTATGACTTGAATGTTTTTATTTGTTTCTCTTGTGTCATTAGCTCCCTGAGGATATGAAATGTGCCTATTTTATTTAGTTCCTCTGTGTCTAAAAATTCTTGGACCATAATCATTGGTCAATAGATATTTTTTAAAGAAATAAGACATTATTCTTACCTTCAAGGTTAAAATTCTCAAGAAAAGAAGCTTTAAAAATGTATTCACTAAGTGCTTCTTATGTTCTAAAATTCTTTGGCTGAAGATGTAAAAGGAAGAAATATGAAAATTCCTTAAATCCATTTCTAATAATTTATTAAATTAAACCACTTGAGTAATATATAAGTATTGCAGGACTACAGAAATGGAACTAAAATTGATGAAGAAAGCTATCTTATAGGTAAGATGTGAAATATATTTT
This sequence comes from Saccopteryx leptura, assembly GCF_036850995.1. NCBI lineage: Eukaryota > Metazoa > Chordata > Mammalia > Chiroptera > Emballonuridae > Saccopteryx > Saccopteryx leptura. The sequence goes on from NC_089513.1 coordinate 18,834,094, forward strand.
GAAGGATAGATACATTTTGGATAGGTGGAGAGGAGGATGGGAATAAATTCTCATGTCAGAATTAATATGGTTCATGCTCACACTCACTCACACCCTCACACACTCTCTGTGTAGCTAGTGAGATGACCTATCTTATTCAGAACCATTAGATAAAAGAGGAGACTATATTTCTAAGGTTTATATTCTTTGAAATGTAATTCCAAACAGGAGAGTTAGGTTTCGTGCTAAATTTTCTGCACTACACTAAAGATGTAGAAAACATGCATTTTAACCCTTAAAAAGTTCTTGAGCCAGAGGGCCCTGATTCTTCAAGACAACACAGAGGTGGGGATGGCAACTCCCACATAGGGATCATGATCCAGTAAAAGGACAGCAGAGTTAAAGTCTAGAGACATCAGATCTTATTCTAACACTTTAGGTCTCAGATGTTAACAATACACAGTTCTTTAATAACCCCATATCTATGTCCCCCACCTTTCTTTCCCTCCCTCTCCCTCTCCCTGTCACAAAAACATACCATGATTATTAAAATAATTTGAGTTACACACTCAATAGCATATGACCTAACCAGCATATCTAAGGGTGACTAAATTAGGCCTTCTGCAAGAGACAGGAAAATTGTAACTTTGAATTAGAACTCTATACACTGAAAATATTCTACATCTAACTCCATTCTCTTTCAAGAACAATCTCAAGCTCCACAATTCAGTATTCTGCTGTACTTAGAATGCAATGCCAAATTGTAAGATAGCTGTTTCTTCTTGAATTGCTTCTTTGTTAAATAAGAAAAATAATACCTGTGCTACAATTATGTGGATAAAAACAGAACAATGCATCATCATTGACCGTACAGCAGTTTAGGGAACACAGAAATCACTAGATCAGCATCCTTATTTTATATAGAGGAAGTTGAGAACCAAAGAGGTTCAGTGATTTGCTTTAAGATCAGCTAGCTAAAAAGTGGCAGCAACAGGATCATAACCTAAGTCTTCAGACATCTAAGAAAGAGGTTTTTGTTTTTTATTTCACCACAGAAAGGTACTTAATCAAATGTGCTTAGGAATCATTTGACAAAGTAATTTCACATAAATCCACAGCATAGTTACAGCTCAGTTTCTTGTTATAAACAACAGGTTGTAGTGAACCCCCCTAAAAACTATCTCATCATCAACCAATATTGTCCAAAGTGTGTAAAAAAGAACACAGCCCTCATGGAGAGAAGATTTCATTCAAAGACAACAGAGACTTCTGATTAGAATACAGAAAGCTAAGAAGGACATTATTTCCATAATAACAATAAGAAAGAGCCATTTGATCTATAAAACTATAAATTTTCTTGAGTCTATCAAAGAGCTAGAGTGGCAGGGCACCCAATTAGCCTAAATATTAAGAGAGCCACATCCTAGTTTATCTGTGGCAGAGGATAAGAGGAAGATGGGGTCATCTTGCAAGGAGATATAAAGAATTTGGCTAAGAGTGTTTAATGAATTGCTAGAAGCTAACTATGGAAGAGTGTGAAGGTACAGAAACCCTGGCTTGGGGGAGCTACAATTACAAAGCGAGTTGTCACTCACTCTCAGGCTTCTCTTAACAAACCCCCATTGGGGCATTATGAAAAAGATTAGAGTCAAGGTAGGAAACCAGAGAAAATCAGCAGCATGAACCACAGGGAAGGGAGCAACCATTGCCACAGAAAAGGCAGAAAAGTCTTACTTGCAGGCCTTTCCCCCAGAAAACAACAGCTTTAAGCCACTGGAGGAAACATATCAAACACTGTGGCCCCAGCCCACAGTCGAAGACCCCTCACAGCTGCAGTTAAGGAATAAAAGAAAGAATGGGAAACAGGTACGCAACTATACAGGGTTCCAACCATTGGTCTTCTATTTCTTGGGAAAAGGCGTATTACTGAGAGAGGGTTACTCCTATGACCTAGATATGGGGCCTGATTGAGGCTGAGGCTGGACCAGTGTAACCAAGAAGGTCCCTGTCTGCCAGGCTGGTAAAAATAACAATTAACAGCAGTCTCCTGACAGAGGAGGGGTAGGAGCAAACAGAGAGACCTCCTATGAGGGAAAAAGGTACTGAGATGCCTGATGTTGAGGGTTAATCAGGAGCATTGAGAAAGAACTATCAGTAAAAAAAAGAGACTCCACCTTAAGTACCAAGTAAGGAGTGGGAAATCTGAAGTCAGTGGTAAGTATGCCAACAATAGATTCCAAATCCAGCTCAACTACTGACTACATTTAGTCAATATCTCAGCATAGCAGCCTATCAGAAGAGATGAGCCAGAAGACAGTCTTACTCTATTCTCTATGTTCTATAGAAGGTATCTAGCATCAGCACAAAAATAACAAGACATGCAAAATACACGCACACTCACACACACACACACGCACACAAGTGCCACTATCAAGAGTAAATAAAACCAAGAGTCATTCACAAAAGAGGCTTCAGATATTAGAACATTCATCCATTGAATTTAGAAAAAGTTTAACATAATTAACCACTATTATTAATATATTAGTGGAAAAGATGGATGACATATATTAATAAATGAGAAACTTGAACAGAAATGAACACTAATAACAAAAAGTAAAATGAGCCTGACCAGGCAGTTGCACAGTGGAGAGAGCATAGGACTGGGATGCTGAGGACCCAGGTTCCAATCCCTGAGGTTGCCAGCTTGAGCGCGGGCTCACCAGCTTGAGTACAGGGTCACTGGCATGAGCAAGGGATCATAGATATGACCCATGGTTGCTGGCTTGAAGACTAAGGTCACTGGCTTGAGCAAGGACTCACTTGGTCTGCTGTAGCCTCCTAGTCAAGGCACCTATGAGAAAGCAATCAACAAAGAACTAAGTCACGACAAAGAACTGATGCTTTTCATCTCTCTCCCTTCCTGCCTGGCTGTCCCTATCTGTCACTCTCTCTGTCTCTCTCTCTCTCATGAAAAAAGTAAAATAAAATAAAAAATAAAGAGTAATATGAAAATGATACAATAAAAAAACATAATAATGAGTATTAAGAATGCTTGCCACTGGCTCATCAGCAGACTCAGCACAACTAAGAAAAGAATCAGTGAACTTAAAAATAAGTCAATAAATAACAAACTGAAAAATGAAGAGAAAACAGAGTATGGGGAGAAAATATTAATAAATACAGTATCTAAGTGCTGAGGGACAATACCAAACATGTATAATTGGAATTCCAGGAAAAGATATAGAAAATGAAGAAGAAATATTTAAAGGAATTTTGGCTTAACATTTTCTAGACACTCTCAGAGAAAAATCTAGATAAATAACAGCAAAACTTACATATAGCAATTAAGTGCTATTGTCTGTATTCATTTTAAAGTAAGTATGTATAACACCTCTCCTTGGGAGCCCATAACAAATGTAACTTCTGCAAATTCTTTCCTAAACTCTAATTAGATTTTATATCTCCCTCCTCTGTACTTTCATGACTCCTAATTTGAACCTTCATCATAGCTCTCTTATGACTCTTTGGTGGTAAGGTGGGGATTTACGACTAATTTCAGCCAATGCTGTGAGCTGAAAGAATGTGTGTCGCTTCTGGTCTGAGCACATAATTGCTAAGGGAAGTTAAGAGGCTTTTCCTTGCCTCCGACAGAGCAACCCCAACATTCAAGAGGACCACAGCTCCATCTGCTTGGGTTTCAGAAACAAACATGGGGAAGAAATCATAGTGACCCAAGATGGATAGCTGGCAGGAAAATAAATAAATTTTCTGCTTAAACCAGGGGTCAGGAAACTATGACCCATATCAAGTCAGAATTGTATGGTTCACAGGGATCAATCATTACATAGCAAAAATGTTCTATATTATTTATTGATTTTAAAAAAAAAGAAAGAGGAAGAGAGAGATTGAGAAATTTGTTGTTCCACTTGCTTATGCATTCATTGGTTGATTCTTGTGTGTGCAGGGGATAGAACCAACAACCTTGGGACGATACTCTAACCAACTGCCCACCAGACCAGGGTCAAAAATGTTCTATTTTAATTTCAATATACAATTCACCATGATTTATATTATGGTGTTTACTATTATTTAGGCCAATATCTAAGTCCATAGAGTATTGTAAAGAATCAGTAAAATGCTTTATTCATATTGAATCAAAACCTACTTTAAACTACTTTAAAATATAAATTGTTCAATATTGTAAAGTGTTCTTTTTCTTTTATGTGTAACTGTCAAAGATACTATGTTAATCCTTGAGTAATGCCAGGTCTACCTATGGGAACATGAAGAGAAGTAAGAAAATGGACACTTGGCACTCCTAGGAAATGATGGCTCATTATGCAAGAATGTATTGTATTCATGCTGTCCGATAGGAAGGACTTGACAAATTAATTTGTCTTTTCTCTTACCTAAGCACCTCTGCTCCAATTCTTCCTACATGTCAAAACAGAATCTGTCTATGATACCAGCTCCATCACAACTAAAACAATCTTCAAACAATTCTTCACCGTCACCTTGTGTTTCGAAGATAAGTTGCAAGAGACGTGGAGAAAATTTTCCCTTGGGGCCTAAGCAGTGATGATCAAATAATAGATATTACAGGTCACAATCTTGAATAATAGAGGTAATAAAGTATCTTTAAATTTTTTATTGTGTGTGTGGATGTTTGTAATTGTGGAGCGCTCTTAAGTGTAGAACCCAGAGCAGGCGCCTTTCTTGCTGGAGGATAAGGACTACAGAAAGAAGAGATGGGTATGAACAAGAAATAGACATTTTCCAATACCTGGGCTTCCAGGAAGAAGTCAGAACAAGCTGGATTCTTAGACAAAAGCTCAAGGTCAAACAAGCCACCTATCTCACTATTCTATAGACCTCATCCCAGAAGGGTCTGGAAATGACCCTCTGGAAGGCAGATAGGCAGCACTAACTCACCTATCCAGATCTATATCTCTCTCCTGGCTTCATTATCCTTCAAGTTCTTGTGTGGTAATGTCCTTTAAGACTCCACCGTGAACAGCCTGCCTGTAGCTCTGCTTTCTACCCATGTTCCTAAGCCTGTCTACATTACTCCTTTTGCCCAGTCTCTCAAGAGGGGAGACAGACTTTCATTCATTCATTTATTCATTAGTTTACTCATCTGTTTTAATCAACATGGCCATTTTTACTCTGCCTTTCATTTGCAAGGGAAGGCGCTGGAAATGTCATCCCACTCTAGGAGGACAAAGAGGAAGGAATGGAAAAGAGGCGTTTCTAAGCACCTGCTTGCTCTGCCTTACATTGTGTTAGTTTAATCCTCAGAGCAGCCCTATCTCCTTATACTTATGGGGAATGAGAATCACAGAGGTCAAGGTCACAGAGCAAATAAATATTGAGTCTATGGTTTCACTTGGGAGTTCTCTAATTCCAAAGTTTGCTTTTGTTAACTCATATTTGTTGTTTATGAAAATAGAAAAACAAGACACCTATGCAAATACTATGATAAAAATCCATGTGAATGACGTAGAGCAGTAGTCCCCAAACCCCGGGCTGCAGACCGGTACCGGTCTGTGGGCCATTTGGTACCGGTCCGCAGAGAAAGAATAAATAACTTACATTATTTCCGTTTTATTTATATTTAAGTCTAAACAATGTTTTATTTTTAAAAATGACCAGATTCCCTCTGTTACATCCGTCTAAGACTCACTCTTGATGCTTGTCTCGGTCACGTGATACATTTATCCGTCCCACCCTAAAGGCCAGTCTGTGAAAATATTTTCTGACATTAAACCAGTCCGTGGCCCAAAAAAGGTTGGGGACCACTGACGTAGAGTGTCAGTAGGGGAGGCTGTGAGTGGGAGCTAAATTCCCGACCTTCCAAATATCTAGCAACAGTGTCAGAAGGAAAGAGACGTGTCTGTCTTGTGCAAAACGATGTGAGCGATCTGAGACCAGGCACTGTGTCTTAGTTCACCTTCCTGAAGTGCTGAGCAAATAACAGAAATAAATTAAAGGCCAAAAGGGCCAAGGGGAAATGTAAAAGGGCAGAGAAAGCACTGGAGACAGAAAGAGCTCTGAGATTTGACCTCTTGGGACTCAACAAGCAGAGACCAGATACACGTACAGAAGAAAACACCACCGCTGGCCCCCAGGGACAAATATGCAGGTTAAGGAGTCTCCTTTCTTCCCACTCTGATTTTGTGGTTTCAGTGACTGGAATTCTGCAAAAGCCCTCTCCCCCTCCTTGCTTTTGGAGGGCAGAAACTTCCTTCAGGGGTCTATCAGTTTATAGATAAGACCTCCTGTGAAGAAAATGGGGTGGAGCAGGGGGGATAGCCTGTTGAGCTGCTGTTGATGGGGCCTCCTGCCAGGAAGATGGCCCAGCGAGCCCTCTGCAAGGTTAATTACAGAATAGCCAATTACATGCTTCCACCAATCATCTGGGGGTTTGAAGAGCAGTTATCCAGAGGTAGGGGCAGGCACTCCCACTGCGAGCAGCACTCCTGGGCCAGGCAGAAGTCAGGCTCTGAACTAGAATGCTAGACAATAAAACTGGCCTCCCTGACCCAGCCTTCTGGGTCAGCCAGCTAGGGGAGCCACAAGGCAGCTGGATTCAAATGCAGGTGTAGAATCTGCCCCCCCCCCACACACACACACACACACACTCTGTTCTCTACCGCTCTTTCCATGGCTTTGTTGTTTTTTGGGTTTTGGTGTTTTTCTTCTTGTATTTAGATAAGTGCACACAGTTAGTTCACGAGTCCCCACAGCCTATTAAATTTCGTAAGGAGGAGTACAAATTCTGTGTCCTCTTTCACGTTTTGACCTGTGTGAAGTCTAACACAATACACACAGTAGGCATCAAGACATGATTCCTGAATGAACAAACTGCAACATGGCAATCATATTTTTTTATAAAACAGTAACCCTGTGGTGCTTTCCAGGGTTACATTTTAGGGATTGTTGATACTTCACTGTTTCGGTAGGAAGGAGCATAGTAAATAGAAACCCCCCACTAATCAAAACTGTGTTCAAATATAGACTATTTCACCACCACCACCCCCAAAAATATCCTCAAAACCTTTTTTTTCCCTCCTCATTTAAGAATAGGCTTTGCCTAACCCTCTGTTATATGAGCTTGTCTTTCTATTCCATTATCCTCCAACCCTGTCTGCCTAGGTCCCACTCGTGAGTCCAGGGATATCCAGGTAAAAACACTACCCAGGAGTGGTACGCACGGTGAGTGTACTCAAGACTCCTGTGTACACGGTTAGAACACAGCAGCAGGCGACAAAGTTCCAGCTGGGAAGGAATGCTGAGTCCAAGTCAAGGCAACACGAAGACACAGAACAAAGAGGGGCAGAGTCGGCCTCTGAGAGTGTCAAGGGTGGGCAGGGCTACGTGCTAAGAACGAGTCGGAGAGAACAGCTCCGAAAGTGTGCCGTGGTCGCCCAGGCTGAGCCAGGCCATCCCCACTCAGAGGACGCCTGGCGGAGTGGAGTGTGTGGATTAGGAGTCTAGGCCCCGATGAGGAGCATCGTTGAAGTCACCTGTGGTAGACGCCCATCTGCACACGGACCCAGTCTGCTCTTCCCTGCCTCCGGACCGTGCAGGAACCTCTGAAGTGCCTTCATCCCCTGTGCTTTAAACCTTTGCTAAGCACTTGCTAAATTCTGATACTATCCCACAGTGGGGACATAATAGTGACCATGGCAGATAGAGTCCCTGCTTGCTCAGACTACTTGCTCAGACTCCTTGGGAACCCTTGGTTGTCTTTTCATAGGCCTGAAGCATCACCCGCATGACACACCTTCATAAAGCTGCCTGCACCCAGCTTATTCCCCCACTTTCCCGTCCAGCAGCAGAACAGGAAGCACTCCCCGTTCCCCTACGAGAGCACTGCCCCAGCACTCTGAGGTCTTTCTGCCCAGCAATCCCATACAATGCTATGGTAATTATTCTTGGGCTATTCATTTCAAACACTCTTCTTTGGATGGTATTTGGTTGGAGCTACACCTTTTTATAATAAGCCTGTCTTGGCCTTTGTCGTGTGCCCCTCATTGCATCAGACAGCTGCCACCTCCTCTATTTTAATTCAGTTTGGGGAGATCAAATTTTCTCATTCAAGGAGGCCATGTACAAGCTCCAGCATCTCCATGTGACAATCCGTCCACCCTGACACCCCTCTCTATTCACCCCCACCTCTCCTCACAAGCTCTGCTCGGTATCTCCTTTTTTTCTGACTCTGCCCACCTCTTGGGCAGATGAGTAAAATCAAAGAGGGTTATCTCTCAATAGTTTATAAGCTAAGTCACTGAAAGCTTCCAAAACACTTGGTGGCTCTGCTATTTTCTAGTTCTTTGGTGAATATGTAAGGTCCTCCATTTCTGGAAATACACCTAGTGTTCCCTCTGCACCTTCCCCACCAGTACATCTGCTGGGCCGGAAGGACAGAGCATCTCAACAAGACATAGTAACCCTCTGCTCCAGCAGTGACTGCTGCCCAGAACCCCTCCTCACCATTGGCATTCTCTAACACACTGCTTCAACGTCACTATAAAGATATTCAAATGCCTGTCTTCCATGTTAGACTGTGAACTGTGTTCCCAGATCTGTACGGGATTGAACTGTGTCCCCCAAAAGTTCATGTCTACCTGGAACCTCAAAATTTGTTCTTGTTTGGAAGGAAGATATTTGCAAATATAATTAGTTGAGATGAGGCCACATGAGATGAGACCCTAAATCTAATGACTAGCTTTTAATACAGAAAGACGTGACTGAGTCTGACACAGACACAGAGACACACACACAAGGAAGAAGGCCATGTGAAGACAGAGAGAGGAACTGGAGTGATGCGGCCACAAGCTGAGGAACACAGGGGACTGACTGCCAGGAGCACCAGAAGCTCAGAGGGAGATGTGGGACAAAGCTGCCCTCTGAACCTCCAGGAAAGATCAACCCTTCCAACACCTTCACTTCAGATCTCTAGCCTCCAAGAAACATGGGAATAAATTTCTGCAGTGCTAAGCTGCCTAGTATATAGTCATTTGTTACAGTAGCCCTAGGGAACTAATAGAATATCTAATTCCCAATATCTAATAATACAGGTGGGATCCATTCATGAGCAGGGTGACATTAAGCAGATCACATTATCTCCAGTTCTGAAATGGGAATCATAATAATAGTTCTCTCCAGAACTTCTATGACAATCAAATATGGTAAAAGTATAAAAAATCTAAAGTGAGTACCATAAATACTAATGGCATTGTAGTTATATTATGAATTCAGTTATATTATGAAGAAAGAAGAAAGAGAAGGAGGGGAATGGGCAAGGATAAAGGAAGGGAAGCGAGGAAGCAAACTAGGTTATTAGTTCTAAGATAAAACCGTTGATGCCTTGAATATTTTTGTTGTTTTATAAATGTAGGACTTTATTAATTTTAGATCATTCATTTTAGTTTAAGGACACTCAGGGAGCCAGAAAAACACTAGATTAGATTTAACCCTTAAAGTGCCAAGAAGTTAAAAATTAAGTCAATGTCTGCTGAATATGTTTTAGGTGCTAGACATCTACTAAGCATTTGTCTTCATCATCTTATTTAATTCTCACAGCTCTGTGGGTGATGGACTTTCTATTCCATTATACCTGCGGGAACAAAGGCTCCAAGAGGCTTCACAATCTGCCCAAAGTCACATGGCCAACCCAGTCTTGTTTGACTTCCAAACCTGTGTGTTGAACTAATATCCAATACTACTTCTATCTCACAGCCACAAAAGCCAGAAAGCACACCTGCCCCCTGCCAGGTTCACCCCCAGCTGTGGCACTAACACAACCCAGTTCTTGTCCTCCCCATGAGAATTCACTCCTTTCCCCAATCTCCCAAGTTCAATGGCAGGTGCATCACTGTCCCCTCTCTAATAAGCACTTCAAGGCTGTTATTAACCTGCTGGAATCTGAGTTGCCGCCTCCTACCTGGGCAATTTTCCAACCATTTAGTAGCATAATCACCAGAGACAGGGTTGTAAACATTTCCTCCCCGAAGTCTGGGAAGAGGGCCAGAGGACGCAACCTTGGTGAGTTTCCTGTGGGAGGCTGCGGGCAGCTCTGTAGAATGGGCCTTATCAGGTGACAGATTTGGAGAGGCTGAAATGATTTCTTTCCTCCCATCACCACTTCCCTGTCTTATAAATAGAAGGTAGACTGAAAAACAAATTCAGCAATAAAGAGAAGCAAAACATTGAACATGCTACAACATGGATGAACTCAAAAACATGATGCTAACTGAAGGAAGACAGACACAAAAGACCACATGTCATATACATTCCTTTATAGCAGATGCCCAGGAAAAGCAAACTGTAGGGAAATTAAGTAATTTAGTGGTTGCCTGGGGCTGGAGGTGAGAAATGTAAACCATAAACAGGAACAAAGGGATCTTTATGGGTTAGTGATAATGTTCTAAAACTGGATTTTGATGACAGTACCACAATTTAGTATATTTACTAAAACTCATTGAATTGTACACTTAAAAGAGGTACATTTTATGTATGTAAATTATTCCTCAATAATCATTTTTTTAAAAAGCCAACTTTTCATGTTTTCTGAAATTTCTAATTGCTAATGAGAAGTTCTAGAAACAGAGCTCAGACATCAAGTAGTAAATATACACTCCAAAATCCAAAAGGGGATGTCTAATTTGGGAAACTTTGCTAACAAGCTAACTCTACAGAATTTTCTTCCAAATCAGGAAATGTAAAAAGAAATGCCTAACAGTTTACACTACTGCATGGTGTGCCTGCTCCTGGCAATAAGACACTGACTTTTTTCCCTTGGAATTTCATGAGAATCTATTATCTGGAGTCCACTTTTCAACTATATCACTAGTTACATAAAAACTCTGGGTAAGTTACTTCATCTCCCTGGGCATCATACTCTTCTCCTCTGCAGAATGAGAAAGTTGGTCTATATGACAAACGCTACGATTTCTCATAATTCAGACATTTTATTAGAATGTTTATTACATAATAGATACCGTGCTAGGCACTATCATAGTCATTTAGTCTTAACAACCCAAGGAAGAATTATTAACCTATCTTTTACTGATGAAAAGGCTGAGCCAAGTGGTTGCATGTCTTACCCAAGGTTACACAACTAGCAAACAGCAGAGCCAAGATATAAGCCAGGACCTTTCTACCATAAAGCACAATGCTCCCCAATTCTCTTCTAATCTCTAAATGTATAGTGACACTGTCTCAAGAGATTCTCAGGATGGGGGGAAATCAGAGACTAAGAATGCTACCTTTAAATCTTTCTATTTATTTATTTATTTATTTATATTCATTTTAGAGAGGAGAGGGAGAGACAGAGAGGGAGAGAGAGAGAGAGAGAGAGAGAGAGAGAGAGAGAGAAGGGGGGAGGAGCTGGAAGCATCAACTCCCATATGTGCCTTGACCAGGCAAGCCCAGGGTTTCGAACCGGTGACCTCAGCATTTCCAGGTCGACGCTTTATCCACTGCACCACCATAGGTCAGGCCAAGAATGCTACCTTTAGAATTCCATATTCTGATCATATAGGCACAAAATACAAACAATGCCTCCTAGAAGATGCACGCACTGCACTAAATATGATGCAGTGTTTCACGAGCAAATTACAGTGCAAATGCAATGGCTCCCTAGACCAAGAATCCAGAATCTGGGTGTAAAGTTGAAGTCCTATGGCTAAATATAAACACATCAATATAAATAAGAATATATATGCATGCATGTATTATATATGTATATGCAGGTATAACTAAAATTAGGAAATATAATGAAATAAAGAGTTCAGTGTCTCCTTTTAGGTACAAAAGATGGTTTGGAAGGTACCGATTAGCTGGCAAAATACAAGATTTTCAAGTTGTTCAGTTGATTTATTATGTACAGCAAGACTTTTCCACTCATAACTGTCCTAGAAAAAAATGTGGCCTCTTTCCTGTAGCTCTGAAATCCATAGAGAAGAGATATTTCTACCTATAAATGCTGAATCACCCTGATGCCATTATTTTAAGAAATTTTCTCCAGGGAGTTTTATAAGAGCGCCACAGTCATATCACACTGGGTAAGTCTTCTCACAAATAGATTGCAGATGCCACCACTGCCCCTGCCATGACCATCAACATGTGAGACCACTGCCACCATCATCACAAACCCCCCCCCCCAGTTTTTATCCTACAGATCACTCCAAGCCATCTACTGTAACTGTCTACCTCTGACCAGAGCTCTTCTGTTTCCATATCAGGAAATGGTGGCTGCTTCTCTCTGACAGTCTCTGACTTTTTCAGGCTCAACCCCAGTGGGCCCCTGGGTTGTCAATCACAAACAGACTCAATCTTACATCCCTGAGACAATCCATGTAAGCCAGACCAAACCACCCACCAGTAATATGGATATGGAAATAGTCAATGGGATGGTTAGTTATTATGAACCTCTGTGTGTTGGGAAGGCCCGTGGAGTACTGGTAAAGACATGATTTCATGGTTGGCTCATTTAACAAAAGGATGTGTCCAGACTGACCATCTGGCCTGTTATTTTCTTGAGCCCTGACATGGCTTCTCTTCATCTTCTAGAAATTTCAATGATAAGAGGAGCATCCAATATTCCAAGCATGGACTGATTCTAGTCCTGTCAATTTTAAAAAAATCAACTCAGTTTTTCTTCTAGTATCTTCTCTGAAAGTTCTACAACATTGCTAAAGTCAGTATCTCTGAAAGATTTGGGGCCACATTCTCAAATCCACATTTCTTCTTTCTTGCTTCTTCTATATCCTAAAAGCTCTCTTTCTTCCTCAAATCATGACTCAGGCCTGGTATGAACGGGACTTTCCCCTCTTTTACCTACATGACCTTGGGCAAGTTAATTAAACCCTCTGAGGCTCCATTTCCCGGCAAATGGAGAAAATAGCTACCAACAGCACACTTGAGAGGAGTCCATAAGAGTGTGTGTAAGGCTCCCAAAGTGTATAATGCATACTCAATAAACACTAGTGTCTGTCTTTCTCCACTCTTAAAATTATATGCAGTCTGAGGGCAAGCAGTGAGTACTCTCCTTGTGTGCCTCTCCCACAATTCCTATGACATCCCAAAGAAGAAACAGATGAGAAGTAGCAAACACATATTTGTGGGTGAATAAGTGGCATACTGCCATGAAATGTAGCAAATTTAGCTTTCATGAACCAAAGGTAGCAACCTCAACTAAACTCCCAAAACATAAGGCAGCCATGTTGAAGGCTTTTATAAAGACATCCTTGTCTGTTACCCAATTTTCATACTACAAACACTCATATGATATAATATATATTATATAGTTTACATTTTAAGAGCTGGCTGTATGTCTAGGCATTGTGTAAATGCTTTACAAACATTACATTATGTAGTATTTGTGCATAAATATTTGACACCTTCTACTTGGAAAGGTGAAAATGTTCCCATAAGTAGACAATGGGCAGCATAGCCTGGCTACATCAAGCATATGCACCCATGTCAAACTTTGATGGGAAGCCAGTGACGGACCAAGCAGAGGATGCTGCTGGGGTAGAGGCGACACTTTCCCAAGACTGAAGAACAGTGGCTCTAGCAACAGTGTTCTATGTCATGGGCAAGTGGCACTGTCAAAAGCAATGATACAATTTTTATCTTCTCCCTAACTGTAGCAGCTAAGCCTTGTTCCCTAAACCTTCTAGAGATTCTTTGGATTGTCCAGTATATTTTAGTTAATTCTTTTGAGGCTTAAGTTAGCTTATAGTGATTTATGGTACTTGCAGTTAAGAAATCTGATTGATACAGACAATAAGGCCTCAGGGAAAAGGGAAAATAGGGCCTCAGGGAAAAGATGATTTGTAAATCTAAAAGCCCTTGGCATGCAGTGCAGAAATAGAAATTATCTCCTATGGTAATTATCTCCCTTGGAATGATGTGCCCATTAAGGCAAGGCTTGAGAGAATCGTGTGGCTTCTATTTAAAAAAAAAATGAAGAGTTTGAGAAATTGAAGGACTGTAGAATTGGGGTTATGCTTCTAACAGTGTTAGACAACTTAAAGAAATAGCATGACAAGCTCAAAATACTAAATTACTGGCTCAAGGCATAGGCCAAAAAAAGAATTAGGAACTTTCTATGGCTGTACTAAAATAATCTCTCACCTCCTACAGCAGCAAGGTAAGAGAGTTGAAAAATCAGACTCAGTGTTTGATCCTGCAGGTTGCTGAAATATGTCAGATTAATTCATCAGGTCTCTTTAGGAAAGTTAGAGTATCAATAGGGGGGAAAAAAGAAATATAGAGAATTGGAATGGGGAAAATTGGAAGAGATAGATGACCAACACACACCTTGACACTCCACAGCTACCATGACTCCTCTGGCAGAAGACTGATTTTTCTTTTCTGCCATTTCAGCACTTTCGTTCTTGCTTGAAGACCCTGAAATGACCCAGGTTGTACCATCTTTCTTACAAAAGGTATACAGCTCTCATCATGCTCTACTGAAATGCCCCATAAGAACTCCAAATGCAGAATTAGGATGATACAAGGATAACACAAACATCAGGCCCTGGAGGAAAGGCTTAGTCAAAAAAGTCTTATAGAGCATTCATAATTTAAACACCTGGACAACATGTGCAGGTAATGGACACTAGACAGAGGAATAGGAAGTTATGATCGAGCAGATCCAATGATGCTAAAAAATACATATTTGTGGCAAGTTAGAATGCTGTCTAGGACCTGTGGTGAACCACAGTGGGGGAATTGAATAGTTGGTCCCAAGAGTTTGGAGATAAAACCATGCCATCTTCAGCATGTAATGATTCCACCATTGCAAGAAAGCTCTTGGGCCCGTGATGGTGAACCTTTTTATAAAAACCACCCACTTTTGCAGTGCTGGTCAACCTGGTCGGTGGTACCTTTCATGGTGGAGGTAGCAGAGCAACCAAATGGTGCCGCGATTGGCGATTGGCCCACCATGAAAGCTGGAACACCACTAGTGGGCGGGGACCAGGTTGACCAGCACTGCAAAAGTGGGCGGTTTTTATAATAAGGTTCGCCATCACAGTCTTGGGCCCTGGTAATAACTGTTCACTTGAGTTAAAGAAGAAACAAGGTCAGACAAATTACATAACTTCAAGTTGTTATTTAAGTTGATAAGAAATAGAGTTAGGGCTGGATCACAAACCCATGTCCTCATCAAGACTACTTCCTGCCTCCTTAGGATTTTACATGCTGGTCTTGGCTAATACTCATGTTTGCGGTAAGATACCTGGGGTATACTGAAATACTTGACCATGTAATCTTTTAGATTGTGGATAACTGCAAACAGTTCACAACCTGGAAGCCAGGTAAGAGTTAGAGTCTGGCTCCTGTTTGGGCTTCACTGTCCTCATCTGTCAAACAAGAAGTTAAATTGAATGAATTCAACTTTGTTCTAACTCTAAATTTTTATGAGTATGCTTCTCAGATCTTTTATATATCCCATATTCCCCCAACCAAAAAAAAAAAAATCTTAGATTCCCCATCCCCATCAATATTTGTAGTGCTTCCCATTGTTATGAAAGCACTCTACATGTATGTAATTCTTGCTGTGCCATATTCAGTAAGAGTGACAAACAATAAAATGAAAAAAACCACCTATTTTTCTGTAGTTTTCAATTGCATTAATTACCTTTCTCTAAAAGCTCCAGTGAGTGTTTCTGTATTTGAATTTAAGACAATTTACACTTCTTCTTTTCCCACAGACTTCATATGGGAGAGCACTAAATCCATTACATTCTCTAGACAGCAACAGAAGAACTTCTCCTACAAAATGAGCTAAAAACGCAACAATGACACATTCTATTCTGTGGGCTGTAAATAGTTGCTAAGTATTAAAAGAGCCTCAGATGTCTCCACTCAATAAGACTCAAGACAAATTCAGATGGTGACATTTTCCTCTGTAATTCTTTTATTTCTGTACCCATTTAAGTGATTTCCAGAGTATGTTAAATGTCATCCAAGTTACCTAAAGCCTGAGAAACTATTTAGAAAGGATTTTTAAAAATGCAATTATACCTCTATTTGACAACACCATCTGTTGCCAGCACCATACTTTGCCAGCTTTTTTTTTAACTGCTTCATAACTGTAGTTCTCTGAATGCTAACAGTTCTTCCCAACAGGGACCAAAGGGATTACCAAATAGTAGATACATATATACCTTTATAGGAGTCAAGTTTACCATGGGGCTCTAGTATAACAACTAATTGAAAGCCCAATATTTCTGTTTCAAATATAAGAAGATACTAATTTAGATATCAATTTAGTAGTTATGACATGATTTTATTTCTGCAATCTCATGGTTGGTTGACATGCTGGTTTAACAAAGCCTAAACAAAAACTATTTATTTTTGCAAGAGAACTACTAATAAAAAAATTTCTCTGTTGTGTTTAAAATATTGGGAAGTATAGCAGATTATCACAACATCATTGTGATGATAAAGAGAGTAAACTCTCACTTCATCAAGGAAAGAGAATGCCCAAAGTCCTGTCTACCCAAAAGCACTGCTTCAGACCAAAGGGTTTCTGAATCTTCATCCAAACGTAGGGGTGATGCCAGGGGTTAAAAATGTTTTGAAAAGTTGGAGGCAGAAGCATGGCTTTCACAGGGGAATTTACACTGCTCCATGTCAGATTCTAGGGCACCTTTGATTAGTATTTTATCCCAAACTGCCTCAGGATAAAATAACAGATAAAGTCTACATCACTGAGAAAATCATATATCTCTTACTGAAACAAAAGAAACACAAAACTATCCTAAGAGATGAGGGGACTCTGAGAAATAGCTTAATTATTAGAACTTTGGGAAGTATTCCTAAGGGCTCTCAAGTTACGGAGATATAGACATCAACAACTAGGAACCTGTGCTATTAGAAAAATTTATCACTCAACAAATATTTCCTGAGTCTTTGGGTCTTTACATAATTAGCATTAGTAACCAGTACAGAATCCTTGTGAACCATGAGAAAAATTTGTCATAGATACAGGGTTTTTTCCCCTCTTCCCTGTCAAGTTCCATATATGAGAGTTAAATGCTTAAGTAGCCTCAGCCTCAGACTTGTCACATGCAGAATTAAATGTATTAGGTCCTATCACAAAAAGATAAAATGAACTAAGAGGGTACATATTTTCAAAATATGGACACAGTATATATACCTCATGCTACATGCTTGTCTACAAAGGGATCTTCCTCTCAACATCACATCATCAATATGCAAAGTCTTTGCCCCTCTCCTTGATTTTGAGCAGAGTTGTGAGCTACTTGAACCAATAGAATATGGTGGCAACAACACTATATGGTAGCCTCTGACTAGGTATTTATTACTTTACATTTCCTCATATTCATCATCATAACTGTTTGAAAGTCTGAGGTACTTAAAGATTATATTGAATGTAGCCAGAAGATATATAAATCTTTCTACAAGATTTCAAATAAATAATGGTTAAATATTGAAATGACCCCATGTTTAAGGGACTGTTTGACACCTAACTCTAAAAGGTTATGGAGCAATTTGAGAGAGCCGGTCCTCCGAGTTCTAGAGCTTTGCAGAACCAGAAGATACACGCCATGTTCACCATCACCTCCCTAGAGCTTAGCATTATGTCTGGAAGTTAGTAGGAACCAAGGAAATATTTGGTGAATAAATGAGTGAATACAATGACCCAGGAAGCTGCTTCCAGTAGAATAGACCTACACTGCCCAAGATAAGAAAAGTGCTTTGTTTCACTATCGTTCACTCACAAGGAGCTCTCCTCAGTGCTGAAACTGGTATCTCGCCTGAAGTAATGACACCTGTTATCAGTAGGGACTTAGGGGTATGTGGAAGAGAAGTCCCCCACACACATGCACCCTCCACATAAATGGAAGTGGGGAGTTCTTATTGCAGGTTGGTTTTTGCACTGTTGTCAATTTGTCCACCTAATGCAACTGGTGATATGTCAGGACAGGAGACTAAGTAAAACAACATGACTTTTTTTTCCTTCATCCTGAGACAAAGAGAGCCTGAAAGTGGGGTGAAATGAGTACAATCTTCAGACAAAAAGGCAAATGCCAGAGAACAGAATATTTCATTTCCAGCATGTACACCATTGACCACAAGAATGTTTTGTGGCCTAATTCTGACTTTTAGGGTTACCTTTTCACTTCTTCAGGGAGAGTACTAAGAGGCATACCCAGGGTCTTGAGTAACATAAATACAGCATTAAGGCATTTTCATTATATACTTAAGTAGTATATCTGCAAACAGAAAAAGAGAAAAATCCTTGACTCCCCCCCCCTCATGAGAGGCAGGACCTAATTTAGCCAACCCAATTTCTCTGCCTGAAATATGAAAGAAGTCTATACTGTCATTGCTTAATGTAAATGCCTTCAAACAAAAAAAAATATCATATGTTTTATGGGGACATGTTTGTTTTAATTTATACCATTCAAATCACCCTAAGCTATCATCTTATTATATTTTATTTTATTTTTGTGAGGGGAGGGGAGGCACAGAGACTCCCACATGTGGCCCAAACTGGAATCCACCTGGCAAGCCTACTAGGGGGTGATTCTCTGCCCATATGGGGCCTCTGCTCCCTTGCTCAGTAACCAAGCCATTTCTTAGCACCTGAGATGGAGGCCATAGAGCCATCCTCAGCACCCAACACCAACTTGCTCAAACCAATTGAGCTATGGCTGTGGGAGAGGAAGAGAGAGAGAAGGAGGAGGAGGAGAAAGGGTGGAAAAGAAGATGGTCATCTTTCCTGTGTGCCCTGACTGGGAATCAAATGCAGGACATCCACATACCTGGCCGATTTTCTTCCACTGAGCCAACCAGCAAGGGCCCTAAGCTACCATCTTATCCAGAATTTATACCTCCATTCCCAAGTCCATGACTCTACCAACTTCAAGATTTCCAATATTGCTAAACAAGTACTGACCTTTCTCACATCCTGAAAGTGTCTTAGAACTTCAAGGCATTGAAATGGTAAGAATTATATAGAACACTAGAAACACTAGTGGAGAAGGAGAACAAATACTAAATGAAATACAACACAGACTCTAAGTAAGACATGAAGGAATTAAGGACATCAACAACAGTAGTAAGAGCAACCATTTAATAAACAGAGACTATATGCCATGCTCTCTAAGACTCTGTATGCATTATCTCATTAAGTCTCACACCAAATATACAAAGTAGTGTTATAATACCTGTTTTCAAATAAAGAAATGAGGAATAGAGACAGTAAAAAAGGGATTAAGTTTGATATCCAACCCATTTATGCATTTATTGGTTGGTTCTTGTATGTGCCCTGACCAGGGATCAAATCTGCAACCTTTGTGTATCAGGACAATGAAGGAACTAAGTTTGAGAATCAGTTAATTTGATTCTAAATTCTGTGCCTTTTACCAGTAATTCTAGCCATAAATAAGCAATATAAGATTATAGGTCCCAACATACATAACCAACCGTCTTCTATCACTTTTCCCTATTTTGCTCTATCTAAATAGAACTCCTAATTAAGGAATTTCTCATTTTACATATGTCTTATCTATTTCTCTATAAAAACTAATTGATTTGAGAGAGGTCCAGAATTGTTTGCTACCTGCATTAGTATCTAGAACCATGTATACCCCCAATAGCTGTTCAATACATATGCATTCAATTAAATTCTTGACCAACTTTGAGTCTAAGTATTTTTTTACTTCTAATATTTATAACCAGAACTCACTCAGAATCTTAAATTCAACCTTTCAGATTGGGGTGGGGGGGGGGTTCCTGAGAGAGTAGCTAGGCACAGAAAGGAGACACAACTTGCTCAAAGTCACAAAGGCAGAGTCAGGTGAATTCAGTGTGGGGTTAGGCCAGTTTGGCAGGAGGTCGACAGCAATTCCTCCCACTGCACATGAGAGGAGGGTTGGGAGAACACCTGGGCAAAGTAGCAAGAAAATAAGAGGTTACAACTGAGAACATTTGAGGAGAGGCGAATGGGGACCTGAAGGAAAGGTTTGATGGCTGGTGTGTCCTTGTCATGGAAAGTATACAGTAGCACAAGAGATGACAAGCTAATGGAAGCCCTGGTGGGAAGCAGCTGGCACAAACCTTTCCTAAACTATAGTTTAAATGATCACTGCCATTCTTGATAGAATGGTCTGGTGAATGCAGGCATCCGCAGTCCCCAGATCAGATTTCTATTGTCCTGGGTAGGGGCAGTGGTATGTCCTAGGCAAACTGATCCAAAAAAGATGACTGAGAAACTGTGGAGGGCCAGAATAGAAGAAATCAACATGGATTCTGGGCTGGAGGCATAAGGAAAGGGACCACTGTATGGATGTCAAGAATGTTCTAGAAAATAAAATACCCATCCCCAGAAGGGCCTGTCTTAAAGAAGAGCTGAATGGCTCCTTAGCCACTTGAAGCATTCAAGCAGGGACTGGTGTGCTAGCTAGAACAAATTTAAATATCATGTAAATTGTTAGACTATATAACTTTTAGATTATCTTCAACTCCATAAAAATCTCATACTTGTTTTATTTTTTGTTTATCCCAAATTTGTTTTATTTATTGAATTTATGGGGGTGAGATTGGTTCATATAATTATATAGGTTTCAGGTATATAACTCTATAACACATCATCTGTATATTGTACTGTGTGTTCACCCCCCCCCAAGTCAAGTCTCCCTCCATCACCATCCCCCTTTACCCTCTTCTACCTCCTCCCACTCCCTTTTCTCTCTGGTAATTACCTTACTGTTGCCCATGTCTATGAGGTTTTCTTTTTTCTTGGTTTAATCCATTCATCTTTTTCATACTAAAAAGTATATCCCAAAGTTATCCAGGGAATAATCTGAGTCAACCTTTTAAACTTATTATATCCTGCTCTCTTGAATTTAACGTAAGGTTTTACCCTAGAGTCACCTTACCCCACAGGCTTAATGGAATTAACAGAGCTCACATTTGCCTGTAGTTCTTTATAGTGAGGCAGCACTTCTACTTCTAGGATCTTGTATGAGCCCCATTGAACCTTAAGGAAAGCAAGGCAGAGGAAATGTTATCATTTTTCATTAGATACATGGAATAAATGGTGGTTGCATTAGATATATTAGGTAAGTGGAGTTATTCAATTAGCTAATGAATTATTAAATTTTCACCACACAATGGACACTTTTCTAGGTACTAGGATACAGAACAGGGAAAAACAGCCCTAGACTCTCCCTTAGGAAGCTTACATTCTTGTGGAGATAGACAGACAATAAAAACAATAAATACATATTATGTCCTGAGAGGATAAATGCTATAAATAAAAATGATTCAGGGTAAGGAGGATAAGAATGGCATGAAGGGGGGCTATTTTAAAAGGGTTTTATGGGAAGACCTAAGACCTTTAGGAAATGGTGGAGCAAGACCAGGGGCTGCCTTAAAAAAGAGAGCATTACAGGCAGAGGGAATGGTAAGTGCAAAGGCCCTAAGATGAGGCTATTAAGGGTATTTTTTTTTTAGTGAGAGAGAGACATAGAGGGACAGACAGGAAGGGAAAGAGATGAGAAGCATCAACTCATAGTTGTAGCACTTTAGTAGTTCATTGATTGCTTTCTCATACATGCCTTGACCATAGGGCTCCAGTTGAGCCAATGACCTCTTGCTCAAGCCAGTGACCTTGAGCTTTAGCCCAGTGACCTTTGGGTTCAAGCCAGTGACCATGAGATCATGTCTATAATCCCATACTCAAGCCAACAATCACATGCTCAAACTAGTGAGCTTGAGCCCAAGCCAGATGAGCCCACACTCAATCTGGGGACCATGGGATTTCAAACCTGGGTCCTCAGTGTCCCAGGTCAACAATCTATCCACTGCACTACCGCCTGGTCAGGCTGGGGCATTTTCAAAGAATGGAAAGAAGGTGAATATGGCTGGACAGGGGTGAACAGGGCAGAGAAAGGTAGGAGTAGATTAGATTGTGTAGGGCATTGTAGACCACTTAACAGACTTCGACTTTTGCTCTGGGTGAGATGAAAAGCCACTGAAGGCTCTGAGCAAAGAGACTGAGCACCTAACAGTTTAAAAGCTTGACTCAGATTATTATATAAGTGACCAACTGGAGGATGAGCAAAGGTACAAAAAGTGAGAACTGCTGAAAGGCAATCACAAAAAAATAAAATTAAAATTAAAGAAAGAAAAAGAAAACACAGCAAGAATGGTGCCTTGAAACAGGCCAGTAATGGTGGAGATGGTGAGAAGGTATTGGATGCTGTATTTGTCTTGGAGGTAGAGCACAAGCGAATGCCGGATTATATATGTACATTATAATATAAGTTTTTCTGTCCTAATCAAAGTTGCATAATGTGGTCATTGACCTTGGGCGAAGCATTTAACTCTGTGCATCACCTTCATCAATTTAAAATTGAGATGCTTGTAACACTTGCAAATGTAGTGCAGTAGTTTTTCCAGTTTAACACTTTCAAATGCTACCTTTGGAGGTTCTTCTCATATCACACAGGAGGAGGGTCTTGGGATTATTTTGATACACATGGTCTGCTTCTTAGAGATCTACAAATCCCTGCTTATGTAGAAAGAAAGTAGCACCTCCCACCACTGCACACACCTACACTTAGAGGCACACAATTACATACACAGCTTTTTATGAGTTTATGGCAATGACGTTGCCTGCTTTTGTCTAAATGTGGGTCTGTAATACTCACAGGCTCCCTGGGAGGTAAACTGGCTGGTTCATGGAGAGATTGAGGCAATGAGATAGGAAAAACTGGCTTATAGTCACCAACATCTCAGTGGGAAATGGTTTTAGTCTCATGTTCAGGACTACCCTTTCCTACTCATTCAGCAGTGCCTTCCCTAAAATGCTCCAAAAAAATATTCATGAAGAAGGCCAGATGGATTCTGCAAAATTGACATTTTTGGGTTTAAAAGTAACCAAGAGACAATTTACATGTTCTGTAAAATGAGGGGGCATTGTATTTAACTATAGTGAAATGCTTTGCTGGTGGCAGTTCCTTCTACGCAATTAGAAATTGTTTATATTGTTGCCAGTGAAATTTACAATCTGTACTTCTGAATACCATTTCAAAAAATTATGCAGGCCCCAGTGCAATTAGAGCTCATGTTAGCAAACTGGTAGGTGGAGTTTTTTACTGCTTCTTCTACCCCCTTCTGTGAAAGTTTCTCAGGAGAATAAACTCAGCAAAACCTGCATCTAAACTACAAATTAACTGAAATTTGTGTTCAACTCCTTCCCTCCCATCTGCCCTTGCTATGTCTTATCTTCATTTCCTGGCTTCTTCTAGGACTTCCGGTTTGCTCTAGTCCCTAAATAAACAAACCCAAACACAACCACAAGTCTTTCCTAGGAGAATTTGATTGTTAAAAGAGGAACTGGAAAGAGCAATTCTAAATCCAAAAGAATAAATCTTAAATGGTGAAGGCAGTGTCCTGTGACCTTACTTGGAAATAGGGTCTTTGTAGATGTAATTAGTTAAAGATCTTGAGATAAAATCACTCTAGATTTAGTAGAGGCTCTAAAACCAATGACTGGTGTCTTTATAAGAAGAGGAGGGGCCACAGAGAAGAAGGTCATGTGAAGATGGAGGCAGAGATTGAGTTACGCTGCTGTAAGCCAAGACCAAGGCCATCCAGAGGTGGAAAAGCCTTCAGAGGAAGTATGGCCCTGATAGCATCTTGAGTTCAGACTTATGAAAGAACAAATGTGTTGTTTTAAGTTGTCCAGCATTGTGGTCATTTGTTACTGGAGCCCTAGGACACCAATACAATGGGATGCGAGCAATCAGGACACCTGCAGAAGGGAAGAAAGGTATGAGAAGATAACCTTCACTGATCCATCAAGTCACACCAGGGTATAGAGAACTACCCAAGGCGTGCATGTGGGGACTCACAAAAATCTCTACTTAATAGTATGTTAATAGTAGTTCAAAATTTATGTGGATTCAGAGAGAATCAACTCTGGAATGTTTAATCTTTTTTAAAAAAAAAGAAAGAAAATATGGTAAACAATATTTGACAGCATATGTGTACAGTCTATGGACACCATTATTATTTGATATAATGATCTAAGTAAAATTTTAAGAATAACAATGAAAACAACTGAACCAACATGAATCAGAACATAAATACTAAGAGTTAGGGTAAACTTTGTCAGAATTTCAGTTGGGCAGTAGAAGGAAAAGAAAAAACAAAAACCAGGCAAGAGAAGAAAGAGCCCATATCAGAGACATCCTTAGACTTCCCAGTAAGGAAACTGTCATGAACATCTTTCTAGGACAGAGAACACTGTTTAAATATGGCCTTTTTAAGTAGAAGCAGGGAAGTGACGGAATATAGGCTCCTGTTGTTAGAGAGTATATGCTATTCACCATACCAGCAGAGTTCTTAGGACATAGTTGGTCCTAAATAAGAGTTCCTTGAACTGAAGTGAGTACCTGTGAGAGCAGACATCAAAGTCAGACATGGAACATGGCACCTAGCAAGGCTGACACTAACCAATGTCTGACCCCTTTGCTTAAGAAGATCATCTCATTTACCCGTGTTCCGGGGGTGAGGCTAGGCTGGCTCCATGGGAGTTTGTACAAGGATGGCATACAGTCACATTGCTTATTCATAGGTGTTTAAATGATCTTCTGCTTCTCATCCCCACACTTGGGATCACACTGAGCAGTTGTTTGGGTTCCTGCTGTTTGTTTGGGTTCCTGCTGTTACTTCGCAGAGCAACAGCTCTGTGTAGCTGTGTGTAGTGAATGGCAAGGCCTTAGGGTACAGCGCCTGGCTGCAGCCAAGGTTCTAACTAGCAGAAATCCTCCTGTGCCACATCCTATTAAGCATAACTTCTAAGCAATGCTGTTGAAATTGCTCCAGAGGCCAGATGGGATGTCTGTAGCTTGCAAAACCCTTCATCCCCAGGACTCAGCCAACTGGGGGATTGCCCTGGGCCTGGCAGCATGGCGGGTTCTCTACTCAGGGAGCTCAACCGTGGGAAGCCCATGCATATACCGATAACCAGCTTCGCTTCTGCTTTCCAACGCAGAGAGAGAAATGTATCTCTTCTCTTCCATATCCTACGATTCTTGTTCATGTGTAAAGAAGCTCTGGCCTCCCTTGAGCCTGACTTCACTGTGTATAAAGCTGGGTGGGAAGCATTGCCCCCTACCCAACGTGGTCCTAGTGGAGGCCATTGCAGCGATCTAGGATTGGAGAAGCTATAGGAAGGCGGCCACCTTCAGGCTCTCACACCTTCCATCTGGTACAGAGCCAGGGGACGTGGATCCCCCAGTGGGCAATGTGGAGCATGGGGACGTGACTCCCAGGGCTTGAACATGGGCAAGAGAAGTGGCTGATGACCACTTCCCCAGAAGCTTCAGGAACTTCTTTATCTGAGCTCATCCTTTTCTGTTTGAAAGCTTTTAACAGAGCTTGACTTGCCTCCAGATCGCTGAGGCCCTTACAATTAGGGGAAATATATGTGACCAGACCCACCCACGAGGCAGATGACGAGAAAACCTTCCCTGAGTGATGGATGATTCACGGGCATCCCTGCCCAGGCCAGTACTGAGGCTGGGGGAACTGAAGCTGGTGGCACTGTCCTCAGGAGCACAGAAGTCTACTCTTTGTAATCAGGTTTTAAGCAGTTCAGAGCATCTCTGGACAGGACCCGTCAGGGCTATCTGCATTCTGCTTAATGTGCAAACCCAGATACACACACTGCCTCCTGCTTTGCTAGAGCTGAGACCCAATGCCACGCTTCTCTCCCTGTCCCTCTCACAAAGCTCTTTCACTGAAAACAGCCCCCAGACATGCAAACCCTACCCCTTCCATTCAAAGGTACTAAGCCCAGACTCAGAAAAGTAAAAGGTGATTTTCATTCCTGTAACATGCATGAGACCTAGATGAACTAGCTGCAGTCTTTTATCCATTTATTAAAGTGGATTAAGAGATCCTCCTTCCAGGGGTGAAAACTATTAGCCATAACATTTGAGTATAACACACAATATTTCAAATGTCTTCCTACAACTAATTTCTCCCCCCCCCACAACCCCACCCCACAAATCAGAGTGATTTTGTTCAAGATGCTGAGGTGTGGACTCTTATTTGGGTGTTTCCTGGGCTATGCATGAGCTTTTCTCTGTGCTGTACTCTAAGACTGGGGGCAGGGGTATTTATGTATACAGAGCACCTATCAGCATTCAACTGTGTGACAAAGCAGAAAGGCATTAATGAATAAAGCCACAGCCTGGTCACTCCAGGTGGAAAACACAAAGTTAGATTTTGGCTGGCTGGCTGTTATCTGTTGGTTTTGTTTCAGTTTATGGGTTTATTTGGTTTGAACAGATGATCCCAGGGCAAACCTGTACTTCTGCAGGCAAAGGCTGCAGAATTCAGGCCTACTTGGCCACAGCCAGAGTTTCCCAGTCAGAGCAAAAGTCCAAGATGACTTCCAGGGCTTCCCTCCTGGAGAATACACCTCAAAATAGTTTCTCTGCCAGGGTCCCGCGAAATGATGCCCTTGAAGGTGTTTGCTGCTGTTTTCTTTTTCTTTCTTTCTTTTTTTTTTTTTTTTACAGGGACAGAGAGAGAGTCAGAGAGACGGATAGATAGGGACAGACAGGAACGGAGAGAGATGAGAAGCATTAATCATCAGTTTTTCAGTGCAACACCTCAGTTGTTCATTGATTGCTTTCTCGTATGTGCCTTGACCACGGGCCTTCAGCAGACTGAGTAACCCCTTGCTTGAGCCAGCGACCTTGGGTCCAAGCTGGTGAGCTTTGCTCAAACCAGATGAGTCCACGCTCAAGCTGGCGACCTCGGGGTCTCGAACCTGGGTCCTCCTCGTCCCAGTCCAACGCTCTATCCACTGCACCACTGCCTGCTCAGGCAATTTGTTGCTGTTTTCATCGAAACACCGCAACTAGCTGATGCTCCTCCCTAGGAAGGACTGTTCTGTAACCCTTCTACAGATGCCAGGGGAGAGTAATTCTCTAATTTCAACTTCAGCAGTTCTCTGCCACAACTGATAGGGCCTGAGGCCAGGGGTTACTGGCAAAGGCCTCAAAGTAGCCATTTTAGACTTTGGCTTTTTTTTTTTTTTGATAGCTTTAGTCATAAGATGCTCTGGCCAAAGAAGCCATGCATGGGTCAAACCGCCATGGAGAAGGGAAGTTCAGACACATGTTCACTGTTGCAGCCTCCGGGCAAAGGCAGGCTTGGGCCAGCTGTTCCTCCAAATGCACAGCTGGCTCATGGCCCCAGCGCATCTGCTGGGATCAGAGGAGGGCGGTGTGTACGAGACACAGAGAAGAGATTTGACTCCTGAGCACAGGACACAGGTTAATTACATTTTGTCCCCGCCCCCCGCGGTGTGCAGCTCTCCCTCCCGGCATGTGTGCAGGAGACAGGTGCACACTCATCTGAGGTTTCCTTTCCAGCCACTGGCAGCTTCACACCGGCCATGAATAATGTTGATGTGAAAATAACATTGCAGGGAGGGAAGCAGAGGCTAAATGTGAGCAAGAGGTCAGGGTGAGTGACTAGAAGAGGGGAAGTAAGAGAATGAGGAATATAGGGGGGGGGGAGTTCTCAACACTGGTTGACCTTCTTGTCCAGTTCCTTTCCCCAACTTCACTTGAGGCTCCAGGGTCAGCATGGCCCACTTAAAATGGCCCTGGGGTGAGTAACCACCACCTCACAGTAAGCCTCCTCCTCCATGGTCCCATTTAGCATCTGTATTTTGGCCTGTGAGTGAGCCCTGCTCTCTCTCACCAACATTCATGGTAATACACACTGAGATGTTTTATCCTTACCAGTTGGTGCTTTCACATACATTATCTCATTACATCTTTAACAACTTTTAGGAAAGCCAGAAAAAAAATGATCTTGCTTTTTAAAGATGAGGAAAAAGGAATCAGAGATATTAATTCTCACCCAAGAGTGAGGAACCAAACCCAGGTCTCCCGACTCCAGGCTGGACCAGTCTGCATAACGTTTACACACAGACAGGGGGACTCGTTGCATCTATGCAGGGGTCCACAAAGGGTTATCAGAGTGCCCAAGACTTAGTCCTCAGCTACTGCCATCTGCCTCATTGTTTGGCTTAGACCACTAAGGTGCCCGCTAAGTCACTTGTCACCTCGGAAAGGGGAGGACAACACAGAGCAGGCGCCTCTTCCTGGGCCTAACCTCCCAACACTGATCACTCTGTTAGAGTAGCTGCATTACAGTGAGAGAAATACACTGCTTTGTCAAAGTCTTGGGTAAAGGCAGAGTGAGGGGACGTTTCAAAGGAATACACTGGGGTCCCATCTAAGATAAAGATGCCAAAGACGGAGTCAGGAAAGGACTCAGTCTGGAGGGAGGGGAAGGAGAACCTCAGGGTTCTGCCTCCGACCTGGGGCAGCCACGTCCGGAAAGGATCAGAGGACATCCTCGTCCTTCCCTGTCCCCTACCCCAGGGCAATGGCATGGCGTGCTTAAATATTAAGTTTTTGTATTTAATTGTATTGCTTGCTACCTATATTTGTGTGTGTGTGATTAGCATTCTATAGAAAGTGACAACAAAGAAACAGAGAGGTTAAGTAACTTGTTTGGGTGCATTCAGCATGGTCAGTGGTACTGCGGATAGGGACTTTGGTGCTTATAAACATTGTTTATTATATATTGTCTACATTTTTATACTGTTTCCCCCATGATATTTCAGGGTGTTGAACACCAGGGTCTAAATCATATGCCTCAGTCCTGTGCTACCTTGGGAGTTATAAGACAAAGAATAGCTCTTGATAAAGTTGGAATAGTTGGACTCCAATTCCTTATGTGTCCATGGGCCAAGCATATCTACCCATGGACCTCAGGTTCATCATCTCTAAAATGACTACACTCGGTTTGTAGGACCTCTTTCTCTTCCAGCTCTGACATTCAGTGATCCCATTGTACCTGGTCCCTCTATTCCCACCCATCCACATCCTCTCCCACCTGCAGAGCTCAGTCAGAAATAAGCCTCCTTTCCTGCTAACCACTCACCTCTCTTCCAGGGGCAGCCACACCCACAGCACTGCAGGGGAAGGGTGCTTGGGAGAGAGGTAACCTGCCTCCCCTTCCCCCTACACCTGTCTCCAGGCCTCAGCTTCCGAAGTCACAGTAGGAAACTCCCATCTACCAGCTGGGCTAGTTTTATTTTTGAGAAAGAACAGCTGGGTGATTTTAAAGATGGAACTTAAGACCCATTTAACTAGTCAACTCCAGTTGCCAGGCCTCAAAGCTGCATTTAAGGACAGGAGTTGTAGATGTGACATGAAAGCAAAGAGGGCCAGATGCTCTGTCCCCCCTGGCAGGAGAGACTGCATACTTTATGAGGATTTTCCAACAAGCTTCTGCTAGACTGCTTCGGTCTTATTCTTCTCTTTAGAAAAGGTATTCACCAGTGTCCAGTCCTTTGAACCTTTTGGCTTAAGGAGGAAAGAGGTTCAGCAAATTAACAAATTAGACATGTTCCACCTGGCCGGGACATCAAAAGCTAATTTTACTTGGTCTCAGCCTAACCCATCTTCAGAGCCTGATATGTATCTAAATGATGAAAAGCACTGTTCAAGTTTGTAAAATATTTTACAGAGGACTAAAACAGATCTTAGAGACCCATTCCTCATTAAAAAGGTCAATGTCGGGAACATCTGATGCTTTATAACTGTCTGATTCAATTTAGCAGATCAAGCCTGACTAATCCTATCTTCTGATTGGGCTGAATCCATTTCCCCTGAAAATAACTCCCACAAGTCACTGGATTATGTACTCTCAACCTACATTTTTTTCATAATATATTGATAGAACATTGATCAAACCCGAACTCATCCATTAAACAAAACAGAGGGAAAAAATTGGCACCACAAATTAATACTGAGAAGTCATAAGAATGAATCCTAAATTTTGTTAGAAATTGAATGGTGTCTTTAGTCAAAGAGCAGAGTCAGAAAGAACAGTTGGAAGCAAATCTGTTCAAAGTTCACATATTCTGAGTCCACAGCTGTTACCGTTGAAAAACAGGAGAATCTATTTTGTCAACCTGTTCTTAGAAACAATAAATTAAGACAAATAATACTATACAACACCAAGACCACTGGGCCAGGGTCAGTACTGGACCCTACTTTTGGTTCTGCTTTTTACTGTGTAATACTAGGGAAAAAAATAAACCTCCATTTTCTGGGCCCTAATTACATCATCTATCACGTGAGGGTTTCAAAGTTGTCTTTTTTTTTTTTTTTTTTAACTACAGCCAGTGATATTATTCTGTGGTTCTGCATGTGAGTGTTAATTACATAGACGAGCTTCTAATGTGGACCCCTGAGTATTTATGTCGCCGTGCCCAAGGTCACGTGCACACTCACCTACTTAATCCTAAGGTCATCTTTGGCAATGTTGGTCTCTCATTTCAGAGAACTGCTTTCAGAAACGTGTATCTTTCTCCTTTTAGCTATTTTTTTATGTGTAATTTTCAGTGTTTCTGGGTGAACTGTTATCATAATACCCAAAACAGGATTTCCTGTGTGTTCCCCAACTATCCCCTATCCCCTTCTGGGAAAACATAGTATCACACGTCTCTGCCCTCTTGAATTAGGCATGATCTTACAACATGCTTTAGCCAGTGAAATGTCACAAGTGATGATAGAGCTACTCCATAATTCTCTAAATTATTTTTGTCTCTGTCAGAGCTACTGACAATATTGTAGACAGCGGATGCTCTGTTGACCTGGGTCTAGGAGCAGATAAAGCAGAGCAGGGCCCCAGACAACTAGCAATAGACATAACCATGAGTGTGAAGCAAATATTTGTTTCGTTAAACAACAGAGGTTTAACTAGTAGAACTTCACTTTATTTGAGTGGGTTGTTAAGAGCAGTAAAGAATGAGCAAGAAGTATACTGTTCACAAAAATTAGGGGATATTTCAAAATGAACATGAAGCAATAATATTTGTGAGCAGTGTATATCACCTGGCCTCGGTCAGGTAGCTCAGTTGGTTAGAATGTCGTCCCGATATACTAAGGTTGCTGGTGTGATTCTAGGTCAGGACACATATAATAATCAACCAATGAATGCATAAATAAGTGGAACAACAAATCTTTGTTTCTCTCTCTTCTTCTCTCTTCCCTCCTCTATAAAAAATAAATAAATTTCTAAAAAGTATACCTTCTAATTATTTGAAACACCTATTGTCTTGTTAAGGTATTATGCTACGATATTCCTTTGTAAATGGTTACCCATCAGCAACAAGGATGAAGGCTTTGGATATGGCGAAATCAAGTACCTGAGACAGATCAGGGTGAAGTCCAGAAAGACCAACAATTAGGGTGAAGCCAAATAGTAGAGCCACAGTAGCTGAGTCCTAAGAGTAGGTTCAGGTATAAAGAAAATGAATCTAAGATGCCTAAGAAGCAAATTACAAAGAGAAGCCCAGGCTGAATGCTGAGAACAAAGAAACCCCACCGGCAGTGGGGGTTTCACTGTTACTTACTGCTTGGTTTGCAGCTTTGCCATGCCTTCATAAAGTGGTCATAATTTCTGGTTCCTTTCCATCTGCTGTAACCCAACCAAGCAGTTCTGGGAAGCAGCCATGCATAAAAGTCATCAGAAGATATGTTCTTGATTACTAACCTAAATTTTTCTTATCCTTGCTTTGTGTTTCATAACAATGCAACAGCATTAATTTTCCCCCGCCAGTGTAAACACCATTAATTGCTGTACGTTAAGCAAAGAAACACCATTAATTCCTAAAGTCAAAACAGAGGAAGCCACAGGACGGAGAGGCCCTGCTTTCCTTCCCAAAGTCAGCACCAAGGACACGGCAATGAAGAAGGGTGGGGGCTGCTTCTGTCAGCAGCTTCCTGGTTGCCAGCCTTTAGCACCTGTGACCCACTTCAAATTCGCAACCCACAGATTCATGAGAACTATAACTGGGGTTACCATACAGTCGGTGAGAGGAAAAACCTTGGGGCAGGTGTATGACTGATATTTTCACATCAAACAAATGCAATTAGTACCAAGCTGTAAGGCCTGCAAAATGAGATCATATTATATGAATTGCAGATTTCCCCACCTGTTTTCATGCAGCCTTGGAGGTGTAACTCTCTATTATTCCTATGACTTTTCAGTTCCTAAAGAAATAGTATGAATCAGAGAATGAAGCCACTGCTAGGGCAAACCAGCAGATTAGAATCACTGGGGGAGCTGTTGAAACCCACTGCCGCCCACCCACACTCCAGGCCAATTACTTCAGCATGTATGGAAGTGTGACCCAGGCTTCAGTATGGGTTATATATTGTTTAAGCCTTCCCATACCAGTGGTTTGTTTTTCTTTTTTTTTTTTTTTTATCTACATCTGGTGCATTCCCCAGAGATTGTGATGTAATTGGTGTATGGAGCAGCCTACATATCAGGATTTTTTAAAAGCTCCCCCAGGTGATGCTAACGGGCAACCATACTTGATAACCACTCCTACAGAGGACAGAGACAAACCTTGAAGTGTTACCTCTCTAACCCTTGCTTCCAAAGGGGAGAGATACAAGGCCTTGAGCTATTTTTAAAAACAAAGTGTTTGGATTCATTCACTAAACTAATTTCTCCATTTCAAACATTCACCAGAGTATAAGCATGGGTCAAATGCTAGTCCTGGGGAATGCAAAATACAAAAGCTAAAATGCTGAACCTGAGAATCTAGCTCAAATACTAAATAATGTGTATATAGCAAGTGTGATGGAAGGAGTAAGCAATAGATATTGTATTAAAACATTGTCTCTACCTCAGAAGGGGATCAGGATAAGTTGAACCCAAACAGAAGATGCCTAGATGTCTGTGAGAATCAGCAGCTACAAACTAGTTAGACTCTGGCATTCCAAGACGTTGGAACAAAATGTGCAAAGGATTGAAGCATATCTTGCCCAAGGCACTTTTGGTTCCAAGTAAAAAAATTGACTCAAAAAAATCTTAAGTGCCTGACCAGGTGGTGGCGCAGTGGATAGAGCGTCGGACTGGGATGCAAAAAGACCCAGGTTCGAGACCCCGAGGTCCCCAGTTTGAGCGCAGGCTCATCTGGTTTGAGCAAAGGCTCACCAGCACGGACCCAAGGTCACTGGCTCGAGCAAGGGGTCATTCAGTCTGCTGAAGGCCCACAGTCAAGACACATATGAGAGTGCAATCAATGAACAACTAAGGTGTCACAACAAAAAACTGATGATTGATGCTTCTCATCTCTCTCTGTTCCTGTGTGTCTGTCTGTCCCTATCTATCCCTCTCTGACTCTCTGTCTCTGTGAAAGAAAATAAATAAATAAATAAATAAAAATAAAAATAAAAATAAATATCTTAAACAAGAAGGAAAACATATTGGGGAAGAGAAATATAGTAATAAATCATGAAACCCAAAGAAAAAAAACTATGAACTTTAATAATCTCATCTCTCTGTCATTTTCTAAATGAGACTATTTTCTCTAATGCTCCCAATGGCTGTATTTGGTTGCCCCAAAATGGTAGCTGGCTCCAGACCTATCATGTTCTCACTTCTAGCAATCAGCACAAACTAAGTTGGTGTCTTGGAAGCTTAAGTCCAAAATCCTAGGTAAGATGACATGATTGGTCCAGCTCAGGTCAGGTGTCAACTCCTAGACCAATCAGCCATAGTTAGGGTCATATAATACTAACATGGCTAGCCCCTGGCCAGTTAGCTCAGTGGTAGAGTGTCAGCCCAGTGTGTGGAAGTCCCGGGTTCGATTCCCAGCCAGGACACACAGGAGAAGCACCCATCTGCTTCTCCACCCCTCCCTCTCTCCTTCTCTATCTCTCTCTTCCCCTCCTGCAGCCAAGGCTCCATGGAGGAAAGTTGGCCTGGGCACTGAAGATGGCTCCATGGCCTCTGCCTCAGGTGATAGAATGGCTCTGGCCGCAATGGAGCAATGCCCCAGATGGGCAGAGCATCGCCCCCTGGTGGGCATGCCGGGTGGATCCCGGTCGGGCACATGCGGGAGTCTGACTGCCTCCCTGCTTCTCACTTCAGAAAAATTAAAAATATTTTAAAAAACTAACAAGGCTGTCAGAGCCTCAACCTCAAGAGAGATAAGGATACAACTCCTAATCAATAAGGGTTTTAGAGAGATAGCAGACATCCCAGACATTGACAGATATGTCAGACAATAAGCCTAGGTTAGGAACCCTAAGCATGGCAGAAAGACCTGAGCACAGATGGCAGAGTGGAGAATGAAAATAAAGAGACACTTACCTCAACAAGATTATGAAATTAAAGCCAAGACTATATAAAAGAATAATACATCATGACCAGGTGGGGTGTATCCTGGGAATGTAAAACTGTTTTTAAATTTTAAAAAGTAAAATAAAGTACATGTAAATTATAATATTATCAGACTAAAAAATCTATGTAATCATTTTAATAGACAAAGATGTTTTGACAGAATTTATTTTGTGATCTAAAATACACTCCTATCCAAATCATACTGAAAGTCTTAGTACAATAAAAGGTAAGAAAAAAGAAGGCATGGAGAAGAGAAAAATGAAATAAAACCATCTCTATAATTAAAATAAAATTATCATATGGAAAAGCACAAGGAGTCTCATAAGAACTTCTAGATTTAAAAGTAAATTTAGCAAAGATGCAGGCTATCAATAAATAAAATTCAATTGTATTTCTATATCTATTGGTAGTAAATAGTTAAAATTGAAATTTAAAAAAGTACCACTTACAAAATTATCAAACAAAATGAATGTTTAGGGATAAATACAACAAAATATAAATAAGGTTTATATTCTGAAAACTTCAAAATATTGATTAAAGAAATCAAAGAAGATCTAAATAAATGAATAGATATACCATGTTCATGGATAAGAATACTTAGTACTATTAATAATGTCAATTTTTTCCAAATTGATCTATACTGTTCAAAGCAATCCCAATAAAAAATTTAGGAAGCATTGTAAAAATTGACAAATTAATTACAAAATTTATATAGAAACAGAATAGCCAATTTTTTAAAAAAGAAGAAACTTGGAAAACATCCACTGTCTAATTTTGAAGACTTATTGAAAACTACCATAATTAAGATGATGTGTTATTAGTGAAAGAATAAATATCTACATGAATGGAACAGAACAGAGTCTAGAAATAGAGTGTGTGTGTGTGTGTGTGTGTGTGTGTGTGTAAGAAGTTCATTTTTGACAAAGGTTCAGTAAACCTAAAACTGTAAATCTTCTAGAAGAAAATAAAAAATATTTGGGTCCTTGGATTAGGCAAAGACTTCCTCGATATAACACCAAAAGCATGATCCATAAAAGAATATTAATAAGTTTAATTTCAAAGCTAAAATTTTCTGCTATTTGAAAGAACTGTTAGGAAATAAAAATTCAACCTACAAAAAAGGTGAAAATATTTGTAAAATATATCTGTTAAAGGACTATATCTATTACACAGAAAAGAACCCTGACAACTCAATAATGTCAAAACATTTTTTTAAAATAAGTGAATGAGGCCCTGGCCGGTTGGCTCAGTGGTAGAGCATCGGCCTGGCGTGTGGGAGTCCTGGGTTCGATTCCTGGCCAGGGCAAACAGGAGAAGCACCCATCTGCTTCTCCACCCCTCTCCCTCTCCTTCCTCTCTGTCTCTCTCTTCCCCTCCCGCAGCCAACGCTCCATTGGAGCAAAGTTTGCCCAGGCGCTGAGGATGGCTCTGCGGCCTCTGCCTCAGGTGCTAGAATGGCTCTGATTGCAGCAGAGCGATGCCCCAGATGGGCAGAGCATCGCCCCCTGGTGGGCATGCCAGGTGGATCCCGGTTGGGCACATGCGGGAGTCTGACTGCCTCCCCATTTCCAACCTCAAAAAAATTTTAAAAAATAAAATAAAAAATAAAATAAGTGAATGATTTGAATAGAAATTTTAAAGAAGAGAACATGGATAGGGAAAATAAGCACATGAAAAAAATGTTCAACATCACTAGTCATTAGAGAAATGCATAGTAAAACCATGAGATAACATTACACACCTATTAAAATAGCTAAAAGGTTTTTTTTGTTGTTGTTTTGTTTTTTGTATTTACAGAGACAGAGAGAAAGTCAGAGAGAGGGACAGACAGACAGAAATGGAGAGAGATGAGAAGCATCAATCATTAGTTTTTTGTTGTGACACCTTAGTTGTTCATTGATTGCTTTCTCATATGTTCCTTGACCATGGGCCTACAGCAGAGCGAGTAACTCCTTGCTTGAGCCAGCGACCTTGGGTCCAAGCTGGTGAGCTCTGCTCAAACCAGATGAGCCCACGCTCAAGCTGGTGACCTCGGGGTCTCGAACCTGGGTCCTCCGCATCCCAGTTCAACACTCTATCCACTGCGCCACCGCCTGGTCAGGCAGCTAAAAGTTTTAATATGAGATAATTCTAACTGCTGACGTGAGTGTGGAGCAACTAAAACCTCCATACGTTGTTGGTAGGGAAGTAATATGGTAAAGCCACTTTGGAAAGAAATTTGGCAGTTACTTAAAAAGTTAAACATAAACTTACCAAATGACTCAGCAATCACATTCTTAGGTGTTTACCCAAGAGAGATAAAATATAAGTCAATATCCATTCTTGTATGTGAATATTTATAGCAGCTATATTTGTAATCACCAAAAACTGGGGAAAAAACAGTTCTCTGTTGCTGTTCAATAAGTATAACAAGTTAACACAAATTTAGTGACTTAAAAGATGCATATTTATTATCTCACACTTTTGATGAGTCAGGTGCCTAGACATGGCTTAGCTGCTTAGGCTCTCATGGGCTGCACTGAAGGTGTTGACTGGGCTGAAATCTCAATCTCACTTGCAAGACAGACTGGGGAAGAATTTGCTTCCGAGATCACCTCTCTTGTTGGCAAAATCAATTTCCTTGCTTCAGCATGACTAACAGCCCTGGCTAGTTGCTGCCTGTTAGCTGGAGGCTGTCTTCAACTCCTAGACACCACCCTTCGCTCTTTATTCTTAGACCTCTCCGATACTACTGTTTACTTTCTCAAGCCAGCAAAGAGTGCCTCAAAATGAGTTGTCTATTAAGAGAATCTTATGTAATTAACAAAATCATGGGAGTGACATCGTATTACCTTTGCCATATTCTATTGGTGAAAAATAAGCCACAGATTGCACCCACACTTAGAGGGAGGAGGTGAAACAAAGGCATAAACACAGAAGGCAAGGATCAGAAGGGCCATCTTGGAGTCTTCACATCATACCATATGTCCATCAACTAGAGAACAGATATGCACACCATAGTATAGACACAGATATACCAATGAGGTGTGGAATGAGCACAGTGCAATACTACCCAGCAATAAAATAGTGAACTGCCCACACCTACACAACATGAATAGTTCTCAAATGCATCACACCAAATAAAAACGGCCAAAGTAAAAAAGATACATACTGAATTGTCCCGTTTATGTGATTCTAAAGAAAAGTAAATACTAGAAGGACAGGCAAAAATATTGATGTTGCCAGGAGGTCAGGGTGTGGTGTGTAGGGTGTTGGGAGGGGACTGACCCCAAAGAAGCATGAGGGAAATTTTCTAGTGATGAAAATATTCTGTATCTTGATTAAGGTGGGTAGTTACACAAATGGATGTAATTTTTTCAAAACCCATGGTCTGCATAGCTAAAGGGTGAATTTCACTGTATGTAAGTTATACCTCAATAAACCTGACTTTACAAAATAAAGGGACACAGTGACACCAAAGTTGGCAGCAGATAGAAATGGTTTCTTTGAACTTGTTCCAAGTGCATGCCCCAGTGGGCAGCCCTGGAGGGACCTCAGTAAGGCCACTATGAATTATATATTACTACTATTCTGAGTAAATTAGCCAATAGGAGAACTGCTTATTTTAGGTGAGTTTTAAATGTTGATAGATTTTTTAAATTTTGGGGTTCAAGAAAACAATGAAGCACTAAAGAAAAAGGAAGACTATATATGGTAAGAAAATGCTGCTTTTATCCAAGTGCAGATGGAAATTACTTCAACGGGGAGAGGGCAGAAGAACACGCCGGTAAGAAGAGAGGACAAAAGACCCTCAGTCAAAGGAGAGTCACAGCACAGGACAGAGGATGGTGTAACAAGGCAGAGCATGCTTGTAAGGAGGCAAAGATAATACTTAAGTCATTAAAACCCGGAAGTAATCTAGACATCTCTATGTCGATTCAAGTTTACTGTTGGTTCTATTTCTCCTTTAATGTGGTGCATGCTTGCAAGCGGGTATACTTTCCAAATTCTAGGGAGGGAAGTATCAGGTTTCTCAGAGTTTCCAGCTGGTCTCAGCACACTGACCTGGAAAGGGACTTGATCAACCATTTAGTTCATCTCTTTGTCTCCTGGAGAAAACAACACTGCCACAAAAGGCACGTACAACTCAAGTCAGTGGTCTGGAGAACTGGCAGCCAAACGTCACCTGGTGGGTGAAGTGCTGATCTGATGGCCTTGAGGATCTGGTGACCCTAGGTAGTCACCAGAAGTCTGCCCCTGACTCAGTGAGCTTGAACAAGCAACTGACCTTCGCTCGCCTTAGACTCCGTAGAGGCTTGGCTAATTTTAATAATTACCAAGAGTCTTTCTGGATCTAAAATGTAATCACTTGAGTTATTTCTTAGTTATCTACCTTCTTTGGGCTTTAATATCTCCATCCTTAAGATGATTGAAACAGAGGAAAACTAAGTGACCCATGCAAATTTTGCAATGAGAACAGCCAACAGAACTTGGCCTTATCAGTGATTTGATTGGGGAAAACTGCTTTTTAGCTAGGCCCACTTTGGGGTGTTCTTGTTAATTATGCATATTATGTTATATCCGCTTACCCATAATGCTGCAGGTACAGGCACTCTGAGTTTCTATTAACTTAAGTATTATGTATAAACAGGTCTCTATGGATTAGAATAAAAGCAATACTAGACCAAACAGAGATACTATGAGAATCCAGAAGGAGAATAGGATTCTGATAAAAGCCTTCAAAAATGAAAAAAAAAAAAAAGATGATTTATCAATAAATATTTATGTGCTATTGCACACATACCTTTGTGGTAGGTATTACAGATTTCAACTTTCTAATTTGTTTGAACCAGAAAGGACATTTTAATATATTTGGACTTTTTCAATTGGACCATTCCTATGCCTATGAATGAAAATTAAATCTTGCTCCATTATCAGGAAGTACCATGAGCAGAAAGTATCCCTTTATATTTAAGTTCCTCTTTACTAATATATTAGACATTTTTATCCAAAATAGTAAGTCCTTGCTTCAAAAGACGCCTTCACTTAAATATATATATATATATATACACACACACACACACACAAAACAAATTTCCCCTTACATACCTTCTCGCTAGCAAACAGTCTGTGTGGCCTCCTGGGCTCAGCCTGACTCCCCGGGCTGTGCTGACACTGCTTTCCACACGTGGGCATGCCTCCCTCACGCACCATCTGGGTTTGCTGCCTCCCATCAAAACCCTGCAGGCGGAGGCCCGGGGAAGTTCCAGCTACAGTTAAGTAACTAGAGGGATGTCCCTTCTGAGGCTGGGGGTGCCACCCCAGGAACAGGCTGCTTAACGGCTGCCTGAACTTTCTATAATGTTTGAAAATTGCTTCTCCTCATGGCCTTGCTGATGACTTCCTTTCACTTCAAAGACAGTGCTTAGAGCTTCGTGGTGACCCTCGTCCCTGGGAGGCTGCCAGCTCACCCCAACCGGACCTAGCCCCACCCCCGTTGGACCCAGCATCAAGGTAAGGCAGCCCAGCCTCCATCAGAACCAGGTGTGCCTCCCTCCCCTGAGAAGGCCCATCAGAACCAGGCTGTGCCTCCCTCCCCCCTGAGAAGGCCCTGTCTTGTTTAGAGAACTATTTGAGTGTAGAGAATCACCCGTTTAACCTTGAACCCTCTCTGACTTGGGTTGAGGAACTTTAGTTAATGTAAAAGCCCTGAGTGAATGTCTCTTGAATGCAAGTGTGAATACAAGAAAGTGTGAGTAGGTGACCTTTGCACAGACAAAAAGGAATGCATGTGAATGGGCTTTAGAAAATTAGCCTAGAGGTTCTAGATTGCCCCTTTCTTTGTGCTTGTTAATTAGGAAAAGAAAAGAATGTTCTGATCAATGTAGCCCTTTCTCCATGTCAGCAAAATGGCCATTAATCATTCTTCCCCTTGTCACCTGATCCCCTCCCCTGTAATCCTGTTACCTTGGTTCTGCTTCAGATCCTAAAAGCTGAGGAAGAAGGAGATTCAGGAGGTCTCTCTTTGCCTCCCTTGGCTGGCCTCCCCCTCTTCCTCTTGACATAAGTTTGTGTCTTGAGTAGGTTTTTTCCACGTGACACCAGTAGTTCCCAGCAGGCTGGAGTAATACATTTGAGGAGTGGGGGGTGGGGATGTCTCTGAAGAACCACACAAAATTTTCAACTGCTCTTTTTGATGTATGAATCCTTGGCACATACCTCCACAAACAGCAGTGCGGCTGCTTTCAAATGAAAAATAAAAGGCCTTTCTTTCCTTCAAAAGGACACTACTCGTTCCCTATGGGACTCCTTGAAACACTCATTAATAAAATCTCGTAGTCTTTAAACTCCTATTTCTTGGCATTTAAATGAGCCCAGGCCTACAACGGACAAAAGCATAAATGCTAAGCCTTTTCTAGAATTAGTTCTAATAAATGATGTTATTGAAGGAGCACGGCACTAGGATTCGAAAGACCCAGATTTCCTTCCCATCCTTACTTCTTGTCAAATGTATATTTTGGGGAGGCTCACTTCATCTCTCTGGGATTTGGTTTACCCAGCTATAAAATGGGGACAGGGCTGTTGTGAAAATTAAATAAGATAATGTCAGAAACATGGTAAAGCTTGATAGACATGTCAAGTCAGAAAACACAGCTTGGGTGCAGGGAGCTGCCTAGCTCTGGTATCACGCCACTCTTTCCTCATTTGGAATACTCACTGGCGCCTCGTTGAATAACACATCGGTTCAGGTGTGTATATTTGTCTTCCTCCACTGCATCAGGTTTATCTTTTTTGTTATTGGTATTTCTCACAGCACCAAGTGCAATCTTTGCACCTAGCAGGCATTCAATAGATACTAATTGGTTGAT
The DNA here is from genome assembly GCF_036850995.1 of Saccopteryx leptura. Lineage (NCBI taxonomy): Eukaryota > Metazoa > Chordata > Mammalia > Chiroptera > Emballonuridae > Saccopteryx > Saccopteryx leptura. The sequence continues at coordinate 18,875,232 of NC_089513.1, forward strand.
TGATTATACTTGAATTTTAACACCATCTCAGCATCTTCCTGAATCAGAGAAACCCTTACGCAAACACTAAAACCATTTAGGCAGCAAACGTAAGTTTTTAGGAGTTCTTTGTTTCTGTAGAAAGAGCACCGACTCTGGAAAGAAAAACAGTTGGGCTCATATTCTGGTTTCGTCACATTCTATGTGACCTTTGGAAAGTTACTCAAATTGAGTCTTGGTTTCCTCTTCCCAAGTGAGGCAAGAACATCTCTTTCACAAATCTCACAAAACTGCTGCAAGAATTAAGTACAGTGAACTACTAGAAGGTGTCTGTCCATCATTGATGTAAAGAATTGTAAGATTCTATGAAAAAAATAACACAAATAAGTAAGATATGTTAATATTAACCTAAGTTGCTTCCAACCTTTCATTGGTAGGACGATTTTAATTAAAGCGACACATTTTATTGATATCCACACATTACACATTTATGCTTCCCCCATGTAAACAAGAGTATGCTATGTAATTTGGCCAGCGCTTTAGAGAGGAAACCTAGAGCTGTGGGATATCCTGAAACTGCTGCTCCCTACAAGCAACAGGTCATCAAAAATGCATCGAGCTCTCAATAAATATTGGATTGAAGACAAGTAGTCATGCTTCATTGGACCAGGAAGATCACATGAGCTGGCAAGAACACTAACTGCCTGTCAACACAAAATTCGTGTTAGAAAGAACCTTAGGAACCTGCATAATAATGCAGGAATCAAGACTCCATGTCTACAAAACAGTCTTTAATACTGAAGAATTCCAAAGAATAGACTATTTGAGTTGGGAAGGAAAGAAAATGGAGCATTCATTGGATACTCGCTCTCTGGAAATCATTTTACTAGAAATATAACACTCTGTTTCCTCAGTTGATTTCCTGTATCACAGGCAGAAGTGGATACTGACAGTCATTAAGATTTGCCTGATCTCACAGAAAGGATTAATATCAGGAGCCTGGCGTGCAGAAGTCCCGGGTTCGATTCCCAGCCAGGGCACACAGGAGAGGAGCCCATCTGCTTCTCCACCCCTCCCCCTCTCCTTCCTCTCTGTCTCTCTCTTCCCCTCCCGCAGCAAGGCTCCATTGGAGCAAAGATGGCCCGGGCGCTGGGGATGGCTCCTTGGCCTCTGCCCCAGGCACTGGAGTGGCTCTGGTCGCAAAAGAGCGATGCCCCGGGGGACAGAGCATCGCCCCCTGGTGGGCAGAGCGTCGCCCCCTGGTGGGCGTGCCGGGTGGATCCTGGTCGAGCGCATGCGGGAGTCTGTCTAACTGTCTCTCCTCGTTTCCAGCTTAGAAAAATACAAAAAAAAAACAAACACAGGGCAATGAAAAAAAACCCATAAGGAACCAAGAGAAGATCTAACCCCTTCCCTTCGTTTTATGCTGGAAGAAACTAAGATCCAAAAAAAAATGAAGTAATTTTGCCCAAAGTCACACAAAAAGAAATATGAGCCCCATTCTGTGAGACCCATATTCCATTGTCTTTGTCAAGAGACAAAGAGCTCTATTTTTTTTCTGTTTCATTTGTGTTCTGAAAACTATAGATCAGTGGTTCTCAAACCTAAGCAAGTATCAGAGCCATCTGGAGGGCTTCTTAGAGGAAAAGAGAATGGGTCCCATCACATAGTGTCTGATTTGAAGACATGGGTTGAAAGCCAATATTCTGTCTTTCTAACAGGTTTCCAGTGTTGCTGGCTCTGCTGGGCCAGAGACCACATTAAGGACCCCTTTCATAGAATAAATGCTGATTTTAATGCTTTAACTCTTTAGTACCAAGTTCCTTTTTCCACTCGATTGGAGAGAGGAGAATAAATTCTGATCAAACTTCCTCGGGATGGAAAATGTGGAAAGAAATATTTTCTGGACAAGTGCAATAACAGCATGAGTTTTGCTGGAGAACTTTTGGGCATGACCTCTGCAAACACAGAAGGACTTTGGAGATGATAAGGTCCTTAATTTTGACCATTCTGTATACTTCTGGAGCTCGTCAACCTTTTCCATGTCAGGACAAACCTGGGAATGAAAGTGTTTGCACAACACTGGAGTAAAAATATAGGCTCTACATGGCCAAAGTAGCCTATCAAGGTGTTCTGGACACCCCAGGCTCTGTGGCTAAAGGGATAAATATTTTCTTCTACCTGAACTAATTCATAGCATGGTTGGGAAGTGCTCTGGTACAAAACCACAGCAAGCAGGGGAGTTGAGGCTTCAGTATTTAGCTTAGACCTGTTAAACACAGAAAGTCCGCCAATATTCCTGGTTCCCTTCTTATTAACGATAGCGATAATATCCCAATTATGAAAAGTAGTAATTATTTTTAAGTGAGTGAGAGGAGGGGATATATAGAGAGACTCCTGCATGTGTTTTGACCAGGATCCATCTGGCAACCCCCGTGTGGGGACAATGCTTGGACCAACAGAGCTATCCTCAGTGCCCAAGGCCAATGCTCAAAATAATCAAGTCACTGGCTGCAACAGGAGATGAGAGAGAGAATGGGGATAGAGAGGGGGAGAGAAGCAGATGGTTGCTTCTCATGTGTGCCCTGACCTGGGATTGAACCTAGCATGTCCACATACCGGGCCAATGCTCTATCCAGTGAGCAAACCAGCCAAGGCCCACAGGTAGTAATTAAAATACAAAGTCTTAAGCAAGGAAAAAGTGAAAGTAAGTGATTCAAAGTGTAAACATCTTTGCTAAATGAGCAGCTAAGCATACTGAAACTCGAATTTCTTCCCAGTTCTGAAATTCTCTGCCCAAATCTTAAGGTACAGTACTGTCTTTTTATTGTATGAGAATGATTTTACTTGACTCATTTTTTTTCATGTCATCAAAACCCCCTGGATGCTGATTTCACTGAATCTAAGAAAGCACTATATGTTAGATGTACCATTACAGGATGTATTAGTAAGAAATAATTCCACCAATAAAATATGGCCCAATGCTTTATTATCCTCTAGAAGCAGAATTTTAAATTTCTCTTTAAACTCACTTAGACTTAGCCAGTTTCCATATATTACTCTGCACATCCATCCAAAGAAAAAATAAACTAATCCAATTACTACTTTATATTCCACATCTGGCACTTATCACTTTGTGACTCCTCCATAATATATGTCCTTTTCTACTCTGTGCCATGCCTTCATTCATCACTAACAATGCAACTTAAAAAAAAATAAAAGAACTGACAAACTATTATCACTAGAATTTTCTTCCAGCCTCCATTCATTCATTCCGTAAGTTCTGGTGCCCAAGCCTCAAAATGACCACTATAGCCCAATACCACTGACCTATTATGATCGCAAGATGTACACTTAAATGTGTCTTAGGATTAACCAAACATGGAAATTGCACTTAATATTGCCAAGAGCTCACAGAGAAGCAATGGCTTTGAGTTATGGAAGGGGACTCCTTTCAATATAACAAGGTTCTCTTATGAGATTTAAAACCCTCTTTTCTTGGATTCTTTTTTTTTTTTTTTTTTTAAGGAAACTCTCCTTTTGAGCTCCTGAGCTGAAGCAGGTTACACCCTGACATTCTGATCTCCTCTTAGCAATTTCCACCTCTGGAAAGTCACCATCACAGGTGACCTTGATCAGCTGCTTTGGAAACACAGAGGGCTCAGAAAAACAGGCCTTTGAAAGGTAGCAGACCCATTTTTTAAATATGCTATATAATATTTGTGTCAAACTTCTTTCCACAGTACAAACAGAGCATGTGCCAGGTTGGTAGAAAACCCCTCCATCCCAGCATGGTTCTACCAGCACTCTGGCTGACAGCCATGCAGGACATCACCCCAGAAGCGGTCTTCTTCAGGTGGAATGAAAACCCAGGCTGCTTCCCCACAAGGCAATCTTTATTGAAATCAGTTCAACAAGTGCCTTGCCCACAGAGCACCTTCCATGTGCCCCACAATCTTTAAATCAGAGTCACTTGGGCGTGAGGGTTACAGATTATTATAGTAAATACAAGGAAAGCTTCCCTCAAGGAGCGGATGTTTTGGCTGATTAAATAAGGCTTGGACCTATGAAATGATTAAAGAAAAAATACAAGGTACAGATCAATCTCAAATCTTTAAGCAAATGTCAAGAAGTAGCACAAATGCCAAGCAATAAATGTGGTGAGTGTAGTATTGACTGGAGTTATCAGGAAACTTTTTGGTGAGTGTGGGCCTAGCCAGCGCCTAAAGGCTGCATGGGATTCAGTTACACGGGACAGTTCAAAGGAAACAGGACCAGTCTGCAGAGATGGGGATATTGGATAGACATGCGCAGACAGAGTTTAGTGGACACATGTGGACAATCAGCTCACACACACTGAGGGGACTGTCAGGGAACTATCCAGGCTCCAGTGGGAGACCCAAAATGGAATCACACATCTCCTTATAAGAGGAAGGCGAAAGAAGATGTTACAGCACACAGAGAGGAGACATGAAAACGGAGCAGAGGAAGGTTTTCAGACGCTGGCCTTGAGACTGGGTCTTTACAGAGGAGCACCAGAGATGACTGCAGCCGCCAGAAACAGGAAGAGGCAAGGATTCTCCCCGGGAAACTCCGGGAGCTCGTTTTCAGTCCAGTGATACTAATCTGGATTCCAGTCCCCAGACGTGGGAGCAAATAAGCCCCCACGTGTGTGTAATTTGTTACAGCAGCTGCAGGTAGCTAACACGGGTCAAAAAGGCTGCCTCCGACCCAGGTATCACCTCCTCATACAACTGATGCAGAATGAAGAAAGATCACCTCTTCTCGTGCCTCAGTAACCCTCTTCCTTAAGTAGAGAAGAAAATCTTTCCCAAATTTCCCCTTAGGTCGCCGTGGCCAGAATTATGTCACATGCCTACAGCTAAGTCAGTCACAAGGACAAGGAAAACAAGATAACCATGATTAGCTTAGATCAATCATGGCACAACCTCTGGAACCCAGAGAGGGCCAGAGTGTTCTGAGTGCATTGTTATCTAGTTTAGAGAAAACTGTGGACAAGGGAGAAGGGTCTGGCAGCTCTGAGGAGCCAGCCAACAGGTGTGTCCCCTCAGTGCTCAGTACCTGTCTTCATGGCCATGTCTACTGTGGCAATGCTGGGACCTTGACCGCTCATGGGAGCCCAGCCCACAGAGGCTCCGCACCGCAGCCCCTTGTGGGGCTCTGCGAGATGTCACTCCTCTGCCCTCAGCACTGTCATCCCCATCACTGGAAATGCCCGTCCCTTTCACACAATGAATACCATAGTGCCAGACTTCATAGTCAAGAAATATGTTGGACGCCCGAAACTCATAATCATATACCTTAACTATATTTTAATTAAAAAAAGAAATAAAGTTCTCCTCATCATGAGGGAGCTGTGATCTGAGATATTGGGCAGATAAAATATATTATGCTCACTTTGTTAAAGATGGTGCTGCCCACATGGAAGCCGTCGCCCAGGTGATATTAATGTGTGTTGGGGGCAGGCTGTGGGCAGGCAGGATCCTTGTAGCCTGGGGCTTGGTTTTAGGACTAAGCCTTTCCCACCCTTTTTGATGTGGGGTGGTGCAGTGCCATCATGCCTCAGATAAGTGACTTTGTATTAAAGGCTTTCCTATTTTGTATAGTGGATTAAAGGTTTTGATTTCTGCACTATGGAGTGGGGCAGACCGGAAGCTTGCTCTCTCGGTTCCTGAGATTAGCATTAGAGAGGAGAGCAGAGAAAGGCCACATGGAGGAGCACAGGAGAAGCAGCCAAGATGGCAGAGTGTTGAAGGAGAAGCCAGTTTGTGCAGAGAGAAGGAGACGGGGAACAGAGATGAATAAGGCTGGTGAGCTAGAAACCTTTGAGTCTAGGAAACTTGGATAAGTCAGTAGCTTCGTGAGCACTGAATGAGTGGGTTTTGGGGCCCAGTGTGTGTTTTTACTTGCCCGCCGGGTGCAAGCTAGGATTAAAGCTAATGGCCCACCAGTTCTTGGCTCCATTGTTTCATTACCATCTGTCTGAATCCAATGCGAACCTGCATGGGCCAGGCGGCTGTGATGCTGGCCGCGGATACTGGCTTTACATGAGATGAGGGTGATTTTTCACCGGAACAGAGGTGAGTAGGAAATAAGATCAATACTATATATTTGAATTCACTTTTGTTAATAGCTCTTTTCTACAGATCTGGATTTTCACTGAAATTATTTTTGCAGCAGCAGCCCAATTTACGCCAGACCAACTTGGACTGCGTCCAGAGTTCTTCATGTCCAGCAGACTTTACACTTGCATCTCTCTCCCCTTTAACCCTCTTCACCATTCTCCTTCAAGTTCACCCACAGCAACAGCACAGCACTAATAAAAAGGCTAATGCAGAGTGTTCCCTCTTCTCAGTTTAGGTCCTCAATGGGGGACAGCCAGGTATAAGCTAGAGTTGGTGCAGTATAACTCTGTGCCCCCATAATGTCTTCTTCTGCGGTGCTGTGAGGGCATTTGGGCCGGAAGGCACTGGCATAAGACAGTCCAAGGTAAGATGCCCATCAAATGGCACACACGCAATGAATAGTTCACAAACAATGGAGATGTATCCTTGAAACCTACGTGTTACTATAGACCAATGTCACCCCATTAAACTTGATTCCTAAATTTAAAAAAAAAATCATAAAAAAAGAACTATAGCTCTAAGGCTACCAAGACTTGGATGGTGTGAAGCCATTAGAGGAGGAAACTTGTTTATAAGGTGATAGATTATAGGCAAGACACTGGGACCCTGTCAACATCTATAGCATCCCCACTTATTAAAGTCCATCATAATAGTTTAGGACCTTGACATGTATTAAAAATAGTCTTGAAAATGGACCTCTGTGCTTAGGACACTCTTTCTAGCACCATGATGATAATTAATGTCTCTGACAGACTTATCATTTGGTCATTCTCTGAAGATATTCTGAGCATCCTCACTGTTCAGGTACTGTGACAGGCACTGCGGTATAGAGAGTCTCAGGCAGGGCCTGTGGAGTGCTCTAGAAGGTCACAACCCACTGTGGTGTTTCCTCAGTTTTTACTTTTAAATTTATGCTCACCACATGCTTTACAATAGACTGCATATCTACAAGAATATTTTGTTGAGATAATTTCAATCATTTGTTTTAGAAAAACAGTAAGAATGCTAAATTTTTTAAATGTTTTTCCAAGCTTCACCCCATCAACCACCAAAGTGATTCTGTAGAACCATCTCTGCATGAGCTGGCAAAGTCCTAGAGCTCCATGATCAGAAGGGCACATCAAAGCCCTGGCTCAGTGAGGCAATTGTCCCCAGGTCTCCACGCTCACTGGTCTCCACAGCACAGAGAACCTAGCAGGGCACCCCCTCCACGAGCACAGAAAGAACACCATGTGCTCCAATAGATCCACCGTGCTTACTCCAAACCCTGGGCTTCCTACTCACTTTGTATGCAGTCAGAGAGGCAGGAAGAGCAAACCCAGGCAGCCAAATGCAGGACAGCTCAGCAGAAGCAGTAGTACCAGGTCCATCAGTACGGTATCAGGGAACCTGCTTCCTCCCATCCTAGCAAGCGTGTGTTACAGCATAAAGAGCACAACCTCTGGCCACAAACTGTCCTGAGATCTATCCTCGTTCCGTCCTTTAACTGACCAGGTTTTCTAAGGTAAGTTTATTTCTGAGCTGCATTCTACTCTCTGATTGCTTCACAAAGTGGTAATTATCAGCATAACCTCTAGTTGAGCCCACTGGTCAATGGCCATTTGCAGTAAAGTAGAAAGCCTGAAAAATCATTAAAGACAATTTATGCACAGAAATCTTGGCTCTAACCACTTCCTCAATGGTTAACTTCACCACCTTTTTTATTCTCTCTCTCTCTCTGTGTCTCTCTTTCTCTCTCAATACAGCCTAGAACCCAGTTCTCTGTGCTTGCAACACCAGCATGTTGAACATCTCTTTATTTGCTTGAATATCAGAAAATAAAAATTCTGTTCCAATAATTTCCTTCTTCCTTCTATATCATCAAGGCTGGTTCAACATGAACAGAATTGCGCCTTTTTATTTGTCTAACTTCTTAAAGTCTACAAAACCCTTTTATATACATCCTTGGTTCTCAAATGTTAGCATTCTTCAGAATCACCTAGAAGACTTGTTAAAACACAGATTTTGGCCTCACCCCCAGAGTTTCTGATTTAGTTGGCCGAGGTGCCGCCTGAGAATTTGCCTTTCTGACAGGATTCCAAGAGATACTGATGGTCTGGAGACCACACTTTCCACACTTGAGAACCCTGACATCTATCATCTCAGGATGATATTAAGAAAGCAGACAGCTGGCCCTGGCCGGTTGGCTCAGCGGTAGAGCGTCGGCCTGGCGTGCGGGGGGACCCGGGTTCTATTCCCGGCCAGGGCACATAGGAGAAGCGCCCATTTGCTTCTCCACCCCCCCCCCTTCCTCTCTGTCTCTCTCTTCCCCTCCCACAGCCAAGGCTCCATTGGAGCAAAGATGGCCTGGGCGCTGGGGATGGCACCTTGGCCTCTGCCCCAGGCGCTAGAGTGGCTCTGGTCGCAGCAGAGCGACGCCCCCTGGTGGGCAGAGCGTCGTCCCTGGTGGGCGTGCCGGGTGGATCCCGGTCGGGCGCATGCGGGAGTCTGTCTGACTGTCTCTCCCCGTTTCCAGCTTCAGAAAAATACAAAAAAAAATAAAAGCAAAAAAAAAGAAAGCAGACAGCTACCTACCAGCAAGTGCAAGACGCCATGAACAGCACAACTGCTCGCCATGCGTGGTTTGTGTTCTGTGGCTGAAGTCACTCACTCCTTTGGGTTTAACAGCAAGAATCCTCCTACTAAAGGGAAAATGGGTTCTCTGCATTAACGTTACAGTAACTATAATTCACTATTATTATTATTTTCCTCAGGTATTTTCCTTTAGATTAGTTCAGGGATCAGCAAACTTCTTCCTAAAGATCCAGATAGTATTTTGTGCTCTGTGGGACACAGAGTCTCTGTTGCAGCACTCCACTCGGCCTTTGCAGAACAAAAACAGCCATAAAAGCATTGGGCAAAGAAATGGATTCTACTGTGTTCCAATAAAACTGTAGTTTGCCAACCCCTGGATAAAATCTATCACACTCGGGGGCCTTAAGAAAGACACAGAGAGGAAGACGTGAATCCTTTTGTATTTAAAAAACAAATTTTTTATTTATTGATTTTAGAGAGAGAGAAGAAAAGAGAGAGGGAGTCATGGAGAACCATCAGTTTGTTGCTCCACTTATTTATGCATTATTGGTTGATTCCTGTACGTGCCCTGAGCAGGGATCAAACCTACAACTTTGGTGTATCCAGATGATACTCTAACCCAGGGGTCCCCAAACTAAGGCCCGCAGGCCACATGCGGCCCCCTGAGGCCATTTATCCAGCCCCCACTGCACTTCCAGAAGGGGCACCTCTTTCATTGGTGGTCAATGAAAGGAGCACATTGACCATCTCATTAGCCAAAAGCAGGCCCATATTTCCCATTGAAATACTGGTCAGTTTCTTGATTTAAATTTACTTGTTTTTTATTTTAAATATTGTATTTGTTCCCGTTTTGTTTTTTTTACTTTAAAATAAGATATGTGCAGTGTGCATAGGGATTTGTTCATAGTTTTTTTTATAGTCCGGCCCTCTAACCGTCTGAGGGACAGTGAACTGGCCCCCTGTGTAAAAAGTTTGGGGACCCCTGCTCTAACAAATTGAGCTGAATCTTTTTTTTAGATAGGAGGGGCTTAAAAGTGACCCTAAAAAGGGAGGTGGTCCCTGGACCACCAATAAACTTTAAAGGATGAGAACCGAGTCCCTGAGGGAGGGGGTTTGTGGTGGAGGGTGAGTGCGTCTGACGCATCCTTCTCTGACTGACTTTAATTCCAATGACTCTCAAGCTCACATCTTCGATAGGAAGCTGTGTGGTTCTGTCTCAGGTCTGCTCAGATACAAGTCAAAAGGGAAAAGAAGCCATAAGCCCAAGTATAGTATGTGGCTCCAGATGATAGAAAGGAGAGGTCCCTGTCGATAAGAGAACTCAATCACTCAGTCCTGGCCTGCTGGCCACCAGGACAGCAGAAGAAAGATTAGCCTGAAACAAAATGAGCCTCAGTACTCTGATATCACTCCACTGTGACACTGACATTTACAAGGAAACCACAAATAAGAAAATAAGCAGAACAAATGCCTCTTTGAAATACTAAAGAGCCCTCAAGATGTATTACTTCAATAGATAATGAAATGAACAAAAGGAAGGAACTGAGAATAGAACGCTTCTCAGAGAATCACCTTAAGTTTTTTGGAGAAAGTATTCCAGCTCCCACAAGGGTACATAGTGTCAGAATCCATGGACCACTGAGGGGCGGAGCCTCTAGCACCAGAAGTGAGCATCCTGCCCATGGCTTCCCCATCAGTGACGGAATCTACTGCCCCCCAAAATACCATCCTGGTCCTGAGCCCATTAGATTGCAATCTGGACTTGTAAACTTCTCCTCAAAACTTTCACTTGGGTGAAGGTCCAGAGACCTGATAGATTTCAGTGAAAAAATAAAATAAATAAGCCAATTCACCAAAAATGTCATCAAAAAGAGCCACTCAGGTAGGTCTGTCAGAGGCCAGATTCTCAGTGGAATCTGTCCTGCTCCCAAAGCCTTCAGCCCGCCCACCAGCCCACGCTGTGTAGGGGTGGAGGCACACACGCAACGCGTAAGCTCTATTTTATTTATTTTTCATGTGCTGATAAAAAAGAAAAACACATTTATTTTAGAAGGTAGTTATTCTGCCACAGTAGTATACATAAGGGAAAGTTGAGCTGTCTGTAGGAAAACAATATAATTTTAGGAAATTATAGAATGGTCGATATTATGCTGAAGACTTTAAAAAGACAAAAAAAAATTTTAAGCACAGTAAATGAATATTGTAAAGTATGAAGAGCCTAAAAAAGTGGGTATGAAAACAATGATATGAAAGCTCAGTATTAAACCTCTAATGACAATTTGCTTTCAGACTTGTTTGGAATATTAAGATGAGCACCGTCTCCATCTGAACAGAGAAAGAAACTCAAAGCACTAATAGGGACATGGCCTTTTTCTAATATAGTCGAGTCTCAATTATCCATAATAATAAAAAGGAGCCATGACATATGAACTTTTTAAAAGGTAAATAATTCCAAAATTAATTTTGAGAAGTGTGCTTGTACTTACATTTGGATATAAGATATACTGACACCCCTGGAATCATGGCATAGTCAGGTTTTTTTTTAAGCAGTTAACTGACTCAAAAGAATTATAATATTTCTAATATAATCTAAAGTATCATTTATTGAGTATGCCAGCAAGAGAACTTCAATTTTCTTTCAGATTGGTATTTGCCCCCTGAATATTTAATAAAAAAGAGAAATTATTTTCTCTTGTCTTGATTACAAAATGTTCAGAATGGTGCTGTGAGAAATTCAAAAGGCATTGTCAAAACGCCCTTTTCCTGCCAAAATACTTAGCTAAATATTAACACAAAACCAAATATGAATTCTTGACGCCCTAATGTTTGCATTCTTAGAATGGAAAAGTATGTATCTGAGGTATGGCCTTCTAGATAGGGGTTTTTGGGGTGAGTCTCTTAGGCAGAGAATTTCAGAGACCTGGATAGTGAGTTTGAGGAAAAGACACGTGGTCACTCCTACTTTCTCAAAGGGGCCCTCACCTTAGAGGAGCTTAAATATGGTATGCAATTTTAGATGTTTAATTGAGAATAAATTATCTCATTCTAAGCACAGCTGAAATTAGTTGAGGTCATTGGTATCCTGATTAAACTAAAGCCATTTTAATTTACATAAATCAAAATTATATGCAGACATACCTGTACATTATATATAGATATAGAAAAAGAAAGAATGAGATGAGATAGAAATATAAAGACAGATAGATACATGTATGCTCTATGTTACATATATAAGCTACATATATTATATACAATTTATATATATATAGATACAGAGAAAGGAATATATTGGTATAACCTCCAAATCTGTTACATAGACCTACTAATTTAAAGAGACAAATAATAAGTGTTGGAGAGGTGGATAAAAAGGAGCCATAATACATCATAGCACTGTTTAAAAAGAAGAAATGCACCCCATGTTTATGGCAGCATTGTTCACAATAGCAAAGATCTGGAAACAGCCCAAGTGTCCGTCAGTGGACGAGTGGATTAAAAAGCTTTGGTACATATATATTATGGACTACTACTCAGCCATAAGAAATGATGACATTGGATCATTTATGGATGGACCTTGATGACATTATACTGAGCGAAATAAGTAAATCAGAAAAAACTAAGAACTATATAATTCCATACACAGGTGGGACATAAAAATGAGACTCAGAGACATGGATAAGAGTGTAGGGGTTATGGTGTGGGGGAGGAGGAGAGGGAGGGGGTTGGGGGAGGGGAAGGGCACAAAGAAAATGAGTTAGAAGGTGATGGAAGACAACTGGACTTTGGGTGATGGGAATGCAGCATAATCAAATGTCAAAATAACCTAGAGATGTTTTCTCTGAACATATGTACCCTGATTTATCAATGTCACCCCATTAAAATTAATTTAAAAAGCTGAAAAAAAAGAGCCATAATAACCATCAATCCCTCTTCTGGGTATCTATTTGAAAAAAATTTCAAAGCATTTATTCACAAAGGTGTATGCACCCTGTGTTCCCTGTGACATTAGTCAGAGTGGCTGAGACATGGATATAAGTGAAGTGTCCTTTGATAGAGGATTGGATAAAGAAGATGTGGTACATATATACAATGGAATACTACTCAGCCATAAGAAAAGATGAAATACTGCCATTTGTGACAACATGGATGGATCTTGAGACTATGCTAAGCGAAATAAGCCAGACAGAAAAAGTTAAGAGCTATATAATTTGACTCATGTTATTGCAGGAACAAAGGAAGTGACTCTGGAGGACAAAGACGCTCAGATAACATGCTAGAGGAAGAGAATTTATTAGCCAGTGGAGCAGCATTGCCTAATAGACACCAAGAAACAAGCTCCCCAAAGTCGGCTTTCTTGAGTCTTATATACCTTTTACAGTTTTCACATGAAAGATGCCTGATCCCTTTGTCTTCAGACCTATGTGTACTTCCTGTCTCCGGGAGGAGAGGGGGCATGAGGGGAGGTTCAGACTGTTTGTCCTTGACAATTCACATATCCTGTTTTCCTTGCTTGTGTTGCAAGTTGCTTCAGAGAGCTGATAAAAGAGCTGCATGGCTGTGGTTTGTTACTTTTTAACCTGACTCAGTCCTTAGGCCTTTCCTCCCTCAATATGGGATATAAAACTGAAAGTAACAAATGAACAATACAGGACAAACGAACAAAAACTCACAGATACAGACAATAGGCTGGTGGTTACCAGAGGAAAACAGTGTTCAAGGAGAAGGTGTTAAAGAATAAAGGAGGGCCCTGGCCGGTTGGCTCAGTGGTAGAGCGTCAGCCTGGCATGCGGAAGTCCCGGGTTCAATTCCCGGCTAAGGCACACAGGAGAAGCACCCATCTGCTTCTCCACCCCTCCCCCTCTCCTTCCTCTCTGTCTCTCTCTTCCCCTCCCGCAGCCAAGGCTCCATTGGAGCAAAGATGGCCCGGGCACTGGGGATGGCTTCATGGCCTCTGCCTCAGGTGCTAGAATGGCTCTGGTCGCAACAGAGCAACGCCCCAGATGGGCAGAGCATCACCCCCTGGTGGGCATGCCGGGTGGATCCTTGTCGGGCGCATGCAGGAGTCTGTCTGACTGCCTCCCCGTTTCCAGCTTCAGAAAAATACAAAAAAAAAAAAGAAAAAAAAAAGAAAAAAGGGGGTCAAATATACAGTGACTTTAGGTGGGGGTACACAATGCAATCAACATACAGATGATGTATCACAGAAATGTACACTTGAAACCTAGATAGTCTTACTAACTAATGTCACCTCAATAAATTTAATAAATAAGTAAAATAACAATTTGCAGCAAGCATATTAAGTAAGGTAGATAAAAAGTACATAACAAAATTTTTATATTAACTGTATTCTCATCTTTCCCTAAATGATTATTTAACTGTAAGTCATCTTCTACTCTTTGAAATAATGACATTAGTGAAATTGCATCTGCACCCCACACTGTACACATAGCAAGGCTCTTGAGACATAGTGATGAGGAAGTAAACACACATTTTGTTTAAGCTACCATAAAATAAAAATAGAAAAAGCCCTGCCTGAGTCTGACATGGGAAAGGTGGGAACTGGAGGAAGACTGGCCTAAATGTTCTAGTTTGTCAGAGTTCAAGAAATTTATTGAATTAAGAAAAAGAATTTCTGTATACCAAAAGATCAATTTTATTTTATCTCTTTGAAAGCAAAAATGATGCATTTTTTTTTTTAGATGAGGTACCTAGGGGATGTGTTACACCTTAGCAGTCAAAAGGCTGGGGCCTCTGCGTGCTGGTGTGGATTTAACTGCCTCATCTGATGTATGTTTTCAGAGTGACAGGTACTCCTTGTACACTTCTAAACAGCTTTATTCTGATCGGAATGGGGAGAAAGACCTCCCTGCCAGCAGGACTCAGCTAGTCTGTGGGGCTGCTTGTCCATAACATGTTCATAAACAAGGGAGCTCTCAGAATTTTGGATCTTTTTCACCAGATTTACTGAGATATGATTGACAAAAAGAATTGTATCCATGTAAGGTATACAATATGATGTGATCTCCGTATATGTTATGAAATAATTACCACAATCAAGTTAATACTCATCATCTCACAGTCATCATTTCGTAGATGTGTGTGCCACAATACCAGTTTTAAAGGAGCCCTATGTCACATGTTAGCAAATTTCAAAGTCATATAAGGACTAACAGTTGTTCTGACTAGGTCACATCAAGAAATGTGTTGTGGGGAAGGAATGAGTGGTCTAAAGGATACCTTAGTGGCCAAAATAAATCTATTCTTTCATTTACATGGCTTCATGTAGGTTTAAAAAAACAAATACCCAAGTCATATGGAGAATTGGCTTCATAGATGTTCATAGAAAAACAAAAACAAAAACACAGTCTGTGAGTTTTTGTTAACCATTGACTTGATAGGAGACAAAAAGAAAATAGTTTATTTTAGGGCAAATGACATTTTATACAGTCAATAAAAATATGATCTCTAGTTTGTGGGGGCCAATGGCTATAACCTGTCCCCATTTTCCACCTCCACACTTATACCATCCATCCCTAAAAACCCAGCCCCTGGTAGTCAGTTTTCCCTAGCGGTCAGACATATCTAGATTATCATGTTGAGTTAAATGCTTGGTTGAATAATTAAAACAAGTCCAGAAGATGAACCTGAGGGTCAAAACCTGGAAACCACTTTGCAGACTGACTAAAGCAATTAGCAAAGTTCATCTTGGAAAAGAAAACCCTTAGTGGGATGTGATGGATGTCTTTACACATCTGAAAGGTCACATTGCAGACAAAGCAGATTTGCTCTGCTAATGCTGAGAGTTGACTGGGGATCAGCATGGAGAAAAGTTTAGTTTGATAAATAATGAATAATTAGAGTTATCTCATAATAAAAGAAGACAATTTTATAATGTAGTGGGCATCATTTCAATGGAGCTATTCCAAGAGCTGGGATAACCATCAATTATTGATGTTATAGAAAAAAATCAAAACGTAGATTTTAGGATGCAAAGTTTATTGTAGTTCAATTTTACTTCTTATCCTTGAATCCTCTCCATAAACCCTTGCCAGGTGGTCACTAGGCTGGTGAGGGTCCATGTCCACTGACAGAAAAGCTAACCTTTGGTAGGTAAATGAAAACAGACTTGTATTCCTCCCGATGTGGTTGCAGGACATCTGTCTCAGAATATGTGACTTGATTGTCAGAAAGAAATTCAGATTCCTTACTGCCCTCCATCCCCAACCTTCTGCACCAGAATTTCTGGGATGGCCCTAGGAATCTACATTTTCTTTGAACTCCTTAGATTATTTTATGCACATTAAAGTTTGAGAAACATTGAACTAAATAAACATAAAGGTCTTTCTGATGTCAAGAGGCTGTGAGAAAAAAAACCAGTTGAATATATTCTCAATCACCCCACAAGAATTAATTCAACTCAGCGCTATAAAAATATTTTAAGTGAATGGACATCTGTAAGCTGTAGGAAGATAATAACCTCAAATATATTTTAGTATTTAACAAAGGGATTTGCTTCTTTATACAGAACAGTTGACTTTCTTGAATGCCCATTCCCTTGACAGCATTTCAAGGGGTTGTGACAAGCTAGGACACTCTCACTTTACATGGACACATTCTCTTCCCCATTTCAAACAAAAATCACCAAGTATCACCATTATTGGAAGGTTCTGATTTTACTTTCTTGGACCTTGACACAGAAATTTAAAACAGGGAAATATCAAATTTGACTATTTTATCTACCCATGGAGAAGCACCTGGTTCAGTACACTGAGAGGATCAGACCCATCCTGACCAAGTCATTGGGCACTTCCAGTCAGGACATTTAACTAAGTTCCTGCAAAATCTGGGCCTGACATGCCTTTCATTCTTAGCTCCCATTTTCTCCTGTCATAAATCTTATACATAGAATGACGTGACAAACAGGAGAAACCATAAGTCATACTCTGGGAACGTTGAAGCCCTCTGCATAACGATGTGTGGGACTAGGGAGCTCAAATGCTAAGGGCTGGAAGTCAAGTTCATAAGGGTTTACTGATTACACACTTTACACCCAGTGTTACAATTTTAGAATTCAAAGGAAGAAAGATAGTTGAATCAACTCTCGGGGGGGGGAAAAATGAAGTTACTTGATACTCATCCTTACAATTCTTACTCTCAGGAGAATCCTTCACCAAGCAACAAGAAGCAATTTTCATGCCTTAAATATTCTTCCTAAAAGTTTTTCTGTCAAGTCCGCCCCTATCCTTTACAGGAAAAATAAACACTTAATACTCTGCCCTGAGCAGCAGCACTAATCTGCTGGAAATGTCCCTCTCCTATCTTAAACACGTGGTTTGAATATTTGGTATCACCAACATTTACTGACAGTGCCCTGCAGTGACGACTGATGGATCCAGGCCTTGCTCCTCATCCAAGATGAGCCGATTTAAGGTATTGCTCAGTGGTTTTTTACATTTGCATCAAGGCACTGACTTTCAGTCTCTCTGTGGACGCACAGGTGAGAATGATAGGCTGCTGGTGGTCTTGCTTACAGCCCTGTGAAAGAAGGAAGTTTGCACTCATGAAGCCAACATGGAGAAAGAAGCAGAGAAGAAAGAAGAGTTGGTAGCACCTGGATCCCATATGCAGTATGGGACATGACTATGCATTTGTCCTTCTAATACAAGGTTAGGGATAGAAAATTCAGGAGGTTCCTTTCTGCGTCCTAGTTTAACCTGATATTTCTTTCTTTTACCAAAGAGCTACTAATCAATAGCAAATATAAAATATTTAGTAACTGAAGTCCTGTTATACACAAACTCATAAGTCCCCCAACTCCCCATGCATTTGGTCATCCTTATTTGAAGGTCGGTGATGAGAACACTGTCAATATGTGCATCCAAACATAATGTAAGCTCAGAAACTAAGTCCTGTAGATAGGGAATATTCTTGGTAGAAATCATTAGAACTTGAAAAACACATTATATTTGTTTTTAAATATAGATATGAATAAAGCATTTTAAAAACTCTTTGAAAATATGAAGGGAATAAGAAGGGGTTAAAGACTAATACTCCAGTCAGTGGTTTCTGTTGTAATTCAGATGTATATTCAAAGCCCCGTGAAATCTTATAAAATCCCAATTCTCTCCTAGTCTCTAGCCCACATTAAAATCTATATCCTATTAAGATGTTTTTCTTACTAGGGGAACAGTATCTTTAATCTTAACAGAAAAACAAAACCTAAGGAAATTCACAACAGAAACAGAACACAGGATCAGTATTTGTCCATAAATAAAATAACAAAGTATCTGTTTGTATATAAGGTCAGGCAAGAAGGGATGGCCAAGGGGGGGTGAAGAAGATACAAGGATAGAAAGGATAAAAAAAAGGAGGGGGAAAAGGGAAAAGAGAAACTGGAAACTTTGGGAGTGCAATTTAATGGTTATAGATACTTTATAGCTACCTGTTTATTGACACCCTGGAGGCTTATTTAATGCAAGATCTTTTAGATCTGGATTTAGATAAGCACCAAACTAAATTAGCAAAAGTAAAAGTATGAATAGCTTGAAGGCATGTAGCAATGGAATAGAATAGACTAAAAAACAAACATTAACCAAATAGCTGAAGGAAGTTGATCTCAAAAAGGAAAAATATAGAATTTAAATTTCTTTCTTTGAGTCGTCCATCCTTTCATATCTCTATCAGTATTGTGCTTCAGACACTGGACTGAAGGCCAAGGAGAATCAGCCATAGATCAAACAGCTCCCTGCTATTACAACTATCCCCTAGAACAAAAAATACATGAACAAAAATAACTCAAGACCCAAGACTGTGTGCATGTCATGAGTGACCTAAAGTGTTCTTAGGAGCAAAGGGAACCCATTTACTGCTAAGAACTTCATGGTAAATGTAGCACAGAAATGGTACCATAAGGGATGAGTTTATTTCAAAGCCACTCATCCAAAAACAGGGGCACTCAGAGCATGAAATAAAAGCCCTCTGTGTATTCTTGATGGCTCCCAACACTCTTAAAGGGTCGTAACTGACTTGTGTCTCTTCTATGTCCAGCTGTAAGGTCACATAGGCTTCAGAGGGCTTTTTATCTGGTTTCTTTCTCACACTCTCTAGTTTCTTTAGAAAACAGAATTATTATAAAATGTGCTTTTAAACAGTGCTGAAAGAAAGGAAGAAAGAAAGAAAGAAAGAAAGAAAGGAAGGAAGGAAGGAAGGAAGGAAGGAAGGAAGGAAGGAAGGAAGGAAGGAAGGAAGAAAGAAAGAAAGAAAGAAAGAAAGAAAGAAAGAAAGAAAGAAAGAAAGAAAGAAAGAAAGAAAGAAAGAAAGAAAGAAAGAAAGAAAGAAAAGAGAAGAAAAGAAACAAAGAAAGATCTTACTTCTGAGAGAGAAGGGATCTCTTCTGTGTATTTAGTACATGTACACCAATGCATCTCAGACACTAGACCCAGAATCTGAAATTTTCCAATAATTCCTCCAGGTGTCACCTTCTCATGGAAACACAATCTAGATGGCAGTCTGACCCAGAAGAGACTGAGATCACAAGCAGAACTCCTCACACTTCTCAGAACTGTTAGAAGATGGGCAACAAGAAGACTTGCTTCTCACACCCATTTCCTTTGGGAAAGGACGGCAGACAGTGAAAATGCAAAGGGGAAGCTGAAAGCTCTCAGAAAAAGAAATGTTAAATGGATTTTCACAAATGACCAAATAGAGAATTCCTCACAGCCAGATAAAATATTTGTTTAATAAATGTATACTTGTACTTAGGCTAAAGAAGGTGGGAGTCAGTTCTTTCCTTCCCCTAATTCTGTCTCTCCACCATCACAAGATTAAGTCTTTGGCATCAGCAGTAAAGAGATAATAGATATAGAAGAGTAATATGTTTTGGCTGTTTTTTTGTTTTGTTTTGTTTTTAGTGAGAGAGACAGAGACAACAAGATGGAGACAGAAAGAGGGACAGATAGGAAGGAAGAGAGGTGAGAAGCATCAATTCTTCATCGCATTAGTTGTTCATTGATTGCTTTCTCATATGTGCCTTAACTGGGGGGCTACAGCCAAGCCAGTGACCCCTTGCTCAAGCCAGTGACTTTGGGCTCAAGCCAGCAACCATGAGGTCATGTCTATGATCCCATGCTCAAGCCAGAGACCCCACGCTCAAGCTGGTGAGCCTGCACACAAGCCAGCAACCTCAGGGTTTCAAACCTGGGTTCTCTACATCCCAGGCCAAAACTCTATCTACTGCACCACTGCCTGATCAAGCTGTTACGGTTGTTTAAAAAAATAAAATCAGGACAAGAGAAAAATTATATAAACACAAACCTAGAGGAATCAAACTGACATCATTCTGCTTTATCCAATCCTAGTCACTTGAACACCATGTGAGAAAAAAAAAAAAACTTATGAGAAAAAAGAACCAAAACTCAAGAATTTTACCTAATGAAGATACCATTCACCTATGAGGGTCAAATGAAGTTATTCCAGGATAAGCAGAGACTTAAGAAGTATTTTATCCAAGTGCCCTACCTGAGGATAGTACCTGGGTGGTGAGGTCGGGGGAGGCTAATGAAACAACAAATGATCCAGGAGGAATTTCAAGACAGGGAAAATTAAGAGTAGAAGGAATCTACCCATAAATCTCTGACTAAAATTAAAATGGTAATTTTAATTTATCTACAAAGCAATGATGAATTTAAAAGAAAATATACCATAGCAAAACTTACAGAATATAGAAAAACAGTATTTAGGGAAAAATGTATAGCCTTAAAAATCTTTATAATTAAAGGAGAAAAACACAACTAGAACTAAAAACATCTAAAAATTTCGGTGAGCTAGGGAGAGGTTGACTCCAAAAAGAGAGAAATAAAGAAGTAAAAGCTGAAATTTCTGAACTATGAAACAAAAAAAATTAGAAAAAAATGAATAGATCTAAGCCTAGATCTTTAAAGATCTTAGACATTACTAAAAGCATCTGATCATGAATAAATAAGTCTAGACATGAGGCTGAGGTTACAAAGCAGAGACACAAAAGAAAGGAATTCTATTTGCCACTCTGGGGCAGTAAGTTTTGGGGTCCTCGAGAAAACTAATTATTTCTTGGTCAAATACAAACTGCTAAAACTTATTCAAAATAATAAAAAGTGAATATATCAACAATCAGAGAAAGCATTAAAAGTTATTAGATAGCTGTCAATTTTAGAAAGTAGACACAAACTATTCTAAGCAATAGAAAAAACAATGGCTCTCTAATTCACTTTTGAAATAAGCATAACTTTATCATCAAAAGTTGAAAAGATAATATAAAAAGAAAAACTCTGGACCAATTTCACTTATGAATAATAAATATTCTAAATACAACTTCATAAAACAGAGCCTGACAATACATGAAACACGGTACAATATGAAGAAGCTGCCTTTATTCCAGGCATGCAATAGTGTTTCAATACAAGGAGATTTATTAACATAACCCACCACATCAAAAGATAAAAGTAGAAAAAATAAATGATTATTTCTATAGGTTCTAGAAAAACATAGCATAAAATTTAGAATAATATTATTATAAATAACATTTAAATTAAGTTTATTTATAAAAAATCAACCACAATATCATATGCAACAAAAACAAAAACTGGCCCTGGCTGGTTGGCTCAGTGGTAGAGCGTCAGCCTGGCGTGCAGGAGTTCCAGGTTCGATTCCCGGCCAGGGCACACAGGAGAGGCACCCATATGCTTCTCCACCCCTCGCCCTCTCCTTCCTCTCTGTCTCTCTCTTCCCCTCCCACAGCCAAGGCTCCATTGGAGCAAAGATGGCCTGGGCACTGAGGATGGCTCCATGGACTCTGCCTCAGGCGCTAGAATGGCTCTGGTCACAACAGAGCAACACCCCAGATGGGCAGAGCATTGCCCCCTGGTGGGCATGCCGGGTGGATCCTGGTCGGGTGCATGTGGGAGTCTGACTGTCTCTCCGTTTCCAACTTCAGAAAAAAAAATAATAATAATAATAAAAATAAATAAAAATAAAAAAACAAAAATTATTTCAAGTAAAATTAAAAATTAGAAAAAGAAATCCACTAGTACTATTAACTTGGCAGTTTCAGTAAATGTAATAAAAAGGAAAAAATTAAGTTGCATAACATTAAAAGACAAAATTTTATAATTTTATGGCTAGAAAACTCTTTAGATGCTAGTAAAAAAAGTTTTAAACCTCATCATACTAAGAGAAGAGTTTGGTAGAATGAATGAAAGCAGGACAAATATATAAAAATCAATAGCTTTTCTCTGTTCTCACAATAAAAAACCACAAATGGAAAAATATTTATAATCTAAGCAAAATAAATGAATACTTAGGAATACCTTTTAAGTACAAGGTATAAGACATATGAATAAAACAAAGCAATATTAAAATTAAAATATTATTAAAATAAGGTATGGCAAAACATGTTTATATATGGAAGATTCAATATAATGGGAATGTAATTTCTCCCAAAATTAAATGGCAGTTAATTCAATTCTAATTAAGAAAAAAGTTAATATGAAAAAACAAGAGCCTGTGAGTCGACGAGTCAGCTATGAAAAATTAGCAAAGAAACATGAAGAGTCACAACCTTTCAGATTGAATATCTAATTGTTCAATTTTTCTAAGAGAACAGGGAATCCAGAATCAGGGCCCAGTATGTTAATCCTGTGACAAAATTAGAAGTTCTACATTAGTGAAAAATGGATCAACCATTTTAATTTATTTATTGATTTTGAGAGAGAAAGAAAGATAAATTTGTTGATCCACTTATTTATGCATCCATTGGTTGACTCTTGCAAGTGGCCTAACCAGTAATCGAACCTACAGCCTTGTCGTATAAGGACGATGTTCTTTTTTTTTTTTCTTTCTTTCTTTTTTTTCTGAAGCTGGAAACGGGGAGGCAGTCAGACAGACTCCCACATGCGCCCGACCGGGATCCACCCAGCATGCCCACCAGGGGGCGATGCTCTGCCCATCCAGGGCATCGCTCTGTTGCGACCAGAGCCACTCTAGCACCTGGGACAGAGGCCATGGAGCCATCCCCAGCACCTGGGCCATCTTTACTCCAATGGAGCCTCAGCTGTGGGAGGGGAAGAGAGAGACAGAGAGGAAGGAGAGGGGGAGGGGTGGAGAAGCAGATGGGCACCTCTCCTGTGTGCCCTGGCCGGGAATCAAACCCGGGACTTCTGCACAACAGGCCGACGCTCTACCACTGAGCCAACCGGCCAGGGCCAGGACGATGTTCTAACCAACTAAGCTACTTAGCCAGGGCCCAGGGTCAACATTCTACAAGTGATGATGGTACATTTGTCACTCATTCAAAAGAAAACAAAAAAAAGTCTCCATCTTAAATTAACATTTTTATGTAGATTAAATTTAAAAACTAAAGTTATAATAAATTGTGAAAGAAAATCAAGACTGTATTGCATAATGTAGGGGTGAGGGAAACTTAAGACTAAAAACTCAAATACTGAAAATTTTAAATACTGGAGAATTTTAGAGAAATTACAAATATAAAAAGTGTGTATATAAAAGATACCATAAATAAAGTCAGTATCATATACGGGGAGGATAACAGATGTAAAACAGATGGACAGTTCTCTTAACATACCCATAATTCTTACAAATTTCCAAGGGAAAAATATGTATATAATTCAGGAGGAAAAGCTCTGTGTCATAAATGGACAATTTATGAACAAAATTTAAAATGGCCAACAATGTGAGAATAGTCTCATATTTGCTGAAACTTTCTTTTGCATTTAACTGAATTAATAAGGAATTAGCATTTTATATCAGGTTGATACATGATTAAAAGTAAAAGGTGCCATAGTACCTACTCTTTATAGGAATAAGGGGAAAAGGAACTCATAAAATGTTGGTAGAACTTAAAGTGCTATAGCCCTTTGGGCAAGCGATCTAATACCAGCTGTTAAAATGTAATAAAGTCTTTAACCCAGCACTTCCAAATTCTTCCTGGAAACCTCCTGCAAAATTGTTAGGAATGGACAGAAACTGGAAATAAATTGCCTGTTAGTAGAAAAATGGCTGAATAATGTATGATACATCATACCAAAGGATATTATGTAGTCATGTAAAAAAATGAATTAAAGCCACCAAATGAGAGAGCTTGTGAAATATTGAATAAGATATAAAAATTTCTTTATATTGTTTAATTCCAAACAAAGAATCAAAAAAGAAAGAAAACTGTTATGTATGTGTATGTGTACAGGATCTTCAAAGAAGTAAAAGGAAAATTTGAGAGGACATACATCAGATTGTTTTGGAGGTTACTGAAAAATGAAAGGGACTTTGATATTAGTGGATTAGAGAAAGGAACAAAATTTAAAAATAAAGGTAAAAATAGAAAAATAAATATGATTACTTTTACAAATTAATTACATTTACAAATTTATATGTGCAAATAAAATTAAATTGAAAACTAAATTTAAACAACTGAATATAAAAAATAAAGAACTCTTGTTATCTTTCCCCAGTAAGGCAACATTGTTGTCACAGAAATATAGAGAGAATGGCTCTACTTAATAAATAATGAACAGACAAAAATCTATTTCATCATGATGAATCTTGATAGTGACATCAAAATCTTTGATGGACTTTTTCTAATGTCAATCTGAAGAATTGGATCTATTTCTCATAACAGATCATCTAGTCCTAGACAATATGTGGTCCAGTATTCTCATTTGTTAAATGAGGAAATTAAGGTCCAGTGAGGTTTTGAGTAATATTCCCTAGTTACAGAACTCAACAGCACAGAAGCAGACATAGAAGCTACTCCGTTCTGCTCGGTTCCTTCAGCACTCAGCCTTGCTCCTTATTATTCTGCAAGGTGTCTGTCATCCAGGATTTGAAAGACTTCTTTCAAAACCATATGTCATAGAGGAAAAAAATGGAACCAAAGAAATAGAAAGGCCTTGCCCTTCAAATGGAGGCATTTTCTTGTTGAAGAGGGAATTGTATCATTTTACTAAGAATTTGTTCACCATCAGATAGTGGATCCAGGGTCTCCCAGAGCTCTGCCCATTGACATAGATGAGTCATGACCCAGCCAAATTTTCTCACTCCAAATCTGTATTTTTCACATATTCAGCAATTGTTTATTATTCCTACATGAATAATGACAAGCTGAAATCAAACAAAATATTTAAAGTCATTCTCTCACCCCTTGATAAAAGAATAGACACAGTTCACATGAGTTAGCTAGTTTACATAACAAATATCATCATTGAAGCCCTGTCACAAATTCAAGCCATTTAAGCAAGGTTTAGATAATATTTTTTATTTTGTAAGAGACTAAAATTTCTAGTTTGGTCATCTGACTATGTGCTTTCTTTACTAAAAATATCTGTGGATTCCTTGTTGCCAATGTAGTACCTGTCCTAAAGAAACAAAATGGTGGAAAGTAGAACTATTGCGTGCCAAAGCCATTATGTTCCTGTTGTCAGTTACATGGTAAAGACACGAGACTAACATAAAGATCATCCAAGCTGAGCAATGCCCTCTAATTCCATCAACAGGTATCAGCAAGTATCAAGTAGGGTACTGGATAGGGTCTAGGTGAGTCCTAATATCTGTAAAAGCTCAGCAAAGTTACTAAACTTCTCTATGACCCTGTTTCCTCATCTATAAAATAGGTTGTTTGGGGCTCTATTAAAACAAAGTTTACATAGTGCTTAGCTTAGTGCCTAGCACATACAAACACTTTAAAATAACTATTATTTATATGGAAAGTCTTTATGCTGTGTGTTCAACTTTATTGGTAAGCATTGTGGAGTACAAATAAAAATAAACAAAAATCACACACAAGTAGACGTATTTGTGGAATTTATGCAGTGCATATTCTGAGTTCTTTAGAACATTAGAAAGTAGGGCGGTCGATGAAGAACTGAGTGGATGCAGATGAATGTTATAATTCCAGGGAAAGAATCTCAGTTTTGGGGGGAGATCCCATGAGGAAGAGGTGAGCTATGGTGATTTGAATCTTTTTTTGTGGGGATCAGATTTAGGAAAGATGAAGAAAGAACTGTGGAAACTATTCTTCCTCAGAAATGTCAAGAAAATAGTTTTCACAGCTGAATTGTCCAGAGTGGTGGTTCTCAAACTTAATCAGAACCAGTGAGGTGGCTTGTTAAAGCACAGATTCCCTGGCCCCTCTCCCAAAGTTGCAGGTTCATTAGGTCTGGGATGAGACCCAAGGACTTGAATTACTAACAAGTCCTCAGGTGCCACTGCTGGTGCCGGTCTGGCCATCACACTTTGAGAACCACTTCTCTAAATATCTGCTTCGGTTTCCCAATTTGCTCTGTTGGTGAAGACCTGAGCAGGAGAGAATTGTTATTAAATAGACAGAATCCTAAGCATAGAGCATTTTCTGAGGCCTTTTCAAACCTTTCCATCATCATTTACCACACTCTGTGGCTGTCAAAGTTAAGTCAACAAGCAGCTTTTTGCAATAAAAACACCCTCTTGTAAAGGTAGTAAGAGAGACAAATGTGATTAATCTCCTTTTATTTGGGGGTCTGGAGAAAAATGACTTTGG
Organism: Saccopteryx leptura; assembly: GCF_036850995.1. Classification (NCBI taxonomy): domain Eukaryota; kingdom Metazoa; phylum Chordata; class Mammalia; order Chiroptera; family Emballonuridae; genus Saccopteryx; species Saccopteryx leptura. The sequence goes on from NC_089513.1 coordinate 18,901,491, forward strand.
TGGTTTGCTATAGATTTCGACAGGTAGCCAGAGTTTGGTTCTGAAAATGAGAACAACCTTTCTGCTCCCGGAGACATGAGAAGCAACAATTAACATTCAGACAGTCCCCCTCAGACTCCACCATCAGCCCCAATTCTGCGCCCCTGGGTATATTGATCTGAAGAATCAATTTTGCTTATAAGTTAAAGAGGATGAAAAGAGCTAATCATTAAAGCACACAGGCTGTGGTTTAAGTGCAGAAAAATTATGCTATGTGATGAGATTAGGATAGCTTGAAGATTAATCATTTGGAATTTTTTTTATTGGGACTATTTTAGGGTACAGCCTAACCGAAAGAAGAGGAGGCACAGCCTAAGGCAAGCTTTGCCTAATATCGAATATGCGTGTTCAGGAAATAGATCTAAGACAGGTTCCAACAGGGTTTCTTTGTAATATTTGTGTGATCTAAATGTCCACGGGTTTAATAGCCAATATCCAACTGAGAGTGGGGTATTCCTCCACATTAAGAACTTCTCAACATTTCAGGAGTTCCTCAAGGAATGTACCCCTTTACCAATCTCTTGCTTCCTTTTTCCATTCCATCTGTGACCTCCACTTGTCCACACTGGTTGCTTCCTCCAAAGCTCCTGCAGGTGATGATCTATGGCCACTGACCGTAATATGAAGAACACCAATGTTCAGGTAAGTAAAGCTATCTCTGGAAACCCGCAAATCTCAGCCTTTGGAGTTGCAGGTGCTGTGGGCATCAGAAATTAGGACTTTCTTCTCCACTCTGTGCCTCATTCTGTACCTACTTTGATGAACTGAGAGCATCATAGCAGCTCTCTTTAATAATAACACATTATTTTACTGGGGCTTCCAGAACAGAACGCCATAGACTGGATGTCTTCATCAACTGACAGAACTCTACAATTGTCTAGTATAAGACAGAGGATATCCAATATTGGAAAGTAATGTGTAAACCAATAAAAAGGAGCTTTAATATATGAGATACAGATATGTATGCGAAAAATAAATACAAAATTAGGGAGACACACCAAGAGAAAACATCAATCAGAACACATGAGACATTACAAGCCACAACCTAACAGAAACTTTGTCTAAGCAGACACCATGATAGAGAGTTGCTAGCAGGGTAGACAGGCTGGCAAGATAGAGGAGCAGAGATGGAGCTGCTGTGAGTCACAGGCAAGGCCATCTAGAAGCTTATTTTTCATTCACAAGAGCAGCTACTAAACATTGGAGTTATTATAACTTAAATGATGACAAATGACATCCTAGTTCTCCAGTAGGACTGTGTATACAAACACTGGGTTTTTTTAATTGATTGATTTCAGAGAGAAAGGAAGGGAGAAAGGGGGAGGAGGAGGGAGAAAGAAAGAGAGAGCAATCAATTTGTTGTTCCTCTTTTTGGTTGGTTCTTATATGTGCCCTGACTGAGGACCCAACCCACAACCCTATCTTATCAGGACAACACTCTAACCAATAGAGCTACCCAACCAAAGCTGAAGTACTCTTTGCCCTCCAATATTCCCTTGGTGTTCTTATAATCCTAAGGAATTTGGAGTATGTCTGTTCTCTTGCCCAGGAGGTAAAACTTATCTAGAAGCCAATGGTAGGGAAAAACAAATATACACATTAAAAATTATAGTATGGGTCATAAACGGGTATTATATGAGCACAGAGGACCTTAAAACACACCGGAGATGAATTCTTTCTTGGGCTGAGTCTTGAAGGTCAAATAAGAGCTGAAGACATGGAGAAAGAACATTTGAGACAAAAATTATTGGGCGTGAAGTCACCATAGCACATAAAAGTCTATTCAAATCAGGAAACTGCAAGTTTTTTTTGTTAATCTGGCCAGAGAGAATGCTGAACTTGTAGGTAAGCCTAGAGATGAAGTCAGGTGTAGTCAGGCCTAATAAACAGTCTGGTAACTAAGATAAGGTGCTTGGTTTTTTCTTTTTTTTTTTTAATCCCAAAACCCATTGGGAACTATTGAAGGACTTTAAATGAAGAACACAATTATATTTATATTTCAGAAAGTTCCTTCTGGCTGGATTGTGAAAATGGACTGAAGCAGGGCCAGAATGGAAGCAGAGAGTTTATTAGAAGATAAATGCTCTCCTCCAGGTTGAAACTAGAAAATGGCTTAGAATTAAGAGGAGTCAATACAAAGCGGGGAAATATATTAAAGAGGAGGTAGGTGTTGGGGAAAACCCTAAAATAAATCCACTAGTTCCATCTTAACCTCTGGAAAGATGGTTGTACACATCACTGAGACTAATGTAGACAGAATGAGTAGGTGTAGGTGAGGCAGATAAGGAGCTCAGGTTTAGAGATGGTAACTTCAACACGTATGTGGGGCAATTGGGCAAAATATCAAGTAGACATACGTGGGCTTGATCGCAGTAAAAAGAGGTAGGCTGTGGGACCATTATGTAGACAGTAACCAATGCTAGGCATTTAGGTATAATGATCATGAGACTGCAAAACAAATAGAAGACAAGGATAAAGGATAACTGCCTTGGACAAACCACACTGCAAGTGCAAAGCTCCCCGGACTCCCTTCTAAATTGCCATGGCAGAGATTAAGGGAACTGTGTGCCCAACAGGTGCAGATACAAGTTGGTACACACTCGATCAGCCTGGATCCTGAGTCATTACTTGGAAGGAATTTTCTACCATGTGAAATACATTGTGAGTATAGAAGGAAACTTTTGTTGTGTTAAGCCACTAAGATTTGGGTGTGATTTGTTATTGCAGCATTGATCTGGCTTACCCTGACTGACATAACTAAAACATAATGCAGGTCAAATAATATGATATATTGACAAATATTTGTATATGACTTACAAGTGAGCCAATAATTATTTAGGGACTTAGAGGAAGAAGAGGGTTTTGTTTGTCTCCCAGATCAATAAGAAATGCCAAGAGCCATGTCTTATGTCCTCTGTATTCCCTACAGCCATGTAGAATGCCTCACATATAAAAGGTACAAAGCAAATGTTTGCAAACTTGATTGATTACTTAATGAGATCATAAGCTAAGAATGCCTTGTGTGCAAAGTTGGGCTTCTTTTAATTGTATTAACACAGTGATTCCCAAAAGTCATTAAATGTTAAAATCACTTGAGGAACTTTTAAAAATTCAGTTGAGAAGGTTGCACCCAATACTAATTAAATCTGAATGTCTGGGAGTGGGACCCCCAGAAATAAGGATTTTTTTAAAGATCCCAGGAGAGCTTGTTTGGAGGCTCTAGCCAGGAAGCACAGCTACTCGTATACACTTGACCGAAGAACATTCCTGTCCTTCATTGGGGAAGGTCGTTCTCTTCTACCAGGTGTGCAGCTTAGAAAGGGTCACAAGTGGAATGGTGAAGGAGGAAGGGGACATACAATACAGTATACAGATGATGTGTTGTAGAATTGTGTGCTTGAAACTTATATAATTTTGTTAACCAGTGCCACCCAAATAAATCCTATAAAAAGGAAAGAAAGAAGAAAGAAAGAAAGAAAGAAAGAAAGAAAGAAAGAAAGAAAGAAAGAAAGAAAGAAAGAAAATAAAGGTCCTAAGAGATTAAAATATGAAGTAGAACCTGACCTGTGGTGGCTCAGTAGATAAAGCGTCAACCTGGAACCCTGAGGTTGCCAGTTCAAAACCCTGGCACACACAAGAAGCAACTAATGCGAGTTGATGCCTCCCACTCCTCTCCCTTGCCCCTTTCTCTCTCTCTCTCTCTCTCTCTCTCTCTCTCTCTCTCTGTCTCTCTCTCTAGAAATCAGTAAATAAAATCTTGCCCTGGCTGGATAGCTCAATAGAGCATTGTCCCAAAGCACAAAGGTTGCCAGTTCGATCCTCTGGTCAGGGCACATACAAGGGCAGATTGATGTTCCTCTCTCTCTCTCTCTCCCTCTCTCCCTTCCTCTCTCTCTTTCTCTCTCTATAATCAATACAATAAACATTTTTTTAAATGTGCAGTAAAGTTTGGGAACAAGTATATTAACTTCAACGACTAGAGCTAGACCTTCCATTTTACTGCGCCCGACTTTCATTTTGACAAACAGTTACGGAGCCATCAACAAAGTGCTAGACATGGCGTTAGGTGATGGGTACACAGTGGTAAATGAAGCAGACACAGCCCCTGCCTTCATGGGACACACACTCTACAGCCCTGTCTTTCACTAGCATTCCTTTAGTGTGTAAATGTCCTAATGACTATTTTAGAATACACACCATTCGCATTTATTGAAGGTATTGTCAGCATTCTTTCCCCTCTTGTTATAAACTCTGGACAAATACAAGCATGGGCTCTGATTTGCTTAGGAACATTCTCAAACACAGAATGGCATAACACACACACACACAGTGGAAAATGATGGTGATAATGATGATAAGAAGATGATGAAAATGATGATGACACTGATTATGGCTATGGTGGTAGAAGTGATTTAAAAAAAAGGCTACCAAATAGAGAAATTCTTTAAATTTCAGATCTGGGTAAAAAAAAGAGAGACAATCTCGACAAAAGATTGTAAATTTCTTTTGAACTCCCCTTGAAAAGAGTATAGATTTAAAGAATAAAATGGCAGTAATAACTACATAGCAATAATAACCTATTTTTGACAAAGACAGAGAGAGTCAGAGAGAGGGACCAATAGGGACAGACATAAAGGAAGAGAGATGAGAAGCATCAATTCTTCATTGTGACACCTTAGTTGTTCATTGATTGCTTTCTCAAATGTGCCTTGACAGGAGACTCCTGTCAAGGAGCAGAGCGAGTGAACCCTTGCTCAAGCCTGTGACCTTGGGCTTCAAGCCAGAGATTCTTCAGGTTTCTGTTAAACCTTGAATTAAAGCAATCAGTAGAATTTTATAAGCCTTATTTACTGCACGTAAGGGGAATGAATTAGATGGATAAATGCTCTCTGATATGGTGAAATGTTTTGTGCCTTATTGCTGCGATGATGCAAGCGTACTAATTGGAAGGCTGCTCTACAGAGAATCTATGGGAAAGACAGAACCTTAATTATATCAGCTCAAATTATCAAATTTTTCTGATCGTGGGCTCTTTATCATTTGTGATTCTTTGATTAATTCAGCCTCTTCCAGCTCATTTTTATACTTATAATTATTTTCCACTATGATGTTCTCAAAGCCCGTTTTAGATGTTCTCTGCTCCAGAAGGGAGGCTGGGGCACCCGGAGAAAGAAGCTGGTGCCAGATCATTTTGCTAATGGAAGATAATTATTGTGACTATCTCATCCTTGCTTAAAAGCTCTAATGGTAGCAAAGCAGTCTTTCTGACAGGGTGAAGTTTCAACCAAAATATGTTGACTCTCTTTGTGGAAAAACTTGTCATATTCCTCATATTCCTCTGAGTGAAGAAAGACTATTGCTAATTCTTTGGAGGAAGAGCCTGTAGACTCACACAGAGGGGACTTACCTGGGTGGCCATCATTGTTGGTTTCCAGCTCTGGTCTGATTACTAGAGTGATCTACGACCTTGATAAGTCCTGAGACCTCTTTGAGGTTTAGTTTACTCCCTGTATTACAAGGGGCATTGCGAAGAAAAAAGGATTTTCATGGCCATAAGCATTATTTGAAAAACAGGATGTGATTTTATATATGTGCTGTGATTCTCATAAAAATTATAAAATTATACATGCTTCAAATTCTATACAAATTTTAAAGTGGCTGTTCATATCTAGTGTCTTATTCTGGAGCAAATGCTCCAGTCTCTAATTATCCAATCAAGATAAATATTTCTATGTTCAGTGGACAAAAAAATCACAGATCTGTTTTTTAAGAAATATATCACCCAGGGCAAGTTAGTTAACTTCTTACAGCCTCAGTTTTGCCATCTTTAGAATGAGACTTAGTTATCCCTACCTTGAGAGGGGTTGAAATTCTTTTTGTGAAGGTAGTATAAGATTGCTATCAAAGCCAGACAAACACATCTGTCCATATTTTCAAACAAACAAAACCTTACCTACTATTTTTACATATGAATACAGATACAAAGAAAAATTAAAAAGTAATTCTATGGTGAATTAGAAATATAACACATAATGTTCACATTCATTTTATAAAGTAAATATGATATAAGACAGAAAATGGTGAGAGAAAATTATGAGTTGGACTTATTTTATCCAAAAAAACTTAAAAGTTAAATAAAAAAAAACAGTGCTGATTCAGAAAGACAGATAAATTGAACAAAATGTTAATGAATATTAGAATATGAATAATCCAGAAATTGTCCAAAACATGTGCAGAAATTTATCATAAAGACAACTTTGATGAGGGAGTTATATTCAGTGGGACACCTGAATCCACATAAGTACAATAAATTAAAAATTAATTTAAAAAAAGATAACTTTGAAATCAGAAAGGAAAAAACACTGAAATGTATGATGTAAGGGCCACGTCAAGGGGAAACAGGATTAGAGTTGTAGTGGATCCCAACTTCATTTCTCAGATTAAAACACCTGCACTAAAAATATATATATTAGAGATGCAAACATGAAAAGTAACAAAAATATACAAAACTTTGAAATTTTATAGTTTTGATGAGGGGAAGATTTTTTTAAATCATTTAAACAGGCCTGACCTTGTGGTGGCACAGTGGATAGAGCATCAAACTAGGACGCAGAGGACCCAGGTTTGAAACCCTGAGGTCACCGGCTTGAGTGCGGGCTCATCCAGCTTGAGCATGGGCTCACCAGTTGAGCGCGGGGTCGCTAATCTAATTGTGGGATCACAGACGTGACCCCATGGTCACTGGTTTGAGCCCAAAAGTTGCTGGCTTGAAGCCCAAGGTCACTGGTTTGAGACCAAGGTCACTGGCTTGATAAAGGGTTACTCGCTCTGCTGGAGTCCCCCGGTCAAGGCACATATGAGAAAGCAATCAATGAACAACTAAGGTGCTGCAATGAAGAACAGATGCTTCTCATCTCTCTCCCTTCCTTTCTGTCTGTCCCTATCTATCCTTCTCTGTCTCTCTCACTAAAAAAAAGGAAAGGAAAAAAAATCAGTTAAACAGATGCCATGAGAAACATTTAAAGTAATAAGAAAAGAACACTTGAAATACACAACAAATTTGAGAAATATTTCTGACATGACAGAAAAAGGCCTAAGGTTTTAATATATAAAAAGCTTTCATTAATCAGGAAAACTGAGATGCATAACTCAATAGAAACAAAAAGTATACAAGAATGTATTTCACAAAAAGAAATGCAATTGGCCAATAAATATAAAAAAGATATGTTCACTAATTTTTAAAAAAATTAAAATGAGACACATTTATAACTATTATATTACAATACATATAAAGGTTTAATGATATCTAGTACTGACTAGGTTGTAAGCCATGAGTCATGGAGGGAAACTGGATTGTCAGAAAATATTTTTTTTTGAATTCCAGTGGAAACATAAATTAGTACAACCTTGAGGAGAATACTCTGGTCCTATTCATCAACATTAAATTGTATTTATTCTTCATCCCACCATTTCTACTTTAAGCCATTTACTCTTCTAGTATTGGGAAGGATATAAGGAAACCGATAGCTCTTATATGTTGTTTTGGGTTGGGTAGTTGTTGGGGCAATTTACTTCTTAAACTTATAATGTTCTGTATCTTTTGTTGAGTTTGTGCGTGTGTGTGTGTGTGTGTGTGTGTGTTTCTGTCATATGCAAATATGACTGTTCTGCTACTTTAAAAAATGGTTAATTAAAATAAAAGAATTGTACCTACTTTAAAGAGGTGTTATGGAAATTAGGGATACTATGTGTAACTTGCCTAGAACATTGCTTAACACATAGTAAGTTTTAAAATATATATGTGGCCTTTTTAAATATATGTTTTAATTTTTGAAAAGGAAAAAAGTCTCTTTCCTACCCCCTCAACTTCCTTCTTTACTATCATCTTTCTTAAGTGACCATTTAGCAAAGCCATGAAATAGGGCATTTTCATCATCTAAGCAACATAGCTCTATCAAAACAAAGAAGTGAATAGAATTATGGAATAAACACTAGTCCTAGAATAATCTTAGAAAATCGATTAAGTTTTTCCGTGCTATTTAAAAATATAAACTTATAGACACAGACAACAGTGTGAGGATTGCAGGAAGGAGAGGGGGCTGGGGGGAGGTGGGGGGGTAAAAGGGAGTAGATGGTGATAGAGGGGGATTTGACTTGGGGCACTGGATACACAATGCAATACAGAAATGATGTGTTGCAGAGCTGTGTACCTGAAACCTGTATAATTTTATTAACCAATGTCACCCCAATAAATTCAATTTAAAAATTTAAAGATAAATCAATAAATAAAATGATTACCACAGTTCTCGGGGAGGGGAAGTGACTTGTAAATGAGTCACTTTTAGAGCTTGGTAGGACCAGGACGTATACCAGTCAAATATTGTTAGTGGTTGTGGGTGGGGGGGATGTTTTGGAGATTCTGGAAAAGAGAGAGGACTAACTGATTTGTGGGATACAGGGACACAGCAAGTATACATGAGCCCTACAAATACTGTACACTAGTTCTGAAATGATAATGGCTACCGTGTAAGAAAAGAGTGACCTGGTAGCCCAGAGGAAGTGCCCCTCGCATGAATAAAGGCGATGGGACTGATGCCTCAAAGGTGTGGCTCTGCTGCTTCTCCTTTTCTCCTTTAGAATTAATTGCCAAGAAACTGATCAAGGGCACTGGAAGGAGGCTAAGGAGGCTTCACACTTCCGGGACCTGGCTTTTTCTCAATTTCCAATTAGCCTTCGACTGTTCTTAGTCACTTAACTGGATGGAATAGAGCTTCCCTTTCCACTCCACAGTCTGGTTTTGAGGGTTAAAAAAATAGTTTGTTAAAGTACTTTACAAAATCAAAGAATTATTCAAATGTAAGATGCTGTCATTGGTTATCTTTCTCTTCCAGTTACACATTGCTTTTACGAAGCAACCTTATTTAGCACGCAAAGATGCACTGTAAATGTTTTCATAAAATGTGGGAACATGACATACAAGCCAAGGGAAGGCTGTTTGCCTGTGGTTCCGGGGATAGTGGCCCCAAAGGAAGCAGGGCCAGAAAGTGAGCCTAGAAAATGCTTTGATGTTGTAGATTGAACCTGGCTGTTCATAGTTGGCTAACTGGCTATGAGACTTCCCAGATATGATTAGGCTACAATCTTTAGCCTTCAGGTGTTAGTGTTCCTGGGTGAAGGGCATGAAGAAATATCCCCACACACACAACACAGCCTCTCTGGAAACCCCCAAAAGCTAATTATAGGATTAGAGTAAAAAATGTGTATCGCAATTAATTCAATAGCCATCTCCACAACCTGAATTCATTGTCCTAGAATTAACAAGGACAATGGGTTTCATCCATTTACTGTGCATTTATTCTATTTTATCATATATTTTATTTTGTGTTTTATATATATATATATATATAAAACTAGGATTAATTATACTAGTATCTTTCTAATTAGAAGAACATGACAGACAATGTTTTAAGACCTTGCATGTGAAATAGAACTACCTTATGACCCAGCAATCCCTCTACTGGGTATATACCCCAAAACCTCAGAAACATTGATACGTGAAGACACATGTAGCCCCATGTTCATTGCAGCACTGTTCACAGTGGCCAAGACATGGAAACAACCAAAAAGCCCTTCAATAGAAGACTGGATAAAGAAGATGTGGTACATATACACTATGGAATACTACTCAGCCATAAGAAACGATGACATCAGATCATTTACAGCAAAATGGTGGGATCTTGATAACATTATAAGGAGTGAAATAAGTAAATCAGAAAAAAACAAGAACTACATGATTCCATACATTGGTGGAACATAAAAATGAGACTAAGAGACATGGACAAGAGTGTGGTGGTTACCAGGGGTGGGGGGAGGGAGGAAAGGGGGAGAGTTAGGGGGAGGGGGAGGGGCACAGAGAACTAGATAGAGGGTGGCGAAGGACAATCTGACTTTGGGCGAGGGGTATGCAATATAATTTAATGACAAAATAACCTAGACATGTTTTCTTTGAATATATGTACCCTGATTTATTAATGTCATCCCATTACCATTAATAAAAATTTATTTAAAAAAAAAAAAAAAAGACCTTGCATGTGTAAAACATGTTTTTAACTATCTTACTTGAGGATTTGAGGATATAGAAGTCTGGGTCTTCCAGCCTCAACTATGATAAAGAAGTTCAATTCAATTCTAATTCTTGACCTTTTATAGACAACTGCTTATGTTGAGTTGTATTTGTAGTTGTTTTTCAATATCTTGAAAATTTTAGAATTTTAGTAGAAACCTCCATGTTGTGAAATTATACTTTAATGAGACCTATTATCTGTTTTTACATAATTTTTCTGGGCACTTGGTGAGCTTTTTAAATACAGAAACTGATGTTCCTCGGTTCTGGAAAATTTAATTATTTCTTTGCTAATTTGCTCCCATCAGTTTCCTCTTCTCCCTGTCTGAATCCTATTAGCCAGATGGTGGACCTATTTGATGAGCCTCCTTTTATCACCATTTCTCTTCTTTTTAAGCACCTTTGTTAGTGTCATTTTAATGTTCTGCTTCCCAAGAGATATTCAACTTTACCGTATTATGTTTCTATTGATTTTTTTCATTCTTACTATTTTTAACTTCCAAAACCCTTTTTCCCCCTCTGAAAGAATTTTTTAATGGCATTTGGTTTCGAGTCATAGATAATATATCTTCTAGCTCTTCAAAAGTGCTAATAAAAGTTGTGTTTTTCTGTGTGTTTGCTGTGTGTGTGTGTGCGCGCCAGCTACCAAGTGTGATGTTGGCTGCCCTATAAACATGACTGATGACCCTTGGCCATCCTTCCATATGAAAGAGTGGGTCATTCAGAAACTAAATAATCAGTATTAATTGACTTCTGTCATATTAATCAGATCCCTAAATAAACTATTTTAATACCTGCATGAAGGGAATTAGCCTAACAGCAGTGTGGGAGCCTAGCAAAGGAAGGGACTTGGAAATTTCAAGGTTCCTAAAATAAATATTTCAACATCACCTTTTATCTTCTATTTATCAACGTTACCTCCACCGTCAGATGTGTTGCATTCCCAGAAGAGGCTAGATGTCCTCTCTCCTAAGGACAAGCCTCTACCCTATTACTGTGGTGAGGAAGATTAGAGGGGAAGTCTACCAGATGAGAAGAGTGATGATGGAATCTGAAATCTAAACTTCTCCATCAGACTTTCAGCCAGTACTCCTGCTTTCAACCTTACATTGAGCTGTACTTGATGGTACCAACTACTGTGTCTTGTAGGGTTTGTAATACAAATCAAACTCATCTCAGCTCCTCCCACCACTGGCTTTCCTTCCTCCAAGACCTGCCAAGTCACTTACCACGTGTCCATAAACTACTCTGCTTCCAATATTTTGATTCTTGTCTTTTTTTCATCTTCTCTTTGTTTTTCAGGATATTATTTTTAGCTTTTTATTTTTTAATTTTTTTATTAAGATTCTTAGAAGGCATAGAGATAAATAATTATGTTTGATCCTATTTAATCAGAACTGGAGGAATTTTCAAGGCAGTAAAAGGGTGAGGGAAAGATCAAGCCTCCCGTGAATTGTGGTATCTTAACGTCTTATAGAATACTCACTAAGCAATCAATTTCTATTTAAAAATACTGCAATATGGTGCTTGGCTATCTGTTTTACCATATCCATGCAAAAAAAAACAAAAAACAGTCAAGTTCTAGGTTTAAAGTACCAGAACTTTGATGGTGATCATATTCAAATTAAGGTAATAAATAATGGCTGTAGAGTTTTTCAAATCCTCTGAGAAGTTAAAGAAAACTGCCTCTGAGCCAATAAAAATTTAAAGGTGCTGTTAAAATGACTAATTGTAAAATGCCATCAAAAATTATGTTAAGATATAAATAATTTCTCCCTAATGGCTGGACAGTGTGCTTTGAATAGTCTACTTAGGGTTTTAAATTAAGGAATGATAAAAACGTAAAAAGCCAGATATTCAAAAATGGGTTTTATAATTTTTACCTCTCCTCTACAACAGGCAGCTTTGGAACTTTTCATTTTTGTGGAGGAGCTATTCTTTCTCCCCTTTTCACAGGGAGATTGAAATGTCAGAGGCCCAGGCTGTGCAAGAAAAGCCTTTCTCATCGAGGACCCCAAATTGATGAGATGCACCATCCAATAGGGTACACTCTGGGTCCTATGGGATATTTCAACAAGTTAAATTAAAGTCATTGACTTCAGGAAATGAAATTTAAGTAAACAGCAATATTAAACAGCTTTGACAGACACAGAGGAATTATTACTGCTGTTAGTTTCTCCCTGGCTTCTCCCTCTCAGAAGCTTGGCATGCATGTCTACATTAGTAAGAAATGAGGAAACATGGTATATCCAGAGAGATTCTGATCATATTAAACTGAAAAGGTATTATTCACTTTTCTAAGGACTCAGGTCCTAAATCCCGAGGCTGTTCAAAGACCTAAGAACCGCGCCCACCAATTGATGTCCACACACAATCCGTCTTTTAGCTTCTGCACAACATGTTAAAACATAAATGATGGCACCTCCCCTGGCATTAAATCCAGAACTCCAATAAACAACACTCATAACAAAAGTAACTCTTAAAGGGCCATGGCATCCTCCGGCTACCCGTCATCGCGCTGGGAGGAGCGGACCCTCCTCCAAGGCCCTCCTCCAACCAGGCGTCTGAGCACTATTCTACAAAGTTTGCTCCCCCTGTTGTTCTGTGATCTCTCAACATCCATACAGAGAGCTGCAAAGAGAAGTTTGTTTTGACACGATGGTGCTAATTGTCTCCAAAGTAAAATATTTTTTTTATTATGACAACTAATTTGAAAAATTGCTGAACAGGTTCTAGAATAAACAGCTAAAAATCATTACTGAAAATTTTTATTCTGTTTCTTCTTATAAAGGAAGTCATATCTAAGAAGTAAAATCTTAAACAGACTTCCCAAAACATCTTCATGCTCTCTAAATACAGCTGCTTAACAGATGAGCACCTTAGAAATGGCTGCCACTTGCTCATAGGGCTATCCAATCACTCTGTCCCTTCTCCTTTTCCTCCTTCTTCTACCCACTGCCTCACACACATAGTCACATACAGTGTAAATAATATCAGCAGCAACATTTATGAGAATATATAACACAAAGGCTAAATCTTTTTACACAATTATTTCTTGTGTACAGAATGGTGGGAGACTCATATACCTAGTTACCATTCCCTCTCTCTCTCCCTCTCTCAGTTTTATTGAAGTATAATCAACAATTGAAATTGTATATATTTAAGGTATACAACTTGATAATTTGATATAAATACACGTTGTAAAATAATTACCACAATCAAGCTAATTTACATACCCATCACCTCACATAGTCATGATCTTTTTCAGGTGTAGTGAGAACACTTAAGATAGACCCTCCTAGCAAATTTCAAATATACAATAGAGTATTGTTAACTAGTCACAATATTATATTCAAAAATGTATTTTGCATAACCATAACTTTCTACCCTTTTACTAACATCTTCCCATTTCCTCCTCCCCTACCTAGCCCCTGGATACTGCCATTCTACTCTCTGCTTCTCTAAGTTTGACTAAAAGATTCCACATATAAGTGAGATCATGAAGAATTTGTTTCTCAGCATCTGGCTTATTTCACTTAGCATAATGTTCTCTGGGTTCATCTATGTTATTCAAAAGACAGGTTTGTTTTCTTTTATTAAGGCTACATAATATTCTATTATGCATTTACACAAGATTTTCTTTATCAATTCATCTATCAATGGGCACTTATTTTGATACCTTGGCTATTGTTAATAATGCTGTAATGAACATGGAGGTGCAACTGTCTCCTCGAGATATTGTTTTTAATTTCTTCCCAGACATACCCAGAAGAAGGATTGCTGGATTGTACAGTAGTTCTTTTCAATTTGGTGCAGAAACTCCATACTATTTCCATAATGGTGGTACCAATTTACATTACCACTAGCAACGCACAGTGTTCCTTGTTTGCCACATTCTTGCCAGCATTCGTTATCTTATATCCTTCTGATAATAGCCATTGTAACAAATGCAAGGTGATCTCTTTGTGGTTTTAATTTACAATTTTATGATGATTAGTGAAATTCAGCTCCTTTTAATATACCTGTTAGCTATTGGCATGTCTTCTTTTGAGAAATACCTATTCAGGTCCTTTGCCTACTTTTCAATTGGGCTATTTGTTTTTTGTAATTGAGTTGTATGAGTTCCTAGGTGCTCACCCCTTATCAGATACATAATTTTCAAATATTTTTTCCCATTTCATAAGTTACCTTTGCACTCTATTGGGCTTTCCCCTCATGATGCAGAAGCTTTTCAGTTTGATGCAATCTCACTTGTCTATTTTTTGCTGTTTTCCTGTGGTTTTGGTGTCATATTCAAAATTTTCATTGCCCAAACCAATGCCAAAAAAGTTACTTCTCTCTTTTTTACTAACACTACACATCCACTGTTTATCTACATTTCCCCTACATTTCTCAAATAATTTCCCCACTCTATTCCATACCATATACATACAACATTGTTATACGAAATATCTGATAAGATACTGGGGGAAACACATTTGAGTGACTCTGAAAGCCAAATACAAGGATATCTACATGGAATAGCACTAAGTATTAAAGATTGGCAATAAAATACTAGAGTAATCATCTTTCCTTTGGGCTCTCACAAGTTGGAAAATGATAAATAAATATCTTGGGACAAATAAAATGGAAATACAACATATTAAAATTTATGGGATACAGGCCCTGGACGGTTGGCTCAGTGGTAGAGCATCGGCCTGGCGTGCTGAAGTCCCGGGTTTGATTCCTGGCCAGGGCACACAGGAGAAGCGCCCATCTGCTTCTCCACCCCTCCCCCTCTCCTTCCTCTCTGTCTCTCTCTTCCCCTCCCGCAGCTGAGGTTCCATTGGAGCAAAGATGGCCCAGGCGCTGGGGATGGCTCTTTGGCCTCTGCCCCAGGCGCTAGAGTGGCTCTGGTCACAGCAGAACAATGCCCCGGAGGGGCAGAGCATCGCCTCCTGGTGGGCAGAGCGTCGCCCCTGGTGGGCATGCCGGGTGGATCCCGGTCGGGCACATGTGGGAGTCTGTCTGACTGTCTCTCCCCGTTTCCAGCTTCAGAAAAATACAAAAAAAGACAAAAAAAAAAACAAAAAAAATTTATGGGATACAGCAAAAGCAGTTCTAAAAGAGTAAAAGAGTTCATAGTCATAAATGCCTACATTAAGAAACAAATAGATCACAAGTAAAAACTTTACACTCCACAGAACTAGAAAAGAAAGAGAAAACTAAGCCTAAAGTTATCAGAAGGAAGAAAATAAAAGCCAGAGCAGAAATAAATGGAATAGAGACTAAAAAGACAATAAGGAAACTGATAACACTAAGACAGGGGTCAGGAACCTATGGCTCGTGAGCCAGATGTGGCTCTTTTGATGGCTGCATCTGGCTTGCAGACAAATATTTAATAAAAAAATAATAATGTTAAAAATATAAAACATTCTCATGTATTACAATCCATTCATTTTCTACCACTCATGTTCATGGTTGTGGGTGGCTGGAGCCAATCACAGCTGTCCTCTGGGACAACACCAAATTTTTATTGGATAATGCATAACGTACAAGGGTCATTGTAGGTTATCATGGAATTACATTTTAAAATATGTGGTGGTCATGGCTCTCTCAGCCAAAAAGCTTCTTGACCCCTGCACTAAGAGATAAGCAAAATTCAGTGGAGAAAATTTAAAGATAAGCAAAATTAACAAACCTTTGGCTAGACTCACCAAGAAAAAAGAGGGAACTCAAATAAACTTAGAAGAGGAAGCATTATATCTGATACCACAAAAATACAAAGGATCATAAGAGACTACTATGAACAATTATACACCAACAAGAACAACCTAGAAGAAAGAGATGAAATCTTAGAAACATACAACCTACCAAGACTGAATCATCAAGAAATATAAAATCTGAATAGATCAATTACTAGTAAGGACATTAAAACTGGTAATCAAAAATTTCTCAACAATAAAAGTCCTTGACCAGATGATTTCACTGAAAAATTCTACCAAACATTTAAGGAAGAATTAATATCAAAACTTCTCAAATTCTCACCCCAAAACAGAAAAGGATACTTTCAAACTCATTTTATGAGGCCACCATTATCCTTATGTCAAAACCAGACAAAGACAATACAAGAAAAGAACATTACAAGTCAATATCCCTGATGAATATAGATATAAAAATCTCCAAGAAAATCTTAACACATCAAATTCAATAATACATTAAAATAATCATATACCATGAACAAGTGAGACTTATTCCTAGGGATGAAAGAATGGTTCAGTGTCTACAAATCATTGTGATACACCACATTAACAAAAATCACACAATTATCTCAACAGATGCATAAACATCATTTGACAAAATTCAACATCTATCAAGATAAAAACTATCAAAAACTGAGTATAGAGGGAATGTACCTCAACATAATAAAGGCTACATATAACAAGCCCACAGAAAACATCATACTCAACAGTGAAACAAGACAAGGATGCCCACTCTCACTACTTTTATTCAATACAGTACTGGAAGTCTTAGTCAGAACAATTAGGCAAGAAAAAAAAAAAAAGACATCCAAATCAGAAAAGTAAAAGTAAAACATACCACTTACAGATAAACCCATATGCTAAAAACTATAAGGCACAATGAAAGAAGACACAAATAAATGAAAAGATGTTCTTCCATGCTCTCAGATTATAAAAATTGACAGTGTTAAAATGTCCATACTACCCAAAGCAATGTACAGATTCAATACAATATATAAATTATCAAATCATTGTGTTTACACCTACCATAATATAAATCTTACATGTCAATTATGTCTTGCTCAAATAATGAATGGGTGGATTAATGAATAAAAAAGTAAATAGTTCAATAATTCTGGATAGTTGGGTCTTAAAATCTAAGTTATATTTTACCAGATGCTTTAAAAGATGATACAGAATCGGCCTGACCTGTGGTGGCACAGTGGATAAAGCGTCGACCTGGAAATGCTGAGGTCGCCGGTTCAAAACCCTGGGCTTGCCTGGTCAAGGCACATATGGGAGTTGATGCTTCCAGCTCCTCCCCCCCTTCTCTCTCTCTGTCTCTCCTCTCTCTCTCTCTCTCTGTCTCTCCCTCTCCTCTCTAAAATAAATAAATAAATAAATAAAACAATCTGGAATTTAAAAAAAAAAAGATGATACAGAATCAAGCAGACTAGAGTAAGATAATTGACTCTTGTTAGAAACAACCTAGACCAGGCATGGCCAACAGTTTTTGCCCCTGGGCCAGATTAGAAAGAAAACTTTTTTCACGGGCCAGATGAAACATTAAAATTAAAAAATGTTAAATACAAAAAGGATTCGTTTAAGTAAACAAAATTTTATTATGTAATTTGTTTATGAATAAATGTAAGTGAGTGAAAAAAATTTTAATATACAATATTATTTTAATAAAAATATAGTTACATACCATATAAATATCCAAACTGTATCGCAATCAATCAAAACAATATTTAATTAATAGAATGAGCTTGAAGGGGTTATATTGCAAATAAAACAATTATTTCATTTTACAAACAGCTGGACATGTTTTCAGTTATCAACTGCAGCTATTGTCTATGCTACAATGCCACTTGATTCAGCACACTTGACCACAAAAATAACGAATTGTTTGACCTTGGGTGCGCACTGGCAAACTCCGCCTAAAGGAATGTGGGTTTCACATCGCCACTAAATGTCAAACAGTTCATATCGAGTACAGATGAGTACAAAAGTTGTAAATCTTTATAGTGGAATTTTTTTAAAAAATAAAGAAGTATCACGAATCCATTCGACCAATTATTGGAAGTTAACCCTAAATTAGTCACACGTGGAATTCCTTTCCACATATCACTATCTTCTTAAATATCTCGATTTCCAATAATCAAAGATGCTTCCGTTTCTGAATAGCTGAGATTTTAAAGTAGCAGAGAATATTAAAAATTTAATCACAGGCCACATAAACTCATTACGTGGGCCGGATCCAGCCCGTGGGCCATATGTTGGCCATGCCTGACCTAGACATTGTCTGCTTTAAGCTCCTAAACTTACAAGGAAAGATGTTAAGTCTCAGAGAGAAAAATTGATTTACATGCAGTATAGAACTCAGTCAATGGTAGAACAAGGATTGGCTCTAGTTCCTTCTGTACAACAATAGAATTCTGTCTACAGAACAGTAGAGATCCTGCCTCAGTGATCACTGTTATCTCAGTCTACACAAGGAAAGATCAAGCTTTTGGTACTTCCCCTGACACCCTATTGATTTACAAGCAGGGAAATTTCACATCTCTAGTAATACCTCTTCTCATTAAATAAGGTCTGCTTATTGACATCTCTGAATGATACTACAAGAACTCCCATCGAGTTTGGTAGTTTCTACATTTGGATCTGGAGCTGAGGAATGTCGAAAAACTTTGGGTTGGGATTTTTGTTGATATCAAACGCTACAAGAGGATTGTAACAGCTCTAAGGATTGTACCTATATGCAGTGGCATTCAAAGTCAGGATGTGGGAAGTGACACAAGAGAGACTTTTCCTTGAATTTCTTTTTATCAGGATGGAAATCTTTTTTAGAAACTTCCAACAATGTGTGTGTGTATGTGTGTGTGTGTGTGTGTGTGTTTGCATGCATGCATGCTACTTGCCACAACTTACTTGTATGTTCACAAATACTTGTGGTGGGAAGGGACTTCCAAGATTACTTGGTCAGAGAATGGGACTTTGGAATGTCAGAGTAATGACCTCCAGAAAGCCACTTCTCTAAAAGAGCAATGAGGCCACTGGCTGTTATTTGTCATCAGAAACATTCCTAAGTGATGGAGGAGAGAGAAGAGAGAGTAGTGCTGCTCATGAATCACAAAGTTGAGTGAGCAGAGCCTGTCACTGGTAGAAAAGGAAGAGGAATATGGTGCTAGCCTCAGATTTGTGAGCAACTCTAATATATATAGACTTATGGAGCTATTTTTAAATCAAGTTATTAATTTCAACATAGATATGTTTATAGGACTGAAAAATATGTTTTATTTCTTTAAAATATATTTAATCATACTACTTAGAGTGTACTATGAAATATAGCTCTTCTAAGCTTCTTGAAAGTGGAAAAACCTTAGTGTACTATATTTTAAATAATAAAAGTTTCAATGTGGTGAATGTTATTATTTAAAATTTATCACATTTATAAAAAATAACCCTTCTTTGGCATTTTTTTATCTTAAAATATACCAGCAATCTGAAAAGTGAAAAGGCTGGACTCTCTTGAACCCTGAGAAGACTGAGGTCTCTGACTGTACTCTTTGTGTCTTTAGAGAAAGAAATGTGGTGAAAATCAGACAGTTGAGGAAAGGCATTCATGAACATATTCTAAAAGATCTGTCACATGGCTCGGGAATTTTCCTTCTTAGAACCATATTACTCAAAATGTGTCTGCAGACCAGTGGCACCAATATCTCCTGGAGTTTATTAGAAATGTAGGATCCCATTATACAGACTTACTAAACCAGATGGCATTTTAATAAGATCCACTAATGATTCATATGCACGTTGAAACTTGAGAAGCGCTACCTTAGAAAACTTCTAGCCCAAATAACTTCTTTTCCTAGGAGAGGAAGCAGGTTTAGAGAGGACAACTGACTCAGTCGTAGGAGAGTAAAGACTTAACACCAATGTGGTCTCCTCCTTCTCAATCTACTGTTGTCTTTGTTATGAAAGTGCCTAGAATTGCAGGTTCAAAGTGAAGAAACAGAGAATGTGACCAGCCCAGTACAATCAGTAAATATAGACTTAAAGTGTTGTTTTTAGGAAATTCATCTCTAAACTAAGCTTCAAGTGAGAAAGTAATTGTCAATTGGACCCACTGTTTTATTCACACATTCTTTCCACAAACATTTTTAGTGTCTGCTGTTTGCCAGGAATTAGCCAAGACATTCTCATCAGTATTTGATGTGAATTCTATTTTAAGTGGGACTTTATAACAGTGCTAAAAGGTGGCTTTTTAAAAAATGAATTTATAATATAGAATGACCTATATTAGATTTGCAAATACTTAATTTTATTCATTAATTTCTACTGTGACAGGAAACCCAGAATACCAGTTGCTTAATTTGAACAACTATTGATAGAAATTTCTCTTCTCTCATGTGAATGTTGGCAGTCCAGGGTGAGAACTGGGGACAGAATTCTTTCCTTCTCATCACCCTGTCCTACTTACCAATGTGGTGTCCACATACAGTGGAGTAAGAAGGAAGAAACAGAACATCTTCCTTCTAAAAGGACCTTTCCCTGTTG
Source organism: Saccopteryx leptura (assembly GCF_036850995.1). Taxonomy (NCBI): domain Eukaryota; kingdom Metazoa; phylum Chordata; class Mammalia; order Chiroptera; family Emballonuridae; genus Saccopteryx; species Saccopteryx leptura. Next base: position 18,921,933 of record NC_089513.1, read on the forward strand.
TAAAGTGCGAATCCCAAAGAGACACGAGGAGTTACAGGAGAATTTTGAGTTTATCTCTGGCGGCTTGCACGAGGCTTAATACAGACTCAAATCATGCAGCCCCGAACAAGCTCAGGAGTTTGCTTTGAAAGACATAAAACCATATTTTGGGGCGAAGGGGAGAAGAGTGGAATACAGGAACCTAGCTAAGCGGGATTACAGAAGCGAAACAGGCTCATTAAGCTAAGGTTATCTTTAGAATAATCTAACAATCTTGGCTATGTGGTCCAAATTTCTTAATAGTCAGCTGCAGACCCCCTAACGTCTGCATTTAGGCAGACTATTGAGCCTGCATAATAACTTCCCTAAAATGGACAAATATTGTAGAATGCTGAGGCTAAGGAGTCTGGTTTCATTATAGATCAAATGTATAAGCTAGTCCTGGGTAGCTTACAATGCAAAGGGGGTTACAATTAGTTGGGTCCCTTGTAACATCCCCAAAGTTGCACTCATCTCTGCCACTTATTTCACAGACCACTACTTAGTCACACAGCTACCCTGATCCAAAGGGAGTTTGGAAATCTAGGCTTTATCCTGAGTGGCTGTATGTTCACTCTAAACAAGAGGCCACATGTTGTGTTTTTCTTTCCAATTAAATATGATATTATTCGATAGTTCTTGATGAGTAGTTGTTGAATATGACTTCCTTATTTTCTTATCCCTTTGTGCAAACTCAATGCTAACCATATCAACAATGTGACATGAACCTGTGCCACTGTGAGCCCCTCTCTAATATAGTGCCATCCTCCAGAACTGTCTCCATAAATCCTGACCCTCTTATCACTCCTGCTCTTGGATTACCTTGCAATGTCTCTTATTCTTAACATGTGTATCCTTACATTTACATCTATAAGAGATTTAAGGAAGACTGACAATTCAGCAAAATTTCCAAAACATTTATAAAGAGTAATATTTTATACTCTGAGACCATATCATAGTCTAGCTTTTCATATGCAGAAGTCTGGCTTCTGCCATTGAAAACCTTAGCTCCATGTCTATTGTCCATTTGGACACAGGACCAGATACATGGAAGCTGAGCTTTGATATGCTTGCTCCTTTCTCTTGCCCTAAAGCTATGAAAAGACCCTGGAGCTTCAAGGGTGCAGAAAGGGAGTTGGGATAGAAAACACATTGTTCGATTTCAATAGGTATCATTGGTCTCTCACAACAAACTAAAGAGTCTGGAATTTTCATTAAAGTTAATGGAGAACTTTGTGGGAACAGATTGGAGTCCCCTGTTTAAATGCTAGGTCAATACCAGGATATCTACACTGGGAGAAGATGAATAACATACACAAAGGTCTCCTTTTGATATATATGTGTTTGGTAAATTTTGGTTCCCCGCCCCCAAAACAAAGGGATTAATAGATTTTCACTTTGGGTCCAGGTTGCAGTAGTTTTTGTTTGTTTGTTTTTGCCTTAGGAAAACTAACAACCCCCTCTGATGTCATTGTCCAGTATCCACATCCAGGCTACAGGAAACCACCCCTGTCATTAACACAGCCCTTCATTCCCAAAGCAAACAAATATTCCCTGCAGGGGGGAGGAGCGTAGGAGAGGGGGTGGGGTCTTAGGACCTTTGGAACAACTGAAGATTCAGACTCTGGTAGAAAGACGAAAGCAGTGTAGATGGCATCTCGATATTGTTTCACATTACGTTTGATACAAAGTAAGGGACTCTGGAACCCTCTGGCCAGTCTTTGCCTTGGTTTTCTGACCTTTCCACTCTCAGCAATTCACATAATTAAAATAAAACTGATACAGGGAAGAAAGAGGGCCTCCCTCTTTTTTTTTTTTTTTTTTTTTTTTTTGCTTTCTTTCTGAAGCTGGAAACGGGGAGAGACAGTCAGACAGACTCCCGCATGCACCCGACCGGGATCCACCCGGCACGTCCACCAGGGGCGACGCTCTGCCCACCAGGGGGCGATGCTCTGCCCCTCTGGGGCGTCGCTCTGCGGCGACCAGAGCCACTCTAGCACCTGGGGCAGAGGCCAAGGAGCCATCCCCAGCGCCCGGGCCATCTTTGCTCGAATGGAGCCTTGGCTGCGGGAAGGGAAGAGAGAGACAGAGAGGAAGGAGGGGGGCGGGGGTGGAGAAGCAAATGGGCGCTTCTCCTGTGTGCCCTGGCCGGGAATCGAACCCGGGTCCCCCGCACGCCAGGCCAACGCTCTACTGCTGAGCCAACCGGCCAGGGCCCTCCCTCATTTTGGTAGATCTGGAAACTGCAACTAAACCCTTTGATCAGAAAACAACATGATCAGATTTTATAAAGATTCAACTCTCTCAGGTAAGAAAAAGCCCAAAGTCTTAACATTCTTATTAAAACATGAGATTTATTCATGTATCTGTGTCAGGAAGTCATTTGTCATTTGCAGTACAATTCAAGTGCATTTAAAACACATCTTTCAAGCATTTGAGTTCATTATAGCGTCTGACTCCTGGACGGAATTTTCTCATTTCTCAATACCATCAGTTTCCCTAATGGGTTCTGGAATGCACCTGAGTAGGCGACTCTGATTCCCATGCCATCTGCCTGATGCTACTCTCAGCTTTATTCCCTCGACCCGTATAAAGCTAATCAATGGAGCTTGCCAATCATCGTGGAATTATCTTTTTATTTTCCATATTTATTTATTCATTTAATACGTATATTTTATTGAATTTATTGGGGTTACATTGGTCAATAAAACAATATAGGTTTCTATGAAATAAAAGTGGAGAACATCCAATTCTACTAACAACATACTGTGTGGTGTGACCTTAAGAGCTGAATTACTTTTAGGGTGGGGACAATATCCCCTCCCCATGTATTTATTTCTGCACAGACTGGCCTCCCTTAGAGACACACCTCTGGCCCCTCAGTGACCCTTCATGCAGTAACTAAGTTGACTGCCTTGCAGAAAGGGCACACTCAGCTCAACCTAGCCCCTCTCTTATATAGAAACCAGCCTTCCTTTGGGGACGTTGGTCTACACTGGCCTGCAGTGAGCTTAGCATTAAAAAATTCAGTCCCTGGAAGCCAGGCCTTTCATTTTCCCACTCTTTCTGGCCTTTTGGGACACAACAGAAGCCAGCCCTCTGTCATCTGGATAAGGCACATGCTCCAAAAAGATTAACAGGATTAAAGATCAACTGTGCACCTGCTGACTCCTGTTCTTTTTCTCAATTGGTTCTGAGCTCCAAGGAAGAAAACAGGCTTGTTACTATGAGAGTCCCTCGATCTCTAACACCACTCCTCTGCCTGAAAAGGCTCCGCACATACCAGAAGGGGACATTTGTCTGTGGACAGTCTAGCAACATCGGATCAACAGCCCCAGAATCTCTCTCCTCCTGTTACCACTTCCCTATGGTGGCTTTATTGTTGCTGATGCTACATTTTATTACTATTTTACCACTTTGCGTTATCTTTAGTTCCACTAAAAAAACCATAGCGCCTTCAATTAGTGGCGCTCCGCACTGGCTGTCTCTGCAAGATGGCCACTTCCACAGAACCTCTCCCAAACAGCCCTTCACAGTGGTTGGAACAAGAAAACAGACCCCCTTAGATGATCACGGCTGGATCTGGGCACTCCCATCAGGAAAGTGATCCAGAGTTCTTCTGTTTTAGTTTCTCCTGATTCCCAAAGATACTTTTCTTCAGCTTTCTATCACACAAATCCTGCTTTCAGCTGGAGGCTCACTTTGGAAGGAGCCAAAGATATATCCCCTTCTCATTCCCTATCACTGAGGAGGCATTAGAAATGCAACTGCCTCTTCTTGGAGAACAATTATCTCACTCATTGGCTTGATTCACTGATCTCTTAATGACAGCTTTCCTGCTGTTTCCTTTGAATGCTTAAAATATGAAACAACCCCGCCTTGTCAAGCTGAAAACTGTAGCTGGGTTTTCAGTAGTTGTTTCCAATAAATAATTTCAAGGGGTGTCAAATTATCCCTCATCTGACAGCTCTCAGGAAGGGTTTCTCATCTCCTTTGGGCATCAGAAGCCATTTCTACCCATGGTTCTGTCCCGTGGACGGCCCTCCATGATTGTCAAAACCGATTCCCTTCTCTAGAAAGAAGCTCTCTCCATCAATATTGATGGGTGCTTCGAATGAATGCAGGCCCTGGAGGAAGAGCTCCATATGACTTCTTCCCTGGCCAAGATGAATTAATAAATGGATTATAAAGGTTATAAAGAACGGGATACTGGTCACATTACAGGGAACCTTAGGGAAAGATGTGCGTGTTAGGGAGAGAAGGCCTAGGGTGTGGCACCTGAAGGAAGCTCTGACGGAAGAAGACAAAGGTAGTATGTTCACACAGGGAAGAAGGGTCAACAAACTGAGGGGCACGCTAGTTGGAAAAGGTCGCCACAGGGGTCTTTTGGCATATCTACTGTCACCATAACTTTCTTCCTCCTTCCTTTCCCACAGAAGGGTGAGAAGGATAACTCGGGGGTGGGGGGAGTCCTTAGAAAGGAATACTATATCAGTGCTGGCACAGAAAGACTGATCTAGCAGGCCCTGTAGTGTCCAAGTATGAGGAAGGATTCTAAGTATGAGAACTTTACTGAACATGAAGTTGCAGGGCTAGAAAATGCAGTCCCTAGGTGCATTCATGCCCAGAGGACCTGAGGTCCAAAGCCAGAGGCTGAAAGGGATGGAGGAAGGGAGTTGAGGATAAACGCTAACCCTAGGAATTAGTTCTGACTCTAGAATAAGGATTCTGCATCTTTTTTTAAAGTTTTATTGTGAAGTTGAAAAATAAGATCAAGGTTAGGTTAAGTTTTGATGGTCCAAATTAGCAAGAAAAGACACCAATAATGCCTCTGTGTATATTTCATTGAATTTTGTATTCTGTTTTATCGGTATTGAAAGTTCTTTCAATGTGCTCAACTTCATTTATTTATTTTTTTAATGTAAGAAAAACCAAGCTATTGGATAAACAAACAAACCTATGAGCTAAACTCTTGGATTATAAGTAAAAATAAAAAGTGTGTCCTGGATCCAAAGAGCTCACAAGCCAATTGCAGAAGTCCCCATATTACCTACCCTAATGAATTCAGTGGGTAAACTAATGAGATCCTTTTCATTTTTATATCACCACCACCTCTAAAAAAATTAAAATAAAAGGGTTCTCCTTCCAGTGTTCCCTATGTCACCATCTACATAATCATGCACACCAGAGACCTAATGGGTATTAAACCCTCACCCTTTAATCCTGTTGCTCACTGTGTCCCTTGATGTGACCACCTTACCACATTTTAAGCCCATGCATGCACTTGACTGGAGCCCATTATCACCACCACCCAGGTCTCCTGTACATCATTGTCAGGTGACTAGGATAGCCTCTGCCCGTATGTACTCTGACACACCTCTAACCTGCCCTAAGAGACTGCAGCCAGAATAATCTTTCCCAAACAGGAAACTGATGGTGCCATTTCTCACCTCTAGTCTCAGAGCAGGCCAAGAGGACCCCTCCTTTTCCCTTGCAGTCTTTAAAGGGCCACACTTTCTGCCACAGGGCTTTAAAATAAACATGCCTGTCCTCTGCTCCCAGCCACTGCTCTTCATCCTGCTAAGTATTCCTCATCCTTTAGAGCTTGATCAAATATTACATTTAAAAACAAAAAACACCTCTGCCCCCTAGCAGGAGAAATTTTACATGTGTTTATGTGATTGTTTGATTGACAGCTGCCTCTGACTGAACCAGCAGAGTGCTTGACATATACTGAGTATTAAACTATGTGTTGGGTGGATTAATAAGTCAATAAATTAAAATGAGATGCATAAGTGAAAGTGACCAGGGACAGGTGTACAGAAGCAGCTCTTTGTGTTGGGTCTCAGAAGCAAGAGTAGCGGTTTACTGGGAGAAGCACCCATGAAGAGGGCTTGGGGCAGAAGCGGCCTGAGATAAGTTGTGAAAACGTTCCGTGTGTTTCAGAACCGTCAGGGCCCTTCCACAGCTAACATGGTGGGGGGGATGCCAGGACCGGAGGTGTGGGGACAGGATTAGGCTGGAACAAAGTGGTGAGAGGTGGCAAGAGATAGAGGGGAGCTTCTGTCCAGATGGGGACTCGGAGGGTTAACCAAGGAGTGGGGTGATCCAGAACACAGAGGGGAGGAAGGAATGTAGGAGGGGATCCTGCAGGAAAGAGACCCATCTGGTGGCTGATAAAGACCTAAACTAATATGGTGGGGGAAAGAGTGTAAAGAAAGGGTCCAATACAAGAGCATTTCAGAAAATCTGTGGGACTCAGTGCCTGAGTGACTGTCAGGGGATCAAGGAAAGGAAAAGAACACTTGTTATGTTTGCTTGTTTTTATATTTCTAAGGAACTGGATGGATGGTATTGTCAACTGAGACAGAGACCTTGAAAAGAAGTTTAGGCATGACAGAGATAGAGAACAAATAAATAATTTTATTGTTGTAACTGTCAAATATCCAAGTAGAGACAGCCAGTAGGCCATTGGATGACTCGCTGTGGTCCTCAAGGGAGAAGTCATAGCTGAAGACCAAGGGCCAAGAACACCATGACTTATACCCAATCCAGAGATGGCAATGGGCTTCAACTTATGTGGTTGCTCCAACAGATACACACTTAATGTTGTGACGCTGTATTAAGTGTGATTTTGCAGCCATATATATCTTAGTGGGAAAGAAATTTATGAACATTTTTAATGTCAGCTGTGAGTCTGAAACAAAGTGACACAGATTCATGATTTATTACCACATTCGGATAATGTAGCTTAGACCAAATTGCACAGAAATAGTTATATTGTGGTAGTTAAGAGGAAAGCACCAGTGAATTACCTAGTCCACGTGTAGCAGCTTTGAATTTTGAAAAAGTTACTTAACTTCTCTCTGTCCCAGCTTCCTCATTTTTAAGAGGTAGATGACATAGTTCGACATTGTGGCACTGAATGAGTAATAGCATGGTGACTGCCATGTAGTAAATGCTCTTTTTTCTTTTTTTATTATTTTAATTAAAAAATTTTTTTTTTCTTTATTATGAACCCTTGTGTTGAGGGCTGACTTTCAATAGATTGCAGTGAGGAAATACTCTTTAAATGGCAGTTCATTTTTATTTATTTTATACTTGTCATTAAATGATTAATTCAACAAAAATGCAAAATTTAGATGCTGTTGTGTGCTGGTACTGAATTAGGCAGTGGATAGTGATACTAAAACAAACTTATACTAGTACCCTTAAGGAGCTTACTCACTTTCTACTAAAGGTGGTCACTGTTTGGTGAAAACTAAGGGACAAGACAAATATTGAATGACCAACTTCTTAATAGACAATTAAAATGACAGCTCCAAATATTCCACCAGGTACTAACTAGTGCCCACATCCCAGCTTAGCCACGGTCAGTGCTTCTGTGGACCTTACACATGGCTCCACTTTTTCTAACTTGCGTGCAATCTGCAAGCAAGTCTGGTTGTCCAGGTGCCGTCATCGTGTGGAGAGAGCACTGATGCCCAGAGTCTAGCCATTGCCCTAGTCCAGGCATGTCTTTCTACCATTTAACAGGAAAATAACATTTTATAATTTATGCCATATGTGGCAACACAGAAGATAATAAAGAAGTTAAGTTAGTTTTTCCAAAGACACAAAGTCACCAGAGATTTGAATGAAGATTCTGTAGTGTGAGTCTGCAGGACAGGATTCGGTGGGCCTGGGGTAACTCTGTACATAGAGGTCGCTAGGACCTTAGAGGAGCAATTATCTAAGGATGATCTAAGCAGAGATCGAGCAATGGAATTCTGGCATGTTTTCTGAAATATTTATAAGCTTTGAAATGAACAGTTTTACTAACATGGGTAAGTGGATGATGTCAATGTCTTTAAGGAGCTATTATCTGTAAGAATCTATGAAATCCATTTAGTCACAGAATTTGAGAATTGAAAGGCCCTGAGAGTTCATGTGTCTTTACTTCCTACACTGCACAGAATCTTCTTTTGCAGCAACTGTCAAAGAATTTAGGAGGATGCAGCACTTCCAAAAACCCTACAAACTCACAAAGGGAAGACATCCTAGAAGTCATCTAATTCAACCCCTCAAGTGACCGATAAGGAATCTATGACACAGAGTAAACAAGTGGCACATTCAGGGCAACCAACTCCTTGTCCCCAGATCATCTAGATTCAAACCACACTGCCTCAACTTAAGATCTTAAAAATAAAGCCAGGGAGATGACGTCAGAATAATGGCGGGGTAGGAAGCAATACCAATACATCTCCCCCAAAACTCAACAAGATCTTCAACCAGAAACAGAAAAACCTATCCTTGGAGCCTCCAGATGATTCGCAATACACCCGAAGGTATGGTCGAGCAAAAAATTGGCTAAATATATAATCAAACCCCGAAGGAAATAGGGAGTAAGAAATGCTCCTCCTTCCTCACTAACCTAAACAGGGTGGCTTTCACTGGGAACTGAGAATATAGAAACTAAGGTGGGGCCTTGGCCGGTTGGCTCAGTGGTAGAGCATCAGCCTAGCGTGAGGAGGACCCGGGTTCGATTCCCGGCCAGGGCACACAGGAGAAGTGCCCATTTGCTTCTCCACCCCTCCGCCATGCTTTCCTCTCTGTCTCTCTCTTCCCCTCCTGCAGCCAAGGCTCCATTGGAGCAAAGATGGCCCGGGTGCTGGGGATGGCTCTGTGGCCTCTGCCTCAGGCACTAGAGTGGCTCTGGTCACAACATGGCGACACCCAGGATAGGCAGAGCATCGCCCCCTGGTGGGCAAAGCTTCGCCCCTGGTGGGCGTGCAGGGTGGATCCCGGTTGGGCGCATGCGGGAGTCTGTCTGACTGCCTCTCCCTGTTTCTAGCTTCAGAAAAATGAAAAAAAAAAAAAAAAACCAAAAAAAAAAAAAAAAAAAAAAGAAACTAAGGTGGGCAAAGAGGGTGAACAGATTCAGGCCGCGGCACAAACGGCCAAACCAGGCAGTGGCACGGAGATCCAAGCCGAGGAAAAACTGTTCTTGTGGCAACCGGGCAATACAAGCTAACACTCGCGCCAAACCCAGACAAAGAAAGACAAGTGGGGCAGTCATTTTCCCTGATCTCCTGGTCGGTACATGCAGATAGTGGGCGAGAGATTCCTTCCAAAGCCCCGAGAGTGTGCGCCCGTGTTGTCCCACAGAGAGGCAGAGTCAGAGGCCTTGGCGTGGGCCGAAAGTGGAATCTCCAGACTGCCCCAGCACCCTGAAAAAGCGTTGCACGGGGAGGGAGCAAGAACTAATTCCAATGCTGGAACTTTTCCGTGCGGGAGGGGGTTTCACTCAGAGGGTGAGGTGGCCGGCCTGATAACCTGGTCTGCACGTGCAGATAGTGAGCGAGAGATTCTTCCGAGTGCCTCGGCAGTGCGCGCCCGTGTTATCCCACAGAGGGGCAGAGTCAGGGGCCTTTGTGTGGGCCAAAAGCGGAATCTCGGGCCATCCCAGTGCCTTGAAAAAGCCGCACATGGGGACGGAGCGAGAGCCAATTCCAACGCTGGAACTTTTCCGTGCGGGTGGGGTTTCACTCAGAGGGTGAGACTTCCAGCATGATATCCTGGTCCGCGTGCAGATAGTGAGCGAGAGTTTCCTCCAAGCGCCCCAGGAGTGGGTGCCCACCCGTGTTACCGGACAGAGTGGCAGAGCCAGAGGTCTTTGAGTGGGCAGAAGCCCCGCCTGATTATGCTAGCAGCTCTGACTGACTGAGCCTTACCCAGAGCCCTGTGCTGAGTGGGAATAGAGTGGGGAGTTGCCAGCTCTTTGAGCCTCTAACTATCCAGGCAGAGGCAGCAGCAACTCCATAGCTGAATTATCAGGCTACTAATTGAGGAAGTAAAGACTAGGAGAGAGGCTCCAGGAACACGGACTCTCTCACTGCCGGAGCCTATAAATGCTAATGAGCTTCGACTGCCAATGAGACTAAAGCACAATACATGACATCGCCATAGAGACTTATCAACTGCAAACCTCTACCTGAACGTGCCAAAGGGGCAGAACCCGGGGTACAGAGTCACCGACCAGGAAGAGGGAGAGAAAAGAAAAAGCAAGAAGATAACCTCTCAAAATCAAGAATAATCCGCAGACTTTATAACCTATCCCATTTTATTATATTTGTTCGTTTGTTTCTCTTATCTTCATTCTTGATACTTTTTTTTCCTCCTACAATTTGGCCAATTAACTCTCTGCCGGTCTTACTCTCTCCTCTCCTTGAACTACACTACCCATAAATGTTACATCTCCCATTATCTTTTCTTTCCTCTTCCTTTCTCTCTATGAGGGTTGCACTCTAAAACCCTTAACTCTCTCTCTCCTCTTTTTTCTTCTTTTAGTGGTTCCCTCTTTTCTTTCTCTCTCTCTCTTTCTTTTCTCCCTCTATATTAGTTTCTTCCTTTCTCCTTTACGTCTCCTCTCATTCAAACCTCAATAATGAACAAATTATCTTATCTGGGATTCAAACTTATGTTTGTGGCATTTTGGGGGGTTTTTACTTCACCTTTTTAACTCACTATCAGTGCTCCCATCCCTGGCTCTCCATTTTATCTAGTGCTTGTTCCACTAAATACAATAGTAATTTTTTAATTTTTCCCCTCATTTTCTGTTTCCCTCTTATTCCTCTCATCATAACTCTTAGTCAACCAACACCTAAAAGCAAATCATTTTATTCTTGAACCAAATTTTTTTCTGATTTGCTTTTTGTGGGTCCATATCCCCTTTTTTTTCTTTCTTTTTTTTTTTTTTTTTGCCCCTTTATTACTTTTCCCAATTCAGACCCTCCATTACAAGCATTGTTTGTTCTATTTAGTACAATATAATTCACAGTTCACCACAAGATTTTCTCAAGAAAGAGGGGAGAGGAGAGGAGAGGGAAAAAAAAGGGGGAATAATTTCCTTTTTTTTAATTTTTATTTTATTTTATTTTTCTTTATTTCATTATTAATTTTTTTAAAAAACAACTCTTTTCGATTTTTTATTTTTTTAACTTTTTATTCTTTATTAAATCTCATTAATACTATCAACAAAACCACCCTCAGATGCCATTAAGGAAGAGAAAATCGAATATCATGGATACAAAAGAAAGAGAGGTAACACAGCTAGATGAGGAAAAATCTATGGAGAAAAAATTTAATATATTGGAAACCTTGGAGCTAAATGACAGAGAATTTAAGATAGAAATCCTAAAAATCCTCCGAGATATACAAGAAAACAGAGAAAGGCAATTTAGGGAGCTCAGAAAACAACTCAATGAACACAAAGAATATATTTCCAAGGAAATTGAAACTATAAAAACAAATCAAACAGAGATGAAAAACTCAATTCACAAGCTGAAAAACGAGGTAACAGTTTTAGCTAATAGAACAGGCCAGATAGAAGAGAGGATTAGTGAAATAGAAGACAAGCAACTTGAGGCACAACAGAGAGAAGAAGAAAGAAACTCAAAAATTAAAAAAAAAAGGAGATAGCCCTACAAGAATTATCTGACTCCATCAAAAAGAATAACATAAGAATAATAGGTATATCAGAGGGAGAAGAGAGAGAAAATGGAATGGAGAACATACTCAAACAAATAATAGATGAGAACTTCCCAAGCCTGTGGAAAGAACTAAAGCCTCAAGTTCAAGAAGCAAACAGAACTCCAAGTTTTCTTAACCCCAACAAACCTACTCCAAGGCATATCATAATGAAATTGGCACAAACCAACGGCAAAGAAAAAATTCTCAAGGCAGCCAGGGAAAAGAAGAATACAACATATAAAGGAAGGCCCATTAGATTATCATCTGATTTCTCAGCAGAAACTCTACAAGCTAGAAGAGAGTGGACCCCAATATTTAAAGTCCTGAAAGAGAGGAACTTTCAGCCACGAATACTATACCCATCAAAGCTATCCTTCAAATATGAAGGAGAAATAAAAACATTCACAGATACAGAAAAGATGAGGGAATTTATTATCAGAAAACCTCTACTCCAGGAATTACTAAAGAGGGTTCTCCAATCATATACAAAGAACAAAAAACAAACAAACCCACAACTAAAAGCTCCAAGAAGAACACAATAAAACCAAATCTAAACTGTGACAACAACAAAAAGAAAGGGGGGGAGAGGATGGATATTAACAGTAGCAAAGGACGATGGAGTGCAAAAGTACTAACAAAATAGTGCACTACAATGACAGGGTAGGAACCCTGTTCATTATTTAAAGGTAACCACCATTGAAAAAACCACCACAGCAGCACATGAGATAAAAAAGATAGCAACAGAGAAAAGATGTATGGAATACAACCAAATAAAAACAAAAGATAGAAAACGAAAGAGAAGGATCAAACAAGACACAAAACTAACAAAAAGCAATCTATAAAATGGCAATAGGGAACTCATAAGTGTCAATAATTACATTAAATATAAACGGATTAAACTCACCAATAAAAAGGCACAGAGCAGCACAATGGATTGAAAAAGAAAATCCAACTGTATGCTGCCTACAGGAAACTCATCTAAGTAACAAGGATAAAAACAAATTCAAAGTGACAGGCTGGAAAACAATACTCCAAGCAAATAACATCTAAAAAAAAGCAGGCATAGCAATATGCATATCTGATAATGCTGACTACAAGACAGCAAAAGTACATAGAGACAAAAATGGCCATTTCATAATGGCTAAGGGGACACTGAATCAAGAAGACATAACAATTCTTAATATATATGCACCAAACCAAGGAGCACCAAAATATATAAGACAGCTACTTATTGACCTCAAAACAAAAACTGACAAAAATACAATCATACTTGGAGACCTCAATACACCACTGACAGCTCTAGAACGGTCATCCAAACAGAGAATCAATAAAGATATAGTGGCCTTAAACAAAACACTAGAGCACCTGGATATGATAGACATCTACAGGACATTTCATCCCAAAGTGACTGAGTATACATTTTTCTCCAGTGTACATGGATCATTCTCAAGAACTGACCATATGTTGGGCCACAAAAACAACATCAGCAAATTCAGAAAAATCGAAGTTATACCAAGCATATTTTCTGATCATAAAGCCTTGAAACTAGAATTCAACTTCAAAAAAGAGGAAAAAAATCCCACATAAATGTGAAAACTAAACAACATATTTTTGAAAAATGAATGGGTCAAAGAAGAAATAAGCGCAGAGATCAAAAGATATATACAAACTAATGAAAATGACAACACGACATATCACAATCTATGGGATGCAGCAAAAGCAGTGATAAGAGGGAAGTTCATATCACTTCAGGCATATATGAACAAACAAGAAAGAGCCCAAGTGAACCACTTAACTTCCCACCTTAAGGAACTAGAAAAAGAAGAACAAAGACAACCCAAAACCAGCCAAGACAGGAGATAATAAAAATCAGAGCAGAAATAAATGAAATAGAGAACAGAAAAACTATAGAAAAAATTAATAGAACAAGGAGCTGGTTCTTTGAAAAGATCAACAAAATTGACAAACCCTTGGCAAGACTTACCAAGGAAAAAAGAGAAAGAACTCATATAAACAAAATCCAAAATGAAAAAGGAGAAATCACCACAGACACCGTAGATATACAAAGAATTATTGTAGAATACTATGAAAAACTTTATGCCACTAAATTCAACAACCTAGAAGAAATGGATAAATTCCTAGAACAATACAACCTTCCTAGACTGAGTCAAGAAGAAGCAGAAAGCCTAAACAGACATATTAGTAGAGAAGAAATAGAAAAAAACATTAAAAACCTCCCCAAAAATAAAAGTCCAGGCCCTGACGGCTATACCAGCGAATTTTATCAAACATTCAGAGAAGACTTGGTTCCTATTCTACTGTAAGTCTTCCAAAAAATTGAAGAAGAAGCATTAATTCCAAACACATTTTATGAGGTCAATATAACCCTCATACCAAAACAAGACAAGGATGGCACAACAAAAGAAAACCACAGACCAATATCTCTAATGAATACAGATGCTAAAATACTAAACAAAATACTGGCAAATCAAATACAACAACATATTTAAAAAATAATACATCATGATCAAGTGGGATTCATCCCAGAATCTCAAGGATGGTTCAACATACATAAAACAGTTAACGTAATACACCATATCAACAAAACAAAGAACAAAAACCACATGATCTTATCAATAGACGCAGAAAAGGCTTTTGATAAAATACAACACAATTTTATGTTTAAGACTCTCAACAGAATGGGTATAGAAGGAAAATATCTCAACATGATAAAGGCCATATATGATAAACCATCAGCTAACCTCATATTAAATGGCACTAAACTGAAGGCTTTCCCCCTTAAATCAGGAACAAGACAGGGTTGTCCACTCTCTCCGCTCTTATTTAATGTGGTGCTAGAGGTTCTAGCCAGAGCAATCAGACAAGACAAAGAAATAAAAGGCATCCATATCGGAAAAGAAGAAGTAAAGGTATCACTTTTTGTAGATGATATGATCCTATACATCGAAAACCCCAAAGAATCCACAAAAAGACTACTAGAAACAATAAGCCAATACAGTAAGGTCGCAGGATACAAAATAACATACAGAAGTCAATAGCCTTTCTATATGCCAACAATGAAACATTTGATAACAAACTCAAAAAAATAATCCCCTTCACGATTGCAACAAAAAAATAAAATACTTAGGAATAAACATAACAAAGAATGTAAAGGACTTATATAATGAAAACTATAAACCATTGTTAAGGGAAATCAAAAAAGATATAATGAGATGGAAGAATATACCTTGTTCTTGGCTAGGAAGAATAAATATAATGAAGATGGCCATATTACCCAAAGCAATATACAAATTTAATGCAATTCCCATCAAAATTCCAATGCCATTTTTTAACAAAATAGAGCAAAAAATCATCAGATTTATATGGAACTATAAAAAACCCCAAATAGCCAAAGCAATCCTAAAGAAAAAGAATGAAGCTGGGGGCATTACAATACCTGACTTCAAACTATATTATAGGGCCATGACAATCAAAACAGCATGGTATTGGCATAAAAATAGACACTGAGACCAAAGGAACAGAATAGAAAGTCCAGAAATAAAACCACATATATATAGTCAAATAATTTTTGATAAAGAGGCCAACAACACACAATGGAGAAAAGAAAGCCTCTTCAATAAATGGTGCTGGGAAAACTGGAAAGCCACATGCAAAAGAATGAAACTGGACTACAGTTTGTCCCCTGTACTAAAATTAATTCAAAATGGATCAAAGATCTAAACATAAGACCTGAAACAATTAAGTACATAGAAGAAGACATAGGTACTCAACTCATGGACCTGGGTTTTAAAGAGCATTTTATGAATTTGACTCCACAGGCAAGAGAAGTGAAGGCAAAAAATTAATGAATGGGACTACATCAGACTAAGAAGTTTTTGCTCAGCAAGAGAAACTGATAACAAAATAAACAGACAGCCAACTAAATGGGAAATGATATTTCCAAACAATAGCTCAGATAAAGGCCTAATATCCAAAATTTGCAAAGAACTCATAAAACTCAACAACAAACAAACAAACAATCCAATAAAAAAATGGGAAGAGGACATGAACAGACACTTCTCCCAGGAAGAAATACAAATGGCCAACAGATATATGAAAAGATGCTCATCTTCTTTAGTTATTAGAGAAATTCAAATCAAAACTGCAATGAGATACCACCTCACACCTGTTAGATTAGCTATTATTAACAAGACAGGTAATAGCAAATGTTGGAGAGGCTGTGGAGAAAAAGGAACCCTCATACAATGTTGGTGGGAATGTAAAATCGTACAACCATTATGGAAGAAAGTATGGTGGTTCCTCAAAAAACTGAAAATAGAACTTCCTTATGACCCAGCAATCCCTCTACTGGGTATACACCCCCCAAAACTCAGAAACATTGATACATAAAGACACATGCAGCCCCATGTTCATTGCAGCATTGTTCACAGTGGCCAGGACATGGAAACAACCAAAAAGCCCTTCAATAGATGACTGGATAAAGAAGATGTGGCACATATACACTATGGAATACTACTCAGCCATAAGAAATGATGACATCGGATCATTTATAGCAAAATGGTGGGATCTTGATAACATTATATGAAGTGAAATAAGGAAATTAGAAAAAACCAGGAACTGCATTATTCCATACGTAGGTGAGACATAAAAGTAAAACTAAGAGACATTGATAAGAGTGTGGTGGTTATGGGGAGAAGGGGGAAAGGGAGAGGGAAAGGGGGAGGGGGAGGGGCACAAAGAAAACTAGATAGAAGGTGACAGAGGACAATCTGACTTTGGGTGATGGGTATGCAACATAATTGAACGACAAGATAACCTGGACTTGTTATCTTTGAATATATGTATCCTGATTTATTGATGTCGCCCCATTAAAAAAAAATTAAATTATTTAAAAATATAGCCAGCAATATACAGATGACTCTTGTATTACCAATGTTTCACAAGTCGTTTGAAAAATGCTATTTGGGACGGTGAGGTTATAAGAATTCCAGCTTAAACTTGCATATAAATAGTTTGGTAACCAGATGTCCTAATCCTAGAAAAATGTTTCTGTCTTTTGACAGGTTCAGAAATATGCAGATGATGGGAAAAATCTAACCAAAAGTCTTGAGTGTATTGCTGGTACTATTGTAATTGAAGACAAAAGTTGTACAACCAGTTTCCTAGTTAGGCTGTATAAGTATCAAATAGGACATGATCCTATACCATATTTAACCACCTTCAGTTTAAAAAAAAAAAAAAAAGAGCCAAATGGATAGGAATAAAGTTTATTATGTAAGAACATGCCAGCAGTGACAATAAATTAGCTCTCATCCTCACAGGGAGGTGTTATTCTGTTCATTCTCTAGTCTTAGAAGTTGAAGCTGTGATAGTTACTCTAACTTGCCCATCTTCCCAAGTAAGTGGCAGAGTCTGGAGGTTTAGAGATTTTCATACTTATCCACTTCTCATAGTCTTAGTGTTCTACAACTTAGTGGTCTACAGTCATGTATCCTAGAAAGATTTTTAAAGAAGGACACATTTGGAAGAAAAGAAAATGGGACTTACATCCTGGATTTCAAAATATAGCACCCACCGCCTCTCTTTCCATAGAGTTCTGCCTGTAAGTAGTTATGTCTCTTCTCCATTACAACACACATTTAGCCAACCCACGTCCGAGCATTGAATGGACAAAAAAATATTTCTACCAAGAGTTTTTTTGTTTGTTTGTTTGTTTTTGTACTTTTCTGAAGCTGGAAACGGGGAGAGACAGTCAGACAGACTCCCGCATGCACCCGACCAGATCCACCCGGCACGCCCACCAGGGGCGACACTCTGCCCACCAGGGGGCGATGCTCTGCCCCTCTGGGGCGTCACTCTGTTGCAACCAGAGCCACTCTAGCGCCTGGGGCAGAGGCCAAGGAGCCATCCCCAGCGCCCAGGCCATCTTTGCTCCAATGGAGCATCACTGCGGGAGGGGAAGAGAGAGACAGAGAGAAAGGAGAGGGGGAGGGGTGGAGAAGCAGATGGGTGCTTCTCCTGTGTGCCCTGGCCGGGAATCGAACCCGGGACTTCTGCACGCCAGGCTGATGCTCTACCACTGAGCCAACCGGCCAGGGCCTCTACCAAGAGTTTTAATGTGTTTAGTTAATAAGTGCAAAGAGACATGTCTGGTTGAGCTTTCTAATTTATCATTTCCATTCAAGTTTGGTGAGTCTCCATTGAGTATATACGAGATAAAATATCATATAAAGTTCTTTCCGATATGCTTAGACTGGCATTCAAAGTCTTCCACATTTTGGCTTGAATTTCCTATTTTTTGTCCGAGCCTTGTACTCAAGCTAAATCGGACTTCTCTGTCTTCCAAACCTATCTTACACTAAACCACCTCCCTATTTTTTGCTGAGGCCACTATTAACCAATTCTCAGAGGCCTCTTTCTCTCTTTTATCATTTTTCCAAAGTAAACCCATGCTTCAAGATCCAATTCTGATTCTTGTTTCATTTGTTAAACAAATAACTGCTACTCTAATGCCAAGCCTTATACTTTAAGCTCACATCCTAGTTGGACGTGGGAAAAAGAGAAAGAAGAAACAGAAAAATAAATGAATATTCAATAGTCAAGCACAAAAATCCCCATGAAGGAGATCATCTATGATAGAAAAGAATTGATTCCACTGGGATGATGACTCCTTACAGTGCTGATCAGAGATTTCTCTGAAGAGTAGCCATTTGAAACAAGACTGAAGGTATCACAAGGAACCAGCTGTCCTAAGAGCTTTCCAGGCCAGGATAACGGGGTATGCAAAAGCTTTGGATGGTGAGAGATACGAGTGGCAGAAAGTGAGGTTGAAAATTCCACAAGCTTTCTAGTTGGCAAAATCTACCTTTCCTCTAAACTTACCTCTTACCATCTGTACCCTCCATTAGGTTCTCTGGCATAAACTATTGACATTGGTCAATTGTTTAAATCTTACCTCCTTATGTAGGAAGTTCTGTAAGAGCAAGTGTTATGGCTGCCTTGTGTCCCAGGACTCACCCCATGAAAGGTACTCAACAAAAAATTGTGGCCTGACCAGGTGGTGGCATTGTGAATAGAGCATCAGACTGGAACATGGAGGACTCAGGTTCAAAACCCCGAGGTTGCCGGCTTGAGCTCAGGCTCATCTGGTTTGAGCAAGGCTCACCAGCTTAAGCCCCAGGTCACTGGCTTGAGCAAGGGGTCACTCGGTTTGCTATAGCCCCTGGTCAAGGCACATATGAGAAAGCAATCACTGAACAACTAAGGAGCCACAACAAAGAACGGATGCTTCTCATCTCTCTCCCTTCCTGTCTGTCTGTCCCTATCTGTCCTCTGTCACTCTGTCTCTGTCACAAAAAAATCCTATGGAGTGAAAGACTCTAGTTCCTTGAGGGCAAGGCTTTCTATGGTTCAGTGTCACAGGACAGAGTCAAGCATGTGGTAGATATGAAAAGTTTGCTGACTGATTGACTCCCCACTTTACTTTGGGAAAGCTGATCTATTTGCAGGCATCCTACCCCTGACAGGAAGACTGCTTTCTGAACCCTAACTTCCTCCTGTACTATCACATCCCTCTGTGAAGTGTTCACTGGCCACCACTTCTAAGCCAATTTCTCCTTTCTCCAGTCACCTGGCCTCTGGCCTGAAAGTAAGACCATGACAGTAAAAAGATGCTTAACAATCCTGAATCATGTATGCCCATCGCTGTTTTAATTTACTTAGAAAACATTCAAAAACAAATGGAAAGAATTACAATATTTAAAATTTTAATATTGTAGTCACACCATCTTACTCCAGTGAGAAGCAATGTCATTAAATATGTTTCATTATATTTTTAAGATCTCAGCTAAGTACCTTGTAATGCAGTGACTTAGAAGTCTGGAGCTAAGTTCATTTTTATTTCAGTACCTGTTTAAATGGTTCTATAGCTTAAAATGATACCTAAAAATTATATAAGTTGCTCTTACAACCTTAGTGGTAAATTCTACAAGAAAAAAAAACATAACAATAAAAATTTAAAACCACTTTTTTTTTTTAACTTCCTCATGCATGGATTGGCTAATCCTGGTGATCTTTCTGGTTTTTCTATTCAGGCTTATTTTGGGGGAGGGAGCCACTACATTTTTATTCATTGTTTTTCTTTTTTAAAATCACCTTACCTGGCAGATAAGTTTTTCATTTTCATTTTTATTTTCTGCTTACTAGCACATCATTCAAGACCATATAAACAGCTATTTGTCACCATAAAATAAATAAATAAATAGACCATCTGAAACACATCTAAGAATAAGTGGGCTAAGTCTAAGTACTTTGCCATAAGGTAATCCACGAATCACTGTGTGACACAACAGATTTCACAGTAACTGCACATCCCATTGCATATTGCAAACAACTTTATTTTAAAATGACTTGATATCTATAATTAACTGTATCAATGACATCCCACAACTCTATACACCTCAGATGCCAACTTGTTTACTGAAACATTTTGCCTCTAAGTTGTGCAGTTAATAAGTTTCAAACGTGGGGTTTCCTCTGTAAACCTAATCTAGAACTTAAACCTCAATTTTTTAAAAAAACGCCAATCAAAGCAGTTGTTCTTTGCTAAAGTACTGCTAAATAATATTCAACATCGTTTGACTGTGAAAAATGTCTTCTCTAGTATATATCTTTTTGAATCACAAATTAGTCCTTTATCTAGCTCAATATTTAAACCCAATCTCGCAAATGCCATAAACACCAAAACTTGTTTAAAAAAAAAACACATATGTGCTCTCCTTCAAATACACAGAGAACCTCCCATACTCTATATTTAACCATTTGTCTCTTCAAACCCTCAGCAATGTTTTCTAATGTGTTGCCCAAGTATTCAGTGATAAATGGGTTTCGTTTGTGATGCTTTGCAAATGAGCCGTTCTTGCCATAATAACAGCGAGAATGTGTCCCCACCAGCATGTTGCATTTTGCCTTTGCCACTCAGTAAGTAGTCTCAAATGGGGCTCCACATGCACGTGCTTCAGTTTGCTAAAAATTTTATAAAATACCAGATGGAGTATCTGACTTTAAAGTTTGCAGAACAAAATTATAGAAGTGTGCCTTTTGTTTGCTGGGTATTTAATGCTCAAACAATTTCTTAACTGTTACAACAATATGCTATAATTAACCAATATCTCTTCTTTGGTTGCTTCCAAGATCTTCTATTTGTTTTTGGTGTTCTGCGGTTTCCCTGTGAAACATATAGAACAGATTTATGTCTTTCATTAACTCTGGAACTTCACTGGCATTATCTCCCTGGCTACAGCCTCTCCCACGTTCTCTCCCTTTGGAACTCTTATTAATAGATGCTGGCTCTTCTTTTATGCAACCCTCTCGATCTTTCTTTCACACTGTAATCTTTCCTTCCTATAAGCTATATGTATATTCTTCAGATATATACTTTAGTTCATAATGACCTCTAATCTATATTTTAAAAGTCAATGTATGAATTTAAAAGCAGATTCATTTCAATGACAGTTTGTTTTTATCATTTCTAAAATTCAATCTAGTTCTTTTACAAATCTTGTTTGTTTGTTTGTTTTTAAAAAATATAGCATCAGACCTGGCTGGTTGGCTCAGCAGTAGAACCTAACCCAGTATATGGATGTCCTGAGTTCAATAGTTCAATTCCTGGTCAGGGCACACAGGAGAGATGACCATCTGTTTCTACCCTCTCCCTTCCCTCCTCTATTCCTCCCTCCTTTCTCTCTCTCTCTCTCTCTCTCTCTCTCTCTCTCTCTCTTTCTCTTTCTCTCTCTCCCTCTCTCTCTTCCTCTCCATCAGCCATGGCTCAATTGATTCGAGTTCATTGGCCCCAGGTGCTGAAGATGGCTCTGTCAAGACTCTACCTCAGGTACTAAAAATAGCTTGGTTGCAAGTATGGCCTCAGATGGCCAGAGTATTAGCCCAGAAAGGGGCTGCTAGGCAGATCCTGATAGGGGTACATGCAGGAGCCTGTCTCTATATCTACCCTATGCTCACTTAAAAATTTTAAAAATAAAAAAGAATAACCTGTTCTTTCCTTATGTTTTTGATGCCCTATTTTATGTCCAACAACAACCTATTCAATGATATGATAACTCTATTAAATGCAGTGTTTTGTTGGGAGAGGTGATGAGGCACAGTCCTGTCTCACTTTTTGCTGCTTTTATTGACTCGAACTCAGGAAAAGCTGATTCCTGATGGGGTTCATAATTCTTGATTGTGAGCTCATATTCAGTGAGGATTTATCTGCGAGAATATTATAAAGCCTGGATTGAGGTTTTTATCCCTTCAAAAAAGTTTTGTACTTTCTCTGCCAGTTACTCAAACAGATTTTCAGTCAGGGACTTTTTTAATATAAGGTCCCTGGATAATATATATATTTGAAGGTTCCAAGACCACTTGGGATATATAAATTTTAACCTCAAACCTGGACAATGGCATTTCTATATCCAGAAACTCTTAAGAAACTTTTATTTTTATTAAGACCCTAGAAATATGGGCACAATTATTTTGACATTTCCCTCACAGAGAACTTTTCTCTTTCATCTGCTTCCATGTTTATAGTAAAAGGAACTAGAGTCCTTGGAGAAAAGGCTCAATCCAGGGCTGAGGGAGGGTGGGTATAAAATAAGCCTAGAGCTTCTCATTGTACAAGAAAGTAAAAAGTCCTCAAAGAACCAGTTTTAAGGTCCACATACTGGGAAAATATGAGACAATATATGCTTCAAACTGAGAGTAATGAGTTATAATCCATAAAATAAAACTCCATGAATTCATACTGTTATAAATAAAAGAAATGAGTTCTTTCTTATTTTATTTTTATAAATAAATTTTTATTAATGTTAATGGGGTGACATCAATAAATCAGGGTACATATATTCAAAGAAAACATGTCCAGGTTATCTTGTCATTAAATTATGTTTCATACCCATCACCCAAAGTCAGATTGTCCTCCATCACCCTCTATCTAGTTTTCTTTGTGCCCCTCCCCTCCCCCTTCCTCTCTCCCTCCTTCCTTGCCATGCCCCCCCTCCCCCCCACCCTGGGTAACCAACACACTCTTGTCCATGTCTCTTAGTCTCGTTTTTATGTCCCACCAATATATGGAATCATATAGTTCTTAGTTTTTTCTGATTTACTTATTTCACTCCGTATAATGTTATCAAGATCCCACCATCTTGTTGTAAATGATCCGATGTCATCATTTCTTATGGTTGAGTAGTATTCCATAGTGTATATGTGCCACATCTTTTTTATCCAGTCCTCTATTGAAGGGCTTTTTGGTTGTTTCCATGTCTTGGCCACTGTGAACAATGCTGCAATGAACATGGGGCTACACGTGTCTTTACATATCAATGCTTCTGAATTTTGGGGGTATATACCCAGTAGAGGGATTGCTGGGTCATAAGGTAGTTCTATTTTCAGTTTTTTGAGGAACCACCATACTTTTTTCCATAATGGTTGTACTATTTTACAGTCCCACCAACAGTGAATGAGGGTTCCTTTTTCTCCACAGCCTCTCCAGCATTTGCTATTACCTGTCTTGTTGATAATAGCTAATCTAACAGATGTGAGGTGGTATCTCATTGTAGTTTTGATTTGCATTTCTCTAATAACTAATGAAGATGAGCATCTTTTCATATATCTGTTGGCCATTTGTATTTCTTCCTGGGAGAAGTGTCTGTCCATGTCCTCTTCCCATTTTTTTATTGGATTGTTTGTTTGTTTGTTGTTGAGTTTTATGAGTTCTTTGCAAATTTTGGATATTAGGCCTTTATCTGAGCTATTGTTTGAAAATATCATTTCCCATTTAGCTGGCTGTCTGTTTATTTTGTTATCACTTTCTCTTGCTGAGCAAAAACTTCTTAGTCTGATGTAGTCCCATTCATTAATTTTTTGCCTTCACTTCTCTTGCCTTTGGAGTCAAATTCATAAAATGCTCTTTAAAACCCAGGTCCATGAGTTTAGTACCTATGTCTTCTTCTATGTACTTAATTGTTTCAGGTCTTATGTTTAGGTCTTTGATCCATTTTGAATTAATTTTCATACAAGGGGACAAGCTGTAGTTGAGTTTCATTCTTTTGCATGTGGCTTTCCAGTTTTCCCAGTACCATTTGTTGAAGAGGCTTTCTTTTCTCCATTGTGTGTTGTTGGCCCCTTTATCAAAAATTATTTGACCATATATATGTGGTTTTATTTCTGGACTTTCTATTCTGTTCCATTGGTCTGAGTGTCTATTTTTATGCCAATACCATGCTGTTTTGATTGTTATGGCCCTATAATATAGTTTGAAGTCAGATATTGTAATGCCCCCAGCTTCATTCTTTTTCCTTAGGATTGCTTTGGCTACTCAGGGGTTTTTATAATTCCATATAAATCTGATGATCTTTTGTTCCATTTCTTTAAAAAATGTCATAGGAATTTTGATGGGAATGGCATTAAATTTATAAATTGCTTTGGGTAATATGGTCATTTTGATTATATTTATTCTTCCTATCCTAAAACAAGGAATATTTTTCCATCTCATTGTATCTTTTTTGATTTCTCTTAGCAATGCTTTGTAGTTTTTGTTATATAGGTCCTTTACATTCTTTGTTATGTTTCTTCCTAGGTATTATATTTTTTATTGTAATCATGAAGGGGATTATTTTTTTGAGTTTGTTTTCTAATATTTCATTGTTGGTATATAGAAAGGCTATGGACTTTTGTATGTTAATTTTCTATCCTGCGACCTTACTGTATTGGTTTATTGTTTCTAGTAATCTTTTTGGTGGAGTCTTTGGGGTTTTCGATGTATAGGATCATGTCATCTGCAAAAAGTGATACCTTTACTTCTTCTTTTCTGATATGGATGCCTTTTATTTCTTTCTCTTGTCTGATTGCTCTGGCCAGAACTTCTAGCACCACGTTAAATAAGAGTGGAGAGAATGGACAACCCTGTCTTGTTCCTGATTTAAGGTGGAAAGTCCTCAGTTTTATGCCATTTAATATGATGTTGGCTGATGGTTTATCATATATGGCCATTATCATGTTGAGATATTTTCCTTCTATACCCATTTTGTTGAGAGTCTTAAACATAAAGTTGTGTTGTATTTTATTGAATGCCTTTTCTGCATCTATTGATAAGATCATGTGGTTTTTGTTCTTTGTTTTGTTGATATGGTGTATTACGTTAACCGTTTTACATATGTTGAACCATCCTTGAGATTCTGGGATGAATCCCACTTGAACATGATGTATTATTTTTTTAATATGTTGTTGTATTTGATTTGCCAGTATTGTGTTTAGTATTTTAGCATCTGTATTCATTAGAAATATTGGTCTGTAGTTTTCTTTTTTTGTGCCATTCTTGCCAGGTTTCGGTATGAGGGTTATGTTGGCCTCATAAAATGTGTTTGGAAGTATTGCTTCTTCAATTTTTGGAAGACTTTGAGTAGAACAGGAACCAAGTCTTCTTTGAATGTTTGATAGTATAACTGTCTGGGCCTGGACTTTTATTTTTGGGGAGGTTTTTAATAGTTTTTTCTATTTCCTCCCTGCTAATTGGTCTGTTTAGGCTTTCTGCTTCTTCATGACTCAGTCTAGGAAGGTTGCATTGTCTAGGAAGGTTGTATTGTTCTAGGAATTTATCCATTTCTTCTAGATTGTTGAATTTGATGGCATATAGTTTTTCGTAGTATTCTACAATAATTCTTTGTATATCTATGATGTCTGCAGTGATTTCTCCTCTTGCATTTTGGATTTTGTTTATATGAGTCCTTTCTCTTTTTTCCTTGGTGAGTCTGGCCAAGGATTTGTCAATTTTGTTGATCTTTTCAAAGAACCAGCTCCTTGTTTTATTAATTTTTTTTCTATAGTTTTTCTGTTTTCTATTTCATTTATTTCTGCTCTGATTTTTATTATTTCCTTTCTTCGGCTGGTTTTGGGTTGTCTTTGTTCTTCTTTTTCTAGTTCCTTAAGGTGTGAAGTTAAGTGGTTCACTTGGGCTCTCTCTTGTTTGTTCATATATGCCTGAAGTGATATGAACTTCCCTCTTATTACTGCTTTTGCTGCATCCCAGAGATTCTAATATGTCGTATTGTCATTTTCATTTGTCTGTATATATCTTTTGATCTCTGCGCTTATTTCTTCTTTGACCCATTCATTTTTTTTTCATTTTTTTTTTTCATTTTTCTGAAGTTGGAAACAGGGAGAGACAGTCAGACAGACTCCCACATGCGCCCGACCGGGATCCACCCAGCATGCCCACCATGGAGCGACGCTCTGCCCGTCCTGGGCGTCGCCATGTTGCGACCAGAGCCACTCTAGCGCCTGAGGCAGAGGCCACAGAGCCATCCCCAGCGCCCGGGCCATCTTTACTCCAATGGAGCCTTGGCTGCGGGAGGGGAAGAGAGAGACAGAGAGGAAAGCATGGCAGAGGGGTGGAGAAGCAAATGGGAGCTTCTCCTGTGTGCCCTGGCCGAGAATCGAACCCAGGTCCTCCGCACACTAGGCCGACCCCTTCATTTTTTAAAAGTATGTTTAGTTTCCACATTTTTATGGGTTTTTCCCCCTATTTTTTGCATTTAAATTCTAGTTTCAAGGATTTATGATCAGAAAATATACTTGGTACAATTTCAATTTCTATGAATTTGCTGATGTTATTTTTGTGGCCCAACATATGGTCAATTCTTGAGAATGTTCCATGTACACTAGAGAAAAATGTATACTCTGTCACTTTAAGGTGAAGTGTCCTGTAGATTTCTATCATATCCAGGTACTCTAGTGTTTTGTTTAAGGCCAATATATCTTTTTTGATTCTCTATTTGGATGACCAATCTAGAACCGTCAGCGGTGTATTGAGGTCTCCAAGTATGACTGTATTTTTGTCAGTTTTTGTTTTAAGGTCAATAAGTAGCTGTCTTATATATTTTGGTGCTCCTTGGTTTGGTGCATATATATTAAGGATTGTTATGTGTTCTTGATTCTTAATTCCCCTTAATTATTATGAAATGACCATTTTTGTCTCTGAGTACTTTTTCTGTCTTGTAGTCAGCATTGTTAGATATGAGTATTGCTACACCTGCTTTTTTTGGGATGTTATTTGCTTGGAATATTATTTTCCAGCCTTTCACTTTGAATTTGTTTTTATCCTTGTTGCTTAGATGTGTTTCTTTTAGGCCGCATACAGTTGGATTTTCTTTTTTAATCCATTCTGCTACTCTGTGTCTTTTTATTGGTGAGTTTAATCCATTTACATTTAGTGTAATTATTGACACTTGTGGGTTCCCTATTGCCATGTTATAAATTGCTTTCTGTTAGTTTTGTATCTTGTTTGATTCTTCTCTTTCATATTTCTATCATTTGTTTTTGTTTGTTTGTATTCCATACTTCTTTTCTCTGTTGCTACCATTTTTTTTCTTTTTTTTCTTTTATTTTTTTCTGAAGTTGGAAATGGGGAATGGGGAAGCAGTCAGACAGACTCCCACATGCGCCCTACCAGGATCCACCCATCATGCCCACCAGGGGGCGATGCTCTGCCCATCTGGGGCTTCGCTCTGTTGCAGCCAGAGCCACTCTAGCTCCTGAGGCAGAGGCCATAGAGCCATCCTCAGCACCTGGGCCAACTTTGCTCCAATGGAGCCTTGGCTGCTGGAGGGGAAGAGAGAGACAGAAAGAAAGGAGAGGGGGAGGGGTGGAGAAGCAGATGGGCACTTCTCCTGTGTGCCCTGGCCAGGAATCGAACCTGGGACTCCTGCACGCCAGGCCGACGCTCTATCACTGAGCCAACCAGCCAGGGCCAGTGTTGCTACCTTTTTTAAGTCATGTGCTTCTCTGGTGGTTTTTTCAAGTGTGGTTACCATTAAGTAATGAAAAGGGTACCTACCATATTCATTGTAGTACCCTATCTTATGAGTGTTTCTGCACTCCATTGTCCTTTGCTACTGTTAATCTCCGTCCTCTCCCCATCACAGTTTAAATTTGGTGTTATTGTGTTCTTGGTGGAGCTTTTACTTCTGGTTTTGTTTTGTTTTGTTCTTTGAATCTGGTTGGAAACCCCCCTTTAGTATTCCTGGAGTGGGGGTTTTCTGATGATAAATTTCCTCATCTTTTCTGTATCTGTGAATGTTTTTATTTCTCCTTCGTACTTAAAGGATAGCTTTGATGGGTATAGTATTCTTGGCTAAAAGTTCCTCTCTTTCAGGGCTTTAAATATTGGGGTCCACTCTCTTCTAGCTTGTAGAGTTTCTGCTGAGAAATCTGATGATAATCTAATAGGCCTTCCTTTACATGTTGTATTCTTCTTTTCCCTGGCTGCCTTGAGAATTTTTTCTTTGTTGTTGGTTTGTGCCATTTTCATTATGATGTGCCTTGGAGTAGGTTTGTTATGGTTAAGAAAACTCGGTGTTCTGTTTTGAAGCTTTAGTTCTTTCCACCGGCTTGGGAAGTTCTCGTCTATTATTTTTTTGAATATATTCTCCATTCCATTTTCTCTCTCTTCTCCCTCTGATATACCTATTATTCTTATGTTATTCTTTTGGATGGAGTCAGACCAATTCCTGTAGGGCTTTCTCATTTTTTTTAATTTTTGAGTCTCTCTTTTCTTCTCTCTGTTATGCCTGAAGTTGCTTGTCTTCTATGTCACTAATCCTACCTTCTATCTGGCCTGTTCTATTAGCTAAGCTTGTTACCTCGTTTTTCAGTTCATGAATTGAGTTTTTCATCTCTGTTTGATTTGTTTTTATAGTTTCAATTTCTTTGGTAATATATTCTTTGTGTTCGTTGAGTTGTTTTTTTGAGCTTCTTAAATTGCCTTTCTGTGTTTTCTTCTATATCTCTGAGTAGTTTTAGGATTTCTATTTTAAATTCTCTGTCATTTAGCTCCAAGGTTTCCAATATATTGAATTTTTTCTCCATAGATTTTTCCACATCTATCTGTGTTACTTCTCTATCTTTTGTATCCATGATATTCGATTTCTTTTTTATTAATGGCATCTGAGGGTGGTCTTGTTGATAGCACTAATGAGAATTAATAAAGAATAAAAAGTTTAAAAAAAGTAAAAAGTAAAAAAAATTAAAAATAAATTAAAAAATGAAAAAAAAATTGGAAAAAAACAAAAAAACCCAATAATAATTTATTATTTCCCCCTTTTCTTTCTTCTCTTCCCCTTCTCTCCCCTCTTCCTTAGGAAAATATCGTGATGAACTCTGAATTATATTATGCTAAATGGAACAAAAACTGCCTATAACGGAGGGCCTGAATTGGGGGAAAGTGTTCAAGGGGCAAAAAAGGAAGTAGGGACCCACAAAATGCAAAAAAGAAAAAAATTTGGGTCAAGTATAAAATGATTTGCTTGTAAGTGATGGTCGACTAAGAGATATAATGAGAGGGATAAGAGGGAAACAGAAAATAGAAAAAAAATAACTATTGTAATAAGTGGAGCAAAGACTAAATAGAATGGAGATCCTGGGCTGGGAGGAATGCTAATGAGTTAAAAAGCGATGTAAAAAGCACCCAAAATGCCACAAAAAAAACCTTGAGTCCCAAATTAAATAATTTGTTTGTGAATGAGGATTGAATGAGAGGAAAAGTAAAAATAGAAAAGAAGAAACTAATAGAAAGGGAGAAATAAGAAAAAGGGGAAAAGAAAGGAAGAAAAAAGAAAAAAATCAAAAAGAGAAAGAGAGTTAAGGGTTTTGCAGTGTAACCCTCATGGAGAATAAGGAAGAAGAAAAGAAATAAAATGTAACACTTATGGGTAGTGTAGTTCAAGAAAAGGAAAAAATAAGATGGGCAGAGAATAAAAGGACCAAGGTGGAGGAAATAGCAATAATAATAATAATAATAGGCAAGAAGTTGAAAGAAACAAAAAAATAGTGGAACAAGTTATAAAGTCTATGGATTTTTCTTGATTTTGAGAGGATAACTTCTTCCTTTTTCTTTCCTCTCCCTCTTTCTGGTCGGTGACTCTGTACCCTAGGCTCTGCCCCTGTGGCACGCTTAGGTAGGGATTTACAGTTGATGAGACTCTACGGCAGCGGTTCTCAACCTGTGGGTCGCAACCCCTGTGGGGGTCGAATGACCAAAACACAGGGGTTGCCTAAAGCCATCGGAAAATACACTGCTCTATGGCAATGTCATATATTTGGCTTCAGTCTCGTTGCTAGTCAAAGCTTGTTAGCGTTTGCAGGCTCCAACAATGAGAGAGTCCATTTTCCCAGAGCCTCTCTCCTAGTCTCTCCTTCCTGAATTAGCAGCCCGATGATCCAGCTAATGAGGCTGCTGCTGCCTCTGTCTGGGGAGTAAGAGGCTCAAAGAGCTGGCAAATCCCCACTCTATCCCCACTCAACGCAGGGCTCTGGGTAAGGCTCTGGAAGTCAGAGCCGCCAGTGTAATCAGGCAGGGCTGGGATTCAATTGCTCTCAAGGTGACTTTCTATGAACCTTCTGGCCTGTTCAGCACGCCTAGCACTCTGTGGGACCACTGTCCCCAGGCTTTCTGCACTTTGTAACCTGTTTTGGCTGGGAAGAAGATGCCCCAGTCGCTGCCTGCAGTACAGGAGGTCTTAACATCTGCCTAGTCCCTCTTTTTAGTGTATATCCCTGAGTATGAAAGCTCTGCCAATCAGAAGTTGCCCCCACCCTTTTAGCAAGAGGCACTAAAAAATATCACGCCTCTTGTCTTGGATCACTGAACTGAGAGAGATCTTGTCAATTAGAGCTGTGTAGGTCAGTTAGGAGGTGAGAAGGCTGTGGGTTAAGCTAATTTCAGCGATTGGATCCACCGATCTGCTCCAGGAAGGACTGCAAGCTGCCCGCGCCCCTCCCCCGACACTCGATTGTTAGCTTGAATGGCTGGGTGAGGCGCCACGCCCACCTAGAGAAGCTCAGGCATAGGGAAGTTCACTTTGGCACACTCCCCAGGTGCCAGAGTTCTCTCTTATGATAGATTGCCAACTAATAAACATAGAAGGAATTACTCAATTAGAAAATAATCAACGAATGCAAAAAAAGTTGGTAAAAAGTTTGAGGACTGGAGTATTTACTTACTCTCAAAGTTTCTCTCCAAAAATTACTACTTAAAAACAACAGGAAAAATAGTACTTTTGTAGTGAAATAAAAACAGTAAGCAGACACCATCTTCACCAAGTGATCAAACTTAACATCTCCAGCAATAGGACCAACCAATATTATATGCCTCTGGACATGGTGCATGGATAGGTTCCTATTATCAGTTCTATAGTTGCTGCCCAAAATGCACACCTAAAGCTGATCACAAAGAAAAGGAGAAATCCTAATTGAAGTATAGTCTACAAATAACTGGTCTATACTCATCAGAAATGTCAAGGTCAAGAAAAAACAAGTAAAGCAGAAAAGCTGTTTCAGATTAAAGAAGAAAAGAAACATGAAATATAAATATAATGTGTGATTCTGGATTAGAACCTGGAACAGGAAACAGGGATTATAACAATGGTCAATTTTGTCATTTGTTGATCACTGTATACAATATGGTTAAGAGAATGTGTGTGCATTTCCATAATACATACTAACATATTTAGAGATAGTAACATCTTTAGGGATAATAGGACACCAGGTCTCCAACTTATTTTTAATGGTTCAGAAAAATGTACACACACACACACACACACACACACACACACACATATATATATACATACACAATACATAGAATAATAAAGCAAACTGAGAAAAAATATAAACAATTGGTGAATCTGAGCAAAGGGTATACAGAAAATACGTGTCCTATTCTTGCAACTTTTTGTTCAGCTTGACATACCAAAATAAAAATTTGCTAAAGTAAAAACATTCAAAACTAAATAATCTCTTAACTTATCCAGGCAGATGTTCAATGCAGTATGTTTCAATATACTGAAAGCAGACAAACGAGCAGAGATATGCTTCCGACCCTGAGCTCCTTTCCTTCTTGTGAACCATGACATTGGCATCCAGTCAAATGAGGACACCAGTTTCAAGCCTCTGCACTAACATCTGTGAAGCTCAATTTCTTCTATGATGTTAAAAGTTGAAATAGAATTCTTAATATTTTTTGTTCTATATCTCAATATTGTTTCATATAAGCTCCACACAAAATCCACTTTGGAGATCACTATTCTAAGATCATACAGTAATAATAATTAATAGAAACTCTCATTGCTTACTAAGTGTTGGGTGCTGATCTGAGTGCTTAACATACAATTCCTTAAATGACAATTCTATGAGGTAGGTGATAGTATTACTGCAATGGGAAAACAGAGGTATGGAGGAATTAAATAAATTATTTTGATTCATGAACTTGTAATGTTAGAAACGGAAGTTGAACTCAGCCAGCTCTGCTTTGGAAAGTGAATATTTTCGGCCATCATGATACCTTGTTTCTTCCAATATTTTTTTCTGTATACTTATGCCTTTCATCTTTGCATCCATAGCCTTTTGCACACCATGTGACACAAGGTAGGTCTCAAAAAATATTTGCAGAGCTTAAACTGACTACCACTCCTTTTATATCCTACGATCTTATATTATTATTTACAACAATAATATGTCATATGTACTGTTATATATATAAATTTCACCCCCCACAACTGGGGGGTGAAATTTCCTCAAATCAGACTCCTGAACTAGATAAGTAGTCCTAAGATCATTCCTAGTGAATAACCATCTGTCTTTTTACATTTATGTCTGACCATCATCGGTCAGTGAACCCTACCTACCCGTGGACTATTGCCCTGTCTCCCGGGCTTCTCATTCTCTCTCTGCCTTGACCCTCTGAAGCTTCTGACAATCAGCAGTCTGACAAGCTTATTCAAAGCACACATGCATATTTAATGTTAAAAAAAACTTGACAAATAATAATAAATAATATCTACAGAGGGTGTCCTCAAAGAAATAGTTCACATTGTTCACTTTTAAGATTTGTAAGTCCTGATTTGATTTCAAATATATTTTATCAAACAGCACTGCAACAATTTCTCCTTAATACTAAATATTAATTCAAAGTCTGGCTGTTATAAAAAGAAAAGATTGATTACTTTCTAGATAAGAACCTGTTCATTCTCCTTAATATTCAGATGTGCTGTCTCAGAAAATCTATTCTAACAAGTACTGGATATTTATTTGTGGTGGTAATGATCATCAATATGAATGAGAAAACCAATACATTTTCTTCTAAATTGAAATTTGACAAGTTTGGCATTTCAGTGCAAATCAAAAAGTCAAAAATTATATGTGGAAATAAGCAAAGAGCCCTCATCCTCTTCATTCAACTTTTAGGGCTTCTTTCTTCTTTCGCAATATGTACACATTTTAAAACTAGAAAAGCCAAAACAAATTATGTTATTAAGAATCAGATTCAGTTGGGGAATACAGTAATTCTTTTATTTCAGAAGACTTGACTGTTGCAGTGCATTTTCTGAAGCACACTGCCCATTGAGATGCTTAAAATCAAACATGATAAACAAATGCTATCAACCTGTCCAAAGCAGAAGAGATCAGCCCTGCCCTGGGGAACTTAGCAATTGAAAATGGACAAGCTGGAAATCTACTCGTACATATGCATTCTTTTCGTAAATAATTTGAGGTGTCACTCCCAGGACGAGGGTCTGGGGAGGTAGACAGACAGTCCTTACCCAAAGAAATGTGTAGATCTATAGTAGTAAAGACTCTGACAACAACTAGACCTCTGCTAACAGTTAAAGTTTGAGATGTGTGAAGAAAGAGAAAACAGTAATTCTAAGGTTTAGAAATCCATCTGAAAGATGCAGCAGCATAAAAGGACATGCAGAATGGCTCCAACAAGGTTGTGATGGAAGGTGTCCATCCAACTGGCAAGGAGCAGAGATGAGATGTGCAGGGGACTTAGGTGCAGGCAGGTCTGTGCTTAGTGCAAGGAAGAGTCAACAGCAATTTCTGGTGGCCTGTTCGTAGAGTCTACCCTGGGAACAGGAAATGCTAGCCCTGAGAAACAGACGCTCAAGGCAGGAGGGCCTGTGCTGGGAATAGGTATGACTCAGCTGCTGAAGAAGTATCACAAAAGATAAAGGCTAGAGCCTGCTCCCGTGGAATTATGTCACCAGCACAGCATGATGAGTGGCAAAGCACAGCCAGGCAAAATATAGACAGGACTGGGGCTGGACTGACTAATCAGGTTAAAGTGACCTCAGCTAGGAGTGTTCAGGAACTGTGAGACGAGAGAAGAATTCAACAATTAAGCTTAAAGCCACGTCTGAGGACCACCATTGGCACCTTCCTTTTTCTCTCTTTCTTCCCTTCCCAGTCTGGAATCTGCTCTTACTATAATCCTCATTACTCAGTATTAAAATAGATATATTATGCCAATCTCACCGAGCAGACTATAAGCTTTTTTCTTTTCCTTAAATGAGAAGCAGAGAGACAGACTCCAACATATGCCCCGATCAGAATCCATCCAGCAAGCCCCCAATGGTGTGATGCTCTGCTCATCTGCGACCATTGCTCTGTTGCTCAGCAACAAAGCTTTTTTAGCAACTAAGGCTAGGCCATAGAGCCATCCTCAGTGCCCAGGGCCAACTTGCACTAATTGAGCCATGGCTGTGGGAGGGGAAAAGAGAGATAAAAAGAGAGAAAGGATAGGGGGAGGAGTAGAGAAGCAGATAGTCACTTCTCCTGTGTGCCCTGACTGGAAATCAAACCCAGGACATCCACACAATGGGTTGATGCTCTGCCACTGAGCCAACTGGCCAGGGTTATAAGCTTTGTAAGAGCTAAGCCAATGGCTATTGTGTTGAGTGTGGAATCTCAAACATCAGTTGCATGGATCAGTACAAGGGTGAGTTTTACCCTGGCTGGTCATACTGGAGGATTGGTCCCTGCACTAATAGGGAAGACAGAAAAGACCTCAGCTGAGATAAAAGCATTCAGATTATCTTGTCTACTACAAGTACTCTAAATAAATGTCTGGTCTGTTGACCTGGATTCCTGACTGCCACCTTACCTAGCTGTGTTGACCCCTAGCCTTTGAACCCAATGGGCCACTCAAAGCTTGCTTAAAACCTCAGACTCTATTCCTATGAATTTCTCCAACTTTCCACTTGTCCCTGAAGTACCCCTGCAGACATACTTGCACTTACTGATTTACTGACCCAGATGTGCCCATGCTTCAGACACCTCATGCCCTTCCTGAGTGGTAGCAGCTCCGCCACCAGGTTGAGACAATATCTCAAATTCAAGCTATGTGTCTATCCAGTCCTTATATACCATCCTATCCCAGCAGCCATCAGTATGTCAACATGGCAGGTTGGTAGTCAACCCCTGTGCTCAAAGCTGCCATTAAGAACTTCGTCACTGTTGTTAAGACACTTTGTTCTTCCAGGTACCAAAAGAAAAAGCAAGCACCAGCACATCTGGAATTAATATTTTAGCAAATGGACAGTATATATGTGCTTATAGCCACATGCACATATATAAACATATATGATTAGTTCATTAAAACCTCAAAATGTAATTGTTTGCACACAATGTTTTGTAACTGCATTCAAGTTACTCAGCTAAATGACGTGAAGTTGCCGTTCACAGCAATTTGAAGGTCAGAATTCTATGCTTGTCACACTTCCGGGGAATTTCATGCTTTAATCTTGGGGCTGTTGAAGGTGATATAACTATACAATTCTTTGATCACACTTACCTATAGTGACGAAGACACCCTGTGTGGTTTCATGTGGGGACTGGCATGTTTAGTGTGCATGGGACCTTATCCAGCGCCAGGGAGAACAGACCATAGCAGACAGCTTGCAATGTTTTCACAATGCTGTAGAAAGATTGTGTCAGTGGGAGACAAAATCATCCAAGGTAGAGCTGCATCATGTACATCTATAACTGAAGTTCTAACAACTGCACAGTCACCACTGATCATTCTCAATCATCTTAAAGGAAAAGCAGCCCTTGAAATGCATGTCACCCAACATGGACAAGAGTGACTATGTTGCTCACACCTAGACCCACGGAAGCAATGTTGGAGCTCTCCCGAGAGGACACAGTCACAGAGCAGAGATGTCAGTGTCCTAGGTGCAAATTGCTCCACCACATACTTATGCTGTCAGTAATGTACATGCTTTCATTTGATAAAATCAAATTGGATCCTACTCAACGCTTGGACTGTCTGATATCATATTCAAATCCTACATTGTTATCCCAATTCTCCAACAGCCCACAGCGGCAGCTACTGTTGCCCCAAGATGCACCATTGGCACCAGGTTTTACCATCTGTCTAGCACTGTTGTTTTATCTAAAGCAAAATCCAATTTGCTCAGCTCCCTGCCAAGGCCGCTGCTGCCCATTTGGAACTGGGCAGCCTTGCAGATGGCTGGATGTTCTTCATGGAGAGGCCCTAGCACAGGCTCTCAAGGCGACTGTGCCTCAGGTGTGGCTCTTCCAGGCACCATGCCAAGTGCAGCCTCCCAGGGGCTCCGGAACTTGTTCTCCCCTCA
Organism: Saccopteryx leptura; assembly: GCF_036850995.1. Lineage (NCBI taxonomy): Eukaryota > Metazoa > Chordata > Mammalia > Chiroptera > Emballonuridae > Saccopteryx > Saccopteryx leptura. Next base: position 18,957,965 of record NC_089513.1, read on the forward strand.
TGCCCAGTTTACAACCTCAGTCTCAAACACGTGATGAGTGGGCTGCCCTTTCTTCACCTGGAAGCACAATGCCCCCTTTGCCTCAGACTACCCAATTTCATTGCTCCAGAGAATTTATAGTTTTTGACTTCTTGGAATGACCCCTCAGCAGCTTTTAACAAAAGCTGGTTGCATCCTCTGGCTTAGGTCACTTTGCCCTTCAGCTTTATTGATGCCATGCCCTCTGGCTCACTGGCTACTCTCTCTCAGACTCCAATGCCCAGTCTCTCAGTGTTGGGATTAAAATTTAGTTAGTCATTTTAATGAACACATAAATAGCATGTATCATTAATACTTGCTAAATAATATTTTCTCTAAGTGCTTTGCAGATATAACAGCCCAAGGTTATCTTTCCTAGGTCTGTGGTCTTAAAATCTTGCTGACATCTCCCAATTTATGTCTCTGGACCGTCTGTCCCTGGAATTCTAGATTTTTTTACCTAGCTCCCTGTTCAACATTCTTACTTGCACATCTAATAGGAATATCCAACAACTTGTTATGTCCAAAACGAAACTGTCCTCCTGCTTAGCTCTGCCACCTCCCTACCATCACCAAGTCTACTACAAAGGCAAATGGCAAGTCCATTCATTCTAAATTGCCAATGCCAAAATATGGCTGTCGTGTTTGATCCCTGTCTCTCTTAACCCAGAACTAATTCCTTATCCTATCCTCTTGGATCTACCTTTGTTCAGAAGTGTACTCTGACCACTTCTCTTCACCTCTACCATTTTAGTTGAAACCAACATCTCTCATCTGGATAAGGAAGAACCTTTCAGCAAGCCATCCTTCTTCCACTCCTGCTTTCCGATCGTCTATTCTCCAGACAGAGGCCAGAAGGGTTGAAAATCCCCCATTAGCTTCTCATCATACATAAAATATATCCAAAATGCTTTTTAAAGCTTACAGGGCTGCAGTGATTTGACCCCTATTATCTCCCTGGCCTCAACCTCTAATTCTCTCCACCCCTCCCAGCGCCCTTTGTTTATGTTCTTCCCTCTGCTCGGAATGTTCCTTTCCGAGACCTTTGCATGGTTCCCACCATTTCATTCAGGCCTCTGCTCAATTATTGCTCAATTATTACTTCCCCAGAGAGGCTGTTTGACACCTACGATAGTAGCTCCCTTCACTCTCTTCCATCTCCCTTCATGCTACTTAATGGCCTTACTCCTTCCCTCTCTAGTACCTTATTTCAACTTCCTTTGCCTCATACTACCTGCCCTACTTGTACATTGTTTATGAATCGTCTTGATTCTCCCAATGGGTTATAAGATATTCTACCTCCTTCATTGTCTTATCCTCAGTGTCTAGAAGAGAACCTGGCATCCAGAGGTAAGTTACTATTTATTAATAATTCATTTCCCTTTTTGACTTCAGCCAGTTGCAGTTAAATTTATGTTACCAGAAAACAGTAGATTTGGCCTAAAAAAAAGATATATGCTTGTTTTTGTTATTTTTGTTACTTGACTACATGAAGAAGAATAATCCTAATCCAATTATAACTCTAATAATACACAGGGACCATGCTAGGGAATCGATTCCAAACAGATAGTACTTTATTGGATTGTGAATTGATGCCTAGAACAGAATTTCAAGAATTACAGGTCCTCAAATAACATCTTTTTGTTCAATGTCATTTCATTATAACATCTATGAGATTCCATAGAAACGGTAACCCTTTTTTTTTTTTTTTTTTTGTATTTTTCCAAAGCTGGAAACAGGGAGGCAGTCAGACAGACTCCTGCATGCGCCCAACTGGGATCCACCCGGCACGCCCACCAGGGGGTGATGCTCTGCCCATCTGGAGCATCGCTCTGCCTCAACCAGAGCCATTCTAGCGCCTGAGGCAGAGGCCACAGAGCCATCCTCAGCGCCCAGGCAAACCTTGCTCCAGTGGAGCCTCGGCTGCAGGAGGGGAAGAGAGAGACAGAGAGGAAGGAGAGGGGGAGGGATGGAGAAGCAGATGGGCACCTCTCCTGTGTGCCCTAGCCAGGAATCGAACCTGGGACTCCTGCACGCCAGGCCAAAGCTCTACCACTGAGCCAACCGGCCAGGGCCTCGTAACTCTTTTTTATATCAATTAGCCTATGGGAAAATTGATCTTATCATACATAGCTTTGCTTCAAGTCTCAGAACATATTGATCGTGTCAAGTGAGAAGTTATGTTTTGAAAAATGGAACAATATAAGTGACTTCAAATTCCGAACTCTTCCCCTAGTAGAGTAGTTGATTACTATTTCTCAACATGAAGTTCCAGTTTTCCCAACATTTTTACTTTTGGCTTTATGATTGCACAAGGGACAGGGAGACAGATGGTAGTTCCCCACTACTTTAAATTGGCCACTTCTATGATACTGTGCTTCTCTAGGATACCAGATTGTCAAGAAACAATCATTCATTTATTTGACACCTATTTAGTTCCTTGGAGTTGGTGTTCAACCCATCTTAGTCTGCCTGAGACTTTTCTGTTTTAGCACCAAAGTTTCCAGGTCTTGGGAAACCTCTCAGCCAAACCCTATAATGATTACTCTTAGGATTTGGGCCTAAGCAACAGGGTATATGTTAGAGTCATTTACTAAGATAAAAATAATCTAGGAGAAACAGATAGAACAATGTAATTATGATTTCTCTTTTGCATTGTTTTCTAGGTATCCAAGTAGTAGGTGCTTAAAATGAGTTCAAACTTGAAGAAGAGGTCAGAACACAAAACTATAAATTTTGGACCCATCAACTTATTGATAGCATTTTAAAGTTATGGAATTGACTAATATTAGCAAGGGAGTGAGTATAATGAAGTTTCTATAGATAGCTCTTTTAAGGACTTTTGTTATAAAAAAAAAAAAAAGCTCTCAAAAAAAGTAGCTATCTGTGCACCCTCATTGAATACCTGTTATAGGTGATAATCTGGGTATACTGGAAAAGGCCTCAGGTGGTGTGAAAAGTCATTTTATTAAATGTAGTCAAAGGCTTTTTCTCTCAAGTAATATCATATCCAAAGTCAGCATTGCCAATTCTACTTTTTAATCTGATCACATCACAATTTTGTAAACAGAATCAACGGCTTCTGGTTCAAAATGGTCTCTGACTAGAAAATTCAATACAGCCTTAATCAACCTATCATGAAGATATCCATAAAGACAATTTTTAAGAAAGATTCGCCACAACTTTGGAAACTAAGACTGTCAGGAAACATAAAAATATAACACAAGAGGCATTGACACTAATTATTAAGTAGATGGAACTAGAGTAGGGAAAACTCATGTATTTCCTCTGCTCCCTTCTGAATTCTCACTGAAATTATAACATAGATTTTTATTTCAGACTTAAGACCAAAAGGAAGTAAAGAAGACAAAAAATAAATATAACAGCAACACAATTTTTTAAACTGAAATGCAAACAGAAAAGAGCCAAATTACTTCCCAGAAGATAGTGTGCAGGATCCCAAAGCAGTTGTAGGGAAAGCTGAAAAATGACCCAATTTATACCAGAAGCATTAACAGGTGATGATCTTAATAAACTAGCAGTCTGAAGTAGAGGGAGAGGCGGAGCTACAAAGAAGAGTATTTGTAATGGGGATGAACATGCTATACTGCCGATACTAGTCTGACTAGCCATAGAATAGAATTAAAATAAGAGGATACTCCCCCTGGTAACCACCACACTCTTGTCCATATCCATGAGTCTCAATTTTGTGTCCCACCTATGTATGGAATCATACAGTTCTTAGTTTTTTCTGATTTACTTATTTCATTCATTATAATGTTATCAAGGTCCATCCATGTTGTTGTAAATGATCCTATGTCATCATTTCTTATGGCTGAGTAGTATTCCATAGTATATATGTACCACATCTTCTTTATCCAATCATCTATTGAAGGGCTTTTTGGTTGTTTCCATGGCTTGGCCACTGAGAACAATGCTAGAGATGTTTTCTCTGAATCTATGTACTCTAATTGATCAATGTCACCCCATTAAAATTGTCTAAATAAAATTTTAAAAAATAAATAAGGGGATACTAATAAAGTAAGCCTATAAAAGAATTTATACAAAGCCATCCATGTCAAATCTTAGTAAATACAGTGTGTCCATAAAGTCATGGTTCATTTTTTTTTTTTTTTATTCTGAAGCTGGAAACGGGGAGAGACAGTCAGACAGACTCCTGCATGCGCCTGACCGGGATCCACCCGGCATGCCCACCAGGGGCGACGCTCTGCCCACCAGGGGTCGATGCTCTGCCCCTCCGGGGGGTCGCTCTGCCATGACCAGAGCCACTCTAGCGCCTGGGGCAGAGGCCAAGGAGCCATCCCCAGCGCCCGGGCCATCTTTGCTCCAATGGAGCCTTGGCTGCGGGAGGGGAAGAGAGAGAGACAGAGAGGAAGGAGGGGGGGTGGGAGGTGGAGAAGCAAATGGGCACTTCTCCTATGTGCCCTGACCGGGAATCGAACCCAGGTCCCCCCGCACGCCAGGCCGACGCTCTACCGCTGAGCCAACCGGCCAGGGCGAAGTCATGGTGCACTTTTGACCGGTCACAGGAAAGCAACAAAGGACGATAGAAATGTGAAATCTGCACCAAATAAAAGGAAAACTCTCCCAGTTTCATACCTATTCAGTGCAGTTCAATGTGGACTCACGCACAGATATTTTAGGGCTCCTTAGGTAGCTATCCCGTATAGCCCCTACAGACTCGTCACTGACTGATGGCCTACCAGAACGGGGTTTCTCCACTAAACTGCCGGTTTCTTTCAACTTCTTATCCCACCAAGTAATGTTATTCCTATGTGGTGGTGCTTCGTTATAAACGCGCCAATATTCACGTTGCACTTTGGTCACAGATTCGAATTTAGCAAGCCACAAAAACACTGAACTTTCCTCTGTACAGTCCACATCTCGACTGGTATGGCCGTGGGCTGCTCCACTGTATATATGGTGTTACGTCATCATCTGCACATGCGCACATGCTGCCACATCATCCTACAGAAACTAGGAGGGTTTTCCTTTTATTTGGTGCAGATTTCACATTTGTATTGTCTTTTGTTGCTTTCCTGTGACCGGTCAAAAGTGCATCATGACTTTACGGACACACTGTATTAAACCCCGCTGGCCATTCCAACTGTAACTATGATTTAATATTACCAATCTAGTAATCAAAGGTATGCATTCTGTAACAAATCAAAAGTGTATAATCAATCCTATGCTTTACCCACTGGATGAGTTTTTATTATAGTTCAACAGCCTGTTCATCTCCCAGAACGAGGGACGATAATGGCGGCGATGAATCACAGACCTCCAGCTGTCGCACATCAAAGCGAGAAGGATGAAGCTTCGAGCCCACTGCCCTCTCTCCCACCACACTGGGGTTTACAGTCTTAATTTCTGAGTAGACCAAGAGGACCATGGAAGTCTAGCCCACCATAAAGATAAAACTTCCCTCCCTCAATAGAAACTGACTGCACATCTACCCTCCCCCTAAGAATTCTGAGCCTCCAGAATTCCCGGATCCCCTATATAATCTGGCTAAGGCATCTTAGTTCTTTAGATGGGTTTTTGAGGGGAGGAGTCCCCCCATATTCTCACGTGGCCAGCACTTGAATAAACTGCTTTTCTTTTCACCAGCACTTGTGTCACGACTATTGGCTTTTCATGTCACACAGGCAGCAGAACCTTTTACCTGGTTACCCATTCACTGGGTGTCAAAGAGCCCTTAGTGCCCCTTCTCCTGCTCCATACAGCTGGGAGCCTTTCCCTCCCCAATCCTAACAGAAGAGGGAAGATTTGTTCTCTACAGATGGCAAAACAGACATTCTTCAGACCAGGCAAAGCCAGGCCCAGGTAAGGGTAGAAGTACCATACTGACTGCAGGTGAATTAAACGAATAGTTTCATCCAGAATTCAGAGTCCATTTTGAATGCATATGTACCCCTATCTAGATATAAAAACTAAAACTCTAATAGCTTTAGATAAAATATGAGTGTAAATCTTCATAACTTTGGATTAGACATTAACTTCTGAGATATGACACCAAATGCACAAGTAATAAAAGAAATAGATAAATTGGATTTAAAATTAGAAACTTTGGGCTTCAGAAGACACAATTAACAAAGTAAAAAGACAACCCAATAAGTGGGAGAAAATAATGGCACGTTGTATATCTGAAAAGGGTCCAGTATTAGCAATGCATAAAGAACTATTATAATTCAATAATATAAAGGTAAATAACCCAGTTTTAAACTGGGCAAAGGATTTCAACACACACTGCTTCAGAGAAGATATGCAAATGGTCAATAAGGACCTGACAAGATGCTCAACACTATTAGTCATTAGGGAAATACTAATCAAAACCAAAATGTGATGCCCACTGGGATGGTAATCATCAAAAGAAACAAGTGTTGATGCGGCTGTGGAGACACTGGAGCCCTCAGACACTGCTTGGTGGGGATCAAAGAGGTGCACTTGCTTTGAGAACAGTTTGGCATTTATTCAAAATGTTAAGCGTAAAGTTATCATATAATGTAGCTATTCCACTTCTAAGTATACAGCCAAGGGAAATGAACACATCTGTCCACACAAAAGCTTGTAGTAAACTGTTCATAATAGCATTATACATTATAACTCAAAAGTGGGAATAAGCCCAATGTCTATCAGCTGATGAATGGATAAACAGAATGTGCATACTCAGACAATGAGATGTTTCTCAGCTGAGAAAGAATAATGCCCTGATACACAATATAACATGAGTGAACTTTAATAACATATGCTAAGTAAAAGAAGCCACACAAAAAACTATATGATGTATGGTTCCATTGATATTAATATCCAGAATAAGTGGATCTATAGAGACAAAGTAGATTAGTGGTTGTAGGGGCTGGGGAACATGAGCACTGAGCATGACTCTAATGGGTACGGGTTTCTTTGGGGGATGATAAAAATGTTCTGGAATTTGATAAAGGTGATCAATATACAATTTTGTGGATATATTAAAAACCACTGAATTGTATACTTAAAAAAAGTGAACTATGTAACATGTCTCAATAAAACTGTTTTTTAAAAAAATAAAGGCAAAGTTATAAAAAGAATTTTAATCAAAAAATCCCCCAAATGACTAACAAATTTCATGGGATAGATGAAGTCAAATTGAGTTTAGCCTCTCACATAAATATTACTATTTCCCTTTTGATTTTGACATTAGAAGAAACAAAGCAAACTTCTGTAAAACAAAAGAAGAAGATATGTCAAAGAAAATATAACAGTATAGAGACATACAGAACATTTGTTCTAAAAGTGGAACAAAACTAAATTGTTTTAAAAAGACCAAAACAGGCCCTGGCCGGTTGGCTCAGCGGTAGAGCGTCGGCCTGGCGTGCTGGGGGACCCGGGTTCGATTCCCGGCCAGGGCACATAGGAGAAGCGCCCATTTGCTTCTCCATCCCTTCCCCCTCCTTCCTCTCTGTCTCTCTCTTCCCCTCCCGCAGCCAAGGCTCCAATGGAGCAAAGATGGCCCGGGCGCTGGGGATGGCTCCTTGGCCTCTGCCCCAGGTGCTAGAGTGGCTCTGGTCGCAGCAGAGTGACGCCCCGGAGGGGCAGAGCATCGCCCCCTGGTGGGCATAGCGTCGCCCCTGGTGGGCGTGCTGGGTGGATCCTGGTCGGGCGCATGCGGGAGTCTGTCTGTCTCTCCCCATTTCCAGCTTCAGAAAAATACAAAAAAAAAAAGACCAAAACAAATATACTAGTGATCCCCATATATCTAAATTGGTTCAACTTCCCACTAAAGAGAAAAATTCTCAAATTGGGCCAAATCAAAACCTAACTGTATATTGTTTATCATTATAGAGGCCTCATATTCAAATATAAATGAAATAAACTTTACTGAAAAGCAGGAGATTTTAAAATCTATCTCATCTCCCTGTTTGTTTTACTGAGAAATCTTTATTCTTAGATTCATCGAAGCTTAAGAATTCTGTCTATTGTTCACTCTAGACCTCCTGCTGGGAAATTACTGTTCCTTGTGGCAGACACCATTGGCTGCTTACACACCCATTCCTCCTCCACCCTTGATAACCCATCTATGACTCTGTTAAATTATCAACCATCACAATGCCTAGAAGAGGCCAAAACCCTCCTCCTCACCTAAGGCAAGGAATCCTGATCACTCTAAGCCAATAAATGTAACCATTTTTTTTTTAATAGGTAGGAAGGGAGATAAAGAGACAGACTCCCACATATGCCCCAACCAGGATCTGCTCAGCAACCCCGCCTGGGGCTGATGCTCTGTTCATCCCGGGCCACTTGCAACTGAGCTCTTTTTAACACCTGAGGCAGAGGATCTATAGAGCCATCCTCTGTATCCAGGGCCAACATGTTTGAATCAATGGAGCCATGGTTGTGGGAGGAGAAGAGAGAGAGAGAGAGAGAGAGAGAGAGAAGGAGGAGGAGGGAGAAGGGGGAGGGAGAAGGGGAAGAAGCAGATGGTCACCTCTCCTGTGTGTCCTGACTGGGAATTGAACCCAGGACTTCCACATGCCTGGCTGATGCTTTACTGCTGAGCCACTCCTCTAGGGCCAACCAATTTCTTTTGTCAGTGACTACTTCAGGGAAAGATAAGTGACACCATTCTTGACAAAGAGACTTAGAGAAATCTGCTAGAGATATTCTGGGTAAATAATATTGTATAAGATATAATGCACTTGGAGTTACTGGAGCACTCTTCAAACATAGTTGGAAGAAGGAGGTGTAAGAGGCATGTGAAGATTAGGTAGAACAGAAAGATAAGGAAAATCAGAGTATTTAATTTTGGACCACAAACTTCATAACCCTTAGAACAGCCATATTTTTAGATTTAAAATATAACACAATTTTGTTATTATTTACCCACATTTTTTTAAAAACACCTTTCAGATAAAATCATTTTAACAACTCATTCTTTACTTGATGTATAAATACCATGACTTAGGGTAGTTTTATGTTTGGGTGGTGCATTTCAGGAGAATCCACATGACATTAAATCTTGGGGAGGCTCAAAAATTTTGAAGTGATTGAAATAATCTCTTTAATTAGTGGTGGTATTCAACTGGGCAACTAAAATAAGAAAGCAAACTTTCCAAAAGCAAAGCTCAGAAGTCTTTTCTAGGTCTTATTTCATTAGTGACTTCAGTGATTTATTGTGAATTTTAGATATTTAGAAAAACAAGATGGAAGTTGAGGGTGGAGATTAGAAGATTATAAAAAATTCAGAAATATTGGGTGGTGGGTTTATGTATAAAAGCTGGTGAAATCATTTTTTTTAATATGTTGAAATCAGATAGTCAGCCATCATATTTTCTCAAAAAACCTTGAAGGCAGTAAAATCCACTAATACTATGTGATCAGACTCTTCTCCAATTTCTTTTTATATATTAGGACTCTTATATGTCATGAGTACAATGTAGCTAAATTCTATGATAAGAAAAGGTCAACAAAAACAAATTCAATGATAGGGAAATAAATAAGAGACAGAGAGGCGGGCTAATACATGCAATTCAATTATTTCTGAGTCAAACAAAGAATCTAAGCTACAATTGCAGACTAGTCAGAGAGAAATAATATTGAGAATGCAAATACCAAAGTTTATGGCAAAAGCTGTATTCAGCAAAATTGCACAGCCAATATTTTTTCATTATTTTATAAAATGACTAAAATCAACTCTACAGACTAGAAAAATTATAACAAAATATATCTAAGAAAAATAGAGATGAGGAAATTATAATGCTAAAAGAGCAAGTAATAAAATATTAAAGGGAATAAATAATATAAATACTTTTTTTTTGTATTTTTCTGAAGTTGGAAATGGGGAGGCAGTCAGACACCCACATGCGCCTGACTGGGATCCACCCAGCATGCCCACCAGGGGGCAGTGCTCGGCCATCTGGGGCATTGCTCTGTCGCAACCAGAGCCATTCTAGCACCTGAAGCAGAGGCCATGGAGCCATCCTCAGTGCCCGGGCCAACTTTGCTCCAATGGAGCCTTGGCTGCAGGAGGGGAAGAGAGAGACAGAGAGGAAGGAGAGGGGGAGGGGTGGAGAAGCAGATGGGCACTTCTCCTGTATGCCCTGGCCGGGAATCAAACTCAGGACTCCTACACGCCAGGCCGACACTCTACCACTAAGCCAACCAGCCAGGAACATAAAATTTTTTTTTAATGCAAGAACTTAGTTCTTTAAAATTATGTGAGTAGGGAAGTTTTGGCAGGGATTATTCCAGAAATAAGTGAAAGTATAAATACAAAACGTGAGGAATGGTGAAAATTCTCTAGAAAAATATAAGCAAGAAAATATTATTTAATAATAGGTAGAGTAATTGAGTAGAACTATGGAAGAAATAAATTGTTTTCAATGAATTATTTCAAAAGATTAGTCTCAGACAGTTGTCTTGGTAAATTTGATCATATATATATATTTAAGGGTGAGATGATTCCATTTCAATTGAAATTTATCCAAATTTGTTTTGTAAAGGCAAAGCTTTTGCATAAAAAATGTTAGAAAATAAAACAAATTTAAAAACACAGATTAATTTTACTCTAAACTCTAAAACTCAAATCTGAATAGAAATCATTCTCTGTCCTAAGAGTCTATAAGCCATATTTTAACCATTTACTTAGCTATAAGCTTAGCACATACGAGTTTCTAGCCCACACCCACATCACATTTTGAGATGCACTTGACTTCCATTTACCAAATGCAAGACTCATTTGATTACAAATGCCTTCTCGCTTCCTTGAGCAGAGAGGAAAATTATAGACTATGTAATGGCAAAGTCCTGGGATATGGTGGCTGCAGGAATGGCTAAATCCAGGTATGCAAGAAATGGTTATTCAATATGTGCACTGCACACACATAAGCAGCCCACACTCTACTTTCAAGCCATGCACTCTGGTCTGACCTGTGGTGGTACAGTGGATAAAGCATCAACCTGGAATGCTGAGGTCGTTCAAAACTTTGGGCTTGCCTGGTGAAGGCACCTATGAGAAGCAACTACTACAAGTTGATGCTTCCTAATTTCCCTCTCCCTATTTTTCTCTCTCTAAAAAATCAATAAATAAAATCTTTTTTTAAAAAAATGCATTCTGGCATGAACTGCATCCACCCAGAGGAAGAGGCCTCTTCGTTTGCACAAAGGTGTTTGTTGGTTGGCAACCCTGGGAGTTTTCTGAGTGAAATCTAAAACTAGGGCTCACACACAGAGGAAAAGGAGAGACCAAGGAAAGAGCCAGACCACTCCAGAATGGTAGTGGCAGTTTCAACAAGCGAGGGGACTTACTGACAAGGCTTGGCTTGGCTTAGGTGTCTGCAAGATGAGTGGATCCCCATGTCACCAGAACCTTAACACTTTATATGGAGGCCTTAATGTGCTTTAGACACATATACCATCCATACGGTCCAAATAACACATGGCTGTCTCAAGGTTGCGTCCCCGCAAACATCTTCCACTATGAGAATGGTGGGCAGAACGTTCATTTCAAGGACAGGGAAGGGAATGAGAAGCCCCCGATTGCACAGGTCCAGCCTGTGGGCCAATAGGCTGTCACTTCTCAATGACCTTCTCCAACAGTTTTTATGCGCCTAGTTTGGCACTCATCTGAAGCAGACACCTATTCCTTATTCTCAAAAACTTTTTCCCTTAGGCGGGCAAAGGCCAGTCTTTCAGGATTCAGTCTGCCTCTCTCCATCTCTCATTTCGCCATCTTCTCTGATGGCTGCATCCACAGAGAGGCCGTCCATGCAATGACTAAGATGATGCTGGCCAGCCCCAAATTTGCTTTGTCCTTGGTGCCTGAAATCTAGAAAAGTGAATGTACCCTTTTCCAGATCATTCTATTTTCTAAAAATGTCCCTTCTTATGTTTCACTGGCTAAGCCTGGGTCATGCTGCCTGGTTAGCCGGCCTCAAATCACACAGACTGAGAGCTGAAGAAAGGTTATGCTCAGTGAAAATTTATGATGCTCTACCAAAAATTATGTCACAGGCGGTAAGTAAACAAGCTCACAGACACCTTTTCCTTTTCTTTATTTATCGTCAAAACCATTATCATCTTTGTTGACATTTGCAAGCCCCTTGACTGACTGGGTGCTCCTCACAGTGTTAATGGGACAAACAACGGAGATACCCTGCACAACGTGCTTTGTAACAGAGCTGTGAACAGGCACAGAGGACTACTGACATTTCAAACTTCATACACACACATGCACACACACACACATGCATGTGCATGTGCACACACCTATATAAACATTACCATGATTACCCCATTGCCAGGTGTAAAAGGACAAGTTTCATTCTGGTATTTTGGTTTGGTTACATCTTCATATACAGAGAAGTAATGCAGCCAGCTTCTTCTCCTCCTAAAGAAAATCAAAATTCTACCAAGTGAACTTCATTTATTGAATTAAAATTTGTGGTTTGGTTGGTTTGTTTATCTTGCAAAACTTATTTCTGTATGTCAAACTGTTAAGTCAGACGTTTTGGTGGTTGAAATACAAGTCTGTGGATTGATCTTGAGATTGATTTAGGGGTCAAGCAGAGACTGGAATGCCACAATGACAATACTCTCTTTTCCAAACTGTCTTTTTAATTGCTCTTCCCATGTACCCTGGAAAGATAAAGCTGCATATTCCCGTATTGAGGAGGCCCTGCTGCGCAATGGTTTTGACGAGATTGCAAGAAATAAAGTCAAGAGATCCTGACCCTGAATTCAAGACTCAGAAGGTGAACAAGAAGCCCTCCCCCCTTCTGTCTCACACCTAGGAAGCTGTGACACATAGATTCCCAAACTTGGACAGTGACCTCCCTACCCTAAAGGAAACCTTCACAGTTAAATCAAGTAGGCAGAAATCACTTCACAGTCCGCAGGTGAGTGGCCCATTCAGGGATATCTGTGTGTGCTGGGGTAAGGGTGGGGGTGGAGGGGTAGAGAGAATTTAACCAGAGTCAGAAAATCAGAAAATAAATGCTTGCCAATGTCATGCCATTAGGATGAGTGTGGAGCTAACCTGAAAATAGGTATCATCTCTGATTCATCTTATCATTTACCTTAATTGTGGAGAAAACATAGAAGGCTAGCTAGTCAAGTTTTCAACTCTGGCCAAACAAAAATAAAAATAAACCTCACATCGGGGAGGGGGTCGGCATAATGCAGCATAGTGATGGTACGACAGAGGGGGTTGGTAACATGGCACTTTTCTGAATCTGGAATTCTTTCGGGACAGAAAAATGTGCAGGTCTACGCTGAGTTCACAGAAGAAAGAACAGCGCTGTGAAAACAGCGGGAAATGGAGACCAGACCTCCCTGTCTGCTCCATGCTTCCGGCTTCCTCAGCGAGATGGACAGGACGCTGGACCTGAGGGTCGTCGACAGACCGAGATGAGCTAGTGAATGACACATGTTCAGAATCACAGGGGACTGCGAAATGTGGCAGGTCAAATTACAGGCTTTTCCACAAATACATTCAAGATACATCAACAGTACAGAAGGAAGAGACTGCAGGGGTCTCGTTTTAGAGAGCAAGCACAGAAATTGTTTCCCTTAACGGGGTTGCTGTTAAGAGGCTACACAAAGTCCCAGTGACTTTCCATCCAAGAGTCCTGCGGAACTGGCAAACTCTGTGTGACATAAGTCAATTACAATTGATTTGCTGGATCAGATTAACTTCCACGCTCAGCACATTCTCAGCGGTCAGGCATCCCAACCCTGCTGCCATTCCACGGGGCTGGCTGAGTGGACTGTCCGCCCCCGGAATCACTCCGAGCCTCTCCTGCACTCCCGGGGACAGACGGGCGCACACTTCCACTGTGTGTGCTGCCATCATGAACCTCTCGTCCTCACAACTGCATGTAGGTGGGGTCAAAGGACTGCAGACACAAGGAAGTGGGACTCCGAGTGACTACACGGCTCACAAAACTTAAGGGATATTTCAAAATGCACTTTCAAGATCAAGGAACATGCAGAAACTCCAGTACTTCCAGCCTTTTGTAAAGTGCACTTTCACCAATGAAATAAAAGTTGGTTTTACATCTCATTTGCATAATCGAACAACTTTCTTTGACTTGTCGTTTGCTTTTCTGACATTCTTGTTTAATAAAAAAAAAAAATCAAATGCTTCTTTCTCTTATGACTTCACATTCATTCTGAAATATCCCTAATGTTTTGTGAGCAGCATATTTTACCTGCATCCTTCAGCTCCCGGATGTCCGAGCCAGAACTCAGATTCCCTGGCCTTCTCATATTCCCGTAGTGGAAGTTCTAGACCTTTACTTGTTCCTGGGATATAGTATTTACCAAGATGATATTTGTGTGTGCTTGTGTGTGTGTATGTGTGTTTGTGTGTGTGCTTGTGTGTGTGTGTGGGGGTGGTGGTTCATTGACAAACAAAATTGTGCAAGACTATCTTCTGATCAGTATTTTTTATAATAGTGCATGAGAGAGATGTCTTCCTGACCAAGCCATTCCTAGTCCCACAGCACAGCCTCCAGCACCCCTAACAGTGCCTGGGAGATTCCTGGCATCTGTATGTGTTTGGCTGTGTTAAGGTTTTAAAAGGTAAATACAGTATTTTATCAGCCACACGGCCTTGCTACCTTGGAGGATGACAACAGGCACCACCACTGCACTGAACGTTCGTCCAACTGACACTTCTTAAGAAATCTTGGCAGTGGGTTCTCTGGGCAGTGGGTTTCCAAGTTGTACCCTTTCCTCTGCCCTTTTCCCTTCCCCCGCCATTCCTCATCCCCAAGACTATGGAGGTATTTTTCTGTTAACCGAAAAAAAAAAAAAAAGGCTACGGAGTGATCTGTGTGTATTGAAGAAAGGTCTCAGCTTTTCACACCTTGATGTAAGCACCAGTTTTCTTTCTCAGAGCTGTCTCTTGCCGGTTTCTCTGGGCCACCCTTGCCTACTTTCACATCCTAGTAATTGTCTCACACAAGAGCATCCTTTAGATCTGCAAATGTATCACACTACATCTGGTTCTGTTTATACAGATCTCTTCCACATGAAGGGTAGAGGCATGATTATTCATGTCTACATGTATATGTATACATAATGAGTATTTTTTTCACACAAATTTCCCTGACTTTCCATCTCTTCAGTGAAGCTTGAAAATCTCCAGGCTGATTATATAAATGTTTCATCAGACTTTCATTGTCCAGACACCAGACAATACTCTGAATGCCTCCAAAAGAAAATCGCTACCTGCTGATAGGGTAGATGTCACTGACCGAACATCTGGCTTCCACTGCTGCTAACTTGTTTAATTTCTGCACCCAGACCTGAAAGTCTTTTGATCCTTCAAAGCAGAATGTGTGTTGTCCCAACTGATTCAAATGGCTTCTCTTTAGGCTGGATTTTTATTTTCTGTGGTTGAATGATTTTTTCATTTAAACCTGTATTTATGTGGCAAATTCAAATAATGCATTCCACTTTGCATTTCAAAAAAAAAGGAATCACCATGTTTATGAAATCACTTTTGGTTGCAATTACAATTATTTGTCTCTGTTATATACAACATGTAATTGGGTCAACACTGCTAATGAGTGACTAGTGTTATTGTTAATGAGCTACTAGTGGTAGTTTCAATGTTGTCTCCAGCAGGTAGTAAATACAATACGTTAAGATAGATAATTGTGCTAATGTTTCAAATATCCACAGACCAAGGAAGTCATCAAAAACATATGACTAAGCGGTTAAAAGGAACAAACATGGCCCTGGCCAGTTGGCTCAGTGGTAGAACATCGGCCCAGCAAGTGGATGTCCTGGGTTCAAATCCTGGTCAGGATACACAGAAGTGCCTATCTGCTTCTCCACCCCTCCCCTTCTCCCTTGCCCCTTCCTCCTTTCTCTCTCTCTCTCTCTCTCTCTCTCTCTCTCTCTCTCTCTCTCTTCCTTTCCCATGGCCATGGCTTGAGTAATTTGAGTACATCGGTACCAGGTGCTGAGAAGGACTCCATGGAGTCTCCACCTCAGGCACTAAGGATAGTTCAGTTGCAAGCATGGCCCCAAATGGGCAGAGCATCAGCCCCAGATGGGGTTTGCTGGGTGAATCCTGGTCAGAATGCATGTGGGAGTCTGTCTCTCTATCTCCCCTCCTTTCACTTGGAAAAATAATTTAAAAAAGAAAGAAACACATGAGGTGAACCCTGCATTTACCCTGATGGCATTAGTCTCTCCTTAGTAGAGACTGTGTAGTGTATCTCAGTGTCTGATTCTGTTCATTCATAGTTCATCAAAATGACAAGAAAAGAAGGCTGATTTCAGCTGATTTTGGACACCGTCATCATTGGCAAGTCATTAGATGTTAATACCTTGGGCTTGAGATGCTTAACATTGTAGAATAAACCTCACTCAGGCAGTCAACAAGCATTTTATTGTTCCATCTTGAGAAGTCATTGTGCAGAACACTTAACAAGTAGACAATCTGGCTTCTGTCTACAAGAAGCTTACAAAACCTTTAGAGAGGAAGAAGTATATACATGAAATACCTAACAAGAAACAGAACCAAATATGGGTTAGAGACATTATGACAGTGGAAAGAAAATACCTATGAACAGGAGTAGTTGGAAAAGTCTTTTTGAAGAAGGTAGTTTGTATGTTAGTGATGTTTTTGCCTGCAATTATAGAATGTCTAATAGTGGCTTTAACAGTGAAGATAATTAAATCTCTCACATATAAAGTTTGAATCTCTGTAGTAAAGATTTGCTTGCCCACAAGAATCTATTCAATATTTTACCCCAATGTGTGTAAGAGAACCCAGTTAAGAATAAGGTGATTTAGGCTAAAGAAGTAGCTAGCCCCTGTCCTAGTCTCATGGAAGGGTTAAAACATTGATGGGGAAATAATGAAATGGATTTTGTAAGTTCTGTTGAGACATGACTTAGGTCATGTTGGCCCACATGTCACTGGTCAAGTCAAGTCACAAGACCACCCTTGATGACAATAAGGTAAAGAAGAATTCTCCTCCCACTAGGAGGCAATAAACAGCACATGACAAGTTACAGGGAGGGCAAATAATTGGGAACAGTAGCTCAATCTAGAACTCTGTGTATCTTCAAGTGGAGAAGTAGAAATAGAACAGAAACAATTAACCCACTCCCCTCATGATAGTCATCGTTTATCCTTCAGCAAGTAAAATGCTACATATCACATTAGGTAACATATAATCAGGACAAAGGTGGGCAACTAATACCATAGAAAGATTAAAATTTTTCTTTGGGGGAAATTTTTTATCTAGAAAGGGTTATTACCAAGGACAAAAGAAAAACAGGCAATCGTAATTATAGGTTGAACTTAAAATAGAGTACAATAGGTTCAAGAAAGAATGCCTAAAACGTGAAGATGCAGTTACAGAACAAGTGAAGGAAGGTGCCATTTTATTTATTTGCAAAACATCTATTATACACTACCTGTATGCAAGTCCCTAAATTCATGATTAAGAGGAAATAACACAGAACTATCAACATGGCACTTGTCTCTACTCTGATTATACTTTAATATGAGGAAGATGGGATTTTTTTAAAAGAGAACAAATATTCAAAATTATAAAACTATTTCCATGTATCAACCACCTTTGAACTCCAAGACATCAGAGAAATTAAATAACCTCAGCTCCTTTTTATGATTTTGTCCCCTAATGATAGAACCATACAATGAATATGCAGTTATTTACTTGTTGACTCCGATCAATCTGTCTTTTCATAGCTTGCTTTCAATCATGAACTCCCGCAAACACTACTGTCTACAAAAGACTTTTGAAAAAAGATAAATATCCAGGTTTTAAATCCTGACCTACTGCTTCTAATGTATAGCATTTTGCAAAGTGACAAGTGCCTCTGATAGGGAAACACCCAGAGTCAAGAGCAAATATGTCAGAAGGACAAATGAACCTAAGGTCCTTCCTTAGACCTCAGGCCACTAGGATGTTGCCAAAATAGTACAGGTATTTTCTTTCTCTTCAAGATTGGGAACACTACCTCAGTGAAACAAAAGGTGTTAGTAAAAGTTGGTTTCTTTGTGGACAATATCTGTATTGAACAAGAAATGCTTTTTTAATTGAAATTTAATCTCAATAGTAATATAAATTTTAGCACACATTTTCTAAAATGAATTGATAATGACAAATGCCCTGATACCTTAGCTCAACTATCACTCCAAGACCTAGAGAGTGGAGTGTGTGAAGTGCCTTAGAAAAGCACTAATCTCATCATGAGGACCCTACCCTCGTGGCTTCCTCTAAATATAATTGTTGCACAAACACTTCACCTCCAAATGCAAGTGTGAATTTGAGTTAAGTTTTCAATATATAAATTTGGGGGTGGAGGCGGGGAGTATACACTTACTCAGTTCATAGCAACATATATGTTTATGTATGTAAAAAGCATCTAGCATAGTGTATGGAAAAGCAATGTTTTCTTCTTCCCAGCTTCCTGCAGCCCAATAGCAACCAGAATACAACTAGTGGGTAGACTGGACAAAATTCTGCTTTTCCATTGAGTGTTGCTTGGAGGGGAGAGTCCTCCAGAAAATACAATCATGTCATCACTCTCTTCATACCCAAGAGATGCTCTTTTCCAGGTAAAATGAGCATTCAATCACTAGTTTATTCCTCCTTCTCTACTAGAACTGAACAAGATTCCAAACATTATCAGGCAATCTCCTAACAAGATCGTCACTGCTTCCCATTCCTAATGCTAAGCACCCTGCTTGGCACAGTTGGCACTGAAGAAATATCTCTCAGATACACAGATGGTAGAATTTCTATAACCAGTTTACTACTGTTTGTTTGTTCCTTACTATGGAAAAAAATATTTCATGTTGGATTGTTCTGTGCTAGGGAACATCATTTTCAGAAATGAGGATTTAGGAACAGTTAACTGAGGAGAGATGATTATCCCGGCATTACAGAGAAAGCAAAGATAAAAACTCCCAGGCCTGACATTTAGCTTACCCTAGACCATTAGAAAAAAGGTATTTGCCATTTTCTTCACAGGAAACGGCAAATGTTTTACCTCTTCCACTCTTTAGAACAAAATAAATGCAACAAGTGAAGGGATGTAATTAGCCAGGGTACTTTTTCCTTCCTTTCCTGTTAATTTCTGCGCTTCATCTCTCCCCATTTACAAAGGTCAGGAGCACGCCACGCAGGATCATCCTCCCCTGAGATCCTTTGTGTTTGGTTTGTTTCTCTAGCCCCGTAGCACAGTACCATTTCACAATGTTTTAATCTCAGAGTCAAGTATGAGAGTGTATCCAATCTAGAGAAGGCAGCCCATCCATGTGTCTTGGATTCCTTACCATGTGGGGGGCATGTTGGTCTAACTTCAAGATTGTCAGACTGCTGCCTGGTGTTGTCAGAGCATTGCATGCAGACAATACAGACGGTTGTTTGGTGATTAGCATGCCCCTGCACTGAGCTAGCCCTTAACCAGTGATTTACTAGCGTGGATGTAGACCCCAGCTCTCATCCTTGACTGCATACTTCTGAGACCTTTTCCACAGCTACTCAGGGGACTAAGGTCCAATCTGCAGGGGTGGTGGCCGCTGTCACAGTATACCCTTTCACTGGCCACCTTCCCTGCCCGGTCTCTCTCCTCCCAGCTGCACACACAACACGTGTTCCTAGAACCACCCCTAAAAATGCTTGCATTTGAAATCTTGAATCAGGTTCTGACCCTGGGGGACCCAAACAAAGAAGAAAAAAGAAAAAAATATCAGGAACAGTCTTTGCAGAACTCTTTCCACGGCTGGGAATAGAAAGGCTCCAACCTTCCTATTCCCAACTATCTTTCTCTTCATGTCAAGATCCCTCCCTTGAATGGACCAAAAAGAGAAACTATAGAAAGTAACCTTACATGGCAATCTGATCATAAAATCCTAACTGCACAGGTCATAGTGGGAATCATGCCCCAGGCATATAACTTCAGTCAAAGTTTATCGTTGCCTTAAGCAAGCCCTGTTCATTGATTCTGCACATCAGGATAACACAATTTTAAAATAAACAATAACCACTCTCAAGGGAACAAGTAATCTTGTTAACTTCCCTGTAATCCAATCCCCGCCTTGCTCTTTCCCATCTTCATGTAATCTTCCTTACTTCCCTCCTCAAATTCAAATGCATAAAACTCTTCAGAGATTTCAGATCTTGCTCCCCAACATATATCATCAGTTTGGCTCAAATAACCTCATCTAAAAATTCTCTACGTGTTTGGACACTTCTTACGTCAATACTTAGTCTCCACAGACTTCTAGGCAAGGCTTGCTGAGAATGAGAAATGCCACCCAAAATGACCGATGGCATTTCCTCGGACTCCCACTTGACTCAAGTTCAACGTCTCTGAACATGAGGTGCAATGTCCTCTAGAGGAGGGGGCTTAGAGAGGCCGGAGGCTCTTTCTGGTTTGTTTTCACCTTCTGACACAGCAATGGCTAATGTCAAGGCTGTAATAGATTCCCAGATTTTTTAAAAACTTTTTTATTAAATTTATTGGGATGACATTGCTTAATAAAATTATATAGGATTTAGGCATACAATTCTATAATACAGCACCTGTATACCGTATTGTGTGTTCACCACCCGAAGTCAGGTTTCTTTTCTTCAGCATTTATCCCCCTTTACCCTCTCCTACCTCCCTGACCCACCATTCCCTCTGGTAATCACCGTGCTGTTGCCTGTGTCTGTGTCTATGAGGTTTTTTACTTGTTTTCTTTGGCTTAATCCCTTCACATTTTTCACCTAGCCCCATAACCGCCCTTCCCTCTGACAGCTGTCTGTTCTCTATGCCTCTGTTTCTATTTTGTTTGTCAATTTACTATGTTCATTTACACAATGGAATACTACGTGGCCATATAAAAGAAAGAAATCTCACCCTTTGTGACAGTACGAATGGACCTGGAGAGCATTATGCTCAGTGAAACAAGCCAGTCAGAGACAGACAAGCATCCTATGCTCTCACTCATATGTGGACTCTAGATGCCCAGATTTTGTCAGTGAGTGGCGTAGAGGGCATTGCCTGTTGTCTGCCAGTCTGTCCAGCATGGAGCTCAAATGTCCCCTTCATTTCCTCTTTAAAACAAAACAACAACAATGAAACCATGACATCAGGCCTCTCTCTTATTCCATAAATATATACTTAGAGGAGCAGAACCCTCCTCTGGTGACACTCCTCTTCTCCTCGGCATTTATTCCTGCGGCCAGAACGAGGGTGCAGGGTCCATCTGCCAGAGGAGATTCCTCTGCCTTCAGTTAGTGTGCCCTCACACATCCCAATGTTGGGCCACAATAGCAGTTTTAAAAGGCCAGTCTGCATGTCGACGCTACTGCGAAAGTAATTCTTCACAAGTCAGTCCAACAGGAATGCAGGACAACAAAGACAATGCAAAGTTCTCCATGAGCTAAATGTGTTCAATCAGAAAATATGTATCCTTTATCTTCATGTTATATCTCTCTTAGAGTATCAAAATTTTTTATAGAAAATGATTATAAAAGGTTGTTGCTTTTTGTTGTT
Source organism: Saccopteryx leptura (assembly GCF_036850995.1). Lineage (NCBI taxonomy): Eukaryota > Metazoa > Chordata > Mammalia > Chiroptera > Emballonuridae > Saccopteryx > Saccopteryx leptura. The sequence goes on from NC_089513.1 coordinate 18,979,522, forward strand.
TGGTCAAGTATTTTTCTGAAATTTTACTAATATGTAAAATCCAAGAGTTTAGGAATGGGTCGACAATAAGACTAGCTTAAGATAAAGTTGCAAAGTAGAGAAAGTTTGACTATGTCACTCTTTCCAGAAACCTTACTCTCAGGCCGCTGTGGATTTCCTCCTCGTTCCTCTACCACCACCGCCGCTTTGCAGCTCCCACTGAGAATGCCACTGAACTTTTCAAGAAATAGTTATTAATCAGCTACTAAGTGTCAGGTACTGTAAAAAAGAACCAAAGAATTCCCTGTTCTTAGTATGCCCATAACTTAGTGAGGGAGACAGGTCCCTGGAAAATAAAAGATAAAATTATCTTATAACTTTACTGGGGAAATTGTCACATGGCTGGAAAGAAGAGGATCCCTCCCCACAGAGGCGAGTCCTAGTTTCTGACTAAGATTCCCTGGAGAGAACGGAGATCATGTTTCAACAAAAGATACAAAAGCTTTTGAGAGAGAATTGTACCATGGAAGTAAGCCTCCAGGCATAAATAGATACACATGTGTACTTACATGTATTGTACATATCTTCATAGTGACTATTTGATAGAGAATGATATCCAGACTAAATAAGAAGTCTACCCAGCCTGACTGGGCAATAGCGCAGTGGATAGAGCATAGGACTGGGATGTAGAGGACCCAGGTTTGAGACCCTGAGGTTGCCAGCTTGAGCACAGGCTCATCTGGTTTGAGCAAAGCTCACCAGCTTGAGCCCAACCAAGGTCGCTGGCTCGAACAAGGGGTCACTTGGTCTACTGTAGCCCCCCGGCCAAGACAAATATGAGAAATCAATCAATGAACAACTAAGGAACCGCAACGAAGAATTGATGTTTCTTGTCTCCCTTCCTGTCTGTCTGTCCCTATCTGTCCCTCTCTCTGACTCTCTGTCTCTGCCACACAAAAAAAAAGCTTTCCATTTAAAAAAAAAAAAAGTCTACCCAGACAAAGGTGGGTGGTCATTATTTATGCATGCACACAATTTAGAGTGTTTAGAGAAAAGCTGATCAGCTATAATTGGCTGTAGTTGGCAAAGAGGATAATAGTCAAATGATTGTAGACAAAGACAACTGGAAAATAACTGTGTCAGAAGGGCTTCCATAGGCTCCGGCCAAGTTTTAAGACATAATTGATAATGTTAGGCAATAGTAAAAATGATAGATGGATAGATAGATAGATAGATAGATAGATAGATAGATAGATAGATAGATAGATAAAAAGGATTGATCTAGTATTTGGTTAATTTTGGGTATAAATCAGTACCTGTGCAGCCTTAGGAACTCAAAGGCACCTTGCTGCCCAGGTGGGCTCATTTGTTTCTGTTTAGTGGTCAGTCTGTGACAGTCTTGAAGGTGATTCAGTACGTAATCTCCAGGTTGCATATTCTGGGTCTAATACACCACTTAGTTCGCCCTTTCAGTATGTTTAATTAGATGCATGAAGGTCACTGTGTTGTGGAAAATCAAGAAAATATTTCTATTCTAAAAATGACCTATGAACTTATTATATAAATCTCAAATCTCACCAGTTATCAAAGCATGCAAATTAAAGCAGAACAAGCAGTAAATGGTTTACCTGTTAGACTATAAAAAAAATGAAAATATCAGTGTCTACTGTCTATGAGGGTGTGGAGAAAGCATGTTCCTGGCGAGAATAAAAATTCTTTTCAACCCTCCCAGAGGGCATTTTGTAAAGATGCATCAAAAGTCTCAAAAAAAAAATTCCCATATCCTTTGACCTAGCAACTCCACTTATTGGATGTCCTAAGGAAAAAAATGAACATATGCTGATACTGGAAATAATTTAAATATATAGCAGTAGGACACTATATTCAAATATTTTGTTTCTTTTAAAAAGAATGCAATCCAGTGTTTAAAAGTGAAGGTGATGGTCTATATTTGGTGATATTAAAAGGTGCCCATGATCATCTGAACCCCCTCTCTCCTGAGAGTCCCGCCCCTCACTTCCCTTTCTCAACAGCAATCCCCCTGGACTGACTAGGCTGAGAGGGACGTCCTCAGCTGGGAACTGTCAAAGCCTCTCCCAATGTGTGTCACTGGGGGAATAAAAAAAAAGACACTTATGCTAAATGGAGGTAAAAAAAAAACACAAAAAACAGGTTACAGAACAAATATAACTGTATAACTGTGGTTCCATCTGAATAAAATATATATGTTATGCACCCAATAATCATATTCACAAAGAAAACATTTAAAGAGGTATAGATAAAAATATTAATATGTACATTAGTAGTTATATTTTATAGGGGCATTATTGGTGATTTAATGACTTTAATTTAAATAGTTCTATTTTACATGCTTCTATGATAGGTGGTGTTGGGAGAAACCCATGGCCAGGCAGGGGCTTACTGAGGTCAGGAGTAGCGCAGGGCAGTGGAGTTGGTAACTGGGCTCGGGCTGTTCTTAATGAAACAGAAAAAGTAACTGTCCCGCCTCAGTCCTCAGTTTCCTCATTTGGAGTATGAATGGGATTAACTAGATATTCTCTAACTCTGTTCTAGATCATTTCAAGCCCAGGAGATTAAGAATGGGAACCCTGATATTTGAATACCAAGAGAGGCTCAACCCTTAAATTGTACCTACCAGCAATAAAACCAGAAAATTCACCACAAAGACATCATTAGGATTTACTTTCTTTCTCTTTCTCTGGCTCCTTACAATGCAATATCTCATTTCCTCTGAGTGTCTTCCCTTCCGCCTTTAGAGTTTTAATTAAGTCTCCACCTGTGTCAATAGTAACCAATGTATCTGTCTGCTACAGATCTGTCTGGTTTTTTCATTGTCTCGTGAATCTAGCATGTTTATAACTCATTTTTGTGTGACAAATATATAGGTAAGTATATCTATATATACATATATAATAGATAGATATGGATACAGATATAGATATAGATGATATAGATATAGATCTCTTCTCTCCTTATGCCAGTCTATACCTTACCCATTTATCAGGGCTGAGCTAAAGCTCCCCTTCTGAGAGGAAGCCCTGAAGTCCCCTTTGGTCTCTATTCGCTTTCCTTTGACCTGACATGTTTTCGCACATGCTGTGTACATCCATCTTCAGTCACATTCTGCCTCAGCAACTCTGGTCTATTTTCCATGGGTCTGTTTTATGTCTCCAGAATGAAAGCTTCCTTTAGGGTAAAGATCGTGCCCTATATTTTTCTGCATTCTCCAACCTGCTGATGACCTTTTACTAGTAGAGGAGCATGGGGAGCTCCAGCCACACACCCAGGAGTCTTCTCCCAGCTCCTGTCCCTTAGCCTCTGTCACAGCAGCCTAGGACGGAGCACCATGGCACAGCTGCTGGTAGAGCTGCTTTCTAGAGAGTATTATTGTTTGGAGCGAAGATATTTTTAACCCTGTTTGGTTTTCCAAGATGAGGAACAGAAGGTGACAGACACAGCAATGTCTGTTTTCTGGGGTTATTGTGAAGGCCACCCTGAAAACCCAGCTCAGAAGAGCATCCCCCTCCGTGCTTCAGTCTCTGCCAGCCTGAAATTTGGTGCTGAGACTGCAAAATGGCTACAATTCAAAATTAGCACATAGCACTGTGCCTAGCACCATGTGTGTGTGGTGTGATGTGTGGCTTGTGTGTGTGTGGTGTGTGGTTTGTGTGGGAGTGGTGTAAGTATGATGTGTGGTGTGTATTGTGTGGTATGCATGGTGTGTATGTAGTGTGAGTGTGGTGTGTGTGCACAGTGTGAATGTGATGTGCAGGGGGCTGTGGTGTGAGTATGATGTGTGGTGTATATTGTGTGGTATGCATGGTGTGTATGTAGTGTGTGTGTGGTGTGTGGTTTGTGTGGGGGTGATGTGAGTATGATGTGTGATGTATATTGTGTGGTATGCATGGTGTGTATGTAGTGTGAGTGTGGTGTGTGTGCACAGTGTGAATGTGATGTGCAGGGGGTGTGTGGTGTGAGTATGATGTGTGGTGTATATTGTGTGGTATGCATGGTGTGTATGTAGTGTGAGTGTGGTGTGTGTGCACAGTGTGAATGTGATATGCGGGGAGGTGTGGTGTGAGTATGATGTGTGGTGTATATTGTGTGGTATGCATGGTGTATATGTAGTGTGAGTGTGGTGTGTGTACAGTGTGAATGTGATGTGCAGGGGGGTGTGTGGTGTGTGCATGATGTGTGGTGTATATTGTGTGGTATGCATGGTGAGTATGTAGTGTGAGTGTGGTGTGTGTGCACAGTGTGAATGTGATGTGCAGGGGGGGTGTGGTGTGTGCATGATGTGTGGTGTATATTGTGTGGTATGTATGGTGTATATGTAGTGTGAGTGTGGTGTGTGTGTACAGTGTGAATGTGATGTGCAAGGGGTGTGTGGTGTGTGCATGATGTGTGGTGTATATTGTGTGGTATGCATGGTGTGTATGTAGTGTAAGTGTGCTGTGTGTACAGTGTGAATGTGATGTGCAGGGGGGGGTGTGGTGTATGCATGATGTGTGGTGTATATTGTGTGGTATGCATGGTGAGTATGTAGTGTGAGTGTGGTGTGTGTGTACAGTGTGAATGTGATGTGCGGGGAGGTGTGGTGTGTGCATGATGTGTGGTGTATATTGTGTGGTATGTGTAAGGTCGGTGGATAGAGGGATGGTGACGTGGGGAACTCAGACCCGCCCACTTTGGCTAGGACCGCCCACAATCAAGCCTGCCAAAGGAAGCTTCCCAGGAACCATTTGGAAAGATGCAATCGTCTGCCAGCCAGTGAAATTTCACCACGTCATAGTAGCTCCACTTCCCTAGAGGGACCCTTTAAATATCTCCCATGCGGTTTAATCCGTGCAACTTCTCTGGCCTCCATTTTTCCTTGGGGCCAGGGAACCTTGCCGGGCGGGGTGTGCGCTCTGTACTCAATAAAGCCGTTTACTTATTCCACACTTTGCGGCTCCGGCCCTCTTCCTTCCTTCTCAGCAGGGAAAAATACCTTACAGTATGCATGGTGAGTATGTAGTGTGAGTGTGGTGTGTGTGCACAGTGTGAATGTGATGTGCAGGGGGTGTGTGTGGTGTGAGTATGATGTGTGGTGTATATTGTGTGGTATGCATGGTGTGTATGTAGTGTGAGTGTGGTGTGTGTGCACAGTGTGAATGTGATGTGCAAGGGGTGTGTGGTGTGTGCATGATGTGTGGTGTATATTGTGTGGTATGTGTAAGGTCGGTGGATAGAGGGATGGTCACGTAGGAACTCAGACCTGCCCACTTTGGCTAGGACCGCCCACAATCAAGCCCGCCAAAGGAAGCTTCCCAGAAACCATTTGGAAAGATGCAATCGTCTGCCAGCCAGTGAAATTTCACCACGTCATAGTAGCTCCACTTCCCTAGAGGGACCCTTTAAATATCTCCCATGCGGTTTAATCCGTGCAACTTCTCTGGCCTCCATTTTTCCTTGGGGCCAGGGAACCTTGCCGGGCGGGGTGTGCGCTCTGTACTCAATAAAGCCGTTTACTTATTCCACACTTTGCGGCTCCGGCCCTCTTCCTTCCTTCTCAGCGGGGAAAAATACCTTACAGTATGCATGGTGAGTATGTAGTGTGAGTGTGGTGTGTGTGCACAGTGTGAATGTGATGTGCAGGGGGTGTGTGTGGTGTGAGTATGATGTGTGGTGTATATTGTGTGGTATGCATGGTGTGTATGTAGTGTGAGTGTGGTGTGTGTGCACAGTGTGAATGTGATGTGCAAGGGGTGTGTGGTGTGTGCATGATGTGTGGTGTATATTGTGTGGTATGCATGGTGTGTATGTAGTGTGAGTGTGGTGTGTGTGCACAGTGTGAATGTGATGTGCAGGGGGTGTGTGTGGTGTGAGTATGATGTGTGGTGTATATTGTGTGGTATGCATGGTGTGTATGTAGTGTGAGTGTGGTGTGTGTGTACACTGTGAATGTGATGTGCAGGGGGTGTGTGTGGTGTGTGCATGCACAGAGAGAAAGAGGGTGATAATAACATGTGTGGCCTTACACTACAAAGCTGTTCATAATATTTTACTACTTGAGGAAAATCATAAAAATTATGTCATAAGCAGAAATTCTGCAAAACAAATGTATTCAAAAATATGCTCCAAAATTTAAAATGATGAGCTGTTACCTATAATTATGAATACTTTAGATGCATTATTCTTTTCTGTGTTGATTTTTTTTTTACTATAAGCATTCATTAATCAAAAAATCAGAATTAATTAGAAAAATCTTGTCAATAGGCTCTTTCCTGCCAGAGCTCTCCTCAGATCTGTGACATTCGATTCTGATGTCGGGACGTCTGGTGCCCCTGCACCCAACAGCTCATTCTTAGAGATCAGCTGCAGCACTCCTGGGCTTCTGAGTCAGGTCACTGCCTTCGCTACCCTCCTGAAGCATTAGTACATAAAGGGAACCGAATCAAAGGTCATGGGAGTGATTGGCTTTCCTAATCCACGAAACAAAAACAAGGTGACACTGGGTGACATGTAACAGCGGGGCATGGAGCATCCAACTGTAATTAACCTTTGGAGCTCCCCGCCCTGGTATGTTACCAAGGCCAGTATCTTGCTGGCTTACAGAAAATAATGTTGGAAGGTGATATGCATTCATATCAGATCCCACAATTATACCAGGTGTGTTTAAAATTATTAGCATGATCCATCTCCCCAGACATGGGCAGAGGATTTTTGGCTAGTCTGAAAAAGCACTCTAACACTGATATATGCAACTTGGCTACAAGCTTATTTGTTGGACAAAGCAAGGATGTGGTAGCAGCCAAAGTCACTTATATTGTTTAGCACTTTGCCATTCAGACATTGCTCTCACACGTTTGTGTAATTTCTATGGCATTCTATGAGGCAGGTTATTAATCTTCCCATTGCACAGGTATAGAGCCCAATGCTCAGAGACTGGAGCTGACTTGCTCAGTATCACACAGCTGGAGAACAGTAAAGCTCTAACTCCAACCAAGATATGTGAACTGTTCATCTCTGACATCATTCGATATGTTGAATCAGTGACTGCTTACTGAAATAACTCAGAGAGCTTTTTAAAAAATAGTGATGTCAGGGTACCAATCTCTCATCCCTTCACCCCCAAAAATAGATTTTGGTTTAACTGGGGCCCAGGAGTTCTAATTTTTCTAAAAGTTCCTCAGTGGACTCACATATGTAGCCAAGGCTAGGAATCAACCTGTTAGATAAAAATAGTGACCCACAGTGGTGAGTAATGCATAGAATAGGCTGTCCCCTAATATGAAGAACCTTTTCCATCACAGAAGGATGAAAACTGATGTTTTTATGCTGGTGCTATGTGTCAGTTGAGTTAGTGTTTGCCTATGGTATAATTTGGTAACCAATAAAAGATACTCCCAATTGAAATAGGTCCTCCGCTGTCCCTTCACTGTGCCTAAAATAACAAGGAAATGAAAAGGGCTGGTACAGAATCAGAGTGTTGGAGACCTCTATTGGTCTAGGCATTGGTCATTTATGGTTAGCTCATGGGCAGGTCCCATTGAAGGGATTGGATGATGCAGGTAGCTGGAGGACCCATGAGGGTCTTACAGAAGCAGGTTTTATTGCCACAACAGAGGTATTCTTATAATTTAGCAATCATTATAGATATATTAGTGTATATTGGTAGAATAACATCTTTGATTATGCTCCCATCCCAATGATATTCTGCTAAATGTTTAATAACCAGGGGAAGAGTGGGAGTAGAAGTCCTGAGTTGTAGTATTTGCCAATTCCTATGGTGTAAATACTGCCATCATGGCCAATTTTAAACCACCAGTGTGGTGTCACTAAACATTGAGTTGAAAAGAGCTACATAGTAGCACACCATTATATAATATTTATACCATACACATATAATCAAGGTATAACTTTAAGAGTACAGCTAAGAGTAAGATGTAGTAAAATAATTAGAAAGCACTTATAAGATATAATTTGATAAGTTTACATAATTTAATTTTTAACAAAGGCTGAGTTTAATAGCTAATAAAATTCATGAAATTTTAACAAATGATTCTCAGGAACCAGTACACTGTGACTCCAGCCCACCACTATACCAGCTCAACTAATCATTAGTGTCACAATTTGAAAGAAAAGCTCGAAAGAGTCTTAAAGAACAGCATACATTGTGCCTGAGAAGGGCAATGCAGTCACCCAATAGAATCCATAAACAATCTATGGCAAATTAATTTGTTAGATTGACTGATGAATCATTGTGTAATATCCTTGAACAAAGGCAAATAGAGAAGCCTCCATATCCTTATAAAGAATATGGGGATAATAATGCCAAAATGCAATTAGACACATAAAGCACAGTGACTAAAACAGGGTAATCCCTGAATAAATGGCAGTCACTTTTAATTTTTTTGGATGAGCAAGAAAATTAACATTTAATGTTTGTTATATACTGTGCCAAAATTTCCCAAGGTTGATGTGATAGCACAAAAAACGGCAAATGGAATAGAGTTACAAGATTAAAACTAGTCTTTGCCCCATCCACTGACTATAAGTTAGACTAACAGAACAGTAAGTATATGTAGCATTCAGTCAACAGAGCAAAAGACATGAAATTGGCAATGAACTGTTGGAACATGGAGGTAAGCCACAGTATCTGGTGGAGGGACAAGGACACATGCACAGAGAGAAAATAGTTGTATCTTGTGCTGCATCTTAAAAACTAAGAAGGAGTCTTTTGGGCATAACAAGTGGTCCTTTTAGTTGTTAAAAAAAAAAAGGCTCAGGAAGGTATATAAAAAGATGTTTTGATAGAGTCTAGACTGTTTGATGGATAGGTATCATAAATAAAGTCTGAGAGAACTTGTGAAGGAATTAAGACATTATTACCCTGTTGGCTATATAAGGCTTTAACAAGGGGAGCGAAACTTTGGATTTTGAAGTGAACATTTTAGAAGACAATCCTAGCTACCCCGAGAGCAGTGTAGCAAACGCACTTATTAAATTAGCGTGGTAGGTGCGGTGGGGGCAGACCCAGTTGGGAGACAATGTTAACTGTCCAGGTGGTAGATAGGAAGGACTGGAGTCACACTCTGAATACTGCTCAAAGAAGTAGAGCAAAAGTGGACTGAAAAAATACTTAAGAGTACCGGATCAGTAACACGTGGTGACTGCTGGGTGGGAGGGGTGGGCAGAGAGAGAGGAATAGGGATGAGTCAGAGGTTTCTAAGTTGGGTAACGTGGGAGGTCGTGATGATATTAACTGAAACAAGGAAAGCAATAGAAGTAACAAGGTTTCAGAAAGACAGTATGAAAAAGCCCAGTGTGAAGCCTCTAAACTCGGTGAATGCAAACGTCTGAACTATTTCTGTTTCATCTCCTGCCTTGCTTTGTGATCCAGGATTTTCTTTACTCCGGGACAAGAGCAATTAATAGAAACAATGCATATGAAAGTGCTTGGGGAGGGGGGAAATGTATGAAAATATATGTAAATAAGAATAAATATTACCATTTATTCAACCAAACGTTTATGTTGTGATCCCAGGACCCCAAGAGCCTATGCCAAAGTGCCCCTAAGTTTAGCCTTCTGTCTTCCTGACGCGCAGCTGGAACAAGGAACATAAAGAGACCCAATCACAGGGCAGTCATCTCTCCTCTTTCTTTACCCAGACAATAGTAAGAACCATTTACAGGGACAGGCACTCAGGCAGGGAATCAGAATCTGCCACAGAGAGGCAGGCAGGAAAGCAGAGAAAGACCTGAAAACAAGATGACCCTCTACTGGATCAAAACCTCAGATGGATTTGGTAGGAGCACAGGGCCAGACTGGGGCACGAACCCATGGATGCAGCCAAGAGCAAGGCAGGAAAGTAAAGCGAAAATGGAAACTTAGGAGAAATAGAAGATAAATCCACGTCAGGCTAAGGTTGGTCACAAACGCACAGAAGTAGCGGGCAGAGAGCAGCTTTGCAGAGATGAGAGGCAGCATGTGGAAGGATTATTCCCACCAAGGTAATTCTCACTGTGCCAGCGTCTCTTTTATCTTTGGCAGAGAGCAGTGGGATTTCTCGAGAAGCTCTGCTCAGTCCTATCAAGCCATGGTCATCAAGGAATTTCACTGGGGGCAAGACATCACCTTTGGGAAAGGTGGATTCTCTGGATTGCTCAAGTCAGTTTACTGAATTTCTTTTCCAACATTGGCCCAGGAGCCCTGGCACTGGGTTTTGTTTTGTTTTTATCAAGACACTGATGCCAATTAAACCAATGGCACCAAGCAAGGGTCAGAGGCCCAGCAAATTATTTCTCCTGCAGTAGCTCACTGCAGGTGGTGACCTGAGAAAACTTAAAGCCAAGGCCTTTGCCAACATCTGGAGGAGATGAGGATGACTATTAAGAATGTTCTATCCCTTAATCAGATAGACTACATTTTTTAATGATTAAGAAAATATTATCAAATACAAATCAATCTCAAGAATTAATCAACTAAATCTTGGCTCTGTAGAGAGCAGCTATCCAGCCTGACCCCAAAGCACTTCGCCTCCCTGGGTCTCAGGCACTGTTGTTTGTTAAATGAAGACATTGTATCACAGCATCCCTGAATGTCCTTCTAGTCAGTTTAAGGACTATCCATAAAGCCAGCAGGATTTGAAATAGAAGCAATTGTATTTTTTTTTATTAAGTGAGAGGTGGGAAGGCAGAGACAGACTCCCACATGCACCCCCATGGGGATCCACCTGGCAAGCCCCATACCAGGCGATGCTCTGCCAGTCTGGGCTGCTGTTCTGTTGCTCAGCAGCTGAGCTATTTTAGCACCTGGGGATAGACCACGGATCCATCCTCTGTGTCCAGGGTCAACTTTGCTCAAACCATTCAAGCCATGGCTGCGTGAGAAGAAGAGGGTGGGTGGGGGAAAAGCAGATGGTTGCTTCTCCTGTGTGCCCTGGCCAGGATTCAAATTCAGGACTTCACACGCTGGGCCAATGCTTTACCACTGAGCCAACCAGCCAGGGCCAGAAGCAATTGTATTTTGCTCCTTCGTCCTACCTGGAAATGCTGAACACACAGCCCTGTGTTGGAGGAGATGTTAACTCTCTCTCACAAGTTAAGAGAAAAGAGCAAGCATTTCTGTGGCAGGGTCGGGAATCGTACCTGAAAAGGTAAATCCCCCTCCAGCCTCAGCTCACATTGAAGGACAGTGCCCACAGCTACGCTGTTCGGCAATGCAAGCCCTGCTCCAGAACCCACAGGTCATGGTGTGATTTCTCATTTGCCCAATGTCTGCCCAGAAAAAGACACAAGAATCAATGACCGGGACAAAGGTGATATGTTGATTTCTTTGTCAGTTATGATGTGTCTGCTCTCATGACTTTTGGGGCAGAGTGGGTAGCTTTAAGTCCTGAAACGGCAGCCTGGGACCACCCTGGACCACTGTCCCAGAGGATGACCCTTATGTGGTGGCTGTAATGCTAGAGACATAAGACCAAGCAAAGAAGAAGTTGAAAACACTCACACTTTCTATGTTCTCAGTCAGCAACACAGCTGTGTAAAGGAAGAAAACTAATTAGCAAAATTCACTTGTGAGACAAGTATATGTCCTTTCTAAGTACTGTGGAAGCACTAAGTTCTTCACTAAAGTACTATCCAAGATGGAAGCCCCTGAGCCCGGGTGACTACTTACATCTAATTTAATTAAAACTAAATGAAATTAAAAGTTCAGTTCCTTAGTCATGCTGCCACATTGTTGGTGCTCAGCCACCACACATGGGAAGCAGTTACCACATTGATCGGTGTGAATGTAAAATATCTCCATCATCGCAGAATATTCTACTGGCGAGAGCTGGTCCTAAAGCACTGAACAGATCAACAAACAGTAATCTGTGTAACAACAAGTCAGCCTGCCATGTAGCTTTTTCTCCAGGACATTTTAGTTCTTACTATTCACTGGTTTATCTTCTACTTCTGTTTCCTTCAGCTTTGGTACTCAGCTGTTAAGTCATCAAAGTCACAGTATTGAATCATAAGAGAACCTCTTCCCTGTGTTGAGAGCCGGTCTGGAGTCCCCCCTGGTCTTTAAGACAACCCAGTTTTAGTGTAGGCATCTCTACCACTGAAGCCACATCCTCACTTCTGTCTTTTTTGTTTTCTGTAAGAAAATCAAGTCATCTGCTACTTTCTCCAACTTCCACAGTTTAATTACCTCCCTCAGGTTTTCACCGAATGAGTGACTCAGCAAAATGACTTTTTAAATGAGCTTTCACATTTGGCAATTTAGCCTATGAGCAAACTGTGACTGGAACTGATTTTTTAAGTAAATAAACCAAGACTTAGATACACATTAGGGTTTTTATTCAAAATAATCACCCTAGCAGGTAACATACCTCTTCCAATTATATAGCCATTGCTCAAATTACAGCCAGAACATTTCCCAGGAAACTGGCTAGGGGAGTGCACATGTGAAACAGAATTTTCCTTGTGGAGGGAGGTGGCTGACTTCCTACCCTCACCTCTAGAGGATGGCTCCTTGAAAACTAAGGTCACAGAACTTTTGTTTTTACAAAGCAAAATCACAGGCCTACTGACTCTCCTAACGGCAGGCACAGTCATCCAAAATTAATGGAGTCTCTCATGAAGTGTATAGGAGACAAACAGGAAGTGCGTTTATTTGCCGCTCACAGAGATTAGATATTTTAATTATTCTTTCTTCTATTTATTATATAAATGTGTGAGCACTTCTGTCCAGACTTCACAGTCACTTGTATGCTGCTTTACGTACATGTAGATCTGAGATTGTTTACTTAGTTACAAAGTATTTCTCTACTATATGGCTACAAAGGGATCTTCTATTAGTAGGATTGGGTTTGCTATTTTCTGAATGCTTGTGGGCCCCCAAAATTTATATGTTGAAATCTAATCCTCAATGTGATAGATTTAGAAGATGAGGTCTTTGAGAGGTGATTAGATCATGAGGGTGGAGCCCTTATGAATGGGATTAATGCCTTATTTAAAAAAAAAAAAAGGCACAATGTGCGGATACAGATACAATGAGAAGACAGCCATCTGCAAATCAGGAAAAGGGTTCTCAGCAAGACACCCGATTAGCCAGAGCAGGGGTCGGGAACCTATGGCTCGCGAGCCAGATGTGGCTCTTTTGATGGCTGCATCTGGCTCACAGACAAATCTTTAATAAAAAAAAATAATAACATTAAAAATATAAAGCATTCACATGTATTACAATCCATTCATTTCCTACCACTCATGTTCATGGTTGCGGGTGGCTGGAGTCAATCACAGCTGTCCTCCGGGACACCAAATTTTTATTGGATAATGCGTAACCTACACAAGTCATTGTATGGCTCTCACAGAATTACATTTTAAAATATGTGGCGTTCATGGCTCTCTCAGCCAAAATGGTTCCCGACCCCTGAGCCAGAACCTTGACTGTGGACTTCTCAGTCTTCAGAACTGTGAGAAACAAACATCTGTCGCATAAGCCTCCTACTCTGTAGAACTCTGTCACAGAAGCCTGAGCTCACTGAGGGGCAATATTCCCCAATGCACGTGACACACACAGTTAGGTATTTAAACTTGTATGTTCACAGGCAAGTTTGATTCCTGGAACCCCTTCCAAAGTCAGCTGCAATTTGAATAATAAAATGAATGAATGGCTGTGCAGGATTATAAAGTTTGAAATAAAATATGGGTTAGGTTTTTGATTGTTTCTTTTTATAAATATGACTAACAGGTTAATTTCCAAGAGTACATCTTTGAAGGTGATAAAAACTTGTGTTCTTTGTTAAAAAATAATAATAAATGAATGAACAGCTCCATTACTTGACACTTCTACCATGTGTATAATACATACATATATATATATTCAAAAGCTTAATTAGATTTTTTCCACAAGCAGTAAATTATTTTTCTCTTATCTTCATACATGTCCTTAAAGTAAATGAGCTACTTCATTAAAGATCCCAAAATTTCCTGCAGAAATCTGCAGATACCAGAGCCTCTATCAAAGAACACTTCTTTACTTTAACTCGGTTAACTTTTTTATTTTAACTATGTTACAGGCACGATGTCAAAAGAACAGAAAAAGCTAACTTTGTATCATTTTCCTCATGTCCTGAGGACCTATCCCTGGCTGTGTACAGAACATAAAATCAGCTACAGCTTATGCTCAATAGACCTCTAGTTGAAATTTGACTAATAGCCTTGATGCTGACATGAAGGAAAAGGGAGAGAGGCCCGGGAGAGAAAGATGTGGACAAGACTGAAGGTGGCCCTCCCTCCCTGGATGCAGGCACACAGGGTTAATTCAGTGCCGGGCAGAGCCCCTCAAGGTGGGACAGCACAGCTTGGCTGCAGAGCGTCTTCCTGAGCTGCCTGTTGGATATTACCAGAAAAGAAAGTGCTCTCAGAGGAAACGTTGCTGTTTGCCCTCCTCTGCTCTGCAGGAGAGAACCGAGCACGTCAGTCCGCCCGTGGTCAAGCGGACATAATACTGGGAGGCCAGGTTCTTAAGATAGCTTCTCCACAATAAGCAGGATGAGATGACCGGGGCTCTGGTGCTCCCTGTGCCCCAGAGGCTGTGTCTGAGAATGAGCAGAGGTGTGAACCCACAAGAGCCTACCGCTACGACTCTCGAAGATTCTAGCTTGGTTCCTTCAGGACAGTGTTTCCCTAATCTGGCAAATCCTAAGGGTCATCTGGGGCACTCATCTTCACCCCCAAATCTTCAGAGGACAAAGCAGAAAACTGAATCTTTAACTGGAGATTCAGGTGACATTGCTGTGGAACAATGAGTAACAAGTGACCCCAGGTCCCCACTGTCTTTGCCAGCTTTGATCTAATTTCCAGATGAAAAGTCCAAAGCTATGTCTGAATGCCTATTTCACAAATATAACCAGATACGAGCATTTTAGCACTAAAGAGCAGGACCGTTTTTGCTTATTTTTCTTCTCTTGGATAAAGTAATGAATCTCTAAATATGTCCAGTGGCTTCATCAAATCTATTCTCATTCTAAATGAAAAAAAAAAATGGTTTGCAAGCATTTTAAATTTGGCTCTAATGAAGAAGAAGAAGAAGAAAACATCTTTTTTCCCCAGAAGGAAGGGATGAGGAGGAAGGTATGAAGGAAAGAAGCCGGAACTCAAATCTGGCTGCAAAATAGCCTTTGCTGCCTGTGATCCCAGGAAACCCTAGTAGACAAATGAACAGATAACAGTCAAGGGGATTACAGGTGAGCCCTTTCCTGATGCTAACGATGACTTGATTGGTTCTGTCTCAAATTGTGAGATCCCTCAGGACCATTGCAACACAGGCTTACAGAGAAAGCAGGAAGAGGCAGGGAACTTCCGGAGTCACCAATGAGTGGTCCATATGAGGGTGTGCAGAGGGGTCCAGCTGACCCGGGCGCAAACTCAGCCAATAGCTGCATCCAGTGAGGACCTGGATGAGGACTACAGGGTAACATGATTCTCCAGACGGTGACAAGAGTATGCATTAAGTTCCTCTAGCAGGCTTCAAGGGCTCTTTCGAACACATAGCTCACATGTACACATGTGCACACATGCATTTTTCCATGCTGCATGCCTAAATTGATATGCCCACTACTCCCTTTAGGGCAGTGGTCCCCAACCTTTTTTGGGCCACGGACCGGTTTAACGTCAGAAAATATTTTCACGGACCGGCCTTTAGGGTGGGACAGATAAATGTATCACGTGACCGAGACAAGCGTCAAGAGTGAGTCTTAGACGGATGTAACAGAGGGAATCCGGTCATTTTTTAAAAATAAAATATCATTCAGACTTAAGTATAAATAAAACAGAAATAATGTAAGTTATTTATTCTTTCTCTGCAGATTGGTACCAAATGGCCCACGGACCAGTACTGGACAATGGCCCGGGGGTTGGGGACCACTGCTTTAGGGTACTCAGGAGGCTTTGAAAACAGAAAAATGAATTTGGCCCTCCCAGAGGGAGATGCTGACTGTGGAGGCATCTCAATAAAAGATTTTTTAAAAGAATGAAATGTCCAGACCTTTGGATGACTCGGATAATCTCACTTGTTTTGGAACTCCATGCCTACAAGTAATCCCAGGCTTTCATTGGTGCCTGAAATACAAACAATATCTGAACTTATCACTCCCATATTGCTTCCTAGTGATTTGTGGAATATTTGGATCATGTGATCAGACTGACCAATAAATAACAGCCAAGAGCCAATTTGAATGACAGCAAAAACCATAAAACTGTCCTGCACATGGGAACTGGCGGGGCTGCAGGAGGTCATCTTAGCAGAGGAATGTGGCAGCTGACTGTCCTTCCACAGACACGGGCTGTGGGTAGAAACTGAACCCACAGTTACTGTATGGCCGTGGTAGAAGGGATGTCTAGGGAGGTGTGGACGGCTGGCTCAGCCACAGCAGAGACTGTGCTTCTGCTGATACTGATGCGTAGAGTATTCCTGTAGAAACATTTTATCCCTTTTGTTAAATGTAATAAATCTCCTCTTGTTTAAGTAGGAAGTGGTTTGCTTTTGGCAAAGCTTTAAAGAGAAAACGTCAACAGATTTGATCCATGGAGAGGAAAGAAACCGGTCAAACAAGTGTGGCAGACATTAGATGAGAGGAGGACCCCACACTCTGAATAAACACCCTTATGCAGGCCCCAGAGTAGAGCTAGAATGACATATCCAAGCCAAGTACTGAAGGCATACGGTGCAGGAACCAGCCCTGGGAGAGAGCCTGGTAAGAGCTACGCAGCAACTTCAATCTCCATCTAGCTTCAGTTGAGGGCAAGACTCTGGTCCAAGAAACACACACAGAAAAAAGAGTCCAATCATGTAAACATGACAAAGATTGGGGCAAGGACTGAATAGAAGCAACATTCTAGCGTCCACAGAGCACACCCAGGCATAGGGCATAATGACCAGCAGATGGCACCATACACATTATTTTTTTTTTTGAGCCACCCTTGGTGAGATTGGGCTATTGGACTTGGTAGTTGAAAGCAAGGCTACAACTGGCAACAGCTAGAGAGGAACGTATGGGAGACCTTTCAAGCACTGAGGCTTGTTGCCTACAGAAGCTACTGATAGCAACACTTTGCAGTTGTATTCTATTTATTTCCAAGGCCAGAGCTGATTGAACACTATTCAAGTAGCCGCCTGGTCAAGGAAGATAGTTTTACAAATGGTCACATAAAATATATCTATTTTTTATAAGAAAGCCATTGTTTATTGTTTAATTTCACCCCACATCACATCAATATTTTTACAAATGAATAAATATGGTAAGATTCAGGCCATATGGTTATTAAAAATCTAACATCCAAAATGATCAGTAAAGATAAGATAATAGACCAAAAATAGACAATTTGGTGCTCAAAGAATTCTATGCAATAGCAGTATGAGGACATTAATTGTCACTGGTATGTATACAAAAATATAGTTGTTCTTGTGCCATTATGTATAATTTCAAATGAGAAATTATAGAATTTCTACCAATTGTAAGAGGTATGTGTAAGAGGTAAGAGGTGGCCTACAGATGGATGACATCAGACCACTTCTTAATATGCTCAGGAGTATACAACTCTGTCACCTTAGTTCCTGCCTAGTTTCCCAGTGTCCTGCAACTACTTTGCATGATGTTTCTGGAGCTTTGATTCCTGGCTTCAACCTGAATGCAACTTCCTTCCTACAGGATCACAGGAGAGGGCTAGCTTCTTAGAGATCTTACAATACAGATGTGGACCAGCTGATACGACAGTCCCGCATCTCAGGACTAGACAGCGAAATTTGTAGCATATCACAGGACAAGGAGAAAGTAAAGTGTTGTCTTAAAATATCTGCTAAAATTATTGGCAAAACACATATCTAAAAATAATGAACATCTATTCAGAAGATATAAAGACCTCTCAAAAGGCTACATATCATATGATTTCATTTATAAGACCGTCTGGAAGAAGCACAATTAGAGAAGCAAAGAAAAACAAATTCTGGTTTCAGGGGTTGGGGATGGCTGACCACAAACGGACAGCAGGAGGGGACATTTGAAACATATCCAAATGCATTTGTCAAAACACATATAACTGTGCATCCTGAGAAGATAATTTTACTTATGTTAAAAAAAAGGAGGGAATAAAATAAAGCAAAGTTTAAATTTTTATTAGAATGGTGGAATTAAAGTCAAGATCAATATGCAACTATCAGGTTGAAAATTTAAATCAGCACACATTTTATCTTATGTCAACAAGGCTCTGGTGAAGTAACCAAAGGTTAATTTCCTTTTATTAAGACTCTACATTAAAGAATCTTTGTCCAAGTTAAAGAAACCTCAGACTGAGAAATTGGGCCAATCCTCAGGATATCCTGGAAGAGCCTCTTTGTTCTAGATGCAGGGGAGGATGGTGGACTACCTCCGCCAGGTACTGGAGATCCCAGCCTCCATCTGCCTGCGTGGTCCAGTCGCATTGCCACTCATTGAAGACTAAATGCATAAAACTCCTGCATGTGTTGAAGCTTATCAAGAACTTCTGATCCCTTATTAGAAGTCATTTACAAATGTGTTCCTCTTTGAAGTAAAGAAAGAAATGGGTTCAGCCCCTAGATCTTAAGACTTATTCTCAAAGGAACACAGAAAAAAAAGAAAAGGAACATAAGGCCTGCAAAGACTGAAACATTTGGAGGAAATGAATTCCAACCCAAATGTAATAGAAAGAACTACAACATGACTTTGTAAATGTATTTATTAAGTAATAAACACAGAATAAAATAAATACCCAAGGACACATTTCTTGGCAAAAAGAAGAAAAGCCAAACTCTCCTTAAATACATCATTCAAAGTCTCAAAGATAATTTTCCTTCCAGTTGAAATAACCCCAGCCTCCTAAACACCACTTATATTCAACCATCTCCACCTGTGAAAATCCTACCCATTTTTCAAGATGCAACTCAAAAGGAAGTTAGACAATGAACCTGAAATAACTTTGGAACTAGGTTTCCTGGTACAGCTCTAGAAACTTGGCAAAATCCAATATCAATATGTGAAATCAAAAGAACATCGTGAAATTAAAAGAAATTTTAAAAAACCAGCAGTTTTCAAACTTTAGCATGCACTAGAATTGGGGTGGGGCTGGGGGCGGGGAGAGCACAGAACACTGGCTGGGCTCCACACCCTGAGCTTCTGGCTCATTAGGTCAGAAGTGGGACCTGAAAATTTGCGTTTCTAACAAGCTCCCAGGAGACAGGAGACGCTGATGCCCATAGTCTGGGGAACATACTTTGAGAACCACCGCCTTACAGATTATGAGTCAAAGGAGATCATATATGTAAAACTGATTCATAAGGTGTAAATTGCTCTATTGGTGTAAGGAATCTTTCTTTTAATGTTATGCTTACCCTGAACCCTTCAAAAAGGCTTCTTTGTCTCCCTAACTAGATTTTGTAAACCTGTAATACTTTGTTCTTCTTTTCTGATGCTACCAGTCACCAGAGATTAAAGTCATTTGTTTTTCTCTTTTTATTACACCAACTAGACTTCACTGAGGTCACTGAGATTGTCAGTCCCCTGCAGTGCACAGCAGAACATCTCACACACGATGGGACTCTGGGCAATAAGTTCTTAAACTGAGCTGAACATCTCTTATTAGAAGGATACTGCTTTGCTTTCTGGTGGTTGTAATGAAAATACAGTGGGAAGATACTACAAAGCACAATATATTATGTTCCTGAATTGTATGTCTAAGACCATACTGAAACTGCTACTCCATTGTCTATCTGAACAAGTTATGGACATTGACTACGTTGTATTTTGTACTTACGTAAGTGTTCACTGCTAAGTATAGTGTCTACGGGCATGCATTTTTTAAGTTGGATGTAAGTTTCTTGACCAATAATGTAAATCTTCCAAGGATGGCCTTTAGTCCATGAGTAAGTCTGTTTTCAACTTCATTTCTTCTTCTTGGACTGGAGTCTGCTACAGACATGAGAATGGTAGCTTCACTTCTACACCAAAAGAGCAAAATTCCTACACAGACACACACAAGTCTGCTGGTTGTGGCAATAAGGGGCCCCGCCTGACCACTGTGAAGAAACTGTGCATGCCCACTCTCAGAGAAAATCAAGTAGAGCACTGATTTTATGCTGTAAATGGCCACTAAGCATTAAAATGTTAAATCATCCACTGTTCTTTGCACGTTAACAGCAATGCCTCATTTGTTCAAGGCAACGAAACTGAGTCATAATTATGGAAATGCAGGCATCAGTGACCCCATGGCATCAAATGTTAAGGGATGGAAAGGCTTTTCCAACACCCTGAAGTGATGTCCTTGTTGACAGATACTTATTTTGTCCCACATAAAGTCAAACTCTATGAGGACTCGCACAATGGAAAAATAAAATTCTGAAATGAAGCTTGGCCCACTCATGACTTACTTGGTTGATACAGTACCTTCCCCTATCCACAGAGCGTGCATTCCAAGACCCCCATGGACGCCTGAAACCACAGAGAGCAGCAAACCCTATGCACGCTGTTCTTTCGTGCATGCACATGCCTTTTCACTCGAAGGAAACATTTTAGGGCTTCTCTTTGGCATATTCGAGTTGCCAGCATCACTACTCTTGTGCTTTGGGGTCATGATTGAGAAAAGTAAGGGTGACTTGAAACACAAGCACTGAGATACCGTGACAGTCAATCTGCTAACCCAGACGGCTACTAAGTGACTAATGGGTGGGGAGTGTCTGCAGCATAGAGACGCTGGACAAAGGGGCGACTCAATCCAGGGCGGGACAGAGTGGGACAGTGAGGTTTCATCATGCAACTTAACATTTATGAATTGTTTATTTATGAAATTTTCCATTTATTATTTTCAGACTGCAGTTGATAGGGCAGGAGTGGGGGTGGGGAAGTAAAGCAGAAACCATGGAAAGTTAAACTTCAGAAAAAGGGGGACTATTGTCTTGTTCTTTAGATGTCACAACATATACTCTGAAGGGAAAAGTCGAAATCTATGCTTGACTTATCTTGAGAATGCTGGGCCCCATCAACTTAAAGACAGGTAAATTTTGGTTATAAACCAAAAGAGAACATCCCAAAACAATTTAAAACAATAACAATGGGTAATAATTGACTCTGGTTTTGCTGTTTGGGCTCAGTAGGGACGGTTTATCTCTGCTCCAGGCTGTGTAAACTGAGGCTCCACTTCCAGGATGGCTTACTCCATGGCTGGCAAGTTGGTGCTTATTGTTGCCTGGGAGCTCAGCCAAGGCAGTTGGCAATGACCTTGACTCATCCACCTGGAGCTCTCTGCTTAGGCTAACCCACAGCATGGGTGCAAGAGGGAGAAGTAGAAGCTGCCATGATCAAGTATCACTTCCTCTGCATTCTACTGGTTAAGCAATCACAGAACTAGTCCAGATCAAAGGAAAGGAGAAATTACCCACCTCTCAACAGGGACAGTGACAAAGAATATGTGGCCCTGTTTAACCGGTACTGCAGACTTTAACTAAGGCCAGATATTCAATTAGAGCAGAGGAAACCAAACTTTCCTTCAATCTCAAAACAAAACAATGCTTGTCTTCAGCGCTTCTCAAAGTGTGGTCCCCAGATCAGTAGCATCACCCAGAAACTTGTTAGAAATGTGAATCCCCAGGTCCCAGCCCAGACTCACTGAATGAGAAAGTTGGCTTTATATAAATGGTGAGGATATTTTTTCCCAGATGCTGAGTTGTGCTGGACCAATTGTGTAAGATGAAAATGAATTCAGTACTAGTAAACAGCTATGTTTACTTAGAGAGCGAACAACAAAGGAAGTTGGAGACGAGGGTGTGCTTGAAGCAATCCAAAATGTTTACATATGGCTTACTATTCTTCACATATTTATTGGGGCTTCTACATAATAGGTTTGTATCTCTATGGTGGTTAATCTTCAGCAGGCATGTCTTTAGGATCACGTGGTTTTTACTTATTAGGCGTTAACTGTCTTATTAAATCCCAATTAAATCCATACGTGAGAACATTAATTTAAAGTGCTACCAGAAGGGCTGATTACAAAATAAATTACTGGCACAAAGCCCTGGAGTTATTCAAACAAAGAAAGATGGCAGCCTCCACTTGTTGGTAGCAAAAGAAAAGCAATTAAAAAGTTACACAGTCACCAAGCAGTCTATAAACAAGCTCTCAGATTGTATCTATGATTGTATCCGCATAACGGAAGGTGAGAGGAATAGGCCATGAAGCTCTTTACAGCTTTGATTAAAACAATGCCTATTAAAATAACAATTTTCTATCAGCATTCACAGCACTGTGGATTATACAGATTTCTCTGTCTATGCACACATACAAACACATGCACACACTACACAGCGCATGACCATGGGGAAGAGATAGAAAAACTACAAAAATCTAACACAGCTCCAGGTTACTGCATACCCTTGAGCCATTTAATGGAAGACCCAACATCCTTAAATGTTAACATCTCAGAGATCCTTCCACATCACAACCCAGGGAGATTTTAAAGGCTAGAAAGGAGAAACTTGGTCCATAAGTGGAGCAACAAAATGTTCAGTTATGTTTACTGGGCTCCTTTCAACAGAAAGTGTTCAATGCACTTTAGAAATATTTTATCCAAAAAGTATTTTTTGTTGTTGTTAAAGTTGGCTCTGAAGAGACAAGTCATTACTCATCTGGAAACACTGTCTCTCTTTCTGTTAGCATGAGGTGTATTTGTTGCAATTTAGTATGATCTATTTATTATAAATAAAACTCCTCTATGCCTCTTTGTAGATTTCCTCAGGGACACTAACGGGCATCTCCCTCTAAGGGTGCAATATTTAGTCCACTAAAGAGCAGAACTCAGAACTCAGAGCCAGGGACTTCCTTCCACAAAGTGCGGAACGGAGCCCTCAAAACCTGTCTTGCTCCGAACACTGGTCTAGGCGAAAATCAGATATCAAATTAAATGAGACATCACACGCCACAGGGCCTCTAATGACGCCAGGACAGCAGAAGCCATGAGGCCTCAACTAGTTTTTTTACATTTTCCAACAAATTTTTTCGTATTTGTTTCAATTTTTTTTTCACATTTTCCAGTATTTTTTTCCATATTTGTTCCAACTTTTTTCACATTTTTCAATAATTTTTTTCCATATTTATCTCAACTTTTTCCCTTGCTCTTCTCTTAGAGTACGAGATTCTCGGTCCAAGGTGATTCCAGGTTCTGCATTCCTCCCTCTTGAAACCCCTCTTAGACCTTGTTCCACAAGTCGTGCTTTATGTTACTACTCATCACCAACCCTGAGACACCCTAGGGGGCAGGCACGAGCACCCTAACACTCCAGTTCATGAGGACAGCCCCCAGAGAGGAAGAAGAGGCAGTGGCAGAAAAGACAGATTTGAGGAATTCTAGAAGAGGCCAGGGTAGCGTAAGAAACCTGGAGGCACCTGAGAAGCTGAAAACACATGTGTAAAGCAGGAGCCACAGCCACCATCACAGCCGCCTGGCCTATGCAGGTTCGCATTAGATTTAAACAGACGGTAATGAAACAACGGAGCCAAGAACTGATGGGCCATTACCTTTAATCCTAGCTTGCACCCGGCGGACAAATAAAAACACACACTGGGCTCCAAAACCCACTCATTCAGTGCTCACAAAGCTACTGACTTATCCGAGTTTCCTAGAATCAAAGGTTTCTAGCTCACCAGCCTTATTCACCTCTGTTCCCCATCTCCTTCTCTCTGCACAAACTCTGCACTAACTGGCTTCTCCTTCAGCACTCCATCATCTATAAGCACCTGGCTTCTAAAGCTCTGCATTGTCATAGTCAAAGTCAATATATATTTTTGACTCATCTTAAATGTCATCCTTCTTTCTTTCTACAAATATTGATCGACTTACGACCTATGCAACTTATGACCATTCGACTTTATGACCACAATCGCTAGCCACGACTGCTCCGCGTCTGGCAGCACAAGCGTTGCCCAGCTGGGCGTACGACAGTGCAGACCAGCTTCTGGCAGCACTACCATCTCTGTGTGCACCATTTCAACTGTTATCCCAGACTCGGTACAGCAATTTGTGTTTTGTGTCTTGGATATTTTTCATCAAACCCCTCCCAAGACGTCTACCAAGAGGAAATTGTCTTTGCAAATATTAAACCAGTTGTACTGGTAATGCAGTGTTTTACTTAAACCAATCGTGGTCGTAAGTCGAACACTAGCTGTAAAGGACCAAAAATACTGATGGAAGCCAACACTTGCTCCTCCAGAAGCAGCCTTTGAATGGCAGCAACATGGTTGCAAGTGTGTAAACCAGCCAGCACCACCCATCCCCTTCCTTCTCATTCATCTTGGGGGTGGCAGGGACATGGGTACAAATCATCAATTCTACCCTGGGAAGGGCTCTGGATGCACCCTTCAGTGGTTTCTTCCTTTGCTTTAATTTCAGAGTGTCTGCTTTAAATTGCATCTGGAAGATGGAGCATCCCGAATCATAAACAACAAGTTGGGAATCTCTGAGGAGTGAGGGTGAGACCTGCCTCTTCCATTTCAGGCTATCCCCTCCAGGGCTCCTGGCTGCTCTCAAAGCTGGCGGACTGTGTTTCTGGTGTATGATACAGTGTAGGGAACAATAATGTTACACGGTTCTTAACTAGCAGCTGCCTAACTGAGAATCATTATAGTTACTTGGTGCATAAAGCCAAGCATGAGTCTTTTCCAGGTGGGGAGACCAAGGTCAGAAGGCAGGCCGATTAAAGCAGCACAATAAATGAAGCTAACTTTGACTTTACATCTGTAAACTGGGTCAGTGTTTCAGTCTCATTTACATAATTGCCAGAGTGGGCAGGATGGGGGGACCTGAGATGTTCAGAGAAGCCCTTGGGGATCATTTGCATAATCCTTCTGAATTTTATGAGGCGGACCTGTAGAAGGGACTGGGGTTTAGAGTTCCTACGTTCAGGCTAAAATTCCGCTTTGGAATGAAGGTCTGTGTGCCGCCTATGAGCGTTTACAACTAATAGCGTATCCTTCAAGAGACACTTCCACTTAGTCAGTGTGAACATGGTTCTTCCATTCCTAAATTCATGGCAATGCCAAGAGCAGTGTGTGTGGGGTGTGTTGGGGGGAGGCAGAGCCTGGGGAGCTGGGTAGGGGGGAGCCAGGAGAGGGAGGCTCCTGCTGCTGAACCTACCTTGGCAGAGCATTCCCCCAAAGTTAGCCCTGCTCCCCACTGAGAAGGAGAGAGCACCCAAAGGGGCAGGAAAAGGGCCACAGAATTCATGGATTGTCGCAGGCTCTGTCTCAGGCTCATCTGGAAGCTTGAACAAGACGGAGATTTTGTAGGACATTGAGCTCTTGGTTTCCAGGAGTGGGTATGACTCAGGAAGCATTTCCAGGATGGTGTGGTTCAAAGAGCCCTGGCCTGGGGGGTCCAGAGACCTCAGTGTGACATTTAAAAAACTTCCTCATATCTCTGGGGGTTTTTTATTAGTAAAGCTAAACTTGGGGCTAGAAATACTACATAATCCCCAATTTGCAAGATTTGAGAGGACATGCTTTCCATTTCCACCTTAGCTCACTGTAATTATAACAGCAGGGCTTCATTACACATGGCCAGAGCTATAGGAACAGAGGCCACTGTGGCCAAGACGGTATCAGAGGCCCCCTCCATGACCTCTGTCTGTCTTCAGTGACCTTGGTCAGACTTTCAAGCTTGGAAGGTGTAGCACTCAGGCCTGGGGTGGTGCTGAGTCTCGGAGGGTGTATCTGTGGACTTACAAGTTTGGGAGACAGGACTCAGGTGAAATAGCAAACCTACCAGGAAGAAATCTAACATTAAAAACTGCCGATTCTTCCCTCCAGACATTATTTTGCATTACCTTGTGTTCTAGAAAGATAGTTCTGGAGAGGCAGGATTGCTGAGTTGTAAAAAGCTCAAATTCTTGTAACTGTCTATGTGGCACAAATGCTGGCTCTTCTGCTCTGACCGTGTGGCCTTGGAAAAGTTCTCTCACCTCTGTGTGCCTCACTTTCCCCAACTAGAACTAGGGCTGTTATAAAAATTAAAAGCATTCTGTTTTTAAAAGCAATAATACCATTTACACTAGCAACCTCAAAATGAAATACTTAGGTATAAATCTAACAAAATATGTCCAAGACCAAAAGGAGGAAAACTGCAAAACTCTGATGAACAAAATCAAAGAAGAACTAAGTAAGTGGGAAGATATTTCATGTTTATCAATAGGAAGATTCAATATTGTCAAGGTATCAGCTCTTTCCAAATTGATCTGTACCTTCAATGCAATTCCTATACAAATCCCAGTGAGTGTTTTGTGGATATCAACAAACTGATTCTAAAGTTTATATGGAGAGGAAAAAAGACCAGAATAACCAACACAATAGTGAAGGAGAGGAACAAAGTTGGAGGACTGACACTGCCTAGCTCCAATGCTTACTGTAAGGCGAGAGTGATCACTTCAGTGTTGAGTCTATCCCGCCAGTGACTAATTGAGACAGTGTGGTATTGGTGAAAGACTGGACAAACAGATCAATGGAACAGAATGCAGAGCCACATACATACAGTCAACTGATCTTTGACAAAAGAACAAAGGTAATACAATGGAGCAAAATAGTCTTGTCACATATAGTATTTAAACAACTGGATACCTGCATGTCAAAAAATGAATCTAGACACAGACCTTACTCTCTTCCCAAAAATTAACTCAAAATGAATCGTAGATCTGTAATAATATAAGAATCCTAGAACATAGAAGAAAACCCAAATGACATTGGGTATGGTGATGCCTTTCTAGATACAACAGTGAAGCATAGTTCATGAAAGAAATAATAAACTGGACTTCATTAAAATTAAAAACTTCTACTCTATGAAAGACAATTTCAAGAGAATGAGAAGACAAGCCACAGACTGGGAGAAAATATTCACAATAGACTCATCTGATACAGAACTGTTATCTATAATATACAAAGAACACTTACAACTCAACAATAAGAACACAAACAATCTTATTTTAATATGGGTAAAAGACCTTTACAGACATCTCTTTAAAGAAGAGATACAGATGGCAAATAAACATATAAAAAAGTGCTACAGGCCCTGGCCAGTTGGTTCAGCAGTAGAGCACTGACCTGGCGTGTGGAAGTCCCGGGTGTAATTCCTAGTCAGGGCACATAAGAAAAGTGACCATCTGTTTCTCTACCCCTTCTCTTCCTCCTTCTCTCTCTCTCCCCTTCCCACAGCCATGGCTTGATTGATTTGAGCACATTGGCTCTGGGTGCTGATGATGGCTCCTTGGAGCCTCCACTTCAGGTGCTAAAAATAGCTCAGTTGCAAGCAGCCCCAGAGGGGCAGAGTATCAGCCCCAGATGGGGCTTGCCAGGTGGATCCCAGTCAGGGCGCATGTGGGAGTCTGTCTCTGTATCTCTCTCTCTTTATAAATAAATAAATAGATAGATAGATAGATAGATAGATAGATAGATAGATAGATAGATAAATAAAATACAACGGTGCTACATGTGGATGGAGCACAGAGCGCATTCCTAGCAGCTGTGGCTGATGCAATGCTGTAAGAATACTGCAGCTCCCAGAACCCTCCTGGGCATACCCAGGAAGGGAGCTTGCCCGCTTTAAGGAAGTGACAGCGCCAACCACACAGCTCCCTGATCTTTTCAGCCATTGGCTATGAAGGACACGCTGTAACACCCTATAGGCTGAACCTGTGTATATAAGCTAGCTTACTTCCTGAATAAAGTGGATCTGTGTCACTGAACCTGGTCCCCGGAATCGGGTCTTTGCATCTCCATCGTCCTCACCCCCAGCAGGACTTGTCCACAGCTACATATCATATGTCATCAGAGAAATGCAAATTAAAACAACAATGAATCAATGATTGGATGGAGGGGCAGGAGCAGCAGAGGCCATTTCTGATCACAGCTAGGCCAGTGTGGTCCAAAGATCCCTCCTTCAGGGTATTTCCAGGGATATTTCAGGATCAGCCTACAATTGTCCCTCAGACCTTTCCTATGACTCAGAGGGTGGGGGAGGGGGGAGATGACAGCCTGGCCCTCAGTCCCCACTTCACCGCTTGCAAATTGAGTGATCTTATAGGGTTTTTGTGAGGTTTAAAGGAGTTAATATATGTAAAGCATGTCAAGTACAGCCTGCATACAGTAAACACATTAATGTTAATCATTGTGTTATTGTTGCTGTGGCTACCCATTGTTACTATAACCCATTGTTACTGTAACAGCCTAGAGTGGATTCTCTCATCTCCAACTAAGAACACTGATTAATACAGAGAGCATATTCTTTTGTACTCGATTTTTCAGGTAAAAGAGGTATTAACATGTTTATGGGTTTGGGCCAGAAAAGGCCAACAAATTTAGGATTAAAAAAAATGTACAGGAAATTAGCAATATTTGGATAGGTCATACGGTATTTAAAGTGCAAAATTGAATGAAGGCAAATTTCTTAAAAAATCATGAAGGGGGTCAAAGGATCACAGGAGGAAATGTGGAATGTGAAAAAGTTAACTGTATTATAAGTATCTGAAATAGCCTCACTAAAGTGGCTGGGAAAGGTGCTGGCATCAGCAACTTGGGAAATAAGCACAGACTGTCATTGAAGCACAGAACCTACAATATATATAAGCACTGCATTTTTTCTTTTACAAATTATACAATTTTTATTTCACAAATTATATTTTTATTTTATTTTTCATCCAAACATCAGTAGCCTACCAACAAACATGCATAATAAAAATCAGCTTGATCATTTTTGCATTTTACCAAACTTTAGTTATATAAAAATTATAGCTTGACAAGTACTTGACAATTTTTTATCATTATGAAGTTGAATTTCTCAAGGTAAGAGAAAAGAATATATTTTGGCTAAGTGCTTGTCAGCTTGCTTTCTGTTTTTAAAATAACTGAATGCACGGCATGTTTTTACTGTCCTCCTGGGCCCTGAAAATATGGGGGTGTGTCTGGTGTCAAGGCCGGGGATTGTGAGTTCAGGAATTAAAGGTGCATTCTCTTAAGAATGAAAGTTCATTATCCATCTACAATGAAAATTGTTCCTCATTCAGTACATTTGCTCATTCATTCTACAAATATTAAGCTCCGTACTGAAGACAGAGCTAATCACTAGCCAGTGGAAGATAGACATCCAGCAGTAAGCACTGTATTCTAGTTGATAAAGCCTTTCCCACAATAATATAAGTTAATTCTGATACTCTTATACCTGTATACTGGAGCTGAACAATTAAGTAGATGATTGGCAGATGGTAAGAACCAGGTTTCTCACTGTGGGAGTGGGAGATTATAGATAAGAAAGAAGAAGTCTAGAATAATCCATGTGGTAATGGATTAAAGTTGGAGGCAGCAGTATAAATTCATGTTTAGCTTAATAAAGGTACAGAGAGTTAAATATAGAAATAGGTGTATATACACAGGTTATTATATAAAAATATATTTCTTGGCTCTGTCAGCCACGATGGCCTAAGAGAAACAACACCCCACCAGTACATCTGGTGCCCAAATCTTGGACTCTAAAACCATTCTTCAATAATAGGCCCCTTTAAAAACTGACTGATTCTGGGACCAGTGAAGAGAACATAGAGTCTGGAGCATCTTAAAGAGCCAGAAAGTAAGGAAATGTAAAAAAGGAAAAGAAAGCAAACCCACAATGATGGAGTATGTCAATAAGACTCAAGAGCCAACTACAAAATCTCCCAATGGTCAAAGCTGGAATAATTTGAGCACCAAAATAAATAAAGTAGTATTAATTATAACCCAAAGTATAAAATAACCATGAGTCCATAGAAATAGAAATAAGAGATTTAATAAATACATAATAAGGAAGAAGAGACAGATCTGTTGCATTGAAGGATTTCAAATCATTTGTGTACATAATGAATATGTACACCTCCTGGAGACGCAGCATTAACTCTCTAATGTGAGCTGTGCATAGTGACTTCCTTCCAAAAATGACAGCATGCAAAGGCAGGTTGGAGAAAAAGTAACTTTATCATGAAAAAGAAATACTAACATAACCTCAGCCTTGATCGAGTGATCAAGGTAACTATTAACAAGGATAAGTCAAATTGGTAGCACTTACCCTGCTATGATGTGATGAGGATATATGTTACCTCTGTGGTCATCCTCTGGAAAACCCATAACCCCATTCTAGACATGAGAAAAACATCAGAGAAGTACAAATAGAGGGTTATGCTACAAAATACTTGACCACTACTCATCAACTGTCAAGATCAATTAAAAAAGGAAAGTCTAAAAAACTATCATTGTCTAGAAGAGCATAAGGGGACATGACAATTAACTGTAATGTTTTGTGAACAGGATCCTGGGTGGAAAAAAAAAGACACTGATAAAAGAAGAAGAGAAAAAAACTAAGTAAATCTGGAAAAAGTATGGACTTTAATTTTTTTTAAAGTGGATGATGAAGAAATTTTGGAAGAGGAGACAGACGATGACAAAAGCCTCATTGAAAAAAATATTTTACCCAGCAACTGGAATGGACAGTCCTGCCAGACAAACAGCTCTTTGGGATTCTACAACAGAGGCACAGAATTCTATCTGGTGGCAGACCATGTTCTTCTACTAAGGAAGAGTTGTGGCTTGCTTGGAAGATCGTTCCATGGGGATGGCAAACATGCAAATACGTTTTTAACTCTTTAGCTGAAAGCTGTAATTTGGACTGGCTGTAATTTGGACTGGTCTTTACTGTAATAAAGACCTAGAAAATCTATGTTGACCAAATTCTCCAGCAAAAAGGTACAGCTAAATCTGCTTTGAAGGAGAACTAGGAATTTTGTTTTTGGATAAAATTCATAAGGAAATTAGTAGGACCCTGAAATAGATTAGCAGCTGAGAAAATGCATCAAAATTCAACTTGAACACTGGCATAAAAACTATTGCACTGCCCAATCCCAGCCGAGTAGGATGAGATAGGATGCTGAGAAGCAGAGGAGCCACTGAAAGGACCAGAATTCTTTCTAAAGTCAATGAAGGTGCCCTGGCCAGATAGCTCTAAAGTCAACGAAGGGAAAATTAGAAACAGAATAAAAAACAACATTTCTCATGGTACCATTTTGGTAAATATTTAACATGGCTCAACTGAAACAATAATTTAGAAGGCCATTAGAATTTGTGAGGTGGCTCCAATAAAAAATTAAGGCAAAGTATAATATGACTAAGGGCCTGCATATCACAATTACTCCAGAATATGCAATAGATGCTTCTTAGAATGTGTTATTACTCTTGCTGCTATACAGTTGCTTTCTTGTGTTAAATTATGTCTCATTTTGCTTAGTCTTCAAAAGCAGATTCTACATAAAATTTACAGATATATATATGATACTATCCAAATATACATCTATATCTAAATATAAATGCATACATGTATTATGATTAATATAATTTAAGCCTTTGAGAATTACTATAATGTTTAATTAGGTAATTTTAAGTGATCTTTAAAAAACATAATAACCATAATCTCATCTGATCTTATAAGGAATTTTATGAGGCATTAGGATTCTCATGTTACAAAAGAGTAGACAGGCCCAAAGAGGCAAAGCTATTTGCTCAAGATCACAGAGAGAGAGTGAGTTAGAAGAGCTTGCAATATAGTTAGGCTAATAAGACACATCCAGGAACATAAAACTTCCTAAGAATAATTAGATTTTCTGAACCAAATTCCCAAGCTCAAAAGAGATCCTTCTAACAGAAAAAAGGTTGACGCGACCAAATGATCCTTGCTGCCTATCAGGTCCAGTTGGCTGTTCTCGGGGGCAAGAGACAAGCTGGCCTTCTTCAAGCTTGCAGAAGAAATGGAAATATTGGTGCAAGATGGTTACACTTCACTAACTGACATCCAGAGCAAGGAAGATTGGTGGCTTTCTTAAGGGGCCGTTAGGCAGGAATATGACAAACATGCCAATAGGTTTAACTCTTTAACAGCAGGCCATGTCAACAGACCAGGCGACCACCAGCACCCAAAAATAGCATGTCAGTCACCCTCAGGGTAGATTTCTTTGAGTCATCAAATTTTAAAAAAATCTAGAGGAGTGTACGTTTAGGAGTCTTCTATGTGCTTTCTGGTGGTTTTCTTTTTTGAATCAATATTTATAAGCAGCGTCTGAAAGACCTATGTTGTTAGTATTAGACAGTATAAATTGAGTATTATAGCCATCAGCACCACATTCTTGGTTCTTTCGATTTCTAATCAGCATTTCACATGTGCCAAAGAGAAGCACAAAAGCTGAACTAAAATCTGGGCAGAGAAGAAAAATTAACATTTCTATCCAATGATCAAGCAAAGTGTTATTTTGGCTTCAACAGAATTGCTTGGTATTCCGCCCTGGTAGATTGTTTTCTCCAAAAGAATTGACTAATTTGGACCAAATTTATAACCCTGAGGGCATAAAAACCAACCAACCAACCTCTGGAATTTGATTTTGAGGTCAATCAGTCATAGTGAAAAGTATTGGTGACTGGAATTTTTCAACTGGGCTCATCTTTGTAATTATACTGAATGAAGTTCTAGGGGGCAAAACCAGGGTGTGGGCCAGTGTTTCATCTGTTGACAACATTGGCTATGAAGTAGTCAGTGCTTGATATTAAATAATACTGTGTTAGCTTTACTCCAGAAGCAAATTAGGAGAGTTTGCATTTCACTGAAGGACAGAAACAGTTAATATTTCTCCTTGCTGAAAACTGCCACCAAGGCATATGGTGTTATTTATGGGAACAATTACCCTTCACAATAGAACTAAAAACAGAAATCTGATTCATGAATACGCTCTTACTTATTCCTCCCTGCTGTGGACATTATCAGTCCTGTTCAGCCCTGGAACATATTGAGAAAGAGTATGATGTACATGTGCGTGAGTAGGGGTGCGTGCGTGAGTAGGGGTGCATGCGTGAGTAGGGGTGTGTGTGTGTGTGTGTGTGTGTGTATGTGGTCAATAGAATGTAACCCCGCTCATTATTTTTATTAAACATCAATTAATAGCATCTAGTGTTTAGCAAATAAACATGACAAATGTTCAAAAATTTTAATTTAGAGCTAAGATTGATTACTCTAGATTACTACTAATATATTCTTTTTAGATAAGATTTTTAATACAATTAATCTTTCAATGAAAGGACATAAACCATTACAGAAATCTTTTGACACCATAAATATGTTATCAATATCAAACATTAGATAGCTATTAATTTGGGGTTAAAACTGGTATATAGAGTGTTTATGTTACTTTCAATAATATGTATGTGTGGGTGTGTATATATATATATATTGACATCAATATTGACAGTTATAGTCCAAAATTTTTCTACATATCTTTTCTTACAATGAACCAAGAGGAAGTTGTAATGTAGCTGCCATTGCCTTCTTATTCACAGATTGATCATAAATGTTCTATCCTTATTACCTCAATTAAATTGAACAATTTGTTTAGTCCTGAAATTCAAGGCAATATAGTGAAAGACCATCTACGTGATGCAGAACTTTTTTGTTTAATTTTTATGTGGTCCAATTAACTAAACATTTTAGCAACCCGCAAGTGTGTAAAAAAATTACAATGACAAAAGTCTCCCATACATTAAGATTTAAAATGTTTCTACAGGCCTGACCTGTGGTGGCGCAATGGATAAAGTGTCGACCTGGAAATGCTGAGGTCGCCGGTTCGAAACCTGAGCTTGCCTGGTCAAGTCACATATGGGAGTTGATGCTTCCAGCTCCTCCCCCCTGTCTCTCTCTCCTCCCTCTCTCTCTCTCTCTCTCTCTCCTCTCTAAAATGAATAAATAAATAAAAAATGTTTCTACATTTTATTTTTTTTAATTTTTATGGTTTTATTTTTCTTCCTTAAATCTTTGATCTGTTTGTAGTTTATCTTGGTTTTCTATCATTTTTCACACTTGTATTCTAAATTTACTCATATACATTTTAAGGTATTTCTTAGCTTTCAATGATTTTTCTTCAATCCATTCATCAATCATGCACTGGCATCACAGTATTTTAATCATTGGAACTTAATACTAATGTTTTAATACATGGCAAAAGTGTTTATTCCTCAGTTACCCCCCCTCTGGAGTTTTTCCAACTCTACTAATTTTTTAGTTTCCCATCTGAGCTTTAGAACACCC
The DNA here is from genome assembly GCF_036850995.1 of Saccopteryx leptura. Classification (NCBI taxonomy): domain Eukaryota; kingdom Metazoa; phylum Chordata; class Mammalia; order Chiroptera; family Emballonuridae; genus Saccopteryx; species Saccopteryx leptura. Next base: position 19,013,689 of record NC_089513.1, read on the forward strand.
TATCTATTTCAAAAAACCATATGTAATGTTGATTTGTGTTCAACTTAAACATTGGAAAATTGATATCTTTATAATGTTGAGTCGGACTATACAAAAATATGAGTATGTCAAAAATTGTTAGCTGCCCACCAAAATAGGTCTAAAGCTGCTACCAGAAAATGGCTGCCTCACCAGGGCCTACACTTCCCGCCCACCCTTCTATGTAGGTTGCCATGTGGAGGGGAAGACAGAAACCAGGGGAAGGTGAACAGGCTGGCTGGGTTACAGTGTGCGTCTGTGCCAGGTTCCTCCTCCCCTTCGGCAACTGGTAGAAAATCAACAAGGTGGAAGGAGCCCGGTCTCTAAACCGCTATGGTGGGCCCCTCCGAAACAGATACCAGCCTCACACTGAGGGAGAGATCAGTTCTAACGCATTTAAATTTTACAGGTTTCCTGAAGTGTTGCACCATGATACTTCGACATAGAAATGTACTGTAGCAGAATTTGAGACCTGCCTAATTGTTATTTCTTTATATACGCTTTGATCTTTTTTCCTGCATGCCCAGAAATGTTTTAAAATTTTTATATCCAACAGATTTACTTGCCTGTCTTGGTATTGACCATTCTAGATCAGTGTTTTTCAACTGCTGAACTGCAAACATTAGGTTACAAGTTTAATATGATTTTCTTTTCCATTTTTTACTTTCATCATCAGAGACTCCAATTATGCAAATATTGAATTTCTTTTGTCATTCTTGTCCAATTATAATGTTCTATCTAAACCTGCATCTATTTTTTAGAGTGGCATTTATTTTTACGATTTCTCTTATTTCTCCCTCTGTGTTCATGCTTGTGTTCTGCACGGGGTATGTTCTCCAGTGGCTGGGCTTCTTACAATTTTGTCTTTGTTTCTATGATGACTGTTCATTTTTGTCTTCTCTCCTGAGAGCTCGCCCCACATGTATTGTCTTCCCTTATTATTTGGCCATCTCTTTTCTGAGTACTTAGATATATATTGTTGTTGTGGTTGCTGTTAAATTCTTTATTTGTAGAGATGACTGCTTCGTGTGGGATTCTACTTTGTGGAAACATTTTTTTCTGGTAAATGTCCTTTATTTGTTAATAAATTTTGAAACTCTTTTGCTGCTTTTATTGTTAAATTACCTTTGCATTGATTTAGTATTTGCTCATCGTTTTCTTAGTCATCACTGAATCCCTGGGCCAGCTATTTGCAGGAAGTCCCTGCACTGGAGGGAGAGTGTCCTTTATGGGAAGGGGGCAGGAGAGCAAGCATTATGACACAATCCATGCTGCCACTGAGAAGACACGTTCTGCAAATGTGGCCTGTTGGTACCATTCCTTATGAAGATCCCATCTTCTGATTCCCTCTACCATATTTATTCTGTGACACCTGCTGACATCTCAGATGAACCCAGATCTCACACCAGTCTTGTAAATAAAGGGAACAGTTCCTGCACTCAGAGTGGATCTCTCTTTTTCAGGAAATGTTGGTGTTTTCTAAAATCTTCTCTTCCCCACTTCTTACACCATTTCCCTCTGTTCCAAACCACTTTTGGTGAACTTCAAAATGTATTTTGGGATCCAAGAATGACACAATCTCTTAAGTTTCACCAAAAATAATTTCCGGGACTTTGTTTCTTTCATTTTATTGCTGAAATGTTGATGACTTCTAGAATAATAAGAATAAATGCCAACCTATGAAGGAAGCCATATTGCTCCCAGCACTGGCAGGACAGCCTTTTAACCAGAGCCCTTCATTTCCCACTCTCCCCTAACCAATCCATCTTATATGTTGGCCTTCGGTGCTCATCTTTTGAAACACAGATCTTTTTTTTTTTAATCTTATTTTTATTAATTTTAATGCAGTGACATTGATAAATCAGGGTACATATGTTCTGAGAAAACATCTCCAGATTATTTTGACCTTTGATTATGCTGCATACCCCTCACTCAAAGTCAAATCGTCCTCTGTCACCTTCTATCTGGTTTTTTTTGTGCCCCTACCCTCCCCCCACTCCCTCCCTCTCCTTCCTCGCCCCCTCCCCACCCCTCCACCCCATTCCCTGTTACCATCACATTCTTGTCCATGTCTCTGAGTCTCATTTTTATGTCCCATCTATGCATGGGTTCATATAGTTCTTAGTTTTTTCTGATTTACTTATTTCACTCCATATAATGTTATCAAGGTCCATCCGTGTTATTATAATTGATCCGATGTCATCATTTCTTATGGCTGAGTAGTATTCCATAGTATATATATACCAAAGCTTTTTAATCCACTCGTCTTCTGACGGACACTTGGGCTGTTTCCAGATCTTTGCTATTGTGAACAATGCTGCTATAAACATGGGGGTGCGTTTCTCCTTCTGGAACCGTTCTATGGTGTCCTTGGGGTATATTCCTAAAAGTGGGATGGCTGGGTCAAAAGGCAGTTCGATTTTCAATTTTTTGAGGAATCTCCATCCTGTTTTCCACAGAGGCTGCACCAGTCTGCATTCCCACCAGCAGTGTAGGAGTGTTCCCTTTTCTCCACATCCTTGCCAGCACTTATTCTGTGCTGTTTTGTTGATGAGCGCCATTCTGACTGGTGTGAGGTGATATCTCATTGTGGTTTTAATATGCATTTCTCAAATGATTGGTGATGTTGAGCATTTTTTCATATGCCTATTGGCCATCTGTATATCCTCTTTGGAGAAGTGTCTATTCATTTCTTTTGCCCATTTTTTGATTGGATTGTTTGTCTTCCTGGTGTTGAGATTTAAAAGTTCTTTATAAATTTTGGTTATTAACCCCTTATCAGACGTACTGTCAAATATGTTCTCCCATTGTGTAGTTTGTCTTTTTATTCTGTTCTTATTGTCTTTGGCTGTGCAAAAGCTTTTTAGTTTGATACAGTCCCATTTGTTTATCCTGTCTTTTATTTCCCTTGCCCGTGGAGATAAATCAGCAAATATATTGCTGCGAGAGATGTCGGAGAGCTTACTGCCTATGTTTTCTTCTAAGATGCTTATGGTTTCACGGCTTACATTTAAGTCTTTTATCCATTTTGAGTTAACCTGCAAAAAAATGAAACTAGATCACCAACTTACACCATTCACAGAAACACAGATCTTTTTAAAGATCAATGGATCCATCTACTCAAAAGAATACGGTAACTTCCGCTGAACTCAATACTCCTTAACCTGCCATGCAAGGCTGGCTGTCCTGCTTCCTAACCTAAACTTCCAATATCCTTTCTCACTATCCCTCTCCAGTAGCCTGTCAATCTTTTTTCTCCAACCTCTTTCTTTTGCTCCTGCTGCTTCCCCACACCAAATACGCTCCTCCTTCCCTCATCTTTACATGAACTTCTAGCACCACTGAACTCCCAGCTGAAAATAATTTTTATCCTACTCTTACTGCCCAAAATATACTTCTGTTCTTCCCTTCAAATTCTAACTCTCCCTCTGACATTGCAGTTGTAATAGTCACACTTCCTGTCTTCCCTCCCAGCCTGCAGGCTCCAGGGAAGACAACCCAGCCGGATCTATCTTGCTTTTTCACAAAACATCCAGCTCAATAAAAATACTCTGTAAGTGTGTTGAATGAATGAGGTCACTCTCAGCACGTAAGAAGAATAGGAATAAACACGGCTTTAAAGATGAATAATTTTGCTGGGCTTCAGGCTTCAAGGACATTGTTACCCTACGTGGTAGGGGATTGGGAATTTACTGTGGTTTGGTCTTTTTGTAAAACAGAATGTTTAAAGGACCCTTTTCTCATCGGAGGCTCCAATCTGGCTGAGCCCCAGCACCTGTGGTTGTGCAGGTCTGTATCTACACTGGTCTTGCAATGTCCCTCCCCTTGTCCCCGGGTTTTCCCTCTCCCATACTCTCTATTGCCTTAACCCTATCGAGACCTACCCTTCCCAGAAAGCTTCCCAACATCCCAGGACTCAGGCACAGGCTTTCTGGTGGACCCTTAGAGCAAATCTGTTGGCATAAAGCTCTTCACAGAGATTACCTTACTCCGATAACACTACTGGAGTGGCAAAATGTCTTCTCTTCCCAAGGAGACTGGATTCTTTGAGGACAGTGACGATACTTTACATCTTTTGTCTTAAACTCTAATAACTGGGTCATATCCAGTGATATTACTACAATGCTTCCAAGAAGCTGAGTCAGTTCAGCCCTACAGTCAATATCCCCAGAGCGAGTGGCCATAAAAATTCATTCACAACGTCTTACACACCTACTCCCTCAAAAACAACTCGACCATCATCTCTTTCCTTCTGTCCTTTGATCTTTAAGACTCAGGGGACAGCATTTTTGAGGCTCCCCATCCAAGCCCTGGTCACTATGGAATAGGCATGAATACTGAAAAATGATACTGTGCTGGGTTCTAATGGCCCAATGTGTGCCAACTGGCCAGAGCATGCTGACCATGGAGAGGAACAGGGGAGGGGCAGAGCAAAAGGGAATAAGAAAAGCGGAAAGGAAAAATCATAGCAAAATTTATCCTTAGAATATTTGTGGATTGGGTGTGTGTGTGTGTGTGTGTGTGTGTGTGTGTGTGTGTGTGATAAAAAGGGCCCTTCCTATTCAGGTTATAATGGCTACTTTTTTACAAGGTCCCAGTGGAAAAGAACACATTGTAGTTGAACAGAATACAATAGAACCCAAAAAAGGATAATACATGAAATCAATACATAAATCTGGAAGCCTAAATCATGCATTCCTCGACAGGACAGCAGGGTAAAATTTTCTATCAATAGAAATAAAACTAAGCTAAACTGTGAGTGCCACCTGGTGGAGAGATCTATGCCTGCAATTGCCTCCTCCAATGTGAAGGGCCAGATGGAAAGCAGACTGGACATGACCATCTGTCCCTGTCCCTACCTTTATCTCACCCACGACATTATGCCACTTTCTTAGCACATGGAGATGTAGAGGTAGCTGCCCGAGTCCCACAATGCCCGAGTCCAAGGACTCTCGCAATGAGTAATGGGTGATGCAAGACAGGGACAGGGAGACAGTTGATAAGGAAGGGATGCTATTAGCTGGCACAGTAAAGACAACAGCTCTGACGCTCATTTTCTGTGTATCTATACATTCATACACACACACGTGGAATCCTAACGGCCCTTCGCCTGCACCGTCTCCCTTTCCCGACTTCATCGCCCTTCAGGACTTCCCTTTGTCCTTGAGGTTAACTTTACACAAACTTTGTAAATCCTGGGGCTGGTGGCTATAAGTACTAGAAGAGGACATATCCCGTGTGATCCATCCCGGTGATCACTGGTGACTCTCTAAGGATCTCCCCGAAAGAGTTGGGGTATCTTATTTTACTTCCTATCCCAGCCCATGGCAGAGACTCAAATTGGTTATACGAGTTTGAATTGCTAGGTCAGGTTTCAAGGAAGGCTGGAACTGGACTCCTGGGTTCAACCTTCAAAGCGTTGCAGTCTGGCAGCTGGCGCCTGGGAGGAGCTTCTGGGTGAGGGGCTCAATGAGGCAGCATCCATCTTCCTGACAGCACGGCTCCCTGAGAGGCTGTTTGCCCCTGGGCCGGCACGCCCACTGAGGGAGACAGGACTGAGACCCCGGAGACTGTGCCAGCGGACTGACTCTCCTCACCACAGAGACCAGCCTGAGGGTAGGCACACTGGGGTGGCAGGTCCCGCTGGACCGAGGTCCTCCGCAGAGACCAGACGTAGGGCTCTGCACGCCACTCACCTGGAGCACCCTCGTTGTAAGACGCTGCCGCCGACCGCTGAGAGGAGCACCCTCCAAGGTGCACAGAGCTGGCTGGCATCGTGGCCCAGCCACTAGCCAGCCCTGTAATCTTTATGCAGTCACTTAACCTCTCTGGATCTCATAGTTTTCAGCTATAAAATGGATATCTTACTACGTCCTTCAGGGGATTATTATAAGAACTAATGGATGCCAACAGTGTCTACAGCACAAGCAGATCAGTATGAGTTCCCTTAACAGTTGTTAGCTCTGCAAAATAATAGCTGTTTAAGTTTGGGTATGTGTGTTTCCAGACTTTTTTTTTTTGCACATTCATTACAATGATAAAAGTATATATTTGGAGGGGCACCAGAAATCCTTTAGACAAAAATATAAGAGTTGCTTTATTTTGGATTATCTAAAATGATCAGCACATAGTTGCAAGGTTTTCACAATTTATTTTCATTCATTATTTTAAAGGCAAAATATGTCATCCCTACAAACCATAAATAGAATTGGGTATTTCATAAACTGGAAAATTATTTTTGCAACCAATCTTATGTTTCATCCAGATAATACTGCATAAGCAAATCAGTTTTGCCATTGATATATTTCTCATTTTCTACAAAGCGGGCTCTTTCATTTCTTGGTGATAGAAACATTTATTAAGCAATTAAATGTATTAGTCAGTGTTCTGTTTTTTGTGTGTATTTTCTCATTTATTTTCAGCATACAAACAAGTAAAATTTGCTGTTGTTGGTGTCCAGGTCTATGAATGTCAACAAACGTACAGGATCATAAATTCACCACCACAGCTGACACAGAACAGATAATCACCCCAAAATTCCTCTGTGCTGCCCCTTAGCAGTCAACCCCTTCCTCACTCTCAACCCTTGGCAACCCCTTGTTTCTACTTCCTCCCTGCAATTTTGCACTTTCTAGAATACCATCCACATAAATGGAATGATACACTATGTATCCTTTTGTGTGGGGGTTCTTTCACTGGACATAATGCATTGAGATCCATCAATAACGTTGTATACATCCATAATTCATTCCTCGTCACTGCTAAGTAATCATCAGAACTACATTAAGAGACATATTTATCAGTTTTCCTTTCCTAGCTTGATATAGAGGCAAATGCATTCTGCATCCAGAAGAGGTATGTTTCCAGGTAGACGGCACTGAGGGTCTTTGCGAGATAGAAACAAAAGAAATTATCTTCAGCCTCAGAGAAGTTATCATCCCATTGGCTACTCACACCAAACCAGCTGTGTCACTCAAGTGATGTATCAGGCTTTCTCAGGAGTGAGAAGATGAGTACAATGATCAAAAACTAACGTCAGGTTCTGGAAGAAAGGACAATCGTTGGAGTGTCAAGAGAGTCATCATGGAGGAAGTGAGCTTGAGGTGAACTTTAATAAAGAAAGAGAAAGCTCTGGGAAGGTGGAAAGGAGCCAGGAGACTACAACGTGAACCAAGATTGGAGAGCAGGACAGGAAAATCCTGCTTGAGGCAAGACAGGATTTGGACAGTGAAGAAAGTAGGAAGCCCGTGTGGCTGGGACACAGTTAGTGAGGGGAGACTGGCACTAAATGAAATAAGGAAGTGGTCAGAGACCAGGGTAAGGGGCCACGAGGCCACCTCAAGGACTTCAGATCTACTCTAAGTATGGTGGTAACTTCAGGAAGGTTCTGAGCAGAGGAAGGACACATCTAACTTATATGCTAATAGGATTGCTGAGTACCCTGCTGTAAACATTCTGTAGGAGTCAAGGATATAAACAAGGGATTCGGGAAGAGGAGTTTTGACAATCTAGGTGCTCCAGGGATAAGATATGGTAGAGGTGGTGACAGGTAGTTGGAATCTGCACATGTTTTGAAAGTAGACCCAACAGAATGTGTTGAAATAAGCAACCAGAAGGATTTAATTGTCATGACTAGAGATGGGTAGATTGCAAGAAGAACCAGTTTGAGCTGTAAAATCAGTAGTTTGGATGCTTTAGGTTGGAGATGCCTCTTAGCCCTATGGAGATGTTGAGCAGAGTGTTGGGTGTACAAACCAGGGAGAGGCTAGAGCTGGAAATTAAAGTTAGGGTACCATTGTATGTAGATGGGCTAGCGCAGGTCCACGTAGGATGGGTCAGAGAGGAGAGGGATTGAGGGAGAAAAACCGGGAGGAAGCCAACACAGTGGTCCAGGCAGATGGAGGTCTGGCCGGGGAGTAGAAGGAAAAGAGACTCCTCAAGATCATTTAAAAGGCGAGTCTCCGGCCTTGAGGATGAAGACAAACAGGGCTGAAACCTTGGATGGCTTCAAAACCAGTGTCGCCTTACTGAAATTAATGACTAATGGATCTTGTTAAATTTTATTGCAGAAATATTTTTTATAATTGATGAAAGCACGTGCTTTATATCATCAAAGATAAATTAGTTCAATTTTTCTTTTTACTTCAGTAGAAAGCACCCACAACTTCCGGGATACGGTATCATCAAATGGTGGCGCCGGGCTGACTCCCTGCCTAGAACTCTCCTCCTCCTTCTGCTTTCCTCAGAGACATCGCAGCCGGAACGGCCCAGGCTGCAAACATCTCAGGTTGTTTCCAGAGCGGGCAGCATGCAGAACTGGAATCAATTCAAGTTCAAATGCCCAAGTTCACTTCCCTGCTCTAATGAAAATAATTGAATGCCTCAGCCTTTGATAACAACTCACAAGGCCTCCAGGTCATCACCCTGCATATCAGCGGCCTTGGTGCCCCATGGAGAGACTGTGCCCCATGGAGAGAGGGTGGCTGCAGAGCCTACTTCGCTGAGCCCAGCATCCACACTCACTGCTGTGGGCTGTTGGTTTATACGGGCTACCGACCCTTCAGCGGCAGAAATGCTCTCACTTCCCCTGAGCACCTCATTCCCTCCTGCTGGGGCCTTTAGACAAATGTTCCTCCTGCTTAGACTGCCCTACTTTGTCTCCCTACAAAAATCATCATCTTTCCCACCCAGTGGGAGCCTTCGTTCCCTTGGCTCTTCTCGCCGCCACCCGCACCAGTGTTGGGCTGGGTGCTTTAATTCTCCCGAAAGCCCTGTGACACATGGGTGTGCACATGTGTGTGTGTGTGTGGGGGGGGGTACACATGTACACACAATAAGGACTCTGTCCTTCATCTGTTTTGTGCCCTGCACTCTGCATAGTGCTGGCACAAAGTAACATTCATAAACTTTTCATGCAATTAATGAATTAATGAACCAAAAGGTTCAGGGTTTCTTTTTCAGCTCTAACGATTTGAAATCTTATTGTGAGGCACTAAATGCATACAGAAATATGCTTCCCCTTTCGGTCTTTAAGGGAACCATTCATTGTATTTCCCCTCTAGAAAAGCCCTTCATTTAAAACGTGTCACAGAAGAACTGCACCCGAAAAGCCAGCACCTGTGGCTGAGGTGTGTGATCTCTGCATATCGCCAATCAGTGGTGCACACAGCTGGATTTTATTACGTCACTTTGGACTCTTGGAACAACTTCAATCATCTTTAGAATCCAACTGGCTCATAAGACCTCAAAACAGTGAGTGCTTTCCAAAAACCCTAATTTCCCCCCGGGGACTACTGAAGCATGTGCAATACCAGTGCAGAGAACGGAGCCAGACGTCCTGTTCGCATTGGCACAGGGCCCGCCCTACCCATAGGCTGAGAAGGGGGTGCCTTCTCAACGTTTCAAGGGGATCTAAGTCACACAGGCAATATGATTTAGAGACTCCAGGAAAGCCATCTCTTCCCCTACAGGTATCTTCACCCAACAGCCACAGCCGATGTCTATCAACAGAAACATCTTCTCTATGGTTCCACAATACTCTTTCTACAACCCAGGGTCTGATCACTTTCCCCAAGACCAGAGGTCCTCAGAGCACAAAGAGAACTCTGAACGGAGAGAACAGACTTAGAATGGGAAACAGGGCACCAAAATCACGCTTGCCCGACCTTCACAACCATGCCTGCCCCTTTTGCTATCCGTGGGTATCCGGAGACTGGGAAGTTCTCTACCATAGCCTTTCCATCCCCTGCTTAGCAAAAAGAACTGACCACTTTTCTGAAAGCTACAGCTCTCTCCCAACTTCTGCAGGCTCCTGGCTGAAGTCTGGGGCTGAATAAGATTGCAAAACTGTATGCATCAAACCTGGCTATTGGATCAAACCTGGGATGGGAGTTGCCCAGCCTGGCCGAAGTCAGTGCCTCCAACAGCAAATGAAATAGCAGAGTGATCCCTTTCAAAGGCGTGACTGTTCTGTTGCATGAAACCCTCGTTTGCCCCCGGGACGCAGAGCAAGCCTCTTTTCAGGAAAAGATACCAGCAATTTAGACATGCACGGGACTCTGCTGCAGTCTCTGGGGGGCCCAATAAAGCTGATCTGCACACTGATCTCCCATAACACCATGAATAATACATGAATGATGCACATTGCAAACACATCCTGAATAGAACTAGGTGGCGTTATGTCATGTCTTCCAAGGAAGGGTTCAAGGGGCACTGCAAACAAATTAAACAGATGAGGGAAGCAGGGTGGGGTAGGGGGACTCATCAGAGAAGTGAGGCATTAATGAAGGGGTGTGCGCAGTGGGGACAGACTCAAGGTAGCTAAGGCAGGGGCTTTGTGAAGGTTTTGACAAGAATAAGGTACTAAATGCACCCATTGGAGCAGGTAGTTCTTGACCAGGCAGCATCTGGGGAAGTGGGGGAGCACAAGGGAACAGTGGGAGGCATAGACTATATGAGAAAGGATTAGATATCCCCCACCCCAGCTGATGTTTAAATCCTGGGGGAAAACTGCCAGCCACCTAATACCGACTGCTTGTAGAAAACTCTGGAAGCTGCTGGGTAGCTGGGGCTATTAAAAGTGGCCCATTTGTTCCCTCTGGATGTATGGTCACAGCTTCTGGGGCAAGAAAAGTACGTAGACTCATCAGACTCGCTAAAGCAGCGCCGTGTTCCTTGAGCACACGTGTTTGCCCCATCAGCCATGGCCATGGTGACCCGCGAGCCCACCTCCAGCTCCCAGAAAGATCGGCCACCTTGGCCTCAGCACGAACTTGTTAAATGCCAACCAGGTGTTGTGTTTGAGAAGAAAATAAAGGATGGACAAAAGAAAAAAAAATAATTAAAGGACAGTAAAGCAGAGAGCCAACACAGAGTGTCGCTTTCCCTTTGGGCTTTTATATTGCTGGGTTCAACTCTGAATAGACACCTGTGATCAGACAAAGGTGACAGGTTTGAGTACCAAGCAGATATGAAGTGTCTATGTGTAAGCCAGCCTCAGCTAGGCCGAGGACAGAGCCAGGACCTGCCCAGGAGCTCATCAAAGCCCAAAGGGAGGAGACCGTAGGCAAGTACATGGGCCAGATGTTGCTTCCAGGCAAACTGATGGTCACAGATTCTAAGACAAGGCTCCCAGGAGTCATGTGCCCCCAAACCCCAAAAGGGGTGGGGCCCCTTGACATATAGCAGAGTTTTGACACAGAGCCTCGAAGGCTGGCCACTCTTTTTTGTACTTGAGCCCCCTTGAGAAAGGCAGACCGCTCCGGGCTCAGAGCTGGAGGTCAGGGCCAGGCAGGTGAAGACTTCCTCTGGAGACCTCACACTGGACCAAGAAGCACGTGTTTCTGCTGTAGGCCGGCACTGGCTCAGGGCTGGGAACAAAACGCCATCTCTTAAGGCTTAACAGTAAGTGAAGGAGACAAAACAGCAAAATGACACCAAGGACTGCCCCCCATTAGCTGGGCTACTTGTATGAGCACCTCCAAGATTTTTATTGCACAACTAGCAGTGAGAACTTCAGTATTGCCACTTTATTCTCTCTTCTAATTTAAGAAGACAGAGGTGGATGGAGGGGGACAGTCCCCAGGGAAATTTTCAAACTCAACAATTATAACTGAGATGATTTTTTTTGTAAAATGCCAAGTAATAAGAAATAAACTATAGAACCATCTTGAAAAAAAAAAATGGCCCTGGCCGGTTGGCTCAGCGGTAGAGCGTCAGCCTGGCGTGCAGGGGACCCGGGTTCGATTCCTGGCCAGGGCACATAGGAGAAGCACCCATTTGCTTCTCCACCCCCCCCCCCTCCTTCCTCTCTGTCTCTCTCTTCCCCTCCCGCAGCCAAGGCTCCATTGGAGCAAAGATGGCCCGGGCGCTGGGGATGGCTCCTTGGCCTCTGCCCCAGGCGCTAGAGTGGCTCTGGTCGCGGCAGAGTGACGGACCCCCCGGAGGGGCAGAGCATCGCCCCCTGGTGGGCAGAGCATCGCCCCTGGTGGGCGTGCCGGGTGGATCCCGGTCGGGCGCATGCGGGAGTCTATCTGACTGTCTCTCCCTGTTTCCAGCTTCAGAAAGATAGAAAAAAAAAAAGTAAAAAGAAAAAAAAAAAAAAAGAACTTCAGTTTGAAACCCCGTGATTATGGGTCCTGAAAGAGCATCGTTATGACAGTGGGTATCTGGACGTACTGAACGATGACAGGCTCCCAGGCTGTGCCGGACCCCCTTTCCCAAACAGCGGTGGGCTGGTCTCTGCTCTGGAGGAGAGAGCGTGAGGAAGTCACTGAGCTGTGACCATTCTGTCCTTCTCCATTCAGCCCCTGTGCCAGCCGGTACAGACCAGCTGAAAAATTCAGTTTGTCACTACCTCTGAATGATGTGACCCACTTTTTATATTATTAAATTTTTAGAGCCCATTTATCTTATTATGGCAAGGGTTTAGCCCATTTTGCCTGAGGAGGTATATCACTACTTATAAGTAAGAGAAGAAGAAGAGAAATTAATATCAGTCTAACAGTATATATTGAATGTGGGCTCTGTCAGGCACAGGACTAGGGACAGTCGTGAGTAAGAGAGACATTTCCTCACTGCCTGGAATTCACAATCCAGAGGGCAAGACAGCATGAAAACACGTGTTGTAGAAGGAAAGCACAAGGTGCATGGGGCATCTGGAAGGATAAATAATGTTAATCTACCATTAATCTACATTTTCTTGTCCCATGTCTACTAAAATAACAAAGTAAAGAAAGAAGTTGGGCCTGACCAGGCAGTGGTGCAGTGGATAGAGCATCAGGCTGGGATGCAGAAGGACCCAGGTTCGAGACCCCGAGGTCACCAGCTTGAGCACGGGCTCATCTGGTTTGAGCAAAGCTCACCAGCTTGGACCCAAGGTCGCTGGCTCGAGCAAGAGATTACTCGGTCTGCTGAAGGCCCGCGGTCAAGGCACATATGAGAAAGCAATCAATGAACAACTAAGGTGTCGCAACGTGCAATGAAAGACTGATGACTGATGCTTCTTATCTCTCCGTTCCTGTCTGCCTGTCCCTGTCTATCCCTCTCTCTCTATCTCTGTGTAAAAAAAAAAAAAAAAAAAAAAAAAGCGCCAATGGCAGGCTGAGAATGGCCTGACAGAGGAGGGGTTTAAGAACACAGTGGAGCCTGTCCAGGCGGTGGCACAGTGGATAGAGCATCGGACTGGGATGCAGAAGACCCAGGTTCAAGACCCTGAGGTCTCCAGCTTGAGTGTGGGCTCATCTGGTTTGAGCAAAGCTCACCAGCTTGGACCCAAGGTCACTGGCTCGAGCAAGAGGTTACTCGGTCTGCTGAAGGCCCACGGTCAAGGCACAGATGAGAAAGCAATCAATGAACAACTAAGGTGTCGCAATGTGCAATGAAAAACTAATGATTGATGCTTCTCATCTCTCTCCGTTCCTATCTGTCTGTCCCTGTCTATCCCTCTCTCTCACTCTCTCTCTGTCTGTCTCTGAAAAAAAAAAAAAAAAGAAAGAAGTTGGAAGGAGGGAGGGAGGGAGGAAAGGAGGGGGGAGGGGGAGGGGGGAGGGAGGGGGAGGGAGGGGGGAGGGAGGGAGGGGAGGAAAGAAGAAAGAGAGGAGAAGAAGGAGGAGAAGGGAGGAAGGAAGGAAGGAAGGAAGGAAGGAAGGAAGGAAGGAAGGAAGGAAGGAAGGAAGGAAGGAAGGAGAGAGAGAAGAAGGAAGGAGAGGGAGGAAAGGAAGAAAGAAGAAAGGAAAGAAGAGAGGGAGTGAGGGAGGGAGGGAAGGAGGGAGAGAGGGAGGGAAGTAAAAGTATTTAGAACAAGCATAAGGACAAGTGACAACTGCCACCTGGCTTTCGGGACAAGGATAACAGAGCAATGAGGACTGTGGTAAACTCAGGGCTCACCCCAGATCTAAAGGATTCTCCTCCAGCAAACTGCTCCCAAGTGCAATTGTAGGGCCATTGTTTCTAAATCTTTCACTTTTTAAAGTAAAGCAAAAAAAAGTCTGATTTATTTTAGGTGAACTCTCCTGATTTTTAAACATTGACTCACATAAAAAATTCATACGTTCTATACAGGCCAAACCAAAGACGTCTGCTGGTGGAAGACAAGCCACGAGGAGCCAATTTGCAGCCTCTGCTTTAAACAGGCCTCTGGAAGGTCGTGGATCTCAGGGCGCGGGGCCAGGCGGTCCGTTATCTCAGACCCGGGCCCTCTCCGCAGCGCCGCAGAGCTTCTCCCCAAGTTCCCGTTCCTCGTGAGCTTCTGCCTTGAAAATCGATGTAGCATTTTCCCTCTCAGCTTTGGCTACGCTGAAGACTTGTCCTCTGAGTAGCACACTGGATGAGGGGACCTCCGAGGTCTCTTCTGCGTCTCTGAGAGCACAGCAGTGATAAAGCTGGTGGCATTAAGTACTCCACGTCCAGGGAGTTCATTTGTGCCATTGGGTTTAAATGACTCAGCACTCCATCGTGGTATTTATGTAAGGAAAGTTACCACTGAATTAGGCACAGAGAATAAAATATAAGCCAGACCCGCTCATATCTGCATCCATTGTTTTCACTGCTTCTGCTGGAGATCACAGACATGCCTAATAGCTCGTGGTATCGTACATTACTGACCATGAACGGTGCTTGGAAGGTGTGTGTGTGCAGAACAAGCCAGGCTGCCGGGAGAGACAGCCCTTTCTACTATGTGTTTATTACATCAGGGTGGGTCAAAGTGGTCCTAGTTCTCCAGAAACTGACAATGTAGCCCGAGAGAGAAAGGTCTTCCCGTATTCGCAGAAATGTACGTGCTAGCCTGGGAACAAAGTCTGCAGGAGAAGAGAAAAGGATGCCGGTGACTTAGCACATGTTCAGAGCAGAGGGGACTGAGCACAGCCCCGGAGGAGGGAGCCATGCCGGACAAAGCAGGGGAGAAGAGAAGGGAGAAGAGAAGGAGAAACGCCAGTCACCTTTGTTCTGTCTCCAGGTTTTATCTCCCCCAGGGCAGTCCAGGAGACTGCAACAGGGAAGTGTGTGGAGATGGGCAGGGAGGAGACCCCAGGACACCCTGAGTTCCTGTCCTGTTGTCTGTCCCCACATGGCCCTGGTACCTTTTGCCTCAGGCCCAAAGCCCTGTGGCCACATGAGGGAAGCAAGTGGTAGTGGCAGCACACAGCAGCCCAGCCTCTGCTGTGTGGGGGTCCTCCCTGATTTGCATTTCTTGGCTTCAAGGGGACAGCAGGTCTACAGCGGGGCTTTGAAGACTTCCCTCCAAGAGGAGCACAGTCTGCAGTGGGCCTGCTGGGGGCCCTTGGCGCCTGGCCATGGGCTAGACAGGAGGGGACTGAGCTAGGGAACGCCAGGAGGCCTGGAAGCCCCTCCCATAGGCCTGAAGGTCTGGGGCTCCCTCACTCTCCTGAACCAGTTCCAGCAAAACAATGAAAGCTGTGGCTGGCCGGACAGAGGAGGCCCAGCGGGTGCGTGGAGAGGCAGCTGGGGAGGCAGGCTGGGGGAGGAAGGGAGAGAAGGTGGGACGGAGATCCTATTTGGAAATAAAGAGAAGGCTTTGAACTTGCAGATCTCTCCAACTGAGGCGAAACCCACCCTACACCAGCACCAGCTGGGTGTCCAGGAGACTGTGAATAAATGGGAGGGGGTGAGTGAGATCACAGCTCCTGTCCTTAATGTATTCACCCCA
Organism: Saccopteryx leptura; assembly: GCF_036850995.1. Taxonomy (NCBI): domain Eukaryota; kingdom Metazoa; phylum Chordata; class Mammalia; order Chiroptera; family Emballonuridae; genus Saccopteryx; species Saccopteryx leptura. The sequence continues at coordinate 19,029,374 of NC_089513.1, forward strand.
AGGTGCCGCTGGGCGTCTGTTCCATAATTAGGCAGGCGCTCCCTTCTGCTGCCCCCTCCTTCCCCTTCACTTCCCCCTGTGGTGGCTGAAACATTGGCCAGAATTATCCCTCCCCGCCCCCCAGCCCTGTCTCTAAGGAGCCCTCTGACAAGGGTCTGTGCTCGGCTCTTCCCTTTCCGCCAGCTCTCCCATTCTGGGCTGGGTGGCGGCCATCGCTAGCCAGTGGGGGTCCGGAGCACCCCATTTCCCAGGAACATTGAAGTAGTCTGTCCTCCTGAACATGACTCAACGACACAGCATCTGCTCTCCCCTCAGTGAGACGCAATGGGGCGGCAAGAAGGAAGGAACAGCATGGTCTCCAGGAGGGACAGTTTCCTCAACGTTTCAGCAGTCCACTTGATGATGTCTGAAAGTGTGATCTGGTGTGTGCCCATGGGTTGCAGGTCACCGCAGTGATGAAACTGATGGGACCACATGGCACGGAGAAAAGGCTGAGAATATCCTCCCCATGGTTATATTATTAATAGCCATAATAATAACATCATTGATTCTAAATAGAAGGGAAGGTATCTGTCTTGTTTGGGATTTATTCTCAATATCTGTCACCATGTGTTGTACATACTGGGCATTCAATATCTATTTTTTGAAGCGCTTGATCACTGCTTTGTCACATACCTTGCAAAGGCTTTCTCTGAATATCACAGCACTAAGAGATGTAGGTAATCTCATCTCCATTTTAAGGTGGAAAAAACTGAGGTACAGAGAGGTTTGGTAACTTGCCCAAAGCCAAACAGCTAGTAAGGGACAAAGTGAAGATTGGAACACAGAACTATGACACCAAGACTGTGGTATTTTTTGTTATGCCACGGTTCTGGGTCACTTCCCTGCATGAAATACTTCAGTAGGTCCTCAGAACTGGGTTTGCTCTTTCCTCTGTTTATAATGTCCTTATTTGATTAACTCTCACCTACTGTTTAAGCTTAAAGACTTAGTGAAGAGGCCCATTAATTTATTAATCTTTTATTAGCATGAGTCATATTTTCTTTAACTCTGTCTATCACTCCATTTATTCCATTAACTTTTATTTATTTATTTTATTTATTCATTTTTTTGTATTTTTCTGAAGCTGGAAACGGGGAGGCAGTCAGACAGACTCCCGCATGTGCCCGACCGGGATCCACCCGGCATGCCCACCAGGGGGCGATGCTCTGCCCATCTAGGGCATAGCTCTGTTGCAACCAGAGCCATTCTTAGTGCCTGAGGCAGAGGCCATGAAGCCATCCTCAGCGCCCCGGCCATCTTTTGCTCCAGTGGAGCCTTGGCTGCAGGAGGGGAAGAGAGAGACAGAGAGGAAGGAGAGGGGGAGGGGTGGAGAAGCAGATGGGCGCTTCTCCTGTGTGCCCTGACCAGGAATTGAACCTGGGACTCCTGCACACCAGGCCGACGCTCTACCACTGAGCCACCAGCCAGGGCCAACTTTTATTTTTATTATTTATTTCAGAGATGGGGAAGAGAGAGACAGACAGACAGACAGACAGAGAGAAGGGGTGAGGAGCAGGAAGCATCAACTCCCATATGTGCCTTGACCAGGCAAGTAGAGGGTTTCAAACTGGCAACCTCAGTGTTCCAGGCCGATGCTTTATCCACTGCACCACCACAGGTCATACTTTGTCTAACTACTGTATTCCACAAACACCTAGCTCATGGTAGGTATTCAGTAAATATTTGTTGCATTTCTATTTTACAGATAACACTCCTGAAATTCAGACGTGGAACTAATTTACTCATAAAACTAGGACTTAAAACTAGGACTTAAAAGAACCACAATTTGAATTAGAGCTTTGACTATAAATTCAGGGACTTTTCCGCCAATGCATTTACCATGGAGCTCACGGTACATCATTTCATGTTATATAACAACCAAAGTGCTATAATTGTGGGTATTTCCATTTTTTCTGACAGCTTCTTAATGTAGACTACCAACTAATAATTATAAACTTATTTCAGTTTTTATTATAATGAAAGTAATACAAGCTTATTTTAGACTATTAGAAGAGAACAAAGAAAAAAATTAAATCAATAATTCTAAAACATGTAAAATAAATACTTTCTTCCAATATATCTATCTTTTTGCATAACTAATATTATAATCCTTATATAACTTGGGATCCTGTTTTTTTAAAAACAATATTATAACATAAACATTTCCCTTCTTCCTTCATTAATTTTCCTATTCACTATTTAAATGACTTAAAATTGTCATTCTACGTGCTCAGTAATCATCTGTTTAATGACTAAACAATAATCCATTATGTGGACTGTCAATTAAGCATCCCCCTCCTCCATTGCTGGATAATTTTTTGCCATTAAAAATAATACTACAATGAACATCTATTTTTTCTTGTTGAAATTCAAAACATTTTTTAGAGTATTTTTCTAGGAGAGAAATTATTGAGTCAATGGGTATAAACATTTTTCAAAGCTCTTGACATAGATTGCCAAATTACTTTCCAAATGAGTTGTGCTATTTTTCCCCCTACTAATGTTGATTTGGATTTTCCACCATTTTAAATTTGTTAATTTCTTTCAAATACACCCACACAACCATAATATTTTGAATTGCAATATGAAAGAAATGTTAGAGATGATTGAGTTAGGCCCCCTCCTCTCTGCTTTACACGGTAACTGTAAAGGAGGTCTGGCCTAGTTGGATGGCTGGCCAAGGTCCCGGCAGTTTGGGGGATGAGCGGGGATGGAGCCCGGTCTGCTGACCCTCACTTTACCCACACTGTCTCCCAGGGACCTACAAACAATTGTATAATCTATCCGCTTGACAACAGTATTGCCCAGTTGCCATTATTTGACATCTCCATTTTGATTATGCCTTGAAGGGAAGCAGCTTTTGAAATATCTGGACCTGGCAAATAACAAATTCCCCTTGATGGTGAGAACAAGGTATTTCCTGATAACACCCTCCTACATGCCAGGGTTCTGCAGGGAACCTTGTATCGACTTATCGCTTCCTCCTCCTGGCTCAGGCTTCTGGAGCCCTGTTCATCCTGCTTGACACGCACTTTGGCAGCTTTCATTGCATCCTCCCTGCAGGCCTCTGCTTCCCCATCCCCTCTCAGCGTGCCAGCAGCCTGCCTCATTTCCAACCTCAGGCCAAGCACAGGTGTGACTCCCGCCCGTCTGCCATGTTGGCCCAATTTCCCTGACTGCTGTGTAATCCTACGCTCTTCCCAGAAGGGCTCAGTGAGCTGCACATTTAGCCTCTTCTCTAAGGCTCTGCCTTGTTCCCAGTGACGGTCAGGGCTGCAGTGGAGCACGCAGATACACTTCCTCTACCAGGACCCAGACGGTCCTTTGCTCACTCAGTGCTTGGCCTGCATTAGGTTTTAAGAGGCAGAGAGTACAACCCCAACATAGTCTCCTAGTGACATTCCAACCCCAAGACTCTCCCTTCCAATTTATGTTATATGCATGCCATGCAGATCATTCAATAATACTGCTTACATCAACTGACTTACTTCTCTGCTCAGAAACCTATCTACGACCCCAAGCTGAAAATGGTTAGATTGAGGGAAGAAATTGAACCCAGAACACTGCCTGAATGATTGGCTTGGAGGAAGGATAAACAACTTGTTCTAGAAAGAGCAAAAACAAGATTCAGGGAATGCACTCACTGAGATATTTTAAGAAGGGGCGTTACTTCAAACTTTGTCCAAATTCTCCCAAACTCTTTATAAATGCTTGTCATTAAGAAACTACATCAAGTATAAAGCATGCATAATTACAGCAACAAAAAGAAAATGGTTAGCTTGTCTTTCAAACCCCTACCCATATTACAACACTGTCTTCTACTAGTTACTCATTATTCAAGTTCACCAAATGCCAGCCTAAGAAAGGCTCACAAAGGAAGGGAGCTGCAGAATGAGAAAAGCAAGTCATTATTGCAAGGATATCATTGAGCTTGAGGGTAGGGAAAAAGCATGTCTGGGGATCATAAGGGGCTTGTGATGCCTACTCTGCCAAGACTGTTCTTCCCCATTTTGTCCTTGGTAGACCAGTCATCCTTCACAGCCCAGTTTATAAGCCACTGTTGAAGTTTTTCATAGCCTGACTTGCCTTCAAACCTCAAACTCTTTTCTCACTAGTCCTAAGGCATTTGGTCCATATATCTGCTATGTCATTTCTCATACTAATTAACATAAAAATGCCTGATTCCCCCTACAACAAAATGTAGATGCTGCTTTTATAAAAAGGGGCCTGTGTCTATTCATCTTTTTTATCTAATACTTCCTTTGTACTGATTGGATAATCAGACATTTGTAAGAATGAATACAATGTATAATACAGAATTAATGCTAGATGGGATGAATAAATAAAGGAATGAATCACGGAGGTGTGGCTGTGGAAAATTTGCCTGAGAAGCTCTCCAGGTGACTGCAATAACTATAATACCTGAGACATGCACATACATCCATTTGTAACACAAATTGGCACCTTTAAAATGAGGATGTAGGCATGCAGTTATCTGATTGAGAATTTTGCAGGACACTGGACATGGGAAATTATCAATATTGATTATAAATAAGCTTGATAGTTGTTTTGTTTTCTGTTTTTGTTTTTTGTTGGTTTTTCTTTCAGAATAGCCCCAAGCCTAAAATTGCAAAATTTGAGCTCAATAGTCAGAATAATCCATCTGCCCGTGGCCATCCAGAAGCAATTCTACACTTTTTCCCATGACAAAGAGTACATTGCATTGTGACCCATGGGTGGGCACTGCCAGGTACCCATGACAACTCCCTAACCAGACACACATCCACTAAGGACAGGAATGCTTGAGTGAAGAGCTAATCACTCAGTAGCCAAGAGGAAATTCAATGCTCAAGATGCCATACAATTTTGATCATCAAAGAACTTGTCAGCATTAAAAATACCTATGGAAGCCTGACCAGGCAGTGGCACAGTGGATAGAGCGTCGGACTGGGATGCGGAGGAGCCAGGTTCGAGACCCCGAAGTCGCCAGTTTGAGCATGGGTTCATCTGGTTTGAGCAAGGCTCACCAGCTTGGACACAAGGTTGCTGGCTCGAGCAAGGGGTAACTCAGTCTGCTATAGCCCCATGGTCAAGGCACATATGAGAAAGCAATCAATGAACTAAGGTGTCGCAACGAAAAACTGATGATTGATACTTCTCATCTCTCTCTGTTCCTGTCTGTCTGTCCCTATCTATCTCTCTATCTGACTCTCTCTGTCTCTGTAAAAAAAAAAATCTATGGAAGAAATATGTCTGGTTGGGTAACTGAAGAAGCTTTTATACATTCTAATGTGAGGATATTTGGGACAACGTGACAATGCCATTTACCACAGTTCTTAAATAGAATAAAGTCATTCTTGTCAAGTGACCTATCAGCTGCTAGTGACACATCAGTCACTTTTTAGCCATCTCTTCTACATGCATGTCTGTGTTTTGTAACTGAATGTAAATAAGGCATTGGGATATTTTAGAAATCTAAACATTGGAAACATTTATTGGAAGAGGTTGGTTTACAGGTTGGGGGCTTGGCATTGGCAGCAGCTAACGGCTTGGAGAATATGTCAGAATTAGGGCTGTCCAGAAGCACGGGGGAATGTAGGGAAAGCCAGGTTTGCTTTAAGAGGCTTAGCGTCAGCTGCTATAAGCTGGCAAATGGAGAAGTAATTTTTTTCATAGCCAGCAGTAAAATGAAACTTATGGAAACAATAAAGTAAATGTTCTGTTTAGCCAGTGAGTCAAATTAGAAAACAGTAGGTTTTTTTCCAACCAGGCTTTAAAAAAAAAATCAATGTAGTTTGGTGGTCTAAGGACAACCAGGAAGCTAACGGCATTTCAGGCTCTGAGTTATTGATATATATTAGAGGATGACAAACTGTGACCCATGGGCCAAGTCCGGCCTACTGGATTGTTTTATAGGTTCACCAGAGAAGAATGGTTTTTACATTTTTATTGGATGGAGGAAAGATTCAAAAGAAAAATAATATTTTATGGTACATGAAAATTATTTGATATTTGAATTTCAGTATCTATTAATAAAGTTTTATTGGAACATAGACACACTCATTCATTTACATAGTATCTAAGGCTGCTTTCCTGCAACAGTGACAGAGTGATCTCTTCTGCAACCAAAGAACTTGTCAGCATTAAAAATATCTATGGATCAAGTGTTCATTGTTCATGTAATAATGACAGAGTAGATCTCTTTTTGTTGCAAAAGAGATCGCATAGCCTGCAAAGCCTTGCCTAAAATATTTATTCACTATTATTTTCTTGCCCTTTTCAGAAGTTTGCTGAATTCTAGTACACATGAACAGAGAAAATTAGCTCAGGGCCTGTTCCTAATGAGGTAAAGGCAATATGTAACACAATACTAGGCACAAAGCTTACAGCTGGAAGAGAGTTTGGAAGGACCCTGATGCAGCCTCCATGCCATAATGTGCTGTGGGAACCACGCAGAACTCAGGACTCACAGTTAACAAGCAGCCCAGCTCACTGTGAACCACCTCAGCTAGACCTAGTATGTTTCTGATGTTGAACTAGGACAGTTCCATCCTCACACCAGTACAGGCTTTCTCCTCTATATACTTTCTATACATGAAGAGGGCATGAACCACAGTCCTTGATCAGAGAGTGGACTCTTTCCATCTTCCATAGGTTAGCACATACATTGTCCCCTATGGTGTTTCAGGGAATAGGCCTGGGTGATTAGTCCTGTTACAGGTGAGGAATACAGGGCTAAGATTATGCACTGATGTTCTTATAAGAGGAAGACACCAGAGAACTTTCTCCAGACAGATAGATATAGATATCGATGATATAGATACAGATACAGATATAGATATAGATATAGATGATGATATAGATATAGATAGATATAGAGATTATAGGTAGATATAGATATAGATGATATAGTTATAGATAGGTATAGATATAGATATAGATATGCACAAATGAGAGGCCATGTGAGAAAACAGATAGAAGGTGGCCACATACAAGTCAGGAAGAAATCGTTACCAGAAATCACCCCTGAAGGCACCATGACCTGGGACTTCCAGTCTCCAGAACTGTAAGAAAATTCACACCTATTGCTTAAGACACCAAGTCTGTAGAGCTTTGTTATGGTGACCTGAGCAGATGAAGACAGTTCATAAGGTTAAATGACATGTTCCGAAGGTGGCAGCTAACCAGTGGCAAAGCAGAGATTCATCACTCAGAGCACGATATTTACTAAGCACCTACTGAGCATAAGGAGTCCTTTAAAGGAGGTGGGGATTCATCAAAGAGTCACATCAAACTAAAGGATAATCACAGCTGGACATGTTACCCAGAGACATGCATGCGCTGTGAGACAGAATAAGATGAGCTGACTCAGGGTGCTCAAAGGAGGCCATGCCAAGAAACAATTGAACTGAAATCTGAAAAACGTGAAGGTAGGTTTCCTAAATGAAGGGAAGGGGAGTGCGCTTCCAAGAGACAGCACGTATAGACTCTATGGTTGCAAGAAGCACAGAGTGTTCAAGAAAACGAGAGAAGGCCCCTGTGGCTGAATCAGAAAGAGGTGGGGAGTAATACAAGAAGAGGCAGGGATTGGTCCGACTTCTTACGGCCTTGTCAACCATGTTAAGCGACTGTGTCTTTAAAGAATTAGGAAGCATTAAAATGCTTCCAACATGAGAAGGGCTTTTGTAAGGTTTCTAATTAGAAAAGACTGCTCTGGCTGCAGTGTGGAGAAGAGGTTGGAGAAAGTCCAGGGAGCTGCAGGGAGACGAGTGTAGAGACGAAATGGAAGGATCTTGTCACCTGGATTCTCAGACATTGCTCCGAAGATGCAGAGAAGGAAACAATTAAAAAGAGCTATTTGCAAAGGAAACGCTTCAGGATTGGTGATTGACGTGACGTGGGTTTGAGAGGAAGACTTCGGGATCCCTGCACCTTTAGTAGGATGGATGAGAGGAGGATGAAATTGTATAAGAGCGTGTTGATGCCCTTCAGCCAAAGGCCACCACGAATGCATCTACAATCAAACCAAGTTGGGTGTAATGACTTGTTGCAACAAAGGAGAATACACAATGGGAACTGGTATGGTATCTCCGTAAGAGGGTGTAGAAAGGGCATATTATAGAATTTGGGCTTCTCTTAGGTAATTTGAGGATCATACAAAGAAAGGGGGCCTTTCCCTACTTTGGATGCTGTCAGGAAGGGGAGTAATTCTATGATTGGGCAGTACTGTTATTCTCACCAAGAAGCCCATAAGGCTGGAGTGAGGTTAGGCTGTGACTGGTAGAGACAAATCAATTGTCTTGTGTTATCCAGGATGGGTGACGCTTGGTCTTTTTGTGGTGGGGACAATGTTTAAGTTTTTATATGGGTTCTCACATGATTACAGAATGATCTTGTTTATGTCTTGTATGAGTGACCTTGCCCGATGTTGATGTTCTTTGAAATTATTTTTATTCAACAGAGGAAGAGCACACCCTAGTTCTAAATGACCAGAAGCACCTAGCAATGCCCCAACTCAAAGGACAGGACAAGGTAAGACCCTGGTATCAAATGCTTTCTCAGTCCCCCCTTTTGGCCAAGGACAGATAAAGTTGGGCTACAGGACATTCACCTAGGATATTCAGATTGTCACTATTGCTGAGCTTTTGCTAATTATGAGGTTGAACAGACAACATATATGGTCTGCAGAAAGACTGGGGTTTGTCACTGCTGTTCCTTTTGTTGCAGGACAAGTTGCTTAACATCCGACAAGACAATAGCTGCACAGTAACATTTCTAACTCTGGACAGGACACATCAGCCAACCACAGCTCAGGTAATTACTGAAACAAACAGAAATGGTCAGTCCTCCTTCTAATAGACCCCAAAGACAAGGAGCTAGATTACAAAGCACAGACACTGAAAACGTGTCCCAAATTCCACCTGCATCTGCTGGTTTTTTCTTTTCAGCCTAATTATAGACTTACATTTGGTGCAACAATAAGTGTTTGCTGTAGCATAAATATCTCCTTGGCTAGCTAAGAAGAAAATAAGGACTATGCAATAATCCAGGCAGGACATTAGATAACAAATTTAAATTTAAACAGGCTTCCTGTGTTTCCACAGCAGAAGTTGTATCATTTTTAATATCTGATAGGGTTAGAGATAAGAAGACCACCTTTTCCACTTGTATTATCCCTACTTTGAAAATCACGGCTTGCATAGCAATGCAAGAGAGAGAGTCTGTTCTTCCTCTTGGGAATTCTCCCAAGTAGCCTGTACTTGCTGCTTTTTGGAAGTTTCTGGGTATCCTTTTCAGGGAACCTCATAAATCCATGGCCTGGCACCTCATTTCCTCTGGCAGGGAAGAAGGGCAGGCGTGTGTGGAGAGGGAACTGTCAGGGACAAGAAGAGCAGGCAGTGACCCTCTTGTTGGAGAAGGGCTGGCTGATGCTGTTTCAGTGCAGAGTGAATTTTGCTCAAATGATCCCCTTTGAAATTACATATTCGAGTTTAATGTTTCAAACCCTTGATTGATTGCTCAAGTTAGAGCCGTGATAACAGTGGTTGGTGTTGTTTAAGAGACAGAAAATGCCAGCTCATGGGTAAATGACAGCTCTTTGAGAAATAATCAGGTTCGCTGCACATCTCTCAATAGAAAGATTATCACTGAGTTCACAAAATTACCTATGATGGCCTTTTTCCCAGCACTGAAGGTCCTTCATACTAACTAGAGATCCTGCGAAAAGAGGGCAAGCATTTCATTTTAACCTTCTATGGTTGTCCACATCCTTTCCCAAGCCATTTCATCACAAAAGATACTTTTCCCCATAATAAATTCCTTTGGTATGGTGTGACATTTCTTTTCTGGGAAGTAGAGGAATGGGTTAGATCAGCAGTTCTCAACCTGTGGGTCACAACCCCGGAGGGGTCGCCTAAAGCCATCAGAAAATACATAATGCATATCAGGTATTTACATTCCAAATCATAACTGTAGCAAAATTACAGTTATGAAGTAGCCACCAAAATTATTTTTTGGTTTGGGGTCACCGCAACATGAGGAACTGTATTGCGGGGTCACAGCATTAGAAAGGTTGAGAACCACTGGGTTAGATGATCTTCTGGTGTCTCTTTGCACTCTTGGAATTCTGTGATTCTAGGACTACTGATCTGGAGATAGTGAAAAGTATATAATATGAGGTCATTTCTGCCATATATGAAGTTAAACAATACTGATGGAGATGCTTGCTGCTAATGATAATGGTGATAGTGAAGAACGCTATGTTTGCTGGGGGGAATACAGGGTATAAGAATCATTTAACTTCAATTTCCAAAGAACTAGATAAACTCTGATTCCCCCTACTGGAGATTAGAAATGAAAAATCACAGATTGACAGAGGGAGCATAGATGGCTATGTTTCAATAGTTGTAAAATAGAATTCTACTCAGGACCTAACATAATGTATTTGAAAGCAACTAAAGGATCAATAATTTTTATCACCACCCCCCCAAACAAAGGCTCATCTTATCCTCAATAACCTAGAAAATGGTTGGGAGGAAGCTGAAAGCTCAGAAACTTACTATTTTCATTGGGATAAGTTGAGCATTCACTTCCTCCAAACACACCGACGGCATCCAGGTAACTAAGTTGACAGTTACACATGGGACCACACGAGTATATTTATAATTGGTATATTGAACAGTTCCTTGATATAGATATTTAAAAACAAGATTATTTCAGGACATGATAAGCAAGTACAAGGATAGACCTATCTAGCCAAATGATGGGAATAAATTTAATTATAAAAACCCACCAGAAGAAGCAACTTGCTCTTATGAATTTCGAGGAAACGCTTCCTGCCGTCTGTTGTTAGCCTTTTTTTATCCCTGTATTTGCTTGCTTTCTTCCCGGGCCCACACAGCTGAGCTCCTCATACAGACCATGCTAATGAGCAGAACAGAGCGGTAGGAGGGAAGGGAGTAAATGCAAAGGCACCTCACCATCTCCAGACCCAGTGTGCCATCTTTCCCAGCAGGGAAGACACCAACTGTGTAAGAATCACTTCTAGACTTCTCCAGGGAAGCTCTCATTATGGGAGTGAAGGAAAAAAAGGGTCAAGAGAGGTGACAACTTGTGTGGGCTCAGAGATCACAAGGGCCATCAGGTAGAGCCGGTGGGCCAAGTCAGTAGCCCACTTCCCCCTAATCACCCCTCAACACCATGCAACATGAAACCCAGAGGAATTCAGGTCCAAAGACTGGGACAGACAGGATCTGCCCAGAGGAAGAACACATGCATAAAGGCATCATCCACAAATACCACTGAACCATTTATAGATGTCCCAAATCCTTGGATAGTATTACCAGTCATTAGAGGGGAGACAGGATTCTCATACATGGATAATCAGACATTGGTGGCGGTGGACGTGGTACTGGTGGAGGCAATCATTTTGTCAGTTCATAGCACAAGAACATCAAGATACTTAAATGATCATGGGTCCAGGTGGGCCCCACCCCACACACTTAGAGGAAGTGAAATTACAGGGACTGTGAACACAGGCAGTGAGCAAGCTCTCCACCATCCCCAAAGGAGGCTGAGGTATCTGGACTGTGCTCCCGATCAGCAGAAAGGGAAATCTTAGCTTGGGTGAAGCTCAGTGCCCCGTCAAGGTGCAGTGTGGCCCAGTTCCCCAGAGAAACAATAACCAGGCCAACAGGGGCTCAGACCCTCTCCAGGATAGATGATTTAGGCCTCCACGAGGTCCCTGTGAAAACACAGAACTCCTAACACTGGGCCTTGATAGACAACTTCCAACCCAGAGAAGACATAATAGACCACCATCTTTGGGCACCTAGCAGGGCCCACAAAACGGCCAGGGCAGGGTTTCCCCAAGCCTGTGCTCAGCAGGGACACAGACCAATTGGAGGACACTTTCAGATAGGCCAGATAAACCACTTCTGAACCTTTTGCCTCAGTCCATGGCATTCGGGTGTGCCTTCAAGGAAGAACCACCTGCTGGCAGTAAAAACCACTGTGGTCTGAGGGTGAAATCTGTCCCTGAGAAGAGGCGCTACTTGTTGGCACAGCTCTGTCTGGTTGATAACTGGAGAAAGGCAGATCTTGAGGGCAGGAGTGGAGAGTGACCTGGAGCATGGAGATACAGTTCTTAGGAGGGAGAGAGGGGAAGGAGAGGAAGGGAAAGAGAAGAAGAAGGGAGCGGAGGGAGGGGGAGAGAGAGAGAGGGAGGAGAGGGAGGGAGAGAGAAACAGTGATTTGTTGTTCCACTTATCCATGTATTCATTGGTTAATTCTTTCATGTGCCCTGATCGGGAATTAACCTACAACCTTGACATATTGGGATGACACTCTAACCAACTGAGCTACCTGGCCAGGGCCTGTTTTGTTTTGGTTTTGGTGGGAGAAGGCAATGAGATAGAGGGTTCGTGAACATATGTAAAATAAAAGCTATAGATCAAACTTCTCCCCAAAAATATTTACATACACATGACTGGCCTTCAACTTTGGGGAGCTCACAGGGGCCCTAAAGCCTGCTCATGCACCCAAGCTCAAGAACTCCTGCTCAGAGACATATTTGGATAGAACAGGTAAGGAGCTGACTTATAGGACTAAGGAACCTCACTAGCAATGTCTCAGACAGTGGTTTCTGAAACACTTTTTTTTGTGTGTATTTTTCCGAAGCTGGAAACGGGGAGAGACAGTCAGACAGACTCCCGCGTGCGCCCGACCAGATCCACCCGGCACGCCCACCAGGGGGCGACGCTCTGCCCACCAGGGGGCGATGCTCTGCCCCTCTGGGGCATCGCTCTGTCACGACCAGAGCCACTCTAGCGTCTGGGGCAGAGGCCAAGGAGCCATCCCCAGCGCCCGGACCATCTTTGCTCCAATGGAGCCTTGGCTGCGGGAGGGGAAGAGAGAGACAGAGAGGAAGGAGAGGGGGAGGGGTGGAGAAGCAGATGGGAGCTTCTCCTGTGTGCCCTGGCCGGGAATCGAACCCGGGACTTCTGCACACCAGGCCGACACTCTACCACTGAGCCAACCGGCCAGAGCCTTCTGAAACACTTTTATCAGAATTACCTGGTGCAATTATTTGGTACTTGCTGCCAATGCAGACTCCCAAGTCCCTCCTTGGAATGAAAGATTCAGGATCACTCAGGCTGCGGTCCCGGGATTTGCACTTTTATTAGGCACTCAGGTCATATTTATCATTATACAGCTTAAGAAGCCATGAGAGTTGAGAGTGGCCATAAAAGTCTTAGAGGTATAACCAGAACCCAAGACTGATACAAAGAGTGTCAGAAACTGATCACTTGATTGGGCTGTCCATTGATTAAGACACCAAGAAGGCAGGCGGAGCTCAGGTGGACTGACTGAGGGGAGGGAGGGTCCCCTGATACTGCTACAGACTGTTTGTCCAGGATCTACTGTAGTCCAGGCACTGTGGCATGGACTTTATATCATTCAGTTTCTCTTAATTATTTTCATATTAAAGATGAAGGAATCAAGGTTCAGAGAGTTTGGAAAACTTGAACAGGGACAGAGACAAAATAAAGAGACGAGCCGGGCCTTAAGCGCAATCAACCTGACTCGCCGTCTGCGCATGACACTGCACGGTCTGCCCTTCTATTCACGTCTGACAAACATGAATTATAGAGAAATAAGTTCCTCCATCATATATTTATTTTTTAAATGCTGAGCATATATTACCTTTAATGATCTGGCAATACTCTTCAGAATAAAAGATTTTCTCCGAGGTAGAGAGAAATACAAAATGTGATGTGAATCAATGGATGGCATACACAGTTTGGATCCCACGGGCCATGGGCCACCAGGCGGAAGCCTCACCACACAGACAAGGTCACTGGAGAGGCGTTCTGGAGGAAGTGGTGCTTGGAATGAGCTCTGAAGAATCAGTGCTGTTTGGTTGAACAAATTCAACCTCAGATCAAGTCTAAATAGACTAGACTCTTCCAAAAATTCATTGTTTCTTTTCATAAACATGCATATTTAAGGAAGACAGAGAGAGGACTTCCTGAACAAAGAAACGTTTTTCAATTTATAATCACTAATTCCTTGATAGCCCTCAAAGAATAAGGCGGACTTTGCTAAATGCTTACTGTGTGCATGTCATGATAGTAGCTCATTTAATCCTTATAAAAACATTTCAGATTAGATATTATTATTAGCATCCTCAGTTTTAAAAGGATACAAACATGGCCAAGATGTAAGTAAGAGGCAGGGAAAGGTAGACACAAGCCTTGGACCCTGAGATCCGGTGCTTTCTCTAACCATAGGTATACGGGTGAGCTAGTGTGGTGGGAGAGTTTGGGAACCTGGCTTGGTCCACCTCTCTGAAAGAGGAATGTTATAAAGATTCCATGTGACAAGGGACTGGGTATTATTCCCCAGGGGCAGAAATGTTGTATTTTGAAAGCTAAGGGCATCAGGCTATCAGTTTTTGAGTAAACCACCTGAATGTGAGACAGAGGAGATAGTTGTTTATCTCTCTCTATCTGGCAGACACCCTATTCCCTGAGGAGTTTCTTGCATTGGAAAACATGTTTATTTCAACTCTGCACAGTGTTTTGTTGCATGAGAGTCCAGCAAATAGTCATGAAGTCCTGAAGGGCACTGATCTTGTTTTAAGTGCTTTCCTTTGCGACTTTCCCTGGCTTAACCACACAGCTTAACCTTGCAGGACCCATATTTTAAAAGCTGGATTGACTGAGGCCAAAAAGCAAAGAGTAAGAGAAGGATTTCTAAACATGCATGCCTGCCACTCACATGTCCACAGACAACCTGTCTAGCAAAATGGTGCCCCTCCAGTTCCCTGGGAGGACAGGGGCACTAGAATAGCCCGCTCAGATGAAGGTTCCCATGATGCAGCAAGAGGCACCCAAGATCAATGGTAAAGGTTGCCTTTATAACCTGACCTCTTATAGCATCAGGACTCTGAAACCATTCCCTCCTAAAGTTTTCATATGTTTCCCAATGGGATGACTTGTCAATAAGCCTTCTTGGCAGTATCATTCAGTGACTCCCTCTTGTTCACTTCTGTGGCCTTATTTATCTCCAGGGCTTTTTTGGTTCTGTTTCAGATGCCCTGGTGTACCGGTGGAGACCAGTGCCTCTGGCATACTCAACTCTGTGTTGTTGTACAGTCTATCCTCAGTATGCTAATAGTAAGAGATAACATTTATTAAGTGCTGATTATATGTCAGGCGATGTTTCTAAGCAAGTACATGTATTACTTATTTAAATCTTTGTAACAATCTCATGAAATAGGGTTGTTTTACAGATAAAGAAATGGGAACCCAGAATGCTCTAGCCATTTGCCCAAGGTAACAGGCTACTATGTGGCACCACGGGACTTTGAGTCAAACAGTTTAGCTTCAGAACCCCTGTGCTCAACCAGTAAGCTCTTTGTCATCAGTATATCTGTACTTAGACCCTAATGCTGCCTGTTAGCTTTAACTAACTTACACAACACTACCAACCCACACACATACATTAGCACATATGCTGGAGCAACAGTCTCCCAAAGTAAAGATATATGTTTGATCTAATATTTTTATGAATCACATCTGATATCACAAAATGAATTTTACTGGGCAAAAATATATTTGTTTTAAAATCTCAGGAAAAAACCCAGACATATTACACATATGTAAATAATGTTCAAATAATGTCACAGGTATGAAAATGTAATGTCGTCATTTGAATACAATAAAATGTTTTAAAAAGCAAAAGATTGTCAAACTATAGAAGAGTTATTCTGAAACAAACTTTTAAAAAGCCAAGACCATGAAATAGTGGCAACTATTTCTAATGAATGAGTTCCAGATACTGAAATGCCACGGGGGGATGAACAGAACTATCTCCTGAAGTGGCAGTGACAAAGGACAGAAGTGGCTTTCAAACATGCAAGGGACATAATTCCCTTACCACCTCCTTTAAATAAAAGTAAGGATCTCTTGGAAGGACCTAAGCCTCTTAGCAGACACATGTTAGAGAGTTAATGAAAGGCTTCCTATTTCAGTAGAAAACCAATAAAGCATTGAAACTGACATGGGAATCCAAAGCATAGTCTACTGTGACACTTGGCTGCTGACATCTCCCAAATAGCCGCCACAATGCTGAGATCCTCAGGTGCTGATGCCCCCGGACGCAGGCCTGTCTGAACTCTCATCTCACCAGAGAGCACACACTCTGCCAGGTACTTCACAGTCTGGACCGAGAACTCCACTTAGTTTTTCGCAGCCTAATATGACATGGGCATCAACAGCCCCTTTAAATGTTCCACCCCACGGAGCTGGCCCCCCAGGTTTCATCTGGGAAAACAGCCCATCCCTAGACCCCTTTGGAGCTTTCTCTGTTTTGCACCATGCTACTGCATGAGCAACTCAAACTCTTGTTCACCAATGAGAGCCAAATTTAGAATGAGAGCGTCCTTGGCATTCCTTAGTTTTACCCAAGCCTTTCTAAACTTCGATTCAATGAGCAAAGCTTCTGAACATGAAACACCTTATTCATTCTGTCTCCAAATTCTACACTCCAGAATCATACCAATTCCGAGTGAGCTGTCCGAAGATAAATGTTTTTCTTAATGTTTTCCAAGAACTCATTTATCCTTGAAGGTTTAGGGCAGTCACTATGAAATTCATAGACTGTTTTATCACGTTGTCCAGCCCCTGCCTCAACCCCCACCATAGCAAAAAATAAACGTATCAGAGAGGCATGTCACTGTGTGGCCAGACTCCTCAGAGGACAAGCACAGTGCAGCTTCAAGCTTCCAGAAGGGTAGTCTAACTGGGACTCCTCCTTTTATGGCTTTCCTGACCAAGACCTGGCCAGTTTTTTAAATAGTAAATATTTTTGTGATATTTTAAAGATAATTATTATTAAGATAAGTGTTAAACATAGTTATCAAACATAATAACTTGTGCCAACATGATTCTTATAAAACAAGCTTTACCGAACTAACCTTGTTTCTGTGTTGGGAAGCAGTCAAGCAAATCAACGTTCTCCTTGGTCAAGATTCCAAGAAGACATCGTCAAACTATTTCTATGGACAATATGAGTAAACATGGACTGGATGAGTTACATTTTTTTTCACTAGTTGAATGGCTAGATATATATGCCACTGATAGATGCCATTCTGTCCCCCTGGAAAGTAGTGTGTGATGATGGGGGCATGCTCTTCTTGAAAAAACCATAAATTTGGCACATTTTTAATGAGTCATATGGATACATAGAAATCAGATACATGATATTTTGATGCAACTGCTTTGAAGACATTTTGACAGCCATGTAAAATAATTTTATTTTAAAGAATTCTTCTAAAGTGGCAATTAACATAATTACATACATCCTCACTTCCTGACCAGCCCATTTCTGAGTGAATTTTAGAAGTGCAGAAAGGTCAAAACCAGGGATGGGGACGAGGCCTTGAGATGTTTGTTGTTCACATTGTTAGGAAATAAAAAAAGAGAGATTTCTACCCTTTGATGCTCCCATTTAGATAGGAACAAATCAAAGTAGTCACATCACAATCTTTTTCCGGACCTGACCGCCCCACATTTACCTGCATCACAGATTTTGGAATTCCATCGCAATAAGGATAGATCTCTTCAGCATCCCATTAGAAGTTAACTTTCTAATTTGTGACAAAAAGATGGAGTGATAGCTGGTATGCTGGTTTTAGAGTCAATAGTTGATAGATCCCCACCAAGCAAGACAGTGTCATCTCACCTATAGGTAATTACAGGTAAAGACTGCGTATCATTCCAGGTTCTTGTAAGCAATAGAAATAGACCCTGCCTCACCTAAGTAAGGAAGGACATTATAGAAAGAATACTGGATAGTGTTTGCAATAGCAGAAGAGACAATCAGGTCTTGGGAAGGCCCAGAATTAGGGTATCTCCAGGGATGTCAGTAGAGAACCCAAAAACTGCTTCTGTAGGGAAGTACCATCAACAGCCCCAGTTCCATCAGCCATCTGTCCCTGAGCATCTCTGCCCATGTCTCACAGCTTGTCTCAGGTGCCCTCCCCTGAGGTCAGGGATGCTGGGGTCATGTGACTGAGAGCCCAGCCACAGGGACGGAAGAAGGCAATTTCCCCAAGAGAATAAGAAGGGACCATTACCAAAAAAAGGGGAGGGACAATATGCTAGGAAAGAAAGGGGAAAAAATAGATCCACTAGAGACTTGAACTTCAGTCAAACACTCATTTTCATAACTATAGTTTGGCCTCACCAGCTTCACATAAATAAGAGATTTAATTGATTTTAAGCTCAACAGGCATGTCAACATCACCTGGGTGGTCCCAGCATCAGTAAGACTCTGTCTCTTGAGAGGGTCCAGCACCAGTAGCACAACACCCCTTCGCAGTATCTGTCCTGCCTGGACCTTTGCCATGTTCTCCGTTCTCCTGGGTGGCCCTCCCCTGTGAGTCTGGGCTCCTCTCATTCATCCTCCAGCTCTGGGAATGGTAGCTGCTTCCTGTCGTTACTGATGTTGGACGATCTCACATTTGCCTTTTTGCTCCCTCTATCCTACAGCTATGTAAGAAGCTCCTGTACTGATTCCCCTCTATTGAGAATGTTGAGAGTGTTCTGTCTTCCTTTCTGGGTCCTGACTAATGCAAATGCTACATACCCCGGGGATGTCCACAGTGGGTGGGGAGGGAGTGTGGAACCATGGCATACTTGGAATGCGTATCTTGTATAAAGGTTAGGGGCTGCTATAACCAGCTTCAACTATCTGAAGAGCTTTCATCTAAAAAGGGGGTTATACTTATCCTGGGTGGCTGCGAAGGGCAGTACTAGGATAACTGAGCAGGAGTTTCAAGGAAGCAGGTTTTAGATCAAAATAAAGCACTTGAACTGCCCACAATAAACTGCACTGGGCAATTCACTGCGACTTAGTCAAGCAGAGGATTGGTTCCCATGCATCAGAGACACTGGAGAGGTGCCCACCAGGGTGACATGCTGAACCCCTTGAGTCCCTCCCAACCCCCCTGCAGAATTGATGGGCTTTAATTAAAAATGTGATCATTTTCTATTGGACCTCTAGGACAAATCTAGGATGCTTAGTGACCCGCTGAAAACACCCACAATTATTCTCTAGGATTCATCTTGCCCCCAGCATAATTTTAAAACAACAACCCTTACTTTAAGACTGAAGAAATTGAACTTGCCACCAGTCTATACCCAGGGGGAAGCTGACACCCATCAGTAGGAAGAGTCTCTTCATTTGCTCCCCTCACTGCTCCCGCTGGGTCCACTCTTTATACCTGAAATTCATGCCCAGAGGACCCTGGAAGGATCCAGCTGTGACCACAGCCTTCATCTAGTGGAAATAAAGGACTCCAGAGATCCACAGCAAGTTCCCATCCTGCGAATCTTGTCTGATAGATTCAAATCTCTGAATTCTCCTATCGCAGGCTGACTTCCCGTGTCAGTCCTGGATTCACAGGGGATGGGCAGACAGTTAGGAGGGAACCAAACCAGACTTGGTTAATGAGATCTTCTTCCTGGCACCTTGAAAATCCCACCACTCTTCTAATTCTTGCTACAGCTGTCAACAACTTGTGCACATCTGTACAGCACACGCTTTTAGTGTTTGGGGCACACATGGTGAGTCTCAAAACATCTGTTCTCCACCCACAGTCTTCCTTTCCTGGAATAAAACTGCCTTCAGTCACAGTGTGACAAGTTTGGGGGGGGGAGGGGGGGAGAAAGCCATTTCCTACTGATCCCTGTTAATCCAAATATAGTAACATAAAATTCTAACCCCTAACATGCTCAGAAAATGGTAACTTCTGGCACACTGAAAGAAGCATTCTTTTACATTTTCCCATGGGAACATGGAGGACAGAAGAAGCAATGATTTACCCATGGTCACAGGACCAGTATTACACGAGGGTTCATTTGACCTAGTCCAAGGATCTTGTCCTAGTCCCACTCAGCACAATTTTAATGCTTCCAACAATCCCACATTATGAGAGAAAAAAACGTGGAATTAAGTGTCTCACTGGCCCAGCCCAGCTTCTAAGCAAGCGAAGGTCTAAGCAGGACATCAGTAACCTGGAGGTCGTACCTTTGCCAGTACAACTGCTTGTGGATGATTTCACTTTCCATTCTGCCTCCCTTTCTTTTGTCCCATTACTCTTCCCATTTGCCTCATGTCCCGGGGTGACTTCCCAGACACAGAAAATGGCTGAGAAGTGGTGGGCAGAGCCTGGCATGCATATCAGCAGCCGCACAACTTTCTGGACACCTGCCGTGGTTTAGGGACACCAGGGTGCAAAACACCTTAAAACACATACACATCTGCACGCCTAAAAGTCCAAAAGGAGAAAGAATAATTTGAAGTTGAGCAACATCCTCTTCCTAAAGCCTCTGTGCCATCCTCCGCCCCTAATGGGGCTCTACAGACATGCTCTCTTCATGAAAAACTGGTGGTTAGTCCTGAAAGGGCAAGAATGCAGAGCATCACAGTGTGGTGGGAGCTGGGAGGCAGGCGAGAGGAGTGGGGGCGGGGCCACCTATGGATCAACCGTCCTGGTGCAGGGCTGGAATCCCCTCCTCCTCTTCAGATGCTCATCCAACTGCTCTTTGTTTCTTCTCCCTCTGAGCCCCCTCTGACCACCCCTCACGTGGCTCTCCTCCCTGCCCCTTTATGTCCCTCAGCCCTCTCTCTGCCCAGCCCCTCCAGTCTGAGGCAGCCACCTGGGGACCCTGCCGTCCAGTAATTAGCCAGGGCAGCTGCTCAATCAAAGAAGCCCCAGAGAGCTGCAGCTGGGAGAGGGGAGTCCTGCCTGGAGGAGGGGGAAGCCAGGGAGGCCCACCGAGCCTTCTCAGGTGGCCAGATGACGCTTTAATTAGACTCCCTGCTCTGGACGCCTCACCAGATGGGCAAATGCCTGGAAGCCTTAGGGAGCTGGCAAGATGCTTCAGGAACTCCCAGTGTGTGGCTTCCTCCCAGCTGCCTCTGGAGTGCGGGGGAGGCCAGTTAAAATAGTAATTGACGCCTCTGCTTAGGGGGCCTCACTGTTCCCTGCGGGGAGGGGAGATGTTCTGCGGTGCAGCCCCCCACTCACCCTCTTCGCCAGCTGGAGTCTGAGTTGTTGATGCTGTTGATTGAAAATAATGGGGTTTGGTTTTTTTTAGAAACACACCAGAGGTGTTGGCATCAGGAGCATTCCCCTAAATCTAAACAATGCACGCCATGAATGCACAAAAGGCAGTACTAAACTAGAAGGGAAAACAGGAAGAAAATGCATGGGTTTCATGCTTCCTGTCCCCCCAGGCTGCAAAACTGAGCTGGACATGGTGTGGCAGAGCAGGGGCAGAGCAGTTCATGATTTAATTTTGACAGATTGCAGTCTCTGGGCGAGGGGGAAGCCCGGAGTCAGAGAGTAAAGTTGGGGTGCACTGTGGATGATGCAGGTTTTATATCTCAGAGCATGGCCGCCATGTACAAGAGAGAACTGCCCTCTGGTTCTCTAAGCCACCCAGCCGTTAGACCCCTCTACAAGAAGGTCATAAAAGGACAGGCAGGGAAGCAGGACCAGATGGCTCCCACCTCCCCCAAAGTTCCACTATCGATGAGGAGTTTACCTTTTAGTTACCCACTGTGCATCAGTGGGAATACTGATAATGAACGTAACAAGCGTTGAGAGGGGAAAGGGCAAGAGGCAGATTTAAGAATGAACCAAATGACGTCTTCACCCTCCCTCTTCCTGAATCCCTCTGCTCTCCTGTGTGACAAAGAACATCTTTCTTTGCCTTTTGAGGAAGACAGTGGTATCTGCAGTGTTTTAAGTCTTTATTCTCGAAAGGAAAAGTCAGGAACACACAAGAAATTTTTCCTGCCTGCCATCAAACCCTTGCACCCCCCCTTTGTGACACCCCATAAGTGTCCATATGGATCAGGGGGACAGCCCACATGTCTCATCTGATGGGTTCTTTTTTTAAACTGTTGGAAACCGAACTCACATTAGAATAGGTTTCACCTCATAATCACCGTCCAGCCCCGTGGTGATTGTTTTATTACTATTGTATGCAGAGGACCTTCCAGAATAGAATGTAATAAGGCTGAGGAAATAAACATACTATAATCTCCCTTATTTACCCTTGTTATTAATGTCTCTTATTTGTGGGCCAATCTGTGCATGGGATGTGCTATGTATGATTACATTTTTGGCCAGCAGAGGACCAGGCTGGCAGCAGAATGTCTTTGAGCGATCTCAGCTCTCCGTAGTTTCTGAAGTATAACGTATTTTCTGCAGGCTTTGGCTGATACCGTGGACATTAATTGTTAATTCTCCTCCAAAAGCCATCTACTAAAACGCAGACTCCCTGGAAATCTGTGGAAACAGCGCCATCTAGCAGTTCTTGCTCTAAGTGCTTCAAAGCTGGATTACTATTGCCTAGGCCAGGTGAAAAATGCTCACCATTCTTTGAGAGTTGACCAACTTGGGAAGATGCTTTCCACAAATTCACCTCAGTTATCAATGAGCACAATCACTTTGCAACAGCTTGGAGTTCATTCTCCTTCTGAAAGGTAGCTTGCTTAATATTCCAGGTGAATAAACAAGGTTTCAGAAAATAGCATTAGCAACAGAGCATTTTATTCACAAGACACTTTGGATCTACATGTTCAAAAGATGAGAAAACAGAGATCAGGGAGAAAAGGTACCTATTTAAGGTCACACAGCCAGTTTGTGATTGAGTCTGGCTCAGAAACCAGAACCAGTCCCACTATTCACAGAATGAGAGCAACTATTTCCAAAGGCGAGCCAGAGATGCAGGCAGAAACGAGACACAGAGGGACAGCATCCTTTGGTAAGCCAGAGTACAGTATGGCTCTCTTTCTGAGTCCATGATGATAACAGGGATGTGGCGAGGTGGACATCAAACACAAAGACAGGCTCTGGCCTGTGTGTAGGCCACAGACAGACACGGTAGACCAATCTTTGGGCCATTCTGCAAATATCACTGAAATGGCTGGAGAAAATTCTTAGGTTGTTCTTCAACTCACCCTTCTCTGTGATCTGGTCAGTCAAATTTCTCCCTTAAAGGAAAAATACTGTAGATTTTAATTTCAAAAACAGGACTTTGAGGGGTTTTCTCTTTGGAGTTTTGAATTCAAATGTGCCAGACTCTTTTTCCCTCTCAATGAGGAGCACTGTGGAGACAGCCTGTCAAAGCTGGAAGGGACTTCAACAATGATCTCACCCGTGGGGACTCATCCTAATTAATGCATATTCGAGTCACTGGGGACATGCTTGAAACAGTAGAGTTAGATCACCACCCCAGGCCAAGTAAAGCAACATCTCTAGTATAAGACTTAGAAATTACATAGTTTCTAAGTTCCCTGAGTGATTGCAATATGCACCTGAGGTTGAGAATCACTGACTTCTGACCCAAACTTTCCTCTTAAAGATGAGAAAATCAAGGCTCAGAAAGGTCAAGTGACTTGCCCAGAGACACACAGGGAAGTAATGACAGGGAAACCTGCACAGTTTCCTCTATGCAGCATGCTAGGCCTTAAGAGCCACTAGCCAGATGCCAGCCTGGTCCCCCTGCACACACAGCCCTGAGAGGGCTGACACAGATAGGTCTGAGCACTGCGCGAACTCGGAAGAGATGCGGAAGGATCCTAATCAGTGTGGGGAAAGAGCCACTTGGTGAAATTTCTTTTCCAATTATAATTTTTCGAGCTGGGGAGATAAATACAGAGTAGATTTGAGAAGCCCCTGGGGTCACTGTAACATGGACCAGGGCAAACTCCATGGATCATCTGACTGGCAAACTATAGTGGCATTTAGAGTCTCCAGTACTCTCTGGTCCCAAAAAGTCTAGTTACATCCCTTTACCTCATGCACATCACCATAATAAGTAGCCATAAGTCCCTTTAAGGAAAGTTAGGAGGAAGATTTGATGTCAAATGTTGACTGTGCAGCAGGATTTGCATAAGCAGACTTGTTTTCTCCATTTAAGGGGCTCTGGGTCTAAGAACTGGCTCAAGTCTGGGAATTGGTTGAGGGGCTATGACCTTTCATTGTGATGATTCTAGTCACCAAATCTAGAGCTTTTCCATTCATGCGAATCAATTAAGCCTGTAGTAGCCTGCCTTTCTATTTCTGCTCAAGGAATATCATGATCAACTAGTCAGTGCCCTGATCTCTGCAGGACACACTGCTCTGATGATCACCGCAGATCTGCTCGCTGTCCAGTAACACAGCCCCCTTGTGTCGGGCAGTCAAATACCACGTCTTGGTTTCAGATTGTCATCCCCACTGAAGTCAGGGAGTCCAGTCTGATGGCAGCAATCTGCACTGTCCCTCCTGGCCCACTGAAAAGGGCCACCACAGAGCTCTTCAAGGATGTGTGGACACACGCACAAATGCATCTCCCCCAGCCTTGGTGAAGAGAGTGCCCTCTGGACCTTCTGGGGGGACACAGTTAGAAGGTGGGTGAGTCAGTCTCCCATGATAAATCTACTCAGTATTTTCATCTTCCAGAGCCTCCAGATGCCTTCCTCTGCCTCACTGAAGACACACAGACAGGTCACCCTGCCCCGTCTCACTTGTAATAAGCATGTGGCCAAAGACCATTATCTTACTCTCTTCATGACAAATAACAACCCCAGTGACTTCAACACCAAAGTTTACATTCAAACCACATCTCCCAGGTTGTTTCTCAGACTTTAGGACAGCTCAAAAATCATGTTAGAAAGCTGCAGGTTTTATAGAAATCACCAACCATGAGCCATGAAATGAAGAACTGCACCAATACCAAACGTTTAGAAGAGTAGAAAGATTCAGGCAATCTTAGCACAGGATTCTCTCGGATGAGGTGGCCGGAGTATCTCAGCAGGATATTAGCATGAATATCCCAGGCTGACCTCCTTTGTCCCACTTCCCAGTTCCACCCTCTTCCTTCACTTAGGGACACAAAAAGAAAGAGGAGTGAAGAATCTTGACCTTGAGTCAAACTGGTTCCAGAGCTCACCCCCTCCTGCCCCTGGTTTGGCATCGCTGATAGTGACACGTGGAGGCTTTAGAGAGCAGTGGGTGTGAGCAGCTCGTTGAGGGGTGGCGTCAGTCTCCCTTCTATACCCAGGAATAACTTGGCGTGCAAACTCCTTATTTTTAATTTTAATGTTTTGACCAAAATAGCAAAGGCTGTCAAAGATTCATTTCAGAAATCCTTTTACACTGTGAGCATAACATGTGACTCCTCTGTGACACCCCTGGACTGGCTTCATGCTTCGCTCAGAAGAGTGCACCAGGGTCCTTCCAATGGTCACAAGCCCTAGTGCCTGGGACCCCCTTTCCTCTCTGGCGGACTCTACTCCCTTCCCTTGCTCACTGGGATCCGGACACTTAGGTTTCTTGCCTCCTCTTCAGGCATGCTTGGCACCGCCCACTAGCCATTCCTTCCCTCTGCCCAACCTACCCCTCCACCAGGGGGCCCTGACCTCCTTAATCTTTGCCCAGATGTAACCTGAGAGCTCCCTGAACAACCTCATTTTGTACTGCTTCCCCCTTCCTCTTTCTCTGCCTTGTTTCCATAGTACATGCCACCTTCTAACATACCCTATACTTCATTTTGATATTTTCTGTCTCCCCAACTAGAATAAAAGCTCCATGAGGGCAGATCTGCATGTTGCTTTTGTTACTGCTGAGTCCCCAACCCCTTAAGAAATGTTTGGCATGTGGCAAGTAATCTATAAATAGTTTGTGAGTGAATGAAAGAGACTGCTATGTGCTTGTCTCTGTGGTTGAGCCAATCACAGCTTAATAAATGGGAACCATGAAAGACCAAGACGGGCCAGTTTGCCTGCTTTTCTTCTCTGCCAAAGTGGAACAATCTCACAGTGATCAATTCAATTAGCTAGAAATTGCCTGAGTCTGAAAAGGCATACAGGCACAGCAATGAACGTTTCTATAGCATTTCTTTTTTTATTCTTTAAAAATACACATGGAGGCCCTGGAGGGTAGTTCTGAATATTGCCCCGCTCTACACCAAGGTTGCAGGTTCAATCCCCGGGCAGGGCACATGCAAGAAACAACCAGTCATAAATAAGTGGAACAACAAATCTCTTTCTCTCTCTCTCTTTCTCCCTCCATTCTTCTCTCTAAAATCAATCAATAAAAATATTGTTTTAAATACACATGGATGATTAAAGCAAAATGTTTTAACTTTACGTAAGCTTGCTATATGTCTACAGTTTAAAAAGTGTATCTTGTCTCACTAATAATGGATTTAATCATTTTCCTTGAAGAGATTTCAATAAAAGGGAAACCCTAACTGTGACTCCTTTTACACTAGATTAGTAATGATTTTACCAAAACAGCCTGTGTTTAACTCCCAGGGGTGACTTGAGGGGGACTCCTGTGACATCTGAAGGTTAGCCAGAATCAGTTTATAGCAAGAGCCAATCTTGTTGTCCCCATCTGAGCATCAGTCCTTTTGGCCAAATGAAAGCATCAGCCAATGAACTACTTAGTTATACTTTATTCTGAATCCAGACAGCTATCTATATTCTGAAAACTGATTACCAAGTAGATACATACATCATTTGGGGAATTTCTGGTATAAAATCCATTCTTTTACTTGCCGAAGATTGACTTAGACCCTCCTAGCTATGTTGAGCATACCAAGTAACACACGCAGAGACACAGACGATAGTGGGAGGTGGCACTTGATATGGGGGGAAGGGGCCCCAGGAAAGCCTCACAGACAACGTGTCCTCTGGACAAGGCCTGGAGGAAGTGCAGAGGAAGCCATGCAGATTTCAGAGGGCGGGCATTCCAGAAGGAGCTCACGCAAAGGCCCCATGTGGGGTTGAGCTGAATGTGTCAGGACACGGAAGACTGCTTTTGGCGTCCCTCCTCTTCCCCTTGGCTGAAATCCCCACCCTCCTCCTCACCCAGAAGCCAGCCGCCCCTCCTGGGGCAGATCCAGGGCCTTCCCAGGCCTCAGCGTGAGTTAGACACCTCAGAGGAGCCCCGCCTCCCCCAAACTTTTATTGCCAGGGGCTGGGAGACTGGTTCTCTGGGATAAACAAAACCCTTTGTCCACCCACAGACAGGAAGTTTCAGATTCCTGGCCTTTCAGCACAGTTTTTCCATTGCTGACAAACTCCATAATCAAGTAAAGGTGTGGGCAAGACCTCACACACACGTCTAGGGGCGGACCCCACATCTAGGGGCGGACCCCACATCTAGGGGCGAACCCCACATCTAAGGGAAGACCCCCACATCTAGAGGCAGACCCCACATCTAGGGGCAGACCCCCACATCTAGGGGAAGACCCCACACGTCTAGGGGCAGACCCCACATCTAGGGGCGGACCCCACATCTAGGGGCAGACCCCGGCCTCTGCCACACACTCTCCCACAAAGGAGCTCGAAATGTGGAAGGAGAGGCAGAGCTGAGCTGTAGGGAGGCTGCACACACTGCCCCATTTCTCACAGGCCTGACACACGTGTCACCATCAGTGAGTGAGCGGGCTCCCCACACACCCTCACCCTGCGGGGCGGAAGGGGAGGGGAATCACCACTCACACACCCAGAAAGTCTGGGGGTACAGATGAGGGACCACAGTGCGGACAGACGCTACTCCCGCAGGGTCACCCTGGGGCAGGGCACTTCCCCCTGGGGAAGATCACTGTTTGTAGCGGGGAGAAAGAAGCCTACCCATGGGGTTCAATGGCTTGTCCAGCCTCTGAGGATCGGTGCTGTGGACGGTGTACAGGCTGCAGTTTCTGCCAAAACGGGTCCAAGTGTATGAATGTATTCGTGTTTTTGCTATTATTTTCCGTTTGTGTCAGCCATTTTCCAACAGCTCCCAGTTTCATGCTTACAAGCCATTTCTTTAAACAGAGATGGTATAGCAGTGGTCGGCAAACTCATTAGTCAACAGAGCCAAATATCAACAGTACGATTGAAATTTCTTTTGAGAGCCAAATTTTTTAAACTTAAACTATATAGGTAGGAACATTGTTATTAACTTAATTAGGGTGCTCCTAAGCTGGCCAAAGAGCCGCACTCGAGGAGCCAAAGAGCCGCATGTGGCTCGCGCAGTTTGCCGACCACTGGTATAGTGAATTTAAAGGATGCTAGAAAGGCAAAGTGGGCCAAAATGTGGCTGAATTATGCATTGCCCTTCACTATTCTTTTTACACGGTGACGTCATTGTGCCGGGTGCCTTCTATACATCATCTCGTTTGACTGCGTATTGACAACATGAGGTGGGTTACCGTATTCCCGTATTTCAAAGGAAAGTGCTGAGGTTCAGAAAGGTAGAGACACCTGCCTAAGCTCACACAGCTAGAAAAGAGCCAGAGCTGGATGCAGGTGTGCATGGTTCTAGAGTCCAAGGAGACTGCTCTTCTTGTAAATCCATGCAAAGACACCTGGGAGGGCAATTAACAATACACTAATCACTTGTGGATGAGTTACATTTTCTAATTCACCCTGTTGGAAGGAGGAAACGGGGCGTCCAGATCCCAGGTAGCCAAGCCACAGGTGCAGGAAGGTACAGAAATGATGCAAACCCAGAGGAGAGGTTTGCTGACTTCCCACGTTCGTTTGCCCCAGCCTGCGGAGCTGGCTTCCCTTCACAGGGATGAGGAGAGACGCCTGCATTCGTCAGCATCTTCTCTAGTCCAGCTTCCTATCTTGCCTGGCAACAGGCTAATCTGATGCATAAACAAATAGCAAGCCACCCAAGCAGTGTGAAAGCCAACAGGAGCCAACAGGCCTACCCTTGAACACCTCCCTACCCTCAGGTCTGAAATTTCCCCTCAGTTCACAGACGGAAACACAGAAGGCACAAAGAGTGGACTAAAATGGCCCTGAAGACACCACCAGCCAGGGAAGAATCAGACCTGGCAAGAACTGAGGAACTCAACCACAGTCTGTTCACTCATTCATTCATCCATCCAACCATTTATTCATTCATACATCCAACCATTCACTCATTCATTCAAATAGCTAAGTCCTTGCCTTCATGGAGCTGATGTACAAGTGAAGAAGGCAGACTATAAAGTAATAAATACACAATACGGGGTTAGGGGACAGCAGAATATAAAGGAGCTGGGGGTGGCCTTCCTGGGGAGACCTTGAGGACAGACCTGAATGCACTGAGACTGCAGTGTGAGGTTCGAGAGAATGGAACATCTTGGGTGTGTGCAGCAACAGCAAGGAGTCCAGGGCACCCAGATAGGACTGAATGAGGAAGAGCAGGGTAGAAAGTATGGTGAGAGGTAACTGGCACTATCATAAAGCTTTAAGTGCCAGGGACAGGATTTTGAATTATTTGTGTGTGATACAAAGCCATGGAACAGCTGAAAAAGAAAAGAACATAGTAATTTATTTTATATCTTTTAAAAACCTCCCTTGATACCATATGGAGAAAAACCGCAGAGAAAGACAAGCGGAAGATGATGGTGTCTTGAGCTAGAATGGGAGCAATGAGGCCCGAGAGAAGGTACTGGAGCCAGAAGTGTGAAGATGGAGGAAGCGAGATTTGCTGTTGGATTACATATAGGATGTATGAGAAAGATGTGATCCCGGGGCGACTACTGGTTTTCATCCAGAGCATGGGGTCAAATCATGGCGTCACTGGCCAAATTGGAGTCTCACAGATGTCAAGAGTTCGTGTCACATTTAGCTTTGAATGTCTAGCCTCCAGAACAGTGAATTAAACCCCTTCTCCTACATAGAAGGGGTTTAATAAATTTAAATGGTCCAGTGAATACAGTAATAAATATATGTATACATATACAAGCAAAACCATTCAACTACCCTGCTTCCCTTTAGCTTTTCCTGTGTTTTTAAAATTACTTTAGCTTTTTTTAATTTTCAAATGAAATTTTAATTAGACTATCAATATCTAAATCAAACAAATTGCAGAACTTTATTACTGTACATTTATCATTTGAGTTCAATTACAACAGTGGCTAATTGATAAAGGCAATCGATAAGACCCAATGGTTCTGATAAATACAGACATTTTAAGTCAGATGTTATGGATGACAATTGCAATTCTCTATATGCTCTATATGCTATTTATTTTTGTTTGGTTTGGCTGCACCTTATGAAGAAGTGATTACAAATAGCCAAAGTTTAAATGCATTGTGTGCCAGTTAGCTATGCCTTTGGCTGCATGCATAAGGAGAGTTAAATGGCATAAGGATATTTATTATTGATGAACAAAACCCAGGAGTATACAGAAATGTGCCAGTTAGAAATTGTGTCTTAGAAGGCTTGAATAAGAGCCCCAAAGGTAGGAGATACTGAACTCGTTCAACAATTCAACAGTGTCATGCAGGACCCAAATCTTTCCATTCTTCCATTCTGCCATTTCTTGGCTGTCCTGTCACCCCTAGGAAGTCACTTTATGGTCATGAGTCATCAAAAAACTAGAGTAGGCCCTGGCTCAGCGGTAGAGCATCGGCCTGGCGTGCGGGGGACCCGGGTTCGATTCCTGGCCAGGGCACATAGAAGAAGCGCCCATTTGCTTCTCCACCCCTCCCCCTCTCCTTCCTCTCTGTCTCTCTCTTCCCCTCCCGCAGCCAAGGCTCCATTGGAGCAAAGATGGCCCGGGCACTGGGGATGGCTCCTTGGCCTCTGCCCCAGGCGCTAGAGTGGCTCTGGTCGTGACAGAGCGACGCCCCGGAGGGGCAGAGCATCACCCCCTGGTGGGCGTGCCGGGTGGATCCCGGTAGGGCGCATGCGGGAATCTGTCTGACTGTCTCTCCCCGTTTCCACCTTCGGAAAAATACAAAAAAAAAAAAAAAAAAAAAAAACTAGAGTAAAGGTAGCTGGGACAGAAAGAGACCTTCTCTTTGTGGACTACCCTCTCAATAAATCAAGTAAACATCTTTCACCAAAAACCTCCAACAGGCTTTTCTTGTGTCTAATTGGCCGGATCTGGGTCACATGCCCACTCAGACCTTCACTGAGCTGCAGGACTCTTTGCTTAATAGCTGAACAAGACCAGGGAATAATTTCAAGAATTCTTTCAACAACCAATCTGGAAGTTTGAAAGTCAAGTGGCAGAAACATTTTGTGCAAAGTAAGTCATCTACATCTATAAAACTGGGACATTTCCTGCCGTTCTCAGCAACAAAAGCCAATATTGATCAGATCATTTCTAAAGGTTTCAGAAAGTAGAAAAAATCGACACAAAGAAAAACAAACAAAAGATTATATTTTCATATTTATCTCCCTGGAGTCCCATTCACTGTGGCTGCTACTCTTCCAGACTCTCCTCTCTATTCCAAAAAGCCTCTTTAAGAACTTGATCCTCTCCTTCCCACCTTCCCACCCTTCGTAATCCTCACTCCTCTGGTCCTGGTCCAATCCCTGGATGGCCCCATTGGCACTGCCCCCATTACCTTGAGGAGTGCAAAGAATCATGCAAACAAATGCACTTCCTTGAAAGCAGAGAAGGGAAAAGGCCACACTACCCAGGCTTCAATATTTTTACCTCTCTCACAGGATAATATTGAACAATTTCTATTTCCTTTTATATACAGTAGGGTCAGACCTGAGTGCTTCACATTAACAGGGCAAAAAATAAGGGCAAAAAAAGTTACTTATTATTGAATCTTATCAATTTGCTGCACAAGTTCAAGTGTCATTGCTCTGCCTCAGCAACATGACGTGAGGGACTCCAAGCATCTACTTGAACCTGACCTACATACATCTCAAGGCTAAACTCTTGCACAATTTTCTGTGATCAGTTAAATGCAGGCCTGAATTTTTCGTAAAGCTGATAGCAATTCTTTTCAACTAGAAAATATGCTCAGAGGTGGTAGAAAAAATTTATCTTGCAGGTTACACTTCCTACAGAGAGAGAGAGAGAGAGAGAGAGAGAGAGAGAGAACCTGACAACACAAAGATAGTAATCTCCAGAATTAAATTTAAAATAGAAAATACTTGGCATGGGCATTTTTCCTTAGTCCATAGTTTTCAGATGAGCTAAAGATATATTACTTAAAAATCCCATGGTAGGGTAAACATGAATTTGGACAAATACATTACTTTTTTGACATTATTTTTCCAGAGACACCTGAAATATGTAAATGTATTAATCAAGAAAAGTATCATGTTAATATGTTCTCAAGAAAGACAGGTCATCCAATAAACTCCCAACCCTGTCTGCTTACAACAGCAATGCAATCTGGTAACTCCATGCACCCCCCTCCATGATATTATGTTGACCCCTTCCCATTGTAAGGATTTTTGAAATGTAGAAATTCAGCAAAAAGAGACCCTTTGATTGAAATGGAGAAGACTATTTCAATGACTCTAGCCAGCAGATGATCCCATTCCCCACCGAACACAGGCTGTTTGGAAAAAGGCATTTCCTGGGAGAGCAGCTGTACACCTGCGGGCAAGGACGGAGCCTCTTATCTCCCCAACACGGACAGGATGACCCAGTAATAATAATCACGGCAATAAGCTGGTCGTGGTTAACTACATAAGAATCTCATTTTCAGTTCAATTTTCAGCATCAGAAGTTCAAAATTATGTGCTATCACCTCCCCTGAAATTGAAAACTAAAAGACTACCTATGATTTTGAGCCAACCAGAATTAAAATTCTCTGCCTTGGAAACTCTCCAGAAATTCCTTACATGCTTATGACTTGAAATAATGATTTCATTTCAAAATAAAGCAGCCAGAGAATTTGAGGTTGGCTTGCTTTTAGTGACTGTGGATTTTCTCAACCCAAAGCAGAAAAAGTAGTTCCGCCTTAGTCACTGCACCAAAGGAGATAAATAATGACATAGCCACCTCATTCTTTAATTTGGACAACTGATAAGAAAAGTTCTTTGTAAAAGCAGATACCAGTTCCAACCTGCCTGTAGCCCTGGGGCCCCTTGTATAGAGGCAGTCTGGAGCTCTACTGTCTTGTCTTGTGCTGCTCTTAGCTTTCTTAGCTAAGCCATCTGACCTCCTGTACACAGGCCTTAATAAATTCTCTAAAGTCCAATGGTTCTTCACGTAGGGGGAATGTAGGAGTATAGGCTTTCTCTCAAAATGTACAGTTGTTTTTGCTTGTCCTACTCCCAATGTCCTACTGAATTCATCGAGAGTTATATGAGTCTTGAGTAGCTGTATGCCAAGACAAAGCAGTATCAAGTTCATCCAACTTTTTTCACAATTTGTAAAAATAAGTGGTTCTGCCCTTTTAGAATCAGACATTCTAATGATTAAAGTTCATCAATAAATTATGCTTTTGTTCATACTTTGATTCTTAATTGAATGCCTTGTTTATTTAATTTTTCCAATATGAGTTCTTAGCTCATCAAAGAACTGCTAAAATGCAATATAATTTTAACACATAATATGCTTTAGGAAGCACATAAGAGAAAACCTAACTCGGATGGTGTGAACAATGAAAAAAATTATTAAATCTTGTAACTGGAAAACTGGGGTCAGATGAGGATATTATTTGAGCTCCCTCATTTCTTTGAGAACTCAGATGTGTTCCTTC
Organism: Saccopteryx leptura; assembly: GCF_036850995.1. Lineage (NCBI taxonomy): Eukaryota > Metazoa > Chordata > Mammalia > Chiroptera > Emballonuridae > Saccopteryx > Saccopteryx leptura. The sequence goes on from NC_089513.1 coordinate 19,062,940, forward strand.
TCTTCCCTCTGCTTAATTCAGCAAGTCAGCTGGTAGCTCTCCTCCTGGAAGTAAGATGGCTGCCGTAGCTCCAGAAATCACAGCCTGGCATCACATCATCCAGCAACAGCAGCCGGAGAGAAACTGTTATCTTGCCCCCAAACCCCAGTCTCTTTCTATCCTCCAGAAAATCTTTCACAGGAACTCCAAAGCATATCCCCTCTCACTGTCCAGACGTAGGCTACATTGCCACAGCTCAACCGAGCACGGCAATGGGAAATGAGGCCACCTGGTGACTTTGAGGTTAATCTTTATTTGTAGCATACCTTTAAAAAAGATAAAAGTGAAGCAATAGAAGTATCAAAGAATTCGTGAGAGAAATGGGGGATATTTGGGGCAACTAAGTGTGCTAAAAGTGATATTAGGGACCAAAATGTAAATAAAAGTAATTTTCATCAATTACTATATGCCCAAAGCCTCTATTTAATGTGATCAGAGTTACTATTCAGAACCATTGTAAGGGCAGAAATGTCAGTCATAAATTCATTTACTACTGTTGGTAAACAGTAGTAAAAGTTTTATTGAGTAGTGTAGACACTTCTGTATTTTAATGTATATTACCAGAAAGCTTTTTTAAATCCTGAGTGATTATTTCTTACCTAATATAAAGTCAAGTTAGGGCAATGGATGCATTAATATTACCAAAAGATAATAAATAAATAAATACTGACTACATGATTTTAATACTACTCGACAGCTCAAGTAATGAAAATGGTATGTTATTGGCATAAGAGCAAAGCGATCAATAAGAATGAATAGAAGGTCCTGAAATAGATCCACATGTATAGGTACAGGCAACAGATTATGTATAGTATTAAAGATAGAGGGTGGAGGGAAATGTGGTGTTTTTTTATTTTCAATAAATGGAGCTGGAATCGCTAGATAACAATAGAGAAAAAGTGAACTTTGACCCCTGCCTCACATTATACATAAATATTAATTTGAGAAATACCATTGGTACAAACATAAAATAAAAAACAATAAATCTTCTAAAAGAAAACATATGAAATGGCTTTTATGACCTGAGATAAGCAAAGATTTCTTAGAAAGGAAACATATTTCAAGAAAAAGCTTGTGCAAGAATGTTGATAGCAGTTTTATTTATATATAACTCCAAACTGGAAACAACTCAAATGTTCCACAACAGGGAAATGAAAATAAATGAATTGTGGTAGATTAACAAAATAAAAAATTAACTACTAGTGCATTTAATAATTTAGATATTAAAAATATCAAAAAGATAATGCTAAGGAGCCAGATACAAGAGAGAGAGAGAGAGAGAGAGAGAGAGAGAGTGTGTGTGTGTGTATTGTATTAATCTATTTATATGATGTTCAAGGACAAGCACAACTCACCTAATAACATATAATTACAAACAGTTGGTTTGAAACCTGAAGTGGTGATGCAAATGTTCGATATCTTGATTGAGGTTATAATTACATGAATGTATTCATGTACCGAAACTTGTTGAATTGTACCCTAAGTATCTGTGAATTTTTGTTTATAAATTATACCTCAATGAAAACAAGATAAAAACGCATGAGTACATAAGGACTGAACTGAGTGGGTTTTTCATTTGCCTATATTTTTAAATTTTCAAAATGGGGATATGTCTTTTTATTATGGCCTAAAGAATGTTCCTGCCATCTGGAATTGATCTGTTTATATGATATCAATATTTATTTATTTATTTCATAAATAATTTTCTAAAGTATCAAATAGATACAGAAATCTTAAGTGTCTAGCGTTATGTGTAAAATAAGTACCTTTGTAGAACTACCTCCCAGGTTCAGATATCAAACATCAGCAGCATTCTGGGTGCTTCTCAGCGCCCTGTCATTTCTGCACAGTATTCCACTGTATAAACACACCACACTGACTGATTCTGTTATTAGCAGAAATCGGGTTGCTACCAATTTCTTGTCACTGTAAACAAAAGCTGCCAGGCACAAGTTCGTACATTTTTGGTGCACATACATGTTTATTGATGGGCCATAAGCTCAGCATTCTTAGATACTGTCGAATACTTTCCCCAAACGGCTGTGCCACTTTGCCTTCCCACCAGCAGGGTATTAGAATCTCTGTGGCCCTGCAGCCTTGTTAAAACCTGGTACTGTCATAGCTGTTTTAGGGTTTTGTTTGGTTGGTTGTTTTTTTTGTATGTGTGTATGGAAAGGAGAAGTTGTTTTTTATATTCTGTTGGTATTTCATAAGGGCTCTATTCTAATCTAAAGTTAAATTTTAACTTAAATTGGATCATTAATCATGGTTTAAAATGTCTTTTTTAAATTACATATGAAGTAATCTTACATCAGAGAGCAAAGAAACAGAGTAGCAGGAAATGTGGGGATGTCACAATTCAATGTTTTCTCGTAAAGGAACAACCCAACAACTACTACAATAAATGACCCAAGAAAGAGTTGATAAACCTGCACTTGCCATTTAACACACAAGGGAGGGGGAACAATATTAGGGAAAGATTGTCACAATACCAGATAGCGCAGTTAAAAGTAATAGAATTTGCCAAGTGTTCATTATAGCCCAATGGAGTAGATATCACTGTATTTTATAAATGAAAAAATCGAATTATTAGCAAACCAGTATTCAAATTTAAGTAGGTCCAATTCTAATACCTGTGCTGTTTCTATATATTAAACAGAATATAAATGATGTGAAGAAAAAACAAAACATTTACTCACATTAATAATCATCATGCATAATTTTCAAACTCATTATCTTAGTAGAATGCCTCTCCACACTCTATGTATCCATGCAAGGTAGGGATAGACCCCCACTTTGCCATGAAAAAACTAAAAGATTGACTGCTCCCTGTGACCACAGAGCTGGTTAGAGTAGCAGAACCAGAGCCAGAATGGGAATCCCCTGCTCCCCAAGACAGGTCATTATGTTTCCCTGTCACAGAAGAAATTAACCAAGCATCCCCATCTTCCATCACCTGTGCCTTCCCTCAAGCCTGAGCAACAGGCAGCGTGGCTGGGTGAGATGCAAGAAATTTTGACCTCCTTTCCCCCCCTTACCACATACTACACTCTCTTTTCTCAAACAGCTAGCATAAGACGATCTGGATAACATTCACTCTCAGGACTTGGTATTTCCATTGGTGAGTCCTTCCCTGAATTTACAAATTTATAAAGGCATTCCTTAGCTATCTACCCTGAAAAAAAATGTGTTACCAAGGATATCAAATTCTATTTAATGAGGGACTGAAGAAATATTTTAAAGGTGAGCGTCTTCCAGGGGTACATAAAGCAAGGTGTTGCTTAGGTCCAGAGATTAAGATGGCCGGCAACCCAGTAGAAACTACCTTGCACTAAAAGGGTATCTCCACTTAGAGCTGAGATTCCCTTTGAACTAATTACTCATGATAAGGATAAAGACTTCCCAGTCCACTGACTAACAAAGATAAGTGTTTAAGTGGCCTAATTATGCCCAAAGAGGCAAATCACCCTCACTAGAAAGCTAATGCTTTTCTCCAATACATCAAAGATCCAATTCTTCCTTTGTCTTTATAATGATTGACAAAGCAAGAAACATCTTTAAAATCAAGTTTGTGTACATCTTGATTTATTGTAGCTGTCTGAAGTAGAAACAAGTTTCCAACCACAGGGGTGGGGTGGGGGGGAGTCTTAGCAATGTGACAGCTGGCAAAATAGAACATATGTTTCAGACACATGATGAATATATATATATATATCCAGATATTTGTTTTCAATGGAGGATAATAATCTCTGCAGAAAAATAAATAAGTCTCCAAGCTGTGAGCAACAATGAGAAAATAGATAATGAAGTTCTAGCTGGGAGCTTGTCTGCCATTATATACTGGTTACCAAACGGTGGGAAAGTCTTCCTTGACCAGCAAGGGATCTTGGGAGCAGACCAGCAGCAGTGTGAGAGTGGGTGTGCCATTTCTAAGGCTACCTATGCTACACCAATCCACTAGTGTTCAACGGGGTGGCATAAGGGAATCAAGGTCAGGGTCCTAATGTGAAGGTAAGTAGAGGCATCTAAGAAAGTACTTTTAAAGGCTAAGGTTACTAAAAGCCTAAGAAATGCTGTAGAACTTAAGAGAAAATTGTAAGACTATTGAATTTCCTTCAATGTCTCCTGCTTTCTCTTTAAAATGGACTCTGAGAGGAATCATTTTATAAAATGAAGAATTCTCCTGTTATATGAATAGATTTTCCTGTAATTTTTTTATGCTTTATATGTTTTGTTTTTCATGTGTGGACTTTACACAGGCTATGGTTCAGAAAATAAAGGGGGGGGGAAATCATTATATGAGGGTGAGGAGTCAATAAAAGTCAAGGAAACACATCAAATTATTCGGAAGCACTCTCTTTGATAATTCCCTTTTTGGTTGGTCATAGACAATACTCTCTCCATTGAGTGAAGTACAAGCATTCTATTGGAAAACAGTGAAATTCAGAGTTGCTTTCCAGAGAATGTGAATCTTTACTGGGACCTTGAAGGGGTTTGGTGGACACCCCACCCCTCTTTCTAAAACAATTAGTGCACTCCTATATGATGGGGTTCACAAAGCTGAAGGAAATTTGGTGAATGCCACTAATGTCATAAGATGCACCTCAAAAAAATCGTTTTACAATAAATTTTGGTAAACCGTAATTTTAACTACCTTATAATGGCACATCTGCCTGGAGAGACTAGATGTTCTATAGTAAAGAAAAATGCTAACATTGTTTCATGCACCATTTTATAAATATTTAGCCATGAGACCGTTTTGTTTTTTTTTTTTAAAATAACAACTAACAAGTCTTCAGTGTCACCCTCTTTTGGAAATGTTGACTTGGGAAAGTGTTAGGGAAATGTCCAATTCCTTTATTATTTGGTGGGAGAAAGAAAAACATTACCTTGGGTCCAGGAAAAGGAAGGGTGTTTTCAGGTTGATCCATCAACTAGGACTGGGGATCTGACCCAACTTCCAGCCACAGGCTCTCTCCTCTAGTCATCCTCAGGGCCACACCATGAAGGAAGCTGACCTGGCTGTCAGTCACTGGGAAATGGTCACATGGCCTTTGGGCCTGTGTTCTGGCTTGTCTGAGCCTCTCATTTGTGATGTGAGTGCATGTGAATGGCATCGTGACGACCTGAGAGGAAACTATCAAGAAGGCAGCATTCAGACTGAATGTCTTCAGCCCTTTACACATAACTGTCCTCCCCGCTCCCTTCAAACCCACTGTAAAGAAAGGATGAAATATATTAATTCACACTGGGGAGTAATGATGTTCACGTTATACATTAATTCTCCCAAAAGTATATGGGATATTTGCTAATTATTACTGCTCATAGTGGTAACACTTTTTGATTTAAGTAAACTTTAAACCAAACTTGGAGCCCAACAGAGCTAAGATCCAGGCTGGTTTTGTAATACATTTTCTGTGAAGAATTAAGGAATAAGGGTAATTTATATTGCCACAATCACTATTCAAAAACAGTATTTCTCTTCCAAAGCATCTGCCAGCTTGAACAACTGTGGAATCTGACAGATCAGACACAGCCTGAGGGAACAAAGCCATGACACGAATCTTGAATGATGACAATGGTGCCATTTAAAATAGAAAAAAAAATCAGTTTTAAGTGTCTTTTTTTTTTATAAATAAATTTTTATTTTAATGGGGTGACATCAATAAATCAGGGTACATATATTCAAAGAAAACATTTCCAGGTTATCTTGTCATTTAGTTCTGTTGCATACCCATCACCCAAAGAGAGATTGTCCTCCGTCACCCTCTATCCAGTTTTCTTTGTACCCCTCCCCCTCCCCCTCTCCCTCCTTCCCTCCCCCCACTCCCCGTAACCACCACACTCCTGTCCATGTCTCTTAGTCTCGCTTTTATGTCCCACCAATGTATGGAATCCTGCAGTTCTTGTTTTTTTCTGATTCTCTTATTTCACTCCGCATAATGTTATCAAGATTCCACCATTCTGCTGTAAGTGATCCGATGTCATCATTTCTTCTAGCTGAATAGTATACCATGGTGTATATGTGCCCCATCTTCTTTATCCAGTCTTCTATTTTTATTACAGTGATTAAAAACCTTTAAGCAAACTCTTGGCCAATACAGCAAGAATCCATAAAAGAGTAGTGTCCTTAACATGTTCACCAAATCCACGTTGGCCCCATCACCATGCCAAATCCCTGAAAAATGCAACCCAACCACAGTTCAGTCTGTTAAGAGCTGTCACAGGGAGCAGGAGTCCAGGAAAAGTCCACATCCAGGAAAAGTCCGCATGGCACTGGAATTGTTGTCACCATTCTATACTTTGCAGCTCATGTCCAAGTCCCAATGACCGCTGCTTCTAGCTGGTAATGATTCAGGTAGACTGGAAAAGCCATTTGCAGCATGCGTGGATATGGAGCTTCTGTTCTCCTCTGCCTGGAGAGATGAGACCAGGTTGCTTTTCCCTGGAGCTCTGCGACTGTGGCATGGTAAAGAGAACCTTGGGATACACTAAGCTGGGTAGCAAAGGTAGATTCATAATAGAAGTTGGCAAAAGGGGGAAAGAGAGCTCTAAATTAGGAGTAGGTCCCAGCCTGAAATATGAGTGGGGCATTGAGGTAGGAGGGATAAAGGAGACACTATATATTAAGCAAAGCAGCAGAAAATAGGACTATCAACACCCACAACAGAGATCTTTGAGGGAAGAATAAAAAACCTGACTATTCAGGCAAAACATAGTTAAGTGGCCCTTGTGCAAATGAGATCAGTTTACCTGCTTCTTGGAAGAAATACCCTAGGCTCGTCCACAGTGTTATAGATGGGGCCGACTACCCTGGGCACCTTCAGCCTTCAGTGGCAAACCCCAGCTTTCTGGGCAAGGTTAGGTCATAGGTGGCTGGAGCAGGGCTGGAAGAGACTGAACACTCCCTTAGAGGAGCAAGGGGGAAGCCTACCTTCCAGTGTCCCTGTTTCCTCACAGCAGAGGCATGTAAGCCTGGCAGGCTTTAGCTCAATGACCTTCCTTTCCACTATTGAAGCAGGACCCAGATGGCATCCTATGAGACCCCTTTGGGGCGTTGGAGCCTTTAAGGGTGTATCCTAAAAACTGGTAGTTCCCCTGATCTCTATTGGGCTTTTTCTGCCTCTAGGTATCTTAAAAGCCATGCTCAGAAGATCTCGCTGAGGGGTTTGAAGATCCCCATCCGCCTATATAAATCTTTTCCATATATCTGGAGCTATAAAATAATTTTACTGCTCAGAAATTGTAATATTTTGGATTTTCAGACAAAGTCTCTTCTACCATAGCTCTTGGTGTTTGAGTAATATATTTATTTTAGCATAAAATTGTTGGCCTCTTTAAAGTTCCAAGAGAGTTCCTGTGTATAGGAAGTGTGGCTGTGAAATGTTGAGGTCATTCATTGCTTTGATCTCAACAGATTTGCCAGTAAATAGGGGCAAGGGACAGCTCCTTAGAGAGGAAACTTCCTAGGAGGCTGAAGAGCCCTAAACAAACAATATCAGGATAGAAGACCCTCTGCTGCCTCGACTGTGAGGCATTGAAGGGCCCAGGCAGCGAGACCTGCACTATTTAGGCCCGGGGCCACTCCTGGAGACACGCTGGAGGAGGCAAACAGGCACTGGGAGAAACTGCAAACTGCTTCCTAGGACAAGGTGGGGGCGGAAGGGACTACAGGCCCACAAGTAATGTAGAGAAGGCAAATCCAGAAAGCTGCACTTTCCAAACCCGTTTTCCTGTTCTAGATATTTAGCCGTTTGTTTCATTTGTAAGTGGATCGTCCATTTTGAAAACTGCCCTGCCTTAGTTGTGCTCAAAGGAACGGAAAGAATGAGATCCATCTCTGCTTTGACAGCGGTTCTACAGAGATGCTGCCCACATCCCAGAGCCCAGCGGGAGAAGGGAACCAGTGCTGCCCAGAGAGTGTCCCAATGGGGCGCGGAGACTCGGGACAGAGCTCAGAGGCTCAGCCTTTGAACGCCCTTCAGCAGATTGATCTGACTCAGAATCAACCACAACAAGTGGAACCCCGGGGTGTGAAGCGTGGAACCCCGGGGTGTGAAGCGTGGAACCCTGGGGTGTGAAGCGTGGAACCCCGGGGTGTGAAGCGTGGCCCCTGGAAAATGGCACTCCGGCTGTACCACCCTCTGAGTGTAAAAAAAGTCACTTTTGTGAGAGGACCCCTGTCAATCTCCCTCAGAGCCTCTTCTGCTCTGAGCCAGAGAGGTCAAGTCAGTCCACGCCATGACCTGTGTGGTGACACTCTGTGTCCCAGCAGTAGGGACGCAGCAGACCCCACTGGTGTTCAGGAGATGTGCACTAAACGGGGATCCCAGGGTGAGGAGAACATGGGAAACATTGACCATTTCTTCTCCACGGAGAAATCTCTGTGCTCAGGGACTCTTAAAGTCCAAATCATAGGGTCTGTGCCTTTTTAAGTTGAGTTTTAGAGTACCTCCCGCTCACAGCAGAAGTCTGCAGGCATCCTCTCTCTCAGTCTGTGCAACTCATGTTACCGCCTTTCCAAGCTAATGGTATTTCTGAATAAATCTCTGAGATGTCAGGTGTTCAACCAAAGATCCCTAACAAAAGGTCTGTAGGAATGAACCTCTCCATACCCACATTCATCGCCCCTGTCCTACCCACCTACATTCATTCTAGTCTCAACAGGATGTTTTCTTCCTCCTTATAATTCTATCCAGAATATGACCACCAGTGACATTCTTAGGACCAAAGGAAAAAGGAGCAAACTGAAGAGAAGCAACACCTAGTAAAGGGGCAGATGTTTTCCCAGGCCAAAAGGAAAGAAGAGAGAGAGAAAACTGCACATTTTAAGTTCCCAAAGCAACCAAGAGAAAGTTGAGGAATGTGTTGTATTTAGAAGCTCTTTGCCAATAACGTGAAAAATCTATTCTTTTTAACTTGATCCCAACAGGGAAACATCACTGGGGCCCCTTTCAACAGATAGAAACACTCTACCTGCCTCCAGCGTAGGCTGCTGCTTAAATAGCTACTGTTTCTCAGGTGCCTAGTGAATGTTTCCTGCACAGGAATGTCCTACCCACTTACACAGCATGTGCTTCCTTCTAGAGCTTAAGGCCCTTTGTAAAGAGCTTAGTGCTTTACAGAGCCATTTCCTGGCTTCCTCCGGGAAGCTTGGGCATTGAGGGAGCTGTCCTGATCTAAACTGACCTATTCCTTGTCCTGCTCTTGCATCCTGGGCCTCTCATGTGCCGTATTCTCTTGGCTCTCTTACTCCAGCCGTAGCCAGAAGCCAGGTTCCTGGGAATGTTCGTGGACAAGCCTCGGCTGCCCTGACCATCCCGGGCTTTCTGCAGTGGGCTTCTCTGACAGGTGGTGAGGGACACACTACAGCATGAGCGACCTGAAGGTGAAAGGAAGTTGAACCCACGTGGTTTGATGCCTGGAGGACACAGCGGAGTGGTAACTGCCCACTTCCCACTAGACATCCTGATTCAGGAGGTCAGTGTGGGGGCCATGAATTCGCATGTCTAACACAGTCACGGTGACGTGGATGCAAGGGGTTTGAGGGCCACACTTGGAAAACAATTCTGCCATGTGTTCTACATAGAGCAGCAGAGGCTTCCCTCCAATCAGGGCCACCCACAGAGATGACCAACTCTCAATGTGCCTCTGCACTGCCTCCCCCTCTCCCTCCGCCTTACCCTCCAATCAGGGCCACCCACAGAGATGACCAACTCTCAATGTGCCTCTGCACTGCCTCCCCCCTCCCTCTGCCTTACCCTCCAATCAGGGCCACCCACAGAGATGACCAACTCTCCATGTGCCTCTGCACTGCCTTCCCCCTCTCCCTCCGCCTTACCCTCCAATCAGGGCCACCCACAGAGATGACCAACTCTCCATGTGCCTCTGCACTGCCTTCCCCCTCTCCCTCCGCCTTACCCTCCAATCAGGGCCACCCACAGAGATGACCAACTCTCAATGTGCCTCTGCACTGCCTTCCCCCTCTCCCTCCGCCTTACCCTCCAATCAGGGCCACCCACAGAGATGACCAACTCTCCATGTGCCTCTGCACTGCCTCCCCCCTCCCTCCGCCTTACCCTCCAATCAGGGCCACCCACAGAGATGACCAACTCTCAATGTGCCTCTGCACTGCCTTCCCCCTCTCCCTCCGCCTTACCCTCCCCAATACCTGTTTCCTGGGGTCACTTCCTAAAATGTCTTTATGTCAGCTCTCCTTTGAGAAGAGTCCTAGACAAAGGCGTGGGCCTTTAACCCCACTTTAACACTCTTATTGGACCTTGTTTCCTTAGACTGCAATTATTACGAATCCTGTCTCCCTACTGCAGCAATAACATGTGGTCAGAATAATTTGATTCCTCTCTTTAAGCCAGTAGGGCTTGTTTGAGATCAAATATTTAATGGGACTTTGTGTTGTTGTTGTATATGTGTATGCAATTAGGTCAAAGGACTTGGTTTCCTTACTTTTTTTCTGATACCTCTATGTTGTCCATAAGCTTACCAAAGCTTTTCAAAATTTCCCAAGGATCCCCCATTGCAGCAGAGAGGAACAGACAGCTTTTGGAGTTTCAATATTGATACATTAGGCATCTACCCAGCAGCCATTTTTCTCTTCTAATAGCACTTGTGTTCATGCAATGTGCCAGCCGCAGGGCACAAGTCATCATTGTCTGATGCAGTCATGATTACAGTATAATATAGTATACAATAGTATACCATTGTCTAATGCCCATTTCCCAGCCCTCCTGTTGTTAGTATGTGTATAGAATACCTAATCCTGGCCAATCAGAAATAAAAGAAAAATTGGGCACACTTCTACAAAGTCATTTTCATCTCCATTGACAGAAGGATCAACCATACAAAGACCTGTTCACATTGCCTGCCCGGTTGCCCACACTGCTTCTTGCCTTGGAAGGCAGGCATAGCGCCTAAAGCAATGACCTACATCTTACAACCGTGAGAGTACAAGCACAGGCATGAAAAGCCAAGCTGCTGAGGATGGCGGATATGCTTAGGAAGCCATGGGCTTCCTGGCTCTGAACTTTTTTCTTATCAGATCATTGATGGTATTGCTTAAGTCACCATCAGTCAAGTTCTGTTCTTTGCATTCAGAAGAAAGCCTAGCTTATGTGTGACAAAGGATTTGTGTCCAAAATATATATATATAAAGGACTCCTACAGATCAATAATAATGAGACAAGCAACCCAATAAAAATAGTCAAAAGACTGTAGCAGGTATTCACAAGAGAAGATAGACAAATGTCTGATAAACCTATAAAAGGTGCTCGATATAATTGCTCATCAGGGAAATGCAAATTAAATCCACACTACACATCCACTAAAAGTGATAAAAGACTTACAATTCGAGTTTGGCACGGATGTGGAATAAGTCAGACTCTTTTACTTTGGCGGTGGGGTATAAAATGGCGCAGACACTTTGGAGGACCGACAGCAGCTTCTAACAAAGCTGGGTGCCGCCTACACTGTAGAGCTATGGGAGCCGGACCACAGCACTTCAACCAGAGTTACTCGCTGCTCAGCACTGGTCACACTCAGGACTGGAGAGATGCTCTACCCCTCCGGGGGAACGCTTCCACCCTCAAATCCTACCCACTCGCATGCACTGCCTCCTCACGTGGCACCTCTGATCCTCTAGCATTTCATGCATGGTATCCCCAAATGAATTCAAAGACAGATAGTTCATAAGTGATTTAACTATTTTAGAACCTAAAATTGGTTACTTAGGCTGATTGACAGAGACAGATGTCAGTTTGGAGATTGCAAGTATAAGTATTTTATGTCAGAACTTCTCTGAGTAATCTAGGACTTGTGATAAGCACTCACAGTCCTTTATAACATCATAACTCCTTACTAAATACATATTCATTTTATAGATTACAGATAAATATCTGTTGACTTGAACTGATTTTAGAGTTAAAGCCTCATAGAATAAATACTAAGATTTATAGATAGGTCTCCCCTACACACACACACACACACACACACACACACACACACACACAATCTCTATCACTTCTGCTTTTCCAGGTCGAAGCAGAAAAAAGAGCAAAACAAGACCCAACGGAGGGAAATGGTGATGACGCTGGGACAGGGAGAAAGGGGTCTGAGGGCAGAAAACTAGCAGTCTCCATCACAGCCTGAGTGCATGCTTCCTCCTGCCTTCGTCTCAGCTTTGCTGTTGGACAGAATTAGGGTTAAGGTTTTCACAGACGAGTATGTCAGAGGGAAAAGAAGAAAGGGAGTTGATGGTGTACAGAGGGAATGGTGATAATAATCAACCGTGGGATTCAAGCCCAGAAAGAAAATAAATGAGGTCATGAGGAGGGTGGTAGATAGTAAGAAAGTGATACTCATTGGAGCTGCTGGTGGAGTCAAAAAGTTGTTGAAGGAGGGTCCTGGGAAGAGTACACTGGAAAGGGAACATGCAGCAGTCAGTGAGTGGAACATCAGAAAGTGGAAAACAGTTCTTAGTGAAACCAGGTCTAAGGCATGAGTGCAGGAATGGGTGGCCGAGGTGGTGGAAGACAAGATCTTCGAAGGAACCAAGGGGGCCGGTAGAAGGAGGATAATTTCTTTGGATGTTCATATCGCCCAGAATATTGACAGGAGGAGGGTTGGAGATTGAGACAGCATTAAGGACAACCATCATCAAGGACTGAGTGATCAGTAGGTGACCACAACATAGTCATAGAGTCAGATAACATGATTTCCATTGAGTCTGGAGGGTCATGACGGAATTGAGGAATGATTTGGGAGTAGTACTAGGAAGCAGGGATGACAGGAAAGACATACGCCCAGGCTCAAAAGAATGTGGAGTGTAGATCAAGACAGTGACCACTGCAGAGAGCTGGGAATAAGGAGTGTTCTAAGGAGAAAGCTGCATTTCAAAGCGACAAGGTCAAGGGAACACTCTGAGAGGAAGATGAAGGCATATGGAATTTAACGTATGACTGAGACGACCATATTACTAAAATCAATAGTCTAACGATTATTAAATTGTTAACTGGAACGATTCTGAAAGCAAAGGGGGATACTATCAATAATTACACTAGACTGCAGGTATAAACTGGGACTGTCCCAGGCAAACTAGAATGTGTTGTCATCCTACTTATGACTGACTTACAGCGACACCCCTGCTACCATTGAAGAACATGGATGCTAAGCTTGCATCACTCCTTCCAGGGGCATCAGTTGCTTCTGGCATCACCTCTGCCTCCGAGTGGGCCCTGCACTGCCTCCTTCGGTGCTTCATTAGCAACTATGCAAGTCTGGGGAGAGGGGATTTGATTGGCTGGGTGTGGTCACTCAGCTGCAAGGGACACTGGAAGAGTATCTGGCCTTTTCAGCTTGCCAGGATGCCACCTTCTCTGCCTCCCATGCAGACTCGTGGCAGAGTCCTCAAACATAGGAGGATGTTTCAGACTCTAGGCTGTCAAAAAATAAAAAAATAGCAAATACCCTCCAAAGACACTATTTCTTCCTCCTTGGTTGAGTCTTGAAATGCAGCCAGCATCCTCTGGGTCTTTTTACTTAATCTTATAAGACACAATTAGGAGTTCAATTTGGGGGCATTTGATAAATGGTATAGGTTTAATCAGAGTGCATTTACTACTAATATTGCAATAATTTCACATTGAAAGAGGTCACTGTGAGCCATAAATCCAGTTTCTAAAATGCCAATTTTACACAAATGAAATCGATGTGAAATTGATTAATTCATAGCCACTGACATTTTGTAATAAAACATGAATGATTTAAGTTATTCTTAATCAGTATTGTAGAAGGCTTGAAGTTTTCATGGGTTTTCCCATAAAACATTTTATGACTTCCTGCCTCGCTGTCCATTTGCAAACGGTGCTGCAATGGCTCCTCAGCGCTCTGGGCATGCCCTCTAATCAGTACTCCCTGATTCAGTACAGCGGGCCTCCTTGAGTACAAAGATACTGTAAGGATGCTTTTCTTAAATACAGAGACTTGCTAAACATGTCAAGGTTTATTTGGCACAATATTTGCAAGGTAGATTTTTTAAAATAACAAGCTACAATAATAATATTGGACCAGACTCTGTAGGCTAGATAAATATCACCCCCTCATTGTTTCTCTTCCTTCTTTACCCAGCCTAAACTGTCAGGGCCCTAATAGGATGTGATGTGGGGGAGTGGCTGATGGGGGTTTACATTCTGAGCTTTTGCCATTAACTTGCTGTGTGACCTGGCCTGACTCAGGTAACCTCTCTGAGCCTTCCATTGAAAGCACCTTTAGCTCCATTGCCTCTCCCCACTTTTCACACACCTATAAAAACCCTAACTCTGGTCAAATTAAAATATCTACATGTTTTGAACCCTCTCTTCAACAACTAAACATTCCTAGGGGGAAATAATTATTATGGTAAGCCACCTTAATCTAATTATTCAAATCCCAAATAAGCCTTTGACAGTGCCCAACAATCCTACTAAAGATCCTTCATGATATCCCTTTTACCTTCCCTGGAGTTACTTTCCATCTTTGCTTTATTGTCAAATCTCTAATGTGTATTCTCTGCTCAGAAACTCCACTTCAGCTTGATATCACCCAACAGGCATTGCGAGACCTAAAGCAGACAGAAGCGAGTGCATCTTCCTTCCCTCCGAGTAACCTACCAACCCACCTGCGCACCCATCCTGGTTCTCGCCCCTCTTTCCTGACAAAATGAAAGAATTGTCCTCCCCTCCTATGAAAGGCCAGCTCCACCTGTCCTCATTATACCACTGCTTCTGGCTAATCAGACCTTTGTCTCTGCAAGTGTCCTCTCCTCTGCATCATCACTTACTCCCTCCCTCTTGGATCACTGTCACTGACATACATGTATGCTCTTGTCTGGTCCATTAAAAAAATAAGTAAAAAGTAACTAAACACTTCTTTCTAGGTCCTACCCCCTCCATATACCCTTTCCATTTCTCTGTGGAATTTCAAGCACAACCACTCACTATAAGGTTGACCTTCTTCTGGTATTCAAGCCATGACGTGTGGTTTTAGGAACAGGAAATTCCTGGCACCATCCTCCCCAAACCTTCCTCACCAACTGACAAAGCCAAAAATATGTCTGAGGCCTTTGCATTAAGGATTTTGTTCCTGCTATATATACACTACAAGATCCTTCTTTAAGTTTTCTGTTCCTTTTAGTAAATAAAGCATCCAATGATCATGCTTTTATGGGTAACAAAGGGAGAGCGCATGCGAAATGCTGTAATAAACAAACGTTGCCTTTGTTCACGCTGCAGTCTTTGTGGAATAGACTTCCTAAGTCTGCTTGAGGCTCGATCAGGCTGGGAGGCATCTTGGTGATTTGCATGGGCTCTCTTCCCCAGTGGGATGTGGGGAGGTACTGACTCACACCCCTCTTTTTGAACAAAAGAAGATGTTGGAATGGAAGATGTGATTAATGAAGACTAAAGAACCAGCATTGTCCAAAAGGCAATGTGTAGAGAAAGGCTCAGTTTAGACATGCTCCTTTACACCTTTGTTCCTCTGTGCCTTTCCCCCTCCCCAAAACCTCCTGCTCAATGGTTTTTCTTTCATGGCCTTACTTAATGCCATAGGAAAAAAATTAGTATGCTGGGAATGTAAACCCACTATTCTTGATTGACTCACAAAGCAATGAAAAGTTAACAGAAGACTACCTGTACAGCAGAAGGTAGATAGTACCCAAAGGAAATGGCTAGTCAAAGCCTGACTCTTCCCCAGTGTCCACCTTCATGCATCCCAGAAAGATTTAAGTCAAAGGTGGTGATGATATTTTCCACTGTGAACCACTGACCCATTGGAAAAAATCAACAAAGGGCCACAAACAACTAAAAAGCAACCTAGTTATTTCTTTTCCTTGGAGGCATATAAAATATTCAATGCACCTGCTTCTTAAATTATATAAGAAGGCCATGGAACAATTCAATAAAGGTGTAACAGCAAAAATAAAAATAGAGACTTGTAAGAATTAGAAAAAAAAAAAAGCAGTTATCTTCAACACTTCCCTCCAAAGCTAATTGTCTTACTGATTGTCTTGATTCTTAAGTTGACCTTAACCTTTCAGCACAGGATCTGTTAACCAGATTGTGCATACCAGGGTTACCTATGGCAAGTAGCAAAAATGTGTGTTCCTGGGCCTTCCATAGATTTTGATTTATTAGGGCTTTGTCTTGTATATAGGTAATTCTCATGCAACATCCTAGTTCAGAGCTCAGTTTTATTCTCTCAACGATCCAGCCCCATAAGCCACAGATGAATAAGGAATTCTACATCTCTACCTCCATCAATATCATGTTTAGCCATGTGACTTAATTTGGCCAATGACATGTGGGCCAAGCAGTATGTGTCACATTATGAAAGAGTCAGCTCATGGTTCATTGGCTTTTTTCCCCTCTGCCATCATGATTGATTAGTACCTTCCAGATGAAGACTACTCCATCCTCCTGAATCCCACCGTGAAGAGGAAGAAAGATGCAATCGACCCACAATGAACCTATAGCACAAACAAAAAAATAAACCTTTGTTTTTGTAAGTCACAGCAACTTGGAGATTGTTTGTTACTGAAGCATAATCCAGCCTACTCTGATTGATACATTCCTCCCCCAAAATAAAATAATGTATCTCTTTCATAAACTGGAATATTCCTACCTCTGCTTTAAGTAAACAAGGGAACTAACACTTAGTGATTACTACCTACCTGGTGCTTTTTATATGGTGTCTTTTCAATTTTTAACAGCCCCATGAGGAAGAAAGTATTACCCCATTTTTATGAATAAGAAAGCCCTGACTCAGATAATTAAGTAATTAGTAGTAAGTGATTGATCTTGGAATTGAACCCACCACCCATGTCTAATTCTCAATTCCATACTTTCCACCACAAAAAAATTATTTAAAACATACCTATTTCCATCATTCTGTCTTTTACTTTTTTTCTTCGGCTCTAACAGGGTTTCCATTTGTGGGTATTAGAAAGAGTGGCTCAAAAAAGGAGAACTGTGGGTAGATGCCTCATGAAGTGACAAACGGGCTCGATGAGATACACTCACCCCAGGTACCTAGGACAGATATCTTAGCACGGCTTTGGAACACCTTACGTGCCAGCACCAGAAAAGAAAAATAAAGCCAATAACTTAATGAAAATGAAATCACAAAAGCAAATTGCATTAAAATGTAATCTGGCTCATTCCAGAGAGTTGAAGGGTGCTGGTAACTGATTATAAAATATTCCAGAAGAGCTTTGATTTCTTACTAAAGGAGTTATATATTTATAACCCCATTAAAAATAAATTGTCATGCCAGTGTCATGCTGGGTTCTGAGTCTCCATTGCTCCCAAAATAAACATGGCAGTGCAGCCCAGAGTAAGCTGCAAAGGCCCCCTGCCCCCAGGAGCAAGGTTTTTCTCAGGATGATGCCCAAAGCTAGAGATGGGAGCCTCCCTCCCGCTCCGTGGTTCTGCCAGCTTATTCTGTTCACTTGCGAGCCATGTGCTGTGAGCTAGATCAAGGGCACGCCCATCAGAATGGGAAATTTCTCCCCTAGCATAATGTGACTCTAGGAGCAAAGGCTCACACAGTTCTTGAGATAACAGGACGTACAACACACCACACAAAGCATATAAAATGCAACGTGCCTACAAATCAATATTTACATTGCTTGCCAGAATGTGTTACACGAGTTTCCGCCATATTACAACACAGGAGGCCATGGGTTTGTCAGGCACCCGACAGCCCTTCCCACCCCACTGGCTCACTAGCATGTCAAGTAGGCATTCTGTCCCTGACTGAGGCTTGTTCCTGTCTGAACTCATTCTCCCACTTTCTTTGATACCTTCCGTTCGTTCCTGGCAGTATTTATGTCACTCTGGTCCTTTACTCACCTTATCGGTCTGACCTCCCAAGGATCTGAGCTCATCCATGAGCATCATAACATGAAGAGTTTGTCCCAAAGCCCATCAATCCAGGAACAGATGCATAAACCTTTTCATAAGCATTTTCTCCTTGATGCGCTCTCGGGCATCCATCGGCAGGTGAGGAAGGGGTTTGAGAGGAAAGAGGCCGCCATGGCTTCTGGGTGTCCCCCCCCTTTGCCAATGAAGAAGGCTAGTTCTGAAGTCTCTCTACTCCCTGCATCTCCAGGCACCCAAACCTCCACCATTCAGTAGGTCTCACATTCCCCAGATGCAAACAGTACTTTGATTCAGTCTTGGGGGAAGCCAAGGAAATCCTGAGAAGTAAAATTACATATGCAAATTTGCTGGAAAATAAACCGCAAAGGTAGGGTGTTGTGTGTGACGCATCCATCACTGTGGATGAGCCGTGCTGTCGCCTTGAGCTGAAGTCCCTGTCCCAGGCTTCCCCACTCTGTTTTCCTGCCTCTGTCTTCATTTCTTTTATTAGCCATTATCTGCCTGATAGCTTTCTCTAAAATCCAGGTCAAAGAGAACCTCTGTACGAAATATTGTCTCATTAGCCTCATCTCTGACTTCTCTCTTTTTAGGAGCTCCATCCACTTTGCCCTTTGGGGTTCAGCATTTCAGTACTGAATTGCACACCCTCTGCTGTTGTCTATTAATTGTTTCTAGTTAGAATACCCTGCTTCCTAGAGCAGACATGTGGGAATTCTTTACTGCACAGCATTCCGTCCTATGAGAAACACCCCCTTCTCCACTCTAGGGTCTTCTGCTTGATGCCTATGAATGGGGTGGGTTAGCCCCCTGCCACCCAAAATTGGACATAAGACCCACACTTAGCTAATCGGTGAAATTACCCCCTCCCCAATGAGTGGTTCCAGAATTAAGAGTATCCTATACTCAGATCATTTCTAGAACCATCATCCAAGAGGGACACTGATCCCCATATTTAAGGATATAGGTCTATTTAAAGAGAAGAAAATAACCAGAACCAACTCATCACTTTCTGGATAGCAATGTGAGCATGCCAGACATTTACAGACGGGAGCGGGGGGGGGGGGGGGGGCAACCCCGTAAGGCCAGTCAGGCCTAAGAAGACGTCAACTTGTCTTTAACACAATTATGCAAGGGCTTAATAATATTTTAAAACAGGTGAAGTCAAGTCATGTTAACTCTAAGACTCTTCATTCTTCATGTGATACTGGATTGTGTTGTCTTTTAGAACTCTCATTTTGGTCAAATGTGCTTGCTTCTTAGGGGAACAGTGAGGAAATGAGCTGTAGGGACCAGAAATGGAACCAGTCCATACTCGGCCCAATCAGTTAATTGCAGCTAAGCCAAGGACCACTTCCATTAACATCTGACCAAAGAATAAAGCTTTTTAATTTACAAGAAATGGAAGGACCAAGGACCCCACCTTTGCTTCTGAGGCTAGGATGGGAGAGAGAAGGTTTTTCATGAAGCTGAGGGTAGAGAGATTCAGACTGATGAGTTTTAAATGAGGGGATGCATGAAAACAGGGAAGAGACAGAGACAAGACAGGGAACATTCATGTGATATTCTCCATTCAAAGACCCAAGTCCAAACCATCCTTTGGAAGTATGGTGTAGAGAAAGTAACCTACTGGAAACTGATTTTCTGACCTTCAGTGTCTGATTTTCTGACTTTCTAGGCTTCTAACACTGAAACTGCTTTGTATCTTCCCACACCCTACAGTGTTTGATCTGTGAAGTCTGGGGAGGTGGTGGGTCTCACCTAGTCGGCATGGGTTGTAGAGATACTGCAGAAGACCTGAGCAAGTCACACAGGCAGGAAGACTGTATTTTCTGATTATTACTAAATCCTCTATACTGGGGTTTCCAAAGACCATCTCAGAAAAGAAAAAGAAAAAAGGAAAGTGCTGGATCCAGGTCCTATGTGACAATGACAGTGACATTCCTTCTATTAATATTAAACACATGACTATATAATCAGGACTGGAAGTATATAACTATATAGTAATGCTTGTCAGAAATTCAGTTCTCACAAAATAATTTCACTGAGTTGTTCGGGATTTTCACTAAAGACTATTATAATATATTTACTGAGTGAGCAAACATACATACACACTGAAGAGATAATATGTTCTTAATATTCAGAAAACCATTGAAAGAAAGAAGGTCCAAGGGTTTAGAAAGGGAGGAATAAAAAGAAAAATACTCATTTAAAATGTGACATTTATAGAATATAAAATAGCATGTCCCTTAAATCGCTACTTTTTTTTAGGAGTAAATGTACTAAAAGTCACATTTTAATGACTAGGTGCAATTAACCTCACTGGAAACAATAGAATTCATTATTTGAAGGCAACTCTTATACCATGATACTAAATAACAAAGAATTCAGGAAAATGACAGCTAGCCCAGAAATCATACCCAACCAAACCAGACATATCAGTCAGTTAAAAGTTCCAACTTAGAAGCTACAGTTCTAGTATGCTCAATCTTCAGTAATTTAATAAGAGTTATATAGCACACTGAATGGCAAGTAAAAAGACAAGCTTTAGACCCTGAATAAGTCATTCAATGTCCCCAGAAATCAAATGATGATGTCCAAAGGACTTCTAACTCTAACCTTCTATGACTAAGTGGAAACTAATTTAGGCTACAAAAATAAATTGTCTCTAACTTAAGGAAATTTTGAATTTGACAGTAATGTGTTAACTGACAAAATCCATTGGCAATGATTTTATTGAAACTAAAATAAAAGCTACCATTTCATAAACATGTATTATATACCAAGTCCTTTACATACGTCATTAAATTTATAAAGAATATTATTAGCCTTATTTTACAAATCTGGAAATTGAAGCTCAGAAAATTTAGGTAAGCTGCCCAAAATTTACACAATTATTAAATGTTGGAGCCAAGTTTCAATTACAAGTTATATTCACAGATTTTGCCTCTCTTTTTCTGTAGCTAGCTACCAGTTCTATTATTGGTTATATAAAAATTCAAAGAGTAGAAGGAAATTTCTGAGATCTAGGATGTGAGATTTCTGAGAACTATTTGAAAGAGCATGACAAACATGGATAGATGATCACCCAAAACTTGTGTCACCTGTAGTGGGAGAGTTGCTGGAAAATAGACACCCAGCCAGGCCCGACATTTCCTAGCACAACCCCAAACTCTTCCAGTGTAAGGCCACGTAGCTGTCTTTCCCACACAATATGAAAGAAGTAATATTTTTCACTTAGAGACCATGGATTTGAAAAGTACACAGACTTTCACAAACTCCCTTTCCTCAGCAGACTAGAGCAGAGAACTCTAAGGCCACAGAGGATGTAAGGCACAAAATGGAAGGAGCCTGGGTCCCCGAGTCACTCTATGGAGGAGATCAGCCCGCTGCCTAAGAGCACTGACAGAGCATGTTACATTAGCGATCACGTTACATTAGTTACATATGTCTTACTAGGTAAGACATAACATTTTAGGGTTTGTTTGTTCCATCACCCAGCATTTCCCTAACTAGGACAGGGTATCAGATAAACTATGCAGTTTCTCTTCATCTCTTTGCCCCTATATTTCTCTAACATAGTGTTTCTCAAACTATGTGTTGGGGAAAGGTAAGGGAGTTGAGGTGGGAGGATTGAGAGATGCAGTTTCATGCCTTAAGGATAGGAAAGGGGGCTATAGAGAATGTGTATCAAATTGCTCCAGTCCATTCAAAAAAGCATCCCATCTTCATAATTATGGTACAGGCATACATATTGGGTAATAATGTCTTGGTAATTCTGGTGTGTACCAACACATACACTGCATCCACCTTCATGACACCCCAGCCACACATGTCAATTGAGAACCACTGCCTTAACATTTGAAGATGATCACATTTTTATTTCTGTGTTTTGCCAATCCTTAAAACCAGTCTTAACCTCGTGCAGAGGACACATAAGAGGGACTACCATCTCAATGGTTCCACAGCATATTAACTTGGCTACTGTATTCATTCCCTGGGGATGTTATAACAAATTGCCACAAACTGGGTGAACTACATCAGAATTACCTTATTCTCTTACATAGTCCTGGAAGCTAGAAGTCTGTAATCAAAGTAAGTTGGTTCCCTCTGAGGGCCAGAAGGGAGAATTTGTTTCATGCTCCTCTCCTGGCTTCTCACCACTGCCAACAATCAACAGTCCTTAGTTAGTGAGCACATGACTCTAACCTCAGCCTCTGTCTTCACCGGGCCTTCCCTCCCTGCGTACTTGTTTCCAAATTACCTTCTTCTTAAGAAGACATCAGGCTATTGAACCTAAGCCCCCTTAATTAAGTGGGACATCACCTTAACATCTGCAAAGACTCTATTTTCAACTAAGGTCACATCCACAGATACCGGAGGTTAATCGTCAATATGTATTTTGGGGGGAGCACAATTCGCTCCATGGCAGCTACTCGGGCAGCTTCTCATCTCACAACCAGTCTCTCATAACTGGCCTGCTGTCATCTAATCTAACACCAAGCCTTGTTGAACAAGGAGGAGGTTTTCAGATCTTAGTCTCTCGTGCGCAGGTTCCAGCCCTGCCTTTCTCTCTTGTGTTCTCACTGGAACTGGTCTCCTGCCTCTTCCAGGCTTGCCAGAGTGTCCCCTCCTGCCTGCCCCTGAGTCTTTAGAGGTCAGCCTGTGCCTACCGTGGTGTCACCTGGAAACTGACTCCTCATCCATCCACCCTACGCACAACTAGTGGCCTGGACTTCCTGGTCATTTTGGCAAACTACCCCCTCGGCCAACTAACATCCATGGAGCTCAGGTCCAGAAAACTTGCCTCTGATCTGGGAGAGGGAATCAGGAGGGTATACACGGGATGTCAGACCCAGGAAGTCAGAGCAGGCAAAGCCCCTCCAGGAGAGCCCCAGGTTGCTGCTGTCACAGAAAGTCACCTACATACCGAGAGCCCGTGCAGGGAATGCATGCAGAGCTAGGCAGTTATAAATTCTCAGAGTGGGGCACAAGTGCAGGATATGCTAGCAGCACAGGCCCAAGCAGACCCGTGGTCCAATATCCAGGATGACCAGAACAAGTCCGGGAGAATTCATGTCTCTAGGTTCAGATCAGGAAGGAGGTTGGGAGTCCTGGAAGAGCAGTAGAACATCACTCTAGGTCTTCGTGTCCAATCATGTCCTGTGGCTAATCTGACATGGGACAAGTTTCCTGTTCAATGTCTCATGCACTGCTTGTTGGGGCAAAAACCCATTCCAAGGGATGGGCAGCCCCAAGTCCACAGAAGAGGACATGTAGGTGAAAATAGTTAAAATAGAAACAAACTTTTTAAAGCTGGGAAGTACTTTAGAGATTATCTTCAATCTCCTTATTTTACAAATGATGAACCAAGTTCCATTTGTCTATTATAACCTATTTGTCTATAAAAGAGAGAGAATATGAATGAGTGAATGAATGAATGGGAAATAAGTCAAGGCCAGCAGTTACTTCCCTGCCCAGTTGCCAACTAGGAACCAAGTATAGGTAGAACCACAAGTCAACCTCCCTGTCTTCCAAAGCTTTAAGCAGCAGGCCTTGAAAATGAAGAGATGACGTTGCCAGAAGATACACACTTGCAGCTTCCCAGTGGACTCTCAGAATTCCCAGCTTGACTCCAGTTTGGAACAGCCAGACCTACATGTTCAGGATTTATAAAGCTGACTCTTCCTCATTTCTTACCCGCAGGTGGGTTTGATTGCAGCACCTGCTTGGGGCAAAATCACCTTCCAGCTCCCGAACTGTGTAGAGGTTTTGAGAGCAACTATGGGGTTAAAAATATCTTGGCCTCTGCACCAGATTCTGCTGAGAACTCTACACTTCTTTCCAAAGATGTATTCGGAGCAGAAGAGTCCCCAGATTGGGGCAACAGGAGGCTCTTGAGAAACTGGGCCGTAATCAGGCTCCATTCATTAGCAAGCCTGACCCTCAGGACAATCAGAGGGAGGAACTATCATGTGGAATCATCGCCCCTCGCCTGTCCTGTTTCATCAATCAGCACAACAGGCTTGTTAGACTGGCCTTCACAGCAGGGCCCTGAGCTGCCTGCCAAACAGCTCCTGTGTGGAGCTCTGAAAATGAAAAAGAGAGAGAAGGGGAAAGAAAAGAGAGAGAGGAAACAAAAGCCAACAAGCTATGTCAGTGTGACGGGAAGCAGTCTAACCCCATGGGACTGAGGACAGCTTTTCAGAAAAAGGACAGAGAAGCCGTACCAAGCCTTGCTCCCGTCTGGCTCTGAGCGCCCCTAAGGCAACCTGTCAAGGCCTCTTTAAAGAGGTGTGACATTCAAGCATGTTGGACCCTTTTGGGAAGGTGCAGGTAGCATATCTGAAGAAGGGCTTCTCTATGCCTCCATCTGTCTGTCCTGGTTCAGTCTTTCTGCATCTTGTCCCCTGTCCCTTCTGGATGGCAGCTGATGCTTCCTGTTGTCAGACCCCCTCCCACAGCTGCAGGCTCCCCACACATCTCAGCATCACTGAGAACTTCTGTATTTAATGACCTGCAGTTTCCAGGAGGCAGTTTTAAATGGGTCACTCTCCAACTCTCTGCCTATCTGACTTCCCTTTTAACCAGCCTAGTTCCCCGAGGTTTTGTTAAACAGGGTATTCCGATCAGGTAACGTACTAAGAGGGATCTTCGAGAGCACTGGGTCTAGCCCCATCATTTTTCAGAACAGAAAACTAGAGTTCCGTAACAGTGCTAAATATATCAAATGTGCCAGGAATACTATGCCATGTAATATAGTGTTAAAAACTGTAACTTTGGGAAGAGTGAGAGAAGGGATCATAAAAGGTAGATGGAAGCACTTAGCGGCTGAAGCCACCTTACACACCCCCATTATACAATGAAGCAGTGTATTGGTTTCCCGTGGCGCCTACACACAGCGTCGCAAACCGAGCGGCTGGAGACAACAGAATTGTCTCGTGGTTCCGGAGGCCAGAAGTCAGAATCCAGGTGACAGCAGGTTAGTTCCTTCTGAGGCCCTGAGGGAGGATGTGTCCTGTGCCTCTTCCCTAGTTCTGATGCAGCTGGCAGCCCCTGGCATACCTCTAGATGCAGCTGTCCAACCGCAACTCCATCCTCTCACGGCGTTTCCCCTGTGTCTTCTCGTCCCCTCCCTCTGCGCCTGTCTCTTCTCCACTTCTTAGAGGGACCCCAGCAATATTAATTTAGAGTCAACCCTAATCACATGGGACTCTGTCTTACCTTAATGACACCTGCAAAGACCCTATTTCCAAATCAGGTCACATGACAGCAACCAGGAGTTAGGATTTCAATATATTTTTTGAGGAGACAAAATTTAACTCATCGCAGGGAGTAATCTCTTCCCCATCTATTTACTCTTGAGGATGGTAGACATTCAAGGGTTTTGAAAAACAACAGTTTGTACACGAACTTTTAAACTTTGTGACCCAATTGCGTATTTTTTTAAACCCTTACACATCTATTTTCCTCAAAGTTAAGGGATATAAAACATACATCCTTAGCTCCATTCCACATTCTCCCTGTGCATGTGACTAGGGCCCATGCTGCTTTTTCCAAAACCCAGCCTAGGGACATGTGATGGTGAGTAATGACTAGGGAGCAGCTTTCCTTAGGCCAAGTTTGATTTCAAGTTCACCCATGCATTTACTGAAGATAATTAATGTTCCACCCAACCAGTGGTCAATGAAATCCTTGCACGTGTGTGTGTGTGTGTGTGTGTGTGTGTGTGTGTGTGTGTGTGTGAAGGATTGGAGAGGAATCTGAAAAAGACTGAAAATCTATTTGGCTTCTTTTCAGGAATTTAAAAGACAGAAAGTGCTCTGCATCTGAACCTTTGGCATTTTCCCTTCTGAATCTCAACTATCACATTGGTCAATTGTTTCAGCATCTGAGTAACTGCTTGCAGCTTTGACGATGAGACGGCTGGGGTTCAGAGGCCCCTGAGCCGGCTCAGGAGCACGCAAACACTGGCAAAGACCAGGACTGGGACGCAGAACACTCATTTTTTAAGTTTGGTGCTTTTTATACATGTTTCAGCTCTGTAGAGAACTGAGGTGCTCAAATCCAATTGGAAAGGTAGGGTCCAATGGTTTCTGGGTTTGAGGTTTAGATAAGAATGCCAAAGTCAAAGGGGTGTCAAAGATGAACCCTGTGAGGGTTGCAATGAGCGCTGGCTTCAGCTTCAGCCTGAGTGCCCCTTAAAATGAAACTTTTCTTAGGAGGAATCAGACTTTAAGTTCAACTCATTACAGTTTTCTCAAAGTGAACAAAGGTCCGCAAAACCAAGTTTGATTGAAAGACCAGAAAGCCATCTTGTCTCTTCCAGTTCTTATGTAATTAAATATCTATGGGGCGTCCAACATCACTCTCTCCTGAGCAGTGTGGAGGTTATAAAAGAAGCCCGTGACCCCGCTTCTCCCCTCGAGGAGTTTAGAATGTCATGGGAGATCTGATTTATGTATCTGAAACAGAGAATTGAAAATGAGAGCGTAAAACACAGTGCTAAATAAAATATCATCAAGGGTCACAATGTGCAGCAGGAGCCACCGGCAGTCAGTCCGTGAAAGGCTCGATATCGTGTAGGGTTACAGGGAAGACTCTCCGGCCCTGGAAACCTGCATCTGCAGCTTCAGAACAGTTCCAGCCATTGGCCCAGTTTTTCTCAACTTTTTGGCCATAACACACAGTAAGAAAAATACTTTCTATGGCAATTCAGGACTCACCTACAAAAGCATCAAGAAACTGTGTTCATCTGGATTCATTTCTTCAGCTCTTCTAAATTCTCTCTCCTCCCTTCTTTAGTTAATGCACATGGACCACAGCTAGAGACGCTCTTGCCTTCCAGTCAAAGATGGGTTTGACCCATGGGAGGCACCAGGAGCAGATGTGGGTGGCAGGCGGGGGTGGCGTTGGGTAGACAGTATTTGATTCTGGCTCCCACCTTCCAGCTTACAGTGGGATGTCCGCCTGCCTCCTCTGAAGATCACAGCGCCTGTCCGGCCACCCTCTCCTTACAGAATTCTAGAAGCTGCCTTTCTCTTCACTTCTTCATCCTAAGAATGCTGTCCTCCTGTTATTAGGCCTCGATACTGCCCCATCTCTGGCTGCTTTTGCCTTTGCAAACAGTCTTTTATCAAACTCTCCTCAGATTATTTGATGTGAATGTCATGTTTCCTGACAGTACCTCACTGATACACATCCTTCTTCCCTCACCGTATGCGATGCAAGCTGATCTTTATTGCATTCTTAAAAACAAACAAAAAGCATTGTCTCTCACTTAATTGATTTCACGACCAACTAATGAGTAGTGACGCATAGTTTAGGAAACAATACTAATATTTAAAAAAATATTTAAATATTTATTTAAAAAAAATAACTGAGCTTGTTGTTTTAACAGAAACCATATTTCCATCATCGGAATGTGGCATTATGGCCTAGATGAGCCGCTGGCCGGCCTGGCACTCAGTGGCTGGTAGCATCTGCTGCACATCTGGCTCCCTTTTGAAGGTCTTATCCCTATAACTGGACTTCTTTCAGTCCTGGTTACTGGTTTTAACTAGTCCCTAGAGGACCGGCAACCTGGTCTGAGTTCACACCCCAGAGCCTGCTGGGTCGCTTTCCTAGTGCTGCTATAACAAATTGTCACAAAGTGGGGGCTTAAAACAACATGAATTCTTTCTCTCACAGTCCTGGGAGCAGGAAATCTAGAATCAAGGTGTCACCAAGACCGCAATTCCTCCAGAGGGCCTGGGAGAGATCCTAGACTCTCTGTCTCTTCCTTTCTCCGAGTCTCAGGCATCCCTGGGCCTGTGGCTGCATCATTTCCCCAGTCTCCGCCTCTGTCTTCCCACAGCCTCGGCCTCTGTGTCTTTTCCTCGGTGTGTCTCTTATACAGACATTGGTCATTAGATTTAGAAACCACCTGGGTAGGCTCATCTCAAAATCCTTAACTTAATTACATTCACAGGCTTTCTCCAAATAAGGTTACTTTCACAGGGTCCACAGATCAGAACGTAGACATAACTTTGGGAGCCATGACTCAGCCCACCACACCTGGTAACTTGACAAACCACCAGTTTCTGTAAGGAACTGGACGTGCAGAGCTTGTCCCTGCACATTCAACTGGGACAGATCCTTGAAACCAAAACACTGGCAAGTCACCTCTCTTGAAGGACCACCACAGCTCACAGACTACAGGATGTGACCCGAACAAGCGGATCAGTCCCTGTGGACAGCAATGCCAAGGACCACAGGCTTTGAGCCACTGTGTTTTCAAATGCTGGTCACACTGCTTGGCGGCTAACTACCTAAGTTGGTCCATGCCTCTACTCCACCAATACCCAGCCACAATTTATATCCTCCTACCCAGCCAACCCCGGGCAGCATGCGACATGAAACCTTAGAGCAAGGAAGGTGAGTCCTGCAGGACGAGGAAGGTTTTGGAAGGGGAGAGGCAGAGTGGTAATATATGGAAAAAGCCACGAACAAAGACGCAAGGCAGCCCTGTTCTTTAATCAAGCAACAACTCTGACTTGGAGCTCAGCATCGCAGGAACAGCTTTGGATTTCTGCAAAAGCAAAGGGAACATCTTTGCTGCCTGACCGTTAAAATTTCCGGGTACTAATTTCCCTTTGACACCAAAAAAGAAAATCTCCCTACAAAAATAAAAGTGTGCTACTGCCTTCTTTCCAAAAGCATTTCGTTAAATTGACTGTTTATAGAAGTCTTTCTCCAGCTCCTATCCAGAAGTGTCAGAGCAGATCCATCTTCTCTGCCAGGTGCCGGCTTTAAAAACCAGCACGCTGCATTTTGCTGTTGTGCCTGACTTTGGAAAGTGCAGACTGGCCTATGTGGAGCTCGAGAGAAATGGTTGGCATTTTTATAAGCTTTTATCTTAGATAACATTTTTCCAATCTCAGAATGAATACATGAAATTGAGATCTCACAATCCCAACAATCCACTTTGCACGTGTTCTACACTGAGCCCAGTAGCTCTGACCGTGGACACTGGCAGTGCCGAGTGGTGACACCAGGAGGTCGTCCTGAGCTGGCCCTTCTGGCAGTTGGAGAAAGCTGAGGGCTTCAGCTTGTCTCTCTCACCAGAAATGAGTAAGCAAGCTGAGCCAGAGCAGGAAGTCTCTCCCCTGACCTTGTGAAATGGAGACTACCCAGCTCTGCCCCCGTAAGAACCATCTCATCTGAAAACTGTTAAAGTAGATGTATAGGATGTGACAGTTTCCATGAAGAAGATGACACCTGTCCTTGGGTTTTTTGAGCCACTTAAAACAGTTTGGTATCACCGTCTGGGAAAAGTGTAAATCACCTGGACCCTGCTTTATTTCCCTTTGAAGTACCTTGACCTGGACACCCATGACT
The DNA here is from genome assembly GCF_036850995.1 of Saccopteryx leptura. NCBI lineage: Eukaryota > Metazoa > Chordata > Mammalia > Chiroptera > Emballonuridae > Saccopteryx > Saccopteryx leptura. The sequence continues at coordinate 19,092,285 of NC_089513.1, forward strand.
GGCCATTAGCAGCACCATAACATGTCACAGCTAATACACTGGGAATAAAGTGGGCTTTGACATCTGAGAGCATGGGTTTGAGTCTTGACCTTGTCATCTGCCCTGTAGTGAGTCTGGGTTAGCCATTTATGAGTCCTCTGAGCCTTTATTTTCATATTAGAATCTGGGAGTGATAGGAATCCTTCACTCATAGGTTTGCTGAAAGAGTTAAATGAGAACATTCAATGACTATATAATATTCAGCAACAATTATGTGCTAGACACTGTCCTAAGTATTAGGGTACATCAGACAAAACAGACAAAATAATCTTGTCCCCGCTGACATTAGAATTCAGTGATAGGAGCTACACTATAAACTATTATTTAAGCTTTTCCTGATTTTTCTATTGGATATTGTGTACTGTTATCTGGTACAGTTTTGAAATATATTCTACAGACAAACTTTTTATTTATTATAGATAATATATGTGTACATTTTCCCACTCTGTGGTTTGCCTCAATATCTCGTTGTCATTTGGTGAGCAAAAAATGTTAATTTAATGTAGATCAGTCCTTTATTTTATGGTTAGTTTGTTGGGTTTAGTTTTCCCACATCCCAAACCATTAAGGATATTTTTCTATATTACCTTCTAAAAGCTTTTATGATCTGCCATTCACACTTAGGTCTGTATCTACCTGAAATTGTTTTTTATGTATAGGTGAGAAAGGGTCCTACTTCATTTTTGTCTATGTGAATATCCAATGATCCTATCATTATTTATTGGAAAAAAAATATTCTTTTCCTAGTAGTCCACGGTCAGCTTTGACACAAATTGGGTGTCCATATATAAGTGAATAAATACCTGGGTCATCTCTTCTATCCTATTGGTCTATTTTTTCAGTCTTTTTGTCAACACCACACTCTCTTAATTACTATAAATGTATGTCTCAACAGTGAGTAAGCCAAGTTTTCTCAAATTGTTTTTTCCTTCCAGAGTGTCTTCTGACCTGTGGTGGTGCAGTGGATAAAGCGTCGACCTGGAAATGCTGAGGTCGCTGGTTCGAAACCCTGGGCTTGCCTGGTCAAGGCACATATGGGAGTTGATGCTTCCAGCTCCTCCCCCCCTGTCTCTCTCCTCTCTCTCTCTCTCTCTCTCTCTCTCTCCCTCCCTCCCTCTCTCTCCTCTCTAAAATGAATAAATAAAAAAAAATGCTACTACAGAGTGTCTTGACTATTCTCAGTCTTTTAATTTAAATACAAATTTTAGAATAAACTTGTCAAGTGCTGGGAAACACATAATTGGTATTTTGATAGTGACTGCTTTGAATCTATAGATCCATTTGAAAGAACTGACATCTTTGATATAAATCTTCAATGAATCTATGAATCGATCGGTCTGTGGTCAATTTCTGTAAATATTTCATGTGGCTTAAAAAGTAACATGCAGTTTTGGTGTAGTATTCTATATATGGGCCTAGTTTTATTAGCTTTGCTGTTCCGATCACCTACATTACTAATAAGTTTTATCTGCTTCTGTTCATTACTGAGAGAGTTTTTATCATGTCCCATTGTGACTGCAAAGGCTCCTATCTCTCTTGGTACTCCTCCTAATTTTTAACATATATTTTGAGCATGTTATTAAGAACATACAAATTAAAAATGTAGATAGAGCCAAATTTTAAAAAATTCTGCAAGAAACTGGAGACTTACAAAGGGACCATATTTTTAAAAAAAAAAAAAAGCCTAGAAATTATAGAATTGAAAAATAAAGCAACAGCAAAAAATTAGGAATTAAAGGGATGGCTTTAATCCCAAATGAGAAATAGCAGAAGAATTACTGAACTTAAAGTTAAGTTAAAAGACTCAATCAAGATTAAGCACGCACAGACAAAAGGACAGAAAATACAGAGGGACAGGTAAGAGCCAAGGAACACGCAGAGAGAAGACATAATACACTTACTCGCTGCTCCTGGAAAAGAAGCAAAAGCAGCGCTTGAGAATACAAGACAGAGAATTCTCCAAAACTAATGAATTTCAGGAACCTGGGGGGCTGAGGTAGGCCAGGACTATTCATCCAATTTCAAGACTTGAGGTTTTTGGTCTCCTCAGAGGACGGAAGCCACGCTGAGGTGCATGGGAAAGCTGGTTTATTTCTGATGAACTGCTACCTCCCAGGGTGAAATCCTTGGTGGGTCCTAGATTCCTACTGTTTTCCTCTCTAGCCACAGAAGGCTGCTGAAGTGCAGCTCAGAATCTCAGATATGACACCAGCTCGTGAGCAATCAGAAAAAAGGAACCATGGTATGCCTCAGTTTTTTCATGCTTCGCTTTAGTGCAGTTCATCGCTGTTGCATTTCCCCCCCACACACACACACAAACTGAAGGCAAAACCCTTCAACAGCAAAAAGATGACAGTTTGCTTTATTGCAGGGGTCTGGAACCAAACTACCAGCATCTCCAAGGTGTACCTGTATATATTTCACGCAGAGAGACTAGTTGTTTGAACCAGAGAATTGGCTGTAAAAATGCTGGAAGACCTTGCAGATGGCTGTCCTCCTGCTGCCTCCCCACACGGTCATCTTCTGCGTGCATGTACCCCAGTGTCCCTTTTGGTGTTAAAATGTTCTCTATTTATAAGGACCCACCCTAACAGCTTTATTTTAACTTAATTACATCTTTAAAGGCCTTATCTAAATACAGTCACATTCTGAGATACTAGGGGTTGGTGTTTCAACATATAAGTTTTATGGGGATGAAACTCAGCTCACAACACTTCTCATCAGAAAACTAGAAAGTGGTGTCATTAGGGGAGCTGATAAAACTCTGGAGAACAATTTGCATGTAATTCAGGAGGCCTGATCATTCCTTGAACCCCACCTTTGTTCCCCTTAAGAATCGCATCCTTCTACCAAGTCCTCTGAGATTCTCTACGGGGTTGGACAATTATGACCCTGTGGTTCTGGTTGTAAAGAGATCACTGTAGTAGAACAGTGATGATGGGACAGTGACAAGATATAATGAAGCCAGAGAACTCAGTTGAAGCTCTGAAGATCTGACTGGAAGATCTGACATGATTATGAGGCAGTTGTTTTGGGAGCCAGAGGCTTAACCAACATCAAACGTTACACTGTTGGCATCACGGTCTCACCTTCATTACAGATTCTATCTGTGCACAAACAGCTGTCAAGAGAGAGGCCCCACGGGTGCAAAGGAGAAATGGTACCAGCCAGTTTGTGGGTAACAAAATTTTTCTGTGGATAATTCCTGATGCTGACCTGAATACGGGTGAGCTCAGGACACAGGGCATTTTTTTATTAGGTCATACCACTCGATGTCCTTCCATTCAGTGCAACCAAAACTATGTTTTTTCCAAGTTCTGTCTCATTTCATGAAAATTGGATCCATATGCTTTTATTTCATGAACAATTGACTCATTAACAAATTGTATGGTGAGAAGTTGATGTCCTCAAACTTTGTAGTGAAGCTTGTTTCTCCACTTATTTTCCTTAGAAACATAAAATGTGTTATGTCAATAAAAACAATTTTAAACACACTAACCACAAACTCTACATGGTCTTAATCTGCCAAGCCCTAGAGGGAGCTCAGTGTCTATGCAGAGGGGAGAGTGTTGGGGCCTGAGGTAGCCTGCGTTTCTCTCTCTGCTGGACTGGAATTCTCTGCTACCTTTGATGTTCAACTCTCACCTCCAGATCAGTGACATTGAATTTTTCATCCAATATATTTTAGAGTTTACAAATGGCTTTCTCATCTATCACTCCTGTAGATCCCCAGTTAACACCTCAGGAAGTCGGCACCTCTGGCCAGCACTTTCCCATTTAATAGAGAGGGAGATGAGGCTCCGAGAAGCTGTCAGTCTTGCTTAAAGGGTCAGGGTATGATAGCCAGCCTCCAAGATGGCCCCAGTGGTCCCTGCCTCCCACACTGTACCAGGATTGGGCTGTGTGGACAATAACAATAGCAACTGGTAGAAATAATGTGTCACTTTCAAGATTAGGTGATAAATAAATTGTGGTTTCAATCTTGGAATCTAACACCATCCCCTGACACACTCACACCCAACATGGATGAAGCCAACTATCATATAAAGATATTCAGGCAACTTAGGAGACGCCTAATGGTGAGGGCCTGAAGCTTCCAGCCAGCAGGAAACGAGACCTACCCAAAACCACATGAGTGAGCTTGGAAGTGAATCCTTCAGCTGCAGTCAAGCCTTCAGATAACTGCGATCCTGGCCAATAGCCTAAAGGCAACCTTGCTAGAGACCCCAAGCCAGAACCACTCAGCTAAACCATTTCTGGGTTCCTCACTCTCAGTAACTGTGAGGTAATACTCTTCATTGTTTTAAACTGCTAAGTTACAGGAATTTTGTAATGGAGAGCTTGATACACAGGGCCACATGTGTTCCACAATGGTAGACACAACAGTGAAAGCTTCTATCATTCCCCAAGGTGGTGAATCCTATATTCATTAACAAACATAAGCAGCTTTTAAAATCAAGACACACTAGAGTCTTGGGTGATGGGAAACTTAGAGAAGAAATAAGTTTTGCATTTAGCATACAGAACACACTGTTGCATTTACAATGTACTTTTTCATTCTTAAAAGCATTTTGGCAACATTATCTGTTTGATCCCAAGAGAACAGTCGCAAGCTGGAACCAACCCTGCCCTTTAAAGTCCCCTTTCTAGGTTTAACAATGTCTATGGGCCAGCTCTCACCCACTACCAGGGTTTCTACTCACCTTCGAGGCTTCCTCCTGAGAGGTAAGATTATAGACACCTTGTCACTGCTGACCTATAGAGCCTCTAACTCAGTGGTTTTCAGCCTTTTTACACTCAGGGACCAGTGGAAATAGGAGAATTATTTTGGGGACTGCTAAATCTGAAATTATCCTGAGCATAAGCGAATTTGACTAAGATTATTGGATCTATAATTGTCATACAATAGCAGGGTGGTTCATTCTTTCACGGACCAGCATGAAAGTTCTGGCGGATTGGTACTGGGCCACAGATAAGCAGTTGAAAAACACTGCTCTAAATCATCTAAACATCAGTTCATAACACTGGGGAACAACTTTTTTTTTCATTTTCGATTGCATGAGGTTTTATAACTGTTTCTATATGTTTCTGCATCACTGATTCCAAATCTAAAATTTGTTTATTGGTGCATGCTCTAATTTTTATGCAATTTTAATTTCTTTTTGTTACAGTTAATGGCATGCATTGGTTTTTAAATTGGAGTTAAAAGGCAACGACTCTTGGATTGAACATAACCACAAGGCAATTAATCTTTTACAAACATCACTTTTACAAAATTGTAGTTGTTTTTAAATGTAAAAATTATTATCTGATAAAAACACCCTCTTGTTTTGTTTTAAGATTGAATCATGGCTTCTTCAAGTAGGTGTAAATGTAAGAATAGTCCTGACACCTTCTGTTATATATGTGGCTGTTACACACTTTAATGTCAAATGCGCAATATTTCATCATTTGTGACACGTGCATATATTGCCTATTTTCAAGTTCCCCTTGGTGATCAAGACAAGAATTGGGCTTCTCATATTGTGTCATAATTGTGAGGAAATGCTTTGTGACTAGACAAAAGGAAAACACAAAGGAATGCCTTTTGGTATTCCCATGGTTTGGCTTGAACCTAAGGAACACAGCAGTGACTGTTATTTCTGTCTGATCCATACAAAGGGCATTGGCAAGAAAAAAATGGCATATGATCGCATATCCTAATATTCCTTCCTCAATACGACCTACCCCACACTTTGAGACACTCCCTGTTCCAGTTTTCAATGGTTCTGTTTCTTCTAAGGACAAAGAAAGTGAACATGGTGATCAAGTTTATTTTGATAAGATGCATGAGGAAATGGTTGTAGAATCTGAAGTGTCTTCTTCTGATGCCAAGCAGTCATTAACTCCTTAGCTGTCTAGCCAACCCGAATTGAATGACTTAGTAAGAATGACATAAAAATGGTCCTCAACTTTCTGAAGTATGAGAAGCATAACTGGATCATTTGTGTGGATCTTAAAATGGTAAATTTCCTGCTAGGACAACAGAGAGGTTTCACAAAGTATCCTTGCTTTCTGTGTTTGTGGGACAGCTGAGCTCGGGAGAAACACTGGACACAGAAGGAGTGGCCGAAACGTGAAGCTCTGGAAGTAGGGATGCAAAATATTGTGAATGAACCTCTAGTTAATCGAGACAGGATCATTTTTCCCCCACTTCACATCAAACCTGGCTTAAAGAAAAAGTTTGTTCAGGCATTGAATAGAGAAAGTGAATGCTTTCAACATATTATTTCTGCTTTTCCTGCCTTGTCTGTAGAGAAGATAAAAGCAGGTGTATTCGATGGACCTCAAATTTGAACCTTCATACGTGATAAAGAATTTGCCAGGAAGATGATGAATAAGGAGGAGAAAGCAGCACAGCAGTCTTTTGTGGCAGTTACAAAGAACTTCATTTGCAACAAAAAAGCAGAAAACTATGAACTTCTGGTTCAGAGGATGCTGTTGGCTTTCTGTGACATTGGATGTAACATGAGCGTTAAGATTCGCTTCCTGAACAGTCACCTTGATAAGTTTCCCGAAAATCTTGGAGCTGTTAGTGATGATCAGACTACTGCTGGAGCATCAAATGAGATTGTCCTCAACAAGTACAAAACGCAAGAGCTACAAACGCAAATTTTTGCCTGAATAAATTTAAATAAGTTTTGCGCAAATTTTATGATTAAAATAAGTATTTTAATATGTTCTATTTTGAAATTGTAGACAAATTGTGATGCAATCATATCTTTTAGTGTATTAGTGTATTTACTGCATTATATAAATTATTATATTTTCACAAAGATGATGCCCAAGAAGACATTCTACTGCATTATGTTAAACTAAATGTTGAAAATTTTACAATAAGATGAAAACCTAAAATCTTTTTTTTTTTTTTTTTTGATAAATTTTTATTGATGTTAATGGGATGACATTAATAATTCAGGGTACATATATTCAAAGAAAACATGTCTAGGTTATTTTGTCATTAAATTATGTTGCATACCCCTCACCCAGAGTCAGATTGTCCTCCGTCATCCTCTGTCTAGTTTTCTCTGTGTACCTCCCCCTCCCCCTAACTCTCTCCCTCCCTCCCTCCTGCGTCCTCCCTCCCCCCACCCCTGGTAACCACCACTCTCTTGTCCATGTCTCTTAGTCTCGTTTTTATGTTCCACCAATGTATGGAATCATGTAGTTCTTGTTTTTTTCTGAATTACTTATTTCACTCCATATAATGTTATCAAGATCCCACCATTTTGCTGTAAATGATCTGATGTCATCATTTCTTATGGCTGAGTAGTATTCCATAGTGTATATGTGCCACATCTTCTTTATCCAGTCTTCTATTGAAGGGCTTTTTGGTTGTTTCCATGTCTTGGCCACTGTGAACAGTGCTGCAATGAACATGGGGCTACATGTGTCTTTACGTATCAATGATTCTGAGGTTTTGGGGTATATACCCAGTAGAGGGATTGCTGGGTCATAAGGTAGTTCTATTTGCAGTTTTTTGAGGAACCACCATTCTTTCCTCCATAGTGGTTGTACTACTTTACATTCCCACCAACAGTGTATGAAGGTTCCTTTTTCTCCACAGCCTCTCCAACATTTGCTATTGCCCGTCTTGTTGATAATAGCTAATCTAACAGGGGTGAGGTGGTATCTCATTGTAGTTTTGATTTGCATTTCTCTAATAACTAATGAAGCTGAGCATCTTTTCATATATCTGTTGGCCATTTGTATTTCTTCCTGGGAGAAGTGTCTGTTCATGTCCTCTTCCCATTTTTTTATTGGATTGTTTGTTTGTTGTTGAGTTTTATGAGTTCTTTGTAAATTTTGGATATTAGGCCCTTATCTGAGCTATTGTTTGAAAATATCAGTTCCCATTTAGTTGGCTGTCTGTTTATTTTGATATCAGTTTCTCTTGCTGAGCAAAAACTTTTTATTCTGATGTAGTCCCATTCATTTATCTTTGCCTTCACTTCTCTTGCCATTGGAGTCAAGTTCATAAAATGTTCTTTAAAACCCAGGTCCATGAGTTTAGTACCTATGTCTTCTTGTATGTACTTTATTGTTTCAGATCTTATATTTAGGTCTTTGATCCATTTTGAATTAATTTTAGTACACGGGGACAGGCTGTAGTCGAGTTTCATTCTTTTGCATGTGGCTTTCCAGTTTTCCCAACACCATTTGTTGAAGAGGCTTTCTTTTCTCCATTTTGTGTTGTTGGCCCCCTTATCAAAGATTATTTGACCATATATATGTGGTTTTATTTCTGGGCTTTCTATTCTGTTCCATTGGTCTGAGTGTCTATTTTTCTGCCAATACCATACAGTTTTGATTATTGTGGCCCTATACTATAGTTTAAAGTCAGGTATTATAATGCCCCCAGCTTCATTCTTTTTCCTTAGGATTGCTTTAGCTATTCGGGGTTTTTTATAGTTCCATATAAATCTTATGATTTTTTGTTCCATTTCTTTAAAAAATGTCATAGGAATTTTGATGGGAATTGCATTAAATTTATATATTGCTTTGGGTAATATGGCCATTTTAATTATATTTATTCTTCCTATCCAAGAACAAGGAATATTTTTCCATCTCATTGTGTCTTTTTCTACTTCTCTTAGCAATGCCTTGTAGTTTTCGTTATATAGGTCCTTTACATTCTTTGTTATGTTTATTCCTAGGTATTTTTTTTTTTTTTGCAATCGTGAAGGGGATTATTTTTTTGAGTTCGTTTTCTAATATTTCATTGTTGGCATATAGAAAGGCTATGGACTTTTGTATGTTGATTTTGTATCCTGCGACCTTACTGTATTGGTTTATTGTTTCGAGTAATCTTTTTGTGGAGTCCTTTGGGTTTTCGATGTATAGGATCATATCATCAGCAAAAAGTGATACCTTTACTTCTTCTTTTCCGATGTGGATGCCTTTTATTTCTTTGTCTTGTCTGATTGCTCTGGCTAGAACCTCTACTAACACATTAAATAAGAGTGGAGAGAGTGGACAACCCTGTCTTGTTCCTGATTTAAGGTGGAAAGTCCTCAGTTTTACGCCATTTAATATGATGTTGGCTGATGGTTTATCATATATGGCCTTTATCATGTTGAGATATTTTCCTTCTATACCCATTTTGTTGAGAGTCTTAAACATAAAATTGTGTTGTATTTTATCGAAAGCCTTTTCTGCGTCTATTGATAAGATCATGTGGTTTTTGTTCTTTGTTTTGTTGATATGGTGTATTACGTTAACCGTTTTACGTATGTTGAACCATCCTTGAGATTCTGGGATGAATCCCACTTGATCATGATGTATTATTTTTTTAATATGTTGTTGTATTCGATTTGCCAGTATTTTGTTTAGTATTTTAGCATCTGTATTCATTAGAGATATTGGTCTGTAGTTTTCTTTCTTTGTGCCATCCTTGCCAGGTTTTGGTATGAGGGTTATGTTGGCCTCATAAAATGTGTTTGAAAGTATTGCTTCTTCTTCAATTTTTTGGAAGACTTTGAGTAGAATAGGAACCAAGTCTTCTTTGAATGTTTGATAGAATTCACTAGTATAACCGTCTGGGCCTGGACTTTTATTTTTGGGGAGGTTTTTAATAGTTTTTTCTATTTCCTCCCTGCTGATTGGTCTGTTTAGGTTTTCTGCTTCTTCATGACTCAGTTTAGGAAGGTTGTATTGTTCTAGGAATTTATCCATTTCTTCTAGATTGTTGTATTTGGTGGCATATAGTTTTTCATAGTATTCTACAATAATTCTTTGTATATCTATGATGTCTGTGGTGATTTCTCCTCTTTCATTTTGGATTTTATTTATTTGAGTCCTGTGTCTTTTTTCCTTGGTGAGTCTTGCCAAGGGTTTGTCAATTTTGTTGATCTTTTCAAAGAACCAGCTCCTTGTTTTATTGATTTTTTCTATAGTTTTTCTGTTCTCTATTTCGTTTATTTCTGCTCTGATTTTTATTATCTCCTTTCTTCGGCTGGTTTTGGGTTGTCTTTGTTCTTCTTTTTCTAGCTCCTTAAGGTGTGAAGTTAAGTGGTTTACTTCGACTCTCTCTTGTTTGTTCATATAGGCCTGAAGTGATATGAACTTTCCTCTTATTACTGCTTTTGCTGCATCCCAGAGATTCTGATATGTCGTATTTTCATTTTCATTTGTCTGTATATATCTTTTGATCTCTGCGCTTATTTCTTCTTTGACCCATTCATTTTTTAGAAGTATGTTGTTTAGTTTCCATAATTTTGTGGGTTTTTTCCCCCTCTTTTTTACAGTTGAATTCTAGTTTCAAGGCTTTATGATCAGAGAATATGCTTGGTACAATTTCAATTTTTCTAAATTTGCTGATATTGTCTTTGTGGCCCAACATATGGTCAATTCTTGAGAATGTTCCATGTACACTAGAGAAAAATGTATATTCTGTCGCTTTGGGATGAAGTGTCCTGTAGATGTCTATCATATCCAGGTGTTGTAGTATTTCGTTTAAGGCCACTATATCTTTATTGATTCTCTGTTTGGATGACCGATCTAGAGCCGTCAGCAGTGTATTGAGGTCTCCAAGTATGATTGTATTTTTGTCATAAAAACCTAAAATCTTGAATTGCAAAAAATCCTGTAGCTTACAGAGAAAAACTAATGTCAGATTTGAGATCAGCACACTCGAATTAGGTAAGAACAAGTGTTTTTGTGAATGCAACAGAAATTTTGTTCCCCAGTATAATGAACCTTAACTACTGGTGTTGGTGGCAGAATGGGGTATTGAATGGCACTTCTGAGTCCAGCATGCTCAATCACCGGCTTCGAGTCTGCCTAAGCAAGGAACCACGTTACCTTCCACCCAACGGATCAGTCATCCCTGGGGAGGTTCTTCTTTTCCAACATGTTGTGCTTCTGCTCCTCATTTGGCAAACCCTCTTCTCCAACAAGAAATGGTCGACTCTGCTCGGCAGACCTCAGCATCTGGCCTCCATGCTCTTTTATGTTCCTGAACTCTGAATGCATTCCTCACGCCTCCCTCTCCATAGCCTATGAGAATTCTAACCACTACTCAAGGCTCAACAGAAGTCTGAGATTTTCCTGCCTCCAACCCTAGCTCCCAGTGAGTTCTCTCTTCTCTGAACTCATTTTTCCTGTACTTTACTGGGTAAATGGTGATTCTGTCTCAATGACATGATCGAAATTCCCTGAGAGGAGGGAGCCACCCATTACAGAGCACACAGTCCACAGCAGGTCCCACACGAGGCACTCTACACACACTACTGAGTACACAGGTGTCATCCCTCTGTGAGGGAGTCTAGTGAGTCCTGCTGAGCTCCTGAGTGAGGCCCACCATCGTCTGTGCCCCCATCATCTCACCAATGGACTTGGATAAATGATACAAAGATCTAGCCAACACCCCAAAGCCCCTACATCGGATTGTCCTTCGATCTCTAGTAAACATGTCTATCCCTGTCTCACTGTCCTCAGTCCCTTTTAAAGAAACCTCCATGTCCACAGCCCTGGACAGCAGTATCTCTGAGGACCACCTGACCCCTGGCCACCACTGACCGCACCAGAGGTGGGCGCCTGAGCCACACTGGGCCCTTTCCTCTTAAGGTGGGAGAAGAAAGGGTCTCTCTCTAAGGGTCTGAGGAAACTGGATCATGGGAGACATAGAAACCATTAGTTAAAACCCAGAGAGATTAGTCAGCATTGGCATTGTGCCAAGACAACTCAGCAATATAAGAAAGCAGAAAATCCCAAATTAAGTAGAAGAAACCTATCTGCGGAAGGAATCAAATGCCCGGATGAAGCGGCACTGAGAAACCCATGATCCCCCGCGCCTGGGGTGGGCGGCTCCGCTCCGCATTTTCCTCAGTCCCTCCTGGTCTCGCAGAACTTCACTTCCTACCTTGGGATTCCCAAGGTAGACCCCGTAGTGGGTCAGTAACACCCTTTCCACCTGGACTCTGATGGGCTTCTAACCCTTGCAATCAGCAAGCCTGAATAAAATCAGGCCAATATTTTTAAACAGTAGAAAAGGTTCAAAGATTCATTTGATTCTGATACAGTAAAGTCACCTTTACACCAGAGCTCTTACCTATGTTATGGGATAGCCCCCCGTAACAGCTGCTTATTGTATAAATGAGGAAAATGACACCCCGACAGGAGAAAGGGCTTATTCCAGGTCAGTCACCCAGCAAATGGTAGAACCCAGACTAGGATGTGAGTCCCCTCCTATTGTCCAGGGTTCTTTTATAAGTTTGCCACCATTGGCCCTGCTCATTCTAATTACCGTGTTCTGCAAAGCAAAAAAAAATAGTCAAAATTAAAGAGAAATAGCAGAGATCATTAGAGTCTCCCTACCCCAACCTCACCGATGGGTTGGGGGGAAATTTTGCTTGGATCTCAGGCGAGCGAGAGGAAAAGATGAAAGAGACGCTGACGCTGCGTTTCTTTAAAGAGCTGGGTCAGAGACGCAGAGGGGAGAAATGAAGTGAGGTTACGGGCTACCCACTTTAAAGTACAATTCGTATGCATCTTCAGAGGATATCAAGGAGGAAAGTTTATCAATTTTCCATAAAAATATGAGGTCAGTCTGTTAATAAGAGAAAAATACTGCAACTTCTTGGAGTTGTGCTGAGCAGGCTAAATTGTGCAGAATGCCCTTGTTACCTACCTCCTGACTATATTATACCCACTTGGTAATTTGGTGCTTGAAACAATCCAAATTATTTTGTGTGACAATGTTATTAGATTTCCAGTAATGGAAAAAGCATAAAGCATCCCTGCTGGTCCCAGCTCCTCACGCATTGTAGTACCTTAAATAGCTCAAAGTCACTGCAACTGTGAAAATGTTCTCAAAATATTTTTATGAAGATTTCAGTTATTTAAATGTCTCAAGTGAGTGAAGTAAGGTGAGCCATTAGAAATTGATAATTAGTCTGACAAATGGTCCAAGAAGATACGAGGGAAAGGGAAATGGTTCTACAATCCACCCACAGTCGGTGATGAATACTCCTAAATCCCAATAGAGAGCCCCAGGGCCATTGTGGATGAGGAAAGAGATCCTCTCTCTTGACTTGACTACAACAACGGTCACGACTAACATTTATAGCGTTAAGTACTTCATACGCATTGTTTCACATAACCTTCCTAAGGACCATATTTGGTACGTAGTATCACTTGTTATTTCCCCCCATTTTATAGTTTTAAAAAGACAGAGTTTAGGGAAGTTAATGAACTTTACCCACATCCACTGTCTAATAAAGGATAGATCTCAGAGATCTGATGCCCCCAGGCCTTTTTCTCTACCTCTCATTTCTGTTTCATTCCTAACATCAACCTTATTCTTCAGCCTCCTCCATGTGTCACGAAACATGGGCGGACTCTCTGGGGACAGCTGGCACAGGAAGGAGCTGGCCCATGAGGGCAGGCGGGTCCACATTTGGTTCCTGGCTCTGACTCCCCCCATGTTTCCCTGGATCCGGTTTAACCTCTCTAAGCCTCTGGTTTCTCACGAGGTACTTTACCGGTGATAATGCAATTTTCCTTTCAGGGGTTTTTGAGACAACAAACTTCAGCATGTGGTTAGAATTAATCTGAATCATTAATTTTTCTGCTTAAGGGGGTTATAGGAAGAAACGCCCAAATACGGGGCATTCATGCTTTCTACTAACAAGTGAATTCTTGCCATAAAGAATCAAGTTAGCAATGTCATAAACAGCAAATTAATCATCACAATGGGTACATTAAAACTGAGGTTAATTAATTCAAATTCTGTAACTTCTTCTAATGAATTACCTTTACTTCTGGAACAAATAATGAATAAATAAGAATTCTTTAAAAAATATGTTAACGTTTGCAATAATCACAACCATGTGGTTAAGGGTACATTCCTTAGGAGACAGCAATAAATATTTGTACTTAAGTGGCAGGCTCTCACAGGAGAATTTATCCTTTCCAACAAATAAAATAGTGAGTAATTTAAGTTAATAATTCAGAATATGCATACACATAATTTCAAAAGAACATATGTCACACCTAGCTAAAGTTTGTTCTTGTTTGCCATTTATGGTAATTTTTTGTAAATAGTCTTTAACCTCCTCTTTTATCTTGAAGAAAAAGAATAATGAACTAGCCCGGAGGCTTTCCATTCCCACAGTCACTTGGATTGTTGGGGTTTTTTTAATTTGTATTTTCTTTAAATCTGTTGAGATTTGTAGCAATAGTTTAGCCACAATTGTAACCTAGTAATATTGTGGTTAGAAAAATATAGCCTTTGATTTTCTTTTTCCCACGTGGGAAGTGCCTAGCACAGCATTTGGCACGAAGACGGAGCCCAGTCATGAGCGAAGCGGGACTCGCCTTGCTTCCTGTCTGGTGCTCCCCTCACCTGGGGAGGCGCAGGACTCCGACCGCAGAAGTCCTGCCTGGTGAACTGTCATGTTTGCTATTCAGCTCTTTCTAAATCTTAACCAGAAAATGGAAGCGTGTTTGGGCCAGTAATCTTCCATGATAAACAACCATAAATCACACATGTGGAATATCTACATTTCTAATAAAGAAAAAAATAAGTAATTGCTTGCAATTCCACTCACCTGGCTTCTCTTTGCTCTCACATACTGGCTATGATTCATCATAATAAAGTAGATATGCCATGCAGGAAACTAGGAAAGAAATTCAAGAAAATTAGTATAATAAACCTCCAGTTTCAAACATGTATGAGATAATTTTAATACAGGTGACTCCATATTTAAACCTGCTGAATTTGTGATGCTCCTACTTTCACACTTCAGTAGAGACCAAACCCCATTTGATGACCTCTGATTTCTGCAAAAGCAATGCTTTCAGCATTCCAACTGGCAGCTTGATGTGCTCAGCACGGTTAGTTGTGACACAGCTAACACTGTCTACAGGTGCACTTAGAGTAAGTAAATCTCTTCCAAACCACTCTACATTTTATCTTTGCAAATTTTCTTTAAACTTTTAAATTAGTCATTTACTGTGTCAACAATAAAGAAAAGTTGATGGAATACAGAGAAAGTCAAGTCTACCTCCCTCTCCAAGAAAAAACAAGACAATCCATCTCGTTGTAAAGGAAACACAAGAGCTTAACTTAAAGAAAGGAAAAATTAATGTGAATGAGCAAACTTCTGAGTCCAGGCTGTCACACTCAAAGCACAAACACAACTCTGAAGTTCAAGAAAACATATCTGAAGACTATGAAGGGCACTGAGCCAGGGTAATAGATGGTCTTTTAAAAATGAACAAAAAGGAAATATAAGGAGATGACATCAGAGTAATGGCAGCATAAGAGATACCCTTGATCGTACTAGAATACTATAAAAGATTATATGCCACCAAAGTCAACAATCTAGAAGAAATGGGTAAGTTCCTAGGACTATACAGTCTTCCTAGCCTGAGTCATGAAGAAGTGGAAAATCTAAATCGACCCATGAAAGGGAGGAAATAGAAACAACTATCAAAAACCTTCCCAAAATTAAAAGTCCAGGACCAGATGGCTACCCTAGTGAATTCTTCCAAACATTCAAAGATTTGGTACCTATCCTTCTCAAAGTTTTTCAAAAAATAGGAGAAGAAGCAATACCCCTCTAACACATTTTATGAGGCCAACATACTCCTGATACCAAAACCTGGCAAAGACAACACCAAAAAAGAAAAGTATGGACCAATATCTCTAATGAAAACAGATGCAAAAATCCTAAACAAAATACTAGCAAATTGAATACAACAACACATTAAACAAATAATACAATCATGATTAAATGGGATTCATTCCAGGAGCACAAGGATGGTTCAACATATGCAAATCAATCAATGTAACACACCACATCAACAAAACAAAGGACAAAAATTATATGATCCTATAAATAGATGCAGAAAAGGCAGTCAATTAGATACAACATTCGTTTATGTTTAAACCATTCAATAAAATGAATATGGAAGGAAAGTACTTCAACATAATAAAGGCCATATATAACCAACCATCTGCCAGATCTAAATATAAGATCTGAAACAATAAATTACATAGAAGAAAACATAAGTAATAAACTTATAGACCTTGGCTGTAAAGAACATTTTATAAATTTGACCCCAAAGGCAAAGGAAGTAAAGGCAAAAATAAATAAATGGGACTATATCAGTAGAACTTGGCTGTCTTGAGATGGAAGCTAAGGGCATTCAGGAATTCTATAATTTTTTTTTAGTTTTATAGAACCTCAATACTGGCTCTTTCCTCCCAATGCCCAGAAATAGTGGGGAACACTGGTGATCGTGCTGAAGAGAATGAGACAATAACAAAATGCGTCTGTTCTAAGCCAAGGGTGACAGAGACTGGTCTTCTCCGTGGAGGGTTCAGTGATGAGTGTAACACAGGACACTTATGACCCATGGCCCAGCTCTCTATGGCTTCGCTCCAAGAATCGTACCAATTTATAAGCAGTCACAATTCTTCATTTCTTCTCCCTCACCTAGCTCATGCTCATCTGTTCTGATGACAGATTTCCCTTGCACTCTTGGGGGCTAGCCTGGCTCAGTTCACCACAACTCCCACATTTCCTGCCCAGATGCCCTTCCATGAATAACCCCATTCATCCCACACGTGGGAGAGATTGGCTACTACTCCCTAGCTGTTGATTGATGCAGCCTCCAATGCTAGTCTATTTTCAACAAAGTAACCTGTTTTCCTCCTACAGATCAGTCTGTGAACTTTTGGTAGATGGGGGGTGTTGAACACAACAACAAAAAGCCAAGAATTTCTCATTTAATTACCTACTTGGTAACTACTTGTGCACAGCTGAGGCTAAAACAATTAGGCAGAAAAATTCAGGCTGCCAAGAAGTGGAGTCCAAGAATAACCAGCTATGGCATCATGGGCCTTCAACATAGATGTTCACCTTAGTCTGTTTAATGCAATTCTATTCCATCTTTTGTACTTTTATGTACATGGGTATTCAGCCTTAGAAGCAGGTAGCATTGTTTGGTGTGTACTTCTTGTATAATAAACGGTATTTCTGAGGCTCTCTCATCCTGTACCTTACTTTTTTCATTCAGTCATTTGTTTTTGAGATCCATCCATGTTGCAACATGTAAATCTAGCTCATTTTTCCTGACTCATTCTTAGTATTCCCTAGCACAATAATTGACTTTGAATTAATCAGCATGCTATAAAAATAAATATAATGTAAGACCTTGATGAGAAAGTTGGCAACCAATTGTCTGGATTAGTCTCAGATTTTATTAAATTTAACTACTTGGTTAATAACCTAGAATCAGAACTGGCAGTGTGTTCATTTCATTTATAAGTGATAATAGTTTTGGAAATAAAAAGAATGGTAGAATGACAAGCCCACTCCCTCCCCCCCCCCCCCATTACTCTGTCTCTGTCATAATCTTCTGTCTTAATCTATACTATAAATTTGTGAAAAACTAACCTTAGTAGCTTCCTGTTTAGCACCACATCTAGAAACCGGTAGCATGTTTAGGCAACTCTTGGGAAAAGAAAAGCTACTCAGTAACATTTTCATTTCTTGATTTAGATATCAAGAATGCCATCGTTATCTTTCCTCAATCCAACACCCTTGAGCTCTCCCTCTTTTATTTAAAAGATCTGAAGTTAGGATCTCTTGAAACAAAGCCCTAGTTTAGTTTCTTAAGGTATAGTGCAGAGTCATATGGCGTAAGAATGCCTTAGGTATTTGCTGAAAATGAAGGTTCTGGAGTTCTTCCTGGCTGAATCAGAGTCTCTGGGGGCGGAATGAAAGATCTGCACTTTTAGAACCTTCTTTGGTGATCACTGTGCATTTTAAGGCTTGAACCTCTCTGCCATAATCCTTGGTTAGCTAACTCAGAAATTAACAATATTTGGTGTGCCCAGATAGTAATAGGCTTCATGGTTACAGAATGCTGAAGTGGAGGCTGTTTACCTGGCTTTACCTGCATGGGCACCTGACCTTGATATTTATACCAAGAAGGGTCCACCGAGTCCAAGTATTTATTTAAAATAATTCCCCCAAAATGGTTATTTCACTTGGGATTTTATAAAGATGACATATTAGTTCAAAATATTCTACACATAAAACCATGTTCCATTTCCTATACACACTTACAGGTAACTGAGTTTCTAATGCACTCTCCTAATTGAAAAAAAAATGGTGACCACCTTTAAAACTAAGAGTCTGAAGATTATCCAGCCTACATTCTCTTCTCTTGGGACACGAATGCTCTCTCTACTGCTAGAAGTGGGTATATTCATCTTAGTGCACATTTTTGCCAACACTTGACAACACAGTAGAGGTCTGCCTCTGCCTGGTTCTCTCTTATTACAAAAGTCACTGTTAACAAGTAGAGATCCTTCCTATTGAAATCAAAGCAGAAGTGGGAGCCCCATGGCTTAGTACACAGAAGACCTGCTGCTGTCACTTCTTGTACAGCATCGTTAAACACAACCCCAGTGACGATGAAGTTCATATTGGCTGGCATGAATGAGGAAACAGGTACATGCACCCCCGCCTCCTACTCTGAGGGCCACATTTGGTGGGCACTGGGGGAGAGGGGAGGCAGCATTGTCACTGAGGTCTAGACACAGGATCTCCAGGTCTAGGTCCTCTGGGAAGCCTTGGCACCCAGGTGTGTACCCAGCCCAAAACCATAGGTTAGGCATCCAGCTGTCCTTGTCTGGCACAAAGCATCTTGGTACTAAGGACATAATGGTCCATCATTCAGTGAAGTATTTAGAAACAGTTGTCTTCATAAAATCAAGGTTCAAACTGGAGCATTATCTTTTGGATGACAGTCACTTACAATCATCATTTCTGATTATCAGAAAATTAATTGAAAATTACTAGAATGATTTGATAAGCAGTTTATACCTAACTTTAAGTCATGCAATTAGCAATGCTATAACACATACGTGTTGTACATTATTATACATAACACACATGCATTATATTGTCTTATGAATGTTACTTTTGAGTGCACATGTATGTGTTTGCACACACACAATTGGTTTTGGCAGAGGAGCATGGTAAATAGCAATGTTTAATTTCTTAATGCCCAGTTTTGTGTAAGAGAAACCTGAGTTTAGACTATGGAACCAAGTTCAAATTTTGGTAAAGAGGTTCTTGGCCTGATCCAAACTAAATAGATTGGCTGAGCTTCTACTTACTTTTTTAGTCCAAAGGTGGAAAGAGTGGTACATCTTATTTCAGCTAGTAACTCTTTGAAAAGTTTCCGTTTATTCATCAAGATCCCGATGGTTCTTATTCTTTGGGGCATCTCAACAGATGTTTGAAGACATCCAAAGGTTTATATAAGATCAAGAGAATTACCAAGAGAATGTAGATCAAACCTTGACCACTAAGAGCCACCCTAGTCAGAATTCAAAACAGTTCATGGCCCAATAATCCATCAACATACACCTTCATTCTATTCTGTGACACTCCTCTACCACTGTCTCCAGATGTGCTCATACGCTTTCTTGTCTCATCCCATATACTCATTCTCTGTCCTCTTCCAAACTGAACCACCTTCTCCATTCCCTTCAACTCTTCAAAATCCTGCCTATTCTTCAGGATTCAAAAATGTCCCAAGCTGCATAATGTTTATGGTCTTCCCTCGGACCCAGCCTTCAACAATCTCCGCTCCATCCAAGTTCTTGTAGCCTACATCATAAACTCATTTTATGTTTATCGTGTACTATTGTGATGTCGCAGATCTGTCCTGTGTTTTTATCTACCTGTTGCGTTGCTGTTAACTTTGCAGATGTATTATGCCTTTCATGCCTAGGTGCATTGTAAGTGCCTGAGGATGGGCTGTGCCTTATTATTTTAAAGTCAACAGCAGCCCTGGGTTCAGGGCCCTACCCAGAGAAACAGCCAGTCAATTTCGCTTGCTGGATTTCTCTTGAAAGGCTTCCTGCTGCTTCACACACTTCTCTTTTCAGGCTTGAATAACTTGCCTGTCTTCACCATTTAACCCTTCATACCGTGCTGAGCCTTCTCTCACGGTAAATGCTTTCTTCTCATTCATGACTATTTTTAGAAGAAAAGATGTGAACTACATCATTTCAAAATACATTTAATATAGCTTTTTTGAGACAGGGAAAGATAGTTATTCTTGGTTAAACTATATTTGGAAAATGATGACCTAAGGTAGATAAACGGCACCCCTCAAAGTGATGCCTTTCATTTATGAACCTTTTTTAGACTGGATCTCACCGGCAAGACTCAATCTGCAGTGAAGGCACCTCTACTTTAAAAACAGCAGTTTAGTGAACCACTTTCAATGATGCCCAGACCCACTGGTGTAGTTTAGGAATACATGACAGTTTTCATCTGCTTCAGGACACATGCATAGCTTCATGCGGAAGGCTATTTTTGCATTCAAACTTCTCTCTGCACAGAAAGACTGAGAATGGAATGATTGGAAAATAGCACTTCTCTCTGTCTGACCCACTAAGATGAGAAAAGGGAGGTTGACCTTCATTGAAATTTAGGTTCTTAGTGTGATTCTGCAAAACATTATAACCCTAACTGGGATGGTAAGAAACTAGCACAAGTCAATAGTTTTTCCATTCGATACTATTTTCATCACTTCTATTCTGAACATCTAATAGTATGCCTGCCTCATGGGCCTCTTGGGTTAATCCCAGAAGTAAATATCAACAGCAGCACTAGTTTGAAACACACTTTCCCTTGAATTACAATATATGTTTTCTTGAAAGTTGATCTCTCAGGAAAACTCTCCCAATGCCAATGTAAACTCTGTTCCAATCCCAAAATTAAATCACATCCTAGTGCAATTCATATGTCATAAAAGTAGATAAAACTAAAGCTGAGCAAATAAAGTTCTCCTTGGAGGGAAATATAGTTTGATAATTTTTAACAATTTTTTGAGACATCTGAGACTCAGTTCTTATCATATCAAAGATGTGCAGCATAGAGATTTTAAAGAATTGAAAAAATGGAAAGAGAAAACACATTTTAAGATCTTAACCACTGACTTGAGGGCCTATGAGTATAACACTATCTGATCTGTTGTCTGTTGTATAAAAAACCATTACAAAACTCAATGGCTTAAAGATAACACCCATTTTATTTCCTTATGATTCTATGTGTCAATAATTTGAGCTGGGCTCAGTGGGATGGTTTTTCCGTTGGTCTCAATTTGAGTGTCTGGAGGTTCAATGGCAACTGTGTGGTTTTTGTGCTCTCGTTCACTTGTTGGGTGCTTTGTATGGCTGTCAGCTGGGTCATGAACCTCAAGCAAGCTAGCCTGGACTTCTGCACAGGGCAGCGGATTACTACAGAGTGGAAACAGAAGCCCATACCTAGACTTAGAACTTCTACAGGATCCCTCTCATTACAGTCTGTTTCTCAAAGCCAATCAAGGTTAGTCCAAATCCAAAGGTAGGAAAACAGAGCCCACTCTGAATGGAAGAAACTGCAAAGGATCTGTCGTCCTTTCAAATTAACCACACCATCTAATTGCCAAAACACAGAGAAGGAGGGGACTAAATATTCTGACCTCAGCAGAGTTTTTTTTTCTTCTTAATTTCTTCATAGGGAAGGAACATTTATTTTGTTACAATGTCAGGACCACCAATATTAAAAAGACTCAAGAGTAAAGAAAACATAAACCTCAGTCCTACAACCACAGGCATCTGAATTCTGCCAACACCCTGTATGAGCCTGGGGGCAGACTCCCTCCTAGAGCTTCCAGTGAGGAACCCATCCCTGCCCACTCATTGATTCTAACCCAGTGAGACCTGAGTCAGGCTTCTGCCCTACAAAAAATACAAGATAATGAATTTGTGCTGCTAAGATTGTGGTAATTTGCCATGGCAATAATAGAAAATTAATGCAGTGGCCATGAAAATTTGTTAAAATAAATAATTCAGTGTACATAATGAAAGGCAGACTGGAAAAATAAAAAGTTAAAGCTTATGATTGTAGGCTGGGAGGACAAAAATTAAAAATCAGAAAGAATAAAGAAATGGAAAGTATACAAAGAATATTAAAAGATATGAGGTCAGAAGTAGAAGTGCCAATAGCAACTTAATAAAAATACACCTGAATGACAAGAAAAAGAGGTTATAGAAAAGAAACAATAATTTAAAGACATAATAACTAAGAAATTACCTAGTAATTAAAAATAATTATAGCACTGGTTAAAAGGAATCATAGAATGACTACGAAGGCTGAATAATATTTTAAAATAAATATAAAAAATACAAACAAATCCAACCCAGGTCTATCAGAATTTAGGAACATCAAAAACAAAATCTAAAAATTACAGAGGGAAAAGCAGTAAAAAAGAATATAGATAAAAATCTATATTCTCAACAGAACACTACTAGTGAACATATAGGATAACTTTTATATTTTTGTTTACATGGGGTAATGAAATAAAGATGTTTCCAAAACCAGGATTAAAATTATTCCAGTAAGAAAAATTAATCCAAGAGTAGCAATAGGATATAGAAATGAATGTTAAAAGAAAGGAAGTATCTATTTTTATATCAGCAATTCTCAACCCTTCTCATCTCATGGCACACACAAACTAGTAACTAAAGTTCTGTGACACACCAAAAATTGTTATATTTTTATCAGTCTGACAAAAAATAGGTATGGTTTTGATTCATTCACACTGGGTGGTTATTGCTGTGTTGGCAATGCCATTTTTTATTTGATAATCTAAGGGAAAAGAGGTCAATGCCTCTGAATAAATAATCAGATATTGTGTGTATGTTTTTAAAATTTTGGGGGGTACAGCAGTTGAAAATCGCTGGTTTAAATAAATAACTACAAATATATATGTGTGTGTGTGTGTGTGTGTGTGTATATATATATATATATATATATATATATATATATATATATATATATATAGAAAACTACCTTGAAATAGAACCCCAAATAATACAAGAGATCTGGGGCAGGAAAATGGAACAAAAGAGCTGAAAGTTCAATAAGGTCCTATTCTGTCGGAGGTGAAGGCATTGTTAGTGATAAGCCTGAGACATTGGTAGAGGAATGGCTTTTGCCAAGTAGGGATAACTAGAAGAAAATATAAAAATAGAATATATGTTTCTCACTGTAGGAAAAAGAAAAAACTAACAAAAATTCTTGTTCTTTCAAATAGATAAAAATACAATAAAAAAGTAAGTAAGCATAGAAAAAGAAAAAAGAAAAGAAGCATAGAAAACAAGAAATAAACATTCATGTTTACAAATCTCATAAAATTAATCTTGGTGTATTAATAAATAAAATAAATATAATAAGTTAAAACTCAATAAATATACTGAGAAAATGATCAGATTTGATCTTTAAAAAGGATGTAGTGTTGTCTCTCTCTAGAACAGAAAAAGAGGAGGGAGCACAAAGAAGTTGAAAATGAAAAGATTTTTAAAAGGTACACAAAACAAATAAATATGAAACAAATAAAAACCAAAATCCTTGAATGACAATATTTGAAGCAAAAATGCTACAACAACTCTAAGTTTTCAAATTGCCATTTGAAAGGACAATTTGAAAAAGGACAAACATAAAAAAATATGGCAATCAAACAGATGTATGTCAAAAATATAACTGCACATCATGCAACAATGGATAGAATTACAGAAACAAAGTAGCTAAGTCTATAATATAATATAGTTGAAGATTTTATCACATTCATATTCAAAAATGATAGATCAGACAGACAAAAACCAAACATGAATAGATATTTGAACAAGCACCTCACAAAAACACAGCATATGATCATTTTAGAAGCACTTACAAAATACTCAACAAAAATATATTAAGTAATGAAGAAAATTTTAATTCCATATGATCATCATAAGGGACTTTGTTCTCAGATATTTTTCAAAACATTACAAATAACTAATAAAAACATAGCTGGATTATTCCATATATATATATAAACTCAAATAATTATTTTAGGTAAGCCATTAGGTAAAAAAGATATTGTAAAGGAGTTGTGATATACTTTAAAATGAATAACAAGGAAAGCTATGTTTGATAAATGGTAATGACATATATCTAAGACAAGATTGGAAATTATAAAAACAGATGGGGAAAAATTGAAAGAAGGTAAAAAATAATGACGCTGAATAAAAAAGGAGTATCTTTTTCTGTGAAAAGTCTAATAACACAATCTTCTGAATTATAATAAAAGATGCAAATGAAAAAATGTAGGGAAAATGGAGATAGAACTAAAGATATAGAGGTAATAAAGATCATAAAAGCATGTATGTAGAACTACATGACTATAATTTTTAAAACCTAGGTATAAAGTTTGAATTACTAAACAAATGTAAAATGCACAAATTGGAACAAAAAAATTGAAAGAAGAATAATTATTAAAATAGTGAGAAATAAAATTATTCCTTCTCTCCCCAATACAAAAACTAGAAAACAAAAGCAAAATGAAACAAAAATAAAAGACCCACGCCTACATGATTTTACAGGTATCGACCATATCTTCAAGGTTTCGGCTTTTATTCATTATAAATATATAATCTACATGGACACAGAAAAAGATAAGAAAGGTGCCCAAATTTTCCAATGAGATTAGCATTACATTGATACAAAAACCAGAAAATAATGCAAGAAACTTCTGCTTCCAGTCAAGATGAAGTGAAAGGGATTGAATGCACCCTCCAAACTAAAACAGATTTTTATAAATTCTATATAATTTTTTATTAAACAATATCACCCCAATAAATTTAATTTAAAATATTTAAGTATACACACACACACACACACACACACACACACACAAAGAATGTCTCCAGGCATCGCCAAATGTCCCCTGGAGGGCAAGTTATCCCTACTTAAGACCAACTGCTGATAGCAATGAGAATTAAGTGGAAACAAAACTTTTTTAAGGGATAAACATATTAGACAACAGTATTTACACATTGGGCACCAGGCAACAAAGAACAGTGATCACTGGGGGGGGGGGGGGGCTGGAGGGGAAACAAAGGACATAAGACTTATGATTTCCCCAGATTATTGCCTGAAGAGTGTTTTCAGACTGCTGTGTGTAGGAGAAAAGAACCCTGATGGAGTCTGGTGTTCCCGAGTTGGGGACTAGAGCTGAGAGTCCAGGAGACAAAGCTGACTATAGTTAATAGGGCAAAGTAGCTAATAATAAAGAGCTGTACAGGGGAGGAGGGTGAAGTTGAACTCGAGATCAGCATATGAGGTCTTCAGGTGAGTACGGCTCAAAGCACACGCATGAGGAAAACACCCAGCACTGGAGAAAGAACCACCCAGAGAAGTAGAGGAAACAATTCTTGAAACTTACATAAAGTCAGAAAGAGTATGGTTTCCCACCAACCAGAGAGGAAGTCCTAGTAATCCATGGGGTATTTAAGTAGAACACATAATACACAGGACAGTATTGTTCTGGTGGTGGGATAAAATTAGCCCTACACAAAAGGCTTTTCTAGTTCTACCTAACAAAAGTTCAAAGCAAGCCTCAAAAGGGACAAACTGTTTCCAAATTACTCAACTGCATTTTAGAACAAAATTCAAATACATTTACTGTATAAAAAGACAAAAACTTCCAGCACCCCATAAGGTAAAATGCTAAATAAATAGCATCAAACAAAAAATTACCAAGTTTGCAGAGAAATGGGCAAATATGAGCAATAATATGGAATACTAGCCATCAACGGAAACTGATCCACAAATGACAGAACTAGTAAACAAAAAAATATGTAGAATTAGTAAACAAACAAACAAAATATACATTTACACACAAACATATATGCTCAAGAATGTAAAGGAAGGATTGAGCATGTGATGTAGAGACATGGATGGAAAATACACTGGATGAAATTAATAGTATTTTAGAACTGAAGAAGAAAAGATTAGTGAGCTTGAAGACTTAGCAATAGGAACTGTCCAAAACAAAGCATTGGGGAAAAGAAAGATTGTAAAGAAAATGGCCACAGCATCAGTGAGCAGCCTAATATACATATAGTTGAAGATCTTAAAAGAGAGATAAATATTTGAAGAAATTATGGCCAATTTTTTTTAACTTGATAAAGAAAATAAACCCATATGTCTTAGAAGCTCAACAAACTAGATAGATAGATAGATGATTGATTGATTGATTGATTGATTGATTGATAGATAGATAGATAGATAGATAGAACAACAAATAGCACAATGAAAAGAACAGAGAAATGAAAATACATTGTAATAAGTTTATGTCACCTTAGAAAGTAGTAAAATATTACTTAAAGGCAGACTGTCATATGTTAAAAATTTATGTCATAAACCTCAAAGCTACCATTAAAAATTTTTTAGCCTGACCAGGTGGTGGCACAGTGGATAGAGCATCAGACTGAGATACAGAAGACCCAGGTTCGAGACCCCGAGGTTGTCAGCTGAGTGCAGGCTCATCTGGTTTGAGCAAAGCTCACTGGCTTGAGCAAGGGGTTACTCGGTCTGTTGAAGGCCCACAGTCAAGGCACATATGAGAAAGCAATCAATGAACAACTAAGGTGTCACAACGAAAAATTGATGATTGATGCTTCTCATCTCTCTCCATTCCTGTCTGTCCCTATCTATCCCTCTCTCTGACTCTCTCTGTCCCTGTAAAAAAAAAAAAAAAAAAAAAAAAGACAGAGGACAATCTGACTTTGGGTGATGGGTATGCAACATAATTGAACGACAAGATAACCTGGACATGTTATCTTTGAATATATGTATCCTGATTTATTGATGTCGCCCCATTAAAAAAATAAAATTATTAAGAAAAAAAAGGCATAAATTTAGACAATAAAACTGAGCTAAGGTAATAAAATAAAATAAAACAAAAACAAAATGGGAACAAATACAGTATTTAAAATAAAGAATATGTAAATTTAAATTAAAAAAAAAATTAAAGGCATAGCCAATAAGACAACACAGGAGGCAAAATGGAACCATAAATTATATTCTATTAGTCCAAATAAAGACAAAGAAGAAAGAAGGAACAAATAACAAATGGGGAAAACAGATAATAAATAGCAAAATGGTAGGTTTAAACTCAACTACATTAATAATAACATTAAGTATAAATGCTCTAAACACACTAATGAAAAGTCAGATTATCAGATTTTATAAAAAATTAAGGCTTATATCATGTAGTTAAAAACTTGTTTATAATTATCTCAATTTAGAGACCCTATTGCTAACACACACACAAACACAAAGTAATTGTGCATGACGGTCAGGAAAACAACCATGTAAATCACAGGAAGGTTGTACTTTGATATTAGTTCAGAACTGTATCATGGGAACTTCAACATTTTGCAAGGTAACATTATCAACAGCAACACTTCTCAGTTTGTCACCTTTCCACATACCTAATTCATCTGCACTTGTAGCGGTTGCATTTGCAGTAATTCTCCAAATACATAGGTGCAAACATCTGATTATTTTATTTCTCTTTTGATATAGCTAATAACCAGTCATTTACATATCAAAAACACATTATTTTATGATTAATTTTATTTCTCCTCTACATCATACTTAGGAGATATAGATTTTTAAGATATGTATTTCTGGCTTAGATTATATATAAATTTTATTTCAGGACAACATTGAAACTTGATTATGTCAAAGAGACATTCAGAATATTCACCACTTAAAAATGTTCCATATATATGTTAGAACTGGAAACACTGGCATAAACTAACTTCCATAAATCACAACTGAGGCACCCAAGGCCTGGAGAATAAAAATTATTTATCCAAAGTCACGCAACTAAATTCATGCTCACAATGATCATATATAGTGGATTTTCCAGGATAATCCTCAGTTTAAATATTATGTCTCATAATCCCTACAAATCACTGAAATATCTTTTTTACAATGCCTAGATTACGTATTATAATCCAAAGAAGAACTGAAAATCAAGATACATGGTCACCAGTTCTTTAGAAACACCATAAATAATGTTTTAAGCAGTAGTTTAAACCAACAAACTAAACACAATAGGAAGACAGATACTTTCCTTTGTGGGCATTAAGAAGTCTTGGCGGGAGTAGACAGAGTGATAAAAGACTTCTGTCAATTGAAAAAAAAATTTTACTAATATGCTATTTTCCATTTTAAAAACTTGTTTTGAAACAACCAAGTTTGCAAAAATATAGCTAGTGAGAATAGAGATTTTTTTTAAAAAAAGCAATCATTCACAACCAGAAGTATGTCCTAATAGGGTGACTATATCCCAAATTCAGTACAGAGAGATAATGAGAGCTTTGTCTCTGTCAAAAGGATTTTTAGAAGTTACAACAATACAATTATAAATTCTCCTAATGCCCAATTCCCCAACCACAGCACCCAACCCTGTGTCAGTATGGCGCCATGTTCCCAGTGGCAAACACTGCCACCTGGTGTTCTTATCATCAAGAAAAGGAATAAACACTTATTTTGGACCTGTATATGCTTTGCTATTAACCATGCTTTTGCTAACACTACCAGTTTTAAACAACTGAATGCCTATTTACCATCAATACATCTCACAACACTCCTTCTGATCAAGGAACTAATTTGTAGCAGACATAGGGTTTACTGGTCTTGTATATCTCATCTCCAGAGTCACTGACCTAATAAAACAGTAGATTAGCCTGTTGAAGACAGACTATACCACCTTGGAGACAGTTTCCTGCAAAGATGAGGTGCATAACCTAAAAGGATGAGGTTATGTGGAATATGACCAGCAATAAATATATGTTCTTTCTCTCATAAGAAGAAGAGCCGGGTTTAGCCATCAAAGGGTGAAGCTGGAGTGGCGTCTCCCCTACTCTCCTATAGCTCTGCTCTCTGCTGGTTTAGCAGTAATGGCCCCATGGAGAAAACGCTGCCTCCACAGGACACAGCAAGTCGTTCCACTGAATCCGGAGCTGATGCTTTTTCAGTGTCTGGGAACTTTCAGCTTTCTCTCTTATTCAGGGTTGTAGGTGCCTGCCTTGGGGAGGCAACTGTGGCTTTGAAAAGTCAAATAGCAGATGAAAGGAAACAGACCCATCCTGCTGGTTTGAGGGTTGAGAACCCGCCGCTGGAGTCTCTCAAGCCCGCCCTGCTCTATCTCCTTTCTAGGATTTGCTTGCCTAACTTACTGCTCTATTCTCAGCCACTCAGATGTTTTCTCCTCCAGGAAACCTTCCAGAACCTTCCATAAAAGAAACTTGCTTTTCCTCTAGACACGTGTGCTTTCTTCCATGGTCCACTCCTCCTTCTGTCTCAGCATTAACCACATATAATTTATGTGCAGGATTTGTGGCTGGGTTCCCGCTGAGCAACGTAAGGACAGAAACACGTCTTGTTCATCTTGGCACACACAGGGAGTGTTTATAGGAGCAAATGACAAAGGAATTTAGACTTCTACCCTTTCTGTCACTGTAGTGGGTTTGCTCTTCCACCCCCACAATGATTATTTTATCCCTTCTTCACACCTCTTGTAATTTGGACAGATTTCCTGAGCTCTGCACTTTCATCTCTCCCCCCATGAGGACACCGACCAGAAGGAAACGCCCCCTCTGCTCACCACCAAATCCCCTGGTCGTCCTGCCTCCCCTCCCATCTTCTCCTGGCTTTCCCCACTGACCATGGATCCTGCTTCGAAAACCCAGGCTAACCCCATGGACTCAGGGGCCTCTCCTTCCTACCTGTTGGCAATCAATTATTTCTGGATGGCTTCCCACTCCTTTGAGTATCTTTAACCTCATAGATAGATCAAAATAAGCTCTATGTTCTATAATCTCAAAATAAAAACAAAGCCATAATTACAACTAAAAGACTTTTTTTGACCCAGGGATGGCCCTGTTTCTCTACCTCCTTTAACCACCTAGCTACCCAAAAGATTCGTCTACATATCCTCCTTAGCTCCTCATCTGCCCATGTTCGCCACAGCCTCCTGCCTCCCACAGGCTGTGACCCTGCTATCAGCCGGCCCATCAGAAATCACCCAGCCACCAATGTCTTACCTTCGCAGCCGCTCTGTTCCCCTTTTAGAAAAACTGTCTTCTCGTGGCTTCTGTGACCCCACACCCAACCTCGCGGGTGGCCCTTCTACTTTCCCAGCCTTCCTTCCCAGCCTGCTCTGCGGGCCGCCTCTCCTCTTCCATCCGAACGTTGTTGGAGTTCATCAGGGCTGGGCCTCTTCCCTCCTCACTCATCGTTTTTCATCTTTGGCAATTTCAAACACCCCACAGCCCTTGACGTGGCAAAGACTATTAAATACATATCTCTAGCCAAGGTCGCGCTCTGGGCTTCAGATGGGACCTCAAGCTTCTGACCTGCTATGGAGCAGATGCTGTGTCTCAGGACATCTCAAACTTAATTGTGTCCAAACCTGCGCTGTCAATCCTCCCAGCCCCCACCCTCAGTCGGGTCCTCGCCCAGCTTTCCCTGCCTCAGTGAACAGCCCTTCCGTGCGTGCAGTGGCTCACGCCAGAGGACAGGAAGTCATCCTTGGCCCCTGCCTTTCCCTCAGGGCTTATATCCCACCAGTGACCAAAACCTGTAGGTCCTGCTTCTGATATAAACCTGGGCCCGTCCTTGCACTGCCACAGCCCTCATCTGACCATTGTCAGCTGTCCCCGGGATTATTAAACACTCTCGCGTCTGTCTCCCTTCTCGGCAGAGTCGCCAGAATCATTTTCCTCTTATTAACAAACACTAAATCTTAACATTCTCTGCTTAAAATATTTTAATCACTTTCTATTGTGCTTGAGATTTAAAAAAAAATTAAAAACCTAAACAAAATCCATACATGATCCGCCCCTGCCTAATTCACCAGCTGAAATTCATGTCACCCACACCCCTACCTGCGATGCCCCAGCCACAGCGGCCTTTTTTCCTTTCCCAGAAATTACCATGCACATTCCTGCCACTGGGTGTTCACATGCTAACCCTGTATTTCTCCATCCTTCCCCTGGCTGGTGTCTACTCTGCCTTCAGGACCAGTGCTAGGGACTCCCTCAACAAAGTAGGTTTTCCTTCTCCCCGAAGTTAAGTATAGTCTTGATTTTTTTCTTCATGTAAATTATGTCATTTATACTTATTTATTTGTTCACATGATGACTTCACTATAAACGTCATGAAAGCAGGAACCACATGATGTTCACAGGTCTGCTCTAGTATCCAACCCCCTTCCTAGAATTGATGAGTGTTCACAACAGAGTTGACAAATGAGTGTCCCAATGGATTGTAGACAATGGAAAGCCACTGGGTGTGTTTGTGCAAGAGTCTGACTATGTGCAGTCATTATTTAAGAAGCTAAATCTTGTCAGTGAACAGAAACAAATTGGATTGGAAGGAGACTGGAAGTTAGTGATCTGGTTAATTTGAGTTTGGAATACTTGCCGTGAGAATAGAAGAGAAAATTTGAATGTTGTATCTATTTTTAAATGACTAGGTTGCCTGAAAGAGAAAAACAAAGAAAAACATCATCCATTGACTATTTCCTAAGAAACCACTGTGCATGTTTCTAGGAGCCAGGCGCTGTGCTGGCTGATAGCCATGCAGAGATAGGGCTACTCCGGTCTGCACTGGGATGTTATTCTGCTATGAGAAGAAATGAAGTACTGATAAATACTACAACACACATGGGCCAGAGCCAAAGGCCACAAATTGTGTGCTTCCATTTATCTGAAATGTCCCGAATAGGAAAATCCCTGGAGACAGAAAGCAGATTCCTGGTTGTCAGGGGCTGGGGAAAAGAGGCACTGAGGGGTGGCTGCTAATGGGCCCAGGGTTTCTTTTTAGGGTGATGAAAATGTTCTGAAATTAACTAGTGATGATGGTTGCACAAATCTATCAATATGCTAAATACCACTGAAATGTACATGTTGAATGAGTGAATTGTACAGTATATAAATTATATCTCCATGAAGATTCTCCAAAAACAAGAACAAAAGAATGCACTGCTCTTGCCTTGCCCTCAAAGCTCCCAGTGAAGATATGACACATGCACAGAGCAAAATAGGTCAGGCGTTTAGAAGGAGAGAACCACTAAATCTCCAGGATGCTCTGACCCAGGCTTACTCAGGGTCATCTGCATTGCTGATGCCAGCAGGGGCTCTGACTTGATTAGATTGGCACTCCAGGCCTGACCCAGAGATAAGCCTTTATTTTGGGGAGAAAGAAAGAGGTGTTCCAGATAGTGAAGAACTTTCCTTCCAATCCCAGTATTCTTCCCTTGTCCCTCCACAAATCTAGAAACCACCTTCTTTTAAATAAGTCGATGCCTCTGCATATGCACATGCCAACAAAACACCAGCTCATGAAGGGGGTGCACAGCCCAGTGTACTGCCCCCAACCTCCATTTCAGCCCAAAGTGAAGACTTGACTGTGTACATCAGAGGAACCCAGAGTCCACAGAATTGCCACTATCGATCAGCCTGTGACCAGCAAGACTTCATATCAGTCTCTGATTACTGGATATAAAATTATATATGATCTGCTCCCTTCATTATAAATGTGTAAGTCATTCAAGCCTTTTTCCATGCAAGTATTTTACTTTAATGTAATCATGATATATATAACTTAAAATTCTGTATTTCCACATAGCATTATAGCATGAGTGCTTAATGTGTTATTTTTAATATTGCTATTTCTTTAAGCAATTATAGAAGTTTATGATGTTTCATCAAAAAGATATTTAAGAGTTATCTTAACAATCCCTCATGGGAAGACATTTAAGTGGCTCCCAAGCTTTCGCTCTTATGAAAATATAGCAATAAACCCATTTGTACATAAAGCTAGTTCTATACTTAGCTTTATTTTACTAAGATTCCCCAAAGTGAAATTCTATCCCAATTTCTATGTCTGTATGTTTTGTTTTGTTTTGTTTTTCTGGTTCCTTGGCAAAGGCACATTATTTTGTTTATGCTGGGTTAAACTGAGCCCTGTAATCAGCTCTTACCTGCTCCTTGGACTGCAAATGCAGAAATTAAGAGTGGAAGCAGTATTCATACTCTCTTGATACATTTAATACAATTAAGTGACAGAATAAACCACTCTGATACTTACACTCTGTAGGTACATTGAACCTACAATGTACTAAGCACAAAACTATTTTGAAAATATTGACTCATTTCATCTTCTCAGCACTTTAAGAAGTAGTCACTTTCATTATCTCTGTTTCACCAATGAGGACACCAAACCAAGGCTGCATGGGCAGGGGGTGAGAAAGCCGTGATCGTGGACCCTAGAGGTCTGGCTCCACATTCCGAGCTCTTAACCACTATTCTTTAACCAAATATGAAGTCAGAAGGTCTGGGTTTAAATTTTAACTCCACCACTTATTGTCCTAGGGGTATGTCAGTAAGCCACTCCAACTAGTTTCATCAGCTCTCTGATTTAAACATAAGCACATGCGGTTTTATGTAAATACATGTGTTATCACATCATGCATTTTTAATACAGTCTTTTCTCCTCCTCTTTAGCTTAGCTTTATCCTTCTCCCTTTTAACCTCTGCACCCCTAGGCACTCACCCCTCCCCATATTCCATGTTATCAGCCTAGTGCTTATCCCGGTATGCTTTTCTCTGTGCTCACAATCATACACAGGCAGGTTTAGCGTGCACAGCCTCGTTTTGTATAGATCATCTCTGTGTCAGTCAGGACCCAATCAGGAAAACAGAAAACACTCTACGGCAATCCAAACACAGAGAAGGTAGTGCAGGACATTGGTTACAGTGGTGGTGGGGGGTGCTAAGAAGCCCAACGTGGAACAGTGAGTCAGCCCAGAAGTTTGTAAGGTCAGTGCTACCTGCCCTAGGCGGTTGATGCGAAGGAGAGAGGTAATGCCATCCAACCCAGTGGTTATGGTCAGCTGGTGGAAGCTGGCACCGTGGCAAAGCTGGGAGGGGCAGGGAGCAGAGCCACAGAAGAGAGACACTGCTGCAAAGATACTGCCCCAGGTGGATGCCCTGGCTTCTTTCTTGCTAAAAGCTTACAAAAACCCACCAGGACTCCTTCTGGCTGAACTCACCTGGAAGCCAACAGACACAGGAGCCTGCAAGCAGAATGTTCAGGGGTGCACCACTTTGTAGCACAGAGGGCAAGGGGGGAGGGCCGAGGAGGGGGCCAGGCAGTAGACACCCAAATAACCAGCAAATGCTATGCACACTTCCCCATATCTGCTGTCCTAATCAATGTTACCTTGGAGAAATCCCTCCAAATCAGCAGGTATACCTCCAACATATTCTTTTTATGGCTGTTTATTCGTGTAACTATTCTGCTATTGATAAGTATTAATGTTCTTGTGCTCTTAAATGGGAATAATATTACCTTTCTTAAAATTATTGTCAGCATCATGCAAATGAATGGATATGAAGCTACTTTATAAACTACAAACGTGAGTAGGACAATGTAAGTTTTATTAGAATTTGTATTTATGCCAATTGCTAAAAACCTGATAAAAATAAACCCAGCCAGGCCAGAAGTGACAATCGAACAGAGTGGACTGATATTCTGGTCACAAGGGAAATACCCACTGACCAGTATATTCCCCCTCTGAGAAGTGAGTCCTAACACCTCCCTCTGACTTCTCCTCCTGCTCTGCTTCACAAGGTGCTGTTTCTTCCCTTAGGACACCCATAGCCAATATTGGATTCATGGTCGAGAGCAGCATTGTTCATTAGAACTTGGATTTGGAAGTATTTTATATAGGCACTGTTGAATATGGTAGTCACCAGCCACATGTGACTATGAGCACTTGATATATGACTAGGATGACTGGAGAACTGCATTTTCAATTTTACTGAACTAGAATAAATTTAAATTGCCACATGTGACAGATGGCAACTGTATTCAACAGTGCAGCTATAGCCCTTCATAATCATTATCACATATGAATAGTGTTCTTATCCAGAGTTACATGTGAGAATCAAATGGAGCTTTTTCCTAGTGTATATACTTAAACCCACTCTGGATTTATTGCTTCAGAACCACTGGTGCTTGGACTCCAATGATGTGTTAAGTGCCTTGCAGCTGTAAATTCTCTAGAAAAAGGAGAAAGAATGGAGAGAAGGTGCCTACATTGTGTTCTTAGAAATTTGATATATTAGCTCACCTACTTATTAATGAAGATTAAAATTTTTTGGACTGATTCATTGTTTCTTATGGTCACCTCGCTGAGAATAAAATCCTGAAGCAATAGAGAAAAAAGGAAAAAGAGGTGTAGGTTCTAACAGAGCAGAAGGCAGCCAAGAACGTCCCAAGAATCTGGTCATGCCAAGTATGGAGGCGTTCTGTGCTCGGCACCCCAGGCAGCCCGGGGTCAGCATGGAAGCACCAGATAGAGACACATACTGTCAACAACTTTTACCTACTTAAGATGTTTTCCAGGGTCACCCTGGCCTTTCAGAAGACAGTGCCAGAAACCTGGCACTCCACTGGCGACAGTATGAAAAAGAGAAGGCAGGCTGTGCCAGGATGGATTTGCGGCTAATGAGGCCGCCAGCTGCTGTAATTGCACAATGGATGGGTAAGGCGCTGCTGAGAGACAGATGACGAGGTGCAGCACTTATTAGACACAAGCATCAGAGTGAAGGTGAGGTGTTAATTTCCTAGGCAATAGACAGCCGCCGAGTCCTGTCGCATAATTCACTTCACATTAAACTGATTATGGGAAAGCATGTAATAATGTTAATGATTCATCTCTATTCCTCAATCACAAGGAAACTGATGGTGAACTAAAGAAAAAAAAATTTTTTAAAACCCTGAAGTGAGTACATGACTCGAGGGGATAAAACTGAAATGGGAAGGATATAAAAATTCAGAGCAAATGCTGCCAATGCTATCTTGGGCGCAATTGTTGGGTGTTGCTAGGAAAGCATGAGCACGCACGTCTCTGCTTTGGTTCTGCCAGCAGCAAGTGGGACAGCTTCCTGCTCCTTGTCACGATCCCCTTTAATAAACGCAAGTGTGGGTCGGGGAGTTTTAGACACTCTCCCTCTCCCCAAGCCCCTTGGAGAAAGGGTACAACCTAATAAACAAATTAGGATTGACAGGAAATAAGGGGAGAGCTCACATTTCAAAGACTTTATAGCTGTTGAGTTAAAACTTACCTCTTTTATTGTGCCATAAACCTCATTTCCCCAAGTCCCAGACAGGAAACTTTGAATATCTCTCCACTGTCTCTATCATGAGCCTGTCCTCCTTAACCTGACATCAAAGCCTTTATAGAATAGCCCAACCTCACTTCCTGTCTAGTGTCACTGAGCTGTTCCCCTTTGTGAGCCTTCACAGAATAACAGATAGAAAAGCATGCTGGCTATGTGGGCAACAGCAAGCTAACTTTTTATGAACAGCTTTCTTCTCTATAAAATGAATTTGAGCATCAAGGACATAGCACAATTATTATGAACACAGAGCAAAGCACCTGCCATGATGCCTGGCCTATGACATGCAGGTTCCCTTTGCCTCACTCACAAATCAGACTTGTCTACTTATTATTTATTAAACACACTGAAGAAATTCCTACTTCCCTTTATCTCTTCCTGACACCCCATCCCCCCTATCGCCTCCACGCGCCTGATAGAATCTAGACTGCCTCCCTCCCCAGGTCTCCGTATCACCAACTCCGCTCTCCCTTTGAGGCTCACGCCCATCTCCTCCCTTCCATGACACCGGATTCAGCTTCTGCAGCAGGAGTAGAACTGAAGGCAATATTAAATATTCTCGCCAACTCTACCACTCCAGGAGGCAAAGAGTACATACATTTTTTTTTGAAGGTAGGACAAATGGAAGCTTTAAACACTCCAAAGACTATAAGATGACTTCTCCAATTGGTGAACTATGGGGAGAAGATGGAAATACTCAGTAAGCTATTAAAAAGTCTATATTACTGTAAATTGTTGTTATTTTAAAGTCTTGTGTAACTTAGGGCTTATTTTACATCAGATAACGGGCTCCACCATGTACGGATCCTTAATCTTCCCCTATAAAGTCAGTGTTAATCATCCACAGTTTCAGAATGATCAGAATACTAAGGCCCAAGGTCATTCACTTACAGGTGGATGACATGAGATCTAGACCATGAACTATGACTGATTGTCTACAGAATCTGGAATCACACTTTACACTATGCTTAATCTCCACAAACCCACCCATTTAGCAAGCGCTATTGTTACATACATTAGCTATTGGGAAAGGTAAGTGCTTGTGTGAGATGTGCTTCCTTTTCTTAAAGAGTTTAGAATCTAGAAAGAAAAATGTGAAGATATAAATAGAATGCAGGGAAAAGTCAGAGGATGTGCTACACTGGCATAGTATTTGAAGAAAATCAAAGGATGTGGGGATTCCTTTCAACTAATGTGATCAAACGGTTGTGTCCAGTGATCTGACTTTCCAAAACCACATCTGTCCTGCTCTAAAGAGAAGAAGGAAACTCTAAAACTTATACAAGCTCTTCAAAGAAAACCTCAGAAACCCATTTTTGAAAATAACTCCTTCATGCTCACCCTTTGGAAATCTTGAAATCTCCTCCCCAGCAATAATTCTTCTGTGATTTCTCATTGGAAATGTACTTAAGATAGAAAATTAAATCAAAGCAATAAAGATGGGATATGTGACATTAGATTGAGACGTAAAAGCTAATAATTCATCTTAAAATTACTATTATATACAAGAGAAGATAAAACCTTTTCCCCAAATGGACTTGGGAAATTCCTGCTCGTATTGAAAATTACTTCTGATCCTCTTTCTTGGCACCCAGAAACCAAGAAAATAATCATTTTCCTCTCAAGATCCATGAATTGATCATCCTTCTTTTGTAACTTCTCAGCCCATCTTTCAGAGTCCAGTGTGACTTGTCAAAGTCCTAAGTGAGCCACATTTATACACCAGTCTCGTCCGTTCACAGTCACAGCCTCCGTGCAAACTCACCTCCACTGATCAGAATTGTCTTGTTCAGTGAACAGAAGCTTTAGATTGACTCTTCACCGATTATGAAACATATTCTTAGAGCTGGTCAATGGCAAACCATTTAGGAAGCTGAGCCCACCTGACAGTTTCACTCCTTTTGAAAAAGAATCAGAAAAACATAAAATAACAAACATAACATTAGGTTATATCTATAGAACACTCACTGGGTCCTAGGCATGATGCAAGCACTTTATATGTTTTATATTATTTAATAATGTCTTATATTACTTAATGATGGTTCACATTATTTAATCCTCATAAATAACCCCATGCTATTGTAATGTTATTTTACCCATTATGCAAATAATGATGCTGAGGCCAAAGTCTCGCAGAGA
Source organism: Saccopteryx leptura (assembly GCF_036850995.1). Taxonomy (NCBI): domain Eukaryota; kingdom Metazoa; phylum Chordata; class Mammalia; order Chiroptera; family Emballonuridae; genus Saccopteryx; species Saccopteryx leptura. The sequence goes on from NC_089513.1 coordinate 19,130,614, forward strand.
TCAAGGGCAGAGGTCGGACTTGAACCTGGTGCCCAGCTATTAACCACAGGGCAGTAAAGCCACCACAGGAGCATGAGTGAAAAAACCCTTTGTGCTCAAATGTATCAAACCAGGAAGAGGTTTCCTCTCCTAACTGCCACACTCACCACCTCAATCACAGAAGTAATTTCATAAACCTTCCTGTGCTTACAGAAGGTAAGGAAAAGGGTAGGCAAGAAGTGTTGATCTGGGTGAGGATGAATGTTTTGGGAAGTCAGAGGCTGGGAAAAGCTCTGACTAAAGTAGCACAGGAGAGGGGAGAGAGTGCATGAAGCATGCACATAGTAACTAGGCCTAAAGCAACAGGAGGAGCTCCAGTTCTTATCACTGGTCGGGGCTCCATAATCTGGTCTGAACTGGCTCAGGAAGCAGGGAAGTTCCAGAAATGGAGACGTGGAAAAGCCAGTGGTGCCTAGGTATTGTAGCTAAGTGTCCATTACTGTTGACTGGACAGGCAGAGAGACAGACAGACAGACATAAACAGGTGAGAGGAACAGTGATGTAAGAGCCTCATTTACTGCCTATTTCTTCTGAGTTCTCTGTTCCTTGCAATTCTATGTGTGAGCACAGGTATCCTCTGCTGACTCTCACACACCCAGTTTGCTTCTCTATCCCCGTCTTGTGCGCAGGGGTCTTCCTTCCTCCCTCACAACAGGCTCTCTTGCCACTGTGCTTCGATGCCTCTTAATATAGAAGTTTATTAAATGCCCAGTACTGTGGGAAGTACACAGACATAAAGGACCCAACCCCTGCTCTTAAAGAGCTCACACTCTAGTAGCAGAGGCATTATGAACAGATTGGAGAGTAGTTAGGTTGTACATCACCACATTAGCCAGAATTCTCTCCATTGTAAGAACTGAACGCAACTTCTCATGGCCTAAGGAGAGAGAGAGAGTCACCTAGCTAGACGAGATGTGGCTAGCTCCTGAGATAGATGAATACCCTGCAAAGACTAAGGTCTCAGAGATGCACCCAGGACTGACAACTAGCAGGATTCCATTCATTCAATAAGAATTCACTGAGTACATACCTACTGTGAGGCACACACTGAGCTAGCACAGGAAAAACAAAAATGTAGCAAAATAGATGCTTCTCATCTCCTCCCCTTGGTTTCATTTTGCAGATGGCTTTCCCCATATGGAAGAAAAGATGGCTGCTAGAGGTTCCAGATTCATAGCCTTTCAATTAATCAACACAGCTAAAATGAAAGTTCATTCACCCAACACTCACAGGGCAGTGCCAGGGAAGATTTCATTGGTTGACTTGGGTCATATGACCAATATGCTGAGGCGATGGAGGGTTTTTACCAGCTCAGCGGGGTCATATGCCCACCCCTGTGGTTAGGGGATGGCAGCCCCTCTGGGTGGACACTGTTGGAGGAGTCCTCAAAGGAAAGGGAATGTTGTAACTTGAATAAGAAAAAGAGCAAAGAGCAAAAACCACCACAGTGAACTGCAGTAACCCTTAGGATAAATGGTTGCAGATGTTCAGAAGAGGAAAGGGGCTCTTCTAATAGAGGTCATGAATGACTTGATAAGAAAGGTAGCAGTTTGGCAAACATGGCCTCTCTGTCCAGTGGTTTAGGTAGGCACAATAAGGACCCCTCAAAGCTGGCCATGTCCTAATCCCTGGAAGCTGTAATACAGTACATTAAAAGACAGAAGGTAGGGGGAGGGGGGCAAGGAGAATGTTGAGGGGAACATGGGGGGGATGTATTCAATGGGACACTTAAATCTATGTAAACACAATAAATTAAAATCAATTTTTTTAAAAAGGAGAAAGTAGGGGAGGACAAACAGGAGTACCTCCCTCAACCCTGTCTGAGCTGGTTATTGAAGACACACTTAAAGCAAAAAATAATAAAATCCAATAATGGCATTCCCACCATGAGCAATGGTTAAATGCTAAAGAAAAAAAAAAAAGAGAGAAAGGACTTTGCAGATGTAATTAAGGTTGCAGACCCTAAGATAAAGAGATTATCCTGGATGATCTAGCTGACTCAATCTAATCAATCGAAGCCCTAAAAGCAGAGAACTTTCTCTGGCTGGAGGCACAGAGATATATGACCAAAGAGAAAGGCAGAGCAATTCCAAGCATGAGATGCAGGTGCCCACAGGGGAGGATCAGAGAAAGACCTCTTAGAGTGAAGAACAGCCCCCAGCTGAGCACCAGCAAGAAAATGGAACCACAGTCCTATAACCACAGGAATCAGATTCTGCCAACAACCTGAATGAGCTTGGAAGGACAGTCTTCCCAGAGCCTTCCTGTAAGAGCCCAGCCAGGTCAGCAGCTGGATTCCAGCCAGTGAAACCCAGAGCAGAGAAACCTGCCAAGCCAACCTGGTCTTCTGACATACAAAACTGTGAGGTAATAAATTTGTGTTATTTTCATCTTACCAATTCGTGGTAATTTGTTATGGCAGCAATAGAAAACTAATACATGGTCCAAGACATCTCTGGAAAGAAAATAAAGTAATTATACAAATTCTACAAGTTCTCCAAGGAATTGGGAAAACTAAGACACAACTAAACCTACAGGAACGACAGGAACTCCATCTCCTATCATTGGTGGGGCCTCCCTGGCCTGATCTAAGTTGCTCAAGAAGAAAAGTTCCAGAAAGGCAAGAGCTCATAGTCTGTGCTGGTGCCTGGAGAGTAAAGCCAGGTGTTCACTGTGGTTAGTTAAACCAGGAATTGGCAAACGACAGCCAAATTTGGCCCACAATCTGTTTTTGTATGTTCCAAGGGCTGAGTATGGTGTTCACATTTTTTTTTTTTTTTTTTTTTTGTATCTTTCTGAAGCTGGAAACGGGGAGAGACAGTCAGACAGACTCCCGCATGCGCCCGACCGGGGATCCACCCGGCACGCCCACCAGGGGGCGATGCTCTGCCCACCAGGGGGTGATGCTCTGCCCCTCCGGGGCATCGCTCTGTTGTGACCAGAGCCACTCTAGCACCTGGGGCAGAGGCCAAGGAGCCATCCCCAGTGCCCGGGCCATCTTTGCTCCAATGGAGCCTTGGCTGCGGGAGGGGAAGAGAGAGACAGAGAGGAAGGAAAGGGGGAGGGGTGGAGAAGTAGATGGGTGCTTCTCCTGTGTGCCCTGGCCGGGAATCGAACCTGGGACTTCTGCACGCCAGGCCGACGCTCTACCACTGAGCCAACCGGCCAGGGCCATGTTCACATTTTTAAATAGCTTTTTAAAATCAAGAGATTAATAATATTTGAACATGATATTTAAATTTCAATGCCTCAAAATAAAGTTTTATTGGAACAACCACACTCAACATTTGCATATTGTCTCTGGCTGTATTTGTGCAACAACGGCAGAGTTGAATAGTTGCAAAAGAGACTGTGTGATCTGCAAAACTTAAATATTTACTAGCTGACCCTTTAAGGAAAATGTTTTCCAACACTTATGTTAGAGAATGTTAACATGTAAATATCCCCGAGAGCCTCAACACACTTCAGCATGCATCTGTTTTGATTACTGGCATGGGAGGAAGAAGAGTTCAAGAGCATCCAATTCCCAAGAAGATCTGGGGCTGCCTAGGGAAGGGCTCCAAGGGATATGGGACAGAGAGACAAAGTCTGGTTCTTCTGACTCCCTAGGTATGTCCAAGGTAGACTGAGAGACCCCCACGAGGAGCTGCGCCTCACCTCCTGCAGAGAATCCCAGGGCTCGGGACAGAGCCCAAGCAGGATGCACTCTTCCCCTTCAGGCTGACAGAAGGGAACTCCTGACTTCTGCCACAGTGCCCTGCACTACACTAACTGGGGAGTGGGGAGACAGGGCAGCTCTGCAGGGCTCAGGTGGGTCCAAGTCTAGTCCATATGTAGAGGGAGAAACATAGTACAATTTAGAGTAACCCTAGTGAAAGGCAAAAACACGGGGTACAAAACTGTTGGTCAAATAAGTTTGTAAATATGATGTATATGTTTGCTTGCTTAAAGTTTGCATTGGGTGTTAGAGACAGGTTGTAAGCAGGCAGGGTGATTATAGCCTAAAGCTTAGTTTTAAGACTAAGCTTTTTCCACACCCTTAACTATTGCATGATAGAGGGTGGTGCACTCTTATGAGGAATCCCATCATGCCTCAGATAAGTGACTTTGTATCAGTGACTTCCTTGTTTGTATATTAGATTAAAGGTTTTGATTTCTACACTATAAAATGGGGCAGACCGGGAGTTTACTCTCTCTCGGTTCCTGAGATTAGCATTAGAGGAGAGAGCAGAGAAAGGCCACATGGAGGAGAGGAGAAGCAGCCAAGATGATGGAGTGCTGAAGGAGAAGCCAGTTTGTGCAAAGAGAGAGATGGGGAATAGAGGTGAATAAGGCTGGTGAGGTAGAAAACTTTGATTCTAGGAAACTCGGATAAGTCAGTGACTTTGGGAGCCCTGAATGGAAAGGGAAGTGTTTTCCCACTGTGTGTATTTCTTGCCCGCCAGGTGCAAGCTAGGATAAAGATGATGGCCCACCAGTTCTTGGCTCCGTTGTTTCATTACCGTCTGTCCGAATCAAATGCAAACTTGCATAGGCCAGGCAGCTATGATGGTAGCCGTGGCTACTGGTTTTACAAAATCCAAGCGCTCAGATGACGGACACCCCCTCTCTGTCACCAGGCAAAAGTGAGCATATTAGACTATGAGATGAAAATGCTGACTGTCACTCTGACATAACAATTTTCCCAGGCTGATAGCTTTTGTTCCTAGAGCTGTGGTCTAGTTGGTCAGGTCAGCCCTAGAGCATTCAAAGCATCAGCCCTATAATTAAGAATTCTGTTCCCATTGAAAAACAAGTTTATCTTCATCTGTGTGGGTCAGGGAGCTCTTGTATCTCTCAAACGGTAGAGCCAGGACTGATATGAGGTAGGCTGCACTAACTTAGCAAGTGGAGCGTTTCACATATTTTAAATGTCACAGCCGGATGTTCCGAGGCTTTCCACGGGGTCAGATTAACCTTGCTTCGCTTTTTACTGCTGCTTCTTCTAATTTCTTAGGCTCTCTTCCATCTCTCCCAAAGTAGGAACCAAAGCTAGAATAACACGAGGTCCTTGTCAGTAATTGAGAGACAGGATTTGTTTTTTAAAGGAAGCTTTTGAGGAGATTAGAGAATCTTTCAAAATCACCAACAGTACCCAAGCAGAACTCTAGTCATTCTCAGCTTACTCAGCTCTTTAATAAGTCCCAACAGAAGAACTATGTGATCTGCACCACTGACCATCTTGTGTTATAATTGGTGTAAACAGAATAATTTGACTATTATCCAGCAGGTCACCTGGGGCACCTTAGGGAAGATGGTGTTATTGAAGAACAGCAGTCAGGTCAAAGGAAGTCTGACATACTCTCTCCACCAAGCCTAACTCTACCTGAAGCACAGCGATCGATTCTGGTACTTGAGTGACGGCAGAAAGTTTGGGTCAAATGAGCATCGTGTGAGAATGTGTGTCCTCTTGAGGAGAACACTATGGGGAGAGATGAATGCTGACAAATATTTTTTAAATCTGTAAGGTAAAACAGAGACCGGAGTCACAGAACCCTACACATGGGAGAGATGAAAAGGCTATCCAGTCTAACTGATGCCCAAGGAGAGCCACTTCCGGTGGTCTGGGGGAATCCAGGTGTCCGGATTCCCAGTCTGTTCTTTGCACAGCACCACAGGCTCGGCGCAGGTTCGTCCTGCTGCGCTCCTGAGCCTATCCTGGGGCTTTGACTATGGAGAGCAAGGCAGAACTATTATTCTGGCTGGATTTCATCAGCCCCAGCTATCCGTGCCAGGCTGACCCAGCAACCTGGCTTTCCAGGGCCAGCCTGGGTAGGTATTCCCCACGGCCATTCTGTGCACCACAGACAGACCAATGCTGTGCATTCATGGAACGATTTTCCTAATTAACCCACACATTTCCCCTCCTGGCATTCCTGGGAAGTCAAGCCAGATGATGATGGTTTCATAACGCTGTATGAAGCATCAACACAGCACAACACCCTGAAATCAGATGGTCCCTTCCTTGTCCAAGATGTTTTTCCCCCCTTTGGAATAATAAAGGTTACATCATTCATCCACAGAAAGTCAATGTCACAGCTAGTGATAAAAAAGTAAAATGAGGATCATGGAAGAAGCAAGGAAAAAAAGCTCTGGATATGGGGAGACAATAGAAGCATGGAAGAGGTCAAAGCTGAAATAGCTCAGTTAAAATCCTGGCCCCTCTTACCAACAGTGTGCTTGATCCTTCTAAGCCTCTGTCCTGACCTGCAAGGTCGGGGATGATGCCTGTCGCCAAGGCTGCGAGAATCAAATGGAGCAATGTGTATGCAGCACCCAGACTACTGCTTGGTAAAGGGCTGAGTTGTACCTCAGTGTGAAGTAGGTGGGCATACCCAGGGAAGACTGGAGTCAGCTCATGGGCATTAGAGGAGTCTAGTATCACGTGTGCTTCTCCTCCTGCCTCAACACGGACTGCATCAGGAGTTGACAGCCTTTGCTAAATCTCTGCCTCCTTCGTCTTAGTTCTTCTGACATCAGTGTGAAGCTTATTAGAAAGGGGACATGAGCAAAGTACACAGCATGCCAGTAACAGGCTTAACTCTGGGAGGGTTAAGTACAGATCACTCACGCCACCCAGTGAATTACTGCAGTCACAGAATCCATCCAACCACGTAGCTGAGAGATTCTCTGCTGGAGAGCAATGAAAGGTCTGACCCAAGACCAGGTTTCAGAGGAAAAAGAATATTTCGGCATCTGAACACCTCAGGGGGAGGAAGGCTGACCAGGTGGACACAGCCCCCTGAGCATTCAAACAAGAGGAAATTAGACATTAAGAAATGAAAGAGCCTGACCTGTGGCGGTGCAGCGGATAAAGCATCGATCTAGAATGCTGAGGTCAGAGGTTCAAAACCCCAGGCTTGCCCGGTCAAGGCACATACGAGAATCAACTACTATGAGTCGATGCTTCCCACTCCTCCCCCACTGCCTCTCTCTCTCTCTCTCTCTCTCTCTCTCTCTCTCTCTTCTCTTTAAAAAAAAAAAATCAATAAATAAAATCTTTTTTTAAAAAAAAAGCCAAAAAGAAAGAAATGGAAGAGCACTTGAAAAAAGGAAGAAAAAGGGCCCAAAGGAAACCACAGCTTAATCTGTAATTTGCTAAGAGCCCCGGTGACCATCCCTGTAGCCCAGCATTGGAGTTAGCAATGGTCTACATTGACCTTGAATCCTAATGTCCTGGAGGGGCCATAGAGAGGTCACTACTGGACTGGAACACTCATGCCATCTCAAACAGGAAGATCCGGTTTGGGAAGATAGTATGACCGTGAGTAAGTGTGATTCTTCCTTTGCACCTCTGTCTTCATTTGTAGGACTAGAGAGAGAAGCTTCACTTCCAGACAGAGTCTACCATGCTCCATGTTTCCATTTCTATGGGAAAAGGACAACAGTTTTCTCTAAAATCCTCACTGAGCCAATAGTGATGATGCACCGAGAGCCCTGATGGCCGATGGACTCGGTTATGAATTTGGTTCCGAGTCCCTGAACTGTAACCGTCTCTCCAGACTCCCAGCAGGGGAGTGGGGAACGAGACCAGCCTCACACGCTGTCTTGCAGCTCAGTGCATGCATGTCCCTGCACGTCTCCAACACATGCTTGCTCCGTGCTTGCCAATGATCATGCCTTCAACATGTGTTCTTGACTCCTGGACTGTTTCGTGCCCCAGCTGGTGTCCTTGTCCCCTACGAGCTGCCTCAGAACTCACAGCCCTGCGTCTGTCCACCTCCCTCCCCAAAGCTGCATTCTTTCCCCAGCAGGGCCCTGCCACTCAGCACATAGAGGCTGCGACTCCGCTGTCCCCGAGGGCTGAACAGCACGGAGCCGATTCTAGTTCCCTTACTCCTCACTGCACATGCGCACCAGGAGACGCAGTCGCACAGCCTCTGTGTCTGCCTTCCCTCTCTCCCTCTGACACACTTTTCAGTTCGATCATCTGAATTCTTCCAAATGAACTCAGTTTGGTTTTAAAACCAAAGGAACTGAATGTCTCCCTGCTATATAAATGGCGAGTCAGTGCATTAACTCAACACCAACTTGTAATGGGGCTGGTTGGGGTGAATATCCTGATGAATCCAACACAGTCCAGAGAGTGTTAAAGACGGAAACTCGGATGAGCAAGGCATCCAGAAACCATCCCTTTAATAGAGTTAACCAGTGCATTGATGTCAATGATTTTTCTCAAATGAGTCTAGTCGATAATTCAGTCTTGCTGCTGTCCGAAATGCAAACACGCTCTCCAGAGCACTTTGTCCAGGGTCCCCTGCCCTGCCCATCACTCCGACGGAGTGGGAGGTGTGCAATACGGTGCCAGCCTGTAGTATCCGGAGAGAGTGCCGGGGAGGGGTGAGGAGGGCTAGAGCCTAGCCCCAGCTCCGCCTCTTAACAAGCTGTGCTACCGGAGCCAGTTCTCTGTGTCTCTGTGACCTACGGAGATTGGAGTCTATTGCTTCCAGCATCGCCATTAAGTATTTGCTGCATGCCATTCATTACAGGAAGAGAGAGAGGCCTAATGTGAGATCACCTACCAGAGGAAACGACATGGGAAATGAGTCTCACAAAGGAAAGAGAGGTCTGCGGTATTCAAAGTGGAGAAGGTGACGGAGGCTCCCTAAGGAGAGGATGGGGAGGTAATTAAACCAGCAGAAAGGTCTTGCCTGGGAAGCTTAGGTGTATATCAGGGATGACATCATCGTGCCCCATGAAAAGCCTAAAGAGAACGTGGCTTTGTGAAGATAGCAGACTGGATCTTTCCTGGTGTGTGTGTACCTCTCCCTCACCTCATCCTAGTGCAGCTTCTGCCTCACATCCAAGCCTGGACCACCCTGTTAAGGATTTTGTCTTTGTCTCCTAATGTCCTGTGGTCTGATCTACCCTTAGTCCTTCTCTATTTTCTTTTCTCCTATTCCTTCCATCTGTTCTTTTCTCTCTTCCTTTATCTCTCTCTCTCTCTCTCTCTCTCTCTCTCTCTCTCTCTCTCTCATCCCTTAGCACACATATTTTTTATAATACATTAATAGATTAGCATAAGATAGTACAAGGTGAAAATTCTCCCTTTCCTCTCTCCCTGCCCCATAGTTCTCCAGAAACAGTCATCGCTACTATTTCTCTTTTTTTGCATCAACTTCTAAAGATATCCTGTGCACAAACCTGTACAGGTGCATTTGTAGCCCCTCTTGTGTACAAAGATTCTGCCTCTTTGGGTTTCTGCTTCGTTCATCCTCAGTATAAGGGTACCTGGTTTATCTGGTGCACATGTACTCAGAAAGTTGTAAAAATCAAATTTTATTGTGATAGCTGTAAGTAGAAAAAAAATATTTAAAAAAATGTTCTATGCCTTATCAGGCCATTTAAAACTAAAAAAAAAAAAATCTTTGCATGAATAAATTATACTTTCTCCCCGTCACCACCACCACTACCATTTAAGCAGCTGTATCTTTTTTTTGGTATTGGGGGGTTTTCTTAAAGTTGAGCTCTACCGTATTTGAATTATTCTCATAATTAAAATGTATATTATGACTTTTGGGGTGATATACATTTTACAGCTTTTCATAATGAGTCAGGAGAGCCCATCAGTGTTCAAACCCCGGCAGGACAGCGGTGTCCCAGAAAAGTGCACTGCAAGTGACCTAAATGAGAGGATCAAGTTGAGACTGTATTATGTAATAGCAGCAAGAGATTCACAAGTAGTGAGGGAGCGGTTTACCAGATGCTCAGCACTGCTTTAGGCAGGGTGAGAAATTCAGAAAGGTAAGGTGCTTACTCCTCAGGTGAAAACAAATCTTGAATCATTTTAAGGAAATCATAAAACAGATTGGAACCCTATGCTTAAATTATGCATTAGTGTTACAGACTTCCAGCATAGTTGGAATTTAGAGTAGGAAGGTAGGGGAGGTCCGTGTGACCAGATGAACTAGAAAGGCTTGCTGGACATGCTAGAAATTCAGTAGGACCTTAAAGGGTGAGTAGCGCTCACACTGGACCAAGGAAGAGGATTGGTGTATCAGTGTCTGAGGGCTGCTAGACTGGGTGGTTTAAAACAACAGACATTTATTCTCTCATAGTTGTGGAGGCTAAAGTCTGAAATCGAGGTATCAGCTGAGTCATGCTCCTCTGAAACCTAGAGAGGAAAGTCCTCTTATGCTAGCTTCTAGTGGTTGCTGGCAATTTTGGCATTCCTTGGTGTACAGCTGCACCGCTCTAATCTCTGCCTCTGTCACCACCTGACCATCTTCTTTCTCTCTGTGTATTTCCGTGTCTTCACATGGCATTCTCCTCTCTTGTAAAGACACCTGTCATATTGGATTAAGGGTTCACCTTTCTCCATTACAACCTCACTTTAACTAATTACCTCTGCAGCAATCCTATTTATAAATAAACTCACCCTCTCAGGCACTGGGAATTTAGGCTTCAATATACCTTCTGCGAAGGAGGAAGGCACAATTCAATCCATAACAGGGGGCAAGGGTTCTCCACGTGGCTCCGCTTCCAGTCCGTCTCACTTCCCACCACCACCAGGCGAAGTCAGAATGCACAGAACTCAGCTGCTCCTCCTCCAAGGCCCTCACCTCTCCTCCAGTGCCCCACAGACACAGCCTCAGTGTGGAACTTTGCATCACCCAGAAGGTGGGCCCCTGCAAAATAGCAACTCCGGGTGCTCCTTTCTGAGTCTGGTTCCTGCTCTTCCACTTTACCTCCTTTCTCCCTCCTCATAGCCCCAGCCCCTCAGTCCCTTTTCCTAGGCTGCTCCCCTTCTGGATTCATCCTCTTTCACCACCCTGGACCCCACGCATTCACAGGTGCTCTGATCGATACTATCAACACTCCAGCCCTCCTGACAGTTTGTGTGTCCGGTTCTCATAAGGGCTGCCTCTTCCTGCCGTGGATCCATACAGAAGGAGAAAACTAGGGAAAGCAAAGTCTATGCCAGGGGTCCCCAAACTTTTTACACAGGGTCCAGTTCACTGTCCCTCAGACCATTGGAGGGCAGGACTATAAAAAGAACTATGAACAAATCCCTATGCACACTGCACATATCTTATTTTAAAGTAAAAAAAAAAAAAAAAAAAACGGGAACAAATACAGTATTTAAAATAAAGGACAAGTAAATTTAAATCAACAAACTGACCAGTATTTCAATGGGAACTATGGGCCTGCTTTTGGCTAATGAGATGGTCAATGTCCGGTTCCATATTTGTCACTACTAGCTGTAACAAGTGATATGATGCGCTGCTGGAGCCTTAATGTATACGTCCCGCGTCCCCGGAAGTAGTACTGTATGTAAGCAACGCTGCGGCTCTGCCACATACAGTACTCCAGGAGCACAGGATGCATCCTGTGCTCCTCTCACTGACCACCAATGAAAGAAGTGCCCCTTCCAGAAGTGAGGCGGAGGGGCCCGAAAAGTGACTTCAGGGGGCCACATGTGGCCCACGGGCCATAGTTTGGGGACCCCTGGTCTATGCCTATTTATTTCTAAAAACAGTTGTTGTTTTGATCTTAGCTGTGTCTTAGCATGTGCATTCTCCTTCCTACTTGATTCCTTTTCCCATTTCCCCGATTGACGTCCCATCCTCTCCCCTCTTCCCAAGTCCGAACCTTGTCCCCACTTCCTTTCTTCCCTCGGGAAATGGCATTATTCCATGAAATATAAATTATGTAAGCTCCTCCTCCTCCACCTCCTCCTCCTCTAGCTAAAAACGTGCTCCCAGCTTTACTCTCATGCCCATCCCTCCTCAATAGTCTTGTGACATTTTTCATAAGAAAGAAATTCATGCTCATTGAGTCCCTCCCATGTGCTGAGCTTACAGAGGTGTCTCCATATATTATCTCATTTTATTTCTACTCTGACACATTGTCCTAGTTTTGCTTGTTTACCCTTCTATCTGATGCTCTGACTGCAGCCTCTCAGGAAACTCTCTTGGACACAATTATTTGTCCTGCATTATGCCATGTCATCCTCTAGCACTTTATGAACCAAGCAGAGAACCCCATTATCACTGATTTACAGGTAAGGAGACAGAAGCTCACTGAGGCTAAGCCCCTTGGCCAACCCTATGTCACCTGGAGGTGGCAGAGCCAGGGTGCAGCGCAAGTCCGCCAGGCTGGAAAGCCCATGCACTAACCACCACATCTTGTTGAGCAGGTGAGGGGCACAGTGCCAGCCAAGGCCAGGGCAGGACAGAAAATCAGGGCCCACTCCTATTTGCTCCATTGGCTGCCTCCCTCCTCTTTAACCAGGGGTCACTCTCAAGGTCTAGAGTAAGAAATATGGAGGAAAGATTCAAGCTCAGTGGGGTACCCTTTCATTCATTTGTTCAGCAGATATTTAGAGATTGCCCTGTACCTGTCACACCCAGTGCTAGAAGCTATGGGGACAATTATGAGCACAACAGACCTGGGCCTTGACCCCCTCTCCACTCCCATGAACCTAGCAGGCTAAGTACCCCCTCCAGGAGAGACTCAATTGACAGACAGAAAGTGGCCACTCCCACCACATTCAAAGCCTATCCACAGCTCTTTCATTTAGTTCAGGACATTTGGGCTCCATGACAGAGATATGTATCTTCTAGGGGGCGGGGGGAATGGAGAAAAGAAAAGGTTAGATTTTAGTTTCTCTTCCCTTTCTAGAACAAAAAATGCAAGAAAGGCTACTTTTCATTACTAAATTTATGAATCATAACTAGAATTTAAAACTGTTCCTGAGGCCCCTAACTCAGAATTCCACACCAGCCCTAATTATAGCAAATCACCTGTCCCACTACCCAGCTATAACAGGCTTCTGCTAGTAGAGGTATTTTTCAGCTTCAGCTATTGATGTTTGGGTCAGATATTTCTTTGTAGTACTACCTGTGCATTGTAGGATATTAGGTGTCCATGGCTTCTACCAATTACACCTCAGTAGTAACAACACCATCACCACCACCACCAATCAAATTGTGACAATCAAAAATGTCTTCAGACATTGCTAAGTGTTTCCTGGGGGCAGGGGGCAGAATCAGCTCCCTGTTGAAACCACTGCTCTGGTGCATTGAAAACTGCTTGGATGATCCCCAAGCTATACCGACTGGGGACCCACATCACCTGAGTGCCACAGAAAAGCCGCTCTGAGGAGGAGACCCCAGTGCAGCCAAGAATCTCCCTCCAAAGATGACCAAGGAGGTGACCACTGAAGCCAGCGCCCGCAGGTTCAGCCCAGATTAAACATGCCCAGGTTCACCTGGAGACTCAGAAAAGGCTGAACCATCCAGGTGTGCACAGCGTCCCAGGACACGGGTAGCAGGGCGCTGACAGGATAAATTACAGGCTAATCCTGGCTGAGCTATCTGATCTAATGGCTTAACTCCCTAATCATTTCTCACCAGCTACCTGGGCACCGTCACTTCCAAAATGCTTTTTCTAGAGTATTGTCTCTCGCCCTGGCCGGTTGGCTCAGCGGTAGAGCGTCGGACTGGCGTGTAGGAGTCCCAGGTTCGATTCCCGGCCAGGGCACACAGGAGAGGCGCCCATTTGCTTCTCCACCCCTCTCCCTCTCCTTCCTCTCTGTCTCTCTCTTCCCCTCCCGCAGCGAGGCTCCATTGGAGCAAAGATGGCCCGGGCGCTGGGGATGGCTCTGTGGCCTCTGCCTCAGGTGCTAGAATGGCTCTGGACGCAACAGAGCGACGCCCCAGAGGGGCAAAGCATCGCCCCCTGGTGGGCGTGCTGGGTGGATCCCGGTCAGGCGCATGCGTGCCTCCCCGTTTCCAGCTACGGAAAAAATGAAAAGAAAAAAAAATAGAGTACTGTCTCTCTTTTCCTTGTGCCCTCTTCTAAGACCCCTCAAGAGAGCACAGTAAATCACTGACATTTTATCTTGAATTAGCTGACAAATCCTTTGACCTCAAGGGCCAGGGAAAATTAAACACACATCAGCCAGTTTTCTATGTCCCAATTCTTCCTAATATTCTGCTCACAAAAATTAGGGGATATTTCAAGATGAATATGAAGCAATTAAAAAAAAGCATTTGATTGTTTTTTATTAAACAAGAACATCAGAAAAGCAAACAAGTTGAAGAAAGTTGTTTGATTATGTAAATGAGATGCAAAACCAACTTTTATTTCATTGGTGAAAATGCACTACACAAAAGACTGAAAGTATCTGCACGTTCTCTGATCCCCTAATTTTTGAGAGCAGTGTAAGTGGCTGTGCAGCCATATCTTCTACAGTCCAGGACAAAATTGGCTGAGTTTGAGTGTGTCAATTTGAGGAGAATTTTTCTAATCTTTTGATGCAACCCAACAAACCCCCGGGTCTGGGTGCCACGCGACGGAGGCCTCCCTGCCAGAGGGTCCTCTGTGAGCACAAGGACCTGCCCTGAGGAAGAGAAACACTGATGCCGCGAAGGACAGAGGAAGGGAGGATGGAGACCGGACCATTCGATCTTTCCTATCCGCTGTGGGGAAGGCCCATCGGGGCTGTGATCCGCTGAAGTGGTTCTTGAAGGGAAATGATTTAATAAGTGCTTATTGACAGTTGACTCCAGGCCGGACCTATTAGGATTGATTTGAACTGTCTTGCCCCACAGGCCTTGCTCTAAAGCAGAACTGGACCCCATGGCTCCCCAGTAAGGGTTGGAGCGTGTGCCGTTGGAGAGCATATCACCAAGAAGTGGAGTCGTGTATCCTGCCCCGAATCAGTCCATTTCTAACCATATATATGAGGTAGAGGGAGGCCAGAGACACCCTGATCTCATTGGCTGCCCCCTGGAATTTCTGCCCATAAGTGGGCAGCAGAGAAGTTCTAGAAAACACCTGGGCCTTCAAGCTTTTCTACAGAGGCTCAGGCTGGTGACATATACCTGTGCCAACCCAGCCCTGGAGCGCAAACCACTAGGGCAGCTGACGCCCCCCACTCAGGGGTCTCAGGGACAAGGAAATAAACTGGGATTAACATCCCACTCTCTGTGATAGAGTCCCCTTCCTGCACAACTACAGATGCCCAGAGACTGGCGTGGCCACTGCTATGGCCACGTCCCAGTGTTTCTCAAAGTATGCTTCCTCAACCACCTAATCGCCCACGGAGTGTGCTGAAAGCACGGAAAAGAAGCAGCCCTACCTCAGACGGAGTAAATCAGAATCCATGGCGGATACAGACCAAGTATTTAATTTTTTCATGACACTCATAGGTGTTCTTATGCACCTGCCATGATTCTTAATGGAATCATTGGCAAGGTGAAAAGGACTGACTTTGAAGCTGCTGTTGACCTGGGTTCAAACCCAGCACTGCCACTCCAGGCTCTGTGACCCTAGGCAAGTTATTTAGCCTTTTCTTTGATTCTAAACTGGGGAAAATAAAACCTACCTACTAAGGTTTGGTGTAAGAATCAATATGACAATACAGTGTGTCCGTAAAGTCATGGTGCACTTTTGACCGGTCACAGGAAAGCAACAAAAGATGATAGAAATGTGAAATCTGCACCAAATAAAAGGAAAACCCTCCCAGTTTCTGTAGGATGATGTGGCAGCATGTGCACATGCGCAGATGATGACGTAACACCGTGTATACAGCGGAACAGCCCACGGCCATGCCAGTCGAGATGTGAACGGTACAGAGGAAAGTTCAGTGTGTTCTGTGGCTCGCTAAATTTGAATTTGTGACCAAAGTGCAACGTGAATATCGGCACGTTTATAACGAAGTGCCACCACATAGGAATAACATAACTAGGTGGGATAAGCAGTTGAAGGAAACCAGCAGTTTGGTGGAGAAACCTTGGCCATCAGTCAGTGACGAGTCTGTAGAGGCTATACGGGATAGCTAGCTAAGGAGCCCTAAAAAATCTGTGCGTGATCCCACATCGAACTGCACTAAATAGGTATGAAACTGGGAGAGTTTTCCTTTTATTTGCTGCAAACTTCACATTTCTATAGTCTTTCGTTGCTTTCCTGTGACCAGTCAAAAGTGCACCATGACTTTACGGACACATTGTATATAAAAAAGGCTTAGCCTGACCAGGTGGTGGCGCAGTGTATAGAGCATTGGACTGGGACGCAGAGGACCCAGGTTCAAAACCCCAAGGTCACCAGCTTGAATGCAGGCTTATCTGGTTTGAGCAAAGCTCACCAGCTTGGTCCCAAGGTTGCTCACTTGAGCAAGGGGTCACTCACTCAATCTGCTGTAGCGCCCTCCCCCCTCTCCCGGGGTCAAGGCACATATGAGAAAGCAATCAATGAGAAACTAAGGTGCTGCAACAAAGAATTGATGCTTCTCATCTCTGTCCCTATCTGTATCTTTCTCTGGCTTTCTCTGGGTCTGTCACAAAAAAAAAAAAAAAAGCTTAGCCCAGTGTCTGTTCATAGATAGTACATGTACCATCAGTATTGACTGCCATTATTGTCACCATAGTTTCATGATATTAGCCAAATGATGAAACCTACAGTTGTTTCCTAATGCTAAATCTTTTTGGAAGCTTCTAGCCACACCATAGCTGCAGATGACAACAGCCAAAGCTGGGAGATTCGAGTTACCCAGGATCATTGCTACCCTCCACTGGAGCCTCTGAGGCAGGCTCTTCCCAGCCTTGCAAACCTCACCAAAAGCTCAGGGGAAGAAAGGCAGGCAGACCGCTGGGGAGAAAGACCCTTCCAATCCATCCACTCTTTCTTAAATCCTCGAGCGCCAGGGCTTCGACAGGCCCTGATCTCAGCAGCGCACACGATATCACACAGAACCAGCCTGGTCCGCAGGTCCACCAGCACCCACAACGCAACAGACAGGCACAGTGTGATAAGCAAGCTATTTTCTGAGTCGGCACAGGAATGTTTAATATTCCAGAGCTCATACACATGGAGCAGTGTCAGAGAGCTCCGCATAACAGCATTATGCGTTTTGCAATGAAATTATTTTTAAAAGCTTTTTCACTGATAGTTTCTTCAAAGAGAGACAACTGCTTCTTTTGGAAGTTTTGTGTTCTAACACAGATAAGCAGCTCAGGGCTGCGTGAGGGGTGACTAAGTGCTCCTTTACACTCTCATTTCTGCCCTGGGGTTTTCCAAGCCCTCAGCATCTCGGAGAAATCAAGTCTCAAGCCTGGGCATTAGGCAGGAGATCTCCTGATTCCCATGTTCTGAGTGGAGAGGACAAGACTCCATTCTAAAAGGAAGGTTTCTCCTGTTAACTATTCTTGAGATGAATCTTCCTCATTTCGTAACTCTCTCTCCCATCACAGTCTAACTCATCCAGGGGCCGACAAGTGTTAAAGTCCTGCCACAGACAGAATGTTTTTGTCCCCTCAAAATTCATGTTGAAACCTATTCCATTATGTGATAATATTAGAAGGTGGCACATGAATAAGGTCATTAGGGTGGAACCCTCATGGAGGTGATTAGTGCCCTTATTAACGAGCTTCAGAGAGCTCCCCAGCACTCTGCCCTGTGAGCCACAGCAAGAAGACTGCATTTATGAACCAGGAAACGGGCCTCACCAGACACCCGTCCACAGGCACTTTGACCTTGGACTCTCCAGCCTCCAGAACTGTGAGAAATAGATTTCTGTCGTTTTAAGCTATCCTGTCTACGGTGTCATGTGATAGCAGCCCACACTAAGACAGGTCCTGTAGGAAATCTGCCCGGCTAGGATTTTTAAAGACAAATTAAGAATTATTGAAATGCCTCAGGAATGGTTACACATTATTTTGTCCTTTATAAATGTTTAATGTTTAAAATATTTCATTAAAAATAATGTTTCCAGATACCCAATGAGTACGCCCAGGAAAATGTCTTATCAGTAGTCCCTGATCGATGTGGGTGTCACCCAGCCCATGACATGTGCTCCTTCTGCTCCCTCTCCTTCGACCATGCGAGCACATGGCTGCCATGCACCTCTACCTGCCAACATCATTTGAGAGAAGAAACCTTTAAATTTGCAGCATATTGCCCAGGGATGACAGGACACCTGGTAATTACTATGTACTGGATTTTTGTTCATTAAATTGAGGCCGCTACTTTTCTAAGAAAACTTCCCTTAGAACCACGTCTTTTCCCTCTCCCTTCTCCCCATACAGGTGCATGATGACTGAGGCCACCCTATTGTGCATATACTTAGATGACAGCACGGCAGAACCCAGACTTTTATAATACGGATATTATAAAGTATATGCATACAAGGCCATACTTAATCATCAGCTTGGCATGAGTTGAAAGCATAACTAGTTTTCCGAAGCTCATTCAGTCCCCACATGCCTCTCCAGTGACCCCTCCTGCTCTGTCTCTAGCCGGGACCCTGGAGTTGTTGTTGTGGTTGTTCCACTATCCTCTTCCATTTCAAAAAGCATTCAAACTCTGATCAGAGAAATGTTCTTCCTCCTGGTCATGGCTCACAGTTTCCCCAAGCACCGAGTCTCGCCCAGAAATGCCTGAATTCCCTCCTCTCTCCTCTTCTCCCCTCCCCTTTTCTCAGCCCGTGGATTCTTAGAGTCCAGGTCCCCTCACAGTGTCCTTCTCCAGGGTCACCCTGCAGACTTCCCCACTCAGGCCCTTCCTCCTCCTACATTTTCCCTTACCTGGAAACAGAGGCCACCTCTGCTTCCCATATCCAGGTAACTCTTCGTCCCCCTACTTTGTGTCATCCACCTGTGAATACAGTGACACAGGACTCTGTAGGCGAGAGCCTCTCTCCTGGCCTTCAGAGACTTTCCTGTAAATGAAGCCATGATGTTCCCACTGGCCTCCTCAAACCAGGAGCCATCAATGATGCTCTTGAAAATCCATAAGAACAATGCTCTTTTCTCTGATTTACACTGTGTTTAAAATGGGGGCTGTCACAGAAGCCTTGGTGGAACCCCACAATGCTATCAACTTCCCCCATTCAACTTGTACACAGAAAGGGTCCCTGGGCCCACAGACACCATGAAGGTAGCTGGGTAAGGATAGCTTAAATAACAGCCCACTATCACCAACTCCTGTTTTTCTCTGACCCACAGGCCATGTTGCAGGATCTGGCTTACTCTCTAGAACAATTGCTTCCTTTACAGTAAACCTTCTCTAGTAAACCTTCCTGCTATCTTGCTTGCCCAACGCCCCTGTTGCTCCATACCCCTGTTACTCTCCCACATGCAACAAAAAGGGGCTGTATGTATCTTCAGCCCAAATTTGTTATGTTGCTGTGGTTAGTGCTGTTGTTGTCGTTATTCATCCAGAAGGCTCTTTAGTGAAAGTAAACAGATACTTGGAATTAAGAAATGTCTCCTAACCTGACTAGTTGGTGGTGCAGTGGATACAGCGTTGGCCTGGGATGCGGAGGACCCAGGTTTGAAATCGTTGCCAGCTTGAGTACAGGCTCATCCAGCTTGAGTGCAGGGTTGCTGGCTTGAGCCTGGAATCATAGACATGACCCCATGGCCACTGGCTTGAGCCCAAAGGTCGCTGAGTTGAAGCCCCAGGTTGCTGGCTTGAGCAAAGGGTTGCTGGCTTGAGCAAGAGGTCACTGGCTCAGTTGGAGCCCCCCCCCCCATCAAGGCACATATGAGAAAGCAATCAATGAACAACTAAGGTGCCAGAACTATGACTTGATTCTTCTCATCTCTCTCCCTTTCTATCTCTCTGTCTGTTCTTGTCTGTCTGTCTGTCTGTCTGATTCTCTCTCTCTTTCTCATTCTCTCTCTCACTAAAAAGAAACAAAAAAAAAAACTATCCTAATTTTTCACCCCACATATACCTGGGCCAAGCTGAGATACCGTATTGTGCTCACATTGGCCATATTGAAGGGAGATTATACATCACCTCTCAGTTCTCCTTTGGGACTCCAGTCAAAATAGATGTGTTCTCTAAATCAAAAGTCATCCAAGTAAATAGCTTTTCTGCTATAGTGTGGATTAAAATCAACTTCAGAAATAATACCCTTAATCATCTAACTCTTAGCTGATCTGAGATTGGGTAGTGTTCTTTAAGGATTAGGAATCAGAGCAAAATTTTCCTGGAAATAGATTTACTGGTAGCTTTTCCAATTTTGAGCAAGAGAACCTCATGTTTGATCATTTTTCATCTCAAGGAGAAAAAGCAATCTCGGTAAGGAGCTAACTCAATAGCTTTGCATCCTCCTTCTCCAAAGTACCCAGTAATAAGTGTCCATTACAAACACTGACTCCGTGTGGGATCACGTCCACCACTACCAGCAACAGTCATTGCTTCTTCTCTAAGAGCTTTGTCACTGTCAGACTCATCCTTCAATAGAATCAACTGATCTTAAGAACCAGCGTCAAATCCCAAACAAAAAGGATCAGTATCTGAACAAACAATTACTGTATAATTGAAAAATGATTAAAACAAACGTATGCCCAGTAAGGAAGAGAAAAGGAAGAAAACAACAGACATTTCTTCAGACTAAATTCATTTTGTAACATTAAGTGGTGAACATGACGCTTACCACATTAAGCGGTGAAGAGTCACCACATAAAATGGGGTGTTGGCATGCTAGCTCCCAAGTTTTCTCCTAGGGTTGTCCTGGGACCTAGCTCTTACAGGCTCACCCCTGCCCAAACCCAAACCTGCCCTTCTCCACCACTCACTTCCCCTATCTGAGTTCATGTACCCTTTGGGAAGGGGGAGCTCCTAAAAAGCACAATGTAGCAGCTTAATCCTCACATCTGGGCTGACGGGCTGGGCAGAGGTGAGACAGGAGCTGCGAGTCACAGAGATATATTTCCCAGGGCTGGTCCAGTGCCTGCCCCCCCCCCAGGCCCAGACCACTGCCTTCCTGGCTCCTCCTGTCCTGTATGCCCTCAGGCCCCCAAGCCCCTACCCCTTTCACTGCTCTTTGGATTAAAGGCTGTTTTGCACCTGTATAAGAATAAAACCCTGGCCCTGGCCGGTTGGCTCAGTGGTAGAGCGTCGGCCTGGCGTGCAGAAGTCCCAGGTTCGATTCCCAGCCAGGGCACACAGGAGAAGCACCCATCTGCTTCTCCACCTCTCCCCCTCTCCTTTCTCTCTGTCTCTCTCTTCCCCTCCCGCAGCCAAGGCTCCATTGGAGCAAAGATGGCCCAGGCACTGGGGATGGCTCCTTGGCCTCTGCCCCAGGCACTAGAGTGGCTCTGGTCGCAACAGAGCGATGCCCCGGAGGGGCAGAGCATCGCCCCCTGGTGGGCAGAGCATCGCCCCCTGGTGGGCGTGCCGGGTGGATCCCGGTCGGGCGCATGCGAGTCTGTCTGACTGTCTCCCTATTTCCAGCTTCAGAAAAAAAAAAAAAAAGAACAAAACCCTGAACATTAAGTGAACATTCGTTGTGAGTAGAATATTCACTGATTAAAGATATAAGTTCACCAAAAGTTTTATGTGAAGAAATTGGAAATTAGAGCTGTTTATGTATGACAGGGAACAAAAGCTCATACCACCTTAAGTAACTAGTATTTGGGTGGCAGGAGAAGGGAGGGAGGTTAATATCTTCGGTTCAGTGCCTAGAAGATGACCCTGAGATGAAGACTTATTAATAAAGTGTTTCCAAGAAAAACAAGTAAGGGGGTAGACCAGAACACCTACCTGCTGACCATAGATGATTTCAAACATAAACAAAGAAAATGTGTCTTAAAGCCTTACTATTCTAAGTATGGTCTTTGACCAACAGCACTGGCATCAACTACAAGCCCATTGGAAATGCAGGCTCTCAGGTCCCACTCTAGACCTGCTGAACCAGAATCTGCATTTGGTGAAGATATCCAGGCAGTTAGAATGCATATTAAAATTTGAGAAGCATTTTCTTATAGAAAGCTGGGTTAGAGCTGTGGCCAGTCTAAAAAGAATAAGAGATGCTAATCAAGTTCCACTAGCCAATCCATATGTCCAAATATTGTTTAAGTTTCTGTTGTAAATAATAAATGATTGTCTATTAAAACTTATTTCTCCTGATAAATTATGAACTCTGAGAGGTCAGGCACTACACACACACATCTTCAAGCACATGGCTCAGTACATGGTTGGGTTTCAGTAAAAGAACTCGAACCTCACTTCATGGTAGCAATATAAAACCAATGAAATACCCAACTATTTCAAAAATTTTAGCAATGGCTCTAATGGCTAACTTCCTTAACAAACACTAGTAGAATGCCTCTCATGTTCCAGCCATGTGCCAGGTCCCATGCATTCACAGGTGAATAGAGGCCAGCTGGCCTGAGAGAGATGCAAAAGAGAGTTTAGTGAGGCAGTGGACAAGCTTGCAGACCATCTCAATATGTGGTAAAAGTTCTGTGATATGTAAATGGAGTTTGAAGGCAAATTCAAGGGACCTCAGACTTAGACTATAGCAGGAGTAGGGTCAGAAAAGTAACACAGAACTCTTAGATTTCCCTTTGAATTTATATTAAAATGGAAATATAAAGTGGGCTATGGTTTTTCCAGAGCAATCACTCCATTGTTTATTCCTTTTATTTCCTAGTCTCTTTTATCATAATTGCTGTTCCTTGCCTTTGAGGAGATGTTGGTGCCTTGCGAAAAAACTCCAAAGAGCTGAGTTCTTTCCTGCAGATTTTGCAAGTTTTCACCATGAGTTTCTCAAATAATTGTACCTGTTATAAAAGAAGACACAGACATCTTAACTTTCCGGAGGTTGTCTGAGAAGTTTCAGGCACATTTAATAATGAAAAAAGGGAAGATGGAGAGGCTGGATTTTGATATGTCAGGCTGACCCGGGTTCCTTTTAGAGCTTCTCCCCTTATTAGGTG
This sequence comes from Saccopteryx leptura, assembly GCF_036850995.1. Classification (NCBI taxonomy): domain Eukaryota; kingdom Metazoa; phylum Chordata; class Mammalia; order Chiroptera; family Emballonuridae; genus Saccopteryx; species Saccopteryx leptura. The sequence continues at coordinate 19,153,371 of NC_089513.1, forward strand.
ACCTTACAGTGTGACAGCATTACTGAGCTTCAGTTTTCTTCTCCATAAAAATATTGTTGTTAGAATTAAATAATGATCTCAGTAAAATAATGATCATTATTATTAAAATGAGAGACACCTGACCAGGCAGTGGCAGTGGATAGAGTGTCAGCCTGGGATGCTGAGGACCCAGGTTCAAAGCCCCAAGGTCTCCAACATGAGCATGGGCTCATCCGGCTTGAGCAAGAGCTCACCAGCTTGAACACAGGATTGCTAGCTTGAGCATGGGATCACAGACATGACCCCATGGTCGCTGGCTTGAGCCCAAGGTTGCTGGCTTGAGCAAGAGGGTCACTTGTGCTGCTGGAACCCCTGTCAAGGCACATATGAGAAAGCAATCAATAAACAATTAAAGTGCTGCAACTATGAGCTGATGCTTCTCATCTCTCTCCCTTCCTGTCTGTCCTGGTATCTCTCTCTCTCTCTCTCTCTCTCTCTCTCTCTCTCTCTCTAAAAAGAAAGGAATTCAACTGAACATGCATATGACCTATGGCCAGTTTATCAAGAGAGCACTGGTACCAGAATTTTAGAAATTCTCCTTTGCTATGTGGGTATTAATAAATTGACAACGACTGATCTGATGTTGCCCTTCCCTGACTTAATGGTCCTTTAAAGATGTTACAGAATTGTTATTTAATGGGACAGTAAGGAAAAGTCAGTAAATATTTAGGGCTTCAGATTTTTAAAATTTTAGATGTCCATTTACTCAATTGACACACAGCCAGGTGTTTATTTTATTTGCAAGGATGTCCTGCCAATTGGACAATGCTCATTGTGGGATTTTTATCTCTGTCTGCAATAGCTGGCACGCAGGAACTCTCCATAAAGATTTCTTGAAATGAATAAGGCCAGCATTTCAGGAGGCTCAACGCTGAACAAGGAAAGTTTAACCCTTTGAGTAGTGAGTTTTTTTCATGCTTGCTGACCACAGGGAGTGAGTTTTGTTTTCAAAAAATGAAATGAGTTCCAATTACAGTTTCATTAACTTAAAATCATGTTTGTTTGATAACCAATGTATGGAAACAAGAAGAACATACATTTGCCTTTTTTTAATGTTGCTGTACACATGTACAATCGTACTCTGGATGGTCGGGGGCACGAGGACGTACATGAACGTTCCGTACTACTCAGGGTTAACAATAGTCCTCCACTCTCCAGGAATCAGTACTCCGGAGTTAGAAAGGACAAGATTATGCACACTGACCAGCCTGGAAAGACTGCAGATATTCTCTGCACAGACTACCTGCGGATAAATCCTTGGGTGGGAGAAGAGATCCAGAGAGTCTCAGATGAAAAGTGCAATTTCCTCCTAATACTCTTAGGAGTGAGCTCCCAAAAGAAGCCGATATTCAGGGAAGCTTGAAAAATCACTGCCCTAGAGAAGCGTAGGACGAGCCCAAAAACCTCAAAGGCTTTCTTGTCCGACCGTTTTATTTTTCAGATGAGAAAGTGAAAAATCTAGAAAGATGAAATGATTTCCCCAGAGGCACACAGCAAGTTTAGACCTCAGGACCCCTGATTCTGAATTTCTGCAAAGTAAATAAAAACTCTAGTGAATAACTGAGTATCAGCAACCCAAGCTCCCCCAGTTGATTAAGGTGCCCCTGCCGATGGTTTAAGAGCTCCATGGTTACTGCTCCATTTCCAAAATAATCCTTCCTCTTGGCATTGGCATCTGCACTTTCAATCCACATATAGGAACAGTATTATTGCCACATCAATTATTTCAGTAGTAAGAAATAAAAAGAGGAATGAGTATGGCTTCTTATTCTAGAAAAACTTGACTTAATGTTCTGTTTTGCTTTGTTTTGTTATTCCATGCACCCAAACAGCAGTGTCTGACATCCTGCCAGCCTTCCTCTTCCTAAACTACTCAAACACTTTTATCCATGGGTCTTTGGTCGGATTCCTTCCTTGGTCTATAGAAGTCCACCCTAACTCCTACACCATCCTTTTCTTCATCTACACAACCATCAAGGTTCCATTTAAAAGCTTCCTTTTATGAAAAGCTTTTCAGATTATTCAGAACCATAATGAATGGTTCTTCTCTCTGAGATAGCAGACCCTACATGTGCAGCTTCTACCTTTATTTCAGATCTTAAATCTTCCACTTAGATGTCATTCCAATCACCTTCTAGGTTGCAAACCTCCAAGAAGCAGGGATAAGATATATTTTCTTTTCTAAGCATCTCATTAAATATTACAGAGTAGACGCTGGGTACATCCTTGTTAAATGAATAAATGAATATCTTTTCCCAGTTGAATAGTGCAAAATATTTCATATGTCTCAGGAACTATATAAATTATAATATTTTAATGAAGGAATAGTTATAGGGTGAAGGAATAGTTATAGGGTGGTAATGGGATCCAACGCAAAAATAAGTTTATTACTACTTTAAGAAATAACACTACTTTTAGACAGTAATAGGTGAGCTTTTTTAAAAATAAGAGAAATTTTCAAGAAAGATTAACTAGGCCAACAGAGCCACTGGGGTTCAAGGGTTCTCAGCCCAAGTGTTCATGATACCACGTGGTGAGGAAGAAGAACACAGGAAGACCCCCTAGACAGCACCGTACAACCTTTCGGTTCTAGATCCACAGCATCGGGGAAGAAGGGATGGAGCCAGAGAGATAGCTATAGGATTTCTGTAACAGGTTCTACAGATCAGTGCTTTGTGCATACTTTTATTCAATATTTTTATCTCCACTTATTTCCAAATAAGGTTGAAGAACTCTAAAAATAATATCGCTAGGAAGTAAGGTGCATAATAGACCAATAATACTATTTTTCAGGTTCCTGTCTTTGTGTATGCAGGATGAAGAAAGATGCACCATGGGTACTTTCCATGGAAACAATTTTGGCAAACACATGGGTATTAGAGGAAAAGCAACAGCATCCAAAAATAATCCCAAACACCTGTGCTCATTAAAAGTAATTAGCAGCCGCTACCAAAATGTTCCCTCAGAAGTAGAGTCATCAATATCTGTGAGGGTGTGGAGCACCTTGACATTTGGTGGCAAGTTAAAGGTAAATGGCCCTCTTGAAGCTCACATGACCACAAAGTATTCATTTAACAAATATTTATAAAGCATCAAGTGAGTATAAGGCACAAGAGAAGATGAATTTCTAAAAGATTTGTCCTTCAAAGAGCTTATAGCTTATATGGGGCAGAAGCGTCCCCACACATACTATATTACAACACTGCAACTATTAAGCATATACTCTGTCTTAGAATCCCCCTAATACTAAAGTTAAATACCTAAAAGAAGATGGTCCCTGTCCCCAGAGCACTTATAATCTAGGTAGGGAAACAAGAAATGTATATAAAACAATTTGCAGACCACATAAATCATTTATAAGCAAGCATTTTAATCTGGTGGTACAGCAAGTCAATTTGGAAGCAAAGACTTTCTGATAACCTAAGATAATCAGGGGAGAGTTGGGGGAGTCCAAGAAACTGAGCTTAGTGTTGAAAGACGGCTGAGATGGGCTGAGGGATTGGAGTCAATAACACAACAGAGAAGAAAGTCATATGACTGACCTGAAGGTAAGTAAGAAGTCTGTTCATGATCAATAAAAGCCACATTTCAAGACAGTGTGAGGGAAGACATTTTTATGTGTCTGAAAGCCTGTTTCAGAACTCTGGGTCCTCAAAATGTGTCAGTCACTGTTGGCACGGTTCACTGTAGCAACCCTGTACAAAACTGCTTGATCCACTTGACCCTTGAGGCTAGGTCTACCTACCGCCTCAGAAATGACCACACACCAGGATGCCTGCCAAGTCTCTCTCCTCCAAGCTAAGATTTCAAATCCTTTATAGACTCCAGCCACTCAGGATTGCAAGGATACAACAATCAGAACTGAGCAGGGCAAAATGTAAAACAACAACACTGGTCCATAGATGCTAAAACAAAAAACAAAAAAACGGGAGCAGCCCCACCCACGAGGCTTAGAAGTAAGCTAGTTAAGCCATTTTATTTTTCTCCCAACATTTCTTAGTGATTTTTTACAGCTTCAAAAATGAGGTCTTTCTGCCTCATTTTTTTTACAATTTCACAATAAAGAGAAGAGAAGCATTCAACTCTTGTGCAAACTGGAGGTTTCTTCCCATTCAGCAATAACTTGGAGCTAATGAAGATTTCTTTGCCTTCCCTGTGTTCCCAGAAGCCTTCCTTTCACCAACCAGACAGGGGTCTAGCCTCAGAAATGTCCTCCCAATCTGTGGTTTTCCAGACAGCTAGGAATGATAATGGCTTAGTAATGGGAATTGCCATCAAACTTATAATTACAGAATTTGCTACAGTGAACACCATAATGAAGTGTTTGTTTAAATCAAATATCCACTGGCTCTCTTTGAAGACAAACGATGTACTCTATATCCCATTTTCTCCACGTGCACTGAGAGAGTGTGTTTGCACAACAGTGGTTCTCCTATATTTCATACACCAGCTGGGCTGGCTACAACAACTAACTTCCACTTCTCTCAGAATCATGCAGACGCTGAGCATAACCTAATGGCTAAGTCCAGCACTGGCCAGTGACTTAATCAGTTAATACATTTTCGTAAGACTTCAAGGTGAGCAGACATATTATCTCAAAGAGAAGCTGAGGGCATGCCAAGGGACACACCAATGGGGCCCTGTGTGACCTTGAGATAATATGACCTTCCTCTGCCTTGGTTTTCATATCTGTAAAATCAAGTTGAATTACTCTATCTCTAAGGTCTGAATTCTCTAACATTCTATGGTTCGAAGTCAGAAGAAAAATTAGGATTAAGATTAAGCTCAGACTCAAGGCCTCAGACAAAGCTGGCTACATTGCTTATCCTCAAGAACCTGCACCAAAGCCCTTGGCGGAGAATGTCATGAAGGTGGCAGAGGGGTTTCCTCTGCAAACCTCTCTTCTCCCTTCTCTATCCCCTTGTCTGCATTCTAGCTAATGCCAGGCAAGGTGCTCTGCTGCTCGAAGACACTTATGAAAAAAGAATCATTTTTCTGCCTCTTTCTACTATCAGCCAACGTTTAAATGTCCCCACAGGACAAGGGGTGTTGAGAGCATTCATTAGGGAGCCTTTGAGAAGTGCTTTGCAGGGGAGGAACGCCATGCACAGTGCTAAGGAGCATAAACACGGGGCCAATTTTTACACCAAAGAATAAAGGCCCTGGAATCAGAACACATGTCCAGATTTAAATTCACCAAAAGCAGTAAACGAAAGGGAGCAGGGACAGAGTGGGGAGAATCTGTTTGCTTCTTTTAGAAAGCGGGGAAACACAACCAAGAGAGCCAGGACAGCAATCAGAAAGATGGACGACAAAGCACTTGAAAGAGCACATGCTTTGGAAGAGGGAATGGAAAAGGTAAGGCAGACGCCTCCAGACTGAAAGGTCTGTCCCACGAAGGAGAGGTCCCTGGGATGCCAGCCCTTTCGTTAGGGCTGAGTGAAAGGACAAAAGCCTCCTGTAAATCTCTCTTTCAAAGAGGAACCTGCTCCCACAGACCAGCAATGCTGTCTTCTGCAGCAAGAGAGGACATTTCTCCAAGGGATGATTCAAATCTCAGGAGGGATTCCATGGCCCTGGAAAAAAATCACAGCCCCATTAGAACCAAGAATCTCAGGCTGCTCCTTTCTACCGAGAGAGGCAACTTTTCTGAACAGCAACTAGCTAATGCTTGGACAAAGTAAAGTAGAGAACTGGGGCATTTGCCCTACCAATTCAGACCAAGAGCAACAAAATGCTGGCTTTTTCATGAAGATAGGGAGATGCTAACACTGTTCCTTGGGGTGGAAGATGCAGCCCCTCTTCTGCATCTTGTGGACTGGCAAACGCCTCGACCAACGAGCTAAAATTCCGGTCGATGCTGCCATTAACCCTATAGAGGACGCAGTGGGGGTAGCTCAGTCAGTATCACCCTTCACAGCAGCCTCTGCTATTCTGGCCCTGTTTTACAAAGGAGGTTATAAATCTCTATTTCCTCAATGCATTTCATCCAATATTAGTAGAAGCTTCTAAGTATTTAGACACTCTGTGAATATCTGTCAATTGATTGAAGTTCTTCCACAATCAGACCAAAGAGTCTACGTAGACACATCAACACCTGAGATGAGTTGGATAATTTAATGACCGACTTTCCCCTTTACAGGATGCACATTGAGGGCTGGTCAGTATTTGGGGTTGAAGGAAACAGAGTATAAACTCAAGTACCCTCATTTTGACTTCCAGTTTCATAACCTTGAGAAGTTATTTAATCAACCCTGTGGCATGAGGTTCTCACCTACAAAGTGGAAGTTATAATCATATTTTTATCTCCTGGTGTTGTGAGTAAATGGAGTGAAGCCTGAGGAGCACTTAACCTAGTACTTGCACTCTATAACGTTCATTTTTATTAGTACTTGGACATTTTAAATTTATTGTTAAGTCTATATTAAAGAAAAATGATGAAAATTTAGTTATAATACCCATCCCACAACTTGTAGGGGACCCAGGACACATGGCAGCACACTCAGAATCACCCCTCAGAGCAGCTATATATTTTTCCATTATCCCTTCCGATTTTTATTTTTAAATATATACATATTACACATTTATAATTATATTGTGGGTATAACTTTTTTGTTTCATCTTGTAACTGAAAGAAGACAGAAACACTTTCCGTCCTGTCTCAGTCTGTGTAATCACGCACGGTCCGCGAGGCCTCTGTGATGTTTACCAAGTACATTCCCAGGGGACGCTGATTGGCTGGCAAAGAGAACAGCGAACCTGGAGCCTGAAGACCTGGATTTCCCGTTTCCTCTTTCAAAGTACACTCACACTCGAGTGCTTTGTTGTGGATCTTTTTAACTAATATCCTAGCTTTCTTGGTTGGGTTGCTGTGCTTTCTGGACTAAGCAAAACTCTCTAAACTCTATGGCTCATTCAGCTGTGCAAACTTGGAGTAACACACCATTGCTCTAAGGCTGTTTGTTCCCTCATTTATAAAACAAGCAGGAGCAATAAAAACCACCTGCCCTAGAGGGTTGAGGTGGAAATTAGATGAGATAATATGTGTGAAAAGGCCTTGTACTCTGTAAATAAATATACCTTGCATGTTAAAAATATATAAATTGATATATATATATATATATCAATGCATTTTATAACTTTCTCTTTATTTTAAATAGTTTCCTGGCCTGACCTGTGGTGGCACACTGGATAAGGCATCGATCTGGAATGCTGAGGTCGCCGGTTTGAAACCCTAAGCTTGCCCGGTCAAGGCACATATGGGAGTTGATGTTTCCTGCTCCTCCCCACTTCTTTCTCTCTTTCTCTCTCTCTCTCTCTCTCTCTCTCTCTCTCTCTCTCTCTCTCCCCTCTCTAAAATGAGTAAATAAAAAATTTTTTTTAAAAATAATAATAATTTCCTTTGAATCATTTTTTAAGGAAGAATTACTATGTCCAAACGTATGTCCATTTTCATAACTTATGGCAGGTATGGCTACCTTGCTTAAATAGAAAACAAAGGGATAGAGGAATGCTCTGTGCATTACCCAGCACTCTAAACAACCGTAAGCCAGACACAGAGGTATGTGTGCACAGAGGTGGATTTAATGGCAGGCACACCGGGCACGCACCTAGGCCCCGACTTCTGAAGGGCCCTGCAAAACCCCAACTTGACACTTTTTTCTAATAACACCAAGTTTGGTTTCATATGTGCAATTTTAACATTAATAGTACATAATATTTTTTATTTATTTAAAAGTATGGTTAACATGTAATTTTATTTTCCCTGTCTCTCTCCTTTTTTTTTTTTTTTTTTAATTTTTTTTTTTTTCTTTCATTTTTCTGAAGCTGGAAACAGGGAGAGACAGTCAGACAGACTCCCGCATGCGCCCGACCGGGATCCACCCGGCACGCCCACCAGGGGCGATGCTCTGCCCACCAGGGGGCGATGCTCTGCCCATCCTGGGCGTCGCCATGTTGTGACCAGAGCCACTCTAGCGCCTGAGGCAGAGGCCACAGAGCCATCCCCAGCGCCCGGGCCATCTTTGCCCCAATGGAGCCTTGGCTGCGGGAGGGGAAGAGAGAGACAGAGAGGAAAGCGCGGCGGAGGGGTGGAGAAGCAAATGGGCGCTTCTCCTGTGTGCCCTGGCCGGGAATCAAACCTGGGTCCTCCGCACGCTAGGCCGACGCTCTACCGCTGAGCCAACCGGCCAGGGCTTCTCTCCTTTTTTTAAGGGGCCCAATATTTTCTTCTGCGCCCGGGGCCTCAACCAACCTTAATCTGCCTCTGGGTGCGCATATACATAAAATGTAAGTACACGTTTGTGGGTTTATATCCATGCATATGTGTACACATAATATATAGTGGTTTGTTTTGAGGAGTGCCAAGCCTGACATTAGAATGCTGGAAATGAAAACAAGAATGTAAATAAAACCTTTCCGTTTGTTGTTATTTTACCAGCACTGTTAATATCCACTCAAAGTCACGGCATTAAAAACCATGTGGGAAAACCAGCCCTCGCCATCCATGAAGAGGACTTGAACGCAAGCACGCATGCTCTGGTGTGTGTTCTGCAGTGTGGGCAGCGGGAGGGGAGGGGCCACCCACAGGAGAGAAGCCAAGGGGGACACTTTCAAGGACAGGCTTGGAGTAGGGTCCTTTAGACAACACGGACAGGAAGAAAAACAAGCTGTGCCATCCAAGCCCATCTGTGGCCAGAAATACTCCTGCTAAATGCACCTCTTTCTACATTATTTCATATTTTTTAAAATCCTTCCCCCATAGTACAGGCGCTCTAGGAAATGTTTAGTCTCCTCTGAGGGGCAGGGTGGGGCTGAGGAGAAAGGGGCTGTGTCCTCCCTCTCTCTGTGGGGGCTCAGAGCGCCCCTATGGCCAGGTGCATGATGGTGGCTATAGTATAAGGGCATGCCAGATCCAGAGGGATGTGGGTTTGGGACCAGGTAGGCATCTGGGAGGACAAACACCTGAGGCCAGGGTTCTCTTTGTGTTGGAGAGCAGTGACAGACAGACAGACAGCATGCACATCCACAGTGAGACTTGAGCTCACAGGCTCTCTTCTGAATCACCCTACCACACATGAAATCACAAGGCAGAATGCCAACACCCAACCACGTGGCCTTGGGCCAAGGAACAACCTTTTCAATCTGGGCCTCATTGCTTTACCTCAGTACACCCCATTTTGCTCAGCAATAGTTTAGGCTGTCGTCTTCATGAAGATGAAGGCGCATGAATCAGACAAGATTCAATTTGAATCTCAGCTGTTTTGGGGAAACTTCAGGCAAGTTCCTTAACTCTGGTGACCCTTGGTGTCCTCATTTACAAAAGGGGGCTAATTCAAACCTCCCTCCTTGAATGCTCTAAGTTCCCTTAAACAATCAGAGTTATGTTAACAAACACATTTTCTAAAACCAGTACTGAGAGCCCAAAAATGCAGTGCCTGTTTTATATTACCACATAAAAGATCTGAGTGCTCGTACATATTAAGTAAATAGCATAGTAACAGAATTTGAGCTTTCATTGTTCTTTCCAAGAAATCCCTAATTCAATTTAGCAGCATTGTGGACACAAGGAGTCAAGCTCTGTCTCAATTACAGAAACACAGCTCTCCGATGGAGAGGGCGATCTTCTGAAACCCACTTGGGCTCCAGAATGCAGCAGCCCGGAACATCACCTCACCCTGTTCAAAATAAAAAACAGAGACTATGAAGAAATTACTCTAAATTGATATTTTTCCAGAGAATGCAACAAAATCACAAGTAGAGTTTTTACGACCAATTTTGTATCCTATCCTATAGACGATTTCAGTTCAGTGGAGAATTATCAAAATCCTTTTCCCTCTACTCCTGTCTCTTAACCCCAAGTGTATGGGGGGGGGGGGGAGTGTCTACAAATAAATTCTGAGATCTATAGCCCATTCTCAAGGTTAGTGTTCTTAAACCATTTGCACATAATAGAAAAAGCTCTCCCTCTCTTGGTTCCTCTCATATTAAGGCATTGTACAAATGTCTCCATAAATTTGTGTAACCAAGGATTGTAGAGAAAAAAGGGAAATTCCAGCCAATGAAAAACAGGAGGGAAAGCTTTGGGAAGGCATTTACATTTCCTCTTAAAAATTTATGTCAACTGTTTCTCTTTCTCTTTCCTCCATTCCCCTACTCTCTTTTTCTTCCCTCCTTCATTGAATACTGACGTGCTGACTGGAGCTGCAGCAGCCCTCATGTCTAAAATAAAGGAATAAATATTTTCTATAGACAAGGTCTATTTTTACTTTAATTATCAATTAAAAACTATAAAAAATGCATAAGTCTATACAAGCGATAAAATTTCATGGAACTAGACACACAGAAATGAATGCAAAACCTGGTGAAAGACGAGGCATGTAGAGTGTACAAAAGCCAATTTTCTGGTTTTCCTATTGCACTGTAGTCACGTAGAATGTTACCACTGGAAAAACATGAGACCTCTCTATATACTTTTTGCAAATTTCTGTAAGTTTATAATTATTTCAAAATAAAAAGGTTCTTTAAATTTTTCTTTTAAATGTTGAGTAGAGTCTAGAAGAACCTAAGACCATACTGACTCTTGGCATTTATACCATTAACTCACTCTGAACTGTATCTTTGAGGTGATATTATTTACATGAATATGGGTATTCGGGCCTTCCCACCTGTTCTAGCATACTTGAACTTTTAGGAAAATACAAGTCTTTGACTTATTTCTCTTAAATTTGTCTCTGGGTTTTAAATTCGTTGTTCTGGCAAGTCAAGATCTTCTTGAATCTTGATTTTTGTTATCCAGGAGATTGCATACACCATTTTGACCTTTCTTCTGTCTGGAAAAAAATAAGAATTATGTCTTCTGTCTTGATCAAGGCCAACTGAACCTGGCTGACACGAGTCCATTAATCAGCACACAGCATGCACCTTCACTGAAGAAACCAAACAGACGCTTTGATGTATATCATCACCCCACTCTCATTTCTCTATTTTGCCCACAAGGATATCATGGCAAATTTTATAAAACACATGGCTAAAGTCCTTACAAAAATGGTTTTGTGTCATTTCCCTATTCTGCCAATCTAGAAGCTCCATTTAGATTTTTAAAGCCATGAACCCAAGGCCATAAAACAGAAGGACAATAAATCTGACTACATATTTTTTTAAATCAATGTGACAAAACAAAAAAGCCATAAGTAAAATTAGAGGACAAATTACAAACTGGAAAAATATTTGCAACATACCACAAACAAAGGACAGTTTTCTTTTATTTCTAAATGTCATTCAAATCAATAATAAAAAGTTAAGCAACATATTAAAATGAACAAAGGACATAAGGAGGGGTTCATAAAAAGAATGATGAACAAACTTTTGAAACAATGTTTAAGCTCATTAATGAATAAATGCACATCAAAACACGAGAATATGATTTTTCCCCTATTACACTGGCAGTTTTTAATGCTAAAACCTAATAGTCAACGATATCAAAGAACAAGCATTGTCATATCCTGCTTGTGTGCATATAGAGAACATTGTTGGCACTTTGCAATATTAAAATGCATGTACATTCTGATTCAGTAACCCTACCTATAAGAATTTATCTGGGTACACTTGAAAGTATATAGAAAATATGTACAACATTGTTTATTGAATTGTTACTAGCAATAACAAAACAAACAGAAATAATACCAATGTTTTTAAAATATCTATAGAACAGAAGATATGAAGGAAAGCTGCACAATCCCTAAAAACAATGAGGTCGTTCGATGGTTGTTAACATGGAACAGTTGCTAAGATATACAATTAATTTTTGAAGGCAAAGTGCAGATTCTTTTATGTGTAAATTTTCTTTTCCAGAAGAATACGAGAGACTCCAGAAACTTTAAGAAGGCCTCCATGGGTGAGGAAGGGAAACTCAAATACCTTGCAGTAGGATGAGCTATGTTTGCAGTAGGCCATCTATGTTTTCTTTGTTGCAATTTTTTATACGTAAACATCAGGAATGTCCTTTAACAACAGGAATAAAACGGCACAAAAGTCTGTTTGGAGTCTTTGGATAACTAAAGAACCTCTTGGCTCTGAACATTCAACTTGCACTGCTTCCCTTTTAGAGCCTCAGGCCTCGTGCTTACATCTGTCTTTCCTCTTGAACCCTGCTTTTCCAAAACCTCGTGTATACAGCTCACACAGGAGTCTGTAACTTGGCAGTTCACAATGACACTTCCACCACCCTCCCACCAAAGTTTCCTGCTATTTCCCTAACCAGCACCCCTCTCTCTGGTGAGAACTCAGCAGTTCCTTCATTGCCTTCCCTCTCTTCTTAGGGAGGACACTGCACGTACGAGAACAGTCAGGAGTGGCTGTGGAGCATTGGGGGAGAATGTCGACATGCTCTCCATTGTGCCTGTGTGTCCCAGTGATAGACTGACAATCTGCCCAGGAAAGCATCGCCGTACCCTCTGGTACCTACATGAAGCCATCTGTAACATAGTGCCAAGGATGCCTCCAAAGAGAAGTGTAAGATAAATCTGCATTGGATTAAACCTCTATATTTAGGAATTGCCTATATTTAAGAAAAGAGGAAATTGGAAGAGAACGTGTCCATCGGCTGGAAGAGGGTGCAGGCCCAGGACCTAAGACATCAGGTGAGCGAACCTGGGCCCATGGGGTCGGTCAGTCTAAAGACATACCCATAGGGTCTTTCTTCATCCAGGTCTGTAATAATTTCCTATTGCTCCAGTAACAAATTACCAAAAATTAAGAGGCTTAAAGCAACATAAATTTATCTTACAATCTGGAAGTCAACTGTCTAAAATCACAGAGTCAGCAGGGTTCATTCTTTCTGGAGCATTCGGAGAGAAATCACTTCCTCACCTTTTCTAGCTCTAGGGGCCTCCTGCATTCCTCGGCTCATGGCCCCTTCTCTATATCACTGTTATCCCTGCTTCCATTACGACATCTCCTTCTCTGCTTTTGGCCCTCCAGCCTCCCTCTCATAAAGGGCCTTTATGATTAAGTTCAGCCCACCTGGATATCCAAGCCACTCCCTCCATCTCAAAACCCTTAATTTAATCACATCTGCAACGTCTCTTTTCATATAAATTAACATACTCAGAGGGATTAGGGTATAAACATCTTTGAAGGGCCATTATTTAGCCTATCACAAGGCCCTAAAGCAAAATATTATGGTCTAGAGATGTAAGTGCCCCCTCATTAGCAGGGTAAGGATAAGGATAAAACAGAAAAAAAAATTGAGCTGGAGGAGACCATCGGAATTCTACACATACAACACACATATACACTCAACGGAGGCTCAGAAAGGTTAAAGGACATCGCAAACATCACACAGCTAGATAACGCCAGACCTAGAAACCATAGATTCCCTGACTGAGACAAACTGTCACTTGCCCTTGCCTTGCTGTCATGGCATTTTAACATAGGCTAAAAGCTTTGATAGTTTAAAGCGAGATGCTAGACCATCCAGGCAAGACTTGCAAAGAAACTGAACAAAAACAAGGTCTGCCACAATCTAGCACTAAATAATCCATTCGGGGTAAATGTCCTTGGGTAGAAAGTATTGCAGTTGGTGTGCTGTGTATTCATCACACATACACACACACACACACACACACACACACACGTTGGAAAGGGAGTGGGGCTTCCCACATTGAAAAGGGAATAGGACTTTAAAGAGCTTGAGATATGTCACCTGCAGTTTGAGAGACATAGGTCCTGGAATACAATGAAAAACCAACCAGGTCTGAAGGAGTGAGGGTGTGGAGATGGTGCAGATGGGCCAGGACACTGGGCAGCAGCCAATGAGTGGAGGGTAAGGGTGAGCACGCAGGAGAGGCAGGTATCCTGACCAGAGACCCACAGCAGAAGGAAACAGAATGAGTGTGTGAGCCAATGAGAAAATCAAGCTTAGAATTGACCAAAGAATAAATGTTGAGTCTGAAGGGACAGGAGGGTAGTGGATCCATAAAAGTTTAGATGAGCTGACAGTTCAGCTGTGAGAGAGCAGCCCAAAGGAGAAGTGGTAATGAAACCAGTCATTTGGGAAGATTTTTCTAGAATGGTGCTGGACTGAGTGGGGGTGGCAGTTCACAGGAAGGAGACATGGAACAGCAGGAGACATAAACATTGTTACTGACAAAGGAATCATGACACAGAGAAACCAGAATCTTGTTCTAGCAAAAACAAGCAACAAAGAAATCCCGAGCAGCAAAGGGTCTGACCTCGGTTAGCCCAGGCTTCCCCGGATCACGATGGCAGTTTCCCCTGGTCTTTGGAACATGTGAATTCAAATTTAATGCATCTTGGTTTTCCCAGAGTTTTGAAAAATCATTGCAAAATGTCACCTAAGAGGTCCAAATTCTGCATAATATCATTATTTTTATAGGTTTTTATTTCAAAAATCAGAAGAAATACAAGAATTCATATCTGTCCTCCACAAAAAAGAGAAACAATTTATATTTTCTTGTGCCAGCATCACCATTCTAACCTCTTGCTGATGACAAATCTCTGATTTAAACTGAGAACAAACAGAGCCAAAAAAAAAAAGGGGGGGGGGGGGTGGATATGTAAGTCTAATTCTGTTTTCTAATGACACCCGCTGGTACACAATTGATGTTAAAAATAATGATGATAATAGTAATTATTCCTGCATGTCATGCTCAGCAGGGCTCACACCACCATCCAGAGTGAAATTATAAGCAGATACACAACCCCATACTGAAATACGTCATCATCAGAAAAGCCAGGGAATGGAACAGAATGTGGTCTTCTATCTGGCTGCTCAAGCCTGCAGAGCCCTGGCAGATCCTGCCCAGAACTGCCTGCCGACAACCTGGCAGGGAAGGTGGATGAATCTCGTCCCCCACACAGTGGGCACCGCAAACAGGAGTTAAGCAGTGATGTCACAGAAGCACCCAGGACACCCTTGTCTCCCCAAGAAAATGGAGCGAGGCTGTCAGATGATGGTGAAAAGCTCTGCTCTTCTTCTCCAGGTAACTGCAGGCTTCCAACTGTCAGGATTTCATTCTAAAGCTCCCAGGATGGCTTTGGAAGGTGATTCTTCCAAGAATGGACCTTTGTTGGAAGTGCATGGAATGGCCTCGCCTTTGCATGATAGATTCCCTTACAGTGTGAAGGGGAAGCTAGAAGAAAGTATGTATTCAGAGCAGCGGAGGTGTCAGTAACATGAAACGGGATGGGCTATATGCCAAGAACCACAGCAAGGTCAGAGCTAACACATCGTGCTTCCTGGCGGGGGAGTATCTAAAAACGTCTCTCCTGCACAGGCTACAGGCAGTAGCCCTGCTGAGATCATTCCTATAGCCTTTTTCTTTCTCAGTATTCCCACAGCCCTCCAGGAAAGCGAGCCAGCCTCATGGCCAAACAGATGTGCTCTGCAGCTAGATCGCCTGAGTTCAAATCCTTGTTCTTGGCATGCGAACTTGAGGGTGAAACTTTGCATCTGACTCAGTGGTTCAAAAACCCAGAGCTGCCCTTCAGTCAAAGGTAGGCAGTCACCCTAAACAGATTTGTGAGGGGCAGGGTGTTTGACTTGTCTGTAGGCTGATGCTGTGAATTCTAAGCTCATGTGCACAGTACGCTTGGCACCATATGTGACAAGCCTCAATAGACAATAGAATCTTTTTACCCTTCATTATGGTTCTGATCATCACATATTCTGATTTTCTGATGTTTCTGTTTTGTCCATTAGTGTTTCTTTAAACAGAAACGTGAGTGCCTCCAGTTCCCAGCGCTACATTTTGTTAATGGTTACAACCCTGGACCCAGCAACACAGAAGGAAGGCACTCTGCTGGCAAGAAGCGGGTATTTAGTGAATTAACAAGTGTTCACAGTAATCGGGGAGGATCAGTCTGGAAAAGAGAAAACGGGCAGGAAATAACGGCTGCATCACAAATATAAAGAAAGGCTTTTATTTGGAAGGGGGGAGGCAGCTAATTCTGGGATGTCCGGAGCGAAAGCCAAGACTGGAGATAGTTACAAGGAAATTCACAGGGGATTCATATAAGGAGGAACTTTCTTTGGATTAGACAGGTGGAGAGAGGGAGGTGGCCGGAACACCACTCATCAGGGCTGGGTGTCCTGCTTCCTGAGCCCAGGAGGGTGACATCCCTGCCGCCCACTGCTGAGGTTAAATGAGTAATGGAGCAGTAGCTGCAGGGTGACCTTTTGTGTCCACTGTTGAAGGTTTCCTCCCTATTTCACTGCAAAGATTATTAAAAAGATGTGTCCCCATGTGGGGAATGAACAGCAAAGCCAAAGATGGGCCTGCCCCGGGGGGGGGGGGGAGAGCAGCAAGGAGGTGCCAAAGCACTAGACAGACTCTCCAAGGAGACCGGCTTGGGAAAGCGTCGCGTTCCATGTGTGCCAAGGCCAGTCCACGTCTGCCAAGGCAGTGCCACTCCCACGGGCTGGGGCTGCCCAGGAGCCAGGGAAAGCCAGCCGTGGAGGACGTTCGCCCAGACAGATAAGTGATAGTCCAGGAATTCTGGATGCCCTCATTCTAACATTAGCCAGGCTGGTTGAGGGCCCATGCGGGGCGCCGCAGCTGGCAGGGCTGCGGGCGGCGGCAGGGCAGCGGGCGGCGGCAGGGCAGCGCCCAGAGTCGGGCGCGCAGACAGAACGCGCAGGCCGACCTCCAGCTGGAGTTCCCAGGGCTGTTCGCACCACCTAGTTTCCAAGAGCGGGTTCTGAACTCCCAGGGCCCCTGAGCTGACAGCTTTCTAAGCTATGGCGGGTGCTAATTATAGCCAGGCCCTGTCGCTGAACTTCCTTTCCCAGCGGCCAGGAGCAGAGCTGGGTGGTGTCCGCGCACCTGCGCTGGGTACAGCCGTTTCCTGTGACTCACCGCGCCTCTTGTCCTTAGCGGTTAGTTAGTCGTCAGTTAATTAGTTATAGGCAGAGTCACAGGCTCTTTCTCCCTGACCCCGCTTTCTTTTCCCCTCCTCCCTTTCTTTCTTTCCCTTCCCCCTCACACTTGTCTTCCTCCTCCTTTTCCATTGTCCCTCTCTAGAACTTTCCATCTCCCTTCCCTATGCCTCAAGCCCAGCGGAGGCATCAGATCTCCTGGTAATATTTTGACAATAGAAAGCGGCTGACCCCTAGTTGCAAGGTCACATTTTTTGTTTAAAGGAAATGATCGTGTACTTGGCCTATCGATTCCACCTCCCTCGAGTCATTTTTACTCTCATGCCCAGAATCTCACACAGTGGACATTACCTATGTTCTCCATCTTCCAGAATAGCCCCTCAAAACCCGACAGTACTCCTGCAGGCTGGGTCCCTCACCTTCTCAGGGACTCGGCCCCTGCTGTTAGCGCCTCTCCCTCTTCTGGGTTCTTCTAGCAACCAGCCCACAGGCGTGCTCTAGGGTTTTCCCCATTGTAAAGGAGCCAAACACCCTGACCCCCACCTCTAACTTGAGCTCCAGCCCCTGTCACTGCTAAATTTCAGAGGAAACTTCTCCAGAGAGTGATCCACCTGATCTCCATTCCCTCACCTGCCCGGGGCCCACCCACCCCATTCCCTGGGGATTCCCATGACCTCCACTGAGTTACAACCGCCTTTACCCAATCACAAGTGACTTCCACGACACGAGGTTCAGCAATCCCCTCACTGCCCTCACCCTACTCAGTCCTCTCAGCAGCCGCCGATGGAGACCCCACTCCTCCGGCTAGACATGCTTTTCTCCCTTAAATCCCATGAACCCTCATGCTGGGCGCCTTCTCTACCCGACCTCTAAATATAGGAGCCCCTCCCAGCTCAGTCCCTTCCGCCTTCTCTTTTGTTCCCCTTTTAAGGGGATCTCATCATTCTCATGCCTTTACGTGCCTTCTACACCAACTTTAAACTAGATATGTATACCTTTAATCTCTCCACCAAACCCCACGTCGATATCCACTAGGAATCTCAACAGTATTCTATCTAAATTGTGATGGTCAAAACTCCCATCTCCTCCCGCAGTGTCCACCCAGTCAGGAAATAGCAGCTTCCCTCACCACATTACCTGAGCTTTAAACCTACGCCTTCCTTGCCTTCACCCCGCCCCTGTCTAACCCATCATCAAGTCCTCTTCGTTCAGCCTCCAATGTAGAGTCCAAATCTCCTGGCCAGCTTCGCTGCCTCCACTCTAGCTGAGCTGCCTTCCCCCTATCTAGACAAGTGCATCACACGTCCTCCTGTTCTCCATCATCTCACCTTGCCTGCCTCTAAGCCATCCTCACACAGAAAAGCCAAGGGATCTTTGTAACACACTTATCTAAGCACGCTGCTCCTCTGTGTACAACCCTCCAGTAGCTTCCGAGTGCTCCTAGAACAGTACCCAACACAGGTTAAGAGCTCGATAACCAGTTGTCAGGTGAACGGATGGATAAATGAATACTCAGACAGGTTCACGTGACCAAAGCACAAGCACAGATGACTTTCAGTTGCCAAAGGCAGTTGCTTTTGTTGTTCTACGCACATTGTTCAGGCTTGATAATTATTTGATAGATAAATAACAGCTATCATTAATTAAACATGTCCAGTACCAAACTGTGAAGTTGGGTTTATCCTGCTCCCTTGTTTACAGAAGAATACTAGTGAGTGCCTGAGTTGGGATTTAGCACAGGACTGTCAGACCCCAAAGCTTACCTTCTGTCCACTCAATTCAGTCACTCATTCAGCAAATGTTTATGGAGGGTGAATTACACTAGGCACTCTGCCAGGCTAGGGAATCAGAGAGACACGGTCCTTTCCTTCAGGGGGCTTACATCCTGAAGACCACTCTCTTGCCAAAAGGGAATGGATAAATGAATGAACAAAAGAACTAAGGCAACATTTTTCTAAACCTCATTGGCTACGATACTGCCACTGTGCAAAGCTGGCAACATTTTTTAAAAGCCTACTCTAGCCAGGTGGCACGGAAAGCACCAGATACGGTAAGTGCACCAGGGAGTCCCTGCACTCAGAGGCTCGACTGACCGGCCCCTCAACAAGTGTCCCTTGACCTACCCATTTTGGTTCTACCCATTAGTTCCACCTCTCCCCTTTCTATCCATCACACCTTTAGATTATAAATAATGCCAGTGTTGTTTGTTCACTGTTTCACATGAAGTGTCTAAATATCAGAAATCGGCCTGACCTGTGGTGGCGCAGTAGATAAAGCGTCGACTTGGAACACTGAGGTCACTGGTTCGAAACCCTGGGCTTGCCTGGTCAGGGCACATATTGGAGTTGATGCTTCTTGCTCCTCCCCCCCTTTCTCTCTTTTTCTCTCTCTCTCTCCTCTCTAAAAAAATGAATAAAAAGAAAAAAAGGTAAATATCAGAAACCTACTGAAAATATGTGTTATCTCTGTGCATGCCAGTTGCCTTGCTTTATGATCAGGGACTGTCTTAAATCCTCAGGGTCTCTGGAGCGACCAGAACATGCTTCTATTTCCAGGGGAGGTTTCAGGGGACAGTGTTTGATCTGACACTTAGAGAATGAATCAGATTCAAGCATAGAAGGGGTGACATTATTCCAAGTCACAAGAAGCGTAAACTATGATCTTTGGGAGGGGTGATAAAATGAGGAGGGGTGATGAGGAGAAAGTAGTAAAGGGTGTATAAGGTGTTGAACACAAGTCACTTTGTAAACTATAAAGTTCTCTACCAACCTGAGGGATTACTGTCATTTGCTTAAAATTACACCCTGAAACTCACCTGTCTGGGTTAAGGTTCTGTTTCTTCAATGACACACACACATACCACCGTAGCGATTATATCAGGGGAATAGCATTTGACCTGCTGGCTCCCAACAACATGTTTTCTGAAGTAGTTATTTGTTTTGTTTTAATTAACGTAAAATTCGCATCACATAAAATTGATCATTTTAACATGGCTAACTCAGTGGCCTTTAGTACATCCACCTCTATCTAGTTCCCGAACACTTTTATCACTGGAAATAAAATCCCATACCCCTCACGCAGTTACTCCCCATCTAC
The DNA here is from genome assembly GCF_036850995.1 of Saccopteryx leptura. Classification (NCBI taxonomy): domain Eukaryota; kingdom Metazoa; phylum Chordata; class Mammalia; order Chiroptera; family Emballonuridae; genus Saccopteryx; species Saccopteryx leptura. The sequence goes on from NC_089513.1 coordinate 19,173,406, forward strand.
ACCTCTCCCAGTTCTCGGCATCCACCAATCTGCTCTCTGTCTCTACAGATCTACTGCTCTAATGATTTCACACAAATGGAATTGTACAATATGCGACCCTTAGGGTCTGGCTTCTTTCAGTGAGCAGAATATTTCCAAGGTTCATCCATGTTGCAGCATGTATAGGTACTTTCTTTTTGTAGCTGAATAACACTGTATTGTATGCCTAAACCCCATTTGTTTAACCATACATCCACTGATGGACATTTGTGTTCTCTCTACATTGAGTGATTATAAATAATACTGCTGTGAACATCTGTGTACAGGGATCTGTTTGAGTCCCTGTCTTCAATTCTTTGAGGTATATACCTGGGAGTGGGGTTGCTGGGCCACATGGTAATTCCTAGTTCAACTATTTGAAGACCTAAGGGCATTTTCTGATCCTCTAGCAGGGAGGTTATGCATTGCTGGGATGGATAAGGGTGGTTACAAGGCACAAAGCCCTGGAAAGAGTGCAAGGCAGTACTCTCCTGAGTGGAGTCCCAAGGTGCAGAGAAAAGGAGGGGTATCCTGAAGGTGCCTAGGAGAAGAAACCAAAGCAAAGTGTGCATGCAAAGCACATGGGAGATGTTTGACGAGACCGTGAACAAAGGAGAGCTCAGTGGAGAGGAGGCAGGGGCAAGACACGTCCACTCGGGTCCCTAGCAGCTTTCCTGGAGCTGCGGTGACTCTTTCAAGTCAGAGGCTCTAATCTTACCAGCTCTGAGCTGTGTAGGTCACTCCGGCCCACTGTACGCACTGAACAGTTTCCTGGATTTGCAACCTTGTACTCAACTCTCATGTAGCCATTAAATTGTGTATGTTTACCTAGCTTCCCATCTCCTCTCTAATTCTTTAAAGATCTGGATCCCTGACTCCTTATTTGTTTGTTCATTATGCACTTACTTACTAAGTACCTTCCACACTGCCTAAGAGAGTACCTCAGCAGAACAGATCCTTAACAAATGCAAGTCGCTTACTTGCTTGATGTTTTCAATCCCATAAAAGTAAGTAACTGTTTAATACAGAAGCTACAATTTAACTGTGCATTCTGTCCTCAATATTTTTGCTAAAAGCTGCAAGATCACTCCTTGCAAACTTTTGTCAAATGCCTTCATCCTTAATATGGGCGGTTGGTCGACAGGGCTCACCCCCATGAAGTCGGAGGAAGAGTGGAGATGGCAGTTGAGATAGTTGGGCCAAACTTCAGTTAAGCTTTTATTTCACGTGTACGGAATTTGTGCCCGAAAAGCACAACTCTCTGCCTTCATCTTCCACTTAGATGTGTATGTGGGGGAGGAGGAGTTGCCGAAAGTCACAGATTTCCTTTTGACATTCTTATAATGTATCCAAGCAATCACATGCTGCTAGTTTTCTACTATCGTGTGAAGATGACGATATTTATAACCTTTTATAGATGTGGCAGGCTGATTAAATAGGCCCGCACATCCGCATACATCAAGATTAAAAGTTTAGGACAGGCCCTGGCCGGTTGGCTCAGTGGTAGAGTGTCGGCCTGGCATGCAGGAGTCCCGGGTTTGATTCCCGGCCAGGGCACACAGGAGAAGCACCCATCTGCTTCTTCACCCCTCCCCCTTTCCTTCCTCTCTGTCTCTCTCTTCCCCTCCTGCAGCCAAGGCTCCATTGGAGCAAAGGTGGCCTGGGCGCTGAGGATGGCTCCATGGCCTCTGCCTCAGGCGCTAGAATGGCTCTGGTTGCAACAAAGCAATGCCCCAGATGGGCAGAGCATTGCCCCCTGGTGGGCATGCCGGGTGGATCCCGGTCAGGCACATGCAGGAGTCTGTCTGACTGCCTCCCCGTTTCCAACTTCAGAAAAATACAAAAAAAAAAGTTTAGGACAAATGAGAGATCATTTTCCCACAAAGTGGCACTGCTGAAAATATGAAAACAAGAATCAGGGAAACTTTAAAACTTCATCAATGATCTACCCACTGTGAGTTATTAAGAGTGCTATTTAGTAGTTGTATGTGGGGACACTCCCAATGTTTGTGTCAAACAGCCGGGAGTCCAATGGCCTCTTCCCACAATGCTTCACTCTGGGTCCCCATGAGACAGAAGTCTGAACTTAGGTAAAACACAGGAGGTATTCTCGGATCTGTCCAGGACAGAATTTCATTCAACTCAAACTCACACATTTGTACATTCAGAGAGAGCTGGAACTTGACCATTTGTGTCACTCCTACAGGAGTGACAGTTGTTGGAAAGTGCACTGATAAACTGTTCTTGTTACAGTGTACATACATGTGTGTCTGTGTGCGTGTACCCATCAGAATCAGACTAGAAAGGAAAGCGCATCACATATACTGCTGCTGGAAGTGAACACTGATAAACCTCTAAGGAAGGGAACTTACCAAAATTTACCAAAATTACTAATGCACACACCCCTTGATCTAGGGATTCATTTTAGGAACTGATCCCAAAGGTCTGCTTTCACCTGCACAAAATGATGTATGTACAAAGTTATCCACTACAATGGTGTTTATAAAAGCAAAATATGGAAGCACCTTAAACATCCTTCATTCGTGGATGGGTCTTTGGTCGAGACACCATACGCTGAGGCATTGCCAGCCAAAGGCCAAACTCCTTATTCCAGTGCCAGAGCCTCTCCACCTATCAGCCCAGCCTCCCAGCATCACCTCCCAACTCTCCCCTCAGGAATCCCACCCTCCGTCTGACTTTGAGTGCCTGAAAGACAGAGACCCTAACTGAGACAGCTCCGTATGTTCCTACGTGACCCAGTGGTCCACCCGGACACTGCCACGTGGATTGATCAGCAATTACCTGTGGATGAATGGATGCCTGAATGGCCAGTCCTGGTGCCTGACATGCCCCAGCAAGTCCTTCCTCCGTGCTGCTCCCTCTGTCTGGAGTACCCTTCCCTCTCCTCTGCTGAAACCTGACCCATGAAGTCCCAATCCAGTAAGCCGCCCCCAAGCCAACATGCTTCTCTCTCCTTCCTGTTCCCAGAGCCCTTGACCTAGCCTCTATTACAGGTCTCTCCCCTCTATACCTTCTTCAGTGTATATCTGTGCTGCCCCTATTGGATTATAAAACCCTTTAAAGCAGAGGCTACATCATATTTATATTCCCAAAGCCTGTTGTGGCTCCTCACGCATGTTCAGTACTCAATAAATACTTGTCGTTGAATAAATTCTGAGGGAAAGGAGAAGCTTGGAGAATCTTTACTTATCACCACCTATTAACTTAGTGATATAAGTCAGCGTTTCGACTCAATTCAGTGCTACCTTGTAAATCCAGAGACCCAGGCCTGTGGGACTTAGATAAAGAAGCAAGAGTATTAAAATGGGGAGGAGAATACATGGAGTCAATCATTTCCAAAATCCACTTACTCTCCGAGATGAACTAGAATTTAGTCATTTTTATCAGCAGAACTTCCCACAGTTCCTTGTTGAGACATCATTTTTGAGCTCCATAACCCCCGAAATAATCCCCTAAAAGAGAATTTACCCAATGAAGCAATTCAAGCCAAAAAAATCAGCCACACGCAAGGAAGACCTGGAGTTGGGGCAGCTGGCCCTGGCCGCCACAACCACAGTGACTAACAGCGAGCTGTTTCTGCCCTCCTCGAGCTGCGCGAGGAAAGCCCTCAGGGAGGCTGACCCTGGTGACAAGAGGCCACAGCCGCACAGGAACGCTGATGCTGGGGAATTTTCAGCAGCAAGCTGCGTCCCAGCCAGGTGAACACGGAAGCCTGCTCTGCTGAGGGGCAGATCTGCCTGACTGGCTAGTGGCAGCAATTTAGTTGATTTATTCATGAAGAGCCCACACGAAGGTACTTCCTAAATCACCACTAGCTGCGCCAAGGTTGCCATTTTAATGTTATCGCTGCCCGCTCAGCCAGGGAGACAGAAAGATTTTCCCATAACTCATAAAGCTCCTGGTCCCCAGAGACGCACCACACTTTGATTTACAGCAACCCTCCCCCAACTCCCGGAGGGGGCAAAGGTGCTATTCCAATGGGCCCATTGTTCATTGGTGCCGCTACCCCAAGGGAGTATCTACCATTGCCAACCACTGGGCCAGCATTAGGGCACAAACAATTCTTGCCTTCGGGCAGTTCTTATGGCCCAGTTGGGAGGGTAAAATATGTACATAATTAATCCTAACTGATGACAGTACTACAAGATACAAATGCTTTGTATGGTTTATTTTTTAAAATGCAAAAAAAAAAAAAGAGGAATTGGAGGATTTGGAGTTCTCTTCTGACCAGGTCTGTCGTCTGTAAAAGGTGTGTGAGGAAGACGGCAAGACGGCATGTGGGCAAAGGCCAGAGGAAACCCTGTGCTTTTCCTACATAACATCCTGGAAGTGTCTGAGTCAAGAGAGAAACTCAAGTAAGCATAATGACGTAGTATAAAGGCTGCCAGGGGATGATCTAGGATATTGTCTCATAGCTGTCACTCAGGAAATCTCAAGCAATGCTATAATGGCATCAGTTTCTTCATCTAGAAAATGGAGGCTGAGCCAGGTCATCTCGGGAGCCATCCAGGTCTGCACCCTGCCCGATAACCTTGAGCTCCCGGCTCAGGAGGCGAAAGGTCGGAAGAAAGGGCGGTAAGGAATGAGCCTACTCTCAGCTTCCTGCTTCTGAGAGGAGACAGCATCGCTTAGGAACAGCATTTCGGGGTGTGTCTGCTGATGCACACACGTGGAGACAGACCAGTCTGGTATCGGCCAAGAGGTGTATATGGGGGAAGCAGGAAGGAAAAATCAGCTTCTATAAGCAGATTTTTAGTGATTTCTCAGGCAGGACATCTCCAGATAGTGTGATGTGTCACCTCCACTACTGCAGGGGCAGGAACGAAGGAGAATGGAGAAGGAGTTTGCTTTGCTGCTCCCGCTTGTCCAAGACTGGAAGGACTGGATGAGAACAGTAAGGACAGAGGCTGGGCAAACTGGAACTCTGTGCCGAGAGCCCCGAGGGGCGGCCTTGTGGAGAAAGCACAGCCCATTAATAAGACAAAAGGAAGATAATAAGGAGTAAGAAGAAAATAGGGCTGAGCACAGGATACTGGAAAGCACTGAAGTAACTTCCTTTCTTCCAGAAAGTAAAAATAAAAACCTCTCGTAATGACCCTCATACCCATTTAAGAGCAAGGTGCTCAAAACCCAAGAAATGGTGGCCACTTCTGTCTCTCTCTCTTTTTTTTTTTAAGCAGGATTTTATTCTGGATCTTCACATAATATGTAAGCAACTTTCTGACAATGCGCCAGGGGTCCTTCAACATAAACGTGTCACCTCATCTGCCTAAGTTACCTTCCAGACTCTGCATTGGTGAGAGTCAGCGGAGCAGCTGTTACTGTGAATTCCATTTGCAGGCGCCCTGGGAAGGAGGCAGCCACCCCAAGTCCTAATGTGGATGGATTCATCCAGTAACTCCAGGCAGATACGATTCATGGTTCTAAGAAAGCTCTAAGCCACAGGCAGCAGCATGCCTAACCAGCGGGCCCAAGTGTTCAGGAAGGTGTTCAAACAACATTAATTTGATGGTGAAGAGTGTCATCAATTTAAGAGAAAACAACCCAAATGGTAAGTATTTGGGGAGACAAGGAAGTGAAGAAGAAGGGAGTAGCTAACAAGCAAACTTGTTTTTTTTTTATGTCTAGGTGATGGGTAAGCAACGCTGTTTACCTGAAATGGGTTTCTTTTGAAAACATATTGATTTATGTTCGGAAATGTTTATTGCTCACTTAACTTCAAATTTAAGTTGCAATCCTGCATTTGGTCAGCCCCTCCTGCGGGCCCCTTTGACCTGTCCCCAGAACCAGGCTTCATTGTCTGAGGGGCTGTCTGTATAATAGACACATCTCATTTTTAAAGTGTTTCAGTCTCAGGTATGATAGGTAAGTTTACATTCCTCTTTCCTCCCCTTAACATTACATCGTAATATTTTTCCATAATAACCTTAGTAATCACCTTTTCAGTAATGACATAAGCATCTCTCAAGTGATGTGATAGATTTATCAATGTTCCCTTTGATTGAACATTTAGATGGCTTGCTCTTTTTTATTATAAATAATATAACACTGTACCATGGAATACTGGGACTATATGTGGAATAAAAACAACTTGTACCCAGCAGGGGAGAAAATCTCCTAGTGCCTCCCACCTAACCATGAACTCCTCTCCCAGAGCAGAACAATCACTATTTAATTGAGCACCTACTAAGTGCCACAAGAAGAACCCTCTAAAACTCCCATTATTGAGATAGTTAAGCAAAAGTGATATAAATCAAAATCATTTTCTTATTTGTTAATTTTTATTTAAAGTGACTTTAGAACCAAAAGTCTTTTGAGGAAATCAGATTTTGCTGTGGTTCCTTTTCTTAATTGAATTTATTGGGGTGACACTGAACTGCATAACTGAGGTGTCAAGTGCCCAATTCTATAACACATCTCTGTACACAGTATTGTGTGTTCACCCCCCCCCTCAAGTCAAGTCTTGCTGTGATTCTTAATGTTTCCATGTCAGCTATTAACATAAACAATATTCAGAATGTCATCTACTGCTTATTGCATTTTTCTTGCTAAAAACAGCCATGAAAAGGTGAGAATATTTATTAAAACCTAAAACTGGCAAAACTGTGATCTTGAGCTCTCAAAAGCAGCAAAGCAAATGAATCTGCTGTGTGTAGATAGTGCTGGAAGGCAATCAAGAAGAGCCGCGCAAAGTAGAGGGACCCAGATAAAAAGCGGTTCGTGGAGAGCACAGCATTCAAGCACGGTAGCACGGTGGCCAGAGACGCTCCAGGTTCCACTTCTTAACAGGTGGAACCGGGAAACACAGACTTAACTGCTAGTACGCAGATAAACAAGAAAGCTTTTGCAATGGAATACAAGCAGCCTTCAAAGGCTTTGGAACTGCTCACAGACGAAAATCCAAACACCTAAGCAGAGCAAGCAAATCTACCGTACCCTACCCTTCCTCACACGGATTGTACTCCAACCCAAACTGTGCCTGGCTCTCTCCCCACCCCACCCCCTCGCCCCCTTGCTTCTGCTCACCAGGTTTCCTCCACCACGAAAGCTGGCCATTTCTCCCAGGCATCTGGTCAGAATCTTGCCTCATCCCTTAAAACCTACAAGCCCAGTTACAAGTCACCCTCCTCTGAACTGGTCCCAAGCCCTCCCAGCTGGAAGCAATCTCCCCAAGCCTTGCACAGTGCTGTGTCCCTCTCCTGGCTGCCCCCTTGTCGCCAGGCCTGGCCTCTGTCACTGCATCATGTCTCCTTGTTCAGCTGTGAGTTGCTCACGGCACTGGCACGCGGTCCAGTGGCTGCTCACAGCCTCTCCATAAATGCTTGCCTCATTTTCTTAAATCAAACCAAGGACCAAACAAAAGAGCTATCCTGTTAACTGGGTGAAAGTTGCATCTGGAGCCTGGTTGAGAGAAAGAAGAGATATGAGGAAGGGTTTTAGGGACAGGATGTGTTAACGTGGGCTAAGGACATGGTGACTTTGTGGGAAGATTGCTGAGACAAGTCACCAACCAGTTCATCAGGAAAGGAAATTGGAAGCAAACAAACCACCTAAGCTGTTAGCTCTCCTTCCCCAAGCCCCTCCCCCTGAACTCTTAGCCCTCCTCCAAAGATAGATAACAGGAAACTGCCTCGGGCATGTGTGGTAATAAGTCTGAAATTTTCTGATAAGGAGTAGGTGGGTGGAGATTCTTTCTTCTTTTCCTTTTTTTTTTTTACACTGAATATGATTTTTATTAGTTTCAGGTGTACAGCACAGTGGTTAGACAGTCATACACTGTCCAAAGTGGTCCCCTGACATTTCCAGGACCCGCCTGGCACTGTCCATAGTTATTGTTAAGCTTAATCCAGAAGGATTTGAAACATTGAAGACACAAAATAAATCCATGGATTACACACGAAAACTTTATTGTCTAGCTTGGCCAAGCGGCAGCAACTCTGACAGAAATCTGAGGGAGAGCGCGCCGGCCCTTTGTTCTACTTAGTTTTTATAGTTTTGCAAGTGGGAAGGATAGAAGCAAAAATTGTAATTAGGTGTCCTTTACCACTATTGGTTATAGTCATATGCCCTTTAACATGATAGGACCAGGTTCAATTTGCAAGCCATACATCATTTTGGAGAAAACAAAATTTACAAGTCAACACAATGATAGAAAGATGTCTCTTTACATATTAAGACATTCCTATATTTTCTAATGTTTATCCACCATCTCTTTGTCCATAATCACACACATTAACTATATGCATTCATATGGGAGAGGTAGTTTCCGTGGGGACAAATGCCTGCAAATGGCTCATTACTATAAGAAAAGGTTTATTTTGGCTTTTCTCTTCCTGCACCTGGCTAGCCATTCACCCCTTTCCCCACAGGTGTGGTAGAATGTCAGGGAATCCATGTTTTCCTTCCCTTTGCATTTACAATACAATGCCAAGGGCCATCCTGGTTTTATGCCAATCACATAGTACAGAGATTAATCACAAAATTTCTCTGCACACCTTAACCCAAATTAATAAAATGTTCTTTAAGCCTCTTAAAATATTAATATCGATTCTGTAGCTTTTGGTACTATATAACACCTGCGGGTGAGGTGGCGCAGTGGCTCCTCAGGGCTCCTCAATTATTACAACATCATCGATTATATTCTCTATGCTGTCCTTTACAGCCCCTGTGTGTGGTCACTGCCAATCTGTACTTCTCAATCCCTTCACTTTTTCACCCAGCCCCCCAAACCCCCACCCTCTTTCTGGCAACCTTTCTTTTCCTTTGTTCTTCTGTTTTGTTTCCAAGATCACAGAGGAAATCCACAAGGGACAGTATATAAAGCCAAAATCATATCAACTGTGTCTCTAGAAGGTGCTTTTAGCAGGACAAAGTGGATCCAGAAGAAAAAAAAATAAGAGTCTGGGATAATCTCAGAGCCCAGGTAGGCTGACGGGGCACCTGCCTGTGAGAGTAACCACTTCACAAATCAAGAGACAAACAGCAGCGCTTGGGGGGGGGGGGGGGGACAGCTCCAGATAGCCCACTGCCACCTGAGCCTGCACTTTTTAAAGGTAAAGAGCCCAAACAGCCCAATGCTTACTCCTCTACCCACAGCACTGACTTCACGTCCTCCCCTTGTTAATCCAAATTCGGAGGGACCCGAAATATGGAAGACAGGAGCAAGGTCCGTTGTTTACACATTAAAGCTTTATTGTCTAGCTTGGCCAAGCGGCGGAAACTCCGACAGAAATCTGACGGAGAGCGCGCCAGCCCTTTGTTCTACCTAGGTTTTTATTTGTTTGTTTGTTTGTTTTTATAATAATTTTATTTTTTTAATGGGGTGACATCAATAAATCAGGATACATATATTCAAAGATAACAAGTCCAGGTTATCTTGTCGTTCAATTATGTTGCATACCCATCACCCAAAGTCAGATTATCCTCTGTCACCTTCTATCTTGTTTTCTTTGTGCCCCTCCCCCTCCCCCTTTCCCTCTCCCATTCCCCCCCCCCCCCCCCCCCCCCGTAACCACCACACTCTTATCAATGTCTCTTAGTTAGTTTTTATAGTTTTGTAAGTGGGAAGTACAGAAGCAAAAATTGCAATTAGGAGCCCCTTACCGCTATTGCTTATAGTCATATGTCCTTTAACATGATAGGACCACGTTCAATTTGCAAACCATACATCATTTTGGAGAAAACAAAATTTACAAGTCAACACAATGGTAGAAAGATATCTCTTTACATATTAAAAGGCCTTCCTATATTTTCTAGTGTTCATCCGCCATCTCTCTGTCCAGAGTCAGACGTATTAACCACCTGCATTTACATAAGAGAGGTAGTTTCCGTGGGGACAAATGCCCGCAAATGGCTCGTTGCTATAAGAAAAGGTTTATTTTGGCTTTTCCCTTCCTGCACCTGGCTAGCCATTCATTCCTTTCCCCACAGGTGTGGTGGAATGTCAGGGAATCCATGCTTTCCTTTCCTTTTCATTTACAATACAATGGCAAGAGCCATCCTGGTTATGCTAATTATACAGTACAGAGACTATTCTCACAATTTCTCTGCACACCTTAACCCAAATTAATAAAATGTTCTCCAAGCCTCCTAAAATATTAATATTAATTTTGTAGCCTTTTGGTACTTTACAACATCTGCAGGTGAAATGGCTCAGTGGCTCCTCACCCTCTTGTCCGGCAGCTTTTTGAAAAACACCTGAACCGTGTTCATATCGCTTCCTGTTGGTCCCCCACCACACATCCCATGGCACTCATACAAGCCTTCATCCCTTTCTCACACCGCCAGTCAAACCTCTCCCCCATCTCAGTAAGATGAAAGCTTTACCTCCTCTTGCATTCCTGAAATCAAGGTCATCTAACATTCTCCCTTCCAAATCTCCCGGTAAATAGCTACTGCCTCCACCTGTCCATTCTCAGGGAAGGAGCCTAGGGCACCCTGGCTCCCCCCCCCCCCCCCCGCCTTGGGCTCCTTTTCCTCCATCCAGCTCCCCAAATTGTGTTTTTTCTTTATTTTCTCTATGTGTGCCTTTTTTGTTTGTTTAATTGTATGATGGAGAATTCATTTGTACAAAGAATTCATTTGGATTGATATACTTACAGTGTTGTTCAAATTCCATTTCAACTGGCCAAGTATATTTCACAAAATTTTCAACATGAACTTGAACTTCTCTCATTACACGTCAGCCAGGGCACAGGGCTGTTGGTCCCCTCCACCATTCCCCCTTTTAAAGACTAGGATCTCGCTGTTATTTTAACAGAAAAAAAATTACACTGTAATTCCACTCTTTCTTTATATTACTCTATAACATTTTGCAGTATTCACCAGCAAGCTCTCCATTTTATGGATCAATCCATCAAACTTGATCTAATGCTGTCAAATTTTCTGTATATTTCATTGTTTTTTTTAGTTTATTATTTGCAGGTAAATCTCACTTCCCCTCAAGCCTTCTACAACTTACTGAACACCCCAAATTTGCTTTTACTCTCTTCTTCCATATTGTAGCAAAGACTTTTTATTTTAAAGCCAAACTACTCTTTTTCCTCCTTGTAACTTCTTACCACATAATTTGCTTTCTCTCTTGCTTTTCAGAAAAAGCTAAAACTTTCAATGAATTTTTTAAGGCAGTTTCTTTCAATAACCTAGATGTAATAAATCATTTCACATGTGTTCATCACTCCAAAGTGTTACATTTTTAAAATTTCAGTTTTCCTAAATGATTCAAAAGCAGTATGGCTTAGTTTCACTTGGTAAAGTTGATGTGATTAAATACACACAGGCATTTTTAATCAAGGAGGGAAAACACTTTAAAGATTTGCCAATTTGAAAAGGCACCAAAAATTTTAAAAAGCAAATACTTAAATCTACTTTACAATAAAAAATAATAATTGGCAGGTTAAATAAACAAAAAATGAGGAGTGTGCAGTGGAAAACTAAGATAAAGTATTTTAGCTGATAAAACAAAAAATCTATTAAGTTTTATAGTCTGCTTCCAAAGATTAGTTATGTTTTTCAAAGAAGTTATATAAATTTAGGAATACAGCAAACATACAGTTCATGCATAATTTAGTTGTGAATGTTGAAACTTCAAATTTAACATGGTAAGTTTATTAAAGGATCACTGATAATAACTTAGTACTTGCCCTGGCCGGATAGTTCAGTTGGTTAGAACATCATCCCAAAGTGCAGAGGTTGCTGGTTTGATCCCCAGTCAGGGCACATACAGGAACAGATCAATGGTTCTTTCCCTCTCTGTCTCTGTCTCTGTCTCTCTCTCTCTCTCTCTCTCTTTCACTCCCCCACTTTTCCTCACTAAAAATAAATTAACATTTTTTTAAATAACTTAGTACTTGCAAAATTCTAACTTTGGGAAAATACTATAAACATCACAATTAGTTGGTATTGTAATGTCATGATGAATCCAGAATTAGAAGAAACTCCATTATATAAATATTTCACTTGATTACTAATACTAGACTTGCATGTTCTAAATGAACTGAAAAATACTCTATTCTTTTACATTGGTTTATTGATTTTAGAGAGAGGGGAAAGGAGAGAGAGAGAAACACCAATCTGTTGTTCCATTTATCTATACATTCATTGGTTCTCTTCTGCCCTGACCAGGGATCGAGCTTGCTACCTTGGTGAATTTGTCTATTGATGCTCTAACCAAGTGAGCTACTTGGCCAGGGTGAAAAAAGTCATATCTGAAAAAAATTAATTTAACAAGGTAAGTATACCTTCAGCTGCCATTAGAAAGAAAACAACCGCCGCCACCACAGAAAATGCTGAGGCTGGTGGAAAGGCGCCCAGCCACGCTCTCATGCTCACAGATGACCCAGGGTCCTCAGTGCTGGGGCTGGGCTGCTACTCTTGCTTTTCCATTTAAAACAAAACAAACAAAGCCCCTTCCCTATATTAACCTCCTTTTCTTTACTGCTAATCATCTTGAGACAGTAGCCTCCATTCATTACCCCCATTCTCTGGTCAGTTTTTTGATATTTTATTCTACCTACTTCCTCCAGTGAATATAAGCTATACTTTTTCTTTTGTGACAGAGAGAGAGAGAGAGAGAGATACATAGGGACAGACAGACAGGAAGAGAGAGAGATGAGAAACATCAATTCTTTGTTGCAGCACCTTAGTTGTTCATTGATTGATTTCTCATATGTGCTTTGACCAGGGGGCTCCAGTAAAGCGAGTAATCCCATGTTCAAGCCAGTGACCTTGGGCTCAAGGCAGTGACCTTTGGGCTCAAGCCAGGGACCACAGGTCATGTCTCTGATCTCATGCTCAAGCTGACAACCTCGGGGTTTCAAATCTGGGTCCTCTGCATCCTAGAACAATGCTCTATCCGCTGCACCACTGCCTGATCAGGCTAAACTATATTCTTTTTTTTTTTTTTTTTTTTGTATTTTTCTGAAGTTGGAAATGGGGAGAGACAGTCAGACAGACTCCCGCATGCGCCCGACCGGGATCCACCCGGCACGCCCAACAGGGGCGACGCTCTGCCCACCAGGAGGCGATGCTCTGCCCTTCCGGGGGGTCGCTCTGCCGCGACCAGAGCCACTCTAGCGCCTGGGGCAGAGGCCAAGGAGCCATCCCCAGCGCCCGGGCCATCCTTGCTCCAATGGAGCCTTGGCTGCGGGAGGGGAAGAGAGAGACAGAGAGGAAGGAGGGGGGGGTGGAGAAGCAGATGGGCGCTTCTCCAATGTGTCCTGGCCGGGAATGGAACCCGGGTCCCCCGCACACCAGGCCGACGCTCTACCGCTGAGCCAACCGGCCAGGGCCCTAAACTATATTCTTAAAGATTGTGACTTGCTTGACATTGATTGCCAAAACCCAGTGGTCACTCTTCAAACACCCAACTCTCTGCAACTTCAGAACAGTGCCAATCCCTTCTTCCTCAAAGTTTTCTATTTCCAGGTGCTATTATGAAACCCCTGTCACTGTCCTGTATTCTGACTCCTTTTCCACCCTTAAAAATATTTGTAAATGGTCTCCCTTCATCTTTTTCTCTTCCAATTTCTAATCTTTCTTCCCTATCTCGAGATTTCCCCTTTCCCAGTGAGCGGTCACAGGAGGCTTTTACTCTGAAATTCATCCCCCACCATTAATACCGCAATGCTTGAGATGCAGTAATTCCCCTGCAGTACAATTTGTTGTGTCTTTGTTATTCGGGAATAACACCATGGAGGGCAATGTGGAATCCTATTACTCCAGATTGAAAGCTTCATATCCGAGCCATTCCAAGTCTTAACGCAATGATTTTCAAAGGTTAGAAAGCCTAAGAGTTATCCTGGGACTTAGTGTAAATGTATATTCCTGGCCTCTACCCCTAGGACTTCTCATTCAGTGACTTTTAAGTGAGGCCTAAGAACTTGCATTTTCACATATTCAAGTAACTCTTACGCGGTGGTTCTCTGACATCCGCAGTGAGGGGTCTTGGGCTTTCAGGGTTCACTGTGTAATCAGTAGTGCTGAGTCCCTTCACTCTGGGTGAGACCTCATTCAGGTTGGTGAGGCCGGCAGAACCTCAGCAAGAGGTTGAAGTTGCTGGAATGTTCCCTTGCCTTCTCACCCAAACACCATGCATTGATCAGCACAGAGTGGAAACAACTTGAATCAAGTTACTAATTAAACTTGGGTCTGATACCTTGTCTGAAGTCAAAATAAATTTGTTTCCTTGTCCCTTACCCTATTTTGTAGGTCTGTCACTTGGCAACCCCTAATGACCACAAACTGAGTGAAATAAAACAACTGCCCTCCAGGACCTGAACATTTGTGAGACAATGTGCAAGACTCAGAGTTGCTTATTTTCCCCATGTGACACTGGCCTCTGGCTGCTGTTGTGCTATAGTGATCACATGACATAAATGCAATACGCTCAAATCACATGATTGTGGGCTCTCCTTGAAGAGCATTACCTACCATTGATCCCTCCTTACATCACTTCCTATAAACTCACCTGTCTCTACCGGGGAAGCACTTCCTTCTCTACCTCTTCCATGGCTCACCATGACATCAGTGACCATCGACAGCCAAAGTGACTTCCTTGAAATATGGGGGAGGCGCATTCATTCTCAGACATGAGATCAGCTCCCATTAGAGCAGTTTCTGGCCCCCTTGTATCATCTGACTAAAGAAGTACCTTTAGAGGGAAGATTTCTACCTTTTTATATTTTCTCTCTCTCTCAAATCTTATATTACCCCACACACACTTGTCCAAAAACCAGATAAAAGGAATGTTTAGAGTTGAAGCAGAGTTTGGAGCTTAGAACCCATCAAGTTCTGCCTCAAACCCCCCCCCCCCCTTGGAGGTGCTCCAAGGGAAACGACCTGGTAAGTACCCAGTGTGATGAGCATGGCCCAGAGAACCTTTGGAAGTTGGAAGTCGGAAGTCCGAAGGTTGCAGCCTGCCTCTTCCCATCCTTGAGTCTTATCTCATCCCAATCAATCTACTTGGTCCCTGTCTGCGTTCTACCTGAATGAGAAACTTCAACATCTGAAGCCCCGCACCTTCCATGTGACTGCAGACTCTAAGACTGGACCCTACACCCGATGTAGACTCAGTGCTCTAGGTCCCAGGTCCCAGGTCCCAGACCTCTCCCTGCTGGGCCCAGCAGCAGCTGTCTGCATCTGCCCCAGGGAACATGCCCTCTGGCTCGTCAGATAGCTGACTCAGATCTCATTACCTGTCCTTGCCCCATCCTGTTCTCTTCCCCACCCCTCTTCCCTAGACCAACCTCCTTCTTTCTCTTATCTCTGTCCTTCAGAGTTTTGCCCAAGCAGCCATTTTATAACTTAGTAAAAAGAATTTATGTTCAAGTTGGTCTGCAAACAGGGGTGAAATGGAACACTGGGGAGAGAAAAAAAGCAGCGTAAAAAAAGACCAGGAACCTCCACCAAATACGCAGAATTGTTATAAACGCTGCCACACACACATGCAGAAAAAGTGTAGTAAAAGGGGTCAGGATTTTTTCTTAGAGTTTGTCTCTTATGCACACCTGAATAAACAAGGATATTTATAGCCTCATAAGTCTTAAGGTGTCAAGACCCAAACCTTTACTTCAAACCGAAAATAGAGGTAACATTATAAAATAATAATAGATTAACTCTGCATTTCAGTTTTCCATGTACAGTACTCAGTGCCTGCACAAAATGCTAAAATATACATTTAAAGTAGAAAAATGTTCTGCATGCCTGAAATGTCTTTCTGTCTTATATTTCCAATTATTTATTTCATGATACTAAGCAAATTAGAATGAAAAAGAACATCTATTCATTGAAACCAGTGAAATGTGGAGAAAAATATCTGATTATGTTCCGCAGAGGCATGTGCTATGTAATGCGTTTTCTAATGAACAAAAAGACACTCACAAAACTGGTGCTGTATCATTAATGTGAACTGAGAACTTGAATTTGCTCCTGGAAGACATCTTCAACTTCTACAAAATGTCCACAATGCTAAATATTAATATTAATCTAGGTCATGATTATCTATTAAAATCATGTCCCCAGAGACAGCTGACCACACTTCTGAACACTCTCAAGATACTTTAGAATCAGTGATCATTCACATATCTAAATACCTGCTGCAGAATATGTTGAAATGTATAATAGTGTGCTTTTCAGACAACATGGGAGAGCCAGGAACACAGCTGGGCCTCAGAAATAAATGGAGCTGGAAATGTGAATGCTGTCAGGTTTCCCTTTGGCTCACTGCTTTGTGTGCTTCAATCTGCTCTATTGCATACCATCTTCTTCTACACAACAGCAGATGTGATCACCTTCTCTCTCTTCCTCTCTCTCTCTCTCTCTCTCTCTCTCTCTCTCTTTCTCTGCCACATGGGACTCCAGGTCTTGGATACCAGTCCTAAAATTCCAGGAAAGCCAGGTGGGTCAAGTATCCATCCCCAGACTGAACACTGGGATAAAGGACCTGCATCAGGGTCCCCTAGGGGGCTCCCCCACAACCATGATTGGAAGGATCATTTCCTAACAGAAGACAGTGCTGCTCTGGGCATATGAAACCACAGGTGTCAAAAGAGTCCCTAAACGATTAAGGTCTATTTAGTAAAGCAATATACAGAAACACATAAAGAGCAATGAAGTGCAAGTGCTACCCCAAGACAAAACATATTATCTTATCAAAGAGATGTCATAGAAACCTTGAAAACATTATCTCAAGTGAGAGAAATTATTCACCAAAGAGTACGTATTGTAGTATTCCATTTACATGAAATGTCCAGAATAGGGAAATCTAGAGGCAGAACGTAGATTAGTGGTTGTCTAATTAGAGGGTGGGGTGTAGAGCTGGGGAGCAGGGTTGAGGAGAAAAGGAGAATTATTGCTAGAGGGTATGGAGTTCTTTTGGGGTTGATGAAAGTGTTTTTGGTGATGACTGCACAACTATGAATATACTAAAAGTCATTGAAGTGTATATTTCAGATAGTAAATTTATCTCAGTAAGGCTGTTTTTAAAAAGAAAGGAAATGTTCAAACTTAATAAATTCTCTGTTTTAAAAGTTTTAAAATTTCAAGCAAAGTGATAAGGTGTTAATAACGTTAGCAAAGAAAGTAATTAAATAATTAAAACATGTTTGTAAACAAAATACTGGTAAACATCTATGCTACAGAAAAGAAGGTGACCAGAATATGAATTTAAAAATGAGTCAATAGTAGAGTGGTAAGTTTGAGGATGGAAACAGAATTTTGAAATACATTTTAAATCTGCTCTTTCATTTTTACATTGTTTCTCAATGTTCAATTAACAAATAGGAAAACTATTTTAACCTTCAATTTCCTACCCACACACTTTTAACTACCTGGCACACACTTTGCTTACACTCAAGAATGAGCAAAAATGAGAGTGTAATTCGAAGAAAAAGAAGAGAACGAAACTGGCATAAAAAAAAAGTATATACTCTCCAAGAAATTAAAATATAAAGCATTAGTAACATCACAAACACATCTAACACCTAATTCCACCTGTGAAAGCAATTATCACTCCTAACCATTCTTTAAGGCGTACCTGCGGGACTCAAAGGTCACTTGTTGTCCCCTGCCTAGCTGAGAATAAAACTCTACATGGTGATGCTCTCTGGTGTTTGTACCTAATATTTCTCAGTTTCTAAAGTGAGTTTTCAGCCATTTCTTTCCCATGATCCTCCCCTCAGCCCACACTGAGCAAATACTGTTTTTTCCACTGTGTAGACAAACTAATGGAGGTTCCGGGCAACAAACTGTGGCTACAAGGCAAGAGCAGGGTCCAGGAAGCCCTCTGCTCTGTCCGACATGAACTCTTGTTTAAGTTTTTCAATTACAGTTTACATTCAATACTATTCTGTATTAGTTTTGGGTGTACAGCACAGTGTTTAGAAAATCATGTACTTTACAGAGTGGTGCCCCCCCGATATTTCAAGTACCCACCTGGCTTCAAACATAGTTATCATGATATTACTGACTATATTCCCTAAGCTCTAATCTACACCTCTGTGACTATTCTGTAACTACCAATGTGTACCCCTTAATCTTTTCACTGTTTTGCGCATCCTCCCAACCCCCCTCCCCTCTGTCAATTGTCATTCCGTATCTATGAGTCTGTTTCTATTTTGTTTATTTTGTTCATTAGATTCAACATATAACTGAAATCTTATGGTATTTGTCTTTCTCTGTCTGACTTATTCCACTGAGTATAATACCCTGTAGGTCCACTCATGTTGTCACAAAAGGTAAGATCTCATTCTTTTTTATGGCTGAGTAGTATTCCATTTTGTAAATATACCACAGCTTTTTTATCCACTCATCTATTGATGGGCACTTGCGTTGCTTCCAGATTTTGAGCTATGGTAAATAATACTGCAGTGAACACACCTGTCAGAATGACTATCATCAATAAATCAACAAATAACAAGTGTTGGCCAGAATGTGGAGAAAAGGGAACCCTTGTGCACTGTTGGTGGGAATGCAGATTGATGCAACCACTGTGGAAAACAGTGTGGAGGGTCCTCAAAACATTACAACTGGAACTGCCTTATAACCAGAAATTCCACTTCTAGGACTATATCTAAAGAAACCCAAAACACTAATTTTAAAATATTTATATGCAATTGTTAACTCTAGAACTGCTGAGTGGAATGAAGAGATGAAAATCTCAGATGGGGCAATGGCTATTGTGTATGCGCAATCTTAACAACTAGTGCCGCCAGGGTTCTGGTAAGTTTCCACTAAGTACTGGCACTGTTCCCATGGAAGACAGACTGAAAATACCTGGTATTGACAGTAAATGCTACGACCTCGAGGCTATGGACATCTGGATAATATAAGGATTTAGCTTTTCATGGGCTTAAAGGAGTTGGAAATATCTGTGTCCACTACTAATCAGCAGCATTTATTATATATAGAAGTGAAGAGGCATCAAAGTTGCTATCCTCACCTGCCTGACACAATCAAATCAGTCAAAACCAAATTAATGGAGATTCTCAACAGAGCTCATCACCACTGAACAGCAAAGACCAATCAATCTTGAGAACTATGTGACTTAGTTATTTCCATGTAGAAGAGAAGAGAAGAGCTCAGCCCCTGAAGTCAGACTGTCTGAGTTCAAAATACGACCTGCGTCTCAGTTTTCTCATCTATAAAATGGGGATCTTACCCTTCATCTCATAGGATTTTCTGAGAATTAAATGAGCCAGTGTATGTTAAATGCCTGTAAGTGATGACGTCAGAGTAATGGCGGGGTAGGAAGCGATACCGATAAATCTCCCCCAAAACTCAACAAGATCTTCAACCAGAAACAGAAAAACCTATACTTGGAGCTTCCAGATGCTTCGCAATACACCCAAAGGTATGATTGAGTGAAAAATTGGCTAAATATATAACCAAACCCCGAAGGAAATAGGGAGTAAGAAATGCTCCGCCTTCCTCACTAACCTAAACAGGGCGGCTTTCTCTGGTAACTGTGAATATAGAAACTGAGGCGGGCAAAGGGGGTGAATACAAACGGCCGAACCAGGCTGTGGCACGGAGATCCAAGCCGAGGAAAATCTGATCCTGTGGCAACCCGGGCAATACAAGCTAACACTCGCGCCAAACCCAAACAAAGAAAGACAAGCGGCGCGGCCATTTTACCCGGTCTCCTGGTTGGTGCGCAGTTAGTGGGCGAGAGATTTCTTCCTAAGCCCCGGAAGTGGGTGCCCGTGTTGCCCCACGGAGAGGCAGGGTCAGAGGCCTTTCTGTGGGCCGAGGGCAGAGTCTCTGGGCAGCCCCAGCGCCCTGGGAAAGCCACTCACCGGAGGGAGTGAGAACTAATTCCAACGGTGGAGATTTTCCTTGCCGAGGGTGTTTCACTCAGAGGGAAAGCAGCCGGCCTCATATCCTGGTTTGCGCGCGCAGATAAGGAGTGAGCGATTCCTCCGAGTGCCTCGGCAGTGCGTGCCCGTGTTATCGCACAGAGGAGCAGAGTCAGGGGCCTTTGTGTGGGCCAAAGCGGAATCTCGGGCCGCCCCAGCGCCTTGCAGGGGCCGCGCACGGGGACGGAGCGAGACTCAATTCCAACGCTGCAACTTTTCCATGCGGTCAGGGGTTTCACTCAGAGCGTGAGACTGCTGGCCGGATATCCTGGTCTGCGCGCGCAGCCAGTGAGTGAGAGTTTTCTCCAAGCGCCCCGGAAGTGGGCACCCGCTTGTGTTACCGGACAGAGTGGCAGAGCCAGAGGTCTGTGAGTGGGTGGAAAGCCCGCCTGATTATGCTAGCAGCTCTGACTGACTGAGCCTTACCCAGAGCCCTGTGCTGAGTGGAAATAGAGTGGGGAGTTGCCAGCTCTTTGAACCTCTTACTATCCAGGCAGAGGCAGCAGCAACCCCATAGCTGGATTATCAGGCTACTAATTGAGGAAGGAAAGACTAGGAGAAAGGCTCCAGGAACACGGACTCTCTCACTGTCGGAGCCTATAAATGCTAATAGCCTCGACTGCCAACGAGACTAAAGCACAATACATGACATTGCCATAGAGACTTATCAACTGCAAACCTCCACCTGAGCGTGGCAAAGGGGCAAAACCCGGGGTACAGAGTCACCGACCAGGAAGAGGGAGAGAAAAGAAAAAGCAAGAAGATAACCTCTCAAAATCAAGAATAATCTGCAGACTTTATAACCTATCCCATTTTATTATATTTGTTCGTTTGTTTCTCTTATCTTCATTCTTGATACTTTTTTTTTTCCTCCTCCAATTTGGCCGATTAACTCTCTACCGGTCTTACTCTCTCCTCTCCTTGAACTACACTACCCATAAGTGTTACATCTCCCATTATCTTTTCTCTTCTCTTCCTTTCTCTCTATGAGGGTTGCACTCCAAAACCCTTAACTCTCTCTCTCTCTCTCTCCTTTCTTTTTTCTTCTTTTAGTGGTTCCCTCTTTTTTTTTTTCTCTCTCTCTCTCTCTTTCTTTTCTCCCTCTATATTAGTTTCTTCCTTTTTCCTTTACATCTCCTCTCATTCAAACCTCAATAACAAACAAATTATCTTATCTGGGACTCAAAGTTATGTTTGTGACATTTTGGGGGGTTTTTACTTCACTTTTTTAACTCACTAGCAGTGCTCCCATCCCTGGCTCTCCATATTATCTAGTTCTTGTTCCACTAAATACAATAGTAATTTTTTAATTTGTCCCCCCATTTTTCCGTTTTCCTCTTAATCCTCTCATCATAACTCTTAGACAACCAACACCTAAAAGCAAATCATTTTATTCTTGACCCAAATTTTTCCCTTATTTGCTTTTTGTGGGTCCATACGCTCTTTTTTTTCTTTTTTCTTTCTTTTTTTTTTTTTTTTTTTTTTTTTTGCCCCTTTATTACTTTTCCCCAATTCAGGCCCTCCATCACAGGCATTGTTTGTTATAATTCACAGTCCACCACAAGATTTTATCAAGAAAGAGGGGAGAGGAGAGGAGAGGAAAAAAGGAGGGGGGGAATAATTTCCCTTTTTTTTTTTTTTTTTAATTTTTATTTTATTTTATTTTTCTTTATTTCATTATTAATTTTTTTAAAAAAAAAACAACTCTTTTCGATTTTTTTTTATTATTTTTTTAAACTTTTTATTCTTTATTAAATCTCATTAATACTATCAACAAAACCACCCTCAGATGCCATTAAGGAAGAGAAAATCGAATATCATGGATACAAAAGAAAGAGAGGTAACACAGCTAGATGAGGAAAAATCTATGGAGAAAAAATTTAATATATTGGAAACCTTGGAGCTAAATGACAGAGAATTCAAGATAGAAATCCTAAAAATCCTCCGAGATATACAAGAAAACACAGAAAGGCAATTTAGGGAGCTCAGAAAACAACTCAATGAACACAAAGAATATATGTCCAAGGAAATTGAAACTATAAAAACAAATCAAACAGAGATGAAAAACTCAATTCACGAGCTGAAAAACGAAGTAACAAGCTTAGCTAATAGAACAGGTCAGATAGAAGAGAGGATTAGTGAAATAGAAGACAAGCAACTTGAGGCACAACAGAGAGAAGAAGAAAGAGACTCAAAAATTTAAAAAAATGAGATAGCCCTACAAGAATTATCTGACTCCATCAAAAAGAATAACATAAGAATAATAGGTATATCAGAGGGAGAAGAGAGAGAAAATGGAATGGAGAACATACTCAAACAAATAATAGATGAGAACTTCCCAAGCCTGTGGAAAGAACTAAAGCCTCAAGTTCAAGAAGCAAACAGAACTCCAAGTTTTCTTAACCCCAACAAACCTACTCCAAGGCATATCATAATGAAAATGACACAAACCAACAGCAAAGAAAAAATTCTCAAGGCAGCCAGGGAAAAGAAGAATACAACATATAAAGGAAGGCCCATTAGATTATCATCAGATTTCTCAGCAGAAACTCTACAAGCTAGAAGAGAGTGGACCCCAATATTTAAAGTCCTGAAAGAGAGGAACTTTCAGCCACGAATACTATACCCATCAAAGCTATCCTTCAAATATGAAGGAGAAATAAAAACATTCACAGATACAGAAAAGATGAGGGAATTTATCATCAGAAAACCCCCACTCCAGGAATTACTAAAGGGGGTTCTCCAATCAGATACAAAGAACAAAAAAAAAACAGAGCCACAAGTAAAAGCTCCAAGAAGAACACAATAAAACCAAATTTAAACTGTGACAACAACAAAAAGAAAGAGGGGGAGAAGATGGAGATTAACAGTAGCAAAGGACGATGGAGTGCAAAAGTACTCACAAAATAGTTTGCTACAATGAACAGGGTAGGGACCCTTTTCATTATTCAAAGGTAACCACCATTGAAAAAACCACCACAGAAGCACATGAGATAAAAAAGATAGCAACAGTGGAAAGATGTATGGAATACAACCAAATAAAAACAAAAGATAGAAAAACAAAAGAGAAGGATCAAACAAGACACAAAACTAACAGGAAGCAAGATATAAAATGGCAATAGGGAACTCACAAGTATCAATAATTACACTAAATGTAAACGGATTAAACTCACCAATAAAAAGGCACAGAGTAGCAGAATGGATTAAAAAAGAAAATCCAACTGTATGCTGCCTACAGGAAACTCATCTAAGTAACAAGGATAAAAACAAATTCAAAGTGAAAGGCTGGAAAACAATACTCCAAGCAAATAACATCCAAAAAAAAAGCAGGTGTAGCAATACTCATATCGGATAATGCTGACTACAAGACAGGAAAAGTACTCAGAGACAAAAATGGCCATTTCATAATGGCTAAGGGGACACTGAATCAAGAAGACATAACAATTCTTAATATATATGCACCAAACCAAGGAGCACCAAAATATATAAGACAGCTACTTATTGATCTTAAAACAAAAACTGACAAAAATACAATCATACTTGGAGACCTCAATACACCGCTGACGGCTCTAGATCGGTCATCCAAACAGAGAATCAACAAAGACATAGTGGTCTTAAACAAAACACTAGAGCACCTGGATATGATAGACATCTACAGGACATTTCATCCCAAAGTGACTGAGTATACATTTTTCTCCAGTGTACATGGATCATTCTCAAGAATTGACCATATGTTGGGTCACAAAAACAACATCAGCAAATTCAGAAAAATTGAAGTTGTACCAAGCATATTTTCTGATAATAAAGCCTTGAAACTAGAATTCAACTGCAAAAAAGAGGGAAAAAATCCCACAAAAATGTGGAAACTAAACAACATACTTTTAAAAAATGAATGGGTCAAAGAAGAAATAAGTGCAGAGATCAAAAGATATATACAGACTAATGAAAATGACAATACGACATATCAGAATCTATGGGATGCAGCAAAAGCAGTGATAAGAGGGAAGTTCATATCACTTCAGGCATATATGAACAAACAAGAGAGAGCCCAAGTGAACCACTTAACTTCACACCTTAAGGAACTAGAAAAAGAAGAACAAAGACAACCCAAAACCAGCCAAAGAAAGGAGATAATAAAAATCAGAGCAGAAATAAATGAATTAGAGAACAGAAAAACTATAGAAAAAATTAATAGAACAAGGAGCTGGTTCTTTGAAAAGATCAACAAAATTGACAAACCCTTGGCAAGACTTACCAAGGAAAAAAGAGAAAGAACTCATATAAACAAAATCCAAAATGAAAGAGGAGAAATCACCACGGACACCGTAGATATACAAAGAATTATTGTAGAATACTATGAAAAACTTTATGCTACTAAATTCAACAACCTAGAAGAAATGGATAAATTCCTAGAAAAATACAACCTTCCTAGACTGAGTCAAGAAGAAGCAGAAAGCCTAAACAGACCTATCAGTAGAGAAGAAATAGAAAAAACCATTAAAAACCTCCCCAAAAATAAAAGTCCAGGCCCTGACGGCTATACCAGCGAATTTTATCAAACATTCAAAGAAGACTTGGTTCCTATTCTACTCAAAGTCTTCCAAAAAATTGAAGAAGAAGCAATACTTCCAAACACATTTTACGAAGCCAACATAACCCTCATACCAAAACCAGGCAAGGATGGCACAAAAAAAGAAAACTACAGACCAATATCTCTAATGAATACAGATGCTAAAATACTAAACAAAATACTAGCAAATCGAATACAACAACATATTAAAAAAATAATACATCATGATCAAGTGGGATTCATCCCAGAATCTCAAGGATGGTTCAACATACGTAAAACGGTTAATGTAATACACCATATCAACAAAACAAAGAACAAAAACCACATGATCTTATCAATAGACGCAGAAAAGGCTTTCGATAAAATACAACACAATTTTATGTTTAAGACTCTCAACAAAATGGGTATAGAAGGAAAATATCTCAACATGATAAAGGCCATATATGATAAACCATCAGCTAACATCATATTAAATGGCACTAAACTGAAGGCTTTCCCCCTTAAATCAGGAACAAGACAGGGTTGTCCACTCTCTCCACTCTTATTTAATGTGGTACTAGAGGTTCTAGCCAGAGCAATCAGACAAGACAAAGAAATAAAAGGCATCCATATCGGAAAAGAAGAAGTAAAGGTATCACTTTTTGCAGATGATATGATACTATACATCGAAAACCCCAAAGAATCCACAAAAAGACTACTAGAAACAATAAGCCAATACAGTAAGGTCGCAGGATACAAAATTAACATACAGAAGTCAATAGCCTTTCTATATGCCAACAATGAAACAACTGAGAAGGAACTCAAAAGAATAATCCCCTTCACGATTGCAACAAAAAAAATAAAATACTTAGGAATAAACATAACAAAGAATGTAAAGGACTTATATAATGAAAACTATAAACCATTGTTAAGGGAAATCGAAAAAGATATAATGAGATGGAAGAATATACCTTGTTCTTGGCTAGGAAGAATAAATATAATCAAGATGGCTATATTACCCAAAGCAATATACAAATTTAATGCAATTCCCATCAAACTTCCAATGACATTTTTTAAAGAAATAGAGCAAAAAATCATCAGATTTATATGGAACTATAAAAAACCCCGAATAGCCAAAGCAATCCTAAAGAAAAAGAATGAAGCTGGGGGCATTTCAATACCTGACTTCAAACTCTATTATAGGGCCACGACAATCAAAACAGCATGGTATTGGCAGAAAAATAGACACTCAGACCAATGGAACAGAATAGAAAGTCCAGAAATAAAACCACATATATATAGTCAAATAATTTTTGATAAAGGGGCCAACAACACACAATGGAGAAAAGAAAGCCTCTTCAATAAATGGTGCTGGGAAAACTGGAAAGCCACATGCAAAAGAATGAAACTGGACTACAGTCTCTCCCCCTGTACAAAAATTAACTCAAAATGGATCAAAGATCTAAACATAAGACCTGAAACAAGTACATAGAAGAAGACATAGGTACTCAACTCAGGGACCTGGGTTTTAAAGAGCATTTTATGCATTTGACTCCAATGGCAAGAGAAGTGAAGGCAAAAATTAATGAATGGGACTACATCAGACTAAGAAGTTTTTGCTCAGCAAGAGAAACTGATAACAAAATAAACAGAAAGCCAACTAAATGGGAAATGATTTTT
Organism: Saccopteryx leptura; assembly: GCF_036850995.1. Classification (NCBI taxonomy): domain Eukaryota; kingdom Metazoa; phylum Chordata; class Mammalia; order Chiroptera; family Emballonuridae; genus Saccopteryx; species Saccopteryx leptura. The sequence continues at coordinate 19,199,527 of NC_089513.1, forward strand.
TCAAACGACAGCTCAGATAAGGGCCTAATATCCAAAATATACAAAGAACTCATAAAACTCAACAACAAACAAACAAACAATCCAATAAAAAAATGGGAAGAGGTATGAATAGACACTTCTCCCAGGAAGAAATACAAATGGCCAACAGATATATGAAAAGATGCTCATCTTCTTTAGCTATTAGAGAAATGCAAATCAAAACGGCAATGAGATACCACCTCACACCTGTTCGATTAGCTGTTATTAGCAAGTCAGGTAACAGCAAATGTTGGAGAGGCTGTGGAGAAAAAGGAACCCTCATACACTGTTGGTGGGAATGTAAAGTAGTACAACCATTCTGGAAGAAAGTATGGTGGTTCCTCAAAAAACTGAAAATAGAACTACCTTATGACCCAGCAATCCCTCTACTGGGTATATATCCCAAAAACTCAGAAACATTGATACGTAAAGACACATGCAGCCCCATGTTTATTGCAGCATTGTTCACAGTGGCCAGGACATGGAAACAACCAAAAAGCCCATCAATAGATGACTGGATAAAGAAGATGTGGCACATATACACTATGGAATACTACTCAGCCATAAGAAATGATGACATCGGAACATTTACAGCAAAATGGTGGGATCTTGATAACATGATAGGAAGCGAAATAAGTAAATCAGAAAAAAACAGGAACTGTATTATTCCATACGTAGGTGGGACATAATAGTGAAACTAAGAGACATTTATAAGAGTGTGGTGGTTACGGGGGGGAGGGGGGAATGGGAGAGGGATAGGGGGTGGGGAGGGGCACAAAGAAAACAAGATAGAAGGTGACAGAGGACAATCTGACTTTGGGTGGTGGGTATGCAACATAATTGAACGACAAGATAACCTGGACTTGTTATCTTTGAATATATGTATCCTGATTTATTGATGTCACCCCATTAAAAAAATAAAATTATATAAAAAAAAAAAAATAAAAAAAAAAGATGTTAGCACAAAAAAAAAAAAAAAAAAAAAAAAAAAATGCCTGTAAGCCAGTAAGCTCTCAATAAATGTTAGCTGTTATTATTAGCTATAAGGAAAAATCCACCAGGATTGAGGAATTTCTGGACAGAGAAGGCAAGAAAGGGACTTATAATAACAGCCCAGATGGCCTGGAGATTAAAATGGTGATTGCTACTCTGCCTGGGATAAAGCTATCGTCATCTTTGATAGGAATCTTCCTTTCTGTTTATATCCTGAGGGCACTGCTGAGTGTCAGGCAAACTAGATGACTAGGCATTTTCTCTAACTCAGAAAATAAGGTGAGGTTCAACTGCTTGCACCAGGGTTTGTTGATATAATGGATATGTTATATTTGTTACTAAATAGGAAAGAACCTCAAGAAGAGTATAGAGGAAAGTAGCATTTTGATGTTAGAAATCCAGGGAAATTACATGATGGATGGAGTAGGATGGTATCTTCTCCTGTAAATGCAGAATGCTTCTTCATGAGGCAAAACTGTTCCAAAAAAAAAATTTTTTAAGCCTTTTTATAACTGTTGAGGATGACATGCCCAACTGGGTAATGAATTAAAACATATAATGGATTACAGGCCTAGAACCAAACTCTAAAATAAAATAAAGACTGTAAATTCTAAATGAGAGCACACCTGATACTTACAGGGAGGAGGTTCTGGGTGAGTTGGGCCTTGGCCACGAGCACAGCCTGGCAGCTCAGCTCATGAAGCCCGACGGGAACCCACACCCAACCCTTTTATCCTCTCCTATGACTTGTCTTCTTCTGCTCCCACTGAAGGGGGCAAGAGGAGAGTGCTACCAAGAAGGTGATGGTGTGAAAAACAGCCTAACCGATGCTGAAACACGTTCCCATCCCTGATCAGCCACAGAACACCAAGCAGAGGCCACCAAACGTGCCAGAGCCTGGAGTGAAGGGGACGTGCCCTGTCACCTGTCTTCAATGCTCTTTCATCAGTTCCTTTATTAATTTTTTATGTGAAAATCTCCTATCCCCTGATACTCAAAACTGAATGAAACTTCCTTCCTCTGTGCTCTCTGAGCTCCCTGGATTTATCTCATCCTATTATTTGGCACAACATATGGTAATTGTCTGTCTATGTGTCTATATCCCCCAGTAGAGCGTTAGTTCCGTGAGAAAGAGGAACTATGTCTGTTTCTTGTATCCATTGTACCCCCACCATGAGAACAATATCGAACATGCAGCAGGTATTCAGTAGGTGCTGTTAAACTAATGAGTATTATTTATGAGCCCTGTGCTTGAGGAATCCTGAATACCTACACAATATCTACATGTTGCATTTGCAAACAAATATTTGCAAGACTCACATGTTGTGTTTGTAAATTCATTCTCAGTTTATTTCAGAAGGGGTTTGATTTTACTTTTGTTCCCTGAAACTGCTTGGAGATGCTGAGCCCAAATATCAAAAGATAACTAGATAAGCAAAATTTTTCAATATACAATAAATTCTTGTCAGCCTTGAATCGATTCAAATGACTCTGAGAATATTTCCACTGATACAATGATAATAATTGCCATTTCATTTTCATACATTATTTATCCATGCAATTATGAAATGGATAAAACACCATATAGGAAATTAAGTTGCACTGCATTGCCTCTGGAGATTTTATGAATTATAATAGCTAGGTTTCCTTCTGAAGTAACTAAAAGTGATGTCCCTGAGGGATTAATAGCTTACAAGGGAAGTAACACAATCTTTGGGGGAATCTAGCTTTTTTTTCCTCATTATAAAAGTAAAACCCATTTATAGAAACTTTAGGGGAAGAAAATTATAAAGATGTAGTGATTGGATTAAAGGGCCCCTCCACTCTAATTTAAAATCCCTTGACATGGAAGAAATATACTACTTTTAAAAATACATATATATAGTGTAAGAAAACCAAAAGACATGGCATCAAAAGATTAGAGAAGAAATCCTGCAAAACAGAAAGCATGAAAATCAGATCGGCAAAGAGGTACACGTCCAAAACTAGAGGCCAGGAGAGAGCTCCTGCAGAAATCGGATGGGCAAAGAGGTACACATCCAAAACTGGAGGCCAGGAGAGAGCTGCAGAAATCGGATGGGCAATGGGCAATGGGCAAAGAGGTACACGTCCAAAACTGGAGGCCAGGAGAGAGCTGCAGAAATCGGATGGGCAAAGAGGTACACATCCAAAACTGGAGGCCAGGAGAGAGCTCCTGCAGAAATCGGATGGGCAAAGAGGTACACGTCCAAAACTGGAGGTCAGGAGAGAGCTCCTGCAGAAATCCGAGCACTTCCAGAAGCCAGACCAGCTCAACGTCTGCGCATTCTAAGAGCAAGAAGAGACATGTCTGTAGCGACAACAGGGTGGAGCAGTGGCCAGTCTGTCTGGGTGGGTACCTGGTGCCAGGGTTGGAGGCAGAGGGAAAGAGAGACAGATCTGCAGATATTCGTGGAGGACCACAAGGAATGCAGCAGGGAGGAGGAGGAGCAGGGAGCAGCACATTCCAGTATGGGTCGCTAAATTCATGCAAACAGCTGTGTGGATTGGGTCTTCTGACTCTAAAGCTGTCTATACATGTCTTGCAGGTCAGGAAGCAGGGTGGTGCCTCCAGCACTTCAACTATTTTTCTCCCCGAGGACAAGGCCTCCTGCATTCAGAGGACAGACTCCCTCCACAGACCACTCCCAGTAAAATAATGCAAGATATTTACTCAAAATTGTTGGCCATCGCATCCATCGGATTTCAATCAGGAAGCAGAAATCATACCACTTATTTGAACAAAGAATTTAACATGAATAACTGCTAACTAGATCAAAAGACTGTTTAAAGGCAACTGAAAAAGTAAAAAGAGAGCTCTAACCCAAGTGTCTATAGAGGGATGAATGGATAAATACAATGTGGTATGTGCATACAATAGAACAGAATTTCTCCTTAAAGAGGAAGGAAATTTGGGCACTTACTACAACACTAATGAACCTCGAGGACATTATGCTAAGATCCACCAGTCACAAAAGGACAAATATTGTATGATTCTCCTTACATGAGGTACCTAGTCAAATCCATAGAGACAGAGGTAGAATGGTAGTCGTGGGGCATGGGTTGAGGAAAGAGTTCTTGTTTAATGGGCACAGAGCTTCAGTTTTGCAAGATGACAGAATTCAGGAGATCGGTGGCCCAACAGTGCGTAGTGCGTATGTACTTAACTACTGAAATGTACACTGGAAAACAGTTATGATAGCCAATTTTATGTTATGGATATTTTACCTCAATTGTTTTAATTTATGTTTTCTTTAATATGAAGATGATATTTTCAGAGAACTCTAATGTCAATGGAGGTAGCTAATACAGGAAACACTTACTGTCCTTAGGTCTAGGGGAAAACAAAAGGAAGACATTGGAATTATAAAAACTTAGGAATTAAGGAGTGCCCCAAGGGCCTAAACCCAGATCCCAAAAGAGGGCCGCCATATAGCTTGCCTGTTAGAGATGGGGCAACATGAGGCTCGTTCCCCAAGTGTTGGAAAACAGCCACGTGGCTTCAGCTGGGAGGAAGTGGTACCTCCAGGGTGTAGGGACTTGCAGTGACTGTCACAGGAAGAGGAAGCACACAGCATGAGCACACCCCTCCTCCTCCAGCCTTCCAGCTCCAGTGGCACAAAGCCCAATTCCAAAGAGCAGATTTGGAGCTGAGAAATGGTAGCTTAATAAAGAATAACAATAGTGTGAGTGAGAAAAAAACTTCCCTCTACCTTCGTAGGTGCTGTGCCTGGGACCTTGGAATCTCACTGACAGAAGACAAGCTAACAGGAGAAAAGGCATACAAATCCTATTTGATGTTAATATTATAAGCTTTACAGGTGCAGAGGCCTCCCTAGAAAGAAACTGACAACCAAAAAACAGCAGTTAAACTCAGAGAGAAGGTGGTATACATACCATTTTAACAAAGGGCAATAAAATGTGAAGAAACCACAAGGAAAAGGGTCTTGGGCTCCCAGGGGCATAATTGTAGGAAAGTAAATACAGGGGAAACGGGGGTTATTTTAGTAAGATTGTTTAAACAGCCCCATCTCAGTGCTGACGCTGTTTCTGGTGATTCGGGCTTTTCTTTCCTCCTGGACTAGAAAAGGAGAGAGGGAGACACCTCTACAAAAGGAAATCTATGTCTTGCTTTTAGGCAGACAGGGGAGGGCTACAAGCTCTTTCTGCATTTGCTGCTTCTTAACTTCCTTAAGCTCAAAATAACCCTATACCAAAGTAGCACATTTTGGGGTTGCTCCTCCTCAACGGCAAGAAAGGCACCAAATTTGCTTATATGATTTTTTCATCATCTTTTAAAGCAATAGCTACTTCTAAACTGTATTTCTTAAGTTCTACTAAAATTTATCAATGCTCAGATTTTATAAAGAAAACCAAAACTATTATTACATTATAGTAATATACTGCTTGATATTGTCACATCTGTCTTCACTTGTGACGATGCCTTATTCATAATACTCAGAAAATAGTCTCTATAGAAATTAGTTTCAAAATTATTTCATACATAAATCTGACTTCTCCCAGTCATTGAATGTTTTTGTTTCCTCATTTTACTTTCCTTATTTTTATTGCAATATCTTTTTTATTACCTATTCCTCACATCAATTTTATTTGGAAAAACTGTTTCCTCTAAAAGTTTTCAAAATGCTTTTACTTTTTTTTTAATAATTTTATATTTTAATGGGGCAACATCAATAAATCAGAATACATATATTCAAAGATAACATGTCCAGGTTATCTTGTCATTCAATTATGTTGCATACCCATCACCCAAAGTCAGATTGTCCTCTGTCACCTTCTATCTAGTTTTCTTTGTGCCCCTCCCCCTCCCCTTTCCCTCTCCCTCTCCCCTCTCCCCCCGTAACCACCACACTCTTATCAATGTCTCTTAGTCTCACTTTTATGTCCCACCTACGTATGGAATAATGCAGTTCCTGGTTTTTTCTGATTTACTTATTTCACTTCGTATAATGTTATCAAGATCCCACCATTTTGCTGTAAATGATCCGATGTCATCATTTCTTATGGCTGAGTAGTATTCCATAGTGTATATGTGCCAAATCTTCTTTATCCAGTCATCTATTGACGGGCTTTTTGGTTGTTTCCATGTCCTGGCCACTGTGAACAATGCTGCAATAAACATGGGGCTGCATGTGTCTTTACGTATCAATGTTTCTGAGTTTTGGGGGTATATACCCAGTAGAGGGATTGCTGGGTCATAAGGTAGTTCTATTTTCAGTTTTTTGAGGAACCACCATACTTTCTTCCATAATGGTTGTACTACTTTACATTCCCACTAACAGTGAATGAGGGTTCCTTTTTCTCCACAGCCTCTCCAACATTTGCTATTACCTGTCTTGTTAATAATAGCTAATCTAACAGGTGTGAGGTGGTATCTCATTGCAGTTTTGATTTGCATTTCTCTAATAACTAAAGAAGATGAGCATCTTTTCATATATCTGTTTGCCATTTGCTTTTACTTTTTTTTAAAGTGAATAGCTAAACTTAGGTCCCTTTGAGTTTCTTGTAACCTTTTGCAAACATCTTACAAATTCAATATTAACTTTGTGTGTGTGTGTGTGTGTGTGTGTATGCCAAAGTTCTCAATACACTTTGAGAACTTTCTGCTGCTTTGCCTAACTCTTAATTCATCCTGTATCATATCTAAATTAAATCTAATTTCTTTCACATTTCCCAATCAGGTTATCTGAAAGTGGTTGCAAGATCAAATTTGATAGGGGTTCCTTCAAAATAGGCCATCTTTACACTAGTCCAGAGATCATCAGAACTAATCTCCGAATTGTTCCTCAAAAATATGATTGCAACTGGCACAGTTCAGACTCCATTTTCCAGCAATAAATTCTCACTGTGCACAGTTAGAATTTGGTTAGGCACAAAGGATTGTTTATAAGTAATATTTCAGACAAAAGTCTAGTTTGTGAATCTTTTTCTTTACCAAACTCAGCAGCACCATTGCCCTTTGTCTTTTAAATTAAAGTCTAAAGATTTTTTTAGTTCTTCAGTTAATTTTTGAAAATGTACTCTTTGCATAAATCAATGCAATATTTACTCATTTCAAAGTCCCTTTTTTTGTCTTCTGTTTCAACAATATGTACAATAAATCTCAGTTGTTTAATACAATTTTTGTTCCTGCCACAATCTAATTGAACTGAGTAGTACATAGCTTTTACATTTTTTGTGTGATATTTTGTCCCAGTTAATTATCTATTAAATCAATAATGAAATATTGAATTCTCCAGCTTAGACAGTGATGATTTGTTTTATAATTTCTTTTCCATCTTACATGTTTGCCCATTCTAGCATTAAATTTTAAAATTATTTCTACTGCACTTAGACAATTTTCTTTTTTTTTCAGAAAATATTGCACCACAAAAATCCTCATTGTGCTTTGTTTTAAAGAACATCATGCCAATGTTCTCTATCTCTGTCAATGTTCTTCTTTTCCTTGCTTTTGCGGAATATTATCAATTGTTTGCAATTTATTCAGCCTTTTGTTTCATTCCAGTGATTGTATGTGAGTCTTTTTGTGGGCAAGCAACATTTTGTGATGATAATTAAATCTTCATTCAGGGAAGAATATGAAGTTGCACGGATTGCTTCTGATCTGTTCAAGTTACAAATTTAATTAAAATAACTTTCTCTTTTAATTTCTTGACCAATAAGACATCCTCATTAAACAAGCAATTTGTAACTGTCTCCAAATCTCACATGGGTCACATTCAATAGAAATCATTTGTTGTTTTCAGTTTATAAAAACTTAAGCATACTGTCTCTTGGAAAACTTTCTCTATTTTCAGCTCTTTGCTTTTTCTGAGTTACACTTTCAGGTTGTCCATTTTAATTTCTGTACAATCTCAACTTCTATTTATTCTCAATGATCTAGGAACTTTTGCCTCTGAAATCTTCCTTATCCTTGAATTAGTGCTCATCTTTTTGACACACAGTCCCAAACGTTTCTGGTTGCCTTTTTCTTTTAGTGTACTTCCTTTATTTTTTTTCCATTCTATTGTAGTAAAACATATATAACATAAAATTTACCATTTTACCATCATACATGCCACAATTCAGTGGCATGAAGTATATTCCCAAGGCTGTGCAAGCATCACCACTATGCATTTCCAGAACTTTCTCATCATCACAACCTGAAACTCTGTGCCCATTAAACAACAAGTTCCTATTCCTCTTTCTCCCTTCAGCCCTGGCAGCCATCGTTCTACCTCCTGTCTATAAAGTTGGCTACTCTAGATTCCGAACATAAGTGGAATCATACGACAATTGTCCTTTTGTGACGGGTTTATTTCACTCAACATAATGCCTTCACATTTTATCCATGCTGTGGCATGTGTCAAAATGTCTTTCCTACTTAAGGTTGAATAGTAGTATGTTTTATGTTTCTATCACATTCTGTTTATTCGATAATCTGTTGATGGACATTCAGGTTGTTTCTATCTTTTTATTATTGTGAATAATGCTCTATAAACATAGTATGTAAGCAACCTGTTTGCAACCCTGTTTCCAACTTTGTGGATAACCTAGGAGTGAAATTTCGGAATCACATTTTAAATCTATGTTTAAGTTGTTTAAGGAACTCCTTGTTTCCTTTTATACCTACATTTCCTTCTACTGCTTTTATAGTGGGGTGTTTAAAAAGGTGAAGTTCTTCAACTCACATGGAATATTTTTTCTGGGAATTGTGTGTGGGACAGAGCTATGGTTTCATGTCAATGAATAATCAATTTCTCAGACCCATTTATTGTATAGTGCTCCCCACAAACACACACTGCTTTGAAACTCTACCTTTATCATACACTGAATTTTCATATAAACATGGGTCTCTTTGGGGATTCCTACTTTGTCCATTGAACCAATGTCCGTAGCTATGTGGGAGTCCACATTGCTTTTTTAAAAAATTTATTTATTTATTTATTTATTTATTTATTTATTTATTTACAGAGACAAAGAGAGAGTCAGACAGACAGGAACAGAGAGAGATGAGAAGCATCAATCATCAGTTTTTCGTTGTGGCACTTTAGTTGATTGCTTTCTCATATGTGCCTTGACCATGGGCCTTCAGTAGACCGAGTAACCCCTTGATCGAGCCAGCGACCTTGGGTCCAAGCTGGTGAGCTTTGCTCAAACCAAATGAGCCTGCACTCAAGCTGGCGACCTTGGGGTCTCAAACCTGGGTCCTCCACATCCCAATCTGATGCTCTATCCACTGCTCCACTGCCTGGTCAGGCCACATTGCTTTTTTTTTTTTTTAACTAGTCTTAGTTTCTCTCACTCATTTCTTTTCCTCTAGATGAACTTTAGACTCAGTTTTGTCAAGCTTAATTAATATTTTCTAGGAATTTCATTGGAATGTTATTGGTTGATAACTGAATAGGAGAAGAAATTACACTTATACAATATTAAACCCTTAAATACAGGAACTAGATGTTTCTGTCCACTTATTCAGGTCATCCTTTCCATCCTTAAGTAAAGATCTTCTACACTCTCTTTAATGTATGTTAAAGTTCTGCTGCTATTGCAAATGCAGCATAAGAATTTCTGTTTAAAATCCTTAAAAAAATATACTTAGTAATAACAATATTATGCTTTATAGTCATTCTTGACTTTTTAGACACTTAAGCTTTTTAAATCTTTTGCTATTATAATTTAGAAAATATAAATCTTTGAATACATTTCAGACATTTTTTGAATCTTTAGATTAGATTCTATATATTTCTGATTCAAAGAGTAGGGACAATTTTGAGGTACTTGAGGGCATATTCTTGATACACTGCTTTGCACTGCATGAAAAACAAAATCCCAACTCTTCACTATTGTCTACATAGCCCTCCCTGGTCCAGCTTCTGCCTCCCTCTCCAACATAATCTCCTGCCACTTTGTACCTAGTCTACCAGAGGTCAACTTTATTGGCCATCTCTCTGTTTCTAGAACACACCGAGCTTATTGCCAAAATTTCAAGGGCCTGATAAAATAGAAGCTCGTCTATTTTTATGTAGCTCCTCCATCTTGCAGCTGCAGCATCTAGAACACATGGTCTCCGAGACTGGTGCAGGGGACAGAGAGGGCTGAGGAGGCACACTGCTTTCTGATCACCTTGGCCCAGTAACCTCATATATCATATCTTCTCATCGTCCACTGAGCAAAATGAGTCATAGACCCAGCCTAACTGCAAAGAAGGCTTGAACATGTCAAGGAGGCTATAGAACAGCTGGTGAGTACCTCTGTTTCTGCCACAATGGCCACTATTTGCCTTTCCATCATTTCACTGGAAATTAAATATTCCTTCATATGTTTCATGGCTATTAATATCACGTCTCCATGAATTGTTTGGACACGTGCTTTACCCAATTATCTAGAGGAATCCTTGCTATTTTCTATCTCGAAAAGCTATTTGCATCCTATCTTTGTTGCAGCTTTACTCACACTAGCCAAGACATGGAAACAGCCTAACTGTCCATCAGTGGATAAATGGTATTTACATACAATGGAATATTATTCAGTCAAAAAAAAAAGGAAATCCTGCCATTTGCAACAACACAAATGGACCTCAAGAGCATTATGCTAAGTGAAGTAGGTCAGGCAGAGAAAGACAGATACTGTATGATCTCACTTATATATGGGATCCAAAAAAGCTGACCTCATAGAAACAGAGTAGAATGGTGGTAGGACATCTTCTCCAATGTCAACGGCAGGTAATCCCCTGCCAGCCAAGCCCGGGAGAGAGGCAGCTGCTTCCAAAAACTGTATCTTTTCTGGAAGAAAGTGTATGAACATTTCCAAGAGAGAAACCAACATAAATTTACAGTTGGCCCAAAGTAGGACTTGTGGAGTTTTACAAGGCCTGGCCTACTGGCAATTTGGGGACAGCTGCCAGATGGGAGAGATGGGAGATGTGGGGACACAGGGTGGGGAGCGAAGGCCAGGGGTACGGGAGATCGGGGCTGGTGCCGCGTTGGGTTGTCTGCCTCCTGCACCTGCCATGTCCTTTTCTGATTCTTCTCCCAGGAGCGCATCTTAAGAAGGATTACAAGGCCCTGGCCGGTTGGCTCAGCGGTAGAGCGTCGGCCTAGCGTGCGGAGGACCCGGGTTCGATTCCCGGCCAGGGCACATAGGAGAAGCGCCCATTTGCTTCTCCACCCCTCCGCCGCGCCTTCCTCTCTGTCTCTCTCTTCCCCTCCCGCAGCCGAGGCTCCATTGGAGCAAAGATGGCCCGGGCGCTGGGGATGGCTCTGTGGCCTCTGCCCTAGGCGCTAGAGTGGCTCTGGTCGCAACATGGCGACGCCCAGGAGGGTCGCAACATGGCGACGCCCAGGATGGGCAGAGCATCGCCCCCTGGTGGACAGAGCATCGCCCCTGTTGGGCGTGCCGGGTGGATCCCGGTCGGGCGCATGCGGGAGTCTGTCTGACTGTCTCTCCCTGTTTCCAGCTTCAGAAAAATGCAAAAAAAAAAAAAAAAAAAAAAAGAAGGATTACAGTAAAAATAATTTTTAAAGTGTTAGTTTTCTGAGGGAGAGAACAAAAGAATTCACAGCTGCTTACACAGCCAGTTTCCAAAGCCTCAAAGAAGGTATTTGCATTCAAACAGTGTTTCTTAGCCTTTCTTCCAATAGCTCCCCACAAAGAAAAACAATGAATTTTGTTTAAATCAATTAATACATTTAAATTTTAAATTTAATTTCTCCCTAATGAGACAAATTGAGTACTAAGAGCTATGATTTTCAGTTTGGGTTAAACTTTAGAAGGCCACAAACTATTTTAATAGCTAAGGGTTTTCTAACCCCCCACGAACCAATTTTCCCCTCTTCAAGGACAATATCACGTCTGTTGGAAATGCATGCTCTGAACCCGGAGAATTCTTTAACAGGTTCAATAATATCTCACATGACACACCCACTCACTTTTCCAGGGTCCCCAGTCACCGAGTGTCCAGGGGCCTTAATACAGCCCCGAATATGTGAAACTGAGGAAGTGGCCCTGTGCATGCCAGTGGCCACTTGGCTGCAGATGTCTTGTGAGACTCTGCCGAAAATACTCACTAATCTTAAATCAAACTAGGAACATAATAAAACAGCAGGGGAGTCAGCAACGTGAAGAGCTTCCACGAAGCAACTTAAGCATAAATGCCAGATTGATGACTTGGTGTTTATTTCACACCCATTCTGTGCAGCACACTGGGAGGGATAAGACATTCAGTTGGATATGTTGATCTTACCAATGCCAGACTTTCGTCAGCCATGTGGAGCCAAAATGTTAGGAAGTTCCAGGGGCCTTAGATTGGAGGTGGAGAGAGACTCTGTGGTCTTCACACAGGAAGCCTTTCCATCTTTCTATGCAGACGTTCTAGATGGATCTAGAAATTCATCTCTCCAAAACATCTTACCTTGCAACTCTGAAATGAAAAGAGTCCTCAGGGCAACTAAGGTAGTGAATCCCTATACCAAGCTCATCTTCCTTCCAAAAAGTCTAACAGGAAATTACTCAAAAGGTGCAGCAGATCTTATTAAATTTCTTTTGGAGCCTGGGCATATGCTCTTTTGTGCGGCTGGACTCATAACACTCTGCTTTAGAGAACTAAATATCTGCACTGCTTACAATGACCTGTCTCTGTATATAAATTATTTCAGATCTGAAATGTTGTTTCTTTGCCTTTTTGTCTTAGCCTGTCAGTGAAGTTTTATACTTTTGCCAAATAGTCGATACGCAGGAGAAATTAAGATCAACAGAGAAATCAATGGGCCATATTCTTATGTAACTATGAAACTCTATAGGAGAATTCTCCTGTGAAGAAAATTGGGCTTCTTGAGTATATAAATAAAGGTAATTCAAATCCAGATGTGAGGTAGAGAGAAGGATCAGGACAGATGCTCCTGGTGGGGGTAGGTGGGAAGGGGGAGGAGAAAACTGCAGAAAAAGCAAGTTATTAAGAGGATAAATACTTAAGTGTATTATGTCACCAAATTTACCTTAACCATACCAAGTCTTTACCTCACATGATTGAGCAAAACAAATTTTAACTCACATTCAATGAGAAAATTGGGGGAAACCAGGCTGCTAAAATTACTCCATGTGGATCTCAAGTTCAGCAGTTAGGGATGAAGCAGGCAGCTTTTCATTATGACAGTCAAGTGCGTGTCATACAATAGATCACATCTTTCAGTTGAGATTCCAGCTGTATTTTATTAGGAACTGGGCAGAAATATCAACTTGCACAGACCTGAGAGTTATTTAACATCTTCAGCTAGCAGTTCTTCAAAATGCCAGAGGCGACTTTTTCCAATGAGCAGAACAGCCACTTGTAGATACTGCAGATATTTGTATACATGAGAAAGCTCAGAAATGCAACAAAGTAACAAATTTAAGCACACAATTATATGTACAGGGAAGCCAGTAGATTTATTTGCCACTTTTACAGGTTCATTTATAATATCTAAGGAGAAATAGATATGCTTCCACTGGTCTTTAACCACAATTTAACTAACAATCAAGACTTGCATGAAGTACTTGGGTGCACTCTGCTTTGCCTGCCCTGGCACTTTCTGGTAGTGCCTTAGAATTGCTCAGCAAGAAACCTTGAAATTATTTACTTTCATTGTTGGTATTGCTTCTGTAGTTCCATCAACATTATCATTCACGTGGGAGAGAGAGATGGAAACCTTCAGATAAATTCAGCTTTGTAATACATACGCTTGGAGTCATAAACAGCTAGAAAAGAATAATGTACCAGCCACTCAGGCTGCTTCGACACAATACCGAGTGAAACGAGCACTTTAAACAACTGGATTAGTGCAGAAAGTCAGTCTGAAGAATACTCGAGTCAGGAGGTATTTTGAACTGCATGTTTTCTGGTCTGCTTGTTTCAAGTCCGTGAGGCATGTTGCCACACCTCTCCTTCACCTGTGTGTTACGAACACGCTGTTATTTCACACCACCTCTCCAGTCGGGTCTATCCAGGGTGAAGTAAGGTAAAAGGTAACGACTGGCCTTTGCCAGCATTTATGAGTTAGGTTTTCAAAACCCGTCCTATAAACTAGATAGCCTAGATGTTCCAAAATAACTGGATTTTAAATCATTATTTTTGGTAAAAGTGACCTGTATGTGTATAGCTCTATAAAGTGCTATTTACATTTCATATGTTTACTTTATAACTCAAAACATGTTTTATAAATATGAATGGGGAGGAGGGTACTTTATCAGATTAATGTCTTGATTTTTGGTTTAGAAAATAATTAACTCTCTTTTTTTTAAAACAGGGCTATTTATTTATTTTTTTAATCATTATTTTTTTAACTTAGTGATTTTTGAGACAGGAGAGAGAGAGATGGGGATGGGGCAGTGGGAAACATAGTAGTTATTCCTGATATATGCCTTGACTGGGGTTTTGGACCGGCAACCTCAGCACCATAGATTGTCACCCTAGCCACTGCACTACACAGGTCAGGCAGAAAATAGTTAATTCTTAAGTACTCTGTAGACAGTTCAGGGAAGTTGCAACCTGGTAAATGTCGGTACCTTGAGTCTCATCTGGACATGTGACAATGTCTAGAGACATTTTTGGTTGTCACAACTGGGTAGGGGTTGAAGGTGTTACAGGCATTTAGTGGATAAAGGCCAAGGAGCTGCTAAACATTCCGGAATGAACAGATATAACCTAGGACAAAGAATTATGTCAACAGTGCCAAAGGCAAGGAGCTATGAGTTATAAAAAAAAGAAAACCAGCTGGTTAGATTGTGTTTTTCAAACATAATTGTTGAAGGGGAACAAAATAGGCTCCCCCCAAATATGCCACTTTGGCAAGAGGATTATTTTGAGTTGAAGATGATCAGGGCCCTAAAGACTCAGGAGGAGCTTTTCAGCTTGACTGTCCGCAAGCATTGAGATAGAGTCCAGGTGCAGGCGAGGGCTCTCAGCGAGGTGCAGAGAGCCCGGCTGGGGTGGTGCGCCATGGGGCTGGGGTGGTGCGCCATGGGGCTGGGGTGGTGCGCCATGGGGCTGGGGTGGTGCGCCACGGCAGCTCAGCAGGGCTTGCCCCTCCCAAGTCCTCCCTGTATCCCCTCAGCATCACCCAGTTCATCCAGGCTAGTTTAGTTGAAAGGAGCAAAGATACCCCCTCCCTCAAGCTTGGTCAAGAAAGTGGGGTTTATTATTAGGTTCAAATGATCTCATGAGGATTCCAGGACAGGAATAGAGGAGATTCAGTGTATGGGGGAGGGGAGGTTGACTCAAGAGAACTCCAGGAGAGAGTATTTCCAGAGTATTTCTATGGAGTCCAGGCACAGACATTCGCGCCTCCCTCTGCCAGAAGCATTGCTTTCCTTCTTTCTCGGGCTCATTCTCTGGTTCGCCCACTCCTCCACCTTGCAGCGTCTCTTTGCCGCCTTAGCCTCCCTGGCCCTGACTGTCCTTGCAGAATCTTTTCGTGTCAATGCCCACATCCCATTGGTAACTATGTTTCTCAGCTACGATTCACCAGAGCAAGAAGGAGATTGGCCCAGCTCATGCTGTGCACCCTTTGATCCGTCCAATCGGCTGTGGCCACAGAGGAATTGGATCAAGTGATTTCAAAAATATTTTTTTAATGGTTGCTGAGGCATCAAAGAATTTAAATGTGTTAATTCTCAGTACAGGGTTGTCAGTGGGGCAGATAATGATAGCATCCCTAAAACATCCTCTTTTCTGTTCAGTAGCATTCATTCTGAGCTGCAGGGAGACTTCTGCAAGGTCCTAAAGAAGATATTTATGGGTTTCCACATCTGTGTACAGGATTCCTGTGCCCCATGAGATCACTGTCTTGCTCATTAATATAAAGCCATGGTGTCTCAAATCACAAGGTTTGCCCATGACTTCACTCTAAATTGAACACATCCTGAAAATCAATAAAACAGGGACACCAATCCTCTGCCTGGGTTTGAATACATTAATCATAAGCTTTTTTAAGACCTAGTGTTAGCCTGCCTTATTTGGCCAGTAAATACGTACTGAGTGAATGTCTACTGTGCGCATCACACTTTTCCAGGGGAACTTGGAGGCATCTACAGTAGAAGGCAATGCCTCTGAATGTAAGGAAATGACCATATCCCTCGGGGATAGGATATATACACTCCAACAAACCTAAATAACCAGGTAGTTTCACCTTACAAGAGCTGTCATAGGTCAGTATGTGCTAAGTGTAAAGTGAGTGCCCTGAGCGCAGAGCGAGGTCAGGTAAGCTAAAAATGCAGATGAAAGGATCTCTGGAAGGAGGCTGCTCTTGAAGGACACGCTTCAAGGTGAACGAGAACAACAAGACCAAAATGCAAGAAATGTGCCAGGCAAGTCTGGAAAACAGAGAGTAGATAATTTTTTTTTTTAAGAGAAGATGATTTTATTAAAGGCAAGTGGGAGGTCATTTTGAAGAGGTCGCTGGAGACCAGGTTGCTGAGAAGGGGCCTTGAGCACCAGGATACTTAGTCTGGCCCCGTGAGGAAGGCTTCGGAGCCAGGCAGGGCCAGGCTGAGATCAGTGTTTAGGAAGTGCTGGTGTCAGGGGTGGGCTGAGAAGCCAGAGAGCTTTGCAATTCACAAAGCGTCTACACATATGAGTCATCTAATTTTCTCCTGGCAAATGGTTTCCTAGGAAGCTTTTAGAGGCTGGTGCAAAGTCATATTCAGATGTCTACACAGACTAGATTATTGCAATTAAGAAAAGTAAGTTACTGGAGCCAGAATGGTCAGACAGATCAATGAAGCAGAATGGAATATCTGGAAACAAACCCAAATATTTATATTTTTATATAAATTTAATATTTTATTATGGTGGCCTTTTAAATCAGTGCAGAAAAGAGAACAGTTTAATAAACAATTTTAAGACAATTGACTAATCATTTAGGGGGGAAAATTGGTGAGATTCCTGCCTTGTAACTTACATTAATTTTTTTGAATGTCTAATAAAATGTAGATCTCAAATTTTATCGTATAGTTAATCACACGGAGTGTTTGATATAAAGGGAGATTCCCAGAGTGTCTGATTCAGTTCTTAGGTGGGACCCAGAAACTGTGTTATATATTAGTGATATTTTGATAAACACTTGCTTAAAGATTTAAATATAAGACCCAGGCCAGCTGGCTCAGCAGTAGAGCATTGGCCCAGCATGTGGAAGTCCTAGGTTCAATTCCTGGTCAGGGCACACAGGGGAAGTGACCATCTGCTCCAACCCTTCTCTTTCTCTCTCTTTCTCTCTCTCTCTTCCCCTCCCACAGCCATGGCTCAAATGGTTTGAAGGAGTTATCCCCAGGCACTGAGGATGGCTCCATGGCCTCGCCTCAGACCCTAAAGTAGCTTAGTTGAGAAGCAACAAAACAGCAGCCCCAGAAGGGCAGATAATCCCTGGTAGGGGGCTTTCTGGGTGGATCCCAGTCAAGGTGCATGTGGGAGTCTGTCTCCCCACCTCTCACTTAAAAATAAATAAATAAAAGATTTAAATATAAAAAGTAAAACTATGAAAGCACTAAAAAAATAGATTAATATTTATATATGTTTTTCTTTTTATCTTATTTTTTGATTGAATTTACTGGGGTGTCATTTGTTAATAAAATTATATGAGTTTTGAATGTATGATTCTATAATATATCATCTGTATATTGTATTATGTGCTTACTACCCCAAGTTAAATCTCTTTCTATGGCCATTTATTCCCCCTTTATCTCATAATTTTCAGAAGAGCCCTGGCCAGGTTACTCAGCTAGTTAGAGTATTGTCCCAACATGACCAGGTTGCGGGTCCAGTCCCTGGTCAGGGCACATACAAGAATCATCCAATGAATGCATAGATACGTGGAACAACAAATTGATGTTTCTCTCTCCCTCTTGCTCTCTCTCCCCCTCTTCTCTCTCTAAAATTAATAAATAAAATTTATATATATATATATATATCCCCCCCAGAAGGGACACACGACATCAGAAAAGGGCGAGGGGGATTTTACTCCAAAAAAGCAAACACTCTTGATATTAACACCAATAAAGAGACCTGGACATCCCCAAAATATGAAGTAGTAGACATCCTTTCCTTATTCCTCCCATTGAGTAGTTAAAAACTCTGGACATTATATACAAAACAAACAAAAGAAGCCTGAAAGATGGAGAGAAGAAGGTTGACTGGCTAGGGACCTTGGGACCTGAGGTGCCTTTTTGTGGGTTTGTTTGGGGTTTTTTTTGCCACGTTTCCTCGACTAGATGGTAGTGGGAAGCCAGCAACCTAGAAACACTAATGAGTGCAGACCAGAAAAAAGCAGAACAAAAGCCCGCCCTCTCTAAGCAAAGGGCCAGGGGATGGGCAGCCCAGCGAAACAGAAACCCTTAGACAATATCTGCTGTACTCTTGTCAACACCTCAGGAAAAGCTACCAGCAGAGGCTAAGTGGAGAGCCTAGACTGCCACCCCCCAACCCCCATACAAAATCAAGGTCCCCCCTTCCCTCCCTGTGTGGTGCCAGAGGAGGCCCAGTGGAGAGCCAGCCAGCTGTAATGAGTCCATCTCCCTACGATGACATTGGAGACCACCTAGGAAGCAACAGCAAGGCGCTTCTGCTCCTCTCGCTGGGATGGAATCAGCCCAGTGAGACCCTGCACGCCCACCCCGCCAGCGATAACGCTGAGTCTCCCACTGCAGCGGTCAACCAAGGCCAGTGGGGAGCCTGGACTTCTAACCACGCCTGGCCAATCCAGGCAGTGTTCTCTTCCTGCCGGGGCAATGCCAACACGCCTCCTGCAACAGAAGATTTATCCAAGACCCAGGGTCTCACATTATAATATCCAAAGCACCCAGCTTTCAACTGAAAATCACTACCAAGAACTGGAAAGATCCCAACGTAGATGAAAAAAGAAACGCGGCCGACACTGTTTTCAGAGCAAGATGGCAGAAGAGGAGGTCTCAATCCTCGTTCTCCCACAGAAACACTGATCTAACAACCGTCCACAGACGAAAATACTTTTACGAGAGCTCTGGAGTCCAACTGAGAGGTTTCAGCACCTGTAAAGCAAAATCTAAGAACAGCAGCGCTGAAAAGAGCAGAAGAAACGGTTGCAGTTTACCCACATGATCCTCCAGCACAGCTCAGCGCCAGCAGAGACCAGCTCAGCCTATGATCTCTCCATGGGGTGGGGGTGGGGGGATGAAGGGCAAGTGAGGATCCAGCATCACAGCCTTATGGGACACCTAAGAGGACACTTCTGTCTCACCCCAGCAGAGCTCTGGAGAATCAGCACCGCTCATCAACTGAAGGCACCTGAGGACAAAGGGGGGGGGGGGGGTAGGCATAGCAGCCACTTGCCTGCCAGTACCCCAGCAGAGGACCCCAGCAGAACACAAGCTCACACGCTCCACTGGAGCTCACGGGGGATGTTACACAGCACAGGGCACGTGCTAGGCCGCAAAACAAATCTTAACAGATTTCCAAAGGCTGAAGTCATCCCAGGGATCTTTTTTGACCACAATGAAATGAAGTAAGAAGTCAATAACACAAGAAAAACGGGAAAATTCACAATGACGTGGATATTAAACAACACACTCTCCAACAAACAATGGAGCAAAGAAGAAATCAAAAGGAATTTGAGGAAATACCTGAGACAAATGGAAACAAGATCTCAACATATCAAAACGTACGAATTCAGCAAAAGCAGCACTAAGATGGAAGTTTATAGCAATAAATGCCTACATTAAAAAGGAGAAAAAGATCTCAAATAAACAACTTAAATTCATACCTGAAGGAATTATTAAAAAATAAAATCAAGCCCAAATTAGCAGAAGTTAGGAAATAATAAAGAATAGAGCAGAAATCAATGAAATAGAAAATGGGAAACAGTAGGGAAAAAAATAAGTTAAAGAGTTGGTTTTTTTGGAAAAAAAACAAACAAAATCAATGAACCCAAAGCTAGACTAAGAAAAAAAGAGAGAATTCAATAAATAACATTAGAAATGAAAGAGGGGACATTATAATTCATGCCACAGAAATTTTAAAAGCTCATAAGGGACTATATTATAAATAATTATACATCAACAAATTGGACAATCTAGATAAATTATAAATTCCTAGAAATATGCAACCTATCAAGACTGAATCAAGAAGAAATAGAAAGCTTGACTAGAACGATGACAAGGAAATTGAATCAGTAATCAAAAACCTCCCAACAAAGAAAAGCCCAGAACTAGATGCGCTGGGCTTGTGTTCCTGGAAGGGGAGCTCACAAGACAGCCCCCCCTGAGGGAGGGCATCTCGAAGGCAGTGCTGCATGGTGTTTATGACCTGAGACTCAGAGAGAGGGACACCTGGCTGCCAATGCAAGTTCCACCTCTCAGGACCTCTCTGATGTGGGGCAAGTTACTTCTCTAGCTTGCCCATGACTCAGGTTCCTAATCTGTGGGATGGGAATAATGGCGCACAAGGCTAGGAGGAGCAGACTGAAGCCTGAGACTCGCTGGGAGGAGGATGCAGGCTCAGCCTCTCAAAGCCTCCCTGCCTGTGAATCTCCAGAATTTCCATGGTTCCCAGTGACTAAGGGTGAAGAGCAACAAACATGATTTTAGGATAACATTTAGGGGTTGCCTGGGACTGGGGAGCTCCAGGAGGAAACTTGTTCCTACAAGTTTCTGCATTGTGAGGGTTAAACATTGTAGCTCTGCGTGCCCCCCACGGCACTAGCTGCTGCAACTTTTGTGTAGAAGGCAAAACTGGGCTTCCCATACCGAGACAGTCATGGTGAGTCCTTCCCATTAGATGGTCACCAACAGATGCTACAGTAGCAGCAGTCCAACGGGACCACTTGGTTTTAGAACCTCCACATAATATTTGAGTAGGCTGAGTCCTCACCACTGCCTCACAGCCCAGAACAGAGCCTGAGACAAAGGTTTACCTGCAGAGAGGTTATGGGAAAGTGATGGCAGGAAGCAGGCCTGAGGGACAGAGAGAACGAAACAGGAGGATGTCATCAAGCTGCCAGGGTTACAGGTGACTGGCTGGTGTTGGATCTCACTAAGACCTTCTGAGAGAAAAGGTCTCAGAAGAGTCTGCCTGGGGAAGGAAAGAGGGAAGCATTTATTTATTGACACTGATTTATTTGTGGACTCTGGTCCACATCCCAAAGAGCTAGGGCTCAGAGAAGCCTCAAGGTAGGAAGTAAGAGGTAGGAGGTTTAGGCTAAAGAGAGGCTCCCTCTCATGGCACCTACACAGGGCTGATTAAAGCCTGCCCAGATCCAGCCAAGACAACAGGGGCTGATGAGAGATGGCCCCAGAGGCTTTGCAGTGTCCAACACAATGACCGTCCAGGAGGGTTCCTGTGCAGATGAAAGGGAAAGAGGAAACGTGGACTCACTTAGCTCTGGGTCTGGCATACAGCAACTGCACAAATAACTTAGAGTTATTACTATGTGTGGTGTTGTTTGGACCCTTTCCTCCTCAGGTCTGAAGCTGTGAACTGGCAGAACAACAGGTGTCTTCTTCCCCTCTATTGGTCAGTTCACACCTTGGAACGTCTCCAGATTCGGTGACATCCAAGACCCTGGACTTCTCAACTGCTCTGAAATGACCCCCGAGCATGTCCTTACAGAGTGTTTGTTCTCACCGCTCATTTCCCATGGAAAGCCCTATTTTTAAAATAACCAGAAGAGCACAAAACACATGTGTCATTGGAGAGTGGCTCAGAAGTGTTTGGACATTTTTTTTTTACCTCTTTCTTTCCTCTCTTAAAAAGAAGGCTATTCAAACAATGAGGTCATAATGATACAAAGATTTCTCAAGTCTAAATGCAGAGTATAATAAATAACCCCAAAAGGTATCAAGGAAATAAATGAGAAAGCTAACCAGCCCAACAGAACCAAGAAAAGTTTCCAAGATAAAGCTTGAAAACTATAGGAGGCGTAGTGACTGTTACCAACACTGTTGACCTGGTGTGCGGCATTTAATTTGAATTCAAAGTCGATAAAACTTCAGGCACAAAGAGAGAGCCCTCGTCTTAACCGGGTGATTTATCCTCAGACTTGGGATGCTCAGAGTTAGCATTGCTCCTTCTCCTTCCTCAGACAAGCCCCTCCCTTTTCCCTGTGGCACAGTAAAACAGCAATTAATAGGCACAGGTGGGGAATGAAGTGTTCTAGTTGATTGAATTTTCTAGTTAAAGAAAGGCTAGTTCCTAACAACCCTTTCCATCCCAGGAAATTTTCAAAACGCAAGTCCACTTTCCTACATTACAAAGTGGATTTTCTAGAGGACAGAATGGAACCTTTGTTTTAGAATCCAACCTCGTCTAGATTTTGGCTTTCATTCTGAACACTTAAGAGAGGCGTCGTGACTAAGAGATGGCACTGCTTGAGAATCAGACTTCTATCCAAATCGTCAGTAGGTCACTTACTACTTAAGCAACATTACCCAAATTATTTCACCTCTCTGAGCCTCTCTTTTTTTATTATTTGTGAAATGGGGTTCATAACACGTCATACATGTTCCACAGAGGCACTACGTGTGTGAAACATGTAAGACACTCAATAAATAGTGGCATCGTTGTTTAGGGCTTGTTGTTTAGGGCCGTAGAAGAAGATAGCAAAAGTGCAGGAGATAGTGCTGAACTGGTATCAGTGCCAGAAGACTCCATAAATTTCTTTACCAAGAAAAAAAGACTCCAATAGCCCCCTATTTTTCTCTTACATGCCTCTTTCTCAAATTCATGAATGTAAATGCCTTAAGTGTCTCTCTGCTTACCGTGTTTAGTACACATGCTCTCTGAGGAACAGAAAGCTCTGATTGTTGGAGAACCAGAAGGCAACTCCCAGCCAGTGTGGCTTATGAGACATCACAAGGCCCTGCCTGATCAAAAACACCTTCCCTCAACTTGTTATACAACATAAAATTTGTATTTTTTATTCAATGAGAGGAAGGGAGGCAGAGACAGACTTCCACATGCATCCCAACTGGAATTCACCTAGTAAGCCCACTAGGAGGTGATGCTCTGCCCATCTGGGGCATTGCTCCATTGCTCAGCAACCAAGCTCTTCTTAGCACCTAAGGCAGAGGCCATAGAACCATCCTCAGTGCCAAAGGCCAACTCGCTCAAACCAATAGAGCCATGACTGCAGGAGGTGGAGAGAGTGAGTGTGTATGTGTGTGTGTGTGTGTGTGTGTGTGTGTGTGTGTGTGTGTGTGAGAGAGAGAGAGAGAGGAGAGGTGAGAAGCAGATAGTTACTTTTCCTGCGTGCTCTGAATGGGGATTGAACTGAGACATCCACACGCCAGGCCAATGCTCTACCACTGAGCCAACCAGCCAGGGCATGACATCACTTTTCTTCCATTAGAGTTACCCGTTTTTTAGTCTAATCACACATCATGTCCTGGCTACACATTCACTGTCTAAATGATATCCCATCAAATTTGCTCTACATAGTGGAGCCAAATGCTGTTCTTATAAAATGAGATTAATTCATGTCCTTCCTTTATTCAGATCACTTTTATGGCTCCCCATTGTTGTTAGGATCAAGTTCAAAATCCTGAACAGACGAAGCCCTAAGGATGGATGGGGTGACCCCGCCTCTCCAGCCACAAATCTCCTCACTCTCCCTCCCTTTCTCTGAGCCGCTGTCCCGGTTTCAGTTCTTCCCCACACACTACGCTCTCTCCTATGTAGAGGTTTTTAAAAGAGCTGTTCCCAAGATTTGAAATGTTTTCCTCAATCCCACTTTTCTTCATACAGTTAATTCCTAGTCCAGCCCCCAAATTTTCACTCAAACATCACTTCCTTAGAAAGTTTTCCAGGATCCCTGAAGTTGATCAGTGATTTGATGAGGGATTGGGGGAGAGGTATATTAGAATCAACAGGAGAATTTTTTAAAATATGATTTAAAAATATGTGTCTCCCAACGTGGCCCTAAAACCTCTCTCTCTCTCTCTCTCTCTCTCTCTCTCTCTCTCTCACACACACACACACACACACACACACACACACACACACACCACCAAGACCAGATTCTCATTTGATACTTAAATATGCCCCATTGAGATACGACAAATTACTTCTTAGTATAAGTATGTCCTAAATCTTGCATGGCATATATACTAAAAAATTATTTGTTGCTTATCTGAAGTTCAAATTTAACTGGTGTCATATATTTTCATTTGCTACATCTAGCAACCCTATATGGGACAAATCTTTGCTAAAGGGCAGACAAGTGGTGGTCAAATTCTTCTTCCTTCCCAAGGACTGTCCTGAGAGACATAATAGTTCATAGAGTGTGAAGTGTCCCTCAAGATCGGTAGGCGACAGATACTCCTGCAACCCCAAGTAATCAACAACCAGGGACAGCACGTATTGGCCAGCGTCCCCACATCAGCTCTCCCTCTTCTTCTAATTCACTGACCTTCTCCTGCACCCCTGCTTCCCTGGGATCAGACTCCCTAAGAAGCTTTGGCCTCCATGTCAGCTTGGGTCTTAGGTTCTGCTTTCTGGGAAACCCTGTCCATCAAGAGGGAGTGGAAAAGTAAACTATGCTTTATTCATGTTAGGGAATCCTATAAGACAATTAATACATAAACCAAATTTATATGTATCCACATGGATAGATTTCAAAATTAACGTTAACTAAAACAGCAAATTATAAAAGATGCATACAGTATTTTACTATTAATATTTGCTTTGATGCACAGAACAATACCTTGTGGAAACATGTATATGTAGTAAAATACCAAATTATGAATGAAATTAAAACAAGCAATTTAAAGATGTTGGTAATCTCTGGCAAAGGAAAGAGGAGAAGGGACAAGGATGGGGATCAACATAGAGAGTGCTTAACTGCACCATTCTATTTCTTAAAGAAAAAATATCTAAAGCTAATACTGCAGAATGTTATTATCTGTTAAGTATAAATGGTGACAATACAGTATGTAATTCTCTGTACTTTTCTGAGTGGTTAGCATTTTACTATTTTTTAAAAACTTAATTACATTTAAAAATGAGCTGCTTCTAGCTTAACAAAGGACGAAGCAAATAGACATTGATTTCAGCCACACTACAGAAGACAGAAAAAGTTGTGACACACCAAACCTGAATTACCAGAGAGAGAAAGTGGCATCGCCCCTTCAAACTCTGAACTACTACCCACAAAATACCAGTTAGGTATAAGGCAGCGAGTTTCAACCTTTCTCCTCAAGGCACACATAAACTAATTACTAAAACTCTGCAGTGCACCAGAAAATATATTTTTTGCCAATCTGACAAAGAAATAAGTATAATTGTAATCCATTCACACCTGATGGTTATTGCTATGTTGGCTGTTGTCACATTTTTCTTTGACAATCTAAAGAAAAAGAGGTCAGTGCCCCTGACTAAATAGTCAGGTGTCGCATGTTTTCAAAATTCTGTGGCACAGCAGGGTGCCGCGGCACACCGGTTGAAAATTGCTGGCTTAAGGCATTCCAATAGGCACTTCAGAAGAGATGATTGTATATAAAACAGTCCAGTACCAAAAAGAGTTTGTATTCTGGATGGTCTTACTTGCAAAATAATTATAATCTAAATATTTATTTATAAGTATGTTGCTTAGAATTCAAGCCTCAAGAAAGATTTCCCCATAGGGAAAAAGAAATGTTATCAACTGTGGTTAAGTCCTTACATTAGCCCTCAGAAGGCCTATTTGTTCTATAATAAATTCCAGGGCTGCAAGGGAGCTTAACATAATTGAAACTCTGTGCATTTGCAATGAAAAACAGTAGAAAACAACATATTTCAACATTTGTAATGAAACAGCACAGAAAAAACAATAGAGTTGAGTAAGAAATTGCTTTTTTCATTATCTTCAATGCTGAAGTTTGAGGGAAAGAAGGAATTAAAGGCAGATTGGAGAGCAAGAGAAGCCTGTAAAACCTCTGAGGGAGGGGTTTGGGCCGTTTCAAGGACTTTTGAGGTTAATGGCACTGATTATTTTATTTATGTCTACATTTACTTTCAAACAAAGAACTTTTACAATAATCCTCCCTTATCCATGGGACACACATTTCAAGATGCCTGAAACCGTGTTTAGCAACAAACCCTTTATATACTATGTTTTACCTATACACACATAACTAAGATAAAGTTTAATTTCTAAATTAGAAATAGCAAGAGATTAATAACAACAGTTAAGAATAAAATAGAATAATCATAATAATATATTGTAGTAAAACTTGAGTGTGATCTCTCTCTCACTCAAAATATCTTATTGTCCTGTAAGTCAGTCCTTACTTAAAAGACCTGATAGATTCTTAAAAACTGTGACTTGAAGCAAAACAACATTTGATGAAACCAATTTTACCTTAAGCTAATTGGTATAATAGTTCATTCCTATGGCATATTTCTGGTCACAAAAACATCACCAAACATCTAAATAAAATCCCAAAACATTTCTGCTATTAAACATTGAGACAAATGCAAACTACACAGACATTTAAGAGAAATTAATAAAAACAAGTCAGATAATTATCTTCCAACCCACTTACTCCAGTTCAGAGTCACGGTGCCAGGGCCTCTCCTGGCAGCTCAGGACCAAGGTGGGAACCCACCTGGATAGGACACCCTCCCATCGCAGGGCCGCTCACACCCACACCCACATTCACCCAGATGGGACAATGTAGGCATGCATTCACCTCACATGCACATCTTTGGGACGTGAGTGGAAACCAGAGACCCAGAGAAGACCCATGCTAACATGGGGAGACCATAAAACCCCTACATAGACTGTGACCCCAAATGGAAGTCAAATTTTCTTTTCTCATCGTTATAACATACAACGTTGAATGAGACGATGTTATTGGAGGACCTGCTGTAATATACTCACCCTTCTTCTTCTAATAATAATGATGTGAGATGATAAAATGCCTATGTGATGAGATGAAATGAAATGAACAACTAGACATTGTGATGCAGCACTGGGCTACTGTACGGGTTCCTTGGACATTACACTGATACCGCCACAATAGAGCTGATAGCTCAGAAGGCTAAGTGACTAAGGGGTGCAGAGCGGATATGGTGTGGAGAGCTGGAAGGGGGATGAGTCACATCCCAGGCGCCATGAGATTTCAGCATACTACTCAGAATGATGCACAATTTAAAACTTACTAATTGTTTATTTCTGGCATTTGTCATGTAATATTTTCAGATCATGTTGGCCACTCAACCTCAGAAAACAAAACCACAGACAAGGGGCGAACTACTCTACTTCCCTTGATATTATCACTGATTATCTAACATTCACTCATCCACCATAATTAGATATCATGATTCAATGAACTGAGAGCCGTGAAAGACAATGCGTGCGTGTATGTCTTAGTTAAAGAGATTGCCTTAAGGGGTCTTAGCCAAGGTCTGAATAGATCAGTAGAGGGGGGAAAAGTGGAAGTGAATTAGAGTTTGGGCACAATTTTCCTAAGTGAAGGGGAAAAAATTAAGAAACAAATGTAGATCGGACACGCTCTGCACTGGCCACCAGGTACGTTACTGGTAAGAGACAGTGTGGCTACAGTCAGAACAAAAACTAAGTCCTAAACACATACACACAATCTTCACAAACACTGCACATAGAATCAGCACATGACCCAGCACCACTCTTGGGTATCTATGCAAAAGAATTGAAAGCAGAGTCTCTAATAGATATTCGTACACTCACGTTCATAGCAGCATTATTCGTAATAGCCAAAAAGTGGAAGCAACTCAAGTGTCCATCGACTAATAAATGAATAAACAAAACATGGTCTGTACATACAATGGACTATTATTCAGCCTTACAAAGGAGGGACATTCTAACACATGTTACAATGTGGATGACACTTAAGGACATTAGACTAAAAGAAATAAGCCAGTCCCATTTATATGATTCCATTTATATGTGGTACCCATTGGGGTCAAATTCAGGGAGACTGAAAACAGAATGTTGGTTTTCAGGGGTTGGGGGACAGGGGAACGGGGAGTTGTTATGGAATAGATAAAGAGTTTCAGTTTTGCAAATGAGCAAGGGAGATTGGTGGGGCAGATGGAGTAGCCTTGAGGAAGACAAAAAAGGGACTTAGGAGCTATAATAACACCGGGTGAAATCATGTATAGGACAACCCCCACTTCTATTAACAGCTCCTGCTGCTTTTTCTCCGGTACACTTACCACCATTATGATCAGATCCTGACATGGCAATGTTTAGATGTCTCTCTCTCCAGTCACTCCCAAGGTCCATGCAGAAAGAAGTCACTTCTGAGGGGCCTAGCACTCTATCTCCCAAGCCAGCACATTGACTGATACCGCATGGGCACTTCATAATACCTGTGGAATGAATGAACAAATCTGTAACTACAGGAATAATCATCTCTTAAGAGTCAAATTACAATGAAAGAAATCAACTTCGAAAAATAGAATTGAAAACTAGGAGTGACAAGACGTTAAGTACCCAGGAAGTGATGACATTGTGCCTTGGGAAGTCTGCATGGACAAAGAGGGACCCGAGTTGAGCCCTAACCCTGTCCCTGCTCCACTTTGCACAGTGACACACCCACGAGAGCTGTAGATATTTCACTGCTGTTCCACACTGAATATAACCCACTTGCCAATAATTAAATACAGATAGTTGTACTTCCAAGATCCTCTAATTTGATTTGCAAAGTTACTCTTTTGTCCTGTGGATCTGTGATTAAACAGAGAAACCTAGTGTGATTGGTAGGAACTTTAAAAGTTCTGATTTTGTAAATGCCAATTTCTCTAAGCTGCAACTTCTTCCTCTTTAAAATCGACATGGCCTTAATATTAATTTTCTTGGCATCCCAGGTCTAATGAATTCTTAATAAAATAAATTAAAGCGCTTTTTCACACAAATTATACATCTATAGAAAGAGAGAGAAGGACCTTGAATTTATTAAGCAGCTTCAAAAAAGTGCCTCATTTATCCTACCGAAAAAGAGAGAGAGAAATTAAAACTCTCCTGAATAACAAATTGATAAATACAGGTAGTATTATTATCCTTGTCTATAGAATGACTACAAGCATGGTAATGTCAGGCACCTTGCCCAAGGTCACTCTGGAGGCCAGTGATGGGGATGAGAATAGAACCCAGGCTTCTAGGCTCCTGGCCTAATGCATTTCTCTTGGGACCATAAATTACCAGACTGTTTAGGTCTCTAGATTCTCCAGATGTTGTCATCTCCTCAATGTCCTTGCACCGCCACCCAATGCTTTCCCATATTTTACAGTGTGAGATGAAAGTCTCCCTCCTCCTGACAGCTTTATTACCCCCAAAAACCATTAACTCCCTCGAACTAGGAAAGTTATATCCAATTGTTGGTGCGGTAACCAAACAGGAGTCAAAGACATTTCTATGATTGATGCACTCTTCAGTGAAAAACAGCTGAAAATAGTACTGCTTTGATAGTCTCCCCCCTTTTTTTCAGGCCTAAAGGTTAATCAGTTGACAATGCTGCACAGAAAATCTTTTTTTAAAGTCCAACAACAAAGAGACTGTGTAAGTTAGAGAACTCTTCTCCAGGCCCGGAAGAGGTACTAACTCCTGGAAGCGTAATTTGAACAAATGGGGAAAACGTAAGAATGGTTAAGATAATGGGATGGTTTGCGGGCACCTTATGCAAGTGCGGGGGTCAAATCTTAGCAGCAGCAAGGAGGGCTAAAGTTGCTTATCAGTCTGAAGGGAAAGAAGAAAATATATATGAAAAAAATGGGAAAAGATGTAGAAAAAATGAAGAAAGAAGAAAGGGAGGAAAAAGAGAAATGTAAAAAGGAAAGAGAAAAGAGTGAAGTGTAAATTGATAATAACTAAGAGTTGTAGTATTTACAGCTTATAGAAGTCTTTCCCATGTAGCTGTGTAATATTTAAAACTCCTGCACAGTAGGTAAGAATATCCCAATTTGATAAGTGAGGCTCATATGTCAAAGATCAAGTGTTAAAAAACAGAAGGTAGACTCAAGTATAGTTCCTTTTGCCATCTCCACCACAGACCCAAAGAAGCTTGCACTGGGTCATATCACGGGGCATTACTGAGCGTAGACTGTCACCGGGGCCCCAAGGACTGTGTGAGGACGCTCAGATGTGTACCTTGGTGTAAAGAACTGCAAGAGCCTTGGTTCCAGACTCTGCACAACGTTCTGCCTCTTCTGAGAACAAAGAGGAGAGGGGAATGGCAGGGGAACCTGCTTCTTCAAAAACTAGTGGTTTTGTCATTGTTCTGCTTTTAGACAGAATAGCACATTCAAAGATACTGTGGCACATGTGATGTCTAATATTAGAGAATGAGAAGAAATGATCAGCAGGGGTGAAGCATAAGGTAAAAGGTATGAAATGGACTGTGGTACTGGCTGAGTGACAGGTCCCGGAGGACCTTATAAGCCATGCTCAAAGCACAAAGTTTATCCTGTTGTCAGTGAGGAGAATTCAAAGGTTTAATGACAAGAGGAGAGGTTGCAAATAACATCAAATCTATTTTGGAAAAATAACACTGACAGCAATAGGGAGGAAGGGAAAAGTGTCTATGAAACAAGACGTGGGGGGAAACTCAGGGGTGGAGATATAAAGTAAGAGGTAGTTTAGAAGTAGAACCAATAGGCTGGAGCCCAGGAAGGACAATTCTTGGAACTCTGGCCTCTATAACTGAATAAACTGTAATGAATTCCATCAAGGCTAAAAATATTTTTATTTAGCGCATATTGAATTAAAAGTATCTGTGGATACACAGGTATATTTGTCAACTAAGCTGATGGAAATGTGGTTCTGGAGCGCAAGAGAAAGTTAGTGCTTTTAAGACAGATTTGGGAATTATGAGTATATAGATGATGGTAGACGTCATGGCAGTAGAAGGAAACATCGGCACCCAGCCTTCAAAAGGACCCTAAGTCATGCAATGAAGAAACTGAAAATGTCCACTAAACAACTGAATCTCATGCATTTATTTTCCAACTTGCCTCTGGACTCATCTGTATTTTTGTTCACCTGTACTCACTCTCCGCCCTCTCTTCTGCACATCTCCAGGGTAGCACTCCACTTGACATGATTTCCAGGCTCCAGATCCTCTTGCTTTGTTCCCTAGATTTCCACTAACACTTCTCTCCAGCTGCAGGATCTGTTAGGAATGATAACCCAGTGATCACCTTCATTGTCATGTGGCCCGAGGTATCTGCATGTCGCCACTCTTCTGGAAAAGTATTGACCCCCTGTGGACACCTTGAAACCTAAAGAGAAAATCTCCATAGAGCAGTGGTAGTCAACCTGGTCCCTTCCGCCCACTAGTGGGCATTCCAGCTTTTATGGTGGGCAGTAGCAGAGCAACCAAAGTATAAATAAAAAGGTAGATTTAACTATAGTAAGTTGTTTTATAAAGATTTATTTTGCCAAACTCAGCGAAAATCCGACATAAAATACTTGGTAGGTAATTATTATTATATGCTTTAACTTGCTGTAACTCTGCTTTATAAATTTTATAAAGTAAGGTTACTTGCCTACTTTATAAATCACCATTACTATGGAACTGGTGGGCAGTTAGAAAATTTTATTATTAACAGAGATACAAAAGTGGTGGTAGGTATAAAAAGGTTGACTACCCCTGCCATAGACAAAAGGTAGAAACAACCCAAATATCTATCAACAAATTAATAGATAAACAAAATGTAGTATATACACAGAAAGAAATATTATTCGGTCTTTAAAAGGAAGGAAATTCTGATTCATGCTACAAAAAGATAAACTTAAAGACATCACTGCAAGTGAAATAAGCCAATAATAAAAGACTAATACTATATGATTTCACTTACATTGTGGTAAGGTACCAAAGAATTGCAAAAATTAATATTAATATTTTAGGAGAAAGAGTTAGGTCTCTTGCCCCCTCCTTTCTGTAGAGAATGAAGAGAGAAGAATGTGGGAGTTTCCTGGCTTACAGGGACATACTATATAAGAAACCCCCTTTTACTAAGAAGCTTAAGGGGTATTTTATAATTTAGGCTAAGCATACAGAGAGATTTTGTAAATATGATTTTTATACTTGTGTGTGATTTGCACCAGCTCAGGATGGATGACATCACTGTGTTGTAAATAGAGAGGTTTTTCACTAGGGTTTGAATGAAAGAGGGAAGGAGACTTGGATTCCCTCCCTTCCCCCACACTTATGAGGAAGAAGGTAAACAGCTAGCCAGGTGCGGAGGAAGGAAAAAAAGATTAAGTGGCCTTCTCCTTTCCTCTTTCTTTCTCCTCAATGGGCAATTTACAAACGTTTATCCTCTGACTTCATGTAAGCCCCGCCCATCCTGATATCATGTGATTGACGTATGTACCTCTAAACCAGGGGACGGGAATCTTTTTGGCTGAGAGAGGCATGAATGCCACATATTTTAAAATGTAATTCATATGACAAACACGGGGTATAACTGACCCAAATCATGCAGTCCAGAATATAGCTCTGAAGCTGGTTATGTACACTTGATCACATACAGGGTGGCAGGAAAAAGGAGGGGGGCATGACACAAGCTTACAACATTTGTCTATAGGATCTATAAAAAAACATTCCTACATATTAAAACTTATAAGGTAACACAATAGCGAAGAATGTCATTTACATAATTAAAATGTAACATACAATGACCCGTGTATGTTACGCATTATCCAATAAAAATTTGGTGTTGTCCCGGAGGACAGCTGTGATTGGTTCCAGCCACCCACAACCATGAACATGAGCAGTAGGAAATGAATGGATTGTAATACATGACAATGTTTTATATTTTTAACATTATTTTTTTTATTAAAGATTTGTCTGCAAGCCAGATGCAGCCATCAAAAGAGCCACATCTGGCTTATGAGCCATAGGTTCCCGACCCCTGCTCTAGACAAAGAGATGACAGGTGGACACTGAAAGATTTGAGGATGTCTTTTGATATGTAAAATGACATCCTTAGCTATTGTGTTACCTTATAAGTTTTAATATGTAGGAATGTTTTTTTATAGATCTTATAGACAAATGTTATAAGCTTGTGTCATGCTTCCCTCCTTTTTCCTGCCACCCTGTATCTAATCAAGTGTATATACCAGCCTCAGAGCTATATTCTGGACTGCACTATTTGGGTCAGCTATACCCATGTTTGTCATATGCAGCCAGCTTATTAATAAATCTCCTCCTATTAATAAAACTCCTAAAAATTCATTTAGACTTAGTGGTTCTACCTAAACCCAGCAGAATGCTACTTTACAACAATATGCGGTACCTGAAATAGTCAAATTCATACAAACATAAAGTAGACTGGTGGTTGACAGGACCCAGGGGGAGGGAAAAGGGGATACTGTTTAATGAGTACAGAGTTTCTATTTGGAAAAATGAAAAATCTCTGGAGATGGATGGTAGTAATGGTTATACAATATAGTAAAAGTACTTAAAAGCAATGAATTGTATATTTAGAAATGGTTAAAATGTTAAACTTTATATTATGTATATTTTTTCATAATTTTTAAGAATAGCAACCAAAAAATAAATGATATCCAACATAAGAAGAGTTGATTGTTTTATATTCATAAAATGGAATACGACACAGCCATGAAAAAGAACTGCTATATACAAAAGCATAAGTGAATCTTATGAGCACTAATGGCCATATACAAAAGTGTGCATTCTTTGCAATTTTATTCATATGAAGTTCAAGAACAGACAAATCTAATCAGTAGTGATAGAAGTTGGAGTGGGGTTACCCTGGAGGGGGTGTAGGGAATGAAAGGGGTCATGAGCGAGCCTGCTGAGCACTGTGCTTATATCATGAGCTGTCTGGTGTTTACACAAGTGTATACAGGTAAAATTTATTGGGCTGAACACCTAAGGTGTATGCACATTTCTCTCCATTAATTATGTCTTGACATTGAAAAGATATTTTCCCCAAAATTGTTTAAATGTTTCCAAGTTTATTCAACAGCTAGCTAAAGTCAGCTGAAGTGTGTGAATGAAAGATGTGACACATAGGAGAAGAAAGAAACAATTTGGGGAGAGGGGACATAAAAAGTTATAGAAAAAATATCATAGAGTCAGTAGGGAAAAAGCACAGAAAGGGCAGTGAGGAGGTTACCATTTCATTTCAGAGTTCAGTTTAATAAAACCCAGTTAGTCAGTAATTATTGAGCACTTCATGCCAAACACAGTGCAGAGTTCCCAGGCGACTTCTCAAAGGTGGGCCAATTGCATCCGGATCATGTAAGCAGCTTATTTAACATGCAGGTTTTGGGGCACCACCCCAGGTCAACTGACTCAGAAACCTAGGGGGCCCAGGAATCTCTTTTCCCCGGGTGAAGGGGAATAATATATACTATTCTGCATTAACCTCTCTGCCCTTGAGGGGTTACAGAATGGCAATGAGATGTATAAACAGGTAGGTTTCCTGTAATGTGGCAACTAGAGCAACTGAGAGGTGCAGGGACTGCTGCGGAAGCTTGCGGGGAATAGCTGAGGGTGGAAGAAGGAAGAGGAGGTCAAATCAGGTGTGCTGATACCTGTGCCAAATCGAAAGGCTGTGGAGCCATTGGCAGAGCAAACTACAGTGAAGGAGAGGGTGGGTATGTGATTGATTTGCTAAGTGTGGGCCCCAGAAAGTAGAATCAGCATCTCCTGGGAACTTGTTAGAAATGCAAATACCTAAGCCCCACTTCAGACTGACTGCATCAGAATTTCTGGGGGTGGACCCAGCAGTCTGCGCTTCCAAGCCCTCCAGGGGATGTTGATGCCCACACAGGCCAGACAGCTAGAACCGGCAGGGGGCGGCGGAGTGGCTCAGTCAGGAGTGCGGCTGCAGAGCCACGCTGCCTGGGTCCGAATCCAGGCTCTGCCGCTCCCTGGCTGGGTGAGCTAAAGGAAATGACCTACACTCTTTGGGCCTTTGTTTCTTCGTCTCTAATAATGGTACTTAACTCATAATTATATATCAAGTGCCTGGCACATAATAAGCACCGTATAAGTGTGTTTTTACTAGTAACAGTGTGGACGAAGGGACCAGCAGAAGCACTGGCCGGGCTGTTTCACAGGTAGCTGGTGTTCAAGCACTGGCATGAAGTAGGGAGTTATGAGAGTGCTGGAGAGGTCAGCAGGGACAGATCATGGCCTTTCGTACTTAAAGAGGGGAAAGAAAAAGCAGCTGGGAATTTCCACTTCCAAAAGCATAGACTACATGTACATTTTCCTATTCCTGCTACTAGGTACAACTAGAAACCCTGGCCATTACCAATAAGAGTTCTGTAAAGTGGAGAGAAGACGGCAGACCAGAGTGGGACTCAGGACCTGAGAAACAGGACAATAGTAAGTTCACTGGGTTTGGGGGGTGTAGGGTGTAACATATCCCCAACTTGGAGCTGATATCCCTGGCAACCCAGAAATTCCAACAGATGCAGACAAAAAAAAAAAAAAAAAAAAGGCCACAGCAAAAGCATGCTCTCTCTAGTCAGAGGACCTGCAAAGGGGCTGCCTAGAAAGACAGAAAACTTCTACATGACAACAGCTGTACTCCAGCCAAACTCCACATAAAACACTGAGGCCACATCCCAGCAATGGCAGGGTGAGGAGTGCAGATTCTACCCCCACCAGGGTTGACAAGATGCCCAATCCTTATATTGGGGAGGTGCCAGAGAGGCTGGGTAGAGGTGGGGGTGTCATTGTCCATCCGGAAATAACAAATGCTCCTCCATTTAAATAGAGACTATGGGGGGGGGGCTGGAACTCCCACCCCACCCTTCTTCAGCCAGAGCACCCCGCCCCTTCTGCGGGATGGCCTGTGAAACTGTACTCTAACTTTGCAGGATTTATCACTGGGGTACAGGGGCTCTCACTGTGTTTCTTAAAACCATGTGTATACCTACCATCATCTCAAATATTAAAAATTTAACTTCAAAGAATTAAAAAGAAAACTGAACCCAATCATATGGCAAAGGGAAGCCATGGGTTTTAAGGAGGGTGACAGATTAGATTTGTACCCTAATCAACCTCTTTTGAGTGCAGTTTCACAGAGAGCTTGGGTCACGACAGCCTCCAAACACCACTGAAGTTCATCTCCGAGGAGCTTTGGCCCGCACGCTGGAAGCTGCCTGCTCTGCAGAAAGAATCTCCCATTTGGCATCATCAGGATTCAGTGGAGCCCAGAGGACAGTTTGGAGTTTCTGGGCTGCTGGGTGATGAGCCTGTGATCATGCCTAATACCCTGTGAGAAGACCTGAGTGAAGATCAAGAGGGTGACGGATGGCATTGCTCATGGAGAGCAAGATGTTGATTTGAGAGGCTCTTGTGTCTGACAAACAAGCCCCTGAGCCTCCTTCGTTAGCTCCAGCAGGATCTGGAAATCTGAAGGGGTAAACACAAATCAGTATGATTGGGGACCAGAGGGGGCTGCAGCACTCTTTCCAACAAGAGAGATTTTTGAAAATGAAAACCCTGAGACGCTTCCTGTGCAATCAGTTTGTTTCCACTTGTGCAGCTCTGG
This sequence comes from Saccopteryx leptura, assembly GCF_036850995.1. NCBI lineage: Eukaryota > Metazoa > Chordata > Mammalia > Chiroptera > Emballonuridae > Saccopteryx > Saccopteryx leptura. Next base: position 19,236,056 of record NC_089513.1, read on the forward strand.
TTCCATCATTTCAAGTCCTGCACCCGGTGAGAGGGAGCTGCCCTGACCAGCAACAGGGGCTGGAGAGGGGAAGGAGGGGAAGAGAGCAGTTGGCTGATCAATAAACACTTGTGGAAACTGCAATGAAAAAAAAAAACACTACTTGATGAAGAGTATCGAAGGGAAGAGAAGGCAGAGTGCTTGAGCTCAAAGAAGAGGGAGCTCATCTTAGGCTGGAGAAGTCAAGGCAGGCTTCTAGGAGGAGGTGAGACTTGCACTGAGTCCTGAGAGCAGACAGTACCCAGATAGAGCCCAACACACAGGCCTTTAGAGAGGGAGGAAGGGACCTGGGCAGAACAGGAATTTACAATAGGCAAGGTGTTTTGAACATAGTGCATAAATTTGGGCTCCACAGTTCAGTTACCAAAAACATGAAATTAACAAGGATAGAGTTGCAACCTGAATCTCTGAGGTAATCTATTGTGTGCAAAACAAATAAATAAAATTAGTGAGTCAATTTAAAAAATAGCCTGTTCATGGCCACAGACCCTGCACTGGAAATGTGGGTGGCTGGGTACAAATCTGTCTCAATCCCCAGCCCCTACGGACCTCACCATGGAGACACACAAAGACATTTTAGCTTGTTACTCACAGGTCCCAGGAGGAGGAGGCACGGTGCTCAGGGGGCCTCTTGAGGAAGCCCCGGTTGGTCAGGTGGCAGAGGGGCAGAGGAAAATGTGGGCAAGAGCCTTTACTGTGGCTTCCACAAGAAGTGCAGGTGAGACAGGGCCAGCAGGCTGGGGACTGGCTGGTGGCAGGCACTCCAGCAGGCTCTGAGGTGGAGGAGCTGCCCCTGGTTGGAGCCTAACCCTGAGCCCTGAAGTGATTGGAAAATGTGGATAGTGACCTGGAGTTCAGGAGCCCACAGGGGAGGTGGGGAGGTAAGGGGAGGGGGAGGGGTTAGGTTAGGCCTGGTTATTTTGCCCGTGAAAGGCCTGCTCACAGCAGAATCACTCACTGTCGCCAGGGACCGGCGGGCCTGGGAGGGGCAGTCCTTCCAGAGTCAGCAACGCCGCAGATAGCAAAACATCAAAAATACAGAAAATAAAAGACACGGTTTCTACATTTCCCAAGTATCTCGTGGGCATCTGCATGTGTACAGCACTGGAAGGAGGAGAGAGAGAGAGAGAAGGAGGGAGAGAGAGAGAGAGAGAGAGAGAGAGAGAGAGAGAGAGAGGATATTCCAGCAGCACCCAAGCCCCAGTCACGTGAGAGAGGCCCTCTTAAATCTTGCAGCCAACCAGCCCAACAACTGGATGCAGCTGCATGAGGGGCCCCAAAGGAGACCAGCAGAAGAACTTCTAGTCAGCCCTCGAACTCATGAGAAATAATAAATCATTATGTGTAAGGCATTGAGTTTTGGGTGGTTTGTGACACGGAATTATACCTAGTGAAACAAGAACAGTGTACACTTTCTCGTCACCTCTCTGTTACCCAGTGAAAGCAGTAAACATCAGTTACTTAGTATAGGTCAAAGGATATAATATATGCCCTGTAATATATAAGGGAAATTGTTATCCCACAGAGCATAAGGAATTTAGCCTGGAGTCAAGTGACAATGGCCTTGGGTCTTGCCTGGGCATGCCAACTAGACAGACAGCAGCCCTGATGAGTGCAGAGACTTGACCATCTCAACCAGCGGAGCAGGCTGACACAAGACCAGTTTGGCTGCTGCATGCAGAATCCATCACAAAGAGTGAAAAATAGGTGGTTTCCCTTGTTGCAGTCTCAACAACCGGTCATCTGCATCCTTCTATTCCATAAGGACTGTAAAGGTCTGGCATCTCTGGTCCCACGTGACTCTGGGTGATGGACAGAGACCCCACGGTCACCCACACATGATGAAAAGCTGCATGGTTTAGGGTCCACCTTCTGGAATTGTTAGCAATACCTCAAACCCCTTGATTTAGATCTTTTTTGCCTGTTCTGACCTGCATTCCATGTGTGAGCTTTCCTGCCTTCTACATTTTTGCAGCTTGTTCTGGTTCCATCTACCTGACCTTTCAGGTTTAACAAGAATGTTCAAACCTCCAGTGCAGGCGTGTTTAGGGAATAATCCTTTGTCAGCTACCCCTGCCCCTAAAACTGCTCTATCCATCCAATAAGCACCCTCTGAGCACTTACTGAGTAGACCAAAGATAAAGGAAACATGAGATTTGACCCCTGTCCTGTCACCAGGAGCTTCCAAATTGAAAAAGTTCTGTTTTCCATTTCTCCCAAAGGAGTATTGGGTTCCACTTAATAGATACTTTGGTACGTAGAAAGTTATATCCCAGATGTAGACATCCAATTTGCAGTGAATCAGAAAACCATAAAATACACCTGACACTAAAAGTATTCTGCACAGAAGTCAGTCACTGTTTGAGAACTCCAAAGACCCTTCAGGATCTTGCAGAGCCACTGAAACATCTTTATGAATGTCAGTTATCATTCTGCTTGCAAAGTAGAGAAATGCCAAGTAGCAGAGATTTTCTACTGACAGAAAGCCAGCTAAGACTGGCTCTCACTTGGGGAAGAGAAAGACATTAGCAAAATAGGGAAAATGAGCAGGCAGGTAATTGATACACAGGGGCCAGATGGGCAGGCAGCGGTTGAAAGTAGGCACACACTTTTTACAAATGCAGACTTCGAATTTTCCAGTCCCAACCTCAGGAAGAGGCCGGGGTGCAGAGGGGTTGGTGTTCCCTGTAAATGATGTGCCCTCACTAGACCGTCTTTCAGACTCAGCACTTAGTTCAGTCTGGGGAATGACTCCCTTCCTTCCTCCCTTTGGAACAAAGGCTGCTGATTGTTTGAAAAAGATGAACTCTTTCTCATATTCTAAAAGGGGAGCTTGGAAAGGTAATTACCCAAAAGAGATTTATGCTGCAATGTTAGAAATGCAGAAGCCACTCCAAAGAGAGGTTTATACATTACAATGAGACCAGGACCATCAACCAACTTGTTAATGGCACCCACCTGAGTCCTGGAAATATGTTGCTGAGGAAAGTCCAAACACCAGAGTGAGGAATTAGTCTTCCTGCAGAATTATTTAAGACCTCTAATTTGTTGAGAAAGAAATTACTGGCTCAAGACTTTGCAGGGTTGTGGTAATTAAACTAACAAATTAGAAGACCATTTATCTGGATAAAAGATATTCATCACCCAGAGGGCGTGACTGTCATATCACAGTTACTCAGTGTTTGCAATTCTTCCCTATAGGGCTCCAATTTGCTCTGCACGGTGGGAACAGTTTGCTCAGAAAGGAAGGATTTTGCCTGCAATGCCCTTCACTCAGGTCCTGTGAATGACGCATCCTGACAGCCACATAGAAGGCTTCAGGTTGCAGGGGAGAAGGGAAGGAGGGAGGGAGGTCCTATCCATTTTAATGCCTGCAGTAGCAGGAAATTAAATCTCTGCTATGCAAAGCTCTGTGGCCAGCATAAGATATGAGAAGAAATATCTAAGTGTAGCTACAAACGACAAAGGTCAAAGACTTAGTTTTCTTCTTCACCTTTATGTGATTTATTGGGAGACTGGCATATCATTATTCAAAAAGATAGAAATGACACCATTACGGTTTCTTTTACTTTGCTGATTGAGTCAAACTTTGCATTTCAGAGCAGTTGCTCATGGCGGGGGTGAAGGCGTGTGCCGCCAAATTTCCCTGGAGGGGGAGGGGGATGAAAATGATTAAGTCTGGGCACCTTGTCTACATTCCTAGTTAATGATTTGCATGTAATTTAATGATGTCCACAGTGTCACTGGGAAACCTGACAGGCTCTCTTATTCGTCCATCATTCCTGTCTCAGAGAAAGTATTAAAAAAGAGCTTCTATTTAATGTGTCCTTTGGGTTGACCCAGAGTATTGAAAAGCTTTTTTTTAGGTGCAAACATTCTATTGTTGGTCCCCTGATTCCCATGGCAGGGTTTTTGGGGGCCTGATCTCGTTGGAGCTAAAAGTAGGGGACAGAGCCCAAGGCCCAGCATCGTAATGGTCAGCATTTGCCTGCTTGGTTTGGGTTTGTTTACCTGATAAATCTTAACTCTGGGCTTTAATTAAGATGTCCAGTCCCTCCACCTTAGCTCTCCGGCCTGTGATTGCAGCCATTTGACCACTGATACACACAGGCACCCACATACACATCGACTCCAACTGAACTGGTTGGTCAGTGCAATGAGCAGAATTGTGTCCCCTTGCAAATTCACATGTTGAAGTCCTAATCCCCAACTCCTAAGAATGGGATTGTATTTAGGATAGTGTCTTTAAAGAAGTAAAAGAGGTCATTAGGGTGGGCCCTAATCCAATATGATTGGTGTCCTTAGAGGAAGAGGAAACTAGGACACAGACATGTACTTGGGGAGATCCTGTGAGAAGGCAGCCTTCTACAAGCCAAGGAGAGACGCCTTAGAAGAAACTAGCTCTGCCAACACTTTGATCTTCGCCTTTCAGCCTCCAAAGCTGTGAAAAAATAAATGTCCATTGTTTCAGCTGCCCAGTCTGTTATATTTTGTTAGGGAAGCCCGAGCATCAGTACCCGCCAGGCTGCCAGATGGGTTACTAGGAGAGTCAGCAAGACTGAGAGAAGTGACCTGATTTAGTTCCTTAAACACAAGCTCAACTTACACACAAGAGCTAAACAACTGAGAAAACAATGTCAAACAATGTTTGATAATTATTGTTTTAAAAACTGATATGCTTCATCAATATATACAGTAACATGGTTATAAAAATATCTAATGAAATCTTGGGCTAAATTAATAAATGTATAGTGTGCAAAATTAGGGAGGTGAAACCAGGTCACATTACCTCAAAAGTACTTTGCTCGACTCGGTTCCAGGGACCTCATTTCCGCCAAAACCATGAAAAACCAGAGAACAATAAGCATGGCAAAAGGTTTAGAAAATGTGTCATATGACAAGCTGTTGTTGGAAATGAGATTTTAGCCTAAAAGTAGAATGATTCAAACATCACAAGGCAGCTTCTTTAATTTTTGAAGGGCTATCTTGTGGTTGTGGGATTAAACTATTTGTATAATACCCAAGGGGAAGAGGGAATGCCAAAAGCAAGATGTAACTGAGAGAATTTCAAGAAGGTTTAACAGTAATATCCAGTAATCCTGAGGTTGAGTTAGTTTTTAAGTATGAGTGGATTTTCCCCAAATTAAAAAGTCATTTTGAAGCTGAAAATCAAACATTCAACCGTGGAACATTTAGCAAGCATATGCAGTATGCAGTGTTCTGGGCTGATAATGTGGAGGACTGCCACGTTCTGTCTTCCCAGCATCCCTATTGAGGAAGGAGAATTGCTCCTCCCATATTTCCACTGGTCGTGGTGAAGGTGTCAGATAACAGTGCCCTAGCTCAAGATTCTGTATAGTGACAAAGCAGGGCATGTGACAGGCTGAGCCAATCACAGCATCTCACACACACAGCAAAAGTGAAGGGTCAAGAAGGAAAAATAAGTTACGTAATTCTAGGTCTAATCAGGGCTATTCCTGCATTGGTTTATAGATGTGAGAAGACATACATGTGTGCACATGCACGCGTGCACACGCACACAAACACAAACACACACGTACTACCTTTTCCTAAAAGGTTTGCTAAGCTGGGAAGATGTGAACCTGTAGCTTTGAGCAGCCATTCTTCTACCAGAATCACCTGAGAGATAAGGGCAGAAAAAAATAGTCTACAATACAGTCTGTGTTCCTCAGTCCCACTAGTGAATCCCCCACCACCACCTTGTCTGTTTTTGAGTTTGTTCATTTGTTTGTTTGTTTGTGGGGATTCATTTGTTTTGTCTTGCTTTGCTTTGCTCTTATGCTCTCCGGAACTGGATTGCTCTTACTTTTCACCGTAAGAATCCTAACACAAGTTGGTAATTGCTGAATGAGTAAGTTGCATTGGAGGAAACTAAGTAATATAAGACACAGTCCCTGCATCAAGAATGTTATAAAATTGACTCAATAAATCCTTTTAAATAGATAGGTGGGTAGTTGGAGTAGTAGACAGGAGATGAAAGAAGAGTTCAGAAAAAATAGAAATCTCTATAGCAATAGCTGTCAGGATGGTTCTAGGGAGGAGAGAGAATTTAAAGATCCTGAGCCTGCACAGGAACTGAAGAGGCAGATGGAGGGGAAACGAGGGAAAGGACAGGGGCCCTCACTCACGCAAGAATGGGAACAGGGATGAGCAAAGGTCCAAGAAAGAGTGGGGTACATTTGCAGCTCAGAGAACAGCCTGGTGACTCTGGATTGAGGATTTATACAGAAGATGAATGGAAGACAGTATTAGAAAGGTCAATTGAACCAAATGCTGGAATTCCTTAAACACTAGATCAAGGTGTTTGAACAGTTCTAAGCCACTGAAGATTCTCAGACAGGGAGGACCATGGGACGCAGAATGTGAAGATGAGACAAGTGCACAGCATGAATTTGGAAGCACTGTTGGGAAAAACAGTGGTGTCCGGTTGAAGGAAATGGGTCTGAAGCCTCTGGTGGTGAGAATAAAGACTGTTTGTTATCACCACCGCTGACCAAGGCTAAGCACAGAACAAGAGAGAACTTAAACCTGAGCTCAGTTCTCACAATGTGTCTTAACGACACATTGCTTTTAGTGACACACAAAAACTCAAAGGACACAAAGGGTGAATTGACTTTCAGCCTCTCCTGCTCAAGAACAGATTAGATGTTGCTCTCTCAGTTGCTCTCTAAGTGCTGTGCCACCAGCAGGGCACAGCTCTCCACAAATCACACGTATTCCCAAATGTGTTCACATATAAAAAAAATGATTTTGCTTATTGATTTTACAGAGAGAAGGGCGGGAGGATGAGAAGTATCAACTCATAGTTGCATCACTTCAGTTGTTTTTAGCTGTTCATTGACTGCTTGCCGTATGTGTCTTAACTGGACAAGCCCAGGGTTTTAAACCAGCAACCTCAGCATCCCGGGTCAATGTTCTATCCACTTGGCCACCACAGGCCAGACTGTGTTAACATTTTTAATTAGGAAAGGTCTATGAAGTATATTGGCCCCACTCATATGGACTGCATGTGCCTGTTCTGAGCAAATACCCAGTAACCTTCCTTTGGGCTGTGGAAAGAAAATGTAAATATCACGTTGGATTACCATCTGAGAATGACAGAGAATAACCATTATCACCTAAAATCCAGAGAAAATACTATTTTGATACCACTGCAGGACTCAGGAGCTGATTCAGAAATATCTGCTTCTGCATTCAATCACTTAATAAGAAAACATCAGGCCCTGGCCAGGTAGCTCAGTTGGTTAGAGCAACATCCCAATATGCCAAGATTACAGGTTTGATCCCCTGTCAGGGCCCATGCAAAAATCAGCCAATGAATGCATAAATAAGTGAAACAAAAAAAATAATGTTTTTCTCTTTCTCTCTCTCTCTTCCTCTTCTCTATGCTTTTCTCACTAAAATCAATAAATAAATTTTAAACATTAAAAAAAAGAAAGTATCTATTCATTTGTTGAAGATTTGCAGGGATTTACACTAAAATACTACGAGACATTTATAAAGTAAAATACTGGAGGAGATGACCCTGCACCAATATACACGGCAGTTAACTTCAGAGCAGGGTTACCTGGAGACCAGAGATCTGGGAGTATATTAGCCATAACAGGAGACTGGCCTGGGTTACTTGAATGCAAGTTCTTGGAGGTATTCCTCCAAGAACCAGATGTCCTTTATGATTGATAAGCTCTGGGACTCTGACTCTTCTTGTGTCCTTGTTTATGACAGAAACAATAGACGTGCAGGGTTGCGGATGGAACGGATGGGAAAAAGGCTTGTGTAACTTTCTAGTGTTATCTGCTGAGCTATGGCCTTTGGAACTCAATAAATACACAGTGGCACAGTTTCTTGGGGCTGATTCCGCCTAAGAGTTTCAGCTGTCTGCCCATTTACTTGCATCTGGTGTGTCTTTTGCCTCGCGAGTCTGAACCGTAAAAAAATTCATAACAAAATACAGCTTCCAAAACTCATCCATATATTTCACCTAATTTTACTCTTTCAATAATACATTCAGGTAGATAGAGCTGATATCACTTCAGTGGGTAGGTGAGGACAAGCTGACGTTCTGAGAAGACTTAGTGGGTTGTGCTGAACCCAGACTTGGAATCTAAGTGTTTTGACTCTGAGTCTAGTGGACTTGATGTTATAACTCAAAATATGGGGGGGGGGGGGTCAGATTTTCTCCCAGCACCAATTGCAGGGCTGAGATGTATTCTCTATACACAGAGAACAAAAATGATAATGGTGGACCAAAGTAGAGTCCCAGCTCTGTATCATACGAGCTGTGTAACCTGGGCCAAGTCCTCTCTCTAGACACCAGCTCCTCGCCTGGAAGATGAGGTGACAACTAGAGTAGCTAATAGCTACAAGGACAACAGAACTGAGGACAGAGCCTAGAAAGTCCTGCACTGCAAATCTATTAGAGGAGCAGCCCCAGTGGGACTAGGGTGTCCACTTGTGAACCATAGCAGTGTTCATCCCAAAATCGCCAAGGAGCCCCATGAGTAATAACTAACCCTAATAAAAGAGTGAAGCTAACCCTCAAGGACCCCTACCAGGACAACTTTGGCAAATGGATGTTACTCATATACCTTCATTTGGCAAACAGTCCTATGTCCACATTACAGTGGATACATATTCTGGATTTATAGTAACCTCTTTCAGAACAAGAGAGGCTGCTAAGCATGTTATAGCTCATTGTCTGTATGCATTGTTCTATTATTGGATTTCCTAAACTGGCTAAACCGAAAATGCTCCTGTATATGGAGCAAAAGCATTTACTATATTTTGTCATGCTTACAATCTTTAAAGTGAAGGTATTATTAAAGTGTACCGAGCAAATATTTTAAGGTCATTTTTAAAAAATTTAAAAGGGGGGAGTCATATCCTGGAACTCCTATGGGTCTACCATATCATGCTTTTTACTTAAAAAAATTTTTAAAGAATGTTAATGAACAGGAGACACCAAATTTTTTTTCTCCTGCAAACTACTACCTTCTTTATTTGATCCAGCTAATAACACTGTTTTGTCTTTTTCCAAATAGCTCCAGATTTATGGAATAGATTTATATAGGTGGATGGGGATCCTCAAACCTCTCAGCAAGGTCTTCTAAGCATGGCCTTTAAGATACCAAGAGGCAGAAAAAGCCCAATAGAGATCAGGGGAACTACCAGCTTTTAGGATACGCCCTTAAAGGCTCCAACGCCCCAAAGGGGTCTCATAGGATGCCATCTGGGTTCTGCTTCAATAGTGGAAAGGAAGGTCATTGAGCTAAAGCCTGCCAGACTGACATGCCTCTGCTGTGAGGAAACAGGGGCACTGGAAGGTAGGTTTCCCCCTCGCTCCTCTAAGGGAGGGTTCAGTCTCTCTCAGCCCTGCTCCAGCCACCTATGACCTAACCTTGCCCAGAAAGCTGGGGTTTGCCACTGAAGGTGCCCAGGGCCGTTGGCCCCATCTACGACACTGTGGACGAGCCTAGGGTATTTCTTCCAAGAAGCAGGTAAACTGATCTCATTTGCACAGGACCACTTAACTATGTCTTGCCTGAATAGTCAGGTTTTTTATTCTTCCCTCGAAGATCTCTGTTGTGGGTGTTGATAGTCCTATTTTCTGCTGCTTTGTTTAATATATAGTGTTTCCTTTATTCCTCCTACCTCAATGCCCCACTCATATTTCAGGCTGGGACCTACTCCTAATTTAGAGCTCTCTTTCCCCCTTTTGCCAACTTCTATTATGAATCTACCTTTGCCACCCAGCTTAGTGTATTCCAAGGTTCTCTTTACCACGCCACAGTCACAGAGCTCCAGGGAAAAGCAACCTGGTCTCATCTCTCCAGGCAGAGGAGAACAGAAGCTCCATCTCCACACATGCTGCAGATGGCTTTTCCAGTCTACCTGAATCATTACCAGCTAGAAGCAGCTGTCATTGGGACTTGGACATGAGCTGCAAAGTATAGAATTGTGACAACAATTCCAGTGCCATGCGGACTTTTCCTGGATGTGGACTTTTCCTGGACTCCTGCTCCATGTGACAGCTCATAACAGACTGAACTGGGGTTGGGTTGCATTTCTCAGGGATTTGGCATGGTGTTGGGGCCAACTTGGACTTGGTGAACACGTTAAGGACACTACTCTTTTATGGATTCTTGCTGTATTGGCCAAGAGTTTGCTTAAAGGCTTTAATCACTGTAAAAAAAAATAGAAGACTGGATAAAGAAGATGTGGCACATATACACCATGGTATACTATTCATCCATAAGAAATGATGACATCGGATCACTTACAACAAAATAGTGGGATCCTGATAACATTATGCGGAGTGAAATAAGTAAATCAAAAAAAAACAAGAACTGCAGGATTCCATACATTGGTGGGACATAAAAACGAGACTAAGAGACATGGACAAGAGTGTGGTGGTTACAGGGGGCAGGGGGAGGGAAGGAGGGAGAGGGGGAGGGGGTGGGGGAGGGGCACAAAGAAAACTAGATAGAAGGTGACGGAAGACAATCTGACTTTGGGTGATGGGTATGCAACAGAATGGAATGACAAGATAACCTGGACATGTTTTCTTTGAATATATGTACCCTGATTTATTGGTGTCACCCCATTAAAATAAAAATTTATTTATATATAAAAAAAAGAGTGAAGCTGAGGCCCTGGTCAGTTGGCTCAGTGGTAGAGCATTGGCCTGGCATGTGGAAGTCCCAGGTTTAATTCCCAGCCAGGGCACACAGGAGAGGCACCCATCTGCTTCTCCACCCTTCACCCTTGCCTTTCTTTCTCTCTCTTACCCTCCCACAGCAAAGGCTCCATTGGAGCAAAGTTGGCCCAGGCACTGAGGATGGTTCCATGGCCTCTGCCTCAGGTGCTAGAATGGTGGCTGTCACAGTAGAACAATGGCCCAGATAGTCAGAGCATTGCTCCCTAGTGGGCATGCTGGGTTGATCCTGGTCGGGGGCATGCAGGAGTCTCTCTGCCTCCCCGTGTCTCACTTCAGAAAAATACAAATAAGAGTGAGGCTGATATAAATTCATATTTTAAATAATTTTCTTGATTTCAATTTTTTTGGGCCAATCTCTTATTGGATGATTATATTGTCACTGTTTTTCCCTCATGTGTTTGCAAAGAACTTGCACCAGAAATAGATGTGTTGGCTCTACCTTCTGCCCATGATTTGCTTGTTGTTTGCAATATTAGTGCCACCTTAAGCCCACAGTTTCATTTCAGAACCGTTCAACCTATTTATCCAATTTGTGCAGGTTAAATGAGCTATAACTAAGAAATATAATCCAGAAATCCATTTTATCAGGCCGGGTACAGAAAAACACACTGAAACAACAAAGAAGTGGGATCCCCACCATCAGCACCTCCACCTGGCGCTCTACTTCAGGACATCTCAAGTCCTAAGGCATGTAGACACCTGCCACGTGGACCAGGTGAGATGAGCATCCAGTGTCACTACCTAGATCAGGGGTCTCCAAACTATGGCCCGCAGGCCGCATGTAGCCCCCTGAGGCCATTTATCCAGCCCCCGCCACACTTCTAGAAGGGGCACCTCTTTCATTGGTGGTCAGTGAGAGGAGCACATTGACCATCTCATTAGCCAAAAGCAGGCCCATAGTTCCCATTGAAATACTGGTCAGTTTGTTGATTTAAATTTACTTGTTCTTTATTTTAAATATTGTATTTGTTCCCGTTTTGTTTTTTTACTTTAAAATAAGATATGTGCAGTGTGCATAGGGATTTGTTCATAGTTTGTTTTTTTTTATAGTCCGGCCCTCCAACGGTCTGAGGGACAGTGAACTGGCCCCCTGTTAAAAAGTTTGGGGGCCCCTGCCCTAGATAGACACCAATATGTTTCATTTGCTCTCTAGATTATCAATGAATGAAACAGAAATTCTACTATTTTTCCAATAGCCTCGTGGATCCTTTGCCATGGCTCCATTCACTTTGCAGATCCCATTATAGCAAGGACTAACCTAGACTCTGGTAGTGGCTACGGCCCCTTCCCACAACACTCCCCCTTCTCACCCACCCTGCCCCTAGGAGCACAGCTCCCATCGTCAAATCTTCCCATCACCTATGAGATAGATCCAATCCAGGAACTTACGTGGAAGATTGCTGTACCTTTCCAGCTTTATCCTTCTCTTTCTCTGCAGAAACTAAATGGCCCATGCCAGCAGTCACTTCTCTAACAGACCAGGCTCTTTTAGGTCTTTGCAGTTGCTCTTTTCTCCGCCAGAGATGTCTCCTTTTAACTTAGCCTTCCTACAAATCTCCAATGCAAGCTTCCAACTCCAAGTTACCTACTCTGTAACCCATAGAATGACCTTCATCAACTCAAAGTACAGGGCCAGTCACATCTTTTTATTTTTCAGTTAGTTACTTAGGTACCCATGTTTCTCTTGAGACGTTCCTTAAATGAAGTCAAATTGGCTTAATTCATCTCCATAAATTAAGTCAAAGGGGAAGACCCAGGCTTTGATCAATCCACTGCCAAAGCTTAGTAGAGAGAACCGGAGTCTGATTCCCACTCCTGCTGTTACTTCTCCTTGCTGCACTGGGTTCCCTTGGAAACCTTGGGCACTTGTTCATGCTACACACATCTCACAGTCACGTGTCCCCTGTATAGAGCCCCACAGGCATTTTCCCACTCCGCCATGATGCTCCAGCTGCACTTGGACTTCAGGGCACATTTTTAGGTCCACACTCATACAGTCATCCATTGACCCCAATGCTCAAGTCCTCAAAAGGCAGTAGGTCCTGAAATGCTGCCAAATTCAGTAACACCCTGGACCACATCAGGCCCCCTATCAAAAACACTTGATCCTTTGGGTTGAAATCTAATCACAAGTGTCAAGAACTCCTTTCTTCAAAGTAATTTTATTTTAGAAGGCTGTTATTTATTTCTGCTCCCACCACCGGTTTCCTGTATCTCACCATCCCCAGCTCACGTATGCAACGTCTTCCCTGAGCACGCTCAGCATGTAGCCGCAAAGAGCCTGTATGCAACGTCTTCCCTGACCACGCTCAGCATGTAGCCGCCAAGAGCCTGACACTCCATCCTCCACATGGCCACAGCATTTGCCTCATAGATCATGTTTCAGGCTGAATTGTACCCCCCCAAAATCTAATATGTTGAAGTCCTAACCCCAATACCTCAGAATGTGACCATATTTGGTGACAGAGCCTTTACAGAGATAATTAAGTAAATCAACATAAGGTCATTAGCGAGGGGTCCTAACCCAGTATGACTTGTGTCCATATAAGAAGAAATTTAGACACGAACACCCACACACAGAGGACAGTGTGAAGACACAGGGAGAAGACGGCCATCTGCAAGCCAGGGAAACAGGTCTCAGGAGAAACCAGCGCCGCCGACCCCTCGATCGTGGATGGATTTCTGGCCTCCAGAACCATGAGGGAAAAGTTCCTGTTGTTTAGATCACCCGTTCTGTGGCTCCCTGATACTGCAGCCATAGTACACTAATACACAGTAGGTCAATTTTCTCTATTAGGGAGTGGACTCCTTGATTCCTGGGTCTGACTCATCTTCATCATTTCTAGGGCCGTGCACAGTCCCTGCCCTAGTTTAAGTGCTCCTAGAATGTTTCTGGAGGAAATGAGGAAAGGAAGAAAGGATTGGGTAGGGGGACAAAAGGAGGGATGATGGGGGCCTGAGCCCTGGAAAATTGCCAATTTATAATCCGTCTTCTGGGTTTTTTAAGCTGTGTGTCACTCATGCCCAAAGGACTTGGCAATTTACGTTACCATTTTCCTCTCCCCTAGCTTGTACCTATGCTCACATAAAGCACGGGTGAGTCAGGACCTGCGGAGGGCTTACTGCCGGCAGAAAACTGTGGCCAGAGGCACAAGGGACAGTGTCAGCAATGCTAGCAGGGTTGCCCAGTGGAACTACAATGCGTGCCAGACACAATTTTAAATGTTCTAGTAGCCACATTAAATGACTTCAAGAGAAAGAAATAAAATCAACTTTAATATTACATATTTACTTAACCCAATATACAGTAATATTATCAGTTCAACATACCATCAGTGTTTTCTTAAATATTAATCATATCCTACATTTTCTTTTTACAAAGTCTTAGCAAACACTGTACTGTAATTCTGACTAGACATGTTTCAAGTGCTGACTAGGGGCTACTGCATCAAACAGTGTTCAAGAGTCCATGGTTAATGACAGATACTTCAGAATCAGATGAACACAGACTTGCATCCTCACCCATTCCTAACTAACCTGATCTCTCTGTGTCTCGGTTTCTGCATCTCTAAAGTAGGCAGAGCTAATGACTGCATCCAATGACCTAATCCAAGTAAAGCCCTCAGCACGAGAATCTGCCTGACCCAGCAGCATCCTGGTCACCATGTGCCAAGCTGCTCTGTAATTTACATGGTTCATGGTCAGTAAACCACAGTGGTTAGTATTCTCAATGATGAATGCTATGGTGATGAGAGTTGAAGCGATTTCTCTAGCAGATGTCAGATGAGAAATCTTTCTTTGGCTTGATTTTTCAACCTATAAAATGAGAATAATGAATGAATCCACCACTAAAAATAAAAATGACCTCCCTATTGAAGTAGCATGATACCTCAAAATATTCATGTTAGTTAAAAAATCTTCAGCTTATGATAGTAGACCACAGCAATAAAGACAAATTATAGCCTTCTCTTCTTTGCATGTACTTTCTCATTAGTTCACTTCAATACACCTCTAGGCAGAGGAATTGCTCTAATCCAGTGGTAGTCAACCTGGTCCCTACCACCCACTAGTGAGCGTTCCAGCTTTCATGGTGGGTGGTAGCAGAGCAACCAAAGTATAAATAAAAAGATAGATTTAACTATAGTTAGTTGTTTTATAAAGATTTATTCTGCAAAACTTAGCGAAAATCCGACATAAAGTACTTGGTAAGTAATTATTATTATATGCTTCAACTTGCTGTAACTCTGCCTTATAAATTTTATAAAGTAAAGTTACTTGCCTACTTTATAAATCACCATGACTGTGGAACTGGTGGATGGTTAGAAAATTTTACTACTAACAGAGATACAGAAGTGGCAGTAGGTATAAAAAGGTTGACTACCCCTGCTCTAGTCATTCGAATCCCTGAGCTGATTTGAGTCCAGTGATGCTCATCTGTGTGTGTGAGGGCTTCTCCAGAATCCATTCAGTACAATTTCTAAATTATGAGTGCAAAAAAGAGATACATCGTTGTTGTGAAGTCTTATAACTTACCCTCAGATAACACAGTAATAAATATAAGCAGGTGCCTCCCTATTAAAACATGTATAATAGATATATTACTCTATCTACTATACATTTTTATCTGGCATGCAATGAGCTCTCCCGTACCTTATGATAATAAATTATATAACCTCAGCCATAAAATAACATTAAATAACAGGACACAAATAAGTTATTGTAATGATATTTTATGCTTTGTAACTACTTTCAATTTTAGATCTCAAAGCCCTTTAACAACAAATTAATTAGCTCTAGCACTATATGAGATTAGTTTTTTTCTATCTTTATTCAGGTATACTTCACAAATATATTCATGAAGTATATGTTAAAGGTGTACAATATGATGCTTTGACATATGGGTACATTGTGAAGTGATTAGCACAATCAAGCTAATTAATACAGTCATCATCTCACAGTTATGATTCTTTTTTTTTTTTTTTTTTTTTTGCAGTGAGGATACTTAAGATCTACTCTCTTAGCAAATTTCAGTTATACAATATGGTAGTTTGCCTGTAGTCACCATGCTGATCATTATACCTTCAGAACTTATCCATCCCGTATAACTGAACTTCTACATCCTTTAACAAACATCCTCCTGTTTTCCCCACCTCCCAGGCCCTAGCAACCACCACTTTATTCTCTGCTTTTTATCAGTTCTCAAATATAAATGAGCTCATGCATTATTTGTCTTCCTGTGTCTGGGTTATTCAACTTGGCATAATGCTCTCCAGGTTCACTTATATTGTCACAAATGCCAGTATTACTTTCTTTTTTTAAGGCTGAGTAATACTTGTGTGTGTGTGTGTGTGTGTGTGTGCGCGCGCGTGTGTGTGAGCGTGTGTGTGCACACACGTGCGCACACACACGCATGCATGTGCATGTGCATGCCACATTTTTAAAAACCTATTCATTTGTTGATAGGCATTTAGGTTGTTTCTATATATTGGTGGTTGTGCCTTAAAGCTAAAATGAGTCTCTTGTAAGATTGTTGTATCTTGTGTTTTTATCCTTTTGGTCACTCTTTTGATCGTAGAATTTAACCCATTTATATTTAAAGTAAATATTATCTTACTTTTAAGGTAAGAACTTAATCTTTGCAATTTGTTCATTGCTTTTGAACTGTTCTGCAGCTCCTATCTTCTCTTCTTCCTCTCGCTGTTCTTTGTGATTTGAGTTTTTTGTAATGTTATACTCTGATTCCTTTCTTCTTAAACTGTGTGAAGCCTTACCATGGGGTTTATATCAAGCATCTTATAACAGCCTATTTTAAACTGATAACAACTTCATTTGTATACAAAAATTTCATACTTTTCCTGCTCCTTCCCAGATTTTCTGTTATGGACGCCACAATTTACATCTTTTTATATACTGCATCCATTAACAATATTGTAGCTATAGCTATTTGTAATATTTCTGTCTTTTAATTTTATACTAGAGTTCAAAGTGATTTATACACCCCCACTACAGTATTAGATTATTCTGAATTTGACTATTTACTTACCTTTACCAGCAAGTTTTATAATTCCGTGTGTTTTCATGTTACTAATTAGTGTCCTTTCATTTCAACTTTTGAAAAACTTTCAACATTTGAAGAACTCCCTTGAGCATTTCTTGTAAGGCAGGTCTAGTCATGATAAACTCCAACTTTTTAAAAAATTCTTACTTATTGATTTGAGCGAGGGAGGAAAGGAGACATAGAGAGACATGAACAGCAAGCCACTCCTGCATGTGCCCCGACTGGGGATTGAACTGGCAACCTCTGCACTTCAGGAGGATGCTCCAACCAACTGAGCTATCTTGCCAGGACATCAACCTTCTTAATTTAAAAATATTTAAAGCAAAATGACAAAATATTAAATTAAACCTATTACATCAACCAGGCATGTACGCCTTCAGGCATTTGTCATATTCTTATAAGACTTGATATGTGTGAAGTATTTCCTTTTAGAGAGTATGAATCAGGCGACATTTGAGAACACTTCATGCCTCAAGTAGCCATGTTGGTGGAGTGGAAAGGCATGACAAATAATTGTATGTGATTAGGTTTGGGTGGTATGATAGCATATCACTGCTAAAATGGCTATTTATTTACAAGAAGAACACACAAATTTGTCATAATTGACCACTTGGTTTTAAGGTTAGGACACTCACTGCCTAAAATTATATATGCTTTGACTTTAGGCAAGCTGTCTAACCTCTTTAACTCTTGGATTTATCTATGAGAAATAATAACATGGAGATAAAATAGTGTCTCTCACAGTGTTGAGAGGCTTAAATGGCATTACCCGTGTAGGGTAGTGATTGTGTGTCGTCCCTGCACACACACACACACACACACACACACCCCTAGGGGACATCTGGCAATGTCCAGAGATATTTTTGGTCGACACAAATTGGGGCATGGGCGCTACTGGCATCTAGTGAGCTGAGCCCAGGGATGCTATTGAACAACCTATTGTGCACAGGACAGCCTCTTAGAACAAGGAAATATCCAGTCCCAAATGTCAGTAATGCCGAGGTGGAGAAACTAACACAGAACACTAACACAGTGCCCAGTGTATAGACCGTGCTCTATGCTGCCATATTGTCATCGTCATTACTACTGCAAGATAACGCCAGAAAAGACACAAGCACATTGGTACCCAGGTGTATCTTCTTTCATTTACGTTGATTAATGGGCCCACCATGATCTGCACTGCAGAGGGATGACTAGCTCTGCCAGGAGCGCCTTCAGAATGGAGAGGTGTCCTCTTTCCTCCGTTGTTTCCAGCTCTGAGCCACTCTTCCCTTCCCCCTCGCTGTCATTTCTTGTTCCCACTTTGTAACCACATTCATTCACCCTGGAAAGGATTTTGGACACCCTTGGATAGAAAGGACGTTTGCTTTCAAAGATAAAGCTGTATTATTATCAAGCCTCCACCGCACAGCTCGTGAAAACAGCCTTCAGAAGGAGCCACTCTGGGCAAACGACAGCAGATCATCCATTTTTGTTAACCTTGGGCTACCTTTTTCATTTCTCTTAAAACATTCTAAGAGAAGTGAAAAGTAAAGACCAGGTAAACAGTGGTCAGACAAGTTTTACACACTAGCAGGACCCAACCTCTGAGCTGGTGAGTGAGTATACAGTAATCCACACAACTACCACACTGAAATGGTGTGTGAAGATGGGTGCCTCATCTATTTGCCCATGTGCTATAAGGAGACGCCCCTCTCTATAAAGCAACAGCAAATCTTACAAGCAAAGTTGCCAACTCCTCAAAAAAGGGAGCATTTTGAACAACAAATAAAAAGAAGGCCAATATAATCATAAGAGAATATTTCCATCTCTCATTCTCCACCTTCTTGTCTCACCAACAACAGCGAAGAGCAGCCTACTGGGTCTGCATCTATACATTTTGATTAGATAATATTCAACTAAAAGAGAAGTATTAGTGTTTCCTGGGTTTTAAAAACAAGCCACGAGATCACAGAAGTGTCTATAATATTTTTACTTCTATAACAAATTGCTTTTCTACAGTGAGCAATCCGCATCTTAACTTCTCTTTTGTTCCTGGAGCTGGATGTTGGCAGAAGGTCCCTAGAAAGAGGCCAGCTCCACCCCTAATCACAAGGAAAAAAAAGATTTCCTGGAAGTATTTATTTTTTTCCCCCAGGTGAGAGGTCTGACCTAGAAAGAGGAGGTCAGACATTCAACTTATGAATGTTCAAACAGAAAGAGGGGTTAGGGGAGGCATATTAATCAAGGCGAGGCCAATCCTAGGGTGGAAAATGTATCTCTGTAATTACTAGGCCTATTTGTATGCTTTCCCACCAGAGTCGAAGAGAATTGGTGACTACGGAGTGTTCCCTTGGGATTCGTAGTCCAGATGGTCACCAAACGGAGTAAGTAGATGTGAGGTTCTATTTCTGAAGCAAGAGTAGATGGACTTCACACAGAGTAGAATGAGCACCCGGTTCCTGGATCCCCCCCCCCCCACTTCTCCCATAAATATTCTCAGACTTCCTCCTCTATCCCAATCTGATCCCTCCTTCCTGGCGTCTGTAACAACCTCAGCTAAGATGACTGCCCTCGGACTCTCCCCAACCGCTGGTACATTATTCTAATTGGTCATATTAGAACTTGATTACATTGGACTGAGTAGCTGCTTATATACTGACCATTATTGTCTTCTAATTATTTCTTGTCAGTAAAACTTGTCTTCTTCCTACATATTTCCAGGTCAAGGATTGCCTCTAATTTCTTTTTTTAATTTCCTAAAGCATAGTGCTAGCTAAAAACGCTTAATGAACATTTGATAAATTAGATGAAATTTATCAGGGGTCACATAATCTGGATTTGCCCATCCTCTTTTACTTATACTTGGCTTATATGTAGTCATAAGTATGCACTGATGTGCTTTAGGGGGACAAGGGAGAAGATACAATTTTCTAACTGGTGCCATTAACCAAGAAAATGTCAGATTTCCATACTAACAATTAGGTCTGCCACTAGTTTTTTGCTTCTGAAAATGAGGAGATGACTGGTTATCAAAAGGAGTCAAAGAACATGAAAATAAGCTACGTATCCATCAACAGATGATTGGATAAGGAAGTCACTCTCTTCAGCTCTGTGTTTGTGACTTACCTTTATTCACAGGAAACAAACACTCCTTGCTCCATATTTGCCTGTGTGTATTGGGTGGTGGAGACACAGCATGAGCCTTGCTAGGTCTGTGTCCTTCAAAAGCATTACCCTGGGAAGAACTTACATTGGATAGAATCATCACCCCCCGCCCACCTCCTCAAACCCAGTGAGCACGCAGGTGCAGCCACACCCCTGCTTTCTAACTAACCTCTTAGCCTACACAACTTAAGAGGTGAATTTATTTAGACTCAAAGTAGACAATGATTGGCCTATTTAATTAGACACTTTCTCTATTACCTCCATTAAATTTATCCTCACTGGAAAGAGCTATTAATTTAATCACTATTTCCTAGTCACCACCAAGCACAGACTCCGATCGCTGTAACAGTTAAGCCCACAGGGGAAGAGGAAAGATTACAAATCTATAGTGACCACTGCTGAGTGAGGTCAGTTAGCAAAGGAGGGATAGGATTGGACCAAATTCAGTAGCAGATTCACGAAGGTCAGCTGAGCTGATGCTGATGAGCTGGGTGGTCTTTAATAACTTTCGTTACTCCATGACTCTGTTCCTTAATACTGAGTTATTTCCACATGGTTTCTGAGCACTGGGGATAATGCCTTAGGGCTTTCTCCAACAGCACAGTCTCCCGCAGCTGGAATGGCCCCAAGAGATCATTTTGGAGATGAAGAAAGTGAGGTCTGAGGCAATGAGCAACTTGCTAAAAGGCCAGACAGGCACAGTGACAGAGCCGGGGCAAGAATTCAGGCCAAAACTCTACTCCTCTGTCCCACCCCTTTAACCACACATTACACACTTTACCTGCATGTATGCATAAACATCCAATATTATACAATCCTACACAAATCGGTTAGGATCTAACAATTGGTGCAATTATTCATCCACCACCTCCCACGAATTTACTCATACCCCTGAGTCCAGCTGCATGTTTCCGCAGGACTCCCAAGCCCCCTCTGCAGGGAGTCAGACACAGCTCTTTGGTTGCAGGATCTCCCAGGAACCAGATCTCACAGATGCAAGACCTTTCTTCTAAAACAGAATAGAGACAACAGGATTTATTTTCTCACCTGGGTCAGGAGAAAGAAGGTTGCTGACTCTAGTGCCCTGCATGGCGGTTCCGTGCTAACCTGTGAGGCAGGGAGCCCTCGCCAGAACCCTCGAGCCCCATCTTACAGAGCGGAAGAAATGGGGCAGGATCTACCAGCCTCCCCATAACTCAGGAAGCATCTCTGTGGGCAGCAGGGCAGGTGCCTGATGGAAGCCAGGAATGTCAGATGAGCTTGTCCTCACACTCCACAAATCAGCACCAAGTCACCACTTGTCTAGCCTTCATTTCAAAAGAGAATTCTTAAGATAGTGATAGTTTGAGAAACCTCTATCCAGGGAACAGAAAAGAGGAGGGGGGGGGAGAGAGAGAGAGAGAGAGAGAGAGAGAGAGAGAGAGAAACAGAGGCATCAAGTTGGCAGTTAAGATTTAACAAGCACGCATTCGAGCTAACTCACTGTCCTGACCCAAATGCTAGTAACCAGAGGGAATGCCATGAAGGGGTGCTGAGCTCACAGAGGTCATCAAAAGAGTAGACTTTAAGGTCTGTATCCTAGCTCACTCACCACACATTTCATGCTGCATTTTCAATGACCCCTTAGACAATGAACTGCGTGGCTTAAATGAAATGTGTGGGATGCAGGAGAGATTAATCCAGGGGTCCCCAAACTACAGCCTGCAGGCCACATGCGACCCCCTGAGACCATTTAACCCCCCCCCTTGCACTTCCAGAAGGGGCACGTCTTTCATTGGTGGTCAGTGAGAGGAGCACATTGACCATCTCATTAGCCAAAAGCAGGCCCATAGTTCCCATTGAAATACTGGTCAGTTTGTTGATTTAAATTTACTTGTTCTTTATTTTAAATATTGTATTTGTTCCCATTTTGTTTTTTTACTTTAAAATAAGATCTGTGCAGTGTGCATAGGGATTTGTTCATGGTTTTTTTTATAGTCCGGCCCTACAATGGTCTAAGGGACAGTGAATTGACTCCCTGTGTAAAAAGTTTGGGGACCCCTGGATTAATCCTAATACAGTGTGCTAACAAAGCACCAGCTTTCAGAAGTTTAATGAGATAATAATAGGGAAGAAACTGCCCCAGCTCTGACTCAGGCTGTGCTGTGTCTGTCTGCATTGTCAAAAGCACGCAGCAGTCAGAGTGGCCAGGTGGCATAAATGCTTTCAGAAAGCCTGGGACCTTGATTTTCTGGAAGGAACTTGTTCTTGTCCCTTCTTCCCCTTCCTCCAGCTTTCCCAAAACTTCCAGGAATGATAAGAAAATGTAACTCTCCACAAATCTTAATATTTGGTTTTCTGGTTGATTTTGATGGAGCTACTCACAGATTGTGTTTATTCATCTCCCAGATTGTTCAACTTTTTTCTTATTTATTTTTCTTTCTAAATTTGCAAACAGATGTCCTTGATGAGACAACTATTTTTCAAATTAAAAAAAAAAATTGAAGTGGGCCATTTGTGATTTATCTTTTTGAAAAATGGGCTTCTTGAAATGGTAGAGTGTGCATGTCAGAGACAAGGATTCTCTTCCAAGTCGGCCGATCAAAAAGCCAAATGAGCTCGCAAAACCAATGAATTGCAATTCTGCATTTACCCATGTGAGAAATATCTGCTGCAAAACCGCATGGCAAAGAAGGTTGTGCTGGGTACCAGTAGGAAGGAACAAAAATGTACAGAACAGGGCTCTGGTCCCATGGAGGTCAAAGTCTCCGTGAGAAACTCAGTTCTGCTAAGCACCCAAAGTCAGGCGCAAGTAAAATGCTGCAGCAAACTTTGGTAGTATTTATTCTTTAAAAATTCAAATTGGAAAAAAAAAATTTTGAATTAGGACTCAGAAAAGATCTTGGAATGCATTTGTAACTTATGAATGTTTTTAAAATTCAAATGGTAAAAATGTATCTGATTTAGAATTCAGAGAGAATTTAAGGCTGGGGATAAAATGGAGTCTTGACTTCCTGGGCTCAGCAGGGTGTGTCCGTAACTTTCCTGCCAGCCTGAATGGAACGGTGTGATAGAGCAGCTTCCCAAACAGCTCAGGGAGAGAGAGAAGTCTGTGGACAAGCGTCGGGCATGGGATTGTACGCAGCCTGGCAGCTGGAAGGACAGGTGGCCTGGAGACAGCCCAAGCCCACAGGTGGAGAAACGCTAACATGGAGTGCTCAAGAGGGTGGCCCTGTCATCAGGGGGCCCGGATTTGTGTACAGGCCACGTGGTTATATGGAGAAGCTTTAATGAGCTAATCCCTGCAGAAGCACTTAGCACAGCGCCTGGATCAGAGAAAGCACTCAATACACATTAGCCATTGATACTGGTTTGGTGCAATAAGTGTATCGAGGACTGTGCCAGGCGCTGGATAAAAGGATGACTAAATCTAGAGCTGGCCCTTGAGAAAACATGCACATAAAGTGTTGAGGAATCCATGTGCGCACAAACCTATTCACAGCCTTCTTGGGTTGGGGCCACGAGTCGCAGGAGAGTTGTCAAGCCATTATAGGTAGAATGCTTATCACCTATTGAAGTAGTTGTATAAATGTAGGTTTCATTTCTGGAAAGCCCTTTAGACCATAGAAATACCATATGTACTTTATGCAGCTGCTGGTATAAACTTTTTTAGATATCTCCTGCATATTAAAGGCAAATGTTAAATCCAAATACTTAATATTAAAGTAACCTTTAAAATGATTTTTGGGCAGAATTTTTCAGCAGGACCTAGACTGCCTGACCTACCTGAACATAAAAATACAATACAGGTTAGACAACAGATAACATCTCCTCCTGGTAAATCTCCCTGAAGCAAGAGTAAGCACTTTCTTCATTGTCCCCAGGAGTTTCAAACTACATTCAAAGTCATGAAACAAACATTTTTCCTTGCCAGAGTAACGTTCACTAATACCAGTGACAGTATGTAAACTTTATGCTGGGGAAGGAGCATTTTCCTGGAAGACTTCTTCAGTGATCTCCTTTCACAGATGTTCAGTGATGTCTCCAACCTCTGGATGATTCTACCTCTATTAAACACTTTCTATTATGAACTCACTTGTTTCACTGAAGCAACTTGCTAGTCCACACGGGTGGGTATTTAACACCTCTGGGTTCTATTTCCTCACTAGCGAAATGGAGGTAATTAACAGAAACTACAACAAAGGATAATTTTAGGGTTAATGGAGTTATTGCATACAAAGTGTTTAGAACATTACAGTAGTCCCTCCCTACCTTCAAGCAGTATGTTCCAAAATCCTGATAGATTCCTGAACCCACAGAAAGTACTAAATCCTATAAATATGTTTTGTCTTACATACACATACCTATGATAAAGTTTAATTTATAAATTAGGCACAGTAAGTGAATAACAACAATAATAATAAAATAGAATAATTGCCTGGCCTGTGGTGGCGCAGTGGACAGAGCGTGGACCTAGAATGCGGAGACCACCAGTTCGAAACCCCAGGCTTGCCCAGTCAAGGCACATACAAGAGGCAGCTGCGAGTTGATGCTTTCCACTCCTCCCCCACTTTCTTTCTCACTCTCTCCTCTCTCTAAAAATAAATTAATAAAACCTTTAAAAATAGAATAATTATAGCAATATACTATAATTAAAGTTATGTGAATGTCTTTGGGGCCTTTATTTTTTGAGAAGGAGAGAGATGGGGGGCAGATACAGACAGGGATAGACAGACAGGAAGGGAGAGAGAAGCATGAACTCATAGCTGAGGCACCTTAGTTGTTCATTGGTTGCTTTCTCATATATGCCTTGACCAGGGGGGCTCCAGCTGAACCAGTGACACCTTCCTCAAGCCAGTGACCTTGGGCTTCAAGACCGTGACCTTTGGGCTCAAGCCAGCGACCATAGGGTCATGTCTATAATCACACGTTCAAGCTGGCAACCCTGTGCTCAAGCTAGATGAACCTGCACCTAAGCTGGTGACCTCATGGTTTCGAACCCGGATCCTCTTCATCCCAGGCCAACTCTCTATCCACGGCACCACTATCTGGTCAGACTTTGGGGCCATTGTTAAGTAAAATAAGGGTTACTTGAACACAAGCAGTGCCAAACTGCAACAATTGATCTAATCCTTGTGACTGATGGACAGGTGGTGTATAGAGCGTGGAAACGCTGGACAAAGGAAGACTCACATTTCAGGTAGGAGGGAGCAGAACAGCGAAAAATTTCATCATGCTACTCAAAATGTTGTGCAACTTAAAATTTATGAATTGTTTATTTCTGAATTTTCCATTTACTATTTCAGGCTGTAGTTGACCTAGGATAACTGAAACTGTAGAAAGCGAACCAGCAGATAAAGGGGCACTACTGTACCTCGATAATAAATGCTTAGGAAGTGTTAGCTATTATCATTATTACTATTATTGTTATTGCAAATTCTTCAGTTTCTCTTCCTACCTGTTACATACTGTTTCCTTCCAATACTTCAAACAGTCCATGAGTTTTGTTTCTAAAGCAAACCATCCTTCCTTTACTTCTGTGATAAATGTCTTCCCTTGATGTTTTACCAATCTAATCATAAGCATTTTAAAGAGAAATTATATCATTTTGCCAGTGTTTGCTTAGCAAAAAGGCATATGAAATTTTCTCCCTCATGAAGCAGCTGATTGCATTTTTACGGTGGATGGCCGCATTGCTAATCGGAGGACAACTTACTGTGCGGTAAGAAATGTCAGAAAACCAGAGGCGGCTCACAGGAGGGCAGAGCAGCTGGGGGAGATCCATGACCCAGAGGCCTCGAAGGGTCCAGCAGGAGAGGGAGGGGCTTCCAGGCTGGCCACGCCCTGGAGTCATTCATTCAGACCCTCGCCATCCAAGTGCAGTCAATGGCCTAGCAGGACCAGCATCTCCTGGGAGCTGGTGAGGAATGCAGGCCCCCTGAGACCTGCTGACTCAGTCTGCACTTTAACCAGATCCCCTGGGGGGCTGTGCACACAGTTTGAGAAGCACCAATGTGGGCAAGACTTTTAAAGTGCCCACTCTAGGCGTGCTCTTCCTTGAGCACACACACCCACACCCGTCTCCTCGGTGTGTGCTTTTGCTTCCTTTGCCTCTGCTGGAAGGCTTCTCACCAGACTTGCAACCAGGGAGCAGTGGGCAGCGGCAGCTCCTCCCGGGCTAACCCCCCAGAACCTGTCTCCAAGGTCCTTTTTCTGCCTCACGGTCCTGAGCTGTAATAAACTCACTTTCACTTTCAAAACATAAATAAACAAATAAAATTTAAAATCTCCATGTCTAGATATTGGTCCCCCCATCTATAAAATCAGATTCCTTGGAGGTGAGGCCTGGGTCCTGGTATCTTTTGGAAAAGCTCACCTGGTGAGTCTCACATGCAGCTAGGGTTGGAAAACCCGAGAAGAGGAAAGGTGAACTGGGTGTGGCAGTGTGACCAGGTGTCTACCTGGCGGAGGAGGAGAGAACACCGTTCCAAACGGGGGACAAGCATCAGCCCCTCTGAGAGGGATGGAAAGCAGGATGTCAAGGGGATTGTGGCAGCGGAAACACAAGACCAGAGCCACAGGGGAGGCAGACAGAGCACAGGTCATGAGAGGTGCCTTATGCTTCGGTCAAGACTTTAGAACAAACATGTACTACACAGGGAGGCTTTGAAGGGTTTTAAAGAGCATGCAGTTTGTGGATCAAAAAGATCATCTGTCTGCTATAGCGAATGGATTTGATAGGGACAGGACATAGACAGGAAGACCAGTTACAAAGATAATGAATTATTCTTGATAAAGACAAAGGTCTGAACACACGAATCATATTGAAGTTAGAGAAAGGGAGACAGGTTCCAGAATTAGCAAAAGAGACAGGACTTGATGTGGGAAGGCGGGACTTTGCTAACAGGAACACTGACGAGCAGAGGTAAGCAGGTATAGAGAGAGGCTGGCATCCCACGAGGGGGTTGTGCCGACATGGAAGGGGAAAGAAGGGTTTTCAGAGTTGGGGTAGCGTGACCTAAAGCATGCCAGAGAATTCAGGAGGAGAGGGAGCCCCGGGAAAGTACCCGACTCACTCACCAGGACCCAGGTGTCTCCTTGTATTCTACCAGTGGATTACCAGCTGCCAAAAGCCCAGGGCTGCTCCTTTTATGCTTGTATCCCAGAACCTAGCCTGGTTCCCAGCACTCATCTGATGTCTACAGGCTGAAGAGAAGAGGGGGAGGGACAGCCCAGAAAGAAAGCTAGGGACCCAGGCTCTCCAGACAAACCAGCAGCACCAACTCATCTCCTCCAACTGCAGCCTGTGAAAGCCGCTTCCTGAACCACAGACTCCCAGGGTGAACTAGACCCGCGCTTTTCAAACGTCCGAGTGTGTCCGAATCATCCGCTGGGGGAGCTAGGTAAAAGAAAGATTCTGACTCAGTGGGGCTGGGGTGGGGCTGAGATTCTGCATCTTTGCCAGTGATGCTTTGGGCACACGTTAAGTCTCCAAGAATTGCATCTGAAACAGACCAGGGACCTGTGGATCAGGCTGTAGCCATTGAGATAACCTTGAAACTCCCCCCCCCCCACACACACACACACACAATGGTCATCTCTGTTTTTCTGGCTTGTTTTCCTTGAGATTGAAGATCAGAGCTATGAACAGCTGGGAGCTGCAGAGATGGTGCGGAACACCAGACCCCTGTCTCTAAAGAAAACCGCCAGTGGTCCCTGGGCGGCAGGGGCAGCAGGAAGAATCCACCTGCAGATGCCGGTGAGGTTCTGCCCGAGGCAGGACTCTGGGTTCAGGAGGGCATGGGGCAGCGCTGTTGCCACCCCGGCTCCCTGCCTTCTACAACAGACTTTCCTGTTTTTCTGCTCTCTGAATTTCCCTCCACCTGCTGAACAGGGGAGGATAGCCTTTATCCCCGCATATATCTGGAACCTTGAATCTTATAACTTGTGGGCTTCGGTTTGGCTTGTTGCTGCTAGAGACAGGGGTCTGATAAGAGAGATCCCCTAACTGCCCTCAGACAGGAAATGGACTATTTGGCCAGTGTGAAGCATTAAGGGACTCCTCTCAGCATAATGCTGCCCACGGCAATCCTCCAAGTAAATTTCTACTTACAGCCCATCCAGGTGGGCTGCTGGCCAATCCCTTCTCTATCAAGGTTTAGAATATGCCAGTAAGGTTTCTTCTTGCACTCGTGGAAAAGTATATTAATCTGTTAACTGTTGAGCTTTCAAGGTCCTTCCTAACCTCGTCTCTACCCGACACCCAAGCTCAAGCTCATTGCCATTGCTGGGGGGGGGGGGGGTAATAATCTACTCATCTGTCCCTCTTCCAATACTACCTATCTCCTTTCCCTGCTTGATCCTCCCCCATAGCACAGGCCACTATCTCACATGCTATAAATTGCATTTCTTTATTTTGTTCAGTATCTGTCCCTCCTGTTAGAATGTGAGCGCCATGAGAGCAGGAATTTTTGTAGGTTGAATGTACTGCGGTATCTCCACTACCTATTCCATAGTAGATGCTCAACATTATTTATTAAATGAATGAAAAGCAGGACTCCCCAAAGTGTATTTATAAATCATTGGGTGGTACTCGAGATGACTTTATGGGGCAGGTGAACTAATTCATTCACGGTCATACATTTAATAATATGTTTAAAAATTGAATTAGAACATCAAAACAATTCCATAGGAATAATTCCTTAACACAAGATTAAGTTTCTAAAAAGTAAACAGATTTCAAATTGTCATAGTAAAACATAAATTATATAAATAAATAAAATATGAGGTAAATGGTAATAAATAGATTAGATAAATAGAAATGTAAGTTCCACCCAAATGTTAAAAAGCATAACAGGGGTCTACAAAAGACTGAAGTTTGATTCCTACTAGATTAACAATAGGCTATCTGATTAATGCTGTAAATTTTTCAAAAGTTTTAGTCTCTCTGTTAACAGTAATGCTATTTCATTCTCTATATATCTGAGACATGCCATGTACAAATATATGGGGACCCAATGGCTCAGAATTTATTTCAATTTACTGTTCTGTATGGACCTAATCTATAGTTAGCAATGAAAATAATAAGTGATAATAATAATAGCTTATGTTTATTGAGCATTTACTGCTAAGCATGTTAGATTCACTATTATATTTACTCCTCACAACTTTATGAAATATGTACTATTATAATCTCACTTTAAATGAGAATACTAAAGGTTGTAAAATTTCATGAATTTGTTCAAGATATCATGGCTGACAAGTGACCTGGAATTCAAAGCTAGGCAGTCTGACTTCAATCCTTTTTTTTAATTAAGTGAGAGCAGGGGAGGCAGAGAGACAGACTCCTACATGCGCCCTGACCAGGATCCACCCAGCAAGCTCCCTATGGGGTGATGCTATGACCATCTGGGGCCATTTCTCCAGTTGCTCAGCAACTGAGCTATTTTTAGTGCCTCAGGCAGAGGCCACAAGCCATCCTCAGTGCTCAGGGCCAACTTGCTCCAGCCAATTGAGCCATGGCTGTGGGAGAAGGGAGAAAGAGAAAAAGAGAGGGGGGAGAGGGGGAGAAACAGATGGACACTTCTCTTGTGTGCCCTGACTGGGAATCAAAACCAGGACTTCCACACACTGGGCCAATGCTGTACCACTGAGCCAACCAGCCAGGGCTTAATCTTTTAACCATGATGATTTTGGATTTCAAACAGTGAATTCTTGAACTATATAGTGGAAAAGAATCAAACTTTAATGCCCTATTTTTTTTTTTTCGTTCTGAAGCTGGAAACGGGGAGAGACAGACAGACTCCTGCATGCGCCCGACCGGGATCCACCCGGCATGCCCACCAGGGGCGACGCTCTGCCCGCCAGGGGACGATGCTCTGCCCCTCCGGGGCGTCGCTCTGCTGCGACCAGAGCCACTCTAGCGCCTGGGGCAGATGCCAAGGAGCCATCCCCAGCGCCCGGGCCATCTCCGCTCCAATGGAGCCTTGGCTGCGGGAGGGGAAGAGAGAGACAGAGAGGAAGGGGGGGGTGGAGAAGCAAATGGGCGCTTCTCCTATGTGCCCTGGCCGGGAATCGAACCCGGGTCCCCCGCACACCAGGCCGACACTCTACCACTGAGCCAACCGGCCAGGGCTGCCCTATTTTTTTAATGTTTTTTAAATTTATTTTAGAGAAGGGAAAGAGAGAGAGAGAGATGGAGACAGAGAGAGAGAAAGGGGAGGAGCAGGAAGCATCAACTCCCATATGTGCCTTAACTAGGCAAGCCAGGGGTTTCAAACCGGAAACCTCAGTGTTCCAGGTCAATGCTTTATCTCCTGCACCACCACAGGTCAGGCCTAATTCCCTATTTTTTTAGGAAAACTATTGGTTCCACATTATGAATGAAGATGAAATTAATATATCTCTCCTCCTACCACATTTCTCTTCCCTTTATGACCCAAATTTTGTTGTAATAGTCTTTTCTTCTATTTTTTGTATGCACCTTGACACAAGAGCACTTTAAATCATGAGTAATTTGAGAGATGAGCAGTCACTCACGGGGTTTTTTGCTTTAAGTAACGTGCGAATATTTGAATCACGAGCTTCTGCCACCCTCCACTAGGTAGAGCCTGCCGAACGTTCTGAAAGGGAGGAAGAAACAAACTTCCATGGAAAGGTTTTTGTTGAAACAGCCTCTAAGTGAAAGAGAAAAGTATGGTGAAAAAGCAAAAAGTCAGTGAAGAAAATGATGATTGTTGGGCAAATGAGTTTATAAAATTTGTATTTTCTGAGTTTGCTTACATTTACTGTTAAAAATGGCACCGGCAGCTGTCTGTGAAATTGCTAATTACCTTCCTACTTGTGAAGGGCCATTGTTATGCTAATATTGCTGGAGGAGGGGTTTTTGCACCAAATAGTTTTGAAAAGAGCAGAGAAGGGGAAGGAGAAGGAAGCCATACAATGATGATTAAGCAAAGTAAAAAAATAGCAATTAAGTTTAGTGACCAAGTTACATATTATACATAGTGTGTAAGTTAAATTTTGCAGTTAAATGTAGCATTAAGTGTGTAGAGAGTAAGTTATGCTAAGCGATAGCGCACGAAATTAAAACCTCCTCTGCCAGTCTCCTCCCCCTCCACCAGCATCTTCTCCTGACCTTGAAGGTAAATACACTTCATAAACCAGTTTATTTCTTTACATTCTCTCTTATCATGTGTGTATGTGTGTGTGTATATATATATATATATATATATATATATATATATATATGTATGTATTTCTTATTTATAAAGTACTTATTTAAAAGTGTATAAAACAAAAAACTCATGTGGTTTTGAGGGGCCGTAATGAATTAATTGCATTCCCATTCATTTAAATGGAGAAATTTGATTTGACAATCAAGCAAATTGAGTCACAAGCTCAGCCATGAAACGAATTAAACTCGTGTCAAGGTACCACTGTACTTATATCTTGTTCTTTGAGCAGATTTAAACAATATCTTTGAAAGCCAGCTATGTAAAATGAGAAAATAAACATATATGTACATGATTACATACCTTCTCCCCTTCTCTACCATGAGATGCTTAGTTATTTTTGTACTTTGCCTTCCATTATAACATTTACATTGTATTCTATAGCCAATTGCCACTGCTGTTAGTTTTATTGCTGCATTTAGATAGATTTAATCTGCAGTGCTAGCTCCCTTGCTGCTACTTCTTCATTCACCTTTTAGACAATTCATCCTTTTGTGTTTTACAAGGTCTTATAGGAACTCTATTCAGTAATACTACAAACATCCATGTGGGTTATGCCCTGCACATTTCCAGGGAGCACTGTTAATATTATACTTTATATAATGAGGGGCTGCATGTGGCAGCCATGATTACATTATTTAAATTCTACCATATTTAAAAGTATTTCTCAGTTATTTACTTTTGCACGGTCTCACTGGGTATAAAATGGTTTGTTTCCCTGAGGAGTTCATGAGCACTGCACTAATCATTGCTCCAGGACTTTCTGATGTTGACTAAAACCATGGAGAAGTGTGGCATGTGAAGCTGGATTCGTTTCTTAAGAGAGGATTAAGGTTTTTCTAGTCTGAGAGGTGATAAATAATACCTTATTATAGTGTTAATGGAAATTTTTCTTATTACTCCTTTTATATTTTATTATATGAGTATATATTAATTGTTGTTGTGAGTCAGGGGTACAGAGAGAGAGATCAGCAACAAAATCATCGTGGACTAGCAAAGGACCACCGCTCGCTCAGGCAAATGGCCCCGAGTTTGCGCTGTGTCCTACTTTTATTCACAAGACTTCAAAAAGCTTGTTTACTGAGAAATTGGCATAACATCAAGCATAACTTTTACTTAAAGATACATGGAGTACACCTGCATGATAGCTAAATAATAATATAATATCAAAAGGCATTAATTACTATTGCTTCTATGGTTCCCACAACATTCCTCTTTATCTCAAGGGATAACCTTGAAAGGAACAGAAATCTAATGAGAATGTTTTACTGAGAAAAAAGCCCAGCAACTGCCTTCAGTCACATAGACCTATTTCAGTGACTCGCCTTCAAGTCACAAAACAATTCTCTTGGCAAAATATTCTTTTCTTGTTGGCTGTATTCCCATCCAAGTCCATGCAATGGGTTATTCCACTACATTTTCCCCTTTTTGTTTATGCTGAATGTTATGAAGCACCACAGAAAACACAGCTTTCTGTCATTCATTCCTTATTTCTCTTGCTTTGATTCGTTGACAGACTACATATAAAAGAAAACATAGAATTAATATTACTATAAAAAGTCCTACAGTGGATCCCCAAAATCCTTTAATATATTCAATAGGATTTAATTGTGATAAATTATCCATTAATCCCTTCAATATAGGTTGACATGTTAGAATTTCTAATTTTCTTTGAAACGCTTCATGAATATGTCCTTCTAATTTAATGATTTCTTTAGTTATATTAATTATCATGATTTAACAAATGCTTTTTAACATTTTTCTAATGGAAATAAGTACAATTTTAAGAAATAGGGGTAACACAAAAAGTAGTTGCATTCTAATCACATTTTAGCTTAATTTGTCTTTGCAGGCTAACAATTTGATTTCTTAACATAATCATAGTCTGTTCTAAATCATTAACTTTAGTATTAATGTTACTATTTATATGTTATTGAGAAGTTCACAGTTGTTCAGAATTTTCATGCCATTTTTGTACAAAGTCCACAATCTGAATACTTTGATGTAATGCAACTCCAGATTCAGCAGCCACGGTGGTTACAGCTATTAGTCCCATAATAATGGTGATGATCAGTCCAACTAGTCTCTTGGTTCGCTTCAAGGACTTAATAAGTTGTTGTAACAGCATCATGGAAAGGGAACCCTGCCACATCCGATGCATCTGTATGGGGATCTAGACTCCTGTTCAGGTTCTTAAAATGTAAAGACTTTGACTATTTTTATTAAAAAGAATAGAAGAATTAATACATGTATAAAAAGCACACTTATTTTTAAAAAGCACACTTATTGCAAGTTATTGAATAATTTCCAGCTGTCTATTTGGTTTCACCTATAATAAACATATAAAGTAATCTAACACAAGCAGATATTAAATGTGTTTCATTTTTCTTAAAGATTAACATAATATGATTAGAAAGATAATTTCTCCAGATTTTTCCTTTCTACACTGACATTTGTTTAAGTGCCATGGCTACTTTCTACAAATGATATTGTATAGGACCAAATTTTATATGAGGAGCTTGAGGTGAGATCCCTCCTCTATGCCATATGATAGTATGATTACTTTGATCACCAGCTGTAATTAAACTATTGTTCTTATGCCACCTTAAATCAGCAACCTGCCCTTTAACTTGGGCGGAGCTATGAGGGCTTTAATCTATAACGTTTTATGTACAGATGTATTACTTTTAAATCTATATCCTTGTAACAAACATTTTTTTTTCTTTACTGTTATTTTTGACAATAGAGAGCCAAGCTTGAGCTTCTATGTTTAAATAATGTGGCTCATGTCCTATACATATAGGTAATCCCTCAATTCTTGTTGTATAATTTTCTAATTTCATGCCTTCTTCCGAAGGTGCTAAGGGATCTCTATCATTAAAAGGTCCTGGAAGCTAATTAGAGTCATTAACAAAAATAGGAAAGGCACTATTTTCCTAATAAATAGGTTTACTTAATGGAGGATTAGGGACATATGCCTAATAACTAAAGTTTTCAGCTCTACTTACCGGAATTGTTACCAAAGCAATCATTGCTAAAAACAGGTTAGTAGCATTTTCTTCTTTTTTAGTAGTTTGTAGCATTTTCTTACCATTAAAGGTCAGTTTTTAAATTTGACCCCAATAACAACAATACAAGAACAATAAATTCTTTCCATATCTGCCCATTGCTGAGATGGAAGAAATGAATTTTTTTATCCAGTGTCTGTCTGCAGCAAATTATCTTCTCCTGTATTTAAGAAATTTAAAGTAAATAAAGCTTTGTGTAACATAATTCTAGGGGATAATCTTCCTTCTTTCTCCTTTTTTGTTTAAGTAACATATTTTTCAGAGTGCAATTACTATGTTCAATAATTGCTTGTCCTTGTGGATTATATGGAATTCTAGTAATATGTTTAATATTCTAAAATGCTAAGAATTGTTGAAATTTAGTAGATGTATAGGCAGGACTATTGTCAGTTTTAATTGCTTTTGGAATGCCTATAATATTAAAAGCTTCAATAAGATATTGAATACACAATTAGCCTTTTCTCTAGGCAAAGGTGTGGCCTATCGAAAGGAAGAATAAATATTAATAGAACTGTACATAAGATAGTTTTTTAAAAGAAGAAATATGAGCAATATCTATTTGCTACAGGTTATTACTGTGTTGTCCTCTAGGATTCATTCCTCTCAGTAATGGAGGAGCATTTATAATACTATACTGAGGACAGTTTCTAACAATATTCTGAGCTTCTTGCCTGGTCATTTTAAAATTTTGTATTAAACCTTTTCTATTTGTATGAGTTTTTGCATGAAACTTAGTAGCTATTTCTATTGATTCAATGAGTAATTGATTAACTTTATTATTTGTAGTAGAAATAGGTCCTGGTAAAGCTGTATGAGAATGAATGTGAGTTATATAGACAGGTGAATTTTGTTTTTATAATAAAAGTTGTAACTCTTGAAACAATTTGCGCAATCTAGAACTATCATTTGAAATACAAACAGTTTTTATAAGTTTAACTCTATGTTCTACATATATTGAATCAGTAACAATGTTAATAGAACAGGATGTTTGAATTTTGTCTTCGGCTATAATTAAACTAGACTGATTTAAGGTTTCAGAAGCATTTTTAAGGATGAATGAAAGTTCAGCATTATTTTTACAAGCTATTAATATGTCATTTATATCATGGATTATTAAAGGTTGAGGATATTTCTGACGAATTTTTTTTAAGGTTGATTTACATAATGTTGATACAGTGTCGGGTTATTCAACATTGCTTATGGAAATATTCAATAATATAAATTTAGTAAGAATAGTTAGTTCTGCTTATTGTTATAGACACAACAGCTAGCATTGCTAAACACAGAGTCAAAGATGTCTTTGAAGTCTTAGTCTTAACTGAAACATTTTTTGCCTCCTGGGTAAATTTATTTAATTGTCAAATCTCCCTTTTTTCTATAATATTTCCAACTTATGCTGAGGCTTCAATCTTCTGGAAGGTATTTATTGGTCTCCCATATTTGTGGAGATAAAAGCAAATCCTCACCACTACATTTTGCCTACATTGTTGTTGTAAATTAGTAAACTGTCCATCTAAAAAGTTCATCTTGTATAATATTAATAAGAGGGTTAGCATTAGCATTTTTATTAGCTTGAATACAAGCCTGATTCTCCTAAGTCATAAATTGTAACTCTTTCGCTTTTGAAAGAACAGTCCGAGCTAACATTTCTAAATTTTTGAAATAAAACATGTAGAGTCCATGAAGAAGGATAGCAGTTCTTGCATATAAAGACAGTTTTATACTGGGAGCAAGCCGTTTTTAACTCTTTAAGAGCTTTGACAGAAATTTGGTCATTGTGAGTATAAAAACCGCCTTGTCAGAAAGTTTAGACTGTAATTTTAAAAGTTGCTCTTTTAATTATTTATAAGAT
The DNA here is from genome assembly GCF_036850995.1 of Saccopteryx leptura. Lineage (NCBI taxonomy): Eukaryota > Metazoa > Chordata > Mammalia > Chiroptera > Emballonuridae > Saccopteryx > Saccopteryx leptura. The sequence continues at coordinate 19,272,171 of NC_089513.1, forward strand.
ACATGTTTTTCTTTATTAGAGGCCAAATGATCCTTGTTATTTTCCTATTGTAAAAAAAATCTTAGAGCTTTGTTAGGGACTTTCCCTAAGCCATGCAGTTTAGTGACTACTGCCTAAGTGGGCTAAAAAGAAAACTAAATTTGCTTAGTAATAACAGATGCATTAGCTTCTATATCTAAAAGTCTTTTGTATTGTTAAGTCTATTATACGGCATCAGAGGAACTAAATTCCCGCTTTCCTCAGTTCCTCCTTTTTCAGGATGTTGCCTTACAAGCAGCCAACTGTCTGAAGCAGCTTGAGATAAATTCTTAAAATGACTTAATTTTACTTAATTTCTTAGTTTTACAAATTTGAGCATATTTTACACACAAACAAGACCATTTTCAACACAGAAACACAAGTATAACATATAACTTTAATTAATCCTAGTACTTTAATTCTTATTTGATTTCAAACTTTGAATATACCTTACAATGTATTAACCAAATTAGCAAGTCTTATGGATCCATATTCTTTTCAATTTAAATTTAAATGAGCGCTCCTCATAATTTCTAATTTTAAAGCAAAAAGTATATATATGAAACTATTTTTTCAATATAAAAGCCAGCATTTTTAATCTTTGTATGTAAACACTTAATTCAGGCATTAAAAATCACATTTTAGACAACATCAAACAAAAACTAAACAGAAATTAGAATCAGACAAACCAGACCAGACAAACCAAAGAGAAACCCGGGATTTCAGAGCACAGTCAGACTAGAAAGATGCCTGCCTGATTTTAATCAGGGCATTTTCTGACAGAGGGACTGACAGTGGATGAGACTAAACAAAATTTCCCCAAGAAAATTCTCTTGGAAGCTGCTGGGATATTTTCTATAGTCAGATCCAACACATGTCCCCTGCCTCAGTTTCCATGCAAAGAATAAGAAAGAAACAAAATGATAGCTCAGAGGATTGTAGCTAAAACACCAAAGAAAATCAATATTTATTTTATTTTATTATTACAAAGACTAGAGAATTCTAAGGACTCCATGATTCTTCTATATGTCCTAATTCTAATTGAATTTGTACCAACTGATGTAAAGCTGTAAGCTTTTCTTCCTTGTGTCTAACTCCAGTGATTTGCATCCAGGCTTTAAGACAAGCAATCTAATCTGAGCTATAACAGTATCAGTATAACTAGTTTGTTGTCCCACAGCTGCATAAGCGCCAACGCCCATGAGCATTTCAAAAGTAGCTCCCGGGGGATTATTTCTCGCATTCATGGGAGATATTCGAAGAGCCTCCTCTCTCCACCAAGATTTGAATTATAAATATTGTCCTGGTTCCAAAACCATACTAGCAAGTAAATCCCAATCCAAAGGCATGATTAAATGATCATTACAATAGGAAGAGATAAGACCTTGAACATATGAGGACTGGGGTCCATACGTAGCAACAGATTGTTTGACTAGCTTTAAGAAAGTAAATTCAATTTGGTCAAATTGGATATTATGCCCTCCCCCAGGATCTGGAGCATTAAGAGGAAAAGGCTGTTGAATAATTGGAAAAATAGATGCAGAAAAATTACTAGAATTAGATTCTAAATCATCATGATGCATAAGTGCCTGTTGCATTTCACAGATTTTAGGGAATTGAAAAATCCTTCCCCTGCCAGTACCAATTAATTTTTTACCTTGAATTGGAGGAGCCATAGGTTTACATATATCTTGCTTTTGAACAGGATAAGCCAGTATACTGATTTTCAATCTCCTGTTGTTCCAGTGTAAATTGTAGTTTATTTAATAAATGTTGTAGACAGGCAACATCATCCATAGGGGCTCCCTCATTTTTTAAGAAAGAGGGATGAAAGCCTGTGGACAGCTGAATTTCACTAACATTATCAGTAACTTCAGAAGCAGAAACAGTATTGGCGAAATCATTATTCTGTTCATTCTGTGCTGAATCAAATTCTTCAGGCTCATTATAAATAACCTCACTCAATTCTTTAACAGAATCTCCATCTGATTGCAAAGGGACAAGGGCTGTAGCAATAAGATTATAAGCAGCCCATGCCCTGGCCGGTTGGCTCACTGATAGAGCGTCGGCCTGGCGTGCAGAAGTCCCGGGTTTGATTCCCGGCCAGGGCACACAGGAGAAGCGCCCATCTGCTTCTCCACCCCTCCCCCTCTCCTTCCTCTCTGTCTCTCTCTTCCCCTCCCGCAGCGAGGCTCCATTGGAGCAAAGATGGCCCGGGCGCTGGGGATGGCTCCTTGGCCTCTGCCCCAGGCACTAAAGTGGCTCTGGTCACGGCAGAACTATGCCCCGGAGGGGCAGAGCATCGCCCCCTGGTGGGCAGAGTGTCGCCCCCTGGTGGGCGTGCCGGGTGGATCCCGGTCAGGCGCATGTGGGAGTCTGTCTGACTGTCTCTCCCCATTTCTAGCTTCAGAAAAATACAAAAAAAAAAGATTATAAGCAGCCCATATTTCAACATCAAGCAGATCTTCGTGCTGATGAGCACAGTGTAAAGATTTTCCTACTTATTGCCAAACATTCAAATTCAATTGATTACAATGTTCAGGAGTATACCAATAACAATGTTTCTGAATAGCATTTAAAAGACGTAATAAAACATTGTCTTTTATCTGAATCCCAGACCCTTTTAAAAGGGATTTTAAAACTTGTACATAATTGTCCAATAATCAATGGGAATTTCCCATGACTTTGCTAGTTTTCTTGAAAGTTTTGCGGACACAGCGCGTCCAACTTACCCTTTCGGGGTTCTGCCTGTTCCTAATCTCTTCTTAAGGCCCCACGTTGGGTGCCAAATGTTGTTGTGAGTCAGGGGCGCAGAGAGAGAGATCAGCAGACAAAATCATCGTGGACTAGCAAAGGACCACCACTTGCTCAGGCAAATGGCCCCAAGTTTGCACTGTGTCCTACTTTTATTCACAAGACTTCAAAAAGCTTGTTTATTGAGATATTGGCATAACATCAAGCATAACTTTTACTTAAAGATACATGGAGTACACCTGCATGATAACTTAATAATAATATAATATCAAAAGGCATTAATTACTATTGCTTCTATGGTTCCCACAACATTCCTCTCTTTATCTCAAGGGATAATCTTGAAAGGAACAGAAATCTTATGAGAATGTTTTACTGAGAAAAAGGCCCAGCAACTGCCTTCAGTCACATAGACCTGATTCAGTGACCCATCTTCAAGTCACAAAACAATTCTCTTGGCAAAATATTCTTTTCTTGTTGGCTGTGTTCCCATCCAAGGCCATGCAATGAGTTATTCCACTACAATTAATAATTATAGACATTATATGTATTGCATGTTTATACATAGTATTTTATATATTTGCTGATTATTAAAAGCAAAGTTGACCATATTTTCATGTGTTAAGACCTTTTTAATTTATTTTTCTGTGAGCTGTTTTTCCATGTTCTTTGTCCATTTATCTATTGGTTTTCAGGTCTTTCTCTTGATGATTCCTAGAAGTTTTTTATATATTAGAGTGATTAGCCCTCGCAGCTTACAGTCTGCCTCCTCCAGGAGACTTTGAAGGCTTGAGTTATTTACTAAGATGGGCTATCAGTTTCAGCAAAGTAGCAGACACCAAAAGGGCTTGACCTAAAGGATATAAAATGAGATAAACTATAGCAAAGGAAGCAGGAGGCTAGCCATATGTGTGGTACTTTTTATTTAGGGACCACAAAGTCTTTAGCTTGTGAGGGCAGAATTAAGCTTACTGTGTGCCCCGGATGTGATGCTCTGAGCCTGCCAGTTCTGCAGCCCCCTTAAAGAAAGTAACCAAAGTAACAGTTTGTCTGTGGTACCAAGCAAAACTGTCCTCTGCAATCCCTCAAGCTTCACCCAACAGGGATGGCTTATGCTGGCTGGTGGCTAGCTGAACCAATTAGAATGTCCTTCACTGAAAGTCTGACCATGCCACACACAAAGAGGGAGACAGACATAGAGTAGAACTAGAGAAGCATACAGAGAGAGGAACAGCAGAAGCAAAAAGAAGCAGCGAGAAAAAACAGCTGAGGTAGAACTTGGTGTTGATGTTAGAGGGAACAGCCCAATGACCAGACCACGTGGGCAGTCACCAAGCCCCATGGTCAGGAAAGCCACTGTGTACCCTGAACTGTGTTCCCAGTCTGTGAAGTCACACTAGGTGGCAGGTGTCTGTCAAAACATATCAAATGTTAAATTAAAATTTTAAGTATTTCATTGCATATATTTTTTACCTCAAAAATAAAAAAGAACCATAAACAAGTATTAAATTCTAGTTATATAGCTGAACTGTTGGGGGTAATGGGTTCTGATGCCTGCCATTTAATTTGAAATGCATCAAAAAGAAGGCGGTATGATAGACAGAAAAGGGAAGTTGATAGGTGGACAGCTATGTGACAAGGTAAGTATACTAAAATGTTAATGATGGCATCTGAGTAACAAGTATGTGAATGCTTTACTATAAAATTCTTTAAACTTTTTTGTGTTTTAATTTTTTTCATAATAAAATCTATGGGCAAGAGCTTTGGGAAACAGCTAACTCAAAAAAGGAAAGGAAATAGTCAATTACATCTGAATAAATCAACAGAGGAAGAAAAGAAGACAGTAGAGAAATTAAGGGAGAATGAGAATGCTGGGTTTGGGACTGATGGCCTCCCTCCTCAGAGAGAGAAAACTGGATGTAATGTTAGTATAAGCAATAAAGCTTAATACCTAGAGAGAATTTTATTGTATATAAAGGGAATGGGTTTAGGGGCCTCCCCACAAGTCAATAACAGGGAAAGGGAATCATGTAGGTACAGAATTTTGTTTAATATACAAACTGAGAATGTTTGAAAGAAAGAGAATCTCTGTGGCCAGATGTACATTTATAAAGTTATATCTGAATGGGAGCCTGGGAATAATAAGCTGTGTAACTACCTCCCAACAGTAATATTTCTTCCCTACAAGAATATTTCAATTTTGTCTTCAAAAAATGTAGACACATTAGAAGTTATCAAAAATCAATCTATAATAAATAGGGTCTCTGGGCAGACTTTGGGAAGGTGGAAGATGAATGATAAATGGACAATCCATCTAGTCAGAAACTGGACGTTATTTCTGTTTACTAATGGTAAATATTCAATAAGTATTTGCACAGAAAGGGGAGCTACAACACTACAAATATAATCTTGTAATAATGAATTTTGAGACTTTCTAAGCCTTTGTGTTTTGATCTATCAAATGGGAAAAAAATCTCAGCGTTGGACACATTATAAGCCCTCGATATGTGTTTTACTGATCTGTGAGAAAACACAGATAAAGGTGATATATTTACATGCACATGCCTTGACTGCGTATACCAGAAGTAGAAGTATATTGGTAGAATTTTCTGGATTGTGGGGGAGAAAGAAGGAGATTATGAAATATAAGGTGTAAGGTAAAGTCATTTTCAGCACACCAGAGTATTAGCTGATGTTAATTTTTTATTATAAATAAATTTGGCAGAATTTGGATTGTTGATTCTATTAGACCAAGAAAAAAAATTTTAAATGCTCAAAGGAATGATACATTTAAACTCAGCTTTTAACTCAGCAATTAGAGAACCAGGGTTTTGGAGCAGCAGTTCTCCAAGGGTGAGCCTCAAACCAGCAGCATCAGCAATACCTGGGAGAAACACAGGCTCTCTCTACATCTACCCCAGAACTACTGATACCAAATCCCAATGTCCCCACAACAAGTAGCAATTCTCCAGACTCCAGCAGAGTGTCCTACCACTCAACGCAATTCTGACACTATCTACCGGGAGACAACCTCAGATTCCACAGGTGGAGAGCTCAGGCCCATGAGACTGCCCCCTACCCGGCTTCAGATGCCACTCACAAGGGTTATCTGTGCCCTGACCAACCGGCCATAAATCAAAAGTTCCCACAACACTCTCCTTGGGTTCAATCCATTTGCTAGAGTGGCTCAGAGAACTCAGAAAAGCATTTTACTTACCAGACCACCAGTTTATTATAAAAGGATATAACAGAGGAAGATACAGATGGAGGAACCACGTAGGGAAAGGTGTAGGGAAGGGCACTGGGCTTCCACCCCCTCTCCAATGCATGCCTGTCTCCTAAAACCTCCACGTTTGCCAGCCCAGAAACTCTCCAAATCCCAACCTTTTGGGTTGTTATGGTGGCTTCATTACACACTTATGATTGATTACATCATTGGCCATTGGCGATTGATTCAATGTTCAACCCCTATCCCCTCCCTGGAGGTCAGGGGGTGGGACTGAAAGTTCCAACCCTCCAATCTCATGATGACCTAGGACCTCATTCAAAAAGTCTGGAAAGCCCTGGCCGGTTGGCTCAGTGGTAGAGCGTCGGCCTGGTGTGCAGGGGACCCCGGTTCGATTCCCGGCCAGGGCACACAGGAGAAGCGCCCATTTGCTTCTCCACCCCCTCCCCTCCTTCCTCTCTGTCTCTCTCTTCCCCTCCCGCAGCCAAGGCTCCATTGGAGCAAATATGGCCCGGGCACTGGGGATGGCTCCTTGGCCTCTGCCCCAGGCGCTAGAGTGGCTCTGGACGCCCCGGAGGGGCAGAGCATCACCCCCTGGTGGGCAGAGCATCGCCCCTGGTGGGCGTGCCGGGTAGATCCCCGTCAGGCACATGCGGGAGTCTGTCTGACTGTCTCTCCCCGTTTCCAGCTTCAGAAAAATTTTTTAAAAAGTCTGGAAAAGTAATGGCTGGATGAGTAACAAAATAATAAAATTAACACAAGACTAGATTAACAGGAGAAAAGCCACCATCCTTAGGTGAACTGCAGGCATGCCAAAATCCAGAGATTAACATAACAAAAGGTACATTTACTGCTCTCATCACTTAGGAGGAAACTCCAAGGGTGTTAGGAGCTCTGTGCCAGGAATAGGAGGAAGACCAAAGGAAAATTTCTTATTATAAATTACAGTACCGCACAGTAAATAAAAACTCTGGAAACGGGACCCAGAGATTTGTGCTTTGAGAAGCCATCCAAACCATTCGATGCCGCTCAAATTTGAGAACCAGTCTTAGTGCCCACGAAGAGAAGAGATGATGGGAAAGGATGGATGGAACCCAGTCGCTAAGATTTGTATGATATTTTACAGGCTGAGGATAACTTGTGTGATAAACAAGCATCATTTGTGTTATAATTAAAACACAACTTTATCTGTCACTCTTCCTTTAAAATGAAGGTGTCAATTTCCACCTGTCCCTAGATGAAAACATGGGCAGGTCTTATGCCTTCTCTACTGATTCTAAGATAGCACCTCCCAGTTCAGAAATTATAAGATACCTTCAAAGATGAGACAGCTCCCTGCCCTCCCAAACCCCTGGTAGGTGGCAGAGAAAGTTCTCCACAAATACAGTCTAGAACCAGAAAATGTAAATAAGATGGTACTTTAGTTAAGTTTCTTCTGGTTGCAAGTAATAAAGACCAACTTAAGGCCCTTGAAATAAGTAGATACTTTCACTATCTTGATTGTGGTGACTGTTTTATGGGTTTATACATATTCAGAACTTTGAAGTTTGAGCGGCTTACTTTGTGTCAATGGTACCTCAATACAAATTATATTTTTGTTTTAACTCTTTTTTTTTTTTTTTTTTTAAATAAATTTTTATTAATGGTAATGGGATGACATTAATAAATCAGGGTACATATATTCAAAGAAAACATGTCTAGGTTATTTTGTCATTAAATTATGTTGCATACCCCTCGCCCAAAGTCAGATTGTCCTTCGCCACCCTCTATCTAGTTCTCTGTGCCCCTCCCCCTCCCCCTAACTCTCCCCCTGTCCTCCCTCCCCCCACCCCTGGTAACCACCACACTCTTGTCCATGTCTCTTAGTCTCATTTTTATGTTCCACCAATGTATGGAATCATGTAGTTCTTGTTTTTTTCTGATTTACTTATTTCACTCCTTATAATGTTATCAAGATCCCACCATTTTGCTGTAAATGATCTGATGTCATCGTTTCTTATGGCTGAGTAGTATTCCATAGTGTATATGTGCCACATCTTCTTTATCCAGTCTTCTATTGAAGGGCTTTTTGGTTGTTTCCATGTCTTGGCCACTGTGAACAGTGCTGCAATGAACATGGGGCTACATGTGTCTTCACGTATCAATGTTTCTGAGGTTTTGGGGTATATACCCAGTAGAGGGATTGCTGGGTCATAAGGTAGTTCTATTTTCAGTTTTTTGAGGAACCACCATACTTTCCTCCATAATGGTTGTACTACTTTACAGTCCCACCAACAGTGAATGAGGGTTCCTTTTTCTCCACAGCCTCTCCAACATTTGCTATTACCCGTCTTGTTGATCATAGCTAATCTAACAGGGGTGAGGTGGTATCTCATTGTAGTTTTTATTTGCATTTCCCTAATAACTAATGAAGCTGAGCATTTTTTCATATATCTGTTGGCCATTTGTATCTCTTCCTGGGAGAAGTGTCTATTCATGTCTTCTTCCCATTTTTTTATTGGATTGTTTGTTTGTTTGTTGTTGAGTTTTATGAGTTCTTTGTAAATTTTGGAAATTAGGCCCTTATCTGAGCTGTTGTTTGAAAATATCATTTCCCATTTAGTTGGCTGTCTGTTTATTTTTATATCAGTTTCTCTTGCTGAGCAAAAACTTTTTATTCTGATGTAGTCCCATTCATTTATCTTTGCCTTCACTTCTCTTGCCATTGGAGTCAAGTTCATAAAATGTTCTTTAAAACCCAGGTCCATGAGTTTAGTACCTATGTCTTCTTCTATGTACTTTATTGTTTCAGGTCTTATATTTAGGTCTTTGATCCATTTTGAATTAATTTTAGTACACGGGGACAGGCTGTAGTCGAGTTTCATTCTTTTGCATGTGGCTTTCCAGTTTTCCCAACACCATTTGTTGAAGAGGCTTTCTTTTCTCCATTGTGTGTTGTTGGCCCCTTTATCAAAGATTATTTGACCATATATATGTGGTTTTATTTCTGGGCTTTCTATTCTGTTCCATTGGTCTGAGTGTCTATTTTTCTGCCAATACCATGCTGTTTTGATTATTGTGGCCCTATAATATAGTTTAAAGTCAGGTATTGTTGTTTTAACTCTTTAACAGCACAAACAAACATTAAAATGGTTTCGAGTGGGACATTAAATATACAACAGGGGTAAAGACACTCTGGGGTAAAGGTCACAGGGAGAATGAGAAGTACACAATGCATGTTATTTATTGATTTTTTTAGAGAGAGAGGAGTGAGAGACAGAGAGAGAGAGAGAAGGGGGAGGAGCAGGAAGCATCAACTCCCATATGTGCCTTGACCAGGCAAGCCCAAGGTTTCGAACCGGCGACCTCAGTGTTCCAGGTTGACGCTTTATCCCACTGCGCCACCACAGGTCAGGCCACAATGCATGTTATAAAACAAGGTCATGAGGCAAGTAGGAGAGAATGAAAAGTTGCTGTTTGGTGTTCCTAACATATTGATAGTGTCTATGGAAGTTTTATTGGCTTTCTTAGGTGTGTCACAGAGAGGGAGAATTCTCCCTCTACCCTTTTTTGTTGTTTATGATTTGTTGAGTGATAAAATTGACACAAGACTACATTAACAGGAGAAAAAAAATAATACTTGCACACAGGATAATCACAATATGATGCTCAGAGCATGGAGTGAGGCTCAAAGAAACAAACTGGGCACCGTTTTATACTTTTTTAGATAAAGAGTGATAAAGTTACGAGAAATTGACAAGACAAAGAAAATTAGGGCTCATTAGAAAGGAATCTAAGCAAGGTGCGGCGATCATTAGTGAGGAGTGTAAAGTCCGGGCTTGGGTGGTAAATGAATAATTTTTAAAAAGCTCTTTGGCTCTGAATCTCTTACCATTAGTGATAAGGTGTCTCTCTCGGTCTTCCTAGAGCAGGGTGGGCGGCTTTCACAGGGGAGATTTATTTCCTGCCTTCCAGGAGACAAGGAAGGGTCAAGGTGTCCTTCTCGCACCAGCTGCTTGTTAAGTAGCCTTAATTCAAAGTAATCAATGTGCCATTGTGGAATATTTTGGAGCGTCGTATTTGGGCCCATCAGGTAATAGGAAAACAGTTGTAAATAGTTAAATATATAATATGAAACAGATTTTACAGTAAAATTCTTCTACAGGTCAATTGAGAGCAGGTATATATTAGCATTTAGAAAGACATAACTTGCTAGACAAATATAAGTGGGTATAAATAACATAAAATGTGAGTAGTTATTCCTGGTTAATTCCGAGTTCCCCCAGCAGCTGTGTGATGGAATATCACACACATCGTTCTCATCTACAGGTTGAGAACTTTTCAAAACAGAGTCTTCACATAGGCATGGACATATGACTACACTGCCACAAACCTCTTTAAGCCTGGCCTCTCGGCTGCCTTGGTCCCTGAATCTGTCACCAGCAAGATTCCTGACTGACGGGAGCAGGAGCAAGGAGATGTCTCATGCCACAGCTGTGCCGAGTTGATGTAACTTGCCCAACCATGTGTAACAGGGAAAACAAGCTTCCCTTACACGTGTGCGAAGCCAACAGATGGAGGACTGGGCTGACTTCAGTCCTTCGGGAAGATACAGGGCCTGTGTCTCCCCTCGTAGAGCAATCTTTCAGAAGGGTTGCGGTCCATTCAAACACATTTTCCAGAAATTCCCTTAACTCTTCATGAACCACAAGCACACATCCCTTGCCTGGCTACTTCCAAACAGGTGATACTCACCAGAGAGCCATGGTTCTTGTCTGGCATTCAGTGGTAATACTTGGCATCTTGCTCAGTGGAGGAAAAGGAGAAGTCAGCCAGTGTCCCTCAATGCCTAGGACATTGTCAGACACAGATTGGGGACTCAAGAAATATTTGTAGAAGGAAGGAAGGAAGGAAGGAAGGGAGGGAGGGAGGGAGGGAGGGAAGGAGGGAAGAGGGGAGTGGGGAGGGAGGAGGGAAGAGGGGAGGGGGGAGGGGGGAGGGGGAGGGGAGGGAGGGGGAGGGGAGGGGAGGGGGGAGGAAAGGAGGGGGGGAGGCAGGCAAAAATGAATAACTCCCTTTAAGAATCTGGGGACCCTGCAGAAGTGCTCCTCTGCAACTATGTACCAGTACTCTGGGGGATTTCTGCAAGCCGTCCTTCACAAATAAGGATTGAGTGCCTCGTGGGAATATGGACAATGGGAAGGTTCCATGACCCTGCGGTCCACTGGAAATCACAATGACCATAGCCGCACACTACGGATGGATTGTAAAGCAAGAAGAAAGATAACGTCTGGGTTCCTGTTAACATTGTGGACAGTTTGCATCAGTTCTAGACTGCTTTCCTCCAGACTTCTTTTTATACAAGCAAAATAAAACTTCTGTTCGGTTCGTCACAGTCAGGTTTCTGTTATAAACTGTCAGCTGTAATTATAACTGATGAGTCAGAAGCACACCATGGATAAGCACACATGGGCTCTCCTGGAAACCAAGCCATTGGGAGGACAGTCACAGCGGTGTGCTCCCCTGGGCGCTGTCCCATGAGTTAGAGTTCGTGTTACAAATTGTCTCTCAGACGCACAAGTAAGGGGACCAAAGAAAGAAACCAGATGAGGTGCTGCCAGACCCACTTGGGTCATCCCAGGCGCCCTCTGCATGAAAACACAGTCGAACTCTATCAGTGGGGGATGGCGCTGCAGGATGGTGTAATAAGAAGACGGCTTCTCAAGGAGACAGGGAGGAGGGTGGAACACACATCAGAGCCTCCAACTAGTCTGCCAGCAGACTGGCCCCTGGGATGCAGGCTCTGGCCAACGGGGCACAGCAGTAAGAGATGATGGCAGGAGACAGTGTGCCCTGGGCAAGAGCCAGGGCCTCCACATTCCAGCAACAACTTCCAAGCTAGAGAGGGAACAAGCTCAGATGGACAAGCTGGATTTGTTGGACTTTGCTGTCAGTGGCGCTGATCAGATGGATGTTTGGAGAATCAGACACTGGGCACAAGTGGCAAGTGCTCATGGTCTCCTACCCAACAAGCATTCCCTCAGCCCTTCTTCCTGGCTGAATAGTCCATCGCCCACTGCAGAATGAAGTGCCATTTACTCAGTTTCCCAGCTTCCCTTGCAGCTGGGAAAGGAGTGTTTGACCTAACCCTGTCTGAGCAACCTAAGAAGTCCACTGAGGAAGATCTGCATAAGATCTTCCTCCTCAACAACGTAATCGTTCGTACTTGATGTAGGTTGTGATAGAGACGATGAAGAAAATTAGTCTTGAATTGGGTTATATGTGGGTTAGCAGGTGAATATAGTTTTGCTCTCTGGACTTTGTCCATCCGACAATCACCAAAAAACACAATTTTTTTTTCCAAGTGACATTTTGTAAGAAAGTAGGCTTCAGGCTTCTCCAGTGTCTGAAAAACAACAAACATTCTAAAAGCCCTAACAAGGGCACCCAGGGGTTTCTGGACATCAGGAGAGCAGCAAAGTGACTCCCTCGTAGACTAAGCAGAACGCACTTTACCTCCGGTGAATCTAATCAAACAAAGAGGAAAGGAAACATCCAAACTGTCTGGAATGAATGTTCCTGCTGACAACATGCTCTCCAGGGCTTCTCTGTGAGGGAATGGGGTTAGGAACTGCCAACTCCCCCCCCCACACACACACACACACAGAGGACCCAGACTCACAGGCCTTCATGTGGTTTCCACATTCAGTTATTCTCTTCAAGGACCTGGGAACCATCCCCTGCCAATAAGCCAAGTTTACCATAAAAAAGACACCTTTCCCTGACTGGGGTAGAGTGGTAGAGCGTCAGCCTGGCATGTGGAGGTCCCACGTTTGATTCCTGGGCAGGGCACACAGGAGAAGTGCCCATCTGCTTCTCCACCCTTCACCCTCTCCTTCTTTGCTATCTCTCTCTTCCCCTCCCACAGCCAAGGCTCCATTGGAGCAAAGTTGGCCCTGGGCGCTGAGGACAGCTCCATGGCCTCTGCCTCAGGCGCTAGAATGGCTCCGGTTGCAACAGAGCAACAGTCCAGATGGGCAGAGCATCGCCCCCTAGTGGGCATGCTGGGTGGATCCCGGTTGGGCACATGCGGGAGTCTGTCTGACTGCCTCTCCACTTCTCACTTTGGAAAAATACAAAAAAAAAAGACCCCCTCCAAGTCTCCCTTGCCTGACGGAGAGCCTCTAGAGCTGTCCTCTGCTGTCACTCACGGGGATGCTCAGGGAGCAGAGGAGGGGGACCGCAGGCCTCCCACCTGCTGACCCGACCTTCTCTGCTCAACTCACTCTCCAGCGCTCCTTGTGGCTCCTCTCCAGCACTGCCATCTCCCAGGCCTCCCAGCCACCACCACCGTCCCATCTTACATCTAGAGGGTGAGTCAGGGGACTTCTGTGCATTTCCATGTAAGAGCCAGATTTGGACAAGACCCCAAGTGGTTCAGCCAGCTTTTTTGTTGTTATTCCTGGCTTGGTAGCTAGAGGAACATTTTATAAGCGTGAGAGTAATTTAACTATAAAGGGTACATCAGTGAAAATGGTTCTCTGTGCCGCGTGGAGCATAAAAGTGGTGAGTTAGACATAATTCTCAGCAGGTTGGCAGCCTCCCTGGCAAGAAGCACGTCAAAGTACAAGTGAATTTGAGTTATTTTATTATATAACTATTCCTGAGGAATAAAAAGGCAATTATGTGTAAACTAAATTTAACCATGATGAGTACCAAATTATTCGTAATACCCCTCACGCCTCTATTAAGAACAGACTTAGAGGAGGAAATGCTTTGACAGGCCGCCTTCTAACCTTCCTAAAGACTGGGGACATGAGGGTGGAGCCACCCCCTGTAGCTGCATTAATGGAATTCACCAGAACTCAAGTCCCATCAATTCACTGGGTGTCTCCCCTGCGCTCAGCGCTGGGAAATCTGCTCAGGAAGTTTCATCAGAAGTATCAGCCTCCCGTGAACCTGAAGTTTCTTTCATGCCAAGACTTTCAAACTCAAAGGGTACAAGAATGATTATAGGCAGTATCCCAGGTCAAGATGGAAGACAATACAGGTATCTATCAAACCCCATTGACCCTCACAGCATCTCTGAGCACCCTGCACCTGGCATGCAGGTCCTCGGAGGCCTGGGGTAAAGCCTCACTCACCCTGAGGCCACGCACTGTTCATCACTTGTTCTGTGGCCTCAGCACAGTGTGGTCCTCTTCTCCTTCCCTCTCTAGAGGACACGCCTCCTCCAAGGCCACCTCTCTCTGACATCTCCAGGAGCCCCAGTCAGAATGAATGGCTTCTTCCACCAGTGGCTGTGGGCCACTTACACCTCAAATCAGAAGTTCCTTACGATGCTCAGTTGGCAGAAGAAGAGGAATCAAAGCTGGATCTCCCCAGAGCTCATTATTTTTTAAAAAATATTATTACCAAGCAATATATATTTTTGCAGTAAAAAGAAAGAAACAAATAATCAAAAGGGGGGAAGGAAAATAGGAAGAGAGGGAAGAAAAAGAAAGAAAGCAAAACATTTAAATACAAATTAAACACGAACAAAAATATACTGCGTTTTTGCTACTCAGAAATAACATTTTGATAAGCCTTCTTTCTAAATTTTTTATAAATATATATAGATAAAGGTAGTAGGTGTAGATACAGAAGTAGATAATGTGTCAATAAAAAAAGAAATAGTACTGTCCTCTGCTGTTTGTGAACTGCTTATTTTATTTGGCAATGTAGAGTGAGCATCTTTCCATGTGGAGAGATATCCTTCGAACGTCAGGAAGGGCAGCAACTCTGCCTAACGTCCTCGCATTTCTTCTGCCCACTAGATACAGCAAAAGAAGCCACCAAAGATAAAGATCAGACTCCCTTCTGGGTTGTGTCCCCCTGAGTGGCTGATCACACATCATTCGCATGGGCAGCCAGCTAGTTCAGCACCTGTGCACAAACCCAGACCCTGAAATGAGGGCTTGAGAGCTTCGAAACCCAGGCCCACCCTTACCTGCCACTCATTCTGGCCTCAGTGAGGTTTGAATCATCAGGCAAACCCAAAGTTAAAAGGGTCTGTGGCCCATTTCTCACAGACTGCATAGAAGAGTTACCTAGTGTGGACAACACATCTACACAAAACAGCCCTGCATCAGGGACTAGAGGTTTAAGGAATGCTGCCCCAAATCTTCAACATCATGTTTACAGACTTCAGAGTATTTTATGGTAAGAATGTGTATTTATGATTGTTAATTTATTGTTTATTTATCCAACTTCTAATATACATTCAGGATGGTTACTTATAATTATTATTTTTTAAATGAATCACTAGGAACATGCTTGCCAGGTCTTTGTTCATTATCATAAATATCTCCTAAAGATAAATTTCTAAAAGTAGAATTGCTAGCCCTGACCAGTTTGCTCAGTGGTAGAGCATTGGCCCGGCATGTGAAAGTCCTGGGTTTGATTCCCTGACAGGGCACACAGGAGAAGCGCCCATCTGCTTCTCCACCTCTCCCCATCTCCTTTCTATCTCTTTTTTCCCCTCCCACAGCCAAGGCTCCACTGGAGCAAAGTTGGCCCGGGCGCTGAGGATGGCTCCATTTCCTCCACCTCAGGGGCTAAGAGAACCTTGGTTGCTAAACAATGGGGCAACACCCCAGATGGGCCAAGCATCGCCCCCTAGTGGGCATGCCAGGTGGATCCCTGCCGAGCACGTGCGGGAGTCTGTCTCTCTGCCTCCCCACTTCTCACTTCAGAAAAGTACAAAAAAAAAAAAGAATTGCCGGAGCTAAGAGGACATACGATGTTAGGGCTTTTAAATTAGCCATTATATCAATGTTAGACTTGTGTTTCAGCTGCATGAAACAGATAGCCTGCACCTTCTCCTCACCTTCAGCAGTGCTGCACAGAAACAAAAGACAGGGAGGGACAGCCACCCGCACTGTCACACTGTCATCATCTTAAGTCAGTTCTTTGGCTCTTAGTTAGAATGGCCATTTCTGAAAATAGTTGTAGGTTGTTTTGATCTCTTCTTTTTTTAAACGGTGATTCTTGACCTTTACCCCTGGACCCTTTGACACTGCACCACATGGATACCTTAGGATGACACTAAGGAAGGCTGGCTTTCTCTATTCTAGAGGCTTTACACATGACCCAGAAGTCCTCCGGCTCCCATGGGGTCCACCCCTACCCCAGCCCCTACCCCTCGCCGCCTCCCAGATTTGACTGTAGAGGTGCAGAGGCATGACGAGAAGGTGCCTGCTCTTCAGGTCTCCAGCTCTGGGACTGGGAAGCCACCTCACCTGATGACAGGTCTACTCAAATGTCAAGCCCCACCCCAGCTGTCTGCTACCTTCCTCCCCTGCCCTCCATGCTATTGTTCAGTCTCAGATGCCTCTAGATGTCCCCCAAGATATGACATTTCAGTCCTCTGCTCAAATATTCCCAGATACTAGGTGACTGAGACTAAAAATGTGTGTGTGCGTGTATGTGTGTGTGTGTGTGTGTGTGTGTGTGTGAGAGAGAGAGAGAGAGAGAGAGAGAGTTCTGCAAATGCTCTCCACACCTGAGCATGCAGGGCCCTGTGCCTGGTGCTATTAGACATGGAGATTAAATAAGAAGGTGTGGTCCTTACCATCAAGAAATTGACAGTCGGACACAGGA
The DNA here is from genome assembly GCF_036850995.1 of Saccopteryx leptura. Classification (NCBI taxonomy): domain Eukaryota; kingdom Metazoa; phylum Chordata; class Mammalia; order Chiroptera; family Emballonuridae; genus Saccopteryx; species Saccopteryx leptura. Next base: position 19,288,786 of record NC_089513.1, read on the forward strand.
GATGACCTATATTCAGATAATAGATAATAATGGCAAATGCTAGCATTTTGTAGACCTTATAACAGAGGTAAAGCCAATGTGCCATGGCAGGTCAACATCAGGTCTGGAAAATTGAGGAGGGCTTCCTGGAGGAAGTAGAATTTAAGCCCAGTGGAGATGGAGAAAGGCCAAGAAGGAACAACAGCCTGAGTGAAGGCACAGAGGAGCAAAAGCGTACTCAGGAGCTGCTGAGTCCTATTAAGCAGGAGGCATGGAAGCTACTGTTGGGCAGGAGGGCTGAGGCCAAACTCTGGAGGCTGGACCATGACGCCAAGGAGCAGGGAGTTTTATCATCAGCATCTGAGCAAGAAAAACAAAGTCAAGTGTGAACAGCTATACATTGCCCACAACTATATTTGTTCATAGATTAGACAACTAACCAAGAAAGATAAGGAAACTATAAAATGCCTACTGTTCCTAAAAAAAAACAAACCACATTCTTGCCACTGATGTGGGCAGACTTCTGTTTGTCTATGTGTCACGCAGCATGACAATTGATATGCATATGGTCCCACATGTGCCATCTTGATGTGGCAATTTCTTACAACCCAGAAAACTTTGTGTGTGTTCTATCTTCACCAAGGTGAACCTTGAGTGGCTCTCCTCCAAGGTTTCCAGGCAGAAGGAAGGGCAGGGGTCCTTTCCTCACCCAGATCCTCAAATGTATCTGAAGAGTTCCTGCTCCCACTTCCCCCTCCTGGTTTCAACCCCCACAAGTGCGTCAAGACAAAGCCTCTCCCTTTTCTCCTCTCTCCATCTCCCAGCTCCTCCTTCTTGCCCATGAAGGTGCTTATTGCCTTCCTGTGGATATAAAGCCACCTTTATATCGCAGCCTCCCTAGTTCTCTCTTCTGTTGTCACTATAAACTCTAAATCTAGTCTTTCAGTGTTGCCTCCCATAGAACCCACAAACCCTACTTTTCTCAAAAATCTGGTTCTACACATAAAAATCTTGCAAATGAAATTATAGCTGTTGTCTCTGAAGTACACCTTGAGAACCTATCTTGGAAGTCAGGAACAGAAATTGGTCTCTACGCTTCAGCTAGATCTGCAAAGCCCCCTGCTTAGTGAAGAATTTAACTTTGCCCAGAAAGGTCTGGCCTTTACAATTGGTCCCTGCGGAGCTCATCTCTAAGCCTTTGGAATGTCCTGCCTGATAAGAGTGTCCTTGCTTACCTGGGGCTTTGTACCACGCCAGAAAGTCTATCAATGTGATTTACAGTGGGAGCATTGAGTCACAAAATATTCATTTGACTTCAGAAGGAGCTGAAGCCTTAATCAGCCACGTGGACAGTCAACCTTGGAACCCCAATAAAAACCCTGGCCACCATGGCTCTAATGAGCTTGCCTGGTTGGCAATACTCCATATGCATTATCACACATCCTTGTTGGAAGAGTAACACTATTCATCACACTGGAAGAAGGCGACAGGAAACCACACTTGGAACTTTCCTAGACTCTGCCCTATGTGACTCTTCCCTTGGCTTGTCTTCATCTGCATCTTTTTCCTGTAATAAAGCATAACCATGAGAATAACAGCTTTAAGTGAACACTGTGAGTCCTTCGAGTGAGTTAGGAAATCCGAGAAGGGTCTTGGGAACCCCCTGAATGGGTGTCAGAAATGAGGGCAATCTTGGGAACTGATCCTCTAACTCTGCACCGCCTGATTCAGTAGATGCCTAAGCCTCAGTGGGAAGAGAGGGCTGCAGAGCAAGAATTAGCAGCAATGACAATTATACTAGATAACACTTAAAAATCTTATCCTATCACACACATATAAAACTAAGAGTGCATCGCAGTACATGGTAAATGCTAACAGGGAGGCACACCCACTGAGTGGACTGAATTCAGAGGAGAGAACAGGGACTGTGGGCAGAAGGGGTCAGGGAAGACTTCCTGGAAACAGTGGGACTTGAGTTGGGATTTCAAGAATGTCAAAAAATTAAACAAGCAGAGTGAGAAGAACTTCCCAAATAGGAAAGGATGGTTTATATCAGCTTGCTAAATTGGCATATCATTTAGAAGTCTAAGAAAGAAAGGCTACACAGAAAATTAGGACATTATTAGCTTTGAAGGCTTCCTGATGTTATTTATCAACCTGAACTCCCTCATTAGCCAGTCACTGTAAAAATCTTTTCAAAATACCAAGAATCTCCTTGCTAATTTGAAGCACAGATGTAAGTGTCCTATTCTTGATTCTTTTTTAATCTTTTTTACAGCCCATGCTAAGCATACAGTATATATGAAAGAGTAAATTGGCCATGAGAAAAATGATGTTGGCGAGGACTCGGTGGCCTTCACCCCCCACAATTAACAAGTGGTAATTAACAAGGCTGCTGCACTGCCCAACCCCAGAAAGTGCCATTCAGATAGAATGAAAGTGAACAGTGCCCCCTAGAGTTGTGAGATGCAGCTGCCCTCATAGGTGGAAATTGTTTTAAGACTGCTAGTCTAATACAAATTTGCTGACTCTGATAAGAGGAATCACAAAACATGAGCCCTCATACTGAAGGCCATAGCATAATTAAGTCTGAAGGACCACAAGCCCTCACACCAAGTGACGATTATAGCTATTAACCAATGTGAATTTCATGGAGGCAAAGACACAAATAACATCAGAGACTTGTTTAGAGGAAAATAATCAACATGAAACATCAAAAAGCAAGGAGACTCCACCTGCTCTATTCAATGGTGCTGGGAGCCACCATCAACCAGGTACCTCAACTCTGGGTAGCATAAGAATTCAAAGGCAATAAATCTGAGATTCTAAATATCTCCACCTATGTTAGCTCAGGCCACTATAACAAACCACCATAGTTTATAAACAACAGAATTTTATTTCTCAAAGTTCTAGAGGCTGGGAAGTTTAAGATTAGGTGCCAGAAGATGTGGTGTTTGGTGAGGGTTCATAGGTGGACATCTCCTCATTGTGTCCTCAGGGGGAAGAGGGTGCAGGAGAACTCTCTACAGTCTCTTTAGTAAGGACACTAATCACGTTCATGAGAGCTTTGCCCTCAGGACCAAGTCACTTCCCAAAGGCCCCATTCCCTAAAGCCATCACACTGATGATTAGGAATTCAACCTATGAATTTGGGAGTAACATAAACATTCAGAGCATTATACCACTCCACCTGGATATACAGATGTTTTGCCATCTGTTTCCTTCAAGACACTAAAGAAAATAGTATTTCCCTTTCCAATATGGCTCATGATATTGTTAGGAAGATCATGACCCACCTGAGAATTAAATTTTTTTTTATAGAGGAGAGAGAGGGACAGAGAGAGAGAAGGGGGGAGGAGCCAGAAGCATCAACTCCCATATGTGCCTTGACCAGGCAAGCCCAGGGTTCAAACCAGTGACCTCAGCATTTCCAAGTCGACGCTTTATCCACTGCGCCACCACAGGTCAGGCAGAATTAAATTTTTAACCACAGGAACAGAGTGCGAGAGATTTGTGCAAAACTCCAGACAGACATCCCCCAAACACTGCTGCAGTCACAGAACCAAAATGTGATCCTGCTACCTGATAAGTGTCCCTTCCTTATTAATACTCAGTAATTTACCTCCATCTGGAGCTTTTGAAGTTTAACTATGCCTTAGCCTGAGTGTGGTAATTCATTTTAAACCAACTTTGGTTTGAGGTATGTAATGTGCAAATGGTGATTAGTTAGCATAACAAAAACTCTAAGTGAATTCCCCAGGGAAGACAAGATGGCGATGGAGTAGGCGGACGTACGAACTTCCACCTCCAAAACCAAAGTGGATTACAAACTAATTTTAAGAACCATCATCTGGAAAAACCAACTTGGACTAAACTAAGAGGACTCTTCAACCAAGGAACACTAAAGAAGCCACACTGAGACTGTTAGGAAAAGGGGAAATGTGGAGAGGGCTGCCCAGCTCCCCAGAGCAAATGGCAGCCAGGAGAGACTCGCGTGGCGAGAAGTGAGTTTAGCAGAGAGGGGAGGATCCTGATTCCCAGGAACAAAGCCCCAGCCTGCAGCCCCAGAGCCTAGAAGAGGTGTATGGATAGTATTTAGCTGGAAACAAGACAGAATACTGTTTGTGAGAAAGAGTCTGATTTCTCAGACCCAGGATTCTTCTTAAAGGGACCGGGCAGAAAACCTCTCTCACAACCACTCACCTGGGGCTCCGGGGGATGGGGAGAGAGAAGAGGACCAGAGCAGCAGGAAGAGAGTGTAATCTAGGAGGCTCAGGGAGAAACATTTTGAGAGACAGCCACCCTAACCCCTGGGACAAGTCACTCTCCAAATCTGAAGTGAAATTTCCCCTGGAAACAGCAATACCAGCAAAGGGAAGCAGGACACCAGCCAAACAAGCTCTCCCGCGGCACTCAGAGCAGAGTCACTTAGAAGGAGGGAGCTTTCAGGACTACAGTAGTGAGTCTTAGGGTCTGAGCTTCAGCACCCCACCCACACGGCTGAGGGCTCCCCCGAGGGCAGGCGGCGGTGGTACGCAGAAGCACACTTCTGTCGGCAAGGGCAGAAGCCGGCTGGCCACCACTGAGGCCCAGGTGTGAGCTCAGTCTTGCCTGGCTGGGGAGGAGGAGACATGCAAAAGTGGTAAAGCCCAGCTGCGGGCCGCCTGCAATCCAGCCTGCAGGGGAAGGGCGGGAACCCCGGAAGAGGTTGAGACCTGCCCTTGAGCAAGGGTGCAGGAGCACAGCCCTGCTCAGCCTGCAAAACCGAGGCTTGTGGCCTGACTTGGAAGCCAGCTCCTCCCACGGCAGTGGAGCCAAAAGCCCAGAATAGGCAGAGTCCCGCTACTGAGCATGGGCAAGCAGTCCCACCCGGCCTGCCGAGCCAAGGCTTGCAGCCCTCCCACAAGCGGGCTCCTCCTGCAGGGGCAAGGTGAAAGCCCAGAATCAGGCAGAGACCTGCAGCTGAGCAAAGGTGCTCACCCCTGACCTCAGGGCCGAGCATAATGCCACCCACGGGGGCAAGGCGAAGGCCAAGGCCACCGAGGCTTCTGCACCCGAGCACGTGATCACAGCCACTCCCATGAAGTAGAGGCGGAAACCACAGCAACAGCCCCAGTGGTGCCCTGGCCGGGTGGCTCAGCAGTAGAGCATCGGCCTGGCGTGCGGGGGACCCGGGTTTGATTCCTGACCAGGGAACATAGGAGAAGCGCCCATTTGCTTCTCCACCCCCCCCCTCCTTCCTCTCTGTCTCTCTCTTCCCCTCCCGCAGCCAAGGCTCCATTGGAGCAAAGATGGCCCGGGTGCTGGGGATGGCTCCTTGGCATCTGCGCCAGGTGCTAGAGTGGCTCTGGTTGCAGCAGAGTGACGCCCCAGAGGGGCAGAGCATCGCCCCCTGGTGGGCAGAGCGTCACCCCTGGTGGACGTGCTGGGTGGATCCCGGTCAGGCGCATGCGGGAGTCTGTCTGACTGTCTCTCCCCGTTTCCAGCTTCAGAAAAATACAAAAAAAAAACAACCCAGCCCCAGTGGGCAGGCACCCAAAACGCCCATACCTGTATGCCCTAGGCAGCAACAGCAGAGGGGGCGGCGGGCCTGCAGACAGACCACACCTAGAGAACACAGAGGCCACAACCAGTGGACTCCAGTGGCCAAAACTTTCTTTTACACAGACAAAATGAAAAGGCAGAGAAATGCAACATAAATGAATCAAGAGAAATCCCCAGAAAAAGACCTGCATGAGTCAGATATAACCAAATTACCAGATGCAGAGTTTAAAATAACAATTGTTAGGATGCTCAAAGATATTAGAACAACAATAGATGGTCATTATGAACACCTAAATAGATAGCAAATATAAAAAAGGACATTGAAATAATAAAAAAGAATCAGTCAGAAATGACAAATACAATATCAGAAATGAAGAACACAATGGAAGGAATTAAAAGCAGGATGGATGAAGCTGAGAATCGAATCAGCGAGTTAGAGGACAAGATAAATGAAGGCACGGAAGGAGAGCAGAAAAAAGAAAAGAGACTCAAAAAGCCTGAGGAAACTCTAAGAGAGCTCTGTGACAACATGAAGAGAAATAACATCTGCATCATAGGGTTTCCTGAAGACGAAGAGAAAGAATAAGAGATAGACTATGTTCAAACATATCATAGCTGAAAACTTCCCTCAATTAAGGCATAAAAATGTCTCACAAGTTTAAGAAGCACAGAGAACTCCATTAAAGAGAAATCTACACCAAGACACATTACAATTAAAATACCAAAGCAAAGTGATAAAGAGAAAATATTAAAAGCTGCTAGAGAAAAAAAGACTATCACCTATAAAGGAGCCCCCATAAGGATGACTTCTGACTTTTCAACAGAAACACTTGAGGCCAGAAGGGAATGGGAAGAAATATTCAAAGTAATGCAGAACAAGAGCCAAGACTACTTTATCCATCAAGGCTATCATTTAAAATTGAAGGAGAAATAAAAAGCTTTCCAGACAAAAAAAAAACTCAAGGAATTCACTACAACCAAACCAATGCTGCAAGAAAAGCCAAGGGACCTGTTGTAAGCAGATCAAAGGAGAAAAAGAATATACCAAAAGAGGAATACAGTTTCAAAGAATAAAATGGCAATAAACAACTACATATCAATAATAACCTTAAATGTCAATGGATTAAATCATCTGATCAAAAGACATAGGGTAACTGCGTGGATAAGAAAACAGGACCTGGCCCTGGCCAGTTGGCTCAGTGGTAGAGCATCGCCTGGTGTGTGGAAGTCCCGGGTTCGATTCCTGGCCAGGGCACACAGGAGAAGCGCCTATCTGCTTCTCCACCCCGCCCCCTCTCCTTCCTCTCTGTCTCTCTCTTCCCCTCCTGCAGCCGAGGCTCCATTGGAGCAAAGTTTGCCCAGGCACTGAGGATGGCTCTGTGGCCTCTGCCTCAGGTGCTAGAATGACTCTGATTGCAACAGAGCGACGACCCAGATGGGCAGAGCATCGCCCCCTGGTGAGCATGCCGGGTAGATCCCGGTCGGGCACATGCAGAAATCTGTCTGACTGCCTCCCTGTTTCCAACTTAAGAAAAATACAAAAAAAAACCCAAACAAACAAAGAAAACAGGACCCATTCATATGCTGTCTACAAGAGACACACTTTAAAACAAAAGATGCACATAGACTGAAGATAAAAGGATGGAAAAAAATATTTCACGCAAATGGAAATGAAAAAAAGCTGGGGTAGCAATACTTATATAAGATAAAATGGACTTTAAAACAAAGGCTATAGTAAGAGATAAAGAAGGTCACTACATAATGATAAAGGGAGCAATCCAACAGGAAGATATAACCGTTATAAATATCTATGCACCTAATATAGGAGCACCTAAATATATAAAGCAGACTTTGATGGATTTAAAGGGCGAGATCAACAGCAATACTATAATAGTAGGGGATTTCAATACCCCACTAACATCACTAGATATAGATCCTCAAGAAAGAAAATTAACAAAGAAACATCAGACTTAAAGGACATACTAGATCAACTCAATTTAATAGATATCTTCAGAACCTTTCATCCTAAAGCAGCAGAATATACATTCTTTTCAAGTGCTCATGGTACATTCTCTAGGATAGACCACATGTTAGGGCACAAAAGCGGTCTCAACAAATTTAAGAAGATTGAAATCATATCGAGCACTTTCTCTGATCACAATGGCATGAAACTAGAAATCAACCACAACAGAAAAACTGAAAAATACTCAAATACTTGGAAACTAAATAGCATGTTATTAAATAATGAATGGGTTAACAATGAGATCAAAGAAGAAATAAAAAAAAATTCTAGAAATGAATGATAACGAGTATACATCAACTCAAAATTTATTGGACACAGCAAAAGCAGTCCTGAGAGGGAAGTTTAGAGCATTACAGGCATACCTTAAGAAGCTAGAAAAAGCTCAAATAAACAACTTGACCCTGCATCTAAAACAGCGGTTCTCAACCTGTGGGTTGTGACCCCGGCGGGGGTCGAACGACCAAAACACAGGGGTCGTCTAAAGCCATCGGAAAATACATATTTTAGGCGACCCCTGTGTTTTGGTCATTCGACCCCCGCTGGGGTTGTGACCCACAGGTTGAGAACCGCTGATCTAAAAGAACTAGAAAAAGAACAGCAAGTAAAGCCCAGAGCTAGTAGAAGAAAGAAAATAATAAAGATCAGAGCAGAAGTAAATGACATAGAGGCTAAAGAAATAATACAGAGGATCAATGAAACCAGGAGCTGGTTCTATGAAAAGGTAAACAAGATTGATGAACCTTTAACCAGACTCACCAAGAAAAAAAGAGAGAGGGTTCAAATAAATAAAATTAGAAATGAGAGTGGAGAAATCACAACTGAAACAACAGAAATACAAAACATTGTAAAAAAAATACTATGAAGAACTGTACACCAAAAAACTAGACAACCTAGATGAAATGGACAAATTCCTTGAAATATATAATCTTCCAAAAATTAATCTGGAAAAATGAGAAAACCTAAACAGACCAATTACAACAAATGAAATTGAAACAGTTATCAAAAAACTCCCAAAAAAGAAAAGTCCTGGGCCTGATGACTTCACAAGTGAATTCTACCAAATATTCAAAGAAGAACTAACTCCTATCCTTCTCAAGCTATTTCAAAAAATTCAAGAGGAAGGAAGACTTTGGAAGGCATCCAAATTGGAAAAGAAGAAGTAAAACTATCATTATTTGAAGATGATATGATATTGTATATAGAAAACCCTAAAGTCTCAGTCAAAAAACTACTGAACCTGATAAATGAATTCAGCAAGGTGGCAGGATATAAAATTAATACTGAGAAATCAGAGGCATTTTTATACACTAACAATGAACTGTCAGAAAGAGAAATTAAGGAAGCAATCCCCTTCACCATTGCAACTAAAAAAATAAAGTACCTAGGAATAAATTTAACCAGGGAGATTAAAGATTTGTACTCGGAAAATTATAAAACATTGATAAAAGAAATCAGGGAAGATACAAACAAGTGGAAGCATATACCATGCTCATGGTTAGGAAGAATAAACATCATTAAAATGTCTATATTACCCAAAGCAATTTTTAAATTCAATGCAATACCAATTAAAATACCAATGACTTACTTCAAAGATATAGATCACATATTCCAAAAATTTATATGGAACCAAAAGAGAACACGAATAGCCTCAGCAATCTTGAAAAGGAAGATTAAAGTGGGAGGTATCACACTTCTGGATATCAAGTTATACTACAAGGCCATTGTACTCAAAACAACCTGGTACTGGCATAATAAGAACAGGCATATAGATCAGTAGAACAGAATAGAGAACCCAGAAATAAACCCACACTTTTATGGACAACTGATATTTGACAAAGGAGGTAAAAGCATACGATTGGAGTAAAGACAGCCTCTTCAACAAATGGTGTTGGGAAAATTGGACAGCTACCTGCAAAAAACGAAAACTAGACCACCAACTTACACCATTCACAAAAATAAACTCAAAATGAATAAAAGACTTAAATGTAAGATGTAAAACCATAAACATCTTAGAAGAAAACTTAGGCAGTAAGCTCTCTGACATCTGTCGCAGCAATATATTTGCCGATTTATCTCCACAGGCAAGTGAAATAAAAGACAGGATAAACAAGTGGGACTATATCAAACTAAAAAGCTTTTGCACAGCTAAAGACAATAAGAACAGAATAAAAAGACAAACTACACAATGGGAGAATATACTTGACAATACGTATGATAAGGGGTTAATAACCAAAATTTATAAAGAACTTGTAAAACTCAATACCAGGAAGACAAACAATCCAATCAAAAAATGGGCTAAAGAAATGAATAGACACTTCTCCAAAGAGAACATACAGATGGCCAATAGGCATATGAAAAAATGCTCAACATCACTAATCATTAGAGAAGTGCAAATTAAAACCACAATGAGATATCATCTCACACCAGTCAGAATGGCGCTCATCAACAAAACAACACAGAATAAGTGCTGGCAAGGATGTGGAGAAAAGGGAACCCTCCTGTACTGCTGGTGGGAATGCAGACTGGTGCAGCCACTGTGGAAAACAGTATGGAGATTCCTCAAGAAAATAAAAATAGAACTGCCTTTGACCCAGCTATACCACTGTTAGGAATATACCCCAAGAACACCATAGCACTGTTTGAAAAGAAGAAATGTACCCCCATGTTTGGGGCAGCATTGCTCACAATAGCAAAGATCTGGAAACAGCCCAAGTGTCCATCAGAGGACGAGTGGATTAAAAAGCTTTGGTACATATATACTATGGAATACTACTCAGTCATAAGAAATGATGACATCGGATCATTTACAACAACATGGATGGACCTTGATAACATTATACTGAGCGAAATAAGTAAATCAGAAAAAACTAAGAACTATATGATTCCATACATAGGCGGGACATAAAAATGAGACTCAGAGACATGGACAAGAGTGTAGGGGTTATGGGGGGGGGAGGGAGGGGGTTGGGGGAGGGGGGGCACAAAGAAAACCAGTTAGAAGGTGACAGAAGACAATTGGACTTTGGGTGATGGGAATGCAACATAATCAAATGTCAAAATAACCTAGAGATGTTTTCTCTGAACATATGTACCCTGATTTATCAATGTCACCCCATTAAAATTAATTTTAAAATAAAGAAAAGCGCTAAGTGAGAATCTATAATTCAGAGGTGGCTGCTAAGCCCTTTAAATATTGTTACTTAAATTTACTCCATGGGCTTGTTAAATAGCATAAAGGACCTTAGAAATACTTTATTTTAGTTAAAATACTAAAAAATACTAAAGTATTTAGTTAAAATACTTTATTTTAGTGGTATTCAAGGAATATAGTTACTATAAAAAATTATCCAGACTCCTTGAAGACATTAATGCTAACTGAAATAAACCAGACAAAAAAAGGACAAATACAGTATGATTTGCACTGACATAAGATTCCTAGAGCAGGAAATTCACAGACACAGGAAGTAAAATGGTGAATGCCTGAGGTTAGGGGATGAGACGATATTTAAGGGGGACGGAGTTTCAGTTTGGGATGATGAAAAGTTCTGGAACTGGATGGTAGTGATGGTTGGACAACATGAAGTTACTTAATGCCACTGAAGTAAGGTATTAAAAATGGTTTAAATATTGTTATGTATGTTTTACAAAAAAAAATTTTTTTGTAATTATTTAGGCCCTACCATGCTAACATGAATGAAGTACAAGGATCAGATAAGCCTAGCACCTAATACCTTTTGAGAAACCTAGAAGTCCTGTCCCCACACCTCAGGGACTCCAAGCACCTCATGGGAACATGTTAATCCAATGTGAGTAAAATGATTTACAATGACAGGGATAGCCAATCTTGACTCCAAAGTCATCGGAAATCATTACACTCACCTTGAAGTAACAGTGTCATGAAGTCAACGAGAGGAGCCCCACCTGAGCTTCCAGGAGCAGGTGTCATGACAGTCTTACCTTGGTGGATCTGGCAGAAAACACTGTCAAGGATTTGCTTTTATTGTCACATGCCACCACTGGCCAGGTTGTGGAGGACTGTATTCCCCTGTAATCACCAGAAGCTTTTAGTCTTCTACCCAAGGAACCTGACAACTGCTAAATAGGCCACATTTGCCTAAGCTACTCCCCAAGTTGGAAGAAATTCAGGGCTTGATCTCCAGCCAAGAATGCAGCCAAGCAAACAGCAGCTCCGGCCTCCACCCTGGCCACAGTGAAGCAGACAGCTGCCCCAGGGCTCACACTGCAAGGGGACTGTTTTGACCTTAAGAAAGCCACAGGATGATGGAGCCCCATCTTGTCTCCACCCAGATTCAATAAAAGAAATTGCAGCCACACAAAAACGCTTAGGAACGCCATCACATTACCAGCTGTTGCGGAATATGAGGAGAAAAAACAAAAAATATTATGTATTTAACTGAGGAGTTGACTCAATATTTATCAGGAAACAAATGCATGCCACAATATAAATACTAAATACATCCCTTTGATGTCAAGTGTTGGACTATCTCATAATTAAGCTAAAAGTTCATTAAAATTAGAAAATTGTTCATTCTCAAAACTCAGGAATATTGTGTCAAAATATCATATTGTACTGTACCGTAAGTTCTCACTTATCATCAATAGGTTCTTGTACACTGTAACTTTAAGCAAACAGATAACAAACTCAATTTGACTACAGGCTCATTGATACAAACAAGAGTTAAGTTCACATGGCATATTTCTGATCACAAAACCATCACCACACTTCTAAATAAAGGTGCAAAACACTTCAAATATTAAACATTGAAATGTAAGCTATCCATACATTTGAGAAAGATTAATAGGAAAAGTCAGATAATTATTTTCCTACTTGCTTATTCCAGTTCAAGGTCACTAGTGACCAGAGCCTCCCCTGACAGCTCAGGGTACACAGTGGGACCCACCCTGGCCAGGCTGCCCTTCCATCGCAGGGCCACTCACACCCACACCCACACTCACTCGGCCTGGGACAAGTTAGACGTGCCATTCAGCTCACGTGCGCATCTTTGGGACGTGGGAGGAAACCAGAGGCCCCAGAGAAAACCTACGCAGACACGGAGAACGTGCAAGCTCCACACAGATGGTGGCACCAGCTGGGAGCAATTTTTTTTCTCATCAATGTTATATGGAAACCACGTTGAACCACTATTTGAGGACTTGCTGTACCCACCTTTTCACGTAAAAGAAGTGCTTCACAGCTTCTCTGCAGCATGTCCACATTACCAGCACCACTACTCTTGCACATGGGGCTTTTATTAGGTAAAATGAAGATTACCTGAAGACAAGCACTGTGATACCACAGTGACAACCAAAGCAGCCACCAAGCGGCTAAGGAGCAGGGAGTATCTACGGTTGGGGGGGTGGCGGACAGAGGAATGACTTACATCCATCCCAGGTGGGACAAAGCCAAAACGACTGAGATTTCCTCCCGCTACTGAGAATGATGTACAATTGAAAACTTATGAATTGTTTATTTCTAGAATGTTCCATTTAACACTTTCAGGTCAACTTTCAGTTGACCACGGGTAACTTAAACAGTGGATAAGGGGGACCACTGGATACAAACTCAGGCCCCAGTTGTCAGGGTCTGCTTCTGGGAGAAGCCAACCTACGGGTAGAAGTAAGGATGATGAGAACATTCCAGGCTGGAGGAAAAAATTTGTGCAAAGGCCTTGAAGGAGCATGGACACTTCAAGGAACTGAAAAGTGGTTACTGTTACTGGAGTGTAAAAAGGTCAAAAGTTGGGGGAGCTGTGTGTGGAGAAGTGGGGTGGGGAATCGAGGCGTGTAAACGAGCTCTGCCCTTGTCCACAGCGAGGTGAAAAGCCGTTGCTGGGTTTTACAATGGAGAGCGAAGTAGTTTGATTTGTTTTGAAATGGTGGCTCTTGTTCCACTGTGAACCAGACTGGAGGGGATGGAGGAGGGGTTGTGCTTAGAGGAGTTTACAGTAGATCGCTATGGTCCAGGATGAGGTGATGGGAACTCGGACTGAAGTTACTGACAGGGCAGGTTTAAGCAATGGTTTTGGACAGAGGCGGATTTAACAGCAAGCGCACAGGGCCCCGACTTCTGAAAAAACCCCAACCTGACACTTTTTTCTAATGACACTAAGTTTGGTTTCATATGTGCAATTTTAACATGAATAGTACATAATATTTTTTATTATTTGACATGTTTTTATTTTCCCTGTCTCTGTCTTCTTTTTAAGGGGCCCAATATTTTCTTCTGTGCCCGGAGCCTCAACCAACCTAATCCACCTCTGATTTTGGAGGATATTCAGGAGGCAAACAGACAGGACTTGGAGATGAATTAGGAGTGAAGATGAGAGAGGGGGAAGAATCAAAGGTAACACCTGGGTTCTGGCTTTTATGTTTGAATAGTTCATATATTCTTAGCATAGAAGACATGCTAGAAATAGATTATTAAAGACTATATCATAAAGACAAGGTATATATAAGGGATGCTATTTCTTTGGTTCATTGGATTAAACCTACACAGGCAGGTATGCCTTTTTTTTTTCACACATTAATGTTCTGCATAAGATGGCAACTGTCAGGATAGGTAGGCATAAGGAACAAAACCTAACAGTAGCTAAAATTAAAGCTAAAAACTAAACACATTGTTATTTTAATACTTAACTGTAGTGCCCTCCTCCCAAGCTTACATAATTGCAGGGTGGGGTGTTACATACAAACTCAAAACATGAGAGGGGGCCTGACATGTGGTGGCGCAGTGGATAAAGCGTCGGCCTGAAAATGCTGAGGTCACCGGTTCGAAACCCTGGGCTTGCCTGGTCAAGGCACATATGGGAGTTGATGCTTCCTGCTCCTCCCCCCTTCTCTTTCTCTCTCTCTCTCTCTCTCTCTTCTTTCTAAAATGAATTAAAAAAAATTAAAAAATTAAAAAAATTAAAAAACATGAGAGGGAAGCCAAGTGGCAGCAAGGGCCTAGGCTGGTCACAGGCCTTTCTCCCTCAAGCTAGCCTGATGCCACTCGGAGTTTAAGCCCAGTTCCAATGCATCTGCCCCTTATCCCTCCCAGATCATGAGGAAACAGTGAAGGAAGGGGCAAGAGAATGAAAGCTTAGGAAGCACAGACTATGAAGGAGAGGGAAGAATTAGATAAACTCTCCTACTTCACACCTTTATCTGAGGCCCAAGCCAATGGGAGAGCAGCAAGGAAGCTGAAGCCATGGAAGGAGTCGTGGCATTCCACAGACACTAAAGAACTCAGGCGTTTGTTAGGCCAGGGTTCCACCTCAGCGCTAGTGACCTTCGGGGCTAGATAACTCTTCGTGGGGGAGAAGAAAGGGTGCCCATCCTGTGCACTGTAGGATGTTTAGTAGAATCTCTGGCCTCTACCCAGTACAGGTAGTGACACGCCAGGTGTGACAACAAAAAATGTCCTCAGACATTGCCAAATGTCCTGAAGGGCAAAATTGCCCTTGTTGAGAACCACTGAACTAACTAACATAAACTCTCTGTTTTATAGGTGAGGAAGCTGAAGCCCTCGGTGGGAAGAACTTTGCCCAAGGCTGCTCAGAGTCAAGACAAAAATGTGGATTGTCCCCAGAAGTCTGATCATTCAATCAAGAAGGCCTGTGTTTGCAGACAGAGACTTCTGTTTTGTGTAAACCTAATGCTAACGAAAAATAGTAAAAGGATACTTCTGCCATATTGGTAATACACCAAAAGGTAAAGAGAGCCAGTCTGGGGTGTGAATGGAAACTAGGCCAATCTGCCCCATGAGCTTCTGCATTGGCCAAGGCACCATGAACTACAGAAAGAGCAGGAAAAGATATTGAGACAAAATATGTGAGTTTTAATTTTATTTGTGGCCCTGGCTAGTGGCTCAGTGGGTAGAGCATCAGCCCAGTACATGGATGTTACAGGTTTGATTCCTGCTCAGGGCACAGAGGAGAAGCAACCATCTGCTTCTTGACCCTTCTTTCTCCCCCTTTTCTCCCTCTTCCCCTCCCTCAGCCAGTGGCTCAATTGATTCAAGATGGCCCCAGGTGCTCAGGATAGCTCAGTTGGTTCAAGCACATCAGCCTCATGTGCTAAAAATAGCTTGGGGCTCAGGCATCAGACCCAGATGGGCTTGCCAGGTAGATCCCAGTCAGGGCACATGCAAGAATCTGCCTCACTATCTCCCCTCCTCTCACCTAAAAAATAAATAAATAATAATTTTATTTGTATCAAACTCAGAAAAAAAAATTCTAGTTTAGTACACAAGTCAAAGAATATTACATAGCCTTTAAAAAGAAGGAACTTCTGCCACATATTACCACATGGATGAACCTTGAAGACATTACGCTAAGTGACATACACCTCTCACAGAACAAATACTACATGATTCCATCTATATGAAATTCCTAAAGTAGTCAAACTCATAGATCAGAAAGTGGAATGGTGGCTGCCAGTGCTGCGGCAAGGTGGGGAACGGAGTTGCTATGCAGTGAGTCTAGGTTTCAGTCATCAGAGGAGAAAGTCTAGAGATCTGCTGTACAATAGGTAACAATACTGCAGCACCCTTAATACGTGTTACTAGGACAGGTGGAATGTTATGTGTCTTTACCACAATTTAGAAAAAAGAAGACAAGTCAAGGACTGTTACTATTCTGTCCCCTTATTTCCTTCAGTGTAAGTTCTCATCTGGAAAAGTTTCCAATGTTTGACTGATGACGACCCGGGAAACACTGGTCCCAAATCTCAGCCCTCATTTGTAAAGCTCAAGTCACCACAAAGTTCTAGAATACAAAACAACTTTTATATCCAGTGTTAATTATCACCAAAGAAGCATGTTTTCAAGTACAAGTGCAAAATTCACTCTTTCAGTAAAAAAGTTATTTTTTTATAAAAGTCACAGAATGTGAATGCCTAGAGATCATCTTGGTTAAAACCTTCTTCATAGAGATAAGGGCCCTAAGATTCTAAGAAGTTACCATTTTGTGCAAGGTCACCCAGCCAATTTGTGACAAAAGTCCTGTATGAAAAGCCTGGTCTCCAGAACCCTTGTCTGAGACTCCCTCTACTTGAGCAGACCACATTCCTGCTAGTGTGAGGAGCCCAAATCCCCCACTCCCATTAATACGAGTTACTGAAACATTACCACCACCCCAGAGAGGAATGAAGGAAGACCTCGGTAAGGAAGCTGTGGGGAGACATGAAGAAGAGAGCTGTGATGAAAAAAAAAGTGAAAACTGTAAAATTGAAAAAAAAAAAAAGGAGAAAGAAAATTCAAAGACTTGGAGAAGAAAAATACCAGAGGATGAAACTCAGACCCAAAGCAGACATTCACAAAGATAAGCTTCCAGTTAGACTTGGTGCCCCGAGAGGTATTTGGACTGCTGCCAAAGTTGCTTTTGACCTAAATGGAGAATAAAAACAATTTTCTTTATCTATTGAGAGTAAAACCAAATTTTGTTCGGAAGCATTGGTTTGGATAAGGTAAAATAAAATTTTAGGGGATAGAGATATTATTAGTCATTCCTAGCATACCTGGGTACTCAAGAAATATTTATTGTTAAAAAAAAGAATAGCTACGGTAGATTGTATTGGTTCATGTTGGGATAACACTGTACACTGGGTTTACTGTTTCAATCTTGCTTTTAAATAGATGTCTTCCTCATGCCCCCACCACATTCCCCCAAAAGTACACATCCACTCCTTGTTTCCTTGGGCTTTGTGCTTTTACACACACACACACACACACACACACACACACACACACACACACACACACACACTGACTTTTAGCTTGGCCTTTCTCAGCCATTCCCTTCACACACACCCCAAGTGAAAATAACCCACAGAAAACCTGTTTCTACTCCCACATCTATTTACTTAGTTGATATGTGTACTAGTGATAGTGCTTTTGGCTACAAGGAAGCACAAACCCAAATATAAGTAGCTTTGAACAATAAATACACTTACTTTTCCCTAGGACGAGAAGTCCTGACGCAGCACCACAGAGCCTAGTAAATGTGTGCTGATTTGAACGGCCCTGCAGCACCAACTCTGCAGAGGATTCAAAACAGACATAAACTGTAGTCCCAGGGGCTCATCGTACAGCTGGGGGACCATGTTCACAACCCCAGCACAAGGCAGTGTGACACACAAGTGATACTCCTGTGGGTGCTGAGAGGAAGCAGAGTTCTGTGACTGGAACGAACAAGGACGACCCCACAGGGACATGCACGTGAGTGAGGGTCACAAGGGGAAGGATTTCAAGAAGTGGAGATGCTGACACAAGGAGCATGCAAGGGGAGGCCAGTGACGTGGGGGGCGCACAATGGTCTGAACTGTGCAAGGAGACAGCTTGCTGGAGAAGCGGTGACACTCATCTCCCACCAGAAAGACCAGTGACGAAACAGTGGGAACCCTTCAATAGGGTGAGGTGTGGAAGACTGTCCATCCCCACCAGTGGGCCAGTGGGCGGGAGACCGCTGAGCGGAGAGGCTGCATATCCCGGAGAGGAAGCTGAGGTCGGTACCAGGGCCACCGGACGCCACCAAATCTGAATTGCTAGGTTAAAAAGAAAACGGGAAAACAAGAAGTGGAGTCAGTGGCTAGAAGACTCTAGAACTGGACAGAATGACTTGTGGGTGTGGGTCTAGTGAACAACTTAAGGGCACAGGGTTCCTCCTTTCCTGGAAGCAGGAATGGCTACTCTGGAAGCTTACAAATGGCAGGCACAAGGGGTAAGTCGGGGCGAGGAGGGGAAGACTTGCGCTGTACTGCAGTTTAACCCTTGCCTCCTTTTCCTGAGGGGTCAGCTGAGGGCGGAATGTTGTTGCCCCCATGCCTAGTTTGATTAAAAAGAACAGCTATTTCATTAGTCAGGATGCAAGTAGTGGAACACTGAGTAACTGAGCATTTTTAACACTGATTTATTCTCAGATCTATTATTACGTGATAAATTAATATTTTATGTGACAGCAAATCCAGATGTGGAAAGTCCAGTGGCTCAGTGACGTCTGGGTCATGGGTCAGCTTCTCTGTGATTCTTTTGGACTTCTCCCTCAGAATTGCAAAGTGGCCGCCACAGCCTCAGTTACCAGGTGCTCACGCTACGTCCTCTAAAACAAGAAAGCAGACGGAGGGGCTGCTCTGTGTCTGTCTCTGACTGCAAAGAGAAAAGTCTTTACCAGCCGTGACCCTGGCCCTCTCCTGCAGACTTCCACCGGCTTCATCCCTCTGCCCAGCGCTTGCTCAGAGCCAGGCCTGGGTTCCAGGTGCTGGGGAGGAGCCTCCGGGGTTCGCAGCCTCCCTACCTGGACGTGGGCTCTCAGACAGGAAAGAGTGTCTGGCATGCGCGTGGGCTAGTAAGCTACAGAGGCCGTCGCAGGCCCAGGCCCGGCAGAGGAGGGG
Source organism: Saccopteryx leptura (assembly GCF_036850995.1). Classification (NCBI taxonomy): domain Eukaryota; kingdom Metazoa; phylum Chordata; class Mammalia; order Chiroptera; family Emballonuridae; genus Saccopteryx; species Saccopteryx leptura. Next base: position 19,307,723 of record NC_089513.1, read on the forward strand.
TGGGAGAGCACGGCAGGAGGAGGCCCGGTGTAAATTATGGAGGTGCTGTGCCGCCTGGCTCAGGAGCCGGCAGTCGGTTTCGCAGCACCAGGCACGAGCACACACCTCCGCGGTGAAGAGGAAAACACGATCTGTGCAGAGTCTCAGAGAATAACTGGAGGCAAAGGTGGGAGGAGGTCAGATTGGGGGGGTGGAGTGGGCTGATCAGGACACTCTGGGGACTCCTGCGTGAATCAGGAAGCTATTGTGCAACTTAGGAACACTTCACCAGACTGGAACAACCAGTGTGCATTACTTGGCAAAGAGTTGAAAATCTAGAATGTAGGTCCCCCCTACAATCCATTAACTGGCTGCAGCCCCTGAGAAGGTCACCACCTTGGTTTCCCTGAGCCTCAGTTTCCTCGACCCTAAAATGAGGTCACTGGACCAAATGCTCCCTGCATCCCTCCCTCCTCTAAAGGTCCAAGGATGGTTCTTTGTAGGGATGCTTGCTTAAGCAGATGCTGTCCACGTGCCTTACAACAGGCAAGTGGGGCTGATCCCGGCTGAGTCATTCCGGGCTCTGCCACCAGCTGAGTGGCGCTGTGTTTTTCTTCCCAGACATCTGCACCATCATTAGTGATGTCTATACTTCCAAATACAATGGCGTTTGTTATCATTAATGATAATTAGTGTTACTGGAGAACCAGAGAACTTTCATCTCATGCTGTTATTTTGTTTCATGCCTCCCATCAAACCTCTTTTTCCCAACACATCTTTGTTTTTCCTTAGTATGTAAAAGAAAAGACACAATTGAGGGATATTTGGGTACTCAGCTCAATGCTGGGTCACACTGGGTAAGTCACTTCTCCTCAGTGAACTTAGACTGAATTTCAGTGGTTCTTCACCATGGGTGAGCCTCGGAGCTGAATGAGGCGTTTTCAAAAGGCAGATTCAGGAACCAGTCCAGTCCAAAAGAAACCCATATGTCCGGAGTGGACCTGGCAATGTATATTTTGAAACTTCTTCCCAGGAGATTCTGATAGGCCCCCTAAATCCTCTCATTAATTTGCTTTCCCGAATAGCATGGCCTGTGCACACTTCCATCAATACCCCTGGCACAAACCTTGCCATCGGCCACAGCAGGGATGGACCTAGCAGGTAGTATGCTAAGTTAAATGAAATAGACAGAGAAAGACAAGTACCATATGATTTCACATGCATGTGGAATCTAAAGAGCGAATTAAAACACAAATGAAATAAAAACAAAGTCATAGATACAGAGATCAGACTGATGGGTTGCCAGAGGAGAGAGGGGTTGAGGAACTGGTGAGAAAGGTGAAGGGATTAAGAAATACAAACTGGTAGTCACAAAATAGTCACAGCATAGTAAAGTACAGCATAGGGAATACAGTCAATAAAATCGTAATAACAATGTGCGGTGCCAGGTGGGGACTGGGAACATTGGAGGAACCACACTGTAAAGTACACAATCCTCTAACCACCATGCTGTACATCTGAAACTAATATAAAATCATATTGAATGTAAACTGCAATTGAAAAGTAAAATGTTAAAAATATCCCTAGCACACTCTATTGGAGCTATATGTTTATTTCTCTGGCTCCACAAATAGACCATGAGCAACTTAAGAGCTAACTCTGCATAATATACTGCTCACAAAAATTAGAGGATATTTCAAAATGTCTATAAAGTTATAAAATATCCCCTAATTTTTGTGAGCAGTATACTTATCATTGTCTCACAAAGCCAGCTATAGTAACCATAACAAACAGTTATAATAAAAAAAAAGCTAACATATATTGAGTGCTGATTGCATGCCAGGAATTGTTCAAAGCACTTACCATGTTATTAACTCAATTATTCTTCAAAGCAACCATACGAGGTAGGTACCCTTATTATCTCCATTTTACAGATGAGAAAATTGAGGGTTCTATTAGAAAATAAACATAGATAAGCTGGGTTTAAAGCTCACACTCTTACTCCATCATACTAATAGATAGCTAATAAAAATTTTCTTGAGTGAAGAAAGAAATGAAGGACATTGCATCTCAGTGGAGACATCTATATCTACCAGGTTTTCTTACCTTAGGGTCTAGGCTGAAAAACAGCGAGACTCTTTGGGCTTTGTATTAGTCAGGGTATCCAGAGAAACAAACTCAGTAGGATGCATGTATAGGAAGAGATGGATTCATTTTAAGGAACTGACTCATGCAGTTGTGGGTGCTGGCAAATCCGAAACCTACAGACCGAGCCAGCAGCCTGAGGCCCAGGGGAGAGTTAATAGCAGTTTTGTGTCCTAAAAAGACCATCTGAAGACAGGATTTCTTCCTACCCGGGGAACTCAGTCTTTTCTCCTAAAGCTAAATAGATGAGGCTCATCACATTATGGAGGGTAATCTGCTTTACTGAACGTATAGTAATTTTAATATTAATCTCATCTTTAAAAATATCTTCACAGCAACATCTAGACTGGTGTTTGACCAAACAGTTGGGTATCACAGCCTAGCCAATTTTACATTACATCAACTATCACAGGCTTGCCAACAGACAAATCTGGGGCAAATGAAAAGCAGTATATTCCACAGTAATCACGTCCTCTCCTGTACTCAATAGAAAAATTGTCTATACCATTCATTTGAGACATATCACACAGTGACTTACTCTATTATTTATCTTTGATTTTCATTTGTCTTGTCTTCCCAACTAGACTAAAAATTTCTTTGGATAGTCAGGAATAAGATAATGCAGAGAGCATGTCTTCTAATTCTTTGTATCCCCGCAGTGCTTGATCCAGAGATAAGCACACAGCAGGCACCCACAATGTGTTAAAGAACTAGTTTAGGAAGGATTATGAAAAGAAGTAAACTGAGAAATTCCTTGTGATAAATAAATCAAGAGTGTTAACCACATGCACTAAGTAAACACATTTTGACCACTTCTAGAGGACTCCTGTGTTAAACATAAAAGTACACACCTTTCACCCTCTGCCCTTTCAAGAATAAATTCCGACCTCCCCAGAACTGCTGAAGCCTTTGAGCACTGCCAAAGGGATGGTCTGTCTAGCTCATCTGAGAATAGAAGCCATATAGAATGGAGCAGAGAACTTCAAACTGGTCTGGGCCCAATATTTATCAACAGAAGGAAAGCGTTATGGAGACTGTAGTACAGAGAACAGAGGGCCTCTAACCACAGGGCTCTCTAGGCCAAAGCAGCTGCCCTGGAATGAGAATCTTTTGGGATATGCATAGTTCTTGATAGACCATTTGAGCTCAAGGAATGGCAAACAGGAGCAGAATCCTCCTCCTCAAGCCAAGTTCAAGACTCTTCAAGCTTCTTAAACCCTCCAGTCACATGTAGTGACCTCCCTCTACAGTGCTTTCTGACCATTAACATTACATATGCACCATCTTCATGCTGTACTATCTGTCTGTTCATTTGTCTGACTCTCTCACTAAACTGTACATTTCTAGACTACAAAGACTGCCTTGTTCATCTTTATCTCTCCTACTACCTTCAACACTGACTGACGCATATTTGGTACTTAACCTGTATTTGAGGAAGGGAGAAGGCTTGGAAGGAAGAGCAGAGCAGGGGACACACACACGCGCGCACACACACGCGCACACACGTGCATGTAACACATGCAGAACTGAGAGAAGCAGTGGTGTAATGCAAATGGCACTGGAGATCTGGGACTTAATTCTGACTCTTCAGTGAGAATGAAAGTGGGCAGAACGCAAACTTCCTGGGCGTCTGTTTATCTTCTACAAAACAAGGTATTTATAGCATTAGGATTGTGTAAGCATTCAAGAAAGAAAATGTGTAGTTTAGGAGTTAGTTTCTTTTTTCTTTTTTTTAAAGTGCCAATGCAAAAAATAAAGCTGAAATTGGAGCAAAAGTTTGATTATTTCGAAGGAAGGAAGGAAAGGAGGAAGGGAGAAAGGGGAGTCGTAGCAACGCTATCTGAACTTTCAAGTTAATTGAAACTTTGTTTAAAAAAATGTATAATATGAGATGATTTCTTCTTGATAATTTCCTGAAATAATTAACTCTAGCTTAATTTTGAATGTGTAAATGAAAGACAATGTAACTACACTTATAAAATACTAATCATAACAAAACACAAAATTTGAGGACCCAGAGATTACATTCATGAGAAAGCATAAGTAACTATACTTCAAAAGAATAAAGTCAGTACTACTTGGACTAGACCAGAGTATTAAGAAAAGTGGGTGAGGGAATTCTAAATTACTCCCTGAAACTAGCACAATATGATAGCAAAGCCAAGCAAAGATGTCATGACAAAACTTCACACTAATCTCACCTTTAAGTCAATTCAAAACCGAAATGTAATAAATATAAAGCAAACAAAGTCAAGCAACTCAGAAAAAAATAATACACTATGAATAAGTGGGCTTTATTTCAGGAACGCAAGAATATAGCACTATTAGGTAATTTAATATATCATTTACCATGTCTGGCAATGAAAAGGGAAAATAGTCATATGATTTCTTCCATGGCTGCTAAAAAATACATTTGACAAAAATGTAATATCTACTCTTAATAAAATCTCTTACTAGATAAATACTTCCTCACTTTAATGCAGTTAAATATGTATTGAACACTTACCATATGCTAGGCCAGTTCTGGGCACCTGGGATAAGGCCGTGAATAAACAGACAAACATCTCCACCCTCTTGAAGCTTATTTAGTGGTGGAGGCAGACAATAAACAATAAGCATAACGATTAAGTAAATTCCCTAGTGTGTTAGAAAGCAGTAAGTGGTACGGAAAATACAGTAGAACAGGGTAAGGAAGTTTAGGAGCTGGGAGTGGACGCAATAGCCATTTTAAGTAGAGGGGTCAGAGTAGACTCAGTGGTGTCAATTCTTAAAGGAGGCATGGGAGCACGCTATGCAGACTGCAGATACCCGGGTGGGGAAGTGTTCTGGGCAGAGAGAACCTGCCGGTTAAATTGAAAAAAACAGCAAGTAGGCCACCATGGCTGGAATATATTATAGTAGGAAGTGTGAGCTAAGGGGTGTGACAATCACATGCTCACAGAACCACATCAAAAGGAGGAAAAGAGAGTGTCTCCTACCATATTCTTTTTATCAAGGAGGAAATTATGTCCTGAAACTCTACAGCAGACTTCATACCACTGTCAAATCTTTCTAAATTAATCTATCAATTTAATATAATCCCATTTTTAAAAACCAATGTGATTTTTTAATGTACAAGCTGATTCTTAAATTCATCTAGCAAAAAAAAAAAAAAAAGCAAGAATAAACACAAAAATTTCAAAAGAGATGCACAAATAAGGCAAACCCACCTAAGCAGCCAGTAAAATAACTGGATAGCTACCTGAAAGAAAATATACCTACTTCATAGCTCACACCAAAATAAAGTCCAGATTGATCAAAGAGGGGGATTCTAAGGGACTGGAGACAGTAAGATAGGAGACTAAATTTTCACTGCAAATAACTGTTTTTAAACTTTGTAGTACATGCATTACATGTTTAAAAGTAGTTGCATTTAAAATGGACTCATGTTCTTACATAAGTAATATAATGCAGCAGAAAGACCACAGGCCTGAGAATCTGGTGGTGTTTTTGATTCCAGATTTTGCGCTACTTAACTTGTAACTTTGGGTAAGTCATTACAACTTCACTTAATCTCTGAAGTATTAATATTAAATCAGATGGATATCGGTCTCTTTTAACTCTAAAATTCTATAACACTGTAAGTTTAAGCTTCTAAACTCACCCAAGAGTACTTTAATCTGCTATACCTGGTTTTGACATTTTCCCCAATAAAAACAGGAGGTGGTTTATTCTGGAATTTAGCATCGGACATTATTCAGTGCCCAATGCATTCACGCCATTGCAGTAGAATGAAGACATTATGCAAAGTGCACATTAGGGCTCAGCCAGGAGTTTCTGGGCTGTTAGTCATGAAGGTGGTTGGTCCTCCCACATACCAGACAAATAGATAAGGTAAGGATGACCCCAGGGGGGTTGGATGCCTGGAATGGTGACGCCTAGGACTTATACCGGAGGGTGCCAAAGGGACTGTACTTTCCACAGCCAATCAGTGGCCCCTGGATCAGAGGCTGATTGCCCCTTTGGGGGCTTATTTAGACCTTTGATCTTTTCTGTGACCCACTTTTGGCCATCCTACAAAATACCTCCAGTAAAAAAGAAAAGGATAAAACAGAAATCAGCCTACTTATTAACAATTTCACTAAATAATAGTGATTATTAGCTATCTTAGCCAATAAGTAAATCATGTTGTGTATTTCAAGGAATTTAATAGCTGAAAGACATCTCAGCCGTCATCTAACCTAAACCACTAAACCACACATCTTACAAATGAGAAAAATGGGGCTTAGCGGGATCAAATGACTTGCTTAAAGGACCCAGAGTTCCTGGCAAATTCAAGTTTCCAGCTCTTGGTTTGAAGCTGTTTCTGTCCCTTTTGTCCATAAATTATCTTCCAAACCATGCTATTATTTCCTGCCTGCCATAAATGTGGTTAGTTTATTAATGGTTTGGCTTTCTCTGCTCCATCCTGACCCTCATATTCTTTAGACCTGTGACCTCAGGAGTAGAGATTCTGAGCAGGACGCTGAGAGAAGAGACCACACAGAACGTGGAGATGCCAGTCTCAGCCTGTCCTTGAGAAACTCTTACCCAACCCCCATCATTGTTCTGCAATCACTTCCCCAGGAACACTTGTCATCCAACACTTTTTTTAAATCTTCTGTCCCTTCACTTCCACTTCCCTCCCCAGCCGAAATGATTCTTAGAGCTCGCAAGCTTCGCTCAGACATACGCCCAATCTAATTCTATCAAGGAAACAGCTGTCGGCGAATTTCCTCGGGGGTTTGTGTTTCCCTTCCACTTATGTAGGTCATTGCTCTAAAGAAAGTGTAAAGATGGAATGAATGGAAATGAGCGGCTGGATTGGGCTTGTGTGAGATCTGAGAAAAGTGCGGGAAGACAGGCAGATGACGGGGCAGGACAAGCGAAGGAAGTCCCCCATGAGCCTCCCTGTGACTCAGACCTTACAGCATTGCTAGTCAGACAGGCACAGTGAACATTCAAGGGACCTGAATCATAGAGACGTGAAGTCACTGTCTAACCAGTGTCCATATGCATTTCTTCTCAGAGAGAGGAAGATTGAACAGAGGACAAAAAGAGAAGCCACCAGGCAAATGCCATTTTCCAAGCTGAAAAGAGGTGTTTGGGGCTAAAATGATGGAGTTGTGTGACCTCAGATGCAGAGGTCTTATTATTATGGTCGAATTCCTTCCAATGAAAATCAAATGCTCTATTCGTCACCCCAACCAAGCTGTCCATTCTCCTTTGAATAGTCCATGCTGGGAAGTAGAGGTCTCCAGTTTGCAGAATAAACATCTCCAGGTGGATGCAGGCTCTCGGGTCAGAGGACATCCCGTGGGGTTAGGCTGGGTGAAACCAGAGGAAAGTGACTGGAATGGCCTTGCTGGGGAAAGGAGGGGAGAGTCACAGAAAGGACTGGCAGGAAGTGGCCCTGATTTATTCTTATATACAAGGTACCAGGAGACTTCGCTTCTCTAGAAACCACCTGGAAGCCTGCTTCCTACCAAGCACGGCCAAGTCTACCCATCACCACCAGCACACCACCCTCCCCTGTCACCAGATAAGGCATAGTTTGCTGTTGCTAAGACACGGCTACTACACCTACCAGGCTGTAGGCAGCTTAACTTCCGGGAGATAGAAACATACTGGAACCTCATTAAATGTATAGATTTTATCATTGTTGCCCCTAAAAATGTGATTCTTAAGAAAAAGGGTGAGGCAGAGTAGAAATCTGTTGATACTCCAGGTGAAGAGCTCCCTACAGTTACTCTGTACTGTTCCACTGATTCACTCATGAGTTAAGTATATATTTGTGGAGTATCTACTAAGAAGCAGCTGGCAATGTGCTAAAGGAAACAAGGGTGAGAAACATGCATTCTTGAACCTTATGCTTTAGTCTGGAGAACTTACCAGGAGAAACAACAATTTTTTTTTAATTTTTTATTTATTTATATTTTACAGAGACAGAGAGTGAGTCAGAGAGAGGGATAGACAGGGACAGACAGACAGGAATGGAGAGAGATGAGAAGCATCAATCATTAGTTTTTCATTGCATGTTGCAACACCTTAGTTGTTCATTGATTGCTTTCTCATATGTGTCTTGACCGCGGGCCTTCAGCAGACCGAGTAACCCCTTGCTGGAGCCAGCGACCTTGGGTTCAAGCTGTTGGGCTTTTGCTCAAACCAGATGAGCTAGTGCTCAAGCTGGCAACCTCAGGGTCTCGAACCTGGGTCCTCTGCATCCCAGTCCGATGCTCTATCCTCTGTGCCACTGCCTGGTCAGGCAGAAACAACAATTTGAGCCATATATGTAATTCTAAATTCTCTAGTAGCCATATTTACAACTGGTAAAAAGAAATAGGTGAAACTGACTCTAATAATAGATTTTATCTAACTCAATAGATCCCAATGTTATCATGCCAACATGTAATCAATATTCTAAAATTGTTAATGACATATTTTACATTTTTTGTACTAAGCCTTTGAAATCCCATGCATATTTTACACTTACCGCCCATTTCTACTCAAACACTAAATTTTTACCAGAAATACTTCATCTGAATTTAGATTTCATAAATCGTACAGTTGATAGAGTCACATGCCCAACTTGTTCCAAACATACTTAAAAGTTTCCTGCTAACTTTAGTAGTTCTTAAATTTAAATTCATTATAAATAAATAAAATTTAAAATTTCATTAGTCAGTTAAGCTAGCCACATTTCAAGAGCTCAATAGCCACATGTGGCTAATAGCTACTACATAGGATAATGCAGCTCTCAAAGGAAAGACAAACACTAATCAAATGAATTTACACACATGGTGAAGCTATAGTTGTGGTAAGGGATATGGAGTATAGGTATGTGGTGTTATGAAGCTGTATAATACTTGACTTTGTCTAGGGCAAGGAAAGACTTACTTGAGGAAGTGCTATTTAAGAATCTGAGGATTAACACCGAAAGGGAGCACAGATCAGACCAGAACAGGGGCTTTCCTGGCAAAGGCAGAAGCATGTACCAAGGCCCTGAGACAGAAGGGAAAATAGTGAGGTTCATATTAGTCAGCATCCTGTGGGAAAGCAGATGGCCTTTTTAATCTGGGTAATTTTAGGAGCATGTAATAAAGAGACTATTTAACAAGACGAGGACCAGGGTATGAAAAAAAAGAGTACAGAATAGTGCAATACCCTAGGCTAGCAACAGCAGGGAGACACTAACCAACACCAACACCACTATCACCAGCACCCCAGCTTAACGAGGCAGAAGAAAACAGTTATTAGAACCTGGGACAGGTAACTGTATGGTAGGACCATCAGACAAGAGCTGTGGTTTTCAGTTGAATGGGTACAACCAGCCAGCAGAGATCCAGCAGCATAGCATAGTAGGGGCAATAGCCCAGCCTCACTGTTTTTCTGCCCTCCAATCCCCTGTGTGTACCTCCCACTGGCCAAGCCCAACCAGGACCAGAAGGTCAGAGAGCTCATTAATGCAGAACACACAAGTCAGCCCTGGAGCATAGAGCAGCACAAAGAAGGGTGGGGGATGCACTGAATTCAGCTCAGTGTTGTGTGTTATCAGTTTGCTATTGGTGCTGTGACAAATTCTCACAAATTTAGTGACTTAAAACAAATGAATTATCTCACAGTTCTGAAGTCCTAAAATTGAGGTACTGGTAAGGCTGCATTCCTTTCCGGATGCTCTAGCGGGCTCTGTTTCCTTGCCTTTTCCTGCTGCTAGAAGCGGCCTGCATTCCGTAACTGGAAGACCCCACCTCCCATCACTCTGACCTCTGCTTCTATCACCACGTCTCCTTCTCTGCCTTTGATTCTCATGCTCTGCTCTTCTTATATGAATCCTTGTGATTATATTGGGATTACCTGGATAATCCAGGAAAATCCCCCCATCTCAAGATCCCTAACTTAATCGCATCTACAAAGTCCCTCTGGCCATGCAAAGTAACATCCAAAGGTTTTGGTGGTTAGAACATGGACATCTTTGGGGGGATGCATTATTCTTTCACTGTATCAAGAAAGTGAAAGGAGGCCACTATGGAGGATGTAAAGGGCAAGATGTGAATATGGAGAGTTATGGTGAATAGCTATTCAGCAAAGTTTTATAGACCATGGTAGGCATTTTATTTGTATTTTTAAGACCAATAGAGTCATCGAATTTGCATTTTTTTTAAATGCACTCCAGCTAAAAAATAAAAAAATAGATTGAAAGAGGCAAAAATACATTGAAAATGAGTTGAGAAGTTGTGTAGTAATTAAGTGGTTGAAAATAGTGGCTTAGACTAAGGAGATGTCTTATAAAAGTGGAGAGAAGTGGAAGGATTTGAGAGGTATTGAGGAAATAAAATTTGTAGAACTTGGTGACATATCAACTAAGAATAAGGACAATGAGGGCCATATTGAAGGCGGCACTTAGCTACCAACTTGCTAAGCTAAATAGATAGTGGTTCAATTCACTGTTCTCAAAACAGGTTTATTTGAGAGACAGGGGTTTCTGCTAGGTTAGAAAGGAAATTCAAATCCTGGGGGTTTTTTTAGATGGTCATTAAAGCAGTGTAAGTGAATGAAATCACTTAGAATGGAAGCCAGTTAGCAGAGTGCCCAGGACCTAGCCTTGAGAGACTTGGACAGTTAAAGAATAGAGAAAGAAGATGAAGACCAGATTTTTTTTTAAAAAAGGGAGACTAAGAGCCTGAAACCAAGAAAATATATTATCAAAAGAGGATGTAGGCAATAAGTTTGACTGCTCCTGAGAGTTCAGTATGTTCACCCACACTCTCAGTCCATGAGATTCTGGTGAGGCCAGGGGTGCCTATGAGGCCTTCTCACCAGGTTTAAGTAAATCATGGCCATGATGATTGGTTTTGGGATGGGCACAAAACCTCTGAGAGCCAATGAGATCCACTGGCTAGGACTTCTAGGAAAGACAGTGTCAATATAACTTGCTATCTTAAAACTTGAGGAGACGTAGGGCCTGAAACTGTTGCTACCATCTTGCTACCAAATGAAGTCTGGGACTAAAGGCAACAGTTGGTAAAAAGAAAGATTGTGAGAAAAAAAAATTTATGACATCTTTTTAGCTCTAACTCCAGGTGTGCCTGAAACTTGATCTCGCTGTATGTATACTTTTAACTTAAATGAGCCAATAAATTCCCTTTGTGGATAAGCTAAGTAAGTACAAGTGTCATTTACAATGGAAACAATACTAAATTCTATGGGAGGATAAGTGAAATGTAACCCATGTCTAAGATCTTTAGAAGGAAAATGACTTATACATCAAGAATATCAAGGTGTTGACTAAAATTCTCATTGTAATCCTAAGAGCCTATGAAAACAGACAAGAGAATCTTGAGAGTAGGAAAATAAAATAGAAATACCAGAAAAGTTTCTATGTTCATAAGCTCCAATTTAAGATGAAACAGTAAGAAATAAATAGGACTATATGTAAAAAGAATTAAACACTATAGTCCCAGACTGTTTTAAAGTAGCATTAATTGTGACCAGAAATCTGGTTTCAAGGTTTCCTTGTTCTCCTTTGTCTTGTGCTTGTATCTTTCATGAGCCCTGAAATGGCAATTTTACAGATGCACGAATTATAATATTCATGATTTCCACAGCATTGTAAATGTTCTCAGTAATTATAATTTTCACTGACACAAAAGTTACAGGCTCCTGGGACCTGCTCAATAGAATTTAAGATTGTTGCTTTGCACTTCACAAAAGTGATTATCCCCTTTGTGGGAACTGAGGAATCTGACTTTAAATAACTTTTACATTTGGAAGATAAAAGTTACTGGCCTTGTCTTTTCTAAGCCCATTGATTAAAAACTTACCAAAATGTGGTTCTGCCATGACTCAAGAGAAGAGAATGGGTCCAGCAGAAGAAAACCCACAAACCTCCACCATATACAAGATAATATGCTAGGCACATGCAGAGGCTTGAGGCATAGTCCTTGTTCTCACAGACCTTGGAACTTGTGGCAGAGAAAGAGCATATTCACAAAGAGTCAAATATCAATGTAAAGCAATACATAATAAGCAATTTTTTTAAAGAGTTGTACAAACACTAAGAATTTTGATGCCAGAAGAGCAAGAATTCAGTGTGCATGGCACAGCTTGAGGGTAGGTACAGATGAACGAGCAGAAAAGGGAAGGGCTCTGTGGGCAGAGATCTGTAAACAGAGACATTTGCAGGTAATCATATTATAGATAGTCTGGCTGAAGCAATGATTCTTATACAGTTGGGGCTGGGGTGGAAAGGTAGGGAGGGCATTAAATGACAACCTACAAAATTTAGGTTTTATCCTGTAGGAAATGAAATACTGAAGACTGTTGATCAAGTCAATGGAAATAGACCACCTCTCTTCCTAAGTATCAAAGACATCATAGTTACTGACACAAGAGCCTGGACTTGGTTTGTGTGAGAAATAACAAGCTTTTTGTTTATTATTGCAGTGTAAAATGAACGTTGTAGTGTGTAGAAACTGGAGAGGGTAGGACTGGGTCCTACGCCCTGGGAAACTTAAGACATTGTACTGATAAAGCTAGGTTTGCATTTTAGATATCTTGCTATTGCTGCTAGGTGGAGGAAGGATTTAACAAGGATGAAACTGGAAGGAACTCAGGTAGAAGGCCATTGCAAAATCCAAAACAAGAGCTCATGAGGGCCTGCACTAAGGTAATGATAGAGATGGGGAAAAGGAAATGGGTCCAAGGAATTTTTAGGGCAATATCATGAGGACTTGGTGATTATCATTGCCTGTCAGCGGTGATGAGAAGGAAGGGTTCTAGAATGACTCAACAGCTTCCTGACCTGAGAGGAGGAGGTGCTAAGCAGGACTGTTAACCAGGATCCAGGAGGGTGCAACTCTGGAAGAGGAAGATGATGGGTGCAGTGCTGAACACAGTACAAACTGAGACTCTTCGGGTGCGAATCGTGGAGACCCATGTCAGACTACCTTAGATGACTTCTCTGGTTCATGACATCAGCAGATAGAAAGGTAGGGGGTAGCCAAGACTTCATGACCACATTCTAAAGTCATTGGGACATTCTCTCTCTCCTGCCCTGTCTTTCTTTCCCTGTAGTTAGAACTCTTTCTCTCAAGGCAGCCCAAGAGACAATGGATGTATGTGCCAACAGTTCTGGAATCTGGAAGAGGTATACCTTCCACTGACACTTTAAAAAACTGCAAGAAAGAGTCCCCAGGGAATAAAAAAAGGAATGGAATATTCTAAATCTCTGCTGTTATAAAAACTTGAGGCCATCTCCATACCTCCGGAGGACTGACCACAATCCAGGCACATAATAGTAGTTCAATAAATGTTTGTTAACTCTAAGGATAATTAATGGGCAGTTTATGTGAATAACATCATTTAACGTCTATGAAGCATTTCCGTTGCATACCTTTTTGCCTAATATAGAGACCAGTCGTTTTCAGCCTTTTTACACTTGGGGACCAGTGAACTAGCCAGCCAGGAGCAGAAACATGCAACGAATGAAGTTTTATCTTACCAAGCCTAACAGTGCAACACAGTATAAGCTGATACTTGATTTCTTTCTTTTCTATTTTTTTAGTGAAAGAGAGACAGACAGACAGGGACAGACAGGCAGGAAGGGAGAGAAATGAGAAGCATCAACTCATAGTTGCTGCACCTTAGTTGCTCATTGACCACCCTCCCATATGTGCCCTGACGGCAGGGAGGGAGGGTACTCCAGCAGAGCAAGTGACCCCCTGTTCAAGCCAGCAACCCTGGACTCAAGACAGCAACCTTGGGCTTCAAGCCAGTGACCCCTCAGCTCAAGCCAGTGACTATGGGGTCATGTCCACGATCCCACATTTAAGCCAGTGAGCCTGTGCTCAAGCCAGACAAGCCGTGCTCAAGCCAGCCACCTCAGGGCTCTGAAAGTGGGTCCTCAGCATCCCAGACTGATGCTCCATCCACTGTGCCACCACCCAGTCAGGCTGGTGCTTGATTTCTGAACTCCACATGTAGGATGCATTGACTACTACTTAAGTTTGTCTGGATGTTTTTATGTCTATTGTGCACAATTTGTAAATACTCTCCACAATGCAAAAGTTGTTCAAACGAGCCTAGAAGTTCCAAAGGTATTTAAGACAATCTCGATAGTATTTTCATCAGTGATACAGGCTGATAAGTGGCAATCACCGTGAACATAAGTGAGTTCGACTAAGATCATTGGGTCTATAATCTTCATACAACATCAGGGTGGTTACTCTTTCATGGACCAGCACAAAATTTCTGGTGGACCAGCACCAGTCCATGGACCAGCAGTTGAAAACACTGCTATAGACTAGCGTGAGGCAGTCCTCCATCCCCACTCCCAACTCATATGCCAAAATGTAACACATAGGCTGAATTTTCTAAGAGAAGGGTCAATTTCTGCAGCCACACTTCATTTCCAATTTCTGGGAGCGCTCCTCTGGCTGTAAGAGTCAATGGCTTGAGGCCTGACCTGTAGTGGCGCAGTGGATAAATCATCAACCTGGAGTGCTGAGATCGCTGGTTCGAAACCCTGGGCTTGTTTGGTCAAGGCACATATGGGAGTTGATGCTTCTTGCTCCTCTCCCTTCTCTCTCTTTCTCTCTCTCTCTCCTCTCTAAAAAATAAAGTCTTTAAAAAAAATTTTTTTAAAGTGTCAATGGCTTGAACACACACTAAGCCTCTCAGCAAAAATTCTTCCTACTTCCACCACCAACATCACCACCACCTCCACCACCACCTCTACCACCTCCATCATCTCCATCACCTCCATCACCTCCACCTCCACAACCTCCACCTTCACCTCTACCACCACCTCCACATCCACCACCTCCACCACATCTACCACCTCCACATCTACCACCTCCATCACCTCCATCACCACCTCCACCTCCACCACCATCTCCACCACCACCTCCACCTCCACATCCACCACATTTACCACCTACACCACCTCCACCACCACCTCCACCACCTCCATCACCTCCACCACCACCTCCATCACCACCTCCACCACCTCCACCACCTCTACCTCCACCTCCACCACCTCCACCTTCAGCACCACCACCTCCACCTCCACCACCACCTCTACCTCCACCACCTCCACCTCCACCTCCACCATCTCCACCACCTCCTCCACCACCTCCCCACCTCCATCACCTCCACCATCACCTCTACCACCACCTTCACCATCACCTCTACCACCTCCACCATCACCACATCCACCTCCACTACCACCTCCATCATCACCTCCACCACCACCTCCACCACCTCCACCACCTCCTCCACCACCTCTACCTCCACCTCTACCACATCCACCACCACCTCCCCACCTCCATCACCTCCACCACCACCTCCACCATCTCCTCCACCACCTCTACCATCTCCTTCACCATCTCCCCACCTCCATCACCTCCACCACCACCTCCACCACATCCACCACCTCCTCCACCACCTCCACCACCACCTCCACTACATCCACCACCACCTCCCCACCTCCAACACCTCCACCTCCACCTCTACCACTACCACCACCACCTCCACCTCCACCTCCACTACATCCACCACCACCTCCCCACCTCCAACACCTCCACCTCCACCTCTACCACTACCACCACCACTTCCACCACCACCTCCACTACATCCACCACCACCTCCCCACCTCCAACACCTCCACCTCCACCTCTACCACTACCACCACCACCTCCACCTCCACCTCCACTACATCCACCACCACCTCCCCACCTCCAACACCTCCACCTCCACCTCTACCACTACCACCACCACCTCCACCT
The DNA here is from genome assembly GCF_036850995.1 of Saccopteryx leptura. Classification (NCBI taxonomy): domain Eukaryota; kingdom Metazoa; phylum Chordata; class Mammalia; order Chiroptera; family Emballonuridae; genus Saccopteryx; species Saccopteryx leptura. The sequence goes on from NC_089513.1 coordinate 19,323,649, forward strand.
CCACCTCCACTACATCCACCACCACCTCCCCACCTCCAACACCTCCACCTCCACCTCTACCACTACCACCACCACTTCCACCACCACCTCCACTACATCCACCACCACCTCCCCACCTCCAACACCTCCACCTCCACCTCTACCACTACCACCACCACCTCCACCTCCACCTCCACCTCTACCACCTCCACCACTTCCACCATCACCATCACCTCCACCACTGATTGCCAGCAACTCATCCTTCACATTATTACCCACCACACCCTCAGTTAAGAAAGAAGGCCCAGGTATCTAGGAGACCACTTTTAAAGACCACAAAACAAACCTTAAACTATCACCACACAGGCTGATTTTTCTTTGAAACTCTATTGAGTTACTCTGAAGGCAAAGACTAATGGGCACCCTCAACAGTTATAATAACGAACAACAAAGGCTCAGCCCAACTTCCAAACTTACACAGTGTGTCTTCAGCACTGCAGCACATGATACTTGTTTGCCTTTTGTCTAAACCTCAATATATTTATTTAGTTTTATGCTATTTTATTCAACTTTATTTGCTTAGTCTGTCAGTAACATTTATTCAGAGCTACTTTATTATGCATGATGCTGCGGCAAACACCACGGGATGTATAAAGGCGGCCAAGTTTCACCGGTCCACAATAAAGAGAGTGACAAGAGCAATAATTATTTAATAAATCTAGATCAGACCCTTCCATCACAATCTCTGCCTCCTGCTGCCCCAGAACCTCTTCTGCTCCTACAGGACCCCACACAGATTTATAATTGGCTAAGATCGTTCTTTCTCCTACTCTGTGGTGGTTTCCAGTCTTTCATCATTTCATAACGGATCTTGCTTTTCCTGCTGCTACTGTCACACCTCCTCTTCTGACCAGGGTGGTGTGGCCTTGGTTATAGCCACACATTGTGTTTCAACTGAACAGTGCAATCACAAACTTGCACACATTTGTGATGTGCTCTATTTCTAGGCCACAAGAAAACTCTACCCCTGGCCTCTATTTCATAAAGAACTCGAACTATACAGTTTTTGTTCCATTTGCTTTTTATTACAACCTTCCTGCCAATGACTCCAGCACAAGTCTATAGAAACTATCTTAATAGAACACTGTTAAAACCTCTAGGGTTTGGGCTAAAAGATCTTCAGAAATCTTCACTTCTACCTTTCCTGAGCCCCTTTTTCTGCCCCAGCCCGGCTCTTGCACCAAGTTCATGTATACCCTCTCCGTTCAGGTCTGTTATTTCCCTCTTGGGTGCTCACTCTAAGGATGCTCCTGGTTTCTCCAACAGCTCAGAAGTCTTGGGCCTGGAGCAGGGGTATAGTTGGCCAAGCCCTTGAAAAGGGCCCACATCTGTCTGGATTCTCAGCAGGCAAAGAATTTAGGCCTGTGCCCCTGGGACTTCCTCTACACAAAATATTTATGGTCAATTATTATAACTCAGAGTCATTTTCCTAAGGAAACAACCTTAAAATGAGTAGGCAGGTACCCAAAGGAACTCACAAAAATCCATTTGATTCTCATACTTCATCTGAGGTTCTAAATGTACTATAGAACCTACCTAACAATACACCAAGGCTTCCAGGGTGTCTATGGGGAAATGAGTTCCGAGTTCCAACTGTGAACATACCTGCGCCTCTGCCATCAGCAGGAACAGCCACTTCCATCTTCTGCAGCCTGTCAACCCCGGGTAGGGAAGTGCTCAAGCCTAGAGTTATATTTTTAAGAATGGGGTATGGGAGGGTGGGGGGAAGGGGTGGCTCTGGAAAGTAAAACCGGGCTGAAGGACTCAGAAGGGCTGGGGCTGGAAGAGCCCAGTTACTTCTGGGTTTTAGGATCTTCCAGAGGATCGGGCTTCTCCTCTGAGTCTCCACTACCAGCCTGATCTGTATACACTACAACCTCGCTGCTGTTGAAATTAATGGAGTTGGGGGTTCCAGTGGAAGGTGGAGGGGGACAAAAGAAAACATGTTGTTGGGTTTCTATGACAGGGGAAGTAAGGAGTTTAAAAAAAAAAAAACCTTTAAAAACTAAACCTAAATAAGTACTGTGACCAGTACTGTGTTTGTTATTGAGATCAAATCAAATTTAATACACTATGTCATGACCTTCGGAGAAACACAGCTCACAGAAACATTTACTGTCTGTCAGTCCCATTGGACATGGTCCTTTTATAGACTTGAGAGAATGCTTGACCTTTTGTCTATGTCCAATATCTCTTATTTGCATTTTAGTTCTTGGCTTGTGTGGAGTGAGGGTAAATTTACTTACAAATAAAAAAATTTAAGTGTGGTGAAAACAAGTATAAGCCTTTATTTTATTTCCTGAGATGTTTAGAAAGGTCAAGGAAAAAAATATGTTTTCCTAGGTGGAGTGGGGGAAGGGTGAAAAAGTTTTCTTTATTTTTAATAACGCTTGTTCAGAGGCTCAAACAGTAATTTTTAAATGACAGTAGTAATATGAAAGTGTTTCTTTCCATTGTATATACGATTGGATTTAAATAAGGGCTGTTTTCTATTCGGCTTGAGTCCTTACACAATAAGCCAACCTCCCGACATTAGTTGGGCCTCACACCAGAGTCTCCATGCCTTAGCCTTGTTCAGATTTTAGGTGTCGCTTCCTCTCATTGCCAAATATCTATCCTTCACTTTGATCAAACGAACCTGCTCACCTCGCAATCCCACCACCACTCCTCCAAGCCTCAAGCTTCTCTTTGGGCCTTCATTTCTTGGGGCATTTCTCACTAATATACTGCCTTCCTCCTCCTTTCAGCTGTTTAGAGTTCACCTCCGCTACATCTTTGCCTATCACTTCCTCCGTAAATTTTCTGATTATATCACAAAATATTTCTTTTCAAAACACTGAAAACATGCTTCGCTGATATCGATTTAATGAATAGACTATTTATTATCTTCTATGCCTACTTATGTTTTAACTTTTAACCACCCTGCCAACTAGATTGTGAGCATCTTAGGTCAAGTCAATGATTTACATTTCTTTGTATTCCCACATGCTTAGTCCAAGGCTTTATAAGAAGAAATTAGTCAAGACTTGTTGATCCATGTCTACCTTCTCCAACCTGCTGGGCTAGAAGACATAATTCTTAATGAGTTTTCCCTTCTTGTCAAAATATTAGTTCAATTTTAAGACATCCAAATCTTTGAAGTTTCCCATTAGAATCAGTGATTTTCATAAGTGAAGTTAATACTAATTGTAAAATTTGGAAATTTTCACTAGCATATATGTCGCTTACCTTCTAATAAATATGCAGAGGGAGCTCACTACTATATTCCAGCATATGGGAGGTATTATTAATATGCTTTAGTGATAGTTCATAGCATCTAAAGAAACAGGAAATCAATTTTAGAGGACATTCCATTAAACTTTTTATCCATTACTGTTCTCTTTCTAGTAGATTTTATATGTTATTTGACATAATAAATAGAAGTTACCAGGAGACAAAATGTTTTTGGAGAATGTGGAGAAATCATCTAACGATTGTTTTATTTGGGGAGTGTAGAGCATCTGTTTCGACTGACATTACTTTGAAAATTGCCTGAAACTTTGGAGATGATAAATGTTTACAATTTGCATGCACATTGTTACTAACACAATAGCTTATTTAGTCCCTTGCCATGAATATTAACAGACTGCAGGCCATCCACATTATTTATCAAGGGGGAAACAGACATTATTCACACATTTTAATTGCTCCTGTGGCACCAACAGACTGAAAATGAAACATTAAAAAATTCAGCCTTGGGGAAGTTTCACTGTGCAGTGATTTTAGTGCAAACCTGACCACAGGGACCAGCTCCTCCATCACAACTCTGAAGGGACCGGAATAAAGTAATAGTTTCAACCCAGGCACTCATGAATAGCTGACAGATTTTAAAACACCCTATCCACTGTAAACTCAACAATTCCTACACATGACCCAAAATAAAGAAGTCAGAGATTAGACTGATATGGAAAGTATATTCATGCTTATTCTTAGGAAAAGTTTTCCCCAGTCAATGTTCAAATATTCTGCTGAAAGCTGGAAGAAGAAATGCTCCCATATTCTTTATACCTAAAGCAATTGACCCTTTAATGTTGCAAAATGAGCAACAAATTTGCTTCTAAAAGTTATTATAAAATATAAGTTTAAGAAAAGAATTTAAAAATTAATCTTATGAAAGAAATTATGAGAAAACTAATGAAAATATTAGGACACCCCTCCCCAACTAGGAGTCCTTCATATTTCCTTAAGGACCAGTAACTGAGGGAGACTATTTAGCGAAATTTATAAATTATGGTCTAAGTAAGAGGAACCAGCCAATAGAATGCCTAGAAAATTAAGCTAAGACCAAAAAAGTTGCAAAATTGAAGAGGACTGGCAGTAAAGATCATGAGAAATACGCAGAGAAGAGGCCCTGGATTCAAGCCACAGCAGAGGCCACCAAAGACCATAAAACCTTAGAAATATTTATCCCAGACTTGCTGTACCTACAGCTCGCCCTATTGATGGCATTACCTGGTCTCTCAGATCAAAACCTTAGGGTCAGCTGGCACTGTGTTCAAAAATATGTCCTGAATCCTACAGCTCCTTATAACCCTGCTCCTATTCATGCTTCCTACAGTAAAAAATCCCAACACCTTTGAAAATATCACTTCTTTGCTTAAAACCCTGCAATGGTTTCTATAATGCCGGTGGCCAAGACCAGACAGGTCCACACTGGATTCGGGCAGACAGTAGAGGAACTGCAGAGCCAGAAAGCATTGGGCCATTCCAATTTAATAGAGTCTTGCGTTGGCAGGCAAGCAAACCAACAGGGGAAACTGCTTCTCACGGCAAACTGGCCCCTAGCAGTGGCGGCCCACAATCTGCAATCTGCCCTGAGTCTAAGCACTCATAGCCTTGCAATAGACTATACACACGTGACACTGCCACGTGCTCACGCACTAATCAGGCACAGTACAAGTGAGCAAGCCTAACACAGCTGTTTTCCCAGCAGCTTCTCATTGCACACAGAGTAAAACTAAAGTCCTTAAGATGGACTAGAGAGTTCTGCATGATCAGCTCCCAACTTAGACTTTTGCTCTAGATGTAACACTCTTTCTAGAACATTCTTCCCCAATTTCCATTTGGCTAACTCCTTGACCTCCAATTTCTGCTCAGACATTACCTTCTCTGTTAAGTCTACAGCGCCCATTCTATTTAAAACTGTTCCATGCCCCAGGCTTCTGCAGTCCATATACTCCCTACCCTATCTTGTTCCTTTTTTTTTTAAGCATTACCACCTTCTAACAAACTATATAATTTACTTATATTGGTTTATTTTGTGTGATCCCTTGATAGACTGTATAAGTTCCACAGAAACAGAGAAGTCTTTCTTTTGTTCGCTAATGTATTCCAGATACTTGAGACAGTGCCTGGGACAGAATAGAAGCTAAATGTTTGCCTGTTGAATGAATAAATGCTTATTTATCTGGGAAGAAACTGAGGCACAACAGGAAAAGTGACTTGTCAAGCTGAAAAGTAGCAAACTTCCCTTTATTTCCCACTATCTCCAGAAGACATATTCTGTAGGTTAGAACTTAGTGAGATGTTGAGGGGATTTTTGTTGTTTTTTTCCTAGTTTAATTAATTAATTTATTTAAACTATTTACACTTTTTATTGATTTTAATTTACTGTGTTTACATAGATTCTAGTGTCACCCCGAATGCATCTCCCCCTCCCCCGTACTCCCCTCAACATCTCAAGAGAACCTCAAAGTTAGAAAAACCAACATTTCACAGTGATTACCTCTTAAAAGACAAGTATCTAATTAGAAATGGAGTAAACACCGGAGAGTAAAGAATCTCAGGTCATGATGTCATCTAAAATAAGGACAAAAAATAAAGAATGTAATTACTTCCATGTTTATCAATTAAATTTCTTTACAGAATGTATTATTAAACACAAAAACTTGAAGTGTATTCAAATCATATTGTTTATTTGCCACGTATTATCAGATTTCCTTTCTAACCTTTCAGGACATTTTTTTAGCCTAACAACTAATGTTTATTTACTTATTTCAGATTCATTTCATTATTTTTCTCTTTCCCTGTCTTTTTACAATTTGTATTTCTTTGGTTTTTCTAGTTTTTAAAATCAATTTTAACTCTCTATTTAGCCAATTAATTTTTTTCTATCTTTCTCAACTTCTTGGTGCCTATATGTCACTTTTCTTGACTGTACTTTTTTGTGATAAATTACAATGAGCCTTTAAACCAGTTCTATATAAATTTGGGGATCAATTCTGCTCAATTTTCTCCTTTTATTCTGAAATTTGAAATTTATTTTATTGAGATCACCTTCCTTTTTCTGTCTATATTTGATCATTCCATGTATAACAGAGAGATTTATAATTAAGGTCTAAGAGGAACCAATCTATGCATCTTTTATGTATTTTTCTTGCTTTATTGCTCTGATTAAAACTCTCAATACTATGCTGATTAAGAATAATAAGAATGGACATCTTTGCCTTGTTCCCAATTAGGGGAAAACCATTTAGTCTCCCACCATTAAGTATAATGTTAGCTATAGGTTTTTTGTAGATATTCTTTATCAAGTTGTGGAGGATCTCCTCATTTCTAGTTTTCTGAGAGCTTTTATCATGAATGTGTACTGGATTGTGTCATTGACAATATGCTATAGTTTTTCTTCTTTAGATTGTTGATATGGCATGTTATATTGATTGGCTTTTCCCTCCATTGATTTAAGAGAGAGAGAGTGGCATAGGGGGGAAGCGTCAACTCGCTGTACCATTTAGTTGTTCCATTTAGTTGTGCACTCATTGATTGTTTCTCGTACCTACTCTGACCGGGGATCAAACCCATGACCCTTGTGCACTGGGACAACACTTTTTCCTCTGAGCCAGGGCAATTAACTGTTTAATTGAAACATAATATACAATATAAGTCACACTTTATATTGAAGAACTAGAATTTCATGGTTAATATATTCACTAGGTTTTGAATGATTACCAATAACTCCAGCATATTTTTATAACCCCCAAAATAAAATCCTCACCCTTCAGCAGTTAGCTCCTTTCTCTCCACTCCCTAGTCCTTGGCAACTACTAATCTGCTTTCTGATTTTATATATTTGCTTATTCTGGATATTTATATAAATAAAATCATACAGTATATAGCCTTTTATGACCAACTTCTTTAACTTAGCACAATGTTTTCAAGGTTCATCTTTGTTGTAACGCATATAAGTATGTCATCCTTTCTTATGGCTAAATAATATTCCATTGTGGTGATATATCAGATTTTGTTCACCCATTCATCAATTGATAATATTTGAGTTGTTTCCACTTTTTGGCCACTATGAATAATGCTGCAATGAACATTAAGTTTTCCATTAATGGACTTTTAAATATTGAACCAACTTTAAATATATCAAAGAAATCCCACTTGATGGTGATGTAAGATTCTTTTTATATGTAGCTAGATTTGACATTTTAGTATCTTGATGAGATTTTTGTGTCAGTGTTCATTAGAGATTTTGCTTTGTAGTTTTGTTTTCTTTGTATTGTCATTGGTTTTGGTATCTGTACTAGCCTCATAAAAGAATTGCAAAGTATTTCCTTCTCTTCTATTTTCTGGAAAACACTATATAAAGTTAATCTTACCATTTTAAACTATTTCATGTAATTCTCCAATGAAACCATCAACTCCTGGACATTTCTTTTTTTTAATGAGGTCAATTTCCTTAATTGTTTTAGAACTATTCAAATGATCTCATCCTGGTTGAACTTTGGTAGTTTGTAGTTTTTAAAAAATTGAGTTCTTCCCAGTTGTTGAATTTATAAACATAAAATTGAAGTATTCTGTTCAATAGCTGAAGGATCTATAGTGCTAGCCTGTTTCGTTGATGATATTGGCAATCTGTTTTCTTTGTCGATCTTGCCAAAGGTTTATCAATTTTGTTGATTATTTTTGAAAAATTTGTTTCTTGCATTGATTTTCTTTATTGTTTTTCTAATTTCAATATTATTTATTTCTGCTATTTATTAGTTCCTTTTTCTGCTTATTTGGGTTTATTTTGACCTTTTTTTTAAGGTGAGAGGAGAGAAGATAGTGAGTCAGACTTTCACATGCGCCCCAACCAGGATCCACCAGGCAACCCCATTTGGGACTGATGCTCAAGTAGTGAGCCATTTTTAGCACCTGAGGCTGACATGCTCCAACAGAGCTATACTCAGCATGTGGGGCCATGCTCAAACCAATCAAGCCACTGGCTATGGGAGGAGAAGAGGGAGAGAGGGGAGAGAAGGAAGGGTAAGAAGGAGGGGAGAGAAGCAGATGGTCGCTTCTCCTGTGTGCCCTGACCAGCAATTGAACCTGGGACGTCTGCATGCCAGCCCCACATTCTATCCACTGAGCTACCAGCCAGGGCCTCTTTTCTTTTTGAGATAGAAAATTACACTTTAGACTTTTCTTCTTTTCTTTTCTTTTTATAAATTTTTAAAACTTATTTGATTCAAGAGAAAGAAGAGAAGGGAGAGAAAGAAACATTGATTTGTTCCACTTATTTATGTATTCATTGGTTGATTCTTGTATGTGCCCTGACCAGAGATTGAACCTACAACCTTGGCATATCAGGATGATGCTCTAACCAACTGAGCTATCCAGCCAGGACCTCTTCTTTGAATCTAATATGAGCACTTAGTGCCTTAAACTATTCTTTTAACTCTGCTTTAGCTGTGTCCCACAAATTTTGATGTTGTATTTTCATTTTCATTCAGAGTGATGTACTTTTTTTTATTTCCCTTGAGACTCTTCACTAACCTACAGTTTAAAATTCTGTTGTATAATTTCCAGGTGTGTAGAGATTTTCTGCTCTCTTTCTGTTATTGATTTCCAATTTGACTCTACATAGAAGAAAGCATACTGTATATGATGTCAATTCTTCTAATTTAATTTATAGCTCAGGTTATGGTCTATGTATGTGAATATTCCATGAGCACTTGAAAAGAATGTGCATTCTGCTGTTGTATGAAGCAATCTAGAACTATCAATGTGTGTCTGTTGGCTGATGGTATTATTCAGTTCTATTTTTTTGCTGATTTTCTAATGGTTCTATCAATTGCTGAGAAAGAGATGTTGGCAGCCTCAACTATAACTGTGTATATACCTATTTCTTCTATCAGCTTTATCAGGTTTTTTGTTTTGTTTGCTTGTTTTCCATTTATTTTGAAGTTTTGTTGTTTGTGATGCACACACATTTATCATTGCTGTCATCTTGTTGTAAATAAACATTATCAGGCTCTGTGATACAAAGGGGATAGTCCCAGGCAGCTTGTGATCAGAGCATATGAGAAACTCAAACTAAATATTAATAAATTTGTAAAACAGGGTTTTGTGTGTGTTTTTAAGTAGACTTTATTTTTAAAAATCAGTTTTAGGTTCACACTAAACAGTACAAAGTACAGAGTTCTAATATATGCTCTATGGCTATGCCCTGACTCTACACATGCACAGCCTCCCCCATTACCAACACCCCACAACAGAGTGGTAATCTGTTATCATCTATGAGCCAACATCGACACATCACCCAAAGACTATAGTTTACAGCAGGGTTCATTCTTGGTACCATGTATTTTATGAGTGGACAAATATATGATATATATCCACCATTACAGTTATACACAGAATGGTTTCACTCCCCTAAAAATTCTGTGCTCCACCTATTTACTCCTCCTCCCTCCCCCTTAATCCCTGGCAACCACTGCTCATTTTATTGTTTCCTTACAAACCAGAGATTTTTAACCAAGCATTTGATGCTAACTAAGATAGATTAACTGCTCTAATAAATGTACACAATATATTTCAACTTGATAACAATATTTTTTTCTTTCACATGAAGTCTAGAATGGGTATATCTGGTTGGAGGGCACCTCTCCTCCCCGTGGTGACTCAGGCTCCTTTTATCTTGTGGCTCTGCTATCTTTAACACATGACTTCTATGGTCATCATATTCATCCACATCACAGATGAGAAAGGAATGTGGAAGAAAATGTGCAAGTGATTTTTAAGGGTCTGGAATTGGGGTACACTTGAAAAAGCTCAGTCTATGGCTACTCCCAATTACAATTAAGGCCAGGAAATGTAGTCTAGCTATGTGCTCAGGAAGAAGAATAGGATAGTGAACATCTAGCCCGTCTCAGTCACAAGTCTATGGAGCCCAAAGGGTTTGATGTATAGACCTTAGGGGGTTGATTAAGCCCTCAGAAGATATATGCAAAATGTTGCCTTCATGTGCATTTTCCTGGAGAGAAAGAAAGAAAGATTGCCCTGATTGTACTGATTAGCAAACCAGTATGTTGGAAGAGTCGAATTTAAACTGGGGCTTTAAAATTGGTAGAGATGGGCAGGGTTCACATAGAACGGAAAGGCAATCTAGGCAGAAAAATAACACAAGTAGACGCCCGAAGTAGATTGCAATGTGTTGGGAAAATGGCCAAAGCTCAGGCTAACTGAATAATTGAGTTTATTTGAAAGAATATCTATTGAGTAGTCAATCAGCAAGGACATATTGGCCCCTCCTAAATGCCAGAACTATAGCAGGCACTGGCTTTATAAGGATGTAAACAGAGGAAGAGTGTTTCTAGGGACATGTAAGATGCACTGGGAACAGTCAGAGAGCCATATTCTAGGCCTGGAAGCATAACAAGAGTATGCAGAACATATGAATGGCTGTCAGAAGACCTCTGTGGCTGAGGCCAAGAGTGCAAGAGGAAGAATGGCATGAAATGAGGCTAAAGTAGGCAGGGCCCAGACACAGAAGACCTTATAAGTAATGTTAAGAAACTGGGATGTCATCTTAAGGATAAAAGGGTTTTAAGCAGGAAAGTGGAAGGAGTAAACCTGAATTAAAATCATTCCAGCTGCAGAATGGTAAATTGTAGGAGAATAAGACTGAATGTAAGAATACTGTTTTGTGGGCTATTTTAATAGCTCATGGTCTAATAGTTTGTGACCTAGACTATGATAATGCAGGCAAAGATACAGAAAGGTAGACAGATTTGAGGGTTGAGAGATAGAACCCACAGAATTTGGGTTTTACAGGCTATAGAGGTTAAAGAAGAACTCAAGAATGTCTACCAGGCTTTTGGACAAAAGAACTGAGTAGATAGTGGTGCTAATGCTGAGCTAAAAAGCGAATTTTAACTGACATTTCAGTTTGAGAAGCTGAGCTTAAACTGAGGTTGAATTTGAATTGCCAGGTGGAGATATCTGTAACACAGTGGGATTTATGGGTCTGGAACTCAATGGAGGGATCAAGAATGACAATATCAATCTGGGAATTGTCAGCAAAGTAATAGAAGTCTTAGGAACAGATAAGAAGAAAAATAGGTCTAAAGAATGGAGTAAGCAGAAAGCAGACCCAGGCAGATCCTTGATAAACACCCAGAGTGATTGAGACACTGAGTTTGTGGAGACTTAGGCGTGACTATGGAAATAGGAAGAGAAGCAGAGGGACGGCAAAGGAAGACAGCGCTTTAAGGAGCAGTCAGTAGTACAGTGGAAAGGTTAAGCTGGATAAGGACAAAAAAGTGCTCATTGGATTCAGTGACAAGATAAGGATAATTCCAGTGAAGCACCAAGAGCCCATCAGTACACTGAAGTGTGCAATAAAGGACAGCAGATGGCTGTTGCAGCAGATGATCTGGAGTAGAGAAGAAAGTGGTGACAGAAGGGGTATGTGCCATCAAGGAAGAGCTTCTGTTAATACAGGAGATTTAAGCATGTTTATGTGACAATTTTGAGCACTTGCAAGAATGATACCAGAGCGTGGAAAGCCTAGAATTCCAGATAGGAGACTTTGTTCTTAAGCAACTGGGAGCCTTCTCTATTGGGAGAATGACATGTTTATTGTCCTGCTGTAAGGACTTAACTTGGAGGTGAGCACTGCTGATCCTAGGAGATATCCTATGCTAAAGAAACTCATCCTGCCTTAAAACAAAACAGATGTTTAGTTGTGGGTTCTACATGAGGCTGTCAGCTGAATCCTTCACCACGCTTTTGTGGCAATGTTTATGGCTTTGCTCAAAGTTGTCTAGTTATCTCAGTTTTCTTACTAGGGCAAACATTTGTTAAGCTTCGTTTAGTCTGCAATTGTTCTAACCTTAATATCATTACAAGTACATTTAAAAGGCTAGTTCAGCAATTAGCCTAATAGTTGATAAAACGTAGCCAATTCTGCAGTTTTCCTTTTAAGATCCTTAAAGCAACTCTTCTGCCCCCGTGTATCAGCCTAAGTCATAAACAGCAGCATAGGAATGAAAAAGAAATCTATTCAGGTGCAAATTAATGCGTTGCTGCGTGGCTGGGGGAGGATAGAAGGGATGGTGTTGCTTAGTGGGTTTAAATGAAAGAATCCTAGCCATATATTTAGAGCAAAAGCAAACCTTAAATTTGCTTCATAAACAAGATTTAATACAAGACAGTAAATATAGACCCAAAGGGGAAGGTGTATGAGCTTCAATATCTCTTGCCTTGTTCATAAATCACAATATTGATTAAATATAAATTAATGCATGAATGTATACATTTGTGTACAGGAACTTATGAAAACCTCATTTATTATGTGAGAATGAAGCAAAAAGCAATTTTTATATTATGAACACCTAAATTACACTATCTAGCATTTTTAAATTTTTTAGCTGAATGAATCTTATCTACCTGAATCTATCCTTTAGATCTGCCACTCCCAAAAGAAAAAGGTATGGTGAACTATCACGCCTGCTACAGCTGTTGCTTTGGGTCCTTAAGAGAACTTAAGATGAGGGGGGTGCATTAAATGACAATTCTCATGAAAAGAAATGAAGAAAGGAACTGCTGGGAGCTTCATTTGTAATTTTATTACCCATTTCTTCCCAATAACCAATATATTCTGGGAGTGGCCACTGTACCTTTTATTTTACTTTCTCCCTTGATAAGATCTGCTTTGCTAGAATATCAACCCATCAAAAAGTGGTTATTGTTTAAACTGAAATATCGGACAGCCAGTGTATTTGCCTGTTTTATGAGTAAATGCCTAGTTATATATGGTATTTGCTAAGATATTAAAAAAAGATTCAGTACCTTTTATACGATGCCATGAAATATTGTCAGTGGGGTGGATATCACCAAAAAAGGTGTTGATGTAGTAAAATCACTGACAACTGTGCCTAACTGGGAAGGGGGGGAGGACACTCTTCACTTTTCAGTAGAGTTAATAGCAAGATTCCTTCTGTGAACCTCACATTCAAACCCTAGATCAGTGTTCTCAACCCTGGATGGCTTTTTAAAAACATGTCCAGGTCCCTGCTCCACATCTACTAAATCTAGAAAATTCAGTTTCCTTCTCCCTGCACTGCATTTATCTTTTTGAAAAGCCCTCCTTCATCCTCATGTAGTCAGGATGGAAATCAGTGTTTCAGAGCCTATTGCTGCAAATGGGTTGTTGGAGAAGCAATGCACAGGATTACCTGAGGACCAGGGAAACCTAAAGAGAGGAAAGGTTTTAGAGTTAGCTATCATTCTCTAGGCCTCTGAGTGGCCTAGAGGGAACTGTAGGATTGGGAACACAGCCATAAGGGCGCGCAAGCGCGCACACTCACACATACACACACCAGAAGACATAGTTCAGACTTCCTTTGGACATCCTAGACATTTCATCAAGTTGGTACTCAATTCAAGTTCACTCTTAAGAAACTTTGAGGCAGAGAGGTACAATAAATCCAAGGTAGAAAGGGCCCCAAATTACAACTCAAAAATCAAGAGGTCTGGAGCTGCTAGTTATTCAGTACTGTACCTGACAATCTGATTAATGTCAAGTGAATTGAATTGAGATATGCTGAGTGTATGTAAGTACAAAATACACACAATTGTCAAAGACTCGGTGTGAAAAAAACTGTATTAATCATTTCATATTGATTGAATGTTAAAATATTTTGAATTAATGCACTATTTATTAAAACTGTTTCTTTTTTTAATACTACTAGAAACCTTAAAATTACAGTGTTGGTCGCATTATACCTACAGGGCAATGCTAATGGTTAACACTAACCCCGGGGAAGACTACCTGGTACTAAAGGGGGAGAGGGTGAGTCATAGCCTAAGATGAAGGAGAATAATAGGCTCTAAAAAGCCATTTAAAACTAAATCCCTGGAAAATATAACCACCGTGTGGCATCACCTGGGCAGTACTGTCGGGCGTCCTGAAAGAGAAAACGATTTCATTTCCTTGAAGAGCCCTCAAAGTACCTTAACCAACTGGCTTCACATTGGAAGCCCAGACAGCTGGACGTGGGAGGGCCCTGCCTCTAGGGAGGAGCGTTCCCGGGTTGGGCAGGGAAGGCCCAGGAGCCACGCGGCTCAGGAAACCACCCCCGCCGTTCCATGGGAGGACACCTCCCTGGCCCCTCCTTCGACTCTCCTTAGGCCCATACCCTGAAAGAGGTAAATCTCTTCCTTAACCTGGGGAAACAACGCCCTCCGGCCATGTCTAAGCTCCACTCCAAGAGTGCTCTCACAGCACGCTAAATACACCGGCTAAAGTGGGCAGGAGGGATGCAGCGAAAGGAAGGAACACAGGTGCCCACTTCAACTGTACGCGCCTGCGCAAAAACCCTACTCTGTCCCTAGTTTCAGCCTCGGCTACTGCTCCTTCGTCCCACCTCCTTTTCCCCGCCCCCACCTGCGTACGTCACAAAGAGTGACGTGTACATCGAACAATCACAGTCCCTCTCCTGAGGCAGTAGGGAAAGGGAAGGGTGGGTGGGGGAGGGGAGAGGACGAAAGAAGAAGGATTAGAGGGCTGGCTCGTCCCAGCCACCCAATCAGAGAGCTCCGGGGAGGGGCGGGGCGGGGCCCGAGAAGAGGGTGGGGCGGGGGGGGGTAGGGAAAGGACTTCGAAGGCTGCGGGGAGGAGAAGGCGGACTCCCAGAGATTAAAAGCGCCCAATCGGAGCCCGCCGGCTTCTTTCGGAGAGCGGCGTGGGGCGTCGCCGCCGCCGCCGCGCGCGCCGGGGGCTGGCTAGGGCCATGAAACAAAAGAAACCCTGAGAGGGGAGCCGCTACCACCTCCAGCAGCCCGCCCCGTTGCCGTCCCCACCCACCCACCTAGTTACCTACCTCTGCCTTCCTCCCCAGCCCCTCCACCCCGCCCTCCCCGGCCTCCGGCGGCCCTGGCGCTCCTCCGCGCGGGTCGCCAGCCCCGCCGCTTCCCCAGAGGCAAGGTGTTTGCGCGCTGAGGAGGGCCCGGGCCCTGTCCGCCATGGGGCTTGCCGCCCGCCGCGCCTGACCCAGCCGCCGCCGCCGCCATTGACAGCGCGCCGCCGCGATGCCGAGCGGCAGCTCCGCGGCCCTGGCCCTGGCGGCGGCCCCGGCTCCCCTGCCGCAGCCGCCCCCGCCGCCGCCGCTGCCGCCGCCCGCGGGCGGCCCGGAACTCGAGGGGGACGGGCTCCTGCTGAGGGAGCACCTGGCCGCGCTAGGCCTCGACGACCCCAGCCCGGCGGAGCCCGGCGCCCCGGCGCTGAGGGCCGCGGCGGCGCAGGGCCAGGCCAGGCGGGCGGCGGGACTGTCGCCGGACGAGCGGACTCCGCCCAGCCGGCCCGGGGCCCCCGAGACGGCCGAGCTGGAGGAGGACGAGGAGGGGGAGGAAACGGAGCTGGACGGAGACCTGCTGGAGGAGGAGGAGCTGGAGGAGGGCGAGGAGGAGGAGGATCGGCCGTCGCTGCTGCTGCTGTCGCCGCCCGCGGCTGCCGCCTCCCAGACCCAGCCGATCCCGGGCGGGTCCCTGGGGTCGGTGCTGCTGCCCGCCGCCGGCTTCGATGCGCGGGAGGCGGCTGCTGCGGCCGCGGCGGCGGGGGTGCTGTACGCAGGGGACGATGCCCAGGGCATGATGGCGGCGATGCTGTCCCACGCCTACGGCCCCGGCGGCTGCGGGGCGGCGGCGGCCGGCCTGAACGGGGAGCAGGCGGCCCTGCTGCGGAGGAAGAGCGTCAACACCACCGAGTGCGTCCCGGTGCCCAGCTCCGAGCATGTCGCTGAGATTGTCGGTCGCCAGGGTGAGTGCGGGGAGGGGGTTCGCTGGGCATGGCCCCCGGGCGTGGGTGGAGAAGAGTCAGAGGAAACCAGCTTGGGGCAGAAAAAGCCAGTTCCCCAAGTCCACCGCGAAGGGGTCTGGGAGGAGCCGGGGGTCGACGACGGGAGATGGGTCCCCTTTCGAGAACCCGCGGTGTTCCGCTCCTTTTGCACGATAAAAGGTGTTAAGTTTCTCTAAGCGCCCAATCCGGGGTGTTCACTGCACTCGGGCGGTATTCGTGGAACACCGGCCTGGCGTGGCACCGGAGACCTCGGGGAGGTGGTAAAAGGTCGGGTCGATTGTGCATTTGGTGTTGTATACAAAAAGCTCCGATAGCAAGTTTGCTCCCCGGCCGTCTTACAGTAAAAGCGCTCAGCTTCCCTTACAAAAAGCTTGTTCAGACGAAGAAATGGACAGAAATGGAGGCTTGTGGAAAGAGTTCGTTGGAGAGCGAAGGGGATGTTCAAGTGGTGGGTTTCGATTCAACCCCCTCCCTTCGCCCCTCTGCTATTCAGAAACTTAGCTTTTCAAGTGCAGCCTAACTCACTGTTGATCTTACTGAAGTCCTTTGCTGCATTTTAACTCTCGAAAAGGCACACTGGCTACCTTTTACTACACTTTATAGTGTACAAGAAAAATTGACCAGTAAGGTAATTAAGTTAAAGAACTTGGTGCATTTATACGTTTTTTAGTAAATTCTCTTCCTCACTTGCCAGCACACCAGTACTGCAGACAGACTCCTCCCACAGTGTTCAGACAAAGGACCTATGTCTCAGATTCCAGGAGTAGATTTGTGAAGGTGGGGGAAGGGGATGCCCAAAGTACCTCTGTATCCGACATTTTTAGGCAAGGTCCAGTGCTAGTGTATAGCTTTATCCCCTTTATTAAATATACCTGCAGCTGCCTTGTTACAGTTTGAGTTAGCCTGGTTGGAGGCATATCTCTTTGCTGTTACGTTGAGAGCATTGTTGGGGTCAAATAAAGATAAATGATGGCGCTGCTGCTGAAATGATCTCATCTTTCCCGAGTGGTCTAAGTACACATAAATAAGAGGTCTGTTGAAGTGGTGGTTTCAGATATCAGAGTTGGCTCATTATCTCTAGGATTTTAATAAGAAAAACCCATCTGAAATCTGGTAGAGGAGGTAGCTTATTTCAGACCTCCCTATGGTTGGTGTTTAAAGGCACTGTTTAAAGTTGATGCCATTCAACTGAGTTTTTGCTGTAGTTTGGTAAATAACTTTCCCATGCCTTGTTTGAGTTTTTGCAATACTTAAAAGTACTAATCCAGGAGAGAACTATTTCACCTCACATAGGATAAAATTGTAACATCTCAATTTATGAATCTGAAATGAGCTGGCCATTCAATTAAGAACATCAAGGAATTGCTATGTATCAAACCTGTATTTTGCCAGGCATTGAGTTTATGGCAGTTGGAAATGTAAGGTTGATTATTCAAAGTTGCTGCCTTTGAGGAGCAAACAGTATAATAAACAGTAGGGTGGCACTAAATTAATGTGTATGTAGTTAATGGCCCTGACTGTAGTTGTGTGACAACAAAAGTCATACATCTGAAAACGTCAATCCTGGGAGGCCTTAGAGAGTGGACAGGACTTGAACAAAACAGAGATAGAAGAAAGACTGAGGAGCAATGTAAGGAAAGGTGTGGAGGAATAATATCCAGATATGATTGTCAAGTTGCATTTTTTGTGTGTGTATTGTTTTGTTTTGTTTTGATACTTAGGATCTGTCTGTAAAGGGGAGTAGTGAAAAGGGCTAGGAAGGTGTGTGTTTAGGCCAGAGTATCAAAGGCCCCTTATTGTCATACTAGGATGCCACTTCCTAAGCACAAATTGTTACAGTGTGCTTATGGGGACAGTTTAGGATAACAAAGGAGAATGTTTACATGCCAGTTTTACTAAGGGACACTGTAATGATATTGTTTGTATATTAGGTTTAATACAAACCTTTTCCTTCTTTGTTTTAGACCCTTTAAATCACTATAAAATGGTCCTTAATTGCACAAGCTGATATCTTCATACAAATCTATTACTTAAAAGTAAACAATTCATTCCCAGTTTTTATTTTGTACTATTAAATTGCAGCAAATGAGATAAAGTTTTTAGTCTTTCTTTGTAGGTAGGGCTCTGCTTATTGGTTAATAAGGAAATGTGAATCTGTATATTAGGACATGGAGACTAATTGCTGACTATTCTTTTTGCACTTAATATTTTCCCAGAATTCACAGTACTGTTAAAAGTATGTCATCATCCTCTATCTTATCTTAAGAGCAGAAAGTCTTGCCCTTTTACTGTTCTGAACCATTCAATTAGTGGATCATTGACCCCTTATGCCACCCTCCACGCCTCAGCAGCACCATAATAAAACCTGTAAAGTACTGTCCCACTCCTGCAGGAGAACTGGACAACTTCTAATGTTTGCATCCTTTTCCAGTGATAATCTCCCCCAAGTGAATAAACAGGGCAAAACCATTTAATTTGTTTCCCTTGGATGAACCAAATTTTCATTATTAAGAATTATCTATCCTGCCATTTTGTTACCTGAATTCATAATTTTCTGTTTGGCATCTCTTAATTGGTTTTGGAAATAATTATGTCACAGATGGAGACATTTATGACTTCAGCTCTAAAGCTAAGAGTAGGACAAATGGAATTGAGTCATATAGACTAGCAACTCATGTAGATGGCCTCTTCCAGTGTCTTTAAAAAAACCAAAATCACTGCTTTTTATAGTGATGAAAGTTGACAGAGTGTTGACCTCATATTTTTACTCCCCAGTAGAGGTATAGTTGTCTGCAAATGTAAATTGGCCCCAGTTTTTAAACTTTATATTTCATTTTCAAACCAACAATAGCTAAACTTTATATTTTATTAACTTTATATTTTAAACTTTATATTTCATTTTCAAACCAACCAGGAACTAAAGAGGCTTATTAGAATCAAAAACTTATTAGAATGTAGACATTGGAGGTAAACCTTACAGATTTAAAATTTTTTTTAAATTATTATTTGCAAGTCACGTTTACAGTGGTTAACAGGTTTAAGTCAGTGGACTTGATTCTGATTTGCACATTCATATCCAGTTAGACTAAAAAAGTGAATTAAAGTAGAACAGTATATCCATTCTTACCTACATTATAAATAAATATTGGTGTCATAAATTCAGTGGCTTCAAAAGACTTATAACCCAAGGTTTTATAATACTATTTAAGAAAATAGTGTCTTCTAGAGACACTTGACTTGGGGTTGGTGAACACACAATGCAATACACAGATGATGTATTATAGAATTGTGCACCTGAAACCTGTATAATTGTATTAACCAATGTCGCCCCAATAAATTCAATAAAAAGTTTTTTTAAAAATAGTGTCCTCAACTGTTTTCACTAGTGACTTTAATTGATGGTGTATGTGTGTCTTCTAGCCTCATAGAAAAGCCATCTCCAGCTTTTTTTTTTTTTTTTTGTATTTTTCTGAAGCTGGAAACGGGGAGAGACAGACAGACTCCCGCATGCGCCCGACCGGGACCAGGGTCCACCCAGCTCGCCCACCAGGGGCAACGCTCTGCCCCTCTGGGGCGTCGCTCTGCCGTGACCAGAGCCACTCTAGCGCCTGGGGCAGAGGCCAAGGAGCCATCCCCAGCGCCTGGGCCAACTTTGCTCCAATGGAGCCTTGGCTGCGGGAGGGGAAGAGAGAGAGAGAGGAAGGAGGGGCGGGGGGTGGAGAAGCAAATGGGCGCTTCTCCTATGTGCCCTGACCGGGAATCGAACCCGGGTCCCCCGCACGCCAGGCTGACGCTCTACCGCTGAGCCAACCAGCCAGGTCCAGCTTTTTCAATTGTTCACCCTTCAAAGAATTTAAGCATGTATTCCCAATGTGTGGGTATGTGTGTATGAATGATATGTATGCTAATATATTATACATTATGAAACCATTTTTTTAAGTGAAAGAGTTGGCAGGTGGGGACAGGAGAGATGAGAAGCATCAACTCATAGTTGTGTCACTTTAGTTTTTCATTGATTGCTTTCTTCTCATATGTGCCTTGACAGGATTGGGAGGGATGGGCTCCAGCCAAGCTAGTGACCCCTTGCTCAAGCCAGCGACCAAGAGGTCATGTCCGTGATCCCACACTCAAGCTGGTGAGCCCACACTTAAGCTGGCTACCTCTAGGTTTCAAACCTGGGTCCTCAGTGTCCCAGTTAGACACTCTATCCACTGCACCACTGCCTGGTCAGATGAAAGAAAAAAATTTTAAGGGTAAAGTGAAAAATGGAAATTGGAGTTCTGTTTTTTTTCTGCGGGCCAGTGGATTTTCTTACACCCTACTGTAGATATCACTGAGCTTGACCCTTTGGAGATGTTTTTCTTTATTGAGCTACTCTGTCTCCAGTTTCATAGAGTAGAACCAAGTTTTAACATAACTGAAATAAGGTATATATGCATGTTTTGTCCAGGAGAAAAAGAAAAGGCTTAGTCTTGCCATATAGTCAAGAAGAAATACACATTTCATGAGGAGAAACAGTTTCAGAATAATGCTAAAGCACAGTGTCTTTCTTTTGTGGAGATGGGGAGATTATTGGTGTTCTCTATGCCAGATAGTATGTTAAGTGCTTTACTGGTGCCATTTAAACCTGTCAGGCAGTTATCCCCCATTTTACAGATGTAGAAACTGAAGTTCTGGAAAGCAGCTTGCTCAAATGATGATGGCACTTGCATTTGGCCCATTTGTTTGACATCAGAGATAAAGGTCTTACTTTACGTTGCTGCCGCAGTGCTGAAGCATCCTCCTCTGGAAGGTTAATAATATTGTATTTTGGGCTAATTTCTGCCCTGATCACGAGTTGGTATGCTATGTTTCTATAGTAGTATGTATAACTTAAAATATCACTACCCAAATTAACTTAATACAATTTTGGTATCTCTACTACTCAGAAGGCAGAGTTGTCCTAATATTTAGGTCTGTGTGTCTAATTAAAAATTCACTGTCATTTTATAGTTAAGTTACTTTGTCTATACACACTAGCTTTAAAAAAGTATTGTAACTTTTCTATGCTTTAAAATTTTAATTTAGCTGCAAATTGTATTAGCTTTGGGACCATTAGGAAAAGTCCAGTTATTATCTTTGTATTGCAAATTGTTGGGGAGTATAATGCCTTTTCTTTCTGCCTTATTCAGCTAATGAACTATTTTGATTCACTGGGGAGGAAGTGGAAAATAAAGTGGTAAATTGAGGAGGGTGTATTTTCTACCCTCAGTTACCAACAATCTAAAAATGATCCAGGAAGTCAAGTATTTGAGAACTGTTGCTCTGTTAGGAGATTGAGAAAAATTTTTTTTTAATGTTTATGAGTTGGAATTCTAGGTACTTCTTTTTACATCAACAAAGTTTTTGTTGTTGTTTTTTTAACAATTTATTATTTTACAGGGAGGGGGAGCGAGAAGTATCAATTCAGTTGCTTCACTTTAGTTGTTCATTGCTTGCTTGTTGTATGTGCCTTAACCAAACAAGCCCAAGATTTTGAACCAGTGACCTCCGTGTTCCAGGTCAAATGTTCTTTCTACTGTGCCACCACAGGCTAGGTATATATAATACATCTTAAGTTTTAAAGAAAGGTAGCATTTAGTTATAGGATGGTGCTTAATATTTTGTGTATTTGATATTTGTACAAATTAAAAAATTTAATACCTTTGCCTTAAACTGAATGCAAAAATGTTTTAGAATGTATGTTAGCGTAAAAATACATATTGAAAACTACTACAGATTGCCCTTAACTGTCTCTCCTTAGCTGTGTTATTTTGGAAAGAGCCAGAAATCAGAAATTAAAATTTCTAAATTCTGATTACTCCATGACAGTAACTCACTTTGTGATCTTGGACAGCTCACTTGAATTCCTTGGGCTTCAAATTCCTCCTCGTCATCTGGGTATAATCATGAGACCCTGAATGATACACAAATAAATTGATATATATGAAACTGTAAGTGATAAGCACATACTATTATTAAGTTGAATCTGAAATTAATTTGAGCCACTGTGTTTAATCATGTTCACTTTTTTTGGCTTGCTTAGCAGTTTCATCCATTTTATTCTTCTCATGTGATGGAACTAGAACCATCTTATGTCTGAACGCCTGTTAGGTACATGGCATTTCTATCCAAATTATGCTGTGATAACAAAGAACCTTAACATCTCAATATTAAAACAGTAAAGGTTATTACTTATTCACAGGGCTCTGCTCATTTTAGTCACTCAGGGACACAGGCCAGTGAAGCAACCACCATCTCAAATGTTGACTGGTCTCCCCCTGTGCCAGGGAAATGAGAGACAGTAGCATAGCATATGCTAAGTGTTTAAATGTCAGACCCGGAAGTAATACGTATCAAATCCGTTTATATTTCATTAATCAAAGTAAGTCATCTGGCCACATCTAACTTCAAGTGGTCAAGAAAGTGCATTTATATCCATGCCCTCAGGAGTCTACCAGAATATTAGTGAACAGCCATGACTATCACACTACTTTTTTTTTAATTTTTTTTTTTTTTACAGAGTCAGAGAGAGGGATAGACAGGGACAGACAGACAGGAACGGAGAGAGATGAGAAGCATCAATCATCAGTTTTTTGTTGCGACTCCTTAGTTGTTCATTGATTGCTTTCTCATATGTGCCTTGACCGTGGGCCTTCAGCAGACTGAATAACCCCTTGCTCGAGCCAGTGACCTTGGGTCCAAGCTGGTGAGCTCTTTGTTCAAGCCAGATGAGCCCTCGCTGCTGGTGACCTCGGGGGTCTCTAACCTGGGTCCTCCGCATCCCAGTTCGATGCTCCATCCACTGCGCCACCGCCTGGTCAGGCCACACTATTATTTTTTAATCTATGGGAGTGTTACAGGATTTTTAAAAATGTAATGTATGCCGTATAGAATTTGTAATTTAAAATTAAACTCAAAATGAAAAAAAACAGATAATGTTCATAAGAAGCTAAATAGGAAACTTTTAAAACTTTTCAGTTTAAAAACTCCTTTAGGAAATTCTAAATACATTATGGATAATCAATTTTAGAACCCCATTGATCTTAGGTGAGCCTAAAAGTTATGGTTTTATTATACTGTATCATAATGCTTCCCAAGTGGTTTATATATATCATAATTTGTGGGTTACTCTTACCTTTTTTTCATGCTACCACTAGGTACCATATGGACATTTATAAAAATTAAATCTCATATAAAGGCTTAATTAAGCCTTTATAATAATTTTCTAATGTTATTACCAGACCCAACTACAAAATTGAATTATGCACAACCTGATGCTGTTTCAGTAGCATTCAAGTTCAAGCCTTTATTTCATAACTGATTTGGAGAATTATAATTCACACACTATAACTGTAGCATCTCTTTCTTTCATGCCAGTGTTTGGGATTTAAGAATAATTCATGTGGGCATGGTTAGTTGTCTTTGTTCAGTAAGCAAAAACTACAATTCATTGTATGCAGGGAAGCCTGATTTGACCATAAGCAAAGTTATATAATGGAATAATAAGATTAGGCCTTAAAATAATAAAATTCTTTAATGAAAACTGCAGGTGTAGTTGAAGATCAGCATAAAGTGGTTAGTATTAAGCATGGTTAGAGGAGAGTGGGAAGGAAATAGTTGTTAACAATTAGAATATCTCCCCAAAAGGTTACCAGTGTAAAAATGTTTGTACTTTGGACTGACCTTCTTGCTGCCCCGCTTTCTGTACCATTCTCCCCTTCCCTTTGGCGTGTTTCTGCCTTTCCACCAGTACATTAGTGTACTAAAGACGACATTGAACTGGAGCTAGAAAACTTGATGGAGACCTGGTTTCACCATTTGTTGCCTATGACCTTGAACAAATCATTTAACTTCTTTGAGCCTCAGTTTTTCTGTAGAAAAAGGATTTGTTCCATCTGCTTGCTTTCCCTGGCCCCTCTATCACCCCCAATTTGTTGTGAGGATCAAGTTTGAAAAGATGTTAGTACAAAATTACTGTACAATTAAAAGTATAGAAATAGTAGATTAATATGGTATAAGATAAATTGTATAATTTATTTTTCTACTGGATTTGTGCTCTGAGCCAGATTCTAGTTGAAACCAAAAATTGTCATTCTAGTAAATTTTTCTCAGGATATACCATTAAACAATCTACATTATATATTTTTTAAATTTACAGTGTCTTCAAATTGATTTTAAATCAGAGCTTTAGAAATGTAAATGGGAAGAACTAAACTAGTCTGGAAGAGAATGACTTTTAATCTGATTTCATTCTATGGTACCTGAACAGGTACTTCTACGGTTTCTGTTAACATCCTGTGCTGGGAATAACCTCATTTAAAGCTCCCCAGCTAGGAAAATTGTTCTGCTTTGCATCTCTAATTTATACCCTTCTCTGGGTGTTGCAGCTTTAGAGAAAAGCAAAATATGAGCCCTTTTTAAATTAAGTATGTTGATACTCTTGTCCAAACTAAAGAGGTAAAATAAAAGGGGAATTTTAGGTTTAGTTTAACTTATATTTTTAAAAAGACCTGTACATGCAGAGAGTTCTCCACCCTAAATCATCTAGGACAGTGGTCCCCAACCCCCGGGCCGCGGACCGGTACTGGTCCATGGGCCATTTGGTACCGGTCCGCAGAGAAAGAATAAATAACTTACATTATTTCCGTTTTATTTATATTTAAGTCTGAACAATATTTTATTTTTTTTAAATGACCAGATTCCCTCTGTTACATCCAAGTCTCACTCTTGACGCTTGTCTTGGTCACGTGATACATTTATCCATCCCACCCTAAAGGTCGGTCTGTGAAAATATTTTCTGACATTAAACCGGTCCATGGCCCAAAGAGGTTGGGGACCACTGAGCTAATAAGTAAGTGCACCACTGAGAGAAGGGCGAATTTATAGGACTCATTGGTTTATAACTTGAGGCAATTCTGAGCTTCAGTTTCCTCTATCTATAAAATGAGATTAAACTAGATTATCTCTTGTTATTTTTGTCCACAAAGACTTTCTAAAGTCATGCAAAAGTACCAGGTTTCAAATTACCAGTTAATTGACTTCAACATATCTCCTCCCAATTTCATAGTTTTTAATATCTTTCAATATAAATAAGTTTTATCTTCAGGATATTCAGTCTTTAAATGTTTTTAACTTCCTATAGAAAATTGATTCATTTTATTTATTTTTTTTAATAACAGCAAACGGTGTCAGGCAGTGCATCATCTCATTGGGTCTATTCTTAATTTCCACTGCACAAATAAGGAAACAGATCTATAGCAATACTAACTTTCCCACAGTCGCAGGCTAATTCAGCCTGACCAGGCAGTGGCGCAGTGGATAGCGCGTCGGACTGGGATGTGGAAGACCCACCAGGTTCAAGACCCTGAGCTCACCATCTTGAGCCCAAGGTCACTGGCTTGAGCAAGGGGTCACTTGGTCTGCTGTAGGGCCTTCCCCCCCTTCAAGGCACATATGAGAATCAATCAATGGACAACTAAGGAGCCACAACGAAGAATTGATGTTTCTCATCTGTCTCCCTTCCTGTCTGTCAGTCCCTATGTGTCCCTCTCTCTGACTGTCTCTGTCTCTGCCACACACACACAAAGAATTGGAGTTTTCAAATTCAACACTCCTATCTTCAGTAAGTGGTAGAACAAGCAGACATAAAGTCGGCAAGGATATGGAAGGTTTTGACATCACCTACTAACAATAAAAAAAAAAAAAAGAAAATGACAGATCAATATCTGTGTATGAACACATGTGTCAACACCAAACCCTTTTGGTGCTTGAAGTTGTTAAATGTCAGTGAGGGCAGAACTGAATCTTAGTCATGTTTGCATCTTTAATGTCAAAAGACCTCAAACAAAATAAGTCACTTCCTGTTTGTTTTATTGAATTGAATGGTTGGATTAGAAACTTAGCATTTTATTATTTTAAAAAAATTATTGATGATTTTAGAGGGATGAGGCGGGGGTAGGGAGAGAAACATTAACCTGTTTTGGTCTGTGCCCTGCCTGACCAGGGATCAAACCGGCAATCTTTCTGTATCAAGACAATGCTCTGTAGTCAACTGTGCTATCCAGCAGGGCACCATTTTATTGTGTTAAATTCCATATTGTGGTAACTAGGATTTTCTTCCCTCTTGCTTTATCTCTAACCCTTTGCCTAAGGAGCCGGTCAACCTGAAGTTGTTCAGAGCTTTTGTTTTAACAGCAGTAGATGCTAATTGACTGAAGGTATAAGATGTCTGTATGAATACTGGTCATAAGCAAAACTAAAATCACATAAATGAAGTTGTTTGAAGTACTTTCATAGTTATACCTAAAGTGAGACGGTGTTCTTTTTAAAATTTCAGAAAATTTTGACTAAAAGAGCTACTTGAACCCTAGAGAGAAAAGCTATTATTTCTATATTGTGATTTAGGAATGGAATATATTGCATTGCTAATCTAAATAATTTATTTAAATATTGGGTTAAGTTGAATACAAAAGAAACACTATTTGGGAGATACACTGAAATTGAGTCCCTTATAAAGTTAAGTTAAAGGAGCTTTTGGGTAGTTTGTCTAGATTCTTCTAGGAAGTAAGAGACATTATTTTATATAAAATAATTAAGTAATATGACCTCCCCTTTATTAATTCTAATATATCACAAACCATGAAATGATGAGTGGAAAGTACAGTGAACTTAATTTCTGAAAAACAAAATCATCTTTGTCAAAAATCAGCAACATTTCACATAACACTTGAGGCTTCTTTCTTTAAAAAAATTAATTCTTTGCACCTACAAGATAGAGTTTAACCCTTGCCTGGCATTGAAGATGTCAGTCCCCATGGAGCTTTCTCCCCTCCAGTCACTTGAAGCTCCCACAATACCAGCCAGGTGTGGGTTCCTGGCTGCCGTCTCATATTTTTGATTCCCTGCTTTGGCACTTGAAGTTTCCTCTGCTCCTTCCCACCTTTCTTCAAGCCTAAGTTCAGTTGCCTTTGTAGTCTTCTTTCATTTACTGTAAGCAATAAAGTCATCTCCCTTTCTCTGCTCCCACTGTATGTCTATTTTCATTAAAGCAATTATATCAGTGTTGCTTACATGACTGTTTTTTCTCCTGATTTATGAGCTTATCACTTCAAATTAGCACCTGCACCTATTTAGGGAATTTAATATTTGAATGGGTAAGTCTATGCATTAGGCTGATCCATTGTCTCGTAATTTGGTAAATGTTTCTTGGCCTGGAGACGGAGTGGTTTAACTAGGAGCTCCTAGACAAAGCCCGTAGGACAAGTGGAAGCCAGTTTGTATTTACTTGTGCATCTCCTACCAAATTTTTACTTGCATCTCGACATAAATTCATTATTTTTGTCAACGCAGTGACATGTATTTCTTTTCTACCTATATATTGAATTTTTACTGAATGTCATCACCCTATTCCAATGCCTATGATCCCCAAACTTTCCCTGACACCCCCCATCCCCATGTATAGCCACTACCCTGGTTTAGGGTTTAAATTTGTACCTTGGTTCAAAAGCCAGGGACTTGGAAGAAATGGAAAATAATTGGAGGATAGGAAAATGGTAATGCAGAAAGCAGAATAAATCCCTTTCTCCAAAAATGCCAACATGCTAATATGGATGTGGAGTATGGACCTTGAGATGGGGAGACTGAGATCATCTGTGTGGGCCCAGTATAATTACATGAGTCTTCAAAAGCAGAAACTGGGTCAGAGGTGTGAGAAGGGGTGAGATTTGAAGCATGAGAAGGTTCATCCTCTGTTGCTGGCTCTGAAGATGGAAGGAGTCCATAAGCCAAGGAGTGTGGGGTGGCCTCTCAAAGCTGGGAATGGCCCTCCACTGACAGCCAGCAAGGAAGTGGGGAGCTCAGCCCTGTAACTGTAGGGAGCTAAATCCTGCCAGTACCTTGATTTTTAGCCTTGTTGAGCCCCATGTCAGACTTCTAACCTACAGGACTATGAAATAAAAAATATGTGGTGCTGAAACCACTAACTACAGCAGGTAATAAGCAAAACTAAAGAACAGGAAAAGATTTCTTGATTAAGACCTCCGTTTTCCTTCTGGCTCGCAGATCGTAGTGGCCACCTGCAGTCCCTTGCCATGAGGCAGTTCACAGCATGGATTGTTTGCTTTCTTCTGGGTTAGCCAGAGCACATCTCTATGAGTACTGAGACCAGCTGGAGAAAACCTTAAAGGACTCAGGGTTAGGTCAGGCCCACCCAGATAATCTGGATAATCTTCCTATTTTAAGGTGAATTGATTTGGACTGTGATTACATCTGCATTGCAGGCTATAATTCTACATCTGGTTCTTTGGTTATAAGTACATCATTCTACATGCTTAATGGGATTAAAAGGTGGCCTTAAAGATGATCTGCTCTGACTGACCCTACCGCCTAAGCAAAAGAACATTTAACATTGAAGCCCATTGTACACATACTTTACTGAAACATTTGTAACATATAATATTCTTGGTGTTTGTTTTTATGCCAATTAGAACCCATTATATTGATATTGCAAACCCACTGTGGTGATTTGAGAAACACTGAGGATACCATCCTTTCAATTCTTTCAACTCCTCTCCCAGCCACAGAGGGCCTTTCCCTCCTCACTGCTGAAGTGTCAGGACCACAATTCTGGCTGCAGTTAAGGGTTTGAAGGTAAAACGCAGCCCTCGCCACAATGATAGAGAAAAGAGATGGGTTCTTCCTACTCCGGGGAGGTAAATTGGACACTTTTTATTTAGGAATTTATTTTCAAATCAAAATAAAATTACAACTCTGAAAAGTGATTCTATTCTAGTTCTTAACCTATACACAGGTTGGTATACAGCTTGTCATATGTTTGGGTTTTTTATCTGTGGTGTAAGAAAATAGTTGTTGGTCCTTACATCTTAGAATTAAAAAGCCAGGTTCACTTTTGAGGATATTAAATTGGTTACCCTGCTGTTTATACAATTCAGAATAATCTCAGTACTAGCCAAAAGTCTTACTGATATGTTAACTCTAATTTTAAAAAAGTCTTTATATTTAAGTTTTTTGTTTATTTTTATTGATTGGTTTTTAGAAGAAGGGGGAGAAGAGACATTGATTTATTGCTCCATTTATTTATGCATTCATTGGTTGATTCTTGTATGTGCCGTGACCAGGGATCTAACCCCTTAACCTTGGTGAATCAGGATAATGCTCTAACCGACAGAGCTACCAGCCAATTTTTAAATTGTTCTAATTTAATGGTATCTCTTTGTAAAACTAATGTTTTTGTATGGCTCAAAGTTTATTTTAAAAAATGGTATACATGGAAAATTGTCTTTTTCTACCCTAAGTCAACCAGTTCTATATTATAGTATCCCATTCTGAGGCTGTATCAACCTCACACTGATACAAACCGTGAGTAATGTAATACAGAGGTCCTTTTGCACCTATGCAAGTATTTCTTTAGAATCAATTTTACCAGTGGAATTGTAGGGGCAAAAGGATACCTGCGATTGTAATTTTGATAGAGCTCACAAGCTGCCTTAGGGCAGTTTAGACTCTCAGCAGCTAAAGATGAGGGCCTTTCTCCCATTCCTTTCCAGCACTGTTTTTGATGTTTGTTTGTGATGAGAGATGTAAATAATTAATGTTTTAACCTTGTTACGGGTGACTTTTGCCATGCAGCAATTTTTTTTTAAGTGCAGTCTAATTTATCAGTACTTTTATATTATAGTTTATGAATTTTGTGCTGTTACGAGATTATATATTCTTTTATGGTTTTTTTAGTATCTTTGAATTTTCAAATACAAACTCGATCTAAAATGCTCCAAAAAGCTTTTTATCTCCACCTTAAAAGGAGTTGCTTTGCTATCTTCCTGTTACCACTTTCCCCAGATCTGCAAAACCTAAATAAGCACATGCTCCTTTTGGGCAGAGTAAGGTTTGTCTCACTCCCCCATCTTAGAAGCAGTTTCTGCTCAAAATGTTTATCTTCTGTCTTTCTGATGAGCCATATATCAAACACCTGTTTATTAACTGCAGCCATAGGCCAGATGTGTGCCTATAGGCATATTTTTAACTGAGAAAATAATAGGTATTAAATAAAAAGGATTCTACTAAGATGCAACTGACAGTTGATTATACCCTGAGAAGTATTTATTTAGAAACGATTCTTAATTCAACTTTCTGACGGTCAAGATTAGTAAGGGTGGAGAGGGGCCAATCCTTTGGCCAATCACGTCTCCCTTTGTCACATACTGACCAATGGAAAGTGGTTTCCATTCTTAGCCCTAAGCATCACCTATTGTGCTGAATGAGGGAGTCTCCTGGAGATTCAGCCTGTATAAATAAGTAAGTGTGAGTTTTATTGTTCTGGTCTTTCCTTTGACTTTCTGTTGTGGAGCAAAAGCAGATAGAGTGTTTTCCTCTACAGTACTCAGTGTACTATCTGTTTAATCTTCTAGTAGCTCATTATAGATATAAACTTGGATCAGCACTCTTTGTAATAAACACTTTATTTTACAGTAGCATATATTTGACTCATCATAGTAATTTCTTCAAAGTTCCCAAACTACCCCTCCCCTTGGCTCTTTTAACTTCCTCCAGGTACTACACACGGGCCTTTTTGCAGTTTTGCTTTTAGCAATTTTCCTTCCTATAGTCTTTTCAAATGAATATGGCCTTCAGGTTAGAATAAACCTGAAGAAAAGTGTTTTCGTGATAGATACCTAGGATCCTGCAGTGAGAAAGCAGTCATTTATAATTCTACAGTTTATTGGAAAAAGGAACAGGATCTTCATTAGTGGTTGAGATCTAAAGGTTCAGTGGTAGGTTGAATATGCTGTGATTGAAGTCAGCATAATCAACCACTTTCAAAAAGGTTGGATTAGCAGGATGGGGACAGAATATGGAAGTCTTGAAAAGCCCAGCAAGAAATACTTAGCTGCAAAGTAGCATGTATAGAAAGGCACAGTATTGTTACATAGAAAACAGTGATTTTTGTTTCAACAGATGTTGTATGGCCACCCCATTGACATATCCTTACAGTTAAACCAGTGAGTGCTTTGGGAATGCTTAGGAAGGGCATACAAACCAGTCCTAAGGGAGAAGAAGCCTCTTAGAGCAGTGGTTCTCAACCTTTCTAATGCCGTGAGCCCGCAATACAGTTCCTCATGTTGCGGTGACCCCAGAACAAAAAATAATTTTGGTGGCTACTTCATAACTGTAATTTTGCTACAGTTATGATTCGGAATATAAATACCTGATATGCATTATGTATTCTCCTTGCACAGGGGCCATGCTAATCTTCTCTGTATCGTTCCAATTTTAGTATATGTGCTGCCGAAGCGAGCACGCATTATGTATTCTCATTGCTACAAATCGAACATAATTTAAACATAGTGATTAATCAAAAACAACATATTGAGAAATATTTATTACTAATGGACCTCCTTACCTAGTGTATTGGGGCTACCATTCCGTAAATAGCTGCTTAACTAATGAATCTGTTTTTTCCAGATTAGTGGCAAGTTTTCTATATAGAACAGTGTGAACTACATCATAGGATACACTGCAGTTTCTGCACAGCATGGTATCTTTCAGGGCTCTTTCACACTATAAAGCAGCAGTTTCTGCGGTGGAATCCACATCTCATTTACTTCAATGGGAGACCCGTGGATTCCGCAGAAGAGAGATCCCCTGTACGGCAGAAATGCAGTTCCAACACATTTCTTCCTTTCCTATTCAAGTCAATGGGAGGCCGCAGCAGATTCTGCTCAAATACAATTTTTTCCACGCTAGAACTTTTCCTAGAGCAGAAAAATTCCAAAGGTGGAATCCGCCACCCCCAATAGACTTCTATAAGAGGCAGATCTTTTACACTGCAGAATCCACACAGCAGATCTTTTACACTGCAGAATCCGCACAGCAGATTCCTCACCGTGAGGCCTCTTTCAGTCTATTGGGGGTGGCGGATTCCACCTTTGGAATTTTTCTGCTCTAGGAAAAGTTCTAGCGTGGAAAAAATTAAGCAGCATGCTCTATATTTGAGCGGAATCTGCTGCAGCCTCCCATTGACTTGAATAGGAGAGGAAGAAATGTGTCGGGAACTGTCATTTCTCCGCCTCTTATTGAAATCAAAAGGAGGCTGCGGGGGATTGTGTGGTAACCTGAGATTCTCGGGAACTCTCTTCCACAAAATCCACCGCACTCCCAATGAAATCAATAGGAGGCAGATTCAATGCCGGAAACAGCTGATTTCAGCAGTTTCCTCATTCAGAATATGGGAAAATAGTGGGAGATATGGGAGATAATTATACATTGGGGAACAGTGTGAACTACATCTTATAACGGTCTCTTATAGTGTAAGACCGATGTAGTTCACACTGTGTAAATGTATGGTGCTTTGTGTAAGTGTAAGCTGCTTTGTGTACTGTGTAATTATTACACACAAAGCACCTTACACGTACACAGTATTGTGTGTATGGTGTGTGTACTGTTTTTACATTATTAACCTTTTTTACACCAGCAGGCCGTCTCGCAGGCTCTCCGCCTCTTGCCTCTCGGCCTCCTAGGCTTCTGTCCTCCCTCGCTTGCTGCACCGCCCACTGATGACGTCAGCATGCGCGGGACACACGTAATACGCTGCTATGGACTGTGGAGCGTTCCCCCCCCCTCCCCCACTTCCCCCGCCCCTTAGGCCCTGGACGGATGATGCAATCACATCTGCGCATGACTGCAGGCATTCAGTTTGGAACGCAGGTCCATAATGGTGTGCATTCTACCTGAATAGCGCTGTGCAGACGGTAGCGCGGCTTCTCAGCCGCTAAAGCCATCGGAAATATGTATTTTCCGATGGCTTTAGGCGACCCCTGTGTTTTGGTTGTTCGACCCCCGCCGGGGTCACGACCCACATGTTGAGAACCACTGAGTCTTAGAGGATGAGGCATCTAGACTAAAATCTGAAAGTCTAGTAGGAGTTCACAGTCAGAACTGGGAGGTAAGGAGGCAAAAAGAGAGGAACATTCTAGTCACGGAAGAGATGTACTCAAGTACCAGGTAAAGAAGGGCCTTGTGTGCCATGTCTGTAGTAAAGTAAAAGGAAGCCATTAAAGCAGTTTATGCAAGCTGTGACTGTGATCTTTGCTTTATTCAGAGAAAGCATCGTTTGACTAAAGTGAACATAGAAAATAAATTGACATGAGGCAAGACTAGAGGCAACAGAGACCTATTGGAGTGGGACTGTTGCAGATATGAAGGCTAGAAATGATACATATAAAGACTTAGTACATTATGAATATATTAGGGCAAAGGGAGGGGGTGGATGTGCCTGGATTGTGATGAGTATCTTCAACAGCACCTTCTTTATTTTTAGGAACTAGGAATAACATGATATATTAATAAGAGTAAATCTGTTCTGGTAAGCTTCATGTTAAGATCTTTGGTATAGTTGACATTTTAAGTTACGGCATTGGTATGGGTGATTACTCTAAAAAACCAATTAAAGCAGGGGTCCCCAAACTACGGCCCGTGGGCCACATGCGGCCCCCTGAGGCCATTTATCCGGCCCCCGCTGCACTTCTGGAAGGGGCACCTCTTTCATTGGTGGTCAGTGAGAGGAGTACATATCACTTGTTACGGCTAGCAGTGACAAATATGGAGCCGGATATTGACCATCTCATTAGCCAAAAGCAGGCCCATAGTTCCCATTGAAATACTGGTCAGCTTGTTGATTTAAATTTACTTGTTCTTTATTTTAAATATTGTATTTGTTCCTGTTTTTGGTTTTGGTTTTTTTACTTTAAAATAAGATATGTGCAGTGTGCAAAGGGATTTGTTCATAGTTTTTTTTATAGTCCGGCCCTCCAACAGTCTGAGGGACAGTGAACTGGCCCCCTGTGTAAAAAGTTTGGGGACCCCTGGATTAAAGAATCATGTGTAGTTTTGCATATTGCCTTAGATTTTGTATTTTTACTTATTGGATTTGAGGTCAGCTTTTGAGGATGAGTCTACCAATCAGAGTTGTCTTTCTTTAATAAAACCATATCCAGTGCCCATATTCCATAAAGTTTCCCTTGTTTCTTTTGAATTTAGCAAGAATTTTACAGTGAGTGCAAAGTCATTCTGTTACACATTTTACCCCAGGCTTTTATAGTTGTCTCGCCCATACATAGTCAACTGGCACTTTTTTTTATGATCTTTAACATTTGGGTAGTGAGTTTTTTGTTAACCCTTTGAGTGAGGACGTACATTAATACTACTCAAAGAGTTAAGTTACTCATTTTTGTTGGAATTTTCAAAAATAACCAACTTTCATACAAATTTAGTGTCTTTATTCATATTTCACTGGTTTGAGTAATAGGTCATATAGCTAATTTATAAATACAATTAACATAAACAGATGCAGATAAACAACAACTGGTTCTTCGTAAGCTTAAAAGTGAACTGATGGGAGCAAAAGTGATATGGCCTACTAGCCATGAGCACTTTATTACTATTGTCAATTGAGATTTAAAGAGGAAAGAGAATGTTAAGACAATTGAGTGGAAGTTAAAGAACATTTGTTATATGGTATAGTTGTGTGAAATTTGAGGTTCTTGGACTAACAAAAAGATGGTAGATTTTCAAATCAGAGTAGGTTTAAATCTGGCTCCGCCACTTACTATAATTAACTGTGAACTTGGACAAGTTATACAATTTTTCTGCACTTTATTTTTCTTCACAGAAAAAGGAGTATAATAGTCTAATTCTTAAGGTTATTGTGTAAATTAAATGAGACAATCGATATTAAATGTATCATGTACTTTGGGGTTTTTTCTTTGCACCAACGCCCTGCAGGGTAGTAAACTACTAGAGTTCTGGTGTTCAGACCACTCATGGTATAGCTTGCCTAGATAAGAGTACTCCAGCTGCCCAGAAGCAGATGTTTAGCTTGCAAGGAACACTCGGTGATTTGTCTTTATCCATATTGTTGAAGTAGATGTTGATTCTTATGACATATTTTCTTTCTAACAGGTTGTAAAATTAAAGCACTGAGAGCCAAGACAAACACGTATATCAAGACACCTGTTCGTGGTGAAGAGCCCATTTTTGTTGTCACTGGACGGAAAGAAGATGTTGCCATGGCCAAAAGAGAAATCCTCTCAGCTGCAGAGCACTTCTCCATGATTCGTGCATCTCGAAACAAAAATGGCCCTGCCCTGGGAGGGTTGTCAAGTCCAAATCTGCCCGGCCAAACCACCGTTCAAGTTAGGGTCCCATATCGTGTAGTAGGATTAGTAGTTGGACCCAAAGGAGCAACTATTAAAAGAATTCAGCAGCAGACCCACACATACATAGTAACTCCGAGCAGAGATAAGGAGCCTGTCTTTGAAGTGACAGGGATGCCCGAGAATGTTGACCGAGCACGAGAAGAAATCGAAATGCATATTGCCATGCGTACAGGAAACTATATTGAGCTCAATGAAGAGAATGATTTCCATTACAACGGTACCGATGTGAGCTTTGAAAGTGGCACTCTTAGCTCTGCGTGGCTCTCCTCCAACCCAGTTCCTCCTAGCCGTGCAAGAATGATATCCAATTATCGAAATGATAGTTCCAGTTCTCTGGGAAGTGGTTCCACAGATTCCTACTTTGGAAGCAATAGGCTGGCGGACTTTAGCCCAACAAGCCCGTTTAGCACAGGGAACTTTTGGTTTGGAGATACACTACCATCTGTAGGCTCAGAAGATCTTGCAGTTGATTCTCCTGCCTTTGATTCTTTACCAACATCTGCACAAACTATCTGGACCCCATTTGAACCAGTTAACCCACTCTCTGGCTTTGGGAGTGATCCTTCTGGTAACATGAAGACTCAGCGTAGAGGAAGTCAGCCATCCACTCCTCGCCTGTCTCCTACATTTCCTGAGAGCATTGAACACCCACTTGCTCGGAGGGTTAGGAGTGACCCACCAAGTACAGGCAACCATGTTGGCCTTCCAGTATACATCCCTGCTTTTTCTAATGGTACCAATAGTTACTCCTCTTCCAATGGTGGTTCCACCTCTAGTTCACCTCCAGAATCAAGAAGAAAGCACGACTGTGTGATTTGCTTTGAAAATGAAGTTATTGCTGCCCTAGTTCCATGTGGCCACAACCTCTTCTGCATGGAATGTGCCAATAAGATCTGTGAAAAGAGAACGCCATCATGTCCAGTTTGCCAGACAGCTGTTACTCAGGCAATCCAAATTCACTCTTAACTATATATATATACATAAATACTATATCTCTATATGGACTCGTAAAGGCATGGGTATAAAGGTACCCCAGTAAACTTCCTAATGAATTCTTATGACTGTTATCAGGCTTTATTGGGATTAGGCTAAAGTTGTTAGTAAACTTATAAAAGGCTGCTATGGTAACACTAAACCTAAGTGGTCTCTTGTCTATTAGTTTGAATTATTAATATTATCCTGTAGACCCAGAGACATAGCTTGTATAAGAATTGCTGGAGCTGAAGTTCAACTCGTTTGAGTGAAGATCATCATAGGTTGTGTGAGCCTATGAGAAGTGTATACGTCTAAGATTTCAAAACAATGGGTCCCAAAGCCTAACCACATTAAGAGTTTATAGAGGGTACTTGGCATTACAGATGACTCAGACACTTCCAGGGCTGCCTTCTTTACACTGCCAGTTTTGACAAAACAGGTTTGTTTTTTATTTTACAACTTATGCCTAATTCTGCAGGACTGCAAGTACCTTTTTAATGCATTGTGAATTACTTACTGGTAATAATAGGGCTGATGGCAGTTTACTCAATCACTGGTTTTAATTTGGGACAAAAAACTGCTACATTGACCTTCATCTCGCCCGGCTGGTATGATCAGTGGATCAGAAATGCAATTGTGTCGATTGTGAATTCCGACCCATTGCTTCCCTCGGTGAATATGGAAATGGCCACCTGGATTTTCCCGTTTGGGGAAGGGCTTTGGGATTCACCTATTTTGGCTAATAATTGAGGATGCAAACATTCCATTCATTAGTCTGATCAAGCTATTGATTAATTTTTAGACTAGATCAAAATGTGAAACAGTTTATGTTCAATCCATATTTGTCTTGCACATTATAAATATATTTTTATTTTTTAGTAATTTAGGGAAGGGGGGAGAGGGATAATAATGCCCTGAGCATAATTCACAAAAGCAGCTGTGACAACCTCCAATCAGTTTACTTCATTTCAAAACTATTTCCAATCACAAGGAAAGATTTCTTTAAGATACACTTTTACATTTCACCTGTGGATGTCTATGACTTCATCCTCAGTATGTTCCCAAATCTATGCTGGCATTGAAAGGACAAAACATTATTCTGGTGGGTTTTTCTACTAATTATTTTTTGAAGCGTTATTTTCCCAACACAAAAGAGCTTTTTTTTCTCAGTATAACAAAAATTGAAATCCTATGTGTATTGAATAGTAAATAGACAAATTTTATTTTTTATTTCCACTTGAAGAGTTACATTTCGTATAAAAGTTTACAGATAACGGTTTTTATTTTGATTTTTTTCAGTATAAAAAAATTGCCTTGATGGCATATTATAATGTAATGCTAATTGCTTGTAGGATAGTTAAATGTCAGTATTGAAACCTAATCTATAGCGGCCGTCTTGTAGATATGAACGAATGTTCACCAAGCATGTATTTTGTATTTTGTTGCATTGTACACTGCAACTAATAAGCCAAGGAATCGACATATATATTAGGTGCGTGTACTGTTTCTAAAACCACAAACTAAGAATGATAAATTATCAATATAGTTTAGTATTTGCTAATTTTACTACACTCTTTTGTTATGTATATGTAGGGAAGTCATAGGGATTATAAATTCAATTTGAGTAAAGTTTAAAACCATATATTTTATGATAAAGGGCCTTTAACTTAAGATGGCCAAAGCACTGATATTATATATTTGCTGTAAAGAGAATTATAAGAGTTTTATTTTTCTGATATTAAAAGTTACTTAATAAAGACTTGTTTCCATTAACTTGAATGTATCTCCTTGATGTTTTTCATATAATCTTTAGTTTAGACTGAAAGATACCTCTTTACCAAAATTGAGTATTTCTTTTACAAAGTTCCCCTGTCCAGCTATCTGTTCTTTTCCTGTGGTGATTTTTTTTTTTTTTAGTGTGGTGTTAGTGTTCAGTGTGTCACATATGCTCCTATCCAAACTTAGCCTTTTTAAGGACATTTTTTCCCATTCATTGATTTGAGGGAGGACAAGGGGTGAAAGAGAGAGAAGCATCAACACATTGTTCCACTTATTTGTTCCATTTAGTTGCAAACTCATGGCTCTTTTCTTCTGTGCCCTGATCAGTGATCTAACTAACCCCTGCGACCTTGGTGCGCTGGGATATGACACTCTCTCCACTGAACCACCCATCCAGCTCCTGCCCTTTTCTTTAAATGGTGTTACATTATAGTAAAATTAGAGATTTTAACTAGTTTATTTTTAGATATAGCTAATTTTACATTTTTTGTATGTTTGTGTAGTTGACCAAAAATAATCATTATTAAGCTAATTATAAATAAAATAGTAAGTGACTTTATACATTATGTTAACTAAAATCCAGAATCCAAGTTAGTCTCTATTTAGTTTATAACCTTTGTCTCTTTAAACACCAACTATATAAAACCAATTTTTTTCTAATATGAAGGTACATGTATGGGGTGAGTAAAACTAGGTTTGTAGTTGTTAGTATAGAAAAATATACAGTATAAGAATAAGCAATTTCACATACTCACAACCATAAACCTACTTCTTCCATCCTGTATTTGACTTTTATTTGCTAAGTACCTTCTAAAAGGTTTTATTGTTGACAAAAGTATTACTCCATTGAGGAAATTGATTTGATGATGCTAGTTAGAGTAAATTGTTGCTGTTTTTTGGTAAGCAAGAATAAAGATATTTCTAAGATCATTAAAGTACTATTCATTCTTAGCACCAGAAGGTATTTATTACATATCCTTAGTAATTGTGTGCATTGTAGATTTTGGGTAGGGTCTTAGGCTATGCTAGAAGACTGGAGTGTATAGGTTTGATGATGGGCAAGATCATTGCTCATCTTGTTAATTTGAGGATTATCCTCCAAAAGTATGAAAGTTCAATTATTTGGGTGTGTTACAGTATTTATACAATTCCAGCATAATGAAATATCCAATAAATATGACTGTCTTCATTTTTACCCAATATAAGGTCAAGATCTTTCAGAGAACGTAGAAAATAATCTACTCTGAGGACTTTCTTTGGCAGAGGAAGCCAAAACTGTCTGAAACTAATGTTAGCCAAGATGAACACAGTTCTAAGTCTGGACCTGCCGTTCCTCTCTCTGATGCCCGATCTTCCTGCGTATGGGGTACTGAGGACCCTGTGGACCTGTGTTTCCAGGGAATCAAAGCCCCGCTCTGAGCCCCGCACGAATTCACACATCTGCAGTGTGTGAATGATCAAGAATCGGGCAAACCTATTAAGAAGGACTTGACAATATTCCAATTTTATAAGCCTGGAGAATATATGCTAACCTAAAAACATTTGATTTGGGTAGCAGCTTAACCATATGTAATTCTTTCCAAAAGGATTTTAACAAAGGAGTCCCCTTGCAAAAGAAGTTTTGAGCAAGAGTAAAGAAAGCTAGATAAAGTAATTAGGTTTAGAAAATTGGTATAGGTATATTATTACCTTTTAGATTACTACTAGTGAATCTGTTAGCAGAATAGGGATGTTTCTAATACTTCATGAATGTTTTTTCCATGTCAATATACTTCCCCAACATACTTTAGTTTTTGCCATAATACTGCTTTATAGCTATTTCATACCTTAAACATTTTCTTAGTAATTTAAGTATCTGGGCCCCACTAGCACTGATGAAATAGGGAAGGCTATTGAGAAACATAATAGAGATTCCCTTTAATAAAGATTAAGAATAGCTATCCTCTTGAAACTGCCACATCTTCCCAATTAGATATCAGAGTAATTATTTCCCATTCAGTGTCTTTAGCTGACCATGTGAAGTAATTGAAAATTGTGAAAGAATGTTAAATTTTCCTGCCATTTGGGATTTTCAATGCTGCCTCCATATTAATGTTTATCTGCTTTTATGTTTTAAAGGTAGTAGTACACCAATGCAAGATACTTTAGTAAACAATTCATTAATAAGTTCAGTGACAGAGATTGGAAGGCAAAATGGGGAACACTTCTCCAGAGAAACACAGTTCTAGGGCCTCGGTATCTTTTAGAGGTCTAATGGAATTGGCAAAGTTTGTAAACTGATTTCCAAATGAGTTTCTGATGCTTTTGTATTTAAGTTTTTAAATCTGGAGTATTTGTATGAGTGTATGCTTAAGTACCCTTTTAAATGTAAAAGTCTAAAGAAGGAGCTATGATATATATATACACAGCAAACTCAAATGAACTGGCTCAATAATAAGCTTGCTAGTTTACGAAGATAGTAAATGAGGACTGAGACTGTATAAATCTTTGTTCAGAACCTATCAGCAACATTCCAGTGTTTACCCAAGCCTTTCGCAGTTTATGTATAATTTACTCTACATATTAATGTTGAACATCAAAATGGGAAAAGTCATTGTCACTATCTTAAAGGCTATACAAAACAAAAGCCTCGAAAGGTAGAGACAATCTATGTATCCCGCAGAGACAGATGGAGGGTCTGTTAAATTAGAATGTTCTTGGAATAAGTTAATAGCCTCTATTGAAAATGAAAATTTGAGGGTTTTTAAAAATGTGACCCTTGAACTATAAAAATGTAGTAGTATTTAAAACTGGAAAATAAGTTGTAGATATTTCTTTATGTTAAAGCACCAAGGCTTGTATGTCTATTCTATGACATTTCCCAAGATCAAAAACAAACACAAGGGAACTTTTGACATCTATTCCTGCAATTTCAGGGGAATTACCAAGGTGTTAAAATGAGACTTTTGAATGGGGTAGTGGTTTCACGTCTACCTAAGTCATAGATGTAAAGTATTGAAGTATGGAAAGTAGCACTCTACTTCAAAGATAAATCTAAAACCAGAGCTAAGACTTCAAAAAGGACTGAGGGAATACTTGATAGCCTGTGGATTTTGCTAATGCTAAACACTTGTCAATTACCTAGACTTAAAGTCTTTGAGGCTCACCATCAGGTGACATTTAGAATAGGATAACAGAATTAACAAATAGCCATGCTTATTATTGTTAAGAATTTGTTACTGAGTGCTGTTGGTGAAGTAAAATTTCCTGAAAGGAAGACCAAAACCACAGAGAAAAAAGGATAGGCTAGTTAATTTCTTCCATTTTGCTGGAGTCTGCAGCAAAAACTTGTTGGAAATAATTCTAAGAATTTTGTATGTGAAAATAATTGTATGGGTATCTAAAAGCAGTTCTTAAAGCTACTTAAAAACAGTCTGGACTAACTCAGTTAAGCCACCCCCCCTTATCTGACTATTGATACACTGCTCACAAAAATAAGGAGATATTTCAAAATGAATATGAAGCGAATTTTTGTGAGCAGTGTACTTTCCAGCTGTAGATTCTATTTCATTCAAGATGCTTTCATTTCTGGCTTTCCTAGAGGGCATGTAATCCTATATTTTGCAGGTTATGTACATTGAGTCTTATTTTCCTTAGCTATAAAATGGAAATAATTACTTATGAGGACTACAAGAAACTCAAGTAAGATTAAAACCTAGAGATGCTGTGAAATACATAATTTGCTTTCCTAGGTAGAAAATCCCTCTTCTGGTTCTTGTTAAAACCCAGCATGACGCTAAAAAAAATACAGACATGCTACTGAAGAGCCGTGTAAAGTAAAAGTAAAAAGCCTTTGGGTTTTAGAACACTACCTCTAGTTGGGTGACCCAGTTGTTACAAAGTGAACTCAGGTGCATAATCTTATTTAATCTTGACCCTAGGGGTGAAGGGACTATTATGTCCATTTTGCAGAGGGGAAAAAAAACAGGTTTAAGAGTTTAAATGACTTAAGGTAAAAATAAACCCTGCCAAATCTAAAAGCATTTATAAAAAGATTTCATAGCATATGTCTCATTAGGTGCTCACAACTGAGGTGTGAGCATTTTTCATTAAACCCAGTGGTTCTCTTAATTCCTGGGCATGCCAGTCAAAAGATTTCAGTAGCACTTCTTAATACACGATAGGGTTAATTGTATCTTCAAACTATCATGACCCCGAAGGATTTAGACAAGATTAAGGCACTCATTCTGGTTTAAAAATTGATTTGTGGACTCATACTAAGCTAAAGTGCTCCGCCAAGCAAATGAAATGTCAAAATTAGCTGAAACTGATCAAATCGGGATTTTATTTTTGATTCCCTGGCATGAGCCAATACTGACTGGCCTATCAAGATCACTTTGTTGACTTTCTGAGGAGTTAGTCTTCCAGAATCCTGGGCCTTCCCTTTGCTTAGTGCTTATACTCTTAGGGTGTAGTACGTCTTATCCTAAAAAGAAAATCAGAACTGGGCTCAGAGTTCATGTATTCTGAACCACATCTCCACCTCCAGCCACTTTCCCATTCTGAATTTCTAATTTCCACTGCGTTTTCCCATCTTCCCCAAAAACGCTGTTTATATTCGTGCACTGACCTGTGAGTCTCCTGGTGTTCTGAGATCATAATTTCAACATGTCCTGTGTTGGGGTGGGCAGTTCCCACACCACCACCTAGCAATTCTCAAGACAGCAGGGTGTCCCAAGAATTCAACTCAATTCTCACACTTGTTAAACAAAAATTTTAACTTCCATGTCTGAAAGTCTTCTTAAAGGAAAGGGTTTATTAGGTCATTGCTAGGGAAGAAGAAAAAAAAGACCAGGTCCTGGGCCTGGAATCTAAACCACCAACTGCAGTGCTAAGTGGAAAGTCAACAAGCCCGCTGCCCTGGAGTCCGTGAGCATTTTTATACATGGGGGGCGGGGGGGGGGGGAGGAAGTTGTTCTACATGAATTTACATGAGCTATAGACAGGCAGTGAGAGAGAAGGAAGCAAGGGAGTGGTTCTGGGAAAGGAGCAGAGTCCGTAAGGAATAAGCCTGCCCCTTTGGATTGGCTGTAAACAGCAATCTGGAAAACTTGTGTATCCACAGGCAACGGGGGCTTCAGGGGTTCAAAGGCATCTAATATTCTCAGATAACCTGGAAATTCAGAGTTCCAACCTACACTCGGGAACATGAGCAGTCTTAGCTGGCCCGCAACAGTTTATTAACAGCTTGACCTGTCTCACGCTCCAACCCACTATAATTTAGAGAGCATCTCAGAAATGTCACCACCATCTACCTGGCAACCGCACTGGATTCCACAGGTTAAGGGCTCAGTACTGCTGCCTCACCCACTTCAGATCCAGTTGCAAGACCATGTTCTTCTAGTTATAAATCAGGTTTCCACTGATTCATGTGCTGGAGTGGCTCACGGAACTCGCGATCAGTGGTCCACTATAAAAGGATATAGCAGGAACCGTCTGTAGGGCCAGTAGCCACGGCCACCATCACAACCGCCTTGCCCATGCAGGTTCGCATTGGATTCAGACAGATGGTAATGAAACAACGGAGCCAAGAACTGGTGGGCCATCATCTTTAATCCTAGCTTGCACCCGGCGGGCAAGAAATACACACAGTGGGAAAACACTTCCCTTTCCATTCAGTGCTCCCAAAGCCACTGACTCATCCGAGTTTCCTAGACTCAGAGATTTCCACTCACCAGCCTTATTCACCTCTGTTCCCCACCCCCTGTCTGCACAAACTGCACAAAATGGCTTCTCCTTCAGCACTCCATCTTGGCTGCTTCTCCTCCACGTGACCTTTCTCTGCTCTCTCCTCTAATACCAATCTCAGGAACCAAAAGAGAGCAAGCTCTAGGTCTGCCCCATTTTATAGTATAGAAATCAAAACCTTTAATCCAATATACAAACAAGGAAGTCTGATTCAAAGTCACTTATCTGAGGCATAATGGGATTCCTCATGAGAGTGCACCACCCCACATCATGTAACAGTCAAGGGTGTGGGGAAAAGCTTAGTTTTAAAACTAAGCCTTAGGCTATAACGACCCTACCTGCTTACAGCCTGTCCCCCACACCCAATGCAAACTATAAGTAAGCAAACATATATCATATTTACAAACTTACTTGACCAACACCGTCCAATGGGCAAGGTATGGGGGAAGGGCCCAGAGTTTCCATGCCCTCAGCATGCACACCACTCCAAACCTCCACGTGTTCCCTGACCCAGCGCTTTCCAAGCCCTGCCCTCGTGGGTTTTATGGAGGCTTCAA
The DNA here is from genome assembly GCF_036850995.1 of Saccopteryx leptura. Classification (NCBI taxonomy): domain Eukaryota; kingdom Metazoa; phylum Chordata; class Mammalia; order Chiroptera; family Emballonuridae; genus Saccopteryx; species Saccopteryx leptura. The sequence continues at coordinate 19,368,084 of NC_089513.1, forward strand.
TACATGATCATGATTCATTAAATACCTGGCTGTAGGTGAGTGATTGAACAATCCCCACCAGTAGGTGAGGTCCAAAAGTCACATCATTAACATAACAAGAGACACCTTTGTCACTCTCAACCCTTTGGAATTCTGGTTCCAGGTTCTCACCCCTGCTCTGTACTGCTTCCTCGCGCTTGAGCAGTTTATATTCTGACTGAGATGATAATTAGGATCCCCGAGTCACAAGACCCCTTCTTCAAGCTGTCTCACACTTTCCAGAGACTTGAGAGATCTCTCTACTGCCAGAGCCCAGACCACCGTTAGGGCTGGCTTTATGGCTCACCAGGCCCTCCATCAGCATCACTCGCCACTAAGGGCAGACTGTCCAAAACCTGGCAGCTGCATCAAGTGTCCTCGGAATCCATTTGGTAACGTACTATGTTTGCGGAACAATGAACTAGCTGCCTAAGACTCCGTGTTCTGGGTGCCAAGATTCTATCTGCGAACGGCACCTTCCTGGGAGGTCATTTCTCAGTGGCTTTCCCATTTGACCCTGGGTCTACGAAGGAACCAGAGGTCTTCAGAAGCATCACCCCAGGCTTTGGGGGATGCTGGGGGACGCTGACTTCCCTCAGAGCTTTGAGAGACATCCATCGCTTACTCCCCATTATCAAAAAATGGGAAAAACCACAGAAGTGAGTCCTGGGCCCTCCAGGGCTGTACCCAGTCTCTGTTGTGCAGGCCCGCGGCCGCCAGGCTCACCCAGGTGGGCTTCTTCATCCTCCAGAGCTTGATGTTAGCATGGGCTTTGTCCAGCAAAGCCCCAGGTGCATTGGCTGGACAACATCCATGTTTGATGTGGAGATATCTTAAATGACCAAGTCCCTGCATACCCTTCACATGTCACCAAAACTCGAATGACGGCTTTCATGAGGCAGGTGGGACCCAGACCTTCAGAACCCTTCGTGCTCTCTCGGTCTGTGGAGCTCTGAAGGGGAGGTCCTCCAGCATCACAACAGTCTCTGTATTTCCCTGAGCCCCTAGGGACCCCTTTCTCATCTGAGAAGGTGCCTGGATTTCCCTAGGGCTGGTTCTGCAAGGGCTTCGTAGGCTGTCAGTAGCTGCATTCGCTTCTAAACACGAGTAAAGGAGGAACAGAAAGCTCCGTGCTTGAGTAGCATTCTGTTTTGACCAGCAAGGGGCACAGATGGGGTGGGAAGAATCTTCTCCACCACCAGAGTCCTCCGATTTGGGGGGCCTCTGGCGCTCCCACTTTCTTGTTGCTCCCTCATTCCAGAAAGAGTTCCTCACATTGTTGTGCCTGACCAGCCCCGTAGACCGGGCCGCTAGCCGCTTCCCCGGAGGAGAGAAATGAGGCTCTGCCAGAACTGGAAACCAGGAGCCGCTGGTGCCAGGACCAGGACTAGAGCTGAGCCTGCGCCGGCCACATGGTTAGAACAGCCTCCCACGGTGCCAACCTGTTCACAGCTTTCTGAGTTCACAGCTTATGTTACCTGTGGTAGAGCAAAGTCCCCTGGGTGTAAAATATTTCATTCATAAAAACCACCTGCCTATTCCGCAGTGTTCACAGTAATCAGACTCTGGACTGCGTGGAGCTGTTAGTCTACATCCCAACTCAGAACACATGTGGGTGCGCTCCCTGGCTCTTTACACACACTGTCCTGTTCTGCAAGGCCAGCCTGGCTCCGGAGCAGACGCAGAGCAGTGTGGGGCCCCTCTCAGAGTAGGCCCGAACCCACATCTCTGGCACCCCGCACCATCCCCGCACACAGCTAGAGGCCTGACAAGGGACAGGGGCTGGAGAGGAGCCTCATCCCGACTGGTACATCAGTATGGTTCTGAGCAATGGCATTACTCAGAGCTGAGGGCTGGCCCTGCGTGGTGTCAGCACACAGGGCGTCCAGCAGCATTCAGAGTGGGGCCCACACGCCACTTCAGAGAAGGGAGGAGACAAGAGGAACACCTGGACAAATTCTGAGGTGGCCAGGGGAAGACATCAGAGATAAAGGTGACCTTCTGCCCAGCAGTCCAGACCCTTGACTGGAAGACCCAGTAAAGACGGCAGCTTGGCTTAATCAAGTTTCTGGCCTGGGGTGGGGGTTCTGGTAAGGGCAGGGTGGGTTATGACTGGTCCTGCCTGCAGCCCTCTCTGCCAGGGACCGCAGGTCCTGGCCAGGCAGAGGGATGGGGCTCTGGGGTGGCAGCTGAACACTCAGCCAGGATGAACCCGCAGGAAGTGCTTCCAACTCCTCCTGTTCCCAGGCCTCTCCTTGCTCCTTGTTCCCTCTCACTAACAGTTGTCACCTGGGCCCAGCATTCGGCCTGGGAAAACATGCACAAAGAGGACTCTGTCCTCAGCTCGCTGGGTCTTCCTTCCCACTCAGATCTCCCCTGGGGTTTAGGAAACAGGACTTCAGTGCATTATTCTAGTGCTGCCTGAATCCCTTCCTTCTGGGCAGCCTTGTGCGCCCTTGGCACAACTGGGAAAAGGAGCAGGAAGGGTTTCTCACAGCACACAACTGGCCGAACCGCACTGGCAGCCGGGTTAGCTGTTATACACAAAATATCCAGGTGATGCAATTTGTTGCAACTGTCTTTGGCATAGGCTCTGGTGTGGCTTTGCCTTTGGAAGAGAACACAGGTTGAGTTAGTGGAATGGAAATAAACACATTGAATGAAAGTTCTGTTGCATGCTCTGGGGCGGTTGCAGGGTGTGGTCACCACCGTCCATGCCTCAGCCCCGTCAGGCTGAAATCAGGGATTTCTAGGAACCGGAACTGAGACTGCCATCAAAAGGAGCCAATTGACGGGGTTGTTCTTAAAGGCATGTATGTATGTTAGCACCCAGAAATGGTTACCATGGGTAGTCTCCCGATTGCAAATAAATACTGAGACTTTTGAGAGGGCCAAAGTCATGTATACAGAGCATTTATCTACAAAGGAAGCTTCTAATCACCTTATTAGTTACTATACCTGTTACAACAAGGAGAGACCAGAGAGCTGTCCTGAGACAGGGTGCTGGACCACCTACCAGTTTTACTCAGTGGCCTGTGAGTAACTCAGATCCGTGCCTCAGCAAAATGACACATATACAGCTCAGAGACCTTCTGGGTGACTTGGGAATGGCTCAAGTGTCACTTGCACAAATGCCAAGGATCTAAGATAGTCTTATTGTTAAACCAAGGATCTTGGGGTAAGAGTAGCGTCCTTACACCTACAGCCCCCTTTGTTTTACTTGCCTTGAAAGGAAGAAATGGACCCTATCAGGCTCTGGAATCGGCTCTTCTTTGCATTTGAGACCCTTTAGGTTTTAAAGCATTTATTGCCTTCCTGTTTGAGGTCAAGAGGGCAGATCTTGAATGGACTAGAAAAGCACCAGGACTTAAAAAGCCTTTTTGTTCAAAAATCACATAATTATTAGTTGAAGCTAAAATGAGAAACTCCAGTCTTCTATTTTGCATCCTCCCGCCTGTGTTCGCTGGCTCTGATGTGCCCCACACCCTCCCCTGGAAAGTTCGTCCAGGCCGGAGGAAGCAGCTGTCGGAGACAGATGCCTAAGTCCCACCATTAGAGCTTCGTCTCTTTTGCTTGAGATGTAAGTGTGAATTACAGTGCAAATGCTCCTAGAAAGAAGGCTTCTCTACATCCAGGAATGGCAAACATTTTCTGCAAAGGACCCTGCAAGGATGATAACTTAGGTTCTCCAGGGCATGTGATCTGTCAACGACACAACTGCCGTTGTAACACAAAAGCAGCCGCAGACCACATAACAAATGAACAAACCACTCTTCATGGAGACTGACACTTAAATGTCATGTGATTTTCACGTCACAAAATATGCTTCTTTTGAGAGGAATTTCACACCACTCAAAGGTGTGAAAACCATTCTTAGCTCATGTCATAAAAAAAAGACAAAGGGGTTGGGAGATACTGGCTCTGACGAAAGGACTGGGTGGGGACACTGAGAGAGCAGGAGACCACTGCGTGCCCATGCAGGGAGTGGGGGATTTAGACAGGTGGCTGCCGTCTGCAGTGTGGCCACTGATGCCATAAGGCAGTCCCTGAGACCCAGCTAGAGGGGGCAGCTGCCCACTGGGCTCCTTGTGCATCCGGGGCACCCACTGGAGCTTTTAAGACCTCACAAGAGCTGTGGTTCTAACGAGCCAGCTGTTCCCCATCTGGCTCACAGCTGCACCGATATTCAGCTCCCTTTCCTCTCCCTGCATCCAGCTGTGCGAGTCCTCACCTCACCATAACGAGGCTGGAAGGTCCCGTGGCTCTGTGTTGCTGTTACATTCAGGGGTTTCGTTATTACTTTCTTGTTTTTAATATACGAAAGCCCTGTTTGAGGAAGAGGCTGTCACGTGGAAGGCGGCCACTTTGATCTGCCCGTGTCAGACACTGGGTGTAAGATGCTGTGGACCTGAAAGCACTTCCTCTTATTATCTCATTCGGTTTTCCTGAGTGGAATGAGTAAGGAGGCATAATCATCACCATGCTGCAGATGGAAAAACTGAGTCTCAGAGCACTAAAACGACTTTCCCAAGACATAGGGGAGCAGGGTTTGCATCCAGGTCCATCTCCAGAAACCTGACTCTGAAGCTTCCAGTGCACCAGGAAGCCTCAAGGGACAGGTGTGCAGAGAAGAAAAGGACCAAGCAAGCTGACACCACCCAGAGCAAGGAGGGCGCTGGGCCAGCCCCTCTAGCCTCGGCCTCCCGTCTCTCTCTCTGGGCCTGGGATCTGGCAGCAGCTCTGATTCTGCTGCTGCTTTGCTGGGGGTAGAAACAGGCTTCAATCCACTGGCAGTGCCAGCTGCCTGCCCCGTCACCCCGCCCTGCAGTACAGTCCCCAGGGAGGCCCAGCAGAGTCCCAAGGCCTTTCTGCGTCAACAGTCCTTCTGGCTTCTATCTCTGTTTGCTCTTATATATTTATTAGTTTATTGTTTGACATGCAGTCAGCACTCCATATTTATTTGTCACAGGGATGAGTGACTGAGTTAATTCTCTTACCTTCAGATGTCTGGACAAGATTTGCCACATTTGGCTTTCAGGGGAGGAACCCACAGGCGTTGCCGGAGTTTTGTCAAATTGGATCAGAGTACAATAAGCACCCGAGGGGGCATGCGGCGGGCGCCTCACACACGTCCGCTTCATTCTCACGACCGTGCTCAGTCGGCCCTCGTCACCCCATTCTACAGAAGGAGGAACTGAGGCTGGGTGGTGGAGCAAGGACTTGGACCCACATCTCACAGACTCCACAGCCTGTCTCCACCCAGTTCTCACTGGGCCTTTCTGGGCTCTTCATGGTGGCAGGAAGGGAGGGACCATAACTCACCATCATGACAAAGAAGGAGTGCTGAGGGAGGGGGAGCCCCGAGCCCCCAGCCCACCCCGCCTGGTCAGCCCAGGTGCAGGCGGCACTGGGGGCCAGGCAAGGGCCGGGCCTGCTCCCTTCTCCCACAGGCTGCGTGCCTGGGACCAGGCTGCACTGGGGCCAGGCAGGGGCCGGGCCCGCTCCCTTCTCCCACAGGCTGCGTGCCTGGGACTGGGGTCCTAATACTTGGGACTGGTAGCGAACACAAGCAGATACAGAAACCTGATAGCACAGCAGGTCATCCCTCCAAAGTAAGTGGCCTGCATGGACAGGGACATGACAGGGGCCCAATACAAGGACATTGAGAGGGGACCCAAGATAGCATCAGAGTAGGCAGGTGGTCCACTCACCTCCTCCCAGGACCAAACTAGGGTTATAACTAAATTTAACAATCATCCTGAGAAACCAACTCAATACTAGATGAAGTCTTATAACCAAGGATTCACAGAAGAAGCCACATTGAGACTGGAAGGCAGGGTGGAGACACAAAAAGGGCTGGCCGGAGGGACATCTCAGCTGCGGGGAAGCTCTCCCTGAGAGGTGCAGGTCCTAAGCCCCAGGCCAGGCCCCCCAGCCTAGAGCACCAGAGCCCAGAAAGTTGCCCACATAGCATTTGGTGGTGAGAAGAGGTGAAGTTTCTGTTGGCGATAGAGACGAGAGCTCAGTGACACAGGCTCTGTCTTAAAGGGCCTACATAGAAATTCTCCTTCACAGCCATTACTCTGGGCTCCAGCGGAGAGAGGGCTCAGAGGACTGGAGTCACATAAGGCGAGTGTGAGGTTGGAAGTCCGGGGGAGAGACGCAGTGGAGGACAGCCACCAGGACCCTGTGTGGAGGCATTCTCCAGTCAGCCTGGGGGAAGGCATTGGCTCCGCCCTTGGGAGCCTCTCCTGCTCCACCCTATGGAGACTGGGCCCTGCTAAGAAGTAAGGAGCCGTGGTCAGGAAGCACAGGGCAGCTGAACAGACTTGGGTCTCAGTTGTCTGCCTTTGAGGCCAGAGCTGTTCACCCCACTTTCCCGAGAATATGACTGGTACACTCCCCTCATGAGAGAGTCACTAGAAACCGTCCAGACTGTGAGCAGACCAAATCTCTGGTTTCAAAGGCCCACCTACCCGACTCCCAGAGACTAGACTGAGGTCTGAGGAAAAATTCAGAACACCTGGGGCTCTGTGGTGGGAGCCACACCCACCACCTTTCCTGATGCCTGATTGGCCTCAGCCTCCTTACTCTATCAGAGGTTTTTTTCAGGGGCCAAGCCTAACAAGCAGCCAGCAGATAGAGGCAGCAAGAGGTGAATCTCAGGGAACCTTGGGCATTTTGCTGACATGCCCTCCGGCCTGGTGCTGGTAAAAGCCAGTCTAGGTGTGCAGCTTGATCCTTACATGTGCACCTAAGTGCAGCTGAGGCAAACACAAACTGTGGATTGCTTGTAACTCCAAAGAGATTGGTGAGGGCCCGTCACAGGCAGTGTCTTCCATTGGTCTGCACCAGGTTTCCTCCTAAAAGGCCCAGAACAAATACATCAACCCATCCAGTGGCCAGCTAAAGGCAACATCAGAGCAGGATCTAGCTAGCATCACTAGTAGCATAACTAGAAAAAGAGCTCATCAGGCACCAAAGCCAGCTGAGACGAATTCCACGTCCTGTAGTCAGTACCTGCACAACAGCGCTAACACATTGGATGAGGGAGAGCCTCACAGTCAGCCGCCCAAGTCCCAGATACTCTGCCCTGCTGGGCTTATACCTCAAAAAGCAGGAATAAAATCTCAAATAAACACATTGCACCTAAAAGAACGAGAAAAAGAATAACAAACAAAGCCCAGAGAAAGTTAGAAGAAGGAATAATAAAGATCGGAGCAGAAAAAAATGACATATAGACTAAAAAAAAACAAAACAATACAATAGATCAATGAAACCAAGAGCTGGTTCTTTGAAAAGGTAAGCAAGATTGACAAACCATTAACCAGACTCATCAAGAAAAAAATGAAGACCCAAACAAATAAAATTAGAAGTGAAAGTGGCGAAGTAACAACTGACACCACAGAAATAAAAAGGATTTTAAGAAAATATTGTGAAGAACTATATGCCAAAAAACTAGACTACCTGGGTGAAATGGACAAATTCTTAGAAACATACAATCTTCCAAAACAGATTCTGGAAGAATGAGAAAACTTGAACAAACTGATTACAACAAATGAAATTGAAACAGTAATCAAACAACTCCCAGCAAACAAAAGTCCTGGGACAGGATGGCTTCATGGGCAAATTTTACCAAACATTCAAAGAACAATTAACACCTATCCTTCTTAAACTATTCTAAAAATTTCAAAAGGAGGGAAGATTTCCAAGCTCATTTTACAGAGTATGCATTGTCCTAATTCTAAAACCAGGTAAATACACTACAGTAGGCCAATCTCCTTGATGAACATAGATGCTAAAATTCTCAAAAAGTATTAGCAAACTAGATTCAGCAATACATTAAAAAGATAATACACCATAATCAAATGGAATTTATTCCAAGGAGGCAAGGCTGGTATGATATTTGCAAATCAATAAACATGATTCATTACATAAACAAAATGAAGGATAAAAATCACATTAACATATCAATAGACAAAGCAATTGATAAAATCTAGTACCCATTCATGATAAAAAAAAAAAACACTTTTAGCAAAATAGGAATACAAGGAACATATCTCAACATAATAAAGACAAAAGCAACAGACAACATCATACTCAATGTGCAAAAACTAAAAGCAATCCCCTTAAGATCAGGAACAAGACAGGGTTGCCCCCTTTTACCACTCATATTCAACATAGTACTAGAAGTCCTAGCCACAGCAATCAGACAAGAAGAAGAAATAAAAGGCATCCAAATTGGAAAGGAAGAAGTCAAACTGTCATTATTTACTAACAAGATGATACTGAACACAGAAAACCCTAAAGTCTGATAAATGAAAGTCTACTAAACCTGATAAATGAATTCGGCAAAGTGGCAGAATATAAAATTAATATTCAGAAATCAGTGGCATTTTTGTACACCAATAATGAACTGTCAGAAAGAGAAATTAAGGAAATAATCCCCTTCACTATTGCAACAAAAAAAAAATAAAGTCCCTAGGAATAAATTTAACCAAGGAGGTAAAAGACTTGTACTTGGAAAATTATAAGACATTGAAAAAAAGAAATCGAGGAAGACACAAACAAGTGGAAACATATACTGTGTTCATGAATAGGAAGAATTAACACCATTGTCCATACTACCCAAAGTGATCTATAGATTCAAAGCAATTCCTGTTAAAATACCAACGGCATAATTCATGGTCTAGAACAGGGGTCCCTAAACTACAGCCCGCGGGCCACATGCGGCCCCCTGAGGCCATTTATCCACCCCCGTCGCACTTCTGGAAGGGGCACCTCTTTCATTAGTGGTCAGTGAGAGGAGCATAGTTCCCATTGAAATATTGGTCAGTTTGTTGATTTAAATTTACTTGTTCTTTATTTTAAATATTGTATTTGTTCCTGTTTTGTTTTTTTACTTTAAAATAAGATATGTGCAGTGTGCATAGGAATTTGTTCATAGTTTTTTTTATAGTCCGGCCCTCCAATGGTCTGAGGGACAGTGAACTGGCCCCCTGTGTAAAAAGTTTGGGGACCCCTGGTCTAGAACAAATATTTCAAAAATGTATATGGAACCAAAAAGAACTCAAACAGCCTCAGCAATCTTCAAAATGGAAAACAAAGTGGGAGGTATCACACTTCCTGATATCAAGCTATACTACAAAGCCATTGTAATAGACCTAAATGTAAGTTGCAAACTCATAAAAAATCCTAGAACAAAACATAGGCAGTAAATCTCAGACATCTCTCTCTCTCTCTCTCTCTCTCTCTCTCTTTTTAGTGAGAGAAAGAGAGAGAGAGGGACAGATAAGGACAGATAGACAGGAAGGGAGAGAGATAAGCATCAATTCTTCATTGAGGCACCTTAGTTGTTCATTGATTGCTTTCTCACATATGCCTTGACTAGGGGAGCTACAGCAGAGCAAATGACTCCTTGCTCAAGCCAGCAACCTTGGACTCAAGCCAGCGACCTTGGGTTTCAAGCCGGCAACCTCGGGGTTTCTAACCTGGGTCCTCTGTGTCCCAGGCTGACGCTCTATCCACTGTGCCCCCACCTGGTCAGGCAACAGACATCTCTTGTAGCAATATTTTTGCTGATATATCTCCTCAGACAGAGACATAAAGGAAAAATAAACAAATGGAACTACATCAAACTAAAAAGCTCTTGCAATGCAAAAACAACCATCAACAAAATGAAAAACAACCCACAGTATGGGAGAACGCATTTGCAGATACATCTAATTAAGGGATTAATAACCAAAATTTATAAAGAACTTATAAAACTCAACCAGGAAGATAAACCATCCAATTAAAAAGTGGGCAAAGGCCTGACCTGTGGTGGCACAGTAGATCAAGTGTCGACCTGGAATGCTGAGGTCTCCGGTTCAAAACCCCAGACCTGCCCAGTCAAGCTGCTTCATACATGAAGCAGCTACTATGAGTTAATGCTTCTGGTTCCCCCTTTTCTCTCTCTCTCTCCTCTCTCTAAAATCAATCAACAAAATAAAATACAATAAAATAAAATAAAAGGACCTGAATAGATACTTCTCCAAAGAGGACATACAGATGGCCAATAGGCATATGAAAAAATGCTCAATATTACTAATCATCAGAGAAATGCAAATTAAAACCACAATGAGATATCACCTCACACCAGTCAGAATGACGCTCATCAACAAAACAACACAGAATAAGTGCTGGCGAGGATGTAGAGAAAAGGGAACCCTCCTGCACTGCTGGTGAGAATGCAGACTGGTGCAGCCACTGTGGAAAACAGTATGGAGATTCTTCAAGAAATTAAAAATCGAACTGCCTTTTGACCCAGCTATACCACTGTTAGGAATATACCCCAAGAACACCATAGCACTGTTTGAAAAGAAGAAATGCACCCCCATGTTTATGGCAGCATTGTTCACAATAGCGAAGATCTGAAAACAGCCCAAGTATCCGTCAGTGGACCAGTGGATTAAAAAGTTTTGGTACATATACACTATGGAATACTACTCAGCCATAAGAAATGATGATATCGGATCTTTTACAACAACATGGATGGACCTTGATAACATTATACTGAGCGAAATAAGTAAATCAGAAAAAACTAAGAACTATATAATTCCATACATAGGTGGGACATAAAAATGAGACTCAGAGACATGGACAAGAGTGTGGGGGTTACAGGGAGGGGGGGAGGGGAGGGAGGGGGTTGAGGGAGGGGAGGGGCACAAAGAAAACCAGTTAGAAGGTGACAGAAGACAATTGGACTTTGGGTGATGGGAATGCAGCATAATCAAATGTCAAAATAACCTAGAGATGTTTTCTCTGAACATATGTACCCTGATTTATCAATGTCACCCCATTAAAATTAATAAAAAAAAGACCCAAAACTTGTTAAGAGTAACCATTCTCCTGATGTTTTCTACCAAAACCTTTTAAATCACTTGATAAAGAATATTCATGGCAAACCGAACCTCTTAGTTGCTCGATCTTCAGTTGAGAGCTCTGTGTTATCACTGCTCTCTCTCCTTGTAGACTTTTCTGAAGTCTTTCCCAAGTTGTTACTCCTTTCCTTTTACTGCAGGAGAATCTGATGCTCTACATTCCTAACTTTGACCATGTTCAACGGCTTAAAGAACTATCTGAAGCTTTATGACAATTTGTGTTATTTTCTGTTTTAAGTCTATAGCTTTCAGAAGATTCTCAGAATAATCTGTGATAATAAGAGTCCATCCACTAAAGCCTCTGTGTCTTGTCAGAGTGACTCAGTCACATCGAAAATCTCTTCAATGCTAGATGTGACATGCACACTCATTCAAAACCCAGTAATGATTGTTTTATTTTCTTCTATATTTTTATTTATTTTTAACAAATACAAATTTTATACAGCTAAAAAAAAAAGAATCTTAAAACATTAATTCAAAAGAAGATATGCACCCCCATGTTCATTGCAGCATTATTTACAATAGCCAAGACCTAGAACAGCCCAAGTGTCTGTCAGTGGATGAGTGGATAAAAAAAGCTGTGATACATATACACGATGGATTGCCATAAAAAAGAAGAAAATTGTACCTTCTGCAATGGCATGGTTAGACCTGGAAATTATTATACTAAGTGAAATAAGCCAGGCAGAGAAAGACAAATACCATATGATCTCACTTGTATGTGGAATCTGGTGGACACAATACACTAAGGAACAAAATAGAAACAGAGGCAGGCTCACAGAAAACAAATGGAGCTGTCAGAGGGAAGGGGAAGAGGGAACTGGATCAAAGAAGGTGAAGGAAATAGCCCCCCCAAAAAAATGTATAAACAAAACATATATACAGGGCAGCAACAGCCAGAGGGAAAGCTGGGAGTGGGAGGCGAAGGGGGGAAAACGGGGGTGGAAAGAGACTTCGCATGGGGCGGGGAGCACAATGCGGTGTGTGGACGGTGTTATATTGAGTGGGGCACTTGAAACCATGTCAACACAGTGAAGTAAAAACTAAAGAGAAAAAAAAAGGAGCATGGACTCTACCGCCTGGCCAGGGCTAGAATCCTATTGAAACTACATCCCTTGATGTGTCACAACTTATGCCTTTCAAGTGTCCTCTGTAATAATGCACTTTAAAAAAGGAGAAAGAGGAAAAGTGGATGTGACCATGTGTGGGAAGGCGGTGTAGGGCAGAGGGGCCTCACAGGTGCCGGCTGGAGACCTCCGTATCGGGCCCCTGCTGCCGGGTGTGAGATGCCGGACTCAGCCTCCCGTCCTGCTTTAGATGATGAGGATATGGAGGGGACAGAGGAGCAGGGTGTACCCCACCCCCCACTGCTCGAGCTTCCCTCCCGCAGCCCCACCCCACGGAGCGCCTCCTCCTGTCCCCTCTCCACGGGACCCTTACGCCCCTCCACACCTCCATGCCCAGACCGCCCTGCCGAGGAGGCAGCGCGACGAGAAGAAATATATGCTTTCTTTCCTGTGTCATACGATTTCCTGTTGCACATATGTTGTAGAAAATTTGAGGTCAAAAGCTCGTGAGTGGCTGCACAGGGTGCCCATCAGCTCTCTGAGTTCAGAGCCTGAGCCCCTGTGCGCCAGGGGCGAGGCCAGCAGGGGGACCACAAGCCCCTGCCCTGCCGCTCTGCCCCATTCCCCAGCACTGTTCCTGGTTCCTCCCTTTCCAGGGGGCGAGGCCAGCAGGGGGACCACAAGCCCCTGCCCTGCCGCTCTGCCCCATTCCCCAGCACTGTTTCCGGTTCCTCCCTTTCCAGAGGCGATTGCAAAGCCGGGCCTGCGCTAAGAAATCCATGTCTGAGGGCAATTTCCAGGCAGTGTGGCGGACTGGGTGGTGGGGCGTACCATTGGCTTCCTGGGACGCTTGTCCTCACGGAGGGGAAGGCGGGGACAGCAGAGGCAGGCTCATCGCCCGCCGCTTCCCCTTGTGCCGTGGTCCTTTCTACAGTAGAGCAGCAGGGCCAGCATCTCCCGGGGACCTGGTAGAAGTGCCACTTCTCATGTCCCATCCCAGAGCTCCTGGAACCGAACCCTGGAGCAGGGCTCTGCAACCCGTGTTCTAACACGCCCCCCAGTGACCCTGAGGCACCTGAACTTGGAGGACCACTGCCTTACCTCGGGGTCCTCAAGTTATGTGCTGCCACCCTGACCAGCTGTTCACACAGCTACACGTGCTCGCTTCCTTCTCTTGTATACATTATGTCTTTGTGCTATTATTATATCGTGCACAATGTGAAATATCCACAACAGAAGACTTAAAAGGATGAGGTTAACAGTATTTTAAAATGCCTCGTTACTCTTTTGTAGCCCAATATATGTTTCAGGCAACATTCAACATGGATGATTAGATTACATATGTGAAGCCATATTTTATGTAGTCTTCTGGATAATTTCCCTCTGGGCCACTCTTTGTCAGGTTTTATAAAGCACTGTTGCTCTTACCTCATAACATGGCTGACGGTGAGCTCAGACCCGGCAGGGAGGGGGACCAGTGAGGCTGGGGGCCGCTTTCAGCACGCCCAGGTTAGTGTTGCCTCCAGCCCAGGGGACCTTCTCGGCAGGGTTTTAAAGCCATTTGTCCTTTTTGTGACAGTTCACTATAAAAAAAGAAAGAGAGAGAGAGAGAGAGAGAGAAGAAAGAAAGAAAGAAAGAAAGAAAGAAAGAAAGAAAGAAAGAAAGAAAAAGAAAGAAAGAGGGAGAAAACAATCTGTCAGTTCCCTTCAGTGAGCAGCCTGTGAATGGCAGTGAGCTCAGTAACCCCCCAGGGCACCCCCTCAGGACGAGCTAGGGGGCTGGAGCCCAGCCCACTCAACCTTAATTATGTTCTCTGGCTTTCTCTCCCATTTTTTGAAGTAAAACATTAAATAGGTGGACTATCATTTTCTTTCCTCAACCCCATAGGTCATTTCCCACGCCCTCTGCGATGTGTATGCCCCACTTTGGGGACCCCCACCCCGACTGAACACCGTACCCTCTCCCCCGAAAGCCTGTGGAGGCCCCTACAGTGATGTCACCAGTCCAGAGGATTTGCCAACAGCCGGACAGCCCATCAAAGGGAGACTCGTGGGTGGGTCTTAGGGGATGGCTGCCCCCCTTCCCTCTGTGACCAGCCCTCCCGGATTTCTGTCACCACCCAGGAGGTCAGCACAGAGGGGTGTGAAGTCGCCCAGAGGCCTGTCTGGCAGGACCAGGCAGGCCACACTCTGCCCTGATCCACAGCCAGCTACAGTCTGGGCGTCACTGTCACTGGGCAGGCCTTGGGGCTACAGGGCTAGGGCTTTCCCTGGGGGCGGGCCCACTGGCCGGGAAACACAGGGGAGAGATGAGAAGGGGCTGCTGTCTCCCCGGCTTCACTGTGGCATTTCTCAAATCTCACTTCCTGTGACAATTCCGAAAGACAGGTGTTTCTGTTTTTAAATGTCTGCAGTTGCTATTCCGGTCGTGTGAGTCGCTAGTTTTTTCCAAGGACGGAACTATTTTTTCCTCTGGCAGAGGCAGTTAGCAGCCAGTCCCCCAGCTGGGGTCAGTTGGGTGGCAGAGGCCCCTCCCTCTGCCAGCAACAGCCCAGAGAGACGGGGACACTGCACAGACAGCTGGGGCCCCAGTGGAGTGGGGAGCATTCCCTCAGGCAGGGAAACAGCCCCGTGTTCTGGCTGCATCGCACAAAGGAAGGGCTCCTGGCCCCGTGCGGGACAAGAGAGACAGAAACAAGGCCAGTCCCGCACCCTCAGGGGGACCTCGGCTCACCTGGCAACGGGAGGAGCCAGAGGTAAACTGGGTCCAGACAGAAGTCATTCTAGAGCCCACCCATGAGAGCCAGGCTTCAACTCCAGGAATCTTGAAACTGGGGCCGACAAACACCCCAAGAAGCACCACCCGCATTCAGGAGGTTCGTGACCTGTCTATGAGTTCTAATCTTCATTTAAATGAAAATCTCAACAGTTAATTTAAACATGTTCTCCATCACATGTGAAATTATTTCATAACTGTTTCTAGAGACTTCAGGAGTACATAGAATTAATTTTTTTTTAACGAATGGAGGAGTAGCTTTTATTCATAAACATCATGGCGTTCTGCACATATGAAATGAGTGCAGTTTTTCCAGCAAAGACATGGAAGAAGCGTGTCACAGCCTCCGGGGTGGTCTCACTGAGCACACTGTTCCGTGTGTGGGTTCCGAAAAATAACGCAGCACATCACACTAAAGTGAGTGTGTTTTTAATTACTGTTTTTAAAAACACAAACTTATGCAATGTTATCTGTCAATTATATCTCAATTTTTCTTAAAATCACTGTAAAATGTGCCCACATGAGTTTCAATGATTTTGTAGAAACTTTTTTGAGTTTCATTTGTCCGCTGATTTCGGTTTTAGCGTTATATAAATGCTATTAAGAATACAGAGTTTAAACAATTTTGTCTTCATACTTATTTAAGTAAAATAATAAGCAAAATAGTTTAAGTCAACCCTAGGGAGATCATAAAACATTTGTTTTCCTTTCTAAAAATGTCCACTTTGGTGTCTAAACCAGCTCTCCGGCAGGATCCAGGATGAGGGTTGCTGCCGGAAGAATTATGGAACAGTAATTTCAGGGGTTAGGACCAGCGATGAGAGGGCCGGGCAGGGAAAGGTATTTATCACTTGACACAAGGAGCTGATTCTAAGCAGACTGTTTATTACTAACATCAGGACTTGTGCCTGAAGTCTTAGTTTCAAGCATTCTGTGGTCAACAAGTAAAATGTGAATTTCATGTATGTGCTGTTGCCTAATGAACCAAGTGACGTATGACTTGAACCCACACGCAGCCCCCAGGGGCAGCTGCAGACAGGTGAGGTCATCACCACCGGGAGGGAAGCTGGCACCACCTGCGCCCCCTCCTCTCTGGGGGACTGCAGCTCTGAGCACTCACTGCTTTCCCTCATGAGTGGCTGAGTCCCCAGAGTTAGATCTGGGCTATCATGGCCAAAAGGACAAGGGCCACAGCTTCGTTCAGGGTGTTTCTCAGACTTCCTAAGAGCTTCGCTGTCCACTGGAGCGAAACAGGAAACGCAGTGCAAGAGGGTTAGAGTGGGAACCGGGAAGTCCACGCAAGTCATGAACAAGCCCGGGAGGCGCGGGTGTCCCAGCTCCCTGCCGTGCGGGGCCCCACCCAGGAGACGGTCCACACTCCTTCTGGTGCTTCCAGCAGAGCTGACGACTCAGGTGCGAGGATTCCCCCCCTCGGGACAGAAACCCCAGAGTTTCTGGGCTCCAGCGTTCTGAGACAGGAACCTGCTAGAATCTTCTCATTTGGAAGGGGATGTTTGAAAAAGAAGAATAAAATAAAGGTGGTTCACAGGCCCAGACACAGAAAGTAAATGGAGCACTAGGAAGTCATTTTCTAAAGCCAGATCCCTCAGGACAGGTGGGTACTGGGGGTGAGGGTGTCGGTGGGGGAGGGGTATTCCAGGGAAGACAGAGCTTCCTACCATCACCACCCCAAGAGCATTTGTTTGCTAGGCCTGTGCAAAGTACTGCAGACTGGGGGGAGGGGCGGATAAACAACAGGAATTTATTTTCTCACAGTCCTGGAGTCTAGAAGTTCATGGTCAGAGTGGCTTGTTTCTCCCAAGTCCTCTCGCCTTCGCTTGCAGGTGGCCGATGTGTCCTCACACAGCCTCTTCTCTGTGCATATGAATCTCTGGCCTCTTCCTCTCCCCTCTTGTAAGGACACTAGTCCCGTTAGATTACGGACCACCACATGACCTCATTTAACCTTACTTACTTCTTTAAAGACCTTGTCTTCAAACACAGTCACAGTCGGAGGGGATGTTAGGGATTAAAACCTCAACATAAGAATTTTGGGGAAATACAGTTTGGTCCATCACACCAAGAAAATGGCATTGTGCGGCGTGGGAGGTCCGGACCTGAGCTACATCCTTGCCAGGAAGGCGCAGAGCCCCTGCCGCAGTGGCAAGGGGACTAGGCAGTAGTTCCAGGAATGGCCTGTCCCTCACCCTTCTTTCAGCCTCTGGCAGGGATGGGCCGACTCTGACTGCTGGCCCAGACTCCTGTCTTTGAACTACAGGCTGTTGAACCAGCACCGAGCACTTGTTGTATTCATCTTTGTGCAGGTGGAACAAAGAGTTTATTTTCGTATTGGCTGTCGAGGCTAAGTAGGCGCCGGTGGCACTGGGCCCTGGGCACTGACCCAAAGTCTGCTCAGGACAGCACAGGTCACCTCAGGTGCCCTTTCGGGTTCTGTTTACTCAGACAGCTGAGCAATATGTGTGGCTCCGGGGACTGGCTGACACACGCTCCCGCCCCTGGGACCACATCACACGCCGGGCTGGTGAGTCAGCTTTTCCAGACTGAGAACACCGAGGGGCCACAGGCCCGGGACTCTTCACAGCAGCACCTGCCTCCGCACCTGCCCCGTGAGTCTTCATCTCGTAGAGCACCACCAACAGTCCCAGACTTCCACTTCCATTCACGACAGGATAGTAAACCAGACCGCTGTTTTACCAAGGGCAGTGGGCAAAGCTAGGCCAAGTAGAAAAATTATTGAAGGCATCAGAAAGCTAACATAAGAGTAAACATTTTTAAAAATCACTGGGCCAAGATCTGGTGAGAACAGAAACTCAGGTGAGTAAGGCAGGTGTGCAGAGCCTGGATGCACTTGCTGATCACACAGAGAGCAGACGAGAGACGGCACATGGCCTGTGAAGGGCGAGGATACACAACAGTAGCACGGACATCAGAAGTGCAGGAAGTAGGATTAAAGTTTTTCTAAGGTACTCATATTGCCCAAGAAGAGGGAAAAATACTCATTTCTTTTAGAATTTGATAATTCAAAAATGTATTGCAATATCCATATTTGACTACTAAAATTATATATATATATTTAAAATATAATTGCCAAACTGAGAAAGGAAAAGATGAAATAATTTAAGAAGCAGTTATAAAGGCACGAAAGAAAGGAAAAGGAAACAGACTAATTGGGACAAAAAGAAAGCAAATAATAGCATTTAAGCCCAAGCGAATCAGTAATTATATTAAGTATGAATAGACTACATGCTCCAATTAAAAGATAAAGATTGTCTGATGATAAAAATAAAACCCAAGTATAAGCTGTTTACAGAAAGCATACCTAAAATAAAAAGATACAGAAAGATTAAAAGTTAAAGTATGGAAAAAAGATATAACAATCAAAAACCTAAAAAAAAATTGAGGTAGCCATATTCATATCAGAAAAAAAAAAACAAATTTGAAAGCAACAAGCATTATTAGAGGTAAAGAGGTATTCTGTAATAATAAAAGGTTTAATTGACAGAAAGATCTAACAAATCTAAATTTGTATGTGCATAATAGACACAGAAATGCAGAAAGCAAAATGTTGACAACCAAAAGGAAAAAATAGACAATCCACAACTCTATAACTATAGTTAGGTGATAGTAACGTATTTCTTCCAGAAACTTTGGGGAAAATCAACAAAATGCCTGAAAGGAATTGAAAAGGCACATCCTTTAACCAGAGAAATTGATCCACAATGACTAATACCAAAACATATTCTAGTAAAATACTGAAATTTAAAAATAAAAGGAGAAAAATCCATTGAACATCCAGACAAAAAGACCAAATAACTTACAAGGAAAAGAAAATTCAATTGCTAAAAGAAAATCTTGATAGCAACTTGTTACTCCAGAAGAAAATGGGTAAGATATTTAAAATACTCACGGAAAGGGAATGAGGGCCAAGGACCTCTGTCTAGCAACTGACTGTGAATATAAATATTACAGACAACAACATGCAGAAATTCAGGGAATATTGATTACTCTATATCCCTGGCTTAGGAAACTAGTAGAGAATAAAGTTTAGACAACCAAAATGACAATTGTGTGTGTGTGTGTGTGTGTGTGTATGTGTGTGTACAAAATCATGCACCATTTCCCACTAAAAGAAGCCAGTGCTTCAAGGAAAAATGTCTGGGACCAGATAGGTACAAGATGGAGCATCTTGTCATAAATGATGGAAAAGAAGGTATCAGGGACATGGAGCCAAGTAGAACTCCAGCTGGCCCAATATGGGACAATTTGAGTAGCGAGAATAATTACTGAAATGGATGAAATACCTTAACCAGATTCTGTACTCTGTAACATGCATACAGAGGTGGGCAAAAGCAGGCTTACAGTTGTGAGTACATCGAACGCAATTTATTCCTGTATTATTTTTATACTTACACTATATAGTTTTCCATATGAACAACTATAAATCTACTTTTACCCACTTCTGTACATATTTTTTCTTTTTTTTTATCCCCATACAAGCAAACAAATGACCAAATTAGCACTCCCCAGATCTGGGGGGCTCTCAATGAACACATAGTTTTATATATGTATACATACACACATACACAGTAATATAATAGATAGTGACAAGTCCAAGTCATAGCTGTGAGAAGCACTTTAGAAAAAGAAATCCTACCCCAGACCTCAGATTATGCTTTTTTTGTTTTTTTCTCACTTGCAGGGTTTTTGTTTGATGTTTTTATAATATATTGAGTTGATTCAGTGGGTTCAGAGTCAAGTTGGGGGAGATCTGTATTTGTAAATTAAAATAGAAGAATTCCTGGCAAACGGACATGCTCACCAACAGATGGAGTTTATTGGCAGCATGGGCAGTAGGAGTTAAGGAGGCAGGGTTGCTGCTTCTCAGAGCTGGAACAGAGACTTTGGGCTCATAACGAAAAAGTCTGAGATGACATCTTGGCTCTATGTGACCTTGGAGAAGTCCACCCCAGTTTTTTGTCTTTGTCAGCATGTCCGCAGAGGAAGCCAACGGCACGCACTGAAGTTCTCTGTCAACAGAAAAGCCTCATTGGCTCCGTGGTGGGACAGTTTTTCATGCAAGCTGTGGTGGCAGGGGAGGGGACAAAGGCCAAGGAGACATAGCAAAGGGGGAGGAAAAAAGCCAAAGGACCCATAGAAAAGCTCTGAGAAGTCAAATGGGCAGGGCAGGGCTTCCTGTCCCTCAGAAACAGGCTTTTAACTGCCCTGGACTCCCGCTGGCTGGCTGAATGGGTCCTGGATGACCTGTGTCCAGCTGGCCATGCCCCTCCTCACCCCACCTGTCTCCCTCCTCACCCCACCTGTCTCCCTCCTCACCCCACCTGTCTCCCTCCTCACTGAGGCCTTCCTCAGCCTTTACTAAGAAGGACGCACTGTACTCTATATCCACGTGCTGGGTCTAAGTACCCCAGGGACAATTCAAGTTCAGTTAATCCTCACTCATCATCCAGGCTGGCGGGGCCCCCATATTAAAATCAGGACCAGACATTTCCTCATCCAGACTCAGCTTGCACAGGCAGATGAGTCCAGCTACAACGCTACCCTCATTTTCAGGTGAGTGACATTAAGGTCTTGTTACTCCTCAAGAAGGCCTGGGACAAAGGTAGTCAACCTTTTTATACCTACCGCCCACTTTTGTATCTCTGTTAGTAGTAAAATTTTCCAACCGCCCACTGGCTCCACAGTCATGGTGATTTATAAAGTAGGGAAGTAACTTTACTTTATAAAATTTATAAAGCAGAGTTACAGCAAGTTAAAGCATATAATTATAATTACTTACCAAGTACTTTATGTTGGATTTTCGCTAAGTTTGGCAGGATAAATCTTTATAAAACAACTTACTATAGTTAAATCTATCTTTTTATTTATACTTTGGTTGCTCCATTACCGCCCACCATGAAAGCTGAATGCCCACTAGTGGGTGGTAGGGACCAGGTTGACTACCAGTGGGCCCTGGGAGAATACAGGGAAGGGTGTGTGTCTGACGAGGAAGGGTAGGACGTGGGCTGGAGAGAAATCCTTAAGACACACAAAGTGGTTGTTTGAAAATCCCATCAGCTTGGCATCTTTTCCCTTTCCTTTTTTTTTTTAATTGGAAAATTGTATTTTAAATACTTGGTTTGAGTCCTGGCTTCAGCAGCCAAGCAATGGGTCCAACCACCGTAATCTTCTGTTTCCTAACCTCTCTTGTGGGTCTAAAATGCCTGCTGCGATGTATGAAGAGAAGCACAACTGAGTTAGGAAAATGCTTTGTAAACTCAAAAATGTTTGACATTCTCAGCGCGTTCTTCAGCTAGCCCCTGCAGGACCACCGGAGAAAGAAAGGATTTGCCAAACGAAGAAAGGGCGGGTGGCACCTGGGTAGAGGGAAGGTTTGGCCCTGAAAGTTACTGTCCCCCACTTCAAAAGAAACATTCGACCCCATCACACATTATTCTAAATCAATTATTCTCCCAGGCGCCCAGGACGCCAGTGGGCCAGGGCCGCACTTCCCCAGGCACCGCCCTATAGCTTGCGCTACTGGAACGTCCCCAAGCAGCATGGCTTTAGAAATGTGACACTGCTGGACCTTTGCGGGGACCTCAGCTGGAATCCCACCCCGGAGCCTTCCGTGCATCAGGCGTGTTTTGATTTGCCTCCTCAATGAGTCTGGCTTGCTGGGAACCCGATCACCAGTGGCTGCTGGGCTGGGTCTGGTCACAGACCGCTGGCTTTGTGTCCTTGGGCAAGTCACTTAGCAGCCTCCTCTGCAAACCTGCTGGTCTACACAACAGGGAGCTGACAATCCCCTCCTCACAGGGCTGCTGTGAGGATTAAATCATTCACACAAAGCATCGATCAATATACCTGGTGCTCAGGAAGTCTTCAAAAAGTACTAGCTAACTCACTCAGAATTGAAAAACCAAAACTCCGAGTGAAAGGCATGTTTCTCAGAGACCGAGCAACCTCTGGAGGCCTCAGTGTGAGCTTCGGCACCAGGGATGGACCCCACAGGAATGGTGGCTTTTCTCCTGAGCAGCTTCCAGACCTGAGAAAGGGCTCTCCAACGCCCACTGGCCCAGGACTCAGGCTTGAGGGGCAGCTGGAGCTGCCCGGGTCTGTGGCTCCAAACAGGGGGCCTCAAGGAGGCCAGCGAGGTCCCCTTCAAATATAAGCTGTGCACTTTACACATTTAAATATTACACCGAGCATCTCCTAGCACTTCACGCAGAAGTGTGGGGGCTCACCCCCATCGCAGCCAGCCTGTCCCAGGCATGATTTCATGTTCAAGCTTATTTATGAAAGAATATGAATTTATTTCTCAATGTCAAATTGTCCTGGGGGACTAATGTTCCCTCCTGTGCTCAATATCTGCACAGAGGCTGTCCTGGGCTCCAGCGTCTCTGCACTTCTGGAATATCCACCTGGATGTCTGTCACACGGAGCTACTGGGTCATCAAATCAACCAAAGAAGTCGGGAGCCCAGACCTGCTGGGTTGAGCAGCGGGAGCCTCAGCCAAAAGGTATGTCCCCTGGAATGGAGGCAGTGCCGGCTGGTGGATGTGACCACATAAATTCAACCACCCAGAAAAATAATTTCACCCACTGAACAAGTGGATCTCATGGGATATGCTCAGAAAGCTATTTTATTTTACAATGTTTTCCTGTAATGTCCCCATTGAAGCCTACTCTGGGGAGCTCGCGCTGAGCCTACTCATAAGTGAATACCAGGCAGGTTCAATGCCTTTCCTGTTCGCTCCCA
Organism: Saccopteryx leptura; assembly: GCF_036850995.1. Classification (NCBI taxonomy): domain Eukaryota; kingdom Metazoa; phylum Chordata; class Mammalia; order Chiroptera; family Emballonuridae; genus Saccopteryx; species Saccopteryx leptura. The sequence continues at coordinate 19,390,647 of NC_089513.1, forward strand.
GTTTTAAAAAAATCCTCTGATCACTGTTTCAAAACAAATATTATGGACATTTTCACACGTGACCAAAAATAAAGAAAATGGTGTAATGGACCACGATGTAACCCATCACCCGGCTTCTACAGTTATCAACAGTCATGCTTGTTTTATCAAGTTCTACCTCTCCCCAAACACACACTCTTTGTTTTTGCTGGAACATTTTAAAGCAAATCTTCTGATTACTTTTTAGAAACAAAAATAGCCTTAGTTTAGTAATGACAAACCGAGCCCAGTGAAATAATCTAGAACTTCCAAGTTTCAAGTTCCCGCTTGCTCTGCACACCCCTCCCCCAGGCTGCTGCAGGCTGAGCCTGCCTTTAGAAAGGGGGCTGGGGGTGGGTGTCTCTCTGTTCCAGATCTCATGTTCCTCCTCCTCCTGCTCACAGCTGCCTCTGCCTCCTTCAGGGTTGGGCTAAGGGGCAGGGCAGATGTTCCTCCTGGCTCTCGTGGGCCAAGTCATGGGCAGTGGTCAGCGACAAGTCCTAGAGTGGGCTCCTCATCTCTCCCCTGTGGGTCTTGCCTACTCAGAACTGTCCCCTAAGCTGACAGACGGGATGGCTGGAAGCAGACACCTGTCTGATTGCCTGGGTCAGAGAGCAGTGCATTCTGGGTAAACTGAACATGGCCTGGCTGCCCCTCACTATGAAGACGTTTTTTCAGTGGAAAGAAAAATGTAGTCGGGGGAAGGAGGCTACACACTGCCTTCACCCACTAGGTGAATAGAAACAGACTCATAGATATGAAAACAGACTGACAGCTGCCAGAGGATGGGGCTCGGGGGCTGGGTGTAAAGTGTAAAGGGACTAAGCAAAGAAGAAGAAAACTTACACACACAGGCAACCGTGCGGGGACTGCAGGAGGGAAGGAGGAGTGGGCGGAGTGGGAGAGTGTGGGGGATAGATGGTGATTGATGGAGGGAGACTTGACTTGGGGTGGTGAACACAGAGTGCAATATATAGATGATGTACAGAATTGTACACCTGAAACCCGTATAATGTTACTAACCAATGCCACCCCAATTAATTCAATAAAAAAGTTAAAATATATATCTCAAGAGTTTTTACATCCATGACCTGTTGAACTGATATTTTTATGTCTTGCAGTAAATCAAACGTATCATTAACATTAATTCCCCCTATTTCTTTTTAACTTTTTAACGTGGCTACTAGGAAGTCTTAAATGATGTCTGAAGCTTGCATCGTGTTTCTGTTGGACAGTACGGCTTTAGAGACTGAGCTAAAAACATGAGTGGAACTGTTGCATTTTAACACATGTTACAAGAACTCCCTTCAGCAACCCCCAAAAATAGTTGGTCCTAGAGCCAGTGAAGTTTGGGTCTGGATGGGTGTCTAATGGGACCTGTTCATTTTACAGACGATGAAACTGAGGACCAGAGAGAAGAGACTGGCTTGGCCTGGGGTCGCTGGGCATCACTGTAGACCAGGGGTCCCCAAACTTTTTACACAAGGGGCCAGTTCACTGTCCCTCAGACCGTTGGAGGGCTGGACTATAAAAAAAACTATGAACAAATCCCTATGCACACTGCACATATCTTAAAGTAAAAAAACAAAACGGGAACAAATACAATATTTAAAATAAAGAACAAGTAAATTTAAATCAACAAACTGACCAGTATTTCAATGGGAACTATGCTCCTCTCACTGACCACCAATGAAAGAGGTGCCCTTCCCGAAGTGCGGCGGGGGCGGATAAATGGCCTCATGGGCCGCATGCGGCCCGCTGGCCGTAGTTTGGGGACCCCTGCTGTAGAGCATGGGCGCTATTTCAAATGGCTTCTGTGAAACAGGGCAAAAGGTGGGGGCCAAACTTCCAGACAACCCTTTGTAGACCATGCCTCAGAATGAAGTGTTTCCGTGCCCCACAGCTGAGTGGGAGCCGGTCCACAGCTGTTCCCTCGCAGCCACGGGCGAGCTGGGCAGGCGCCAGCAGACAGCACATGGCCCTGGAGGGGGCCGGTGTGAGGTCAGGGAACTGGCCACCTGAGGCCTGCTGCTGGCCCTCACATCTGTTTTGATTGGCCCATGACGTTGTGTGATTTTTTTGAATCATTTGCCAACATTTCAATGTTAGGAAACAGCAATAAAAATATGGGATCCAACTTCTGAAAACATTTGATCTGGCCACACTGGGCTTGTTTTCCTGCCCAGCCACAGCCCGCTGCCACTCCACAGCTGCTGTCCCCGCGGGTGTGGCATCAGACCCTCGGACCCCACGGCCCTCACCCTGCTCCGAGCCCCATCATCACTGAATCCCAGGCAGGTTCCAGGCCTTTCCTGTTCACTCCAATCTTTAAAAAGTCCTCTGATTATTGTTTCACACGAGTCTTATGGAAATTTTCACACGGAGCGGGGGCCTCACCGAGAATGAGAGCAGGTGAAGAAACCGACAGAGAAGCAGTGTCCTGATGAAGCATTTCAAGCCCTGCGTCCACCTGCATCTGAAAAGCACCCCAGACTTCCCAGTCTCCTAGTTACACGAGCAATTGCTTTTCTGTTTGTTTGTTTAACCTATTTGAGGTTGGGCTGTCTGTCCCTGGCACCCTGACTGACTCACAGACAGGCCATGGTGAGCCCGACTTCCAGGAATGCTGTGAAAATAGGCCTTCCTTTGCTGCAACCTGGCAAAGACCGGAGCTGTCAGGTTGGGTCCTTAATTCCCTAAGTTTTTGTTTCAGAGAAAAAAGAACACTAGCTAGTGCTTACAGAACATTCACTACAAGTCAGGCACTGGGCTGAGTGATTCATGGACATTAATCATTAACCCCTCAGCAGCCCTATGAGAGTGCCACTCTGCCCATTCTGCAGTCGGGCACCCGGGGCTCAGAGGGACGGGGGCCAGGCTCCTGAGGGGACAGGCTGGGTTAGGCTTGGGCAGTCTGTCTTCGGGTTCTTGCTGACAGCCACTGCTGAGCCCCTCGGTCTCTCTCCGCCAAGTTTCTGTCCACAAGAGGTTCTGTGTTTCACCTGAATCCTCCTCTTCCTTGCTTGCTACACTTTTCTTCTTTCCAAGGCTTTATCATCTAAGTCTTTTTAGATGTCCCTCAAAAGTATTAGCTTCTGTTATTTTAAACATTTTCTTTTCTCTCTAAAGTCCCTCCCACATTCCCCCTCCTGTAACTCCAAACCAGATATTCAAGGGGGGAGGAAACCTTTGTTCTGGGGACTGGATCAGGCAAAGGCCTGTGGCACATTGTAGACAGTGTTCTTGGACCTTAGCGAAAGGGCCTGGGGACCAGGAAGCCCTGGGCGGGGCCTGATGCTGAAAGCCTGCTGTGGGCCCCTCTTACTGGAGAATCAGGTGCCTGCATGGCCTGCCCTTTGTTTGTGAGAAGCCCCAAGATGGAGTATTCTTTTAATCCTCCTAACATCCCATGATGCACTTTTCACTCCCCGCCACCACCACAACTACTGTCTTCTAGATGAGAAAACTTGCCCTGATATTGGAGCTGATAAATGGTGTCACAGAGATTTGCATTCAGGTCTGACTTCAAAGCTCATGGTCTTTCTATGACATCAGTAAATCAGTGTTTTTTAAATCTCTTCCAGTGCATGGCCCTGCACTGCTGGTGGCTGCCATGGAGGACAGGGACTGGCCCCAAACACGAGCAGCTTCTTTCTTTCTTTTTTTTTTTTTTTCAGAGCCAGAGAGAGGGATAGACAGGGACAGACAGACAGGAACGGAGAGATGAGAAGCATCAATCATTAGTTTTTCGTTGCACATTGCAATACCTTAGTTGTTCATTGATTGCTTTCTCATATGTGCCTTGACCGCGGGCCTTCAGCAGACTGAGTAACCCCTTGCTCCAGCCAGTGACTTTGGGTCCAAGCTGGTGAGCTTTTGCTCAAACCAGATGAGCCCACGCTCAAGCTGGCGACCTCGGGGTCTCGAACCTGGGTCCTTCTGCATCCCAGTCCGATGCTCTATCCACTGTGCCACCACCTGGTCAGGCGTGCAGCTTCTTTCTTTAGAAAAAAGCTGAAGTCAACATGCAGTGGGTGAAGGCCATGCCAGGCAGCATGCATAGAGACCAGTCACCAGAGCAGGGGCACAACATAGGATACTTGTGCCCCGAGGATGGCAATCGAATAGGGGGACCTGACTCTTCTGTAACTACAGCCTTGAAGGTCCCTGCATGCTGACTGAAAGGGGTACACCATTCTCAAGGAGAAATGTCCCCTAACAGCTTTGCTGGTCCAAAAGGGCAGTGTCAGGGCTCTTGTGAGAGTGCTCTCACACCCGGCTGCTCAGCCCACGGCCACAGCCACAGCCACAGCAGCTGGAGCTCTCACTGCAAAGCCTGCTCTTAAACAGGGTGGACTCCACCACCCGCCCTGCTCCAGCTGCCCGGGGATCCTCCCCACCCAGGCTCTGGAAAGTGTCTGATGAACTCATTTGTCCCGGGTCATTCGATGTCTTCCCTGTGGAACCAGGGCTCTGAGCCTGGAAGGAAATTACGGGGCGGGGGTCCCTCCCTGAAACACTTTCTAAATTTGGGGGGGATTAAGGCCCAGCCTTGCGCCCTGTCCTCTCCTCTCCAGTGATGAACTTGCCGACATTGGTAGCAGTGGTGGGGCTGCTGTGGCCCATCAAACCATTGTTTACCAGCCCCTCCCAACATCGTCTCCACCACTTGGTTCACACACCACACGTGCCTGCACGGTCTTCTATGGAGGAGCCCCTCATGGGTGGCCAGTCAGGACGGCAACTCATCTGTCCCCTCTAGCTTTGCGTCTAGTGGCCAAGCTGCCGCTTGTCCATATCACAAGGCTCTCTCCCGAAGGAGGAAGCTGGTATTTCCAGCAGCGGGGTGAAAATGCACTTTCCTGAACGTGGCGTTGCCCACCCTTGCCAATCAGGGGAAGCTCTAAACATCTTCTCTCCCAGATTTAATCATCTGTAGGAGAAATCACCTCACTAGAAACCATTTCCTCTAGTTTCTCCAGCAATTTTTCTAACACTCTGGTCCCACTGCAGCATATCCAAAAAAAGTGAATTTTCCTGGTGTCTCCCTTACCCTTTGCCACTTACCATGAAATTTCCTGCTATTTCAGTAAAATAATTTATGGGTAATGTGGTGGTGGTGGTGGTGGTGGTGATGGGAGGTAATCTTCTCTCCTGATACTTAAGTCTCTTTATATGAGACACTTTCTTTCCAAATGGTTGAATTTTCAGGCACCTGAGTCCCAGAGAGACTTAAGAACTCTGTGCCTCACTTTCCTTATCTGTAAAACAGTGATAATATCATCTTGTCAAGTTTTTGAGAGGATTACATGAGTAACTACAAGTAGTATGCTTAGAACAGGCCTTCATATAGGAAGTGCCCACTACATGTCAGCTGCGGCCGCTTGCCTCCTGCGTCTGGCTCTGGAGTTCCCTCTTTGGCCTGGAGCTCCCCCTGCTGGGAGGGACTCCCCAAGCCTGTCAGTAGCTGGAGCTCTTCAGAGAGCTGGGCTGGGGTGGTGGTAGCCGCTTTCCCTCCAGCATGAAGCCTGGGGGGCCCCACAAGGCGGCAGCTCAGGAGGCCTGCAGCCCTCCAGGTTGGATAGTGCCCAGCGAGCGCGATCTATGTCCAGAACGAAGCTCAAGCTCCGCCACCTTCCTAATTCTGGGCAAGCAAGGGCCTGGCTTAGTTCTACTACAAGACCCAGGCTCTTGTGGACTAAAATGACAGTTGTCATAGGCTACCTCCCAGGGGTCCTAGCAGCATCGAATTAAAGATCCTTAATATGCCCAAATCTGGGTGTCAGGAGCGTCAGTGTTAGTCTGGTTCCCAGACTCAGGTGCAGCAGCTGAGCCGGCCCACATGTCTGTAGGCAGCGGGCAGTACACTCTGCGCGGACCTGCGCCACCGGGCTACCTTCATAGGTGAGCGACTAGCGGTGTGTGTGTGTCATCTTTGCAGGACGAAGTCTTAACTCCGGAGGTGCTGGGAGAGGAGGGGAAGAAGAAGGAGCCGCACGGGACAGTCGCTCCCGCTGCCTTCGCGGGACAATGGCGACACCTGGTGGTCATCGCAGGAAATGGAAAACCCTCAGAGGCCCCACCCTCCGTGGGCACATTGATAGCTGGGCTGTGCATTTCAAAGGTAAGGGGATCCCCAAACACTGGTTTTCCATTAAGCATCTGATGATGATGACCGTGGTGATGATGATAATGACAGTAATGAAAATGATAATGATGATGATGATGATAGCTAAGCTTTATTAACCCCTTCCTGTACACCAGGCACATTGTTACATACTTCAGATACATTTTCCTCAATTTATCCTCACACCAATCCTAAGGTGTTAAGTATGCCTGTCAGTATTTTACAGATAAAGAAGCTGACACTTAAAGAAATTACAGAACTTGTTGAAGGTGCAACAAACAATGAGAAACTTCAGACCTGACGATGCCAACCCCCTGGCACCCCACACACAGGCCTCCAGGCGCTGTCAGTGACTGACGTAGGTGACAGATCTCCTGAGTTGACCATGCAGTGACTATCGTGTTTGCACCCTCAGTGGGAGATTTCAGGTTATTCCACTTCCTGTCTGAGTTGTCCTACTTGCTGGCCTTCAATGTACCAAGGAAAGGTGCCACCAGGAGCCCAGGAGGGGATCAGCGAAGTCCTCCTGCCCAGCTCTGTCCCGGGAGATTTCAGAGATGCACTTGAACCACCCCCCCCACCCCCCACGGAAGCCCCTCTGCCTTTGTCCTTCCAGACAGAGGCTCCCGTTCTCAAGGGGTTTGTTCCCGTGAGAACACTGCGATGTGGCCTGGCCCCTCCCCAACTTCTTCTTAGCGACTCCAGCCTGCCAGGGCCAGAAGCCACCACCTTCTATTCCTCATGGGCACCACCATCTCACCCTGAATGAACAAATAAATGTTGTATTAATTTCCTAGAGCTGCTGTAACAAAGCACCATAAACATGGTGGCTCAAAACAGCAGAAACTTATTCTTTCATGGTTCCGGAGACCGGAAGCCCAAAACCAAGGTGTCAGCAGGGCGCCACTCCCTCTGAAACGGCAGGAGAGGACCTCCTTGCCCCTTCCAGCTCCTGTGGATAGCCAGCAATTGTGGTGTTCCTTATACTTGCACTCCTTCCATCTCTCTCTGTCACGCAGGGCCCTCTCCCTGTGTCTTTTCTCTTCCTATGAGGACACCAGTCATGTTGCATTAGGTCCACCCTAATGACCTCATCTTACCTTGATTCCATCTACAAAGACCCTATTTCTGAGTAAGGTCTATTCACAGGCACCAGGGATTAGGATTTAAACATATCTTTTTTGGAGGACACAAATCGACCCATAACAACTGTCAAGGGCAATTTGCTTATGGTCTGATTTTCAGTTAAAACTAAGGCTCTCAGGGCTTGCTTTGTCACCGCAAGCAAAAGGTCAGCAGCATTTAGAAGGTGGTGGTACCTTACAGACTGCAAGGATGTACTTGTTTCACCCTTGAATTTTCTCCCTTTTTACAAGTCCGTCGGTGTTGCTTTTGTGGTCACAGTAATGACTGTGCTTACTCCAGCTGTAAATGTCTGTGTTGTTCACTCTTTCATGTTAAGTGCTAAAATGGGATGTCAACTTGGAATATAATGTCTCCCTTCTGGGCAATGACAAGAAGCATTCCAACATCAAAATAAGTCAAACTGACCTCATGTCCTCATTGAAGTCCCAAGTCCTCTATGTGGTTCTCAAACCCCCTGCAGTTCAGCCGCCACACTCCTCTCCTGCTGCAGACTCTTTGGGTTCCATGGACACGGCAGCGTGCCCTTCCTGGAACTGGCCCACAGACTCCCATATCCATGCCTTTGCTGTTCATTCCTGCAGCTCCCTAACCACATTTAGCTCTTCCTGTTGAAAATCTCCCTGACCTTCAAGGCCAGGTTTAAAGGACACCTCTTCTAGGAAGTCTTCCAGCTTCCACCTCAGAAGGCTAGAGGCAGCAGTGGCCACATGCTGCTTTGATCTGAAGTCAATTTTTGTCTTTCCCCCCATTGCCTCTACTCCTGCTAAGCAGCAATAGAGTGAAGACCAGAGGCCGTGTCACATAAGAAATAGCAGAGGTTGCTGGGGATGTTTACTTGGAAAAGAAAAGACTTCCAAGGAGTCATGTGTCCCATGCTTCTTTCAACTGATAAAATCTACCAGACTCTGAGCTCCTTGTAGAAACTATACCAGGGCTTCTCAGAGATCCTTTACACAAACACACACACATACACACTCCAACCACCTGTGCCTAGCACAGAACAGTGCTCAAATAGCACATCCCATCCCAAAAACGTCTCCTTTTTGCACCCCTCCCCGGTGGTGGGGTAAGCAGAATGGTCTACAGGACTTCCTGCATCGGAGGTGTGCCTGCCCTGAGTCTTCCCCGGGACTGTGAAGACGACGGTGTCAGTCCTGTGGGTAGGTTATGCTCTATGGCACAGACGCTTTACGATGCAGACTTCTTAGGACACAAATAACACAAACAACAAATGAAAATTTGATGAATTTGACTTAATCAAAATTTTAAAACTGCTCTTTGAAAGACACTATTAATTAAGAACTCGAAAAGGCAAGCCATGTATTGGGAGAAAATATTTACAATACATATATCTGATATAGATATTTGTACAGATGTAGGTAGATAATTTGATTTTTTAAATGGCAAACAACTTCAACTCACAAAAAAAATTTTATACTTTCCTGGTAGGAAAGTAAAATGATACAACCACTTTTGAAAAGAGTTGGGTACTTTCTTAACTTGTTCAACATACACCTAACATACAGGCAACCAATTTCACTTTTAGGTAGGTATTTATTTACCCAAGAGAAATAAAAACATCCATCCAAAGACTTGTATGTAAATGTCCATAGCAGCCTTACGGCATAATAGTGGGAAACAACCTTAACATTCTACCAAAATACCGTTTCTGACATTCTTATTTTAAGTGCCTCCAGGTACACTGATTGAATAAATAACCAACTAAGTTGAAAACCAGAAACAGTGACAAATGCACACACCATTGATTATTTTGTGGACCCTCCTGGGATGCCCCTATCACAAGCTGGGAATAACCTATTAATTACATATGACAAGTCCCATCTAGGCACAGAAAGTGCAAACTAGTGGAGGTTACTGCCCTACCTTAGCAGCAGTCTCCGGTCTTGATGAATTCCCTCCTTCCCAGGCGGAGCCCGCCGCCTGCTGGGGAAGCAGAGCAGGCAGAACGCTTGCTTTCTCAGCGTCTCTTGTAGCAGGATGTGGGCACGCGATCCAAGCTCTCCAGTCACATGTCTACTTGATGCAGACTTTGCTTTGCAGGTCATAGCAAGAAGACGTGGGGATTGTGGCTGTGGCAGGAGCCATTACCTACAGGTTCCAGAGGCGACACCAATGGCAGGGCCCAGTGTGGCCGGTGTGGCCAAGCTCTCTGCCCTGTCAGGGACCAGTGTCCAGTTCTGGAGTGCGATCCAGGCAGTGCCTAGCTCTGAACTCTGACCCACATCTTCCGCTCTAATTCAGGTTCTAAATATTGAGTCAGATCCTTAATTCCTTTTATGCTTGAATCCGCCAGAGAGTTTCTTTGCTTACTAGCTCAACCACGTCCTCAAAGAATTCACACTCTAGACAAGATGCCTACCCAGACTACCTGAAACAAGACGGCACTAAAAGCTACTATCAAGTGTTAAACTGGGTAGAATAATCCAGAAGCTCATAAGCAAGAGGGATTGCTCACCGATTTGGTGTTTTCAGAAGAGAGGCTTAGTGCGGAAGAGACAGCGTGAGAGTAGGAAGTGAGTGTGCCCGCCCACGGCCACGTGGCTGCGAGACCTGCAGACCCAAGGACTTCCACCTGTTCCTCAGGTGCGCTCAGGGTCTGGAAGAACAACCCGACAGCCCTTTCTCTTAGAGCGAGGGCTCAGGCAGCACTGTGGTGAGCCGGTGCGCACACCCTGGGCATTTGACCTGGACAATCTGCTCATTACATCATTCCGGGGAAACAGCCCAGAGTAGCAAGTTCTTTCAGGATGTGCTATTTCCTAGAGATCAGCCGCTAGGAAAACGGCGCAGAACTGAGAGGGACTAGGCTCCTGTCCAGTCCTTCCACTGATACATCTGATGGAGCACCTGAAACATACAATCCTGAGCTAGATGTCAGGGTGCGGCACCGAGTGTAGTGTGCGCTCGGGTCCAGAGGGAACTCGTGTGCTTGAGACCTGGCCCACCTACCAGCAGCCCACTGTCGCAGACAGGAGGTGGGGAAGGGGTCCCGAGGAGCCCCGAGACCGCGCCACAGCCAGCGTGGGTTTCTGGGGACTCTGTCCTATGGGACCATCAAAGGGGCAGCAGCAGTTACTGGCATCCCAGACGTGCCTTCACCTGTGTTTCTGACCTGAGCTGCCCTCACTTTCTGCCTCTGTGGCAGGGGAGGCAGCCAGCTGTTCGCCATGACAGCCTGCAGATTTTTCTCAATTAAAGGGCTTCCCAAGGCCCCAGCAGCCTGGGGCACCCAAACCCACGCGAGATTTGTAGAGTTGTTTCTGCCCTCACTGCTTTAGTTCTCAAGATGGGAAGTGAGTTTGTTATCATTATACTCCATATCTTATAGATTCGATTCATTCATTTTTTTGAATCAAATATTACACAGTACTGTTTTAATTTAATTAAAAGTTTGACTGCTAAGAACTGTAACAAATGGAGATGTTTAGAAAGTATAAGGAATCTTGGAAAGCGCACAGTAGCCCGCTGGACGCTCCCGGGCACAGCGAGCTCCCTCCTCTCGCGCCGCCTGTCCTGGCACCTGGGGGTCGCTGGCTTAGACGCCCTACTCTGATTCCAAGCTGACAATGCCAGCTGTCACTACAGCCAGGACTAGCAGGATGGATCCTGTGTCCACTCAAACCCCCCAGTGCTGGTCCCATCGGCTGGCTGCTGTGCAGAGCTATAGCCACCTGGCCTCCGTGGATCCCCTTGGCCACTATCTGTTAAGTTTCTCTTTGAGGAATGCCTTGGCTTCGCCCACTTCTCTAGGTCACTGGCAACTCTCTAAGATGTCATATCGCCCCACCTCCCACCTTCACCTTCTGGTCCCAAGGAAGTCATCCTCAAGAATCCTATGATTCACTGTGAAGAGACATCCACAGATGACAAGTGTGAGGTAAGCCTTGTCCAGGCTGGAGCAGAAGGGGAGGGGACCGTCCTCAGAGAAGGATATCTGATGTGAGCGGCCACAGAGAAAGGACCTTGAGCATTGTGTTGTGAAGTTTGGGGCTAGAGGAAGAGCTACATAGAAGAATAAGCAAATTAAAATATTAAGGCAATGAACTTCAGGAAGAAAAGCAAAAAATGAAAAAGTTAAACAAGAAAAAAAATGTACACCAAGTGGCTCAGCTGTGAGTAGTGAACTAATCAAATTTATAATCGAGCGCCATTGATGAATGAGAATCAATGGAGGTAGTGGTGGTGTGAGAGAAATCCTTGTTTTTCAGAATAGAAGTCAATAGGCATCTAAATTTTGTTTTTAAATGTTGGGCAGATAAAATATATTATGCTCACTTTGTTAAAGATGACGCTGCCCACGTGGAGGCCGTTGCCCAGGTGATATTAATGTGTGTTGGGGGTGGGCTGTGGGCAGGCAGAATCCTTGTAGCCTGGGGCTTGGTTTGGGGATTAAGCCTTTCCCACTCTTTTTTTTTTTTTTTTGTATTTTTCCGAAGCTGGAAACGGGGAGAGACAGTCAGACAGACTCCTGCATGCGCCCGACTGGGATCCACCTGGCATGCCCACCAGGGGGCGACGCTCTGCCCACCAGGGGGCGATGCTCTGCCCCTCCGGGGCGCCGCTCTGTCTTGACCAGAGCCACTCTAGCGCCTGGGGCAGAGGCCAAGGAGCCATCCCCAGCGCCCCGGGCCATCTTTGCTCCAATGGAGCCTCACTGCGGGAGGGGAAGAGAGAGACAGAGAGGAAGGAGAGGGGGAGGGGTGGAGAAGCAGATGGGCGCTTCTCCTGTGTGCCCTGGCCGGGAATCGAACCCGGGACCCCTTGCATGCCAGGCCGACGCTCTACCATTGAGCCAACCAGCCAGGGCCTTCCCACCCTTTTTGATGTGGGGTGGTACAATCCTATCATGCCTCAGAAAGTGACTTTGTATTAGAGACTTCCCTATTTTGTATATTGGATTAAAGGTTTGGATTTCTACACTATAAAATGGGGACAGAACGGGAGCTTGCTCTCTTGGTTCCTGAGATTAGCACTAGAGCAGAGAGCAGAAAGAGGCCATGTGGCCAGGAGAAGCAGCCAAGATGGCGGAGTGCTGAGTGAGAAGCCAGTTAGTGCAGAATTTGTGCGGGGAGAAGGAAGGAGATGGGGAACAGAGGTGAATAAGTCTGGTGAGCTAGAAACCTTTAATTCTAGGAAACTCGGATAAATCAGTAGCTTTGTGAGCACTGAATGTGAGTGGGTTTTGGAGCCCAGTGTGTGTTTTTACTTGCCCGCCGGGTGCAAGCTAGGATTAAAGATGACGGCTCATCAGGTTTTGGCTTCATTGTTTCTTTACCAACTGTCTGAATCCAATGCGAACCTGCATGGGCCAGGCGGCTCCTGTAGTACTGGCCCTGGCTGCTGGCTTTACATTAAAAAATCAAGAAATGCCAACATGATTATGCTATTTAGAAAAATGGAGGCAAACCCAGCAAAAGAGGGAAGAAACAGGAATGGGAGTAGGAAGGGGTGAGGTCAGAGACACTGTCTTTCATTAGAAGCCTTACAGTAATGACTTCTCAAAGATTAGCCTGCCCAGATGGTGGTGCAGTGGATAGAGGGCCAGACTGGGATGTGGAGGACCCAGTTCAAAACCCTGAGGTTGCCAGCTTGAGTGTGGGATTGTAGACACGACCCCATGGTAGCTGGCTTGAGCCCAGGTCGCTGGCTTGAGCAAGGGGTCACTAGCTCTGCTGTAGCCCCACCACCACCTGTCAAAGCACATATGAGAGCAATCAGTGAACAACTAAGGAAGCACAACAAAGAATCTCATCTCTCTCCCTGCCTGTCACTCTGCCTCTGTCACCAAAAAACAAAACTCTTTGAGATTAAAGAGTCCCGTGCAGTTGTAACAAATGGCACAGAGAAATCCCCAACAGTAAGATTTTGTTAAACTACAGTGTCATACCACACTGAGGTACCCAATACTGTCAGTCATGCACACTCGCATCCCGGCAAGGGTTCCTCCGTTCCATTTCCTCTCAGTCACACGCCTGGCCTCCCCTCCCAGCCCCTCCCAGCCCCTCCCAGCCCCTCCTCAGCCCCTGGCAACCACGCCTCTGTTTTTCCTTTCCGTAATTTTGTCGTTTCAAGGGTGTTCTATGATTGAAATGCTTTTTAATCTTTTGGAGTTGTCTTTTTTCACTGAGCAGTGTACTCTGGAGATTCATCAAGGTGGCTGCATAGATCAGTAGTTTGTTCCTTCTTATTGCTGAGTCGAGTATCCCATGGGGTGGCTATAGCAGTTTGTATAGCCACTGACCTGCTAAGGAACATCTGGGTGTTTCCAGTTTTTAGCTGTTACAAATAAAGCTGTTATAAATGTTCAAATATACATTTCTCTGTGAACATTGTTTCAGTTCTCTTGGGATAGATGCCCAGGAGTGCAATTGGTATTTTTTGTTTTCTTTTGTTTTTAAGAAACTGCCAAAGTGTTTACCAAATGGCTGTACAATTTTACATCCCACCAGCAATGCATGCATGGTCTATTTTCTCTGTAACCCCACTAGCATATGATGTTGTCACTATTTTTTATTTTACCCACTCTGATAGGTGTATAGTGATATCTCATTGTGGTTTTAATTCACATTTTTCAAATGGCTGGTGATGTTGAACATCTTTTCATAGCATATATCTTATATCTGCCATCTGTTTATCCTTTCCAGCGAAATGTCTTTTCATGTCTTTTGCCCATTTCCTAATTGGATTGTTTGGTCTTTTATTAGTGAGTTTTGAGAATTCCTTAAATACTCTAGAATAGATACTATTCCTTATCAGGTATGTAGCTCACAGACTTTCTCCCTGTCTGAAACTGGTTTTTCATCCTCTTAACAGGATCTATCACAGAGAGAACATTTTTAATTTTTATGAAATCCAGTTATCAACGCTTCTATTTGTGGATTATGTTTTTGGTATCAAGTCTAAGAACTTCTTGCTTAATCTTAAATCCCAAAGACTTTTTTCTCTGCAAGTCTTATAATTTTAGGTTTTATATGTCTGTTGGTTCATTTTTTGTTAGTTTTTGTATGAGGTTTAAGACTTGAGTCAAGATTCATTTTTTTTTTTTTTTTTGTCTGTGTACAGTTTCTCCACACCAATTGGTGAAAGAACTATCCTCTTTCTATTGGATTGCTTTTGCATCTTTGTCAAAAGTCAGTTCATTTCTCTGTGGACCTCCTCCTGGGCTCTCTGTTCTGTTCATCTGTGTCTATCCCTCTAACATCACACAGTCTTGCTTACTATAACTATATATCTTGAATTTCAGTAGACTGGTTCTTCCTACTTTATTCTTCTTTATCAGAATTGTCTTAGCTATTCTGGTTTGCCTTTCCACAAAAATGTTAGAATAAGCTGGTCTTAATTTCTTTTTTTTTTTTAAGTAAGTTTATTTTATTTTATTTTTTTCTTTACAGGGACAGAGAGAGAGAGTCAGAGAGAGGGGTAGATAGGGACAGACAGACAGGAACGAAGAGAGATGAGAAGCATCAATCATCAGTTTTTCGTTGCAACACATTAGTTGTTCATTGATTGCTTTCTCATATGTGCCTTGACCGTCGGCCTTCAGCAGACCGAGTAACCCCTTGCTTGAGCCAGCAACCTTAGGTCTAAGCTGGTGAGCATTTCTTATTTTGCTCAAGCCAGATGAGCCCATGCTCAAATTGGCAACCTCGGGGTCTCGAACCTGGGTCCTCGGCATCCCAGTCCAACACTCTATCCACTGCGCCACCACCTGGTCAGGCAGAATAAGCTGGTCTTTATCTACAAGATATCTTGCTGAGGTTTTGATGGGAATTGCATTATGCCTATGTATCAATCTGCAGAGAACTGACAACTCGACTATGTTGAGTGTTCCAATTCATGAACACATGGAATGTTTCTCCATTTATTTAGGTCTTTATTTCATCACTTGTAAGTTTTAAGCATGCAAGTCCTATATGTGTTTTATTAGACTTACACTTGTTCCTTTCTTAAGTGTTGTAAATAGTATTGCATTTTTGTGTCCACACGTTTGTTGCTTAAAATAAAACTACAATTGGCTTTTGTATGTAAATCTTTTATTCAGTGATCTCACTGGATTCACTTATTAGTTCTAGAAGTTTTAAAAAATACATTCCTTGAGATTTTCTATGTAGGCAAAGATGTCATCAGCAAAGAGGGACTGTTTTATATCTTCCTTTCCAACCTACATGCTTTTTATGTCCTATTCTTGCATTATTACACAGGCTAGGACTTTCAACACTGGGTTGGATGTAAGTGGTAAGAGCAGACATCCTTGATGTATTCCTGATCTTAAGTGGAAAGCATTGTTTTTCACCATTAAATTTAATGCTAGCTGTAGGCTTTTTTCCCCTATTTTTCTGAGATTTTTTATCCTGAATGGGTGTTGGATTTTGTCACATGCTTTGTGTCAACTGCTACGATTAGATGTTTCTTTAGTCTGCTGATATGGTTAGATTGATTTTCAAATATTGAAACAGCCTGGCATTCCTAGAAGAAAAAAAAAACCCTTTCGGTCATGATGAATATTTTTTTAAATGTTGCCTAATTCTATTTGGTAATATATTTTTTTTTTTTTGCATTTTTTTTTTTTTTTTTTCTGAAGCTGGAAACAGGGAGAGACAGTCAGACAGACTCCCGCATGCGCCCGACCAGGATCCACCCGGCACGCCCACCAGGGGGCAATGCTCTGCCCATCCTGGGCATCGCCATGTTGCGACCAGAGCCACTCTAGCGCCTGAGGCAGAGGCCACAGAGCTATCCCCAGCGCCCGGGCCATCTTTTGCTCCCATGAAGCCTCGGCTGCGGGAGGGGAAGAGAGAGACAGAGAGGAAAGCGCGGCGGAGGGGTGGAGAAGCAAATGGGCGCTTCTCCTGTGTGCCCTGGCCGGGAATCGAACCCGGGTCCTCCGCACGCTAGGCCGACGCTCTACCGCTGAGCCAACCGGCCAGGGCCTATTTGGTAATATTTTAAGGGATTTTGTATATATATTTATGAGAAATATTGGTCTGTTTCTTCTTTCTTGGTATTGTCTTTTGGTTTTTTTATCAGGTTAAGAGTAGCTTCATAAAATAAATTGGGATGTATTCTCTATTTTCTGGAAAAGACTGTAGTAGTTGGTATTAATTCTTCTGTTACAATCTCCAGTGAAACCACCCGGTACTGAAGATTTCTTTTGAGGGATTTTAAAGCTAATTCAATTTCTTAAATAGCTATATTTTCTAAGTGGAGATTTTCCTGTTACCCACTCCTGATTTCTGGTTTCATTCTCTTGTGGTTAGACAATACTCTGTGATTTCAGTTCTTATAAATTTGTTGAATTTTAGGCCAGACCAGGGTAATGTCTATCTTGGTATATATGTTGTTTGACCTTGAAAAGCACATGTACTTTGGGGTTGTTGGATGTCTTGTTGTATAAATGTCAAATTGTATTGGTTGATGGTGGTGCTGTTTTAAAAGGTGTATTGAAGTCCCCAACTACAGTTGTGATTTCTCTATTCGGTCTATCACTTTATTTTTAAGATTTTTAAAAACTATTCTATTCATTCATTTTAGAAAGAGGAAGAGAAAGAGAGGAGGGGAAGAATAGGAAGCATCAACTCTGACATGTGTCTTGACCAGGCAAGCCCAGGGTTTTGAACCGGCGACCTCAGAGTTCCAAGTCGATGCTTTATCCACTATACCACCACAGGTCAGGCTCTATTGAGTCTATCATTTTTTGCTTCCCATATTTCACTGTTTGGTGTATACAACTTTTAAGATTATTTTATCTTCTTCATGAACTGACCTTTTTATCATTCTATTATGTCCTTCTCTGTCTCTGGTAGTTTTGTTTCCTCTGAAATCTATTTTATGTGATATTAACATATCCACTCCTGCTTTTCTTTAATGTTTTCCCGATACATATTTTTCCATACTTTTTCTTTCAGCTTCCCCATACTGTTTGAATTTCTTATAGACAGTATACAGTTGAGTCATGTGTTTCAAACCATTCTGCCTATATCTGTCTTTTAATTGGTATATTTAGGCCATTTACATTTAATGTAATTATTAACGTTATAGCTTAAATGTAATTTTATTTCCTTTGTTTTTTTCTTCATTGTGTTACTTGAACATTATTTAGAATTCCATTTTGATTTATCTATAGTATTTGAGTTGATCTCTTTGTACAGCCTTTTCAATAGTTCTAAATATTTCCTCTATGTATATTTAGAATCAACCTAGGCAAATGTCACAATTTTTGCTTCAACTATCAAAATTTAGAAAACTCAAGATGAAAGGAAAATCTGCTGTTATAGACCTATATTTTTGCTTACTGTGTTTTTAATGTCTTCTGATATTCCAACTTTTATCATTTCCTTTCTATTTAGAGAACTTCCTTTAACTTTTATTTAGGGTAGGTCTGCTAGTGACAACTTCTCTGATCTCCCTGAACCCACTCTATCTGAAACCAAGTAGTGGCCCAACAATACTACATCAAATACAGAAGTGGATGCCACCCCCAAAGTAGGGCCAGAACTAAAAGAATCCTTTTGCAGCTGAAAGGGCTGAGGGTAAAGGGCACTGCACCTTATCACACTGAGAAGGGACAGGAGTGGGGACCATTGCAGGGCCTTGGGAATGGCCTACTTTTGAGGTTGCCATTTGTGGGAATGGTGATAAAACAAGAGATGGAATAAAGCACAAAGAATCAAGGGTCAAAAGCAGAGGGCAGAGAGAGAATACATGTAAGAATACATACAACTGCCCTGTTTCCTGAAGTGCTCCACAAAGCAATGCTTTTTTTCACCAACAGAATGCCCATCTACTACCCTCTTCAACTTCTAGCCTAAAAATACTGTAACCTTTAGGTGAGAACAAGTCTCAAGGCCTCATAAACATCTCTGGAACTCATGCAAGCAAGATTAGAAATAAGGTATTAATTTGGTCATGCTTTTTATAAGCCACTGCCGTAGAATTACCTTACCTGACACACAGCTCTCCACGCTGGCCCCCATTTCACACAGGAGGCAGCTAGGGGTAATTAACTTTCCTTAATCCTTAGATGGGCAATGACAGGGTTTCCAATTTCCAATTTCTGTCTCTCCATTAGCATCTTGGTTCTCACAATCCCCTAGCACCTACATCTCCTCCAACCGTGACTCCACAAAATGAGAAAGAATCGGGACTGTTCTTCCACGGTCCTATTTTCAAATGCCGTATTTCCCATTTCAGTGGTCACAGAACAATGAAGGGAAATGTCCTCAAGTTTGAGAATTCTCAAAGTGATTAGGAACCCCTTCCAGATCCAAAACATCCGTAAGCTTAAGAAAAAGAATGAGCACGTAATGATTTAATTGGCTTTCTCTTTTAATCAAAAACATACTTTGTTACAGAGTTCTCAGGAAAAGATTTTTTAGCCACAGACTTCAACCAGGAAAATGTATACAGAAAGCCACAAAGGAACTACGAGAACTTTAGCTGACCAGTTTTCCCAAAAGCAGAAGCTTAGTGTGGCTCTTCTCTGAGTTTTAGCATAGCTGCATTCCTCTGAGTTCAGGGGAGGAGACAGAGTTGGGAAATACCACGGCCAAATCTGTCCCAACCCCCAGTCGCTTCCTCCAAATGCTTCTGCAGCCCACCAAATTTTTATCAACAAACGTTCACGTTTCCCTTAAATCACGTGTGAGGCATTGGCCAGAACCCAATACCTGGAGAAAGTTTGCCAACTCCATGTTTAGCCTTTTAACTATCCCAAGCCCATGAGTCCTTCTATCAATGACAAGCAACCATAGCAACAGCAGCTGGTTCCATCCCTTCCTCCCCAGCTACCAGAGCTGGCCTCTACCAGGACTCCCCAACCCCCTACCCGCAACCCAACCCCAAGAATGGCTCTCAAGGAGCCTGCAAAAGCCAAGTTCATTAGTTACACTCATCCAAGGATAGGCTGGAAAAAAACTCTGAAAGGAATGTTCCAGCCAAAAGTCTTCTAATCAAAATGGACTAAAAGAGCCAAGAATAAAGTGAATCATCATCCACTATATGTTTCTTGAGTTGTACAAACCATTTTAACACAGTTCAAAGTAATTTCCCCGTTTTGAGCAGAGGAGTTAAGAAACCAAAGATCCAAAATAATGATCTCTACTATCAGTAGGCATTTACATAAGTTTTCAATTCCTTTTAGTGGGGCAGAAAAGAAATTATCAGCACACAGCACTTAAGGGCGTGGGTCACTCACATACCAACCCCAAAATTAGAATGTCATG
The DNA here is from genome assembly GCF_036850995.1 of Saccopteryx leptura. Classification (NCBI taxonomy): domain Eukaryota; kingdom Metazoa; phylum Chordata; class Mammalia; order Chiroptera; family Emballonuridae; genus Saccopteryx; species Saccopteryx leptura. The sequence continues at coordinate 19,410,180 of NC_089513.1, forward strand.
ATTCAAAAAACTCTCACTAACCCTCAGTCGAGTTGATGGGGAAATAAAAGGAAGGCTTTTCCCCTTTCATTTTTTAAAAGTATTTATTGCAGCCCCTAAGGTGGTGCTAGGCCTTTGGTTGAATTTACATCTTAAGGACATACTATGTAACTTCTTGTCCATAGGAGAATAGTAATAAAATCTCATGCCTACTTTCATTTGAAGAACGTGGGAATGTTAAAAAAAAAAAAAGTCCCCTCAAACAGCAGAGCAAAGGTAAGGAAGAAATCAAAAACTGCTGTAAGGTAGGCAAGGTCACTTAAATTTCAGAGCTGGAAGAACTCATCTAGTCCAACTCCCTCATTTTACAGATGAGGCAACTGAGGCCCAGAGAAGGTATGACTTGCCCAAGGTCATACATCAAATTAGTAGCAGAGCACAAACTAGAGAGTTCAACTGTCTGATCCTAGTCTGGGGCCAGTGGTTTCAGGTTGAACAAGCACTGGCTCCGAGACCTGCTGAGAAAGCATCTTAAATAAACTGTGAAAACCGTCCCCATCAATAGATAAATGATTGTCTTCACCAGTGTTCTCCTTAGTCCTTACTATAGTCTTAAAAAAAAAAAAAGTTCATTCATTCATTCACTCAGGTCTGATGTTAAAATCCCTGAAAACATCAGCAATTACTTTAGCTACTCCTTGGGGTAGGACATCAAGACCTCAATTCTCATAAAGGCACCTGTAGGTCAAAAACCCTTGTAGAGGAGGAAGGCCGGGACATAGGGCTCAATGGGGACACCAAAACACAGCGAAAACAATCCTGTCTACAGGGTTGTTGGTGCTGGTGTCCCCTACGCCGCTGGCTATCAATACTAATTTAGTAATCCTAACCCCAATTTGTATGTGAGCAGCACTCAAGTGGATGCAATGAAACCTTTCAAAATCTTGCAAAGAGGGAAAATATGAATATGACTCACTTTTCTCTACCTCAACTACTTGAAACTGAGCCAAGAATCAGGAAGCACTAAGCAGTCAAATGCCAAAGCACTGAAGTCCCTTTCAATACATGACAGAAAGTTTCTTGGGTCCTGTGCCGGTTTGCCCTTGTATTCAAAGAAAGTATTAGTAAGTTTGGTTATCTGATTTCCTTGCCCAAGCAGCTGGAAAAAATGAATCAGAAAGGGAAGAAGAGCAAGTAAGGGGAGGCACACTAACAATACGCAGGAAGTAATCAGTGTCAGAAAGGGAGCAGACTGGGTGGGGAGGGGTTAAAAAAATGAAACACTCAAAACCACAGCAGTCTGCAACCACTTAGTAAAGGCAGACAGTCCTCGCCTCTGCAGCCGAGGAAGAGCTTGGCACAAAAAGAAACAGATCCAGTATGTCCTCTGACATACATATTAAATATCTCCATCAAAGAAATGGCTAAAATAAAATAGAAAAGTTTTACTGCTTAAATAAGGCCAGTCTGGATTATGTGAAAAACTCCAATCCAGAGCGATGCAAGATAAACACCACCTGGTAACACGGGGACAAGTGCTCAGGACCAGTCTGGGCCAGAGGATGCTGCGATGAATAAGGCCACTAACTCTTCACATCCTCCCTGATATATCTTAAAATTATCTAGCTGTCAAAAACAAACAAACAAAAAAATAAGCTCACACGAAAGATTCTCATAACCTACTTTTTATAATCCTGCAAAGGAGGATTCGGCGATTATTTAGATAGTTGTCTGCAAGATGATGGGTTCTGCCTTCAGAAGGAAAAAGAATGCATTTCTTCCGTCTGTTATCTGCTGGCCTTGGCCAAGTCCCATCTACAAGAGTCGTTAACTGACTTCACAGGTAGTTGCTTTCATATACACACTTACCTCAGTGACCTAAATTTACCATTTTCCCAATTGCTATCATTAAGTAAAATGCCAGTAAATGACAATGATAATGGGAACAAACTATAAAGACTACGAACATAAAGGACTGCCCTACTCAAAATAAAATTGCTTCTTCCAAAACACTCTCAAAAAGGGTCTGACCTGATATGATTTTGCATAATAGCCAATGAGTAACACCTATTAACCAGTGACCACCAAACCAGGAACAGAAATAGTTCACCTTGTATTCTCTAGCCTCCATCGATGGTGAAGGAGCACCTTGGGAAAATGAAAAACTTCTTCTCCACATGAGCACAATCAAAAAAGATAACTGCAATGAACTTTTAAAATAAACTATCATCTGGAAGACAGGACATTATATTTTGTCTTCAAAATTCCTATTACAATTACCTCCCTTTACTCCACACCTTTCCCCATAAAAATGGATTTTTAACATACCTAAATGTGTTCAATTTACTTAGATGTGTCAAGTACAATTATCCTTAAGCCAGGCCACCCAACCTGTAAACCCACAATGTTTACAGAAGGAATGGGACAGGCAACCTAGTTAGTGGTTCAAGTCAATACAAATGAACCATGCTTCTGGAAAAGCAAGGTTATATGGCAGTGACTTATTGTCATTATCTCTGCACACCAAATGATGAATCCTTTTAAAGGAGAGATAGACTACAGCCCACCTGTGAAATAAAGACCACACCCTGAAGGATTGATTCCCTTTGCTAACGCACTGAAAGGCACTGGACAAATGAGGAATGGGCCTCAGCTGGATTTCAGAGAGTACACTTGGTTCATCTCCCACTTAGCTTTCACCAAAACTCTACACTGCAAGTCAAAGACAGGAACTAGCTGAGACAACTCACCCAGAACCGAATCCTCACAATCATCACACTCTGAGACCTGCAGAGACTACTGTACCCTTCAAGTCGCTGTAAAATTTTAAACCTAGTGATTCTTCAGTCTTACTCATTAAAGATGACTACATTTAAGAAGTGGAAACATTTCACAAACAAGCTCTCAGAAACAACTGATCATGACATACTAGATGCTTTCTCAAAAGTATGTGACTGCACCTAGGTACAAATCTAAAGCAATTGATAACTATAAGTACTTCTATGTACTTTTATGGCTCCGAGCAGAAAGCAACAGCTTAGTATCGCAGACAGACTTCTTAGCAAATATTTTCCACATATTTTCCCCGAACGATTACCCAGATTTCATGTTTCATTAAACATGGAAATCTTAAAGTATAAAAGGAGGCAATAGATTATATCATAGCATGCTTATGGTTCTAATCAAATAATCTGGATTTTAAAAATCTGTCATTCTAAAACTCTCTCCCCCATACCTACTCTTTATTCACAGTAAAATGAACCTAAAGTCAATAATTTCTACAGAATAAAGATATCTCTTTAAAAATCTACCAATAAAACCTAAATCACCAAACTTTTACAGATTGAAATGAGGTCTTTAACAAAAGTATTTATAAGTATTCAAGAGTAAAAATGAGTTGGTAGTTATTTTAAAAACAAAAGCCATGTAGCTTAGATCAAGATCTATGTTTAAATCACAGCAATAAGCAAACTGGGGTTTCCAGGGTGGTCATAAGAAGAACTAAGCAAGGAAGCAGAAGACTTGTTCATCTAAGGTGACAGAAGGACTGTCATGCTAAGTGCTTCTCAAACTTGTAGCACACCTTAGAATCTTATGCTTAAAAAGGCCCTCCAAGCAGAGTAAAAGCATCTGAAACTTAATCCTTGATTTTATTTCACACTACTTATCCTGTAGACAATTTATTTATCTTGTGGACAATCAGGCCTATTTTTGCTACAGTGAAAAAAGGTTCATAAAGGAACCAACTCTACCCTTGATACATAATGTCCACAGGAAGTCCGAGTAGAGCGAGGGGAGACCAAAGCTGCAGTACTGGCTGTTGCCTGTCATTTACCAGAAGGTGTCCTGCCACTGAGGTTGGACTTAAAAGTACAAAAGAAAAAACTTAAAAATCAAACCTAGAATTTAACTTTGTATGTTGAGATTTGGTTTTATTTATGCTACTAGCTAAGTAAAAAGCATACATATTGTGTCTGTGGTACAGTCAATACATTTGCAACTTTTCTACTTAAATTCTCTATACAAAGTCACTGCCAATTGATATGATCATTGATGGCAAAGGGCTTAGAACAACCAAAAGGTATAAAAAGTTTGCAGTCTTGCCCCAAGATACAAAAACTGAATTTTAAACAATGTCATAACATACATGATTTAAAGAGTATATAAAAAAAAAAGTCACACATCAAATCAAGTACAAAAATATCCAAACTACCTAGTATGAACTATAATGTTTCCATTATTCTGCACAGTATTTAACATAGAATTTAGCAGTTCCAAAATACTCATCATTAAGTTTAAGCACTGCCACCTTTGCAGAGCAGTGAGATATTAGGTGGAGTGACATTGCTTTTAGTGTTTTTAAAAATACAAGATTTCCCTATGAATTAATGAAGGAAAGAAATTTCTTTTCTAGACTTCTTAGTAAATTCTTCCCCTAGGCTTCTGTGCCTAGAACTATTGAAGAATCTATCTACCATTTAACAGGGCAAAAGTTACACTACTCGATAAATAGTTATCCAATAGGGATAACAAGTGTAATTTTATATTTCTTTGATAATTTTAAGGAATTCTCAGTATACACAGAGATTAGTGTTTTGCCTTGGTGAAAATAAAATTGAAGTTGCAAGACAGTCTGAATTGAAATCATCTTCACTAGTTTAACTTGCAAAGTTATTTTGGATAAAAAATTATAATACATCACTATCTTATTTTTTAAACACAGAGTAAAGTTGTTCTTGGTAAAATTAACTCACCCACATGGCACAATAATTTGGAGTAAAAGTATGCTTAACAGTAACAACTCACACACAAAATAACATAGGTGAATTAACTTTGAGAACTTCTCTGCCTTTAAAATCAGCAATTGAATTTATTCTGTAAAATAACACACATACTGATGTTCTGCATAGAAAAGGGTCTAAGACATTTTAAAGGGCTAAATTTTCCAGCATTGGAATGACTCCTTCAAACGTAACTGATGAAGATTTAATACAAATGTGTTTTTCCTGATCTTCAAGCTCTGAGCCATGCCTGAAAAGTTCTAAATAGGAAAAAGAAATTGTTTTAATCCAGTTTCTGTCTGCTAGGAGCAAGGCAGCAAATGTATTTTTTTTAACCCTTTATGAAAAGATAAAGCAGAACAAAAGTGAAATATATCTTCAGATTATAAACAGGATTGTATTTTGTAGTCCACCATCCTGACAATGAATGTTACAGCCCAACAGGAATAGACTTCAGTCTAAAGGCTGTGGGTCGGCAATAGGCATGGTGTGAAGCACTTCATCTAGGAGCTGGAGGGCCCGGTGTAAGTGAATCTCTATCCAGCACGGTGTTTCCTTGATGCTCTGTCTTGGGTAATCCGGTCCCCAGCCTTTCACAAAACTCATCCTGAGTATGCATAAGCGACGAAGGTCATCAACACCAATTCCAGCAGCAGCAGACAAACCTAACAGAGAAGATGTGAAAGACATCAGGGGACAGGTGATCTCTTCCCATTCTCCCTACATCTTACATTAATAAAGTAACCAGCTTTCTTGGCTTCACTCTCGCCAGCACATAATTCTCTGTCAAAGTGCCAAGAAGCAAGCACAGATCTAGACTTCATCAAGGACTGAATACTTTTGGCTAAGACAATTTCCATTCCATAAGGGTCATTTAGCTACCACCAATTATAAAGTAAATTACTACAATCTACCAACACCCCACTAATTTTTCTCCTTAGAAGTGGAAGTAAAGAGATAAGAAATAATTTGTTTGTAAAAGGCAGTGCATGTCCACAGAATAGTTCTAAGAACTTTCCTGTCTGTCTAAACAACCTATTTCAGAGTAAGACATGACTAACAGTCCTGACTCCATTAAAAGTTTGTGGATGACCCCAATGTCTCTCAATTTCACAATGTAACAGGAAATATGCAATAACTCAATGAGGGCAGAAGATGAGAATGAGAAATTTAATAATATATCTGGATTCTTTAGTAAAAGCATGTTTATAACATCAAAACTAGCAAATTAATGATTTAGATGCCAATTTTTTTAAAATTCTCTAAATGAATATCCCTTATCTACCTCCAATTTGTAAACTCCTGAACATTAATCACAATGGAGACTCTGCACCTAGTTTTCCAGTTAGAACATACAGTCCTAGTCAATCTGCACTCATCAATGCTACAATGACACTAAAGGGAGGGATTTGCATGTACTGTAGAGAAACCTGCAGGGCCACTGCAGTTTTCTTGGCCAGTGTGATTTGCTTACCACACTGAAGAGGTTAAGAACAGGGGTTGAATGAATCACTAGTTATGCCTTCAGACGTGGAAGATGGGTGCCACGTGTTTCCATCATAAAAGTCTATAGTCAGGAGTTTAACTCTGCAGTAAAAAATTCCCCATCAGTGTGAAACCTGGCACACAGTTCAATTTTACCCTAAAATTAAAAAAAAGTCTACAAGTTATCAAAATACCACCCTCACTTAGTTTTCTCTCCATGCTTAGCATACTTAAAAAAAAATTGGAGGTTCCTAATTCTGAAATTGAAATCTCCTTCCTTCAAGAATAAAGCCAAGCATGTCAGTGATAACAACCCACCCTGGTTGGTGAGGCAGCTATTTAAAAACCATCAACAAAAAATGGGAAAATGACCAATAATATAATAATAACCCCTTTTCTTTTTTACCCCATACTCCCTTTTTGACACAAACAGAATGAAAACAGGGTACCAGATAAAGGGCAAATATAAAAAAACAAACAAAAACACATTACAAATTAAAAAATGTTATTATCCCAGTAAAGAGAACTTTAATTTCTATTATTGCTTAAAGTAACTAACCAAGTGAGTGAATCAAGATAAAACACCAACTACATATTACACTTAAAGAGACACCACCAGCACAAAACAAAAGCATACTTACTGATAGCTGGAGCTATTCCACCTACTGATCCTGGGCCAGGGATGTTTCCAGCCACAGCTGCTGCCTGGGCAGCTGCCGCTGCTTGTGCCGTAGCTGCCTGCTGCTGCATCTGACGATGACACTGACGCAAATCAAAGACCTTAAAAAAAACAGTATAGGTTCAAAACTGTGAGTCCATCAGAAAAGATTCTACACATCAAAAAAAAAAATCACTGCACAATTTATTTAAAACTTATAGCTTCAGGCCCTGGCCAGTTGGCTCAGTGGTAGAGAGTCAGCCTGACGTGTGGATGTCCCAGGTTCAATTCCCAGTCAGGGCACACAGGGAGAAGCGATTGTTTGCTTCTCCACACTTCCCCCTCCCCTTCTCTCTCTCTCTCTCTCTCTCTCTCCCTCCTGCAGCCACAGCTCAATTAGAGTAAGTTGGCCCTAGGTGCTGAAGATGGCTCCATGGCCTTGCCTCAGGCACTAAAATAGCTTGGTTGCTGAGCAATGACCCTAGTTGAGCAGAGCATTGCCCCATAAGGGGCTTGCCAAGTGGATCCCGGTCAGGACACATACAGTGGTCTGTCTCTCTGCCTCCCTGCTTCTCACTTAAGGAAAAAAAAAAACACCTTACAGCTTCATTCAACTCTCAGAAAGAATAAATTATAAAATTAAAGTTTTTATGTATACTGTAACTGGTAGTTAGGAAAGGTGGATAAGAGGTACAGTTCACCATCAAGAGAGCTATGGTTGCCACCTGCTCCTGTATCCTTTATCTAACTCAGGGTGAGGCAGAGTTACTGTCCATGAAAAACACAACCCATTTGGGTAAAATAAACAGTTAAGAAATCAACCCTACCCTTTTATAACAAATTGCTGCACGTTTTCTTTAGGCTGAATTGATGACATTGGTCATATGGCCAACTTCTTTATCATTCTCGCTATTTGGAGGAGCAGTAAATGGCACTGTCACTATATAAGAAAACATCTGCATTTTTAAGATGCATACTTTTATACATGGGGAAATACGGTACTTAAGAAACAGAGAAAATGCATTTACACTCAATTAAAAAAAAAGAAACAAAAACAAGGACAGATCAAGCAAATATAAAATCTTAATGAATCCCAGTGACAGGGAATTGGATTTTATTAAACTAGTTTGGGCCCTGGCCAGTTGGCTCAGTGGTAGTGTCAGCCAATGTGTGGATGTCCTGGGTCTGATTCCTAGTCAGGGCACACAGAAGAAGCACCCATCTCCTGCTCCACCCACCCCCCTTGCTTCTCTCTCCCCCCGCCACTTCCTGCAGCCATGGCTCCACCGGAGCAAGCTAGACGCAGGAACTGAGAGAATGGCTCCATGGCCTCTGCCCCAGGCACTAAGAAGAGCTCGATTGCTGAGCGATAGAGCTCGGGCAGAGAATCATCCCCTAGTGGGCTTGCCAGGTGGATCTCAATTGGGGCACCTGCAAGAGTCTGTCTCTCTGCCTCTTCTCCTCTCACTAAATAAAAACATATAAAACAATAAAAGCTTAACTTTGAATACTATCACTAATATCTGCTAATTATATGGGCTCTCTATTAACCTCTCTGGAACCTCAACTTTCTAATCTATAAAACTGAAAAATGCATGCTTTTTTCCATGAGGTTGTTGTAAACTTGGCATAGTATATAGTAAATTGTCCATAAATATTACTTATTTTGTTTCTGCTATATTTACTGTTTAGAATGAGTTAAGCAGTTCATAAATAACTGCCCCCCAAAAAATGTTTTAAAAATATAATTCCTGAGATTTAATACATAAAAAAACATTATTCTACTCCTTCCACCTCCATCTCAAGTCTTTACACAACAGAGCTTTCCAAGTCTATATTTTTTTTAAGTGAGTGGAAGGGAGGTAGTGAGACAGACTCCTGCATGCACCCCAACTGGGGTCTACCAAGCAACCCTTGTCTTAGGCCGATGCTCGAATCAACAGAGCTATTTTTAGCACCTAAAGTTGAAGTGCTCAGACCAATTAGCTATTCTCAGTCCCGGGGCTGATGTGCAAACCAACTGAGTCACTGGCTGCAGGAGGGGAAGAATGAAAGAGAGGGAGGGAGAGAGGAGTAGATAGTTACTTCTCCTGTGTGCCCTGACCGAGGATCAAACCTGGGATAATGTCCATATGCCGGTGGACGCTCTATCCACTGAGCCGGCCGACCAGGGCCCCTAGTCTAAAATATGTAAGTAAAACTTCCACTAACCTTTATATATGCACTTGGGTAGATCTTATGAACAGCATCTCCAGGTGCACGCCCAGCTTCTCTGTCTAAGTAGTAACTCTGTACAAAGACTGCATGGTCACTAAGGCACCTGACCCAAACATCACCTTCACCTTTACATTCCAGCTGCACACCTTTGCCTATGTGCAACCTTAGGAAGAGAAACAAAATTACATTTTATTTTAATAAGTATTTTAAAAAATATTAGTTCAGATTATACAGCATATCCAATATTAAAAAATGAAGAATAAAGGACTTTATATAACACCATAATCAAAAGATAGCCACTGTTAACATTTTTGCATATATTTCCTTCTTTTTTTTAATAGTTTATTCATATATAATAATGTCGAGCATATATATAATACTATGTTTCAGGAACATTTAACATAAATTCTCACTGAACCCTCACAATTCAATGAGCTAAATATTATTAATCTAATTTTATAAATGACAAAACTAAGGCTTATAGCCACACTGTCCAAATTGAAAGCCACTAGCTACAAGTGGCTATTTAAATTTAAAATAATTTTAAAATTCAGTTAATCACATGACCATATTTTAAGTGCTCAACAGCTACATGTGCATAGTAGCTACTATACTGGACAACACAAATATAAACCATTTTATCATAACAGAAAATTCTATTAGACAGCACTGGCTTAGAGAGTAGGTAATTTGCCAAAGATACACAGCTAGTGATAAAGTCAAGATTATGTATTTACACACACACACATTTTATTGAGTTGAGATTACATAGCACCTAAAATTATGTATTTTTTCCTATAACAGTTCACCTCATACATTTACATTTGATTATATAAACTATTTATTAACATTTTAATTACTTAAAAAAATAAGTTTATCAAAATTTACTTAACCATTTTCCTTTTATTGTTTTTCATTATAAATAACACTTGCAGAAACATGTCTTCATTTTTTTTGTTTGTTTTTGTTTTACTGTTTTTTATCAAAAACAGAGAGAGAGAATCAGAGAGAGGAATAGATAGGGACAGATAGAAACGAAGAGAGATGAGAAGCATCAATCATTAGTTTTTCGTTGCAACACCTTAGTTGTTCACTGGTTGCTTTCTCATGTGCCTTGACCATGGGGCTACAGCAGACCGAGCAACCCCCTGCTCAAGCCAGCGACCTTGGGTCCAAGCTGGTGAGCTTTGCTCAAACCAGATGAGCCCACGCTCAAGCTGGCGACCTTGGGGTCTCGAACCTGGGTCTTCTGCATCCCAGTCCGACACTCTATCAACTGCACCACCGCCTGGTCAGGCGAAACATGTCTTCATTTTATATTGTTCAGAATATATAGATGTGCAGAAATAATATAAGCAAAAATAAAAATTAGTTTCCAAATTGGATTCCAAAAGGTCGTTACTATTCAAAACATAGAAACATCACTTACCCCCCACAAATCTTAAAAATGTGGTATATATGTAATGGAATACTGTACAGTAATAAAAAATATTAAATTCTTGCCATCTGAGACAAGGGTATTATTCTAAGTGAAATAAGTCAGGCAGAGAAAGACAAATACCATCTGGTTTCACTTATATGTGGAATCTAAAAACAAACAGAACAAAAACAGACCCATAGAAACAGAGACCAAAAGGATGGTTACCAGAAGGGAAGGTGGAGATGGGCGAAAAGAGGAAGGAGAATTTAGTTAATAATATTGTGATAAGTTTACATAATGACAGATGAATTAGTGGGGGTGATCACTCTGTATGGTATAAATATATCAAATTACTATACTGTACACCTAAAGCTGCATAATATAACCAATATAAGATTATATACCAACTGTATATAACTAAAAAAATTAATTTTATAAAAGACTGTCTTTTATCATATTTTAAAAATAACAAACATCTACAATTCAAGCGGAATGCTTACTGATTCTAAATTTTCAAGATGACCTTTATTCTTTTTTCCTATTTCCAACACTTATAAAATCTACATTGAGAAACATAACTTTGAATAAAAAACAATGTACTGTGTTCAACTTTTTAAAAGCCTATATAATCCATACCTTGCTCTCTCAATGGCTTCCGTCCTGTGGACATTGGAGAGTTGACCCAAGCAAAAGCGATCTCCTCCGGAAGGATCCACATATCCATCAACAGTAACGATAGGACAGCTTGAAGGAACCTTAAATGTCTCTCCTACTTGAACATCCATTTCAAAGTAAGCAATGGAACACCAATACTCAGGAGCTATAAAAGATAAATGGGAGCAAACATCACTCCGTAAGACAAAGCTTTTCCTAAAAGAAAGGGTTAAGGGTGAGAAGAGGCATCTGAAAAGCACCCAGAAGAATTTCAGCTCAGTTCCTAGCATTCTTGAAACTGTGAGGTCATTTTTAAAATCTGGAATTTGGTTCTGACCTCAAAGGACTCAATTAACTGAGAAGTTAAAGAACAGAAGTATTCAGAGGCTAAAATAAATTATTTTACCATATTTCATTTGACTGTACATATTTTCTATATAGTCTGAACTTTTATTTTTTAAAACACTGACTCTTAAGACATTCCAGGGAAGTGTTCTTAAAAACATCTTTTTCTTGGCCCTGGCTGGTTGGCTCAGCAGTAGATTCCTGGCCAGGGCACACAGGAGAAGCACCCATCTGCTTCTCCACCCTTCCCCCTCTCCTTTCTCTCTATTTCTCTCTTCCCGTCCCGAAGCCAAGGCTCCACTGGAGCAAAGTTGGCCCGGGCGCTGAGAACAGCTCCATGGCCTCCACCTCAGGCACTAGAATGGCTCTGACTGTAATGGAGCAATGCCCCAGAGGGGCCAAGCATCACCCCCTGGTGGGTATGCTGGGTGGATCCCGGTCAGGTGCATGCGGGAGTCTGTCTGCCCCCCCCCCCCCCCCATGCTTCTCACTTCGGAAAGATACACAAAAAAAATCTTTTTCTTCCCCCAGCTAAGAAACTGGACTTTATCCTATGGTTAAGCAATAAATAGGAAAACAATACAAGTTCTTTGGCAAAGAAATAACAACTAGATCCTAAGCAGAGATTAAATGGTGAAGAAGAAGGCAATATGACTAGAAGCTCTCTCAATAGGGAGATCAGTTGCAATATTTTTTAAAATAGTACCAGAGGAAAAATAAATGGCTGTGAGGTAAACCTGCTCTGGAGTCCATTAATATTCACAGCCAAAGAGTTCACAGCCATTTGGGTTTCAACCAGCTGACTCTATTAAGGGGTATGGGCAGAGCTGATCCCCTCCCACCACCATTTGGACAGAGACCTTTCAAGATCATCCTCACCATTAAATTTCTTCTTAGTCTACTCAAAGAAAAGAGGCTTTAATGTCAATGAAGAATGCTCTAGAGCAGTGGTTCTCAACCTTTCTAATGCCGTGACCCCACAATACAGTTCCTCATGTTGCGGTGACCCCAAACCAAAAAATAATTTTGGTGGCTACTTCATAACTGTAATTTTGCTACAGTTATGATTCGGAATGTAAATACCTGATATGCATTATGTGTTTTCCGATGGCTTTAGGTGACCCCACTGGGGTCGCAACCCACAGGTTGAGAACCGCTGCTCTAGATGTATATCCTCCTAATTAGTTAATGCTATTCCCTAACCACCAGATGCTGTCAGACCTCAACAGTTCTGTCCTGAGAAGAATGAAGTCTACGATGAGGCAATTGCAGAATCTAAAATTGAGTCCAAATAATTAGCTAAAGGCCACCACTTCCAACCCCACTCCATCATTTCATCCAGGGTAGCTCTTTCTTCTGAGCCCTGATTATCCTCATTCCTTCAGAATACCTTCCAATACCTTAAGAAGACTGAAAACTACCCCCACACTAAGCTGCCAGTGGCCACTACTGTCTTTCTTTCTTTTTTTTTACAGAGACAGAAAGAGAATCAGAGAGAGGGATGGACAGAAACGGAGAGATGAGAAGCATCAATCATTAGTTTTTCCTTGCGCATTGTGACACCTTAGTTGTTCACTGATTGCTTTCTCATCTGTGCCTTGACCGCAGGCCTTCAGCAGACCGAGTAACCCCTTGCTCGAGCCAGCAACCTTGGGTCCAAGCTGGTGAGCTTTTGCTCAAACCAGATGAGCCTGCGCTCAAGCTGGCAACGTCGGGGTCTCGAACCTGGGTCCCCCGCATCCCAGTCCGACGCTTTATCCACTATGCCACCGCTTGGTCAGGCGCCACTACTGTCTTTGAGTGATGCTGTCTCAAATCTAGCAAAACTTCTTTCTTAAGGTTCTAGATTTCCCCCTTATCACAATCTATTTATTCACAAACAAAACTAAGATTCTGATACAATGATTTCAATTATATAATTTCAAATACAAAAAAAATTTACTAAACTAGATTGCTTAATGATGCAGTCTTCACTTTCATAGAGCAAAATATATATATATATATATATATATATATATATATTTCCATAAAAAGCAGGATAGTGCTCGTCTCTGGGGGGTAGGAAAAGAAGAGTTTTGACTGAGACAAAATGCATGAGGCAGGAAGCTTTCTGGGGTTACTGCAATGTTTAGTTTTCAATCTGAGTGGTGGTTATACAGGTTTTGGCTTCAGTGTTATTTATTAGACTGTATGTATATGTTTTATGTACTTTTCTGTACATTACATTTCTCACATATAATGTTAATAAAAAGGCAAGACTCCTCGACCCACAAAAATGTTTAGAACAAATATGCAAATAACATATAGGAAATTCACTAAAGAGAGTAAGTTAACTAGTAAATATATATAGATAGATATATTTTTTTTTAATTCAGTGAGAGGATTGGAAGCAGAGAGACAGACTCCTGCATGCGCTCTGATAGGGATTCACCCACCAAGCCCACTAGGGGGCGATGCTCTGCCCATCTGGAGCACTGCTCCGTAGCTCAGCAACCAAGCTCTTAGTGCCTGAGGTAGAAGCCATGGAGCCCTCCTCAGGACCTGGGCCAACTCGCTCCAATCAAGCTATGGCTGCAGGAGGAGAAGGGGGAAGAGAGAGAGAGAGAGAGAAGCAAGAAGGAGAGGGGTAGAGAAGCAGATGGACTTTTCTCTTGTGTATCCTGAGCAGGAATCAAACCTGGGGCATCCACATGCTGGGCCAACACTCTACCACTGAGCCAACCCACCAGGGCTATAAATATATGTTTAAAAAAATGTTTCTGTCCCATCAGAATTTTTCTCCTAATCAAAACAAGTATTATTTGCCTCTGAAGGGCAAAGTTTACTAAACTATCATATTTACTGCTAGTAAGCATGGTAAAGTGGCTCTCATACTCTTATTTGATCACTAAAGCAACTGACCTTCTGTTCCAGAGATTCTTTAAATCTCTTAAAACGGAGTGTAAGAGTTATAAGCATAAAGATCTTACCCTCAATGCTTTGTGTAACTGCCAGAAGAAACAAATGGAACCAACAAAAATAATAAATAACAGAACACTGTTTAAGAAAATGATATAGATATTTTTGAGGAAGTATAAATTACCCTTTAATTTGATCATTATGGTTATACTATAGTTATATTTTTTAAAAATTTTATTGGAAATCTATACTACTAAAATGACTATATAGGATTTCCTTCAAAATAACAGGTGACAGTAAGAATGAAAAGTAGGTGAAGGTATGAATGAAACAAGATTGGCCATTATCTGCTAATAGCTAAAACTAAGCAATGAGTACAATGAGGAAGGGATCTCCCATATTAATCTGAAATTCAGTAATTTTTGAAATTCTTTATAATAAAATTTTTTTAATTAGAGTGAAAATTAAGGTGATGAGATGAAATTATATATTTGCATCTTTTTATAATAAACAGATATGAAGGGATAAAGGGAAGGAAAACAAATTAAAATCCTGTTTATGTTAAAAAGCTGTTGGTATTTTATTTCTAAACTTTCTCTATTACTTCTACAGTTTAAAAAGTTATATTCAGCCTGACCTGTGGTGGCGCAATGGATAAAGCGTCGACCTGGAACGCTGAGGTCGCCGGTTCAAAACCCTGGGCTTGCCTGGTCAAGGCACATATGGGAGTTGATGCTTCCTGCTCCTCCCTCCCCCTTCTCGCTCTCACTCTCTCTTTCCTCTAAAAAATTAATAAAAGAAAAATTAAAAAAAAAAAAAGATTTAAAAAGTTATATTCAGCCCTGGCTGGTGGTTCAGTGGCTAAGACATTGACCTAGCGTACCAGAGGTCGCAGGTTCGACCCTCAGTCAGGGCACGCAGGAGAAGCAACCCAAGAGTGCACAACTGAGTGGAACAACTAAGTGAAACAATGAGTTGAAGTTTCACACTCTTCCTTCCCTCCCCATCAATATCAATGAGAAAAAAAAATTTTAAGTTATAGTCAAACTAAGAATTAAGAAAATCTATTTAGCTATATTCATTCCTTTGAGCATATTTAATCAGTTTCTGAATTCTAACTAGCCAGAGATTTTTTTTTTTTTTTTTTTTAAATAAATTTTTATTAATGGTAATGGGATGACATTAATAAATCAGGGTACATATATTCAAAGAAAACATGTCTAGGTTATTTTGTCATTAAATTATGTTGCATACCCCTCGCCCAAAGTCAGATTGTCCTTCGCCACCCTCTATCTAGTTCTCTGTGCCCCTCCCCCTCCCCCTAACTCTCCCCCTGTCCTCCCTCCCCCCACCCCTGGTAACCACCACACTCTTGTCCATGTCTCTTAGTCTCATTTTTATGTTCCACCAATGTATGGAATCATGTAGTTCTTGTTTTTTTCTGATTTACTTATTTCACTCCTTATAATGTTATCAAGATCCCACCATTTTGCTGTAAATGATCTGATGTCATCGTTTCTTATGGCTGAGTAGTATTCCATAGTGTATATGTGCCACATCTTCTTTATCCAGTCTTCTATTGAAGGGCTTTTTGGTTGTTTCCATGTCTTGGCCACTGTGAACAGTGCTGCAATGAACATGGGGCTACATGTGTCTTCACGTATCAATGTTTCTGAGTTTTGGGGGTATATACCCAGTAGAGGGATTGCTGGGTCATAAGGTAGTTCTATTTGCAGTTTTTTGAGGAACCACCATACTTTCCTCCATAATGGTTGTACTACCTTACAGTCCCACCAACAGTGAATGAGGGTTCCTTTTTCTCCACAGCCTCTCCAACATTTGCTATTACCCGTCTTGTTGATCATAGCTAATCTAACAGGTGTGAGGTGGTATCTCATTGTAGTTTTGATTTGCATTTCCCTAATAACTAATGAAGCTGAGCATTTTTTCATATATCTGTTGGCCATTTGTATCTCTTCCTGGGAGAAGTGTCTATTCATGTCTTCTTCCCATTTTTTTATTGGATTGTTTGTTTGTTTGTTGTTGAGTTTTATGAGTTCTTTGTAAATTTTGGAAATTAGGCCCTTATCTGAGCTGTTGTTTGAAAATATCATTTCCCATTTAGTTGGCTGTCTGTTTATTTTTATATCAGTTTCTCTTGCTGAGCAAAAACTTTTTATTCTGATGTAGTCCCATTCATTTATCTTTGCCTTCACTTCTCTTGCCATTGGAGTCAAGTTCATAAAATGTTCTTTAAAACCCAGGTCCATGAGTTTAGTACCTATGTCTTCTTCTATGTACTTTATTGTTTCAGGTCTTATATTTAGGTCTTTGATCCATTTTGAATTAATTTTAGTACACGGGGACAGGCTGTAGTCGAGTTTCATTCTTTTGCATGTGGCTTTCCAGTTTTCCCAACACCATTTGTTGAAGAGGCTTTCTTTTCTCCATTGTGTGTTGTTGGCCCCTTTATCAAAGATTATTTGACCATATATATGTGTTTTTATTTCTGGGCTTTCTATTCTGTTCCATTGGTCTGAGTGTCTATTTTTCTGCCAATACCATGCTGTTTTGATTATTGTGGCCCTATAATATAGTTTAAAGTCAGGTATTGTAATGCCCCCAGCTTCATTCTTTTTCCTTAGGATTGTTTTGGCTATTCGGGGTTTTTTATACTTCCATATAAATCTGATGATTTTTTGTTCCATTTCTTTAAAAAATCTCATAGGAATTTTGATGGGAATTGCATTAAATTTGTATATTGCTTTGGGTAATATGGCCATTTTGATTATATTTATTCTTCCTATCCAAGAACAAGGAATATTTTTCCATCTCATTGTATCTTTTTCGATTTCCCTTAACAATGCTTTGTAATTTTCATTATATAGGTCCTTTACATTCTTTGTTATGTTTATTCCTAGGTATTTTATTTTTTTTGTTGCAATCGTGAAGGGGATTATTTTTTTGAGTTCGTTTTCTAATATTTCATTGTTGGCATAGAGAAAGGCTATGGACTTCTGTATGTTAATTTTGTATCCTGCGACCTTACTGTATTGGTTTATTGTTTCTAATAATCTTTTTGTGGAGTCCTTCGGGTTTTCGATGTATAGGATCATATCATCAGCAAAAAGTGATACCTTTACTTCTTCTTTTCCAATATGGATGCCTTTTATTTCTTTGTCTTGTCTGATTGCTCTGGCCAGAACTTCTAGCACCACGTTAAATAAGAGTGGAGAGAGTGGACAACCCTGTCTTGTTCCTGATTTAAGGTAGAAAGTCCTCAGTTTTTTGCCGTTTAAAATGATGTTGGCTGATGGTTTATCATATATGGCCTTTATCATGTTGAGATATTTTCCTTCTATACCCATTTTGTTGAGAGTCTTAAACATAAAATTGTGTTGTATTTTATCAAAAGCCTTTTCTGCATCTATTGATAAGATCATGTGGTTTTTGTTCTTTGTTTTGTTGATATGGTGTATTACGTTAACCGTTTTGCGTATGTTGAACCATCCTTGAGATTCTGGGATGAATCCCACTTGATCATGATGTATTATTTTTTTAATATGTTGTTGTATTCGGTTTGCCAGTATTTTGTTTAGAATTTTAGCATCTGTATTCATTAGAGATATTGGTCTGTAGTTTTCTTTCTTTGTGCCATCCTTGCCAGGTTTTGGTATGAGGGTTATGTTGGCCTCATAAAATGTGTTTGGAAGTATTGCTTCTTCTTCAATTTTTTGGAAGACTTTGAGTAGAATAGGAACCAAGTCTTCTTTGAATGTTTGATAGAATTCACTAGTATAACCGTCTGGGCCTGGACTTTTATTTTTGGGGAGGTTTTTAATAGTTTTTTCTATTTCCTCCCTGCTGATTGGTCTGTTTAGGCTTTCTGCTTCTTCATGACTCAGTCTAGGAAGGTTGTATTGTTCTAGGAATTTATCCATTTCTTCTAGATTGTTGTATTTGGTGGCATATAATTTTTCATAGTATTCTACAATAATTCTTTGTATATCTATGATGTCTGTGGTGATCTCTCCTCTTTCATTTTGGATTTTATTTATTTGAGTCCTGTGCCTTTTTTCCTTGGTGAGTCTTGCCAAGGGTTTGTCAATTTTGTTGACCTTTTCAAAGAACCAGCTCCTTGTTTTATTGATTTTTTCTATAGTTTTTCTGTTCTCTATTTCATTTATTTCTGCTCTGATTTTTATTATCTCCTTTCTTCGGCTGGTTTTGGGTTGTCTTTGTTCTTCTTTTTCTAGTTCCTTAAGGTGTGAAGTTAAGTGGTTTCTTCGGCTCTCTCTTGTTTGTTCATATAGGCCTGAAGTGATATGAACTTTCCTCTTATTACTGCTTTTGCTGCATCCCAGAGATTCTGATATGTCGTATTTTCATTTTCATTTGTCTGTATGTATCTTTTGATCTCTGCGCTTATTTCTTCTTTGACCCATTCATTTTTTAGAAGTATGTTGTTTAGTTTCCACATTTTTGTGGGTTTTTCCCCCTCTTTTTTGCAGTTGAATTCTAGTTTCAAGGCTTTATGATCAGAAAATATGCTTGGTACAATTTCAATTTTTCTAAATTTGCTGATATTGTCTTTGTGGCCCAACATATGGTCAATTCTTGAGAATGTTCCATGTACACTAGAGAAAAATGTATACTCTGTCGCTTTGGGATGAAGTGTCCTGTAGATGTCTATCATATCCAGGTGTTCTAGTATTTCGTTCAAGGCCACTATATCTTTATTGATTCTCTGTTTGGATGACCGATCTAGAGCCGTCAGCGGAGTATTGAGGTCTCCAAGTATGATTGTATTTTTGTTAGTTTTTGTTTTAAGGTCAATAAGTAGCTGTCTTATATATTTTGGTGCTCCTTGGTTTGGTGCATATATATTAAGGATTGTTATGTCTTCTTGATTCAGTGTCCCCTTAATCATTATGAAGTGACCATTTTTGTCTCTGAGTACTTTTTCTGTCTTGTAGTCAGCATTATCAGATATGAGTATTGCTACACCTGCTTTTTTTTGGGTGTTGTTTGCTTGGAGTATTGTTTTCCAGCCTTTCACTTTGAATTTGTTTTTATCCTTGTTGCTTAGATGTGTTTCTTGTAGGCAGCATATAGTTGGATTTTCTTTTTTAATCCATTCTGCTACTCTGTGTCTTTTTATTGGTAAGTTTAATCCATTTACATTTAGTGTAATTATTGATACTTGTGGGTTCCCTACTGCCATTTTATAAATTGCTTTCTGTTAGTTTTGTATCTAGTTTGATTCTTCTCTTTTGTTTTTCTATCATTTGTTTCTGTTTGTTTGTGTTCCATACTTCTTTCCTTTGTTGCTACCTTTTTTAAGTCATGTGTTTTTGTGGTGGTTTTTTCAAGGGTGGTTACCATTAAGTAATGAAAAGGGTACCTACCATATTCATTGTAGTACCCTATCTTATAAGTATTTCTGCACTTCATCGTCCTTTGCTACTGTTAATCTCCATTCTCTCCCCCCCTTTTTTTTTCCTTTGTTGTCACAGTTTAAGTTTGGTTTTATTGTGTTCTTGGTGGAGCTGTTACTTGTGGTGTTGTTTTCTTTTGTTCTTTGAATCTGGTTGGAAAACCCCCTTTAGTATTTCCTGGAGTGGGGGCTTTCTCGTGATAAATTCTCTCATCTTTTCTGTATTTGTGAATGTTTTTATATCTCCTTCATACTTGAAGGATAGCTTTGATGGGTATAGTATTCTTGGCTGAAAGTTCCTCTCTTTCAGGGCCTTAAATATTGGGGTCCACTCTCTTCTAGCTTGTAGAGTTTCTGCTGAGAAATCTGATGATAATCTAATAGGCCTTCCTTTATATGTTGTACTCTTCTTTTCCCTGGCTGCCTTGAGAATTTTTTCTTTGTCACTGGTTTGTGTCATCTTTATTATGATGTGCCTTGGAGTGGGTTTGTTGGGGTTAAGAAAACTCGGTGTTCTGTTTGCTTCTTGAACTTGAGGCTTTAGTTCTTTCCACAGGCTTGGGAAGTTCTCGTCTATTATTTGTTTGAGTATATTCTCCATTCCATTTTCTTTCTCTTCTCCCTCTGATATACCTATTATTCTTATGTTATTCTTTCTGATGGAGTCAGATAATTCCTGTAGGGCTTTCTCGTTTTTTATTATTTTTGAGTCTCTTTCTTCTTCTCTCTGTTGTGCCTCAAGTTGTTTGTCTTCTATTTCACTAATCCTATCTTCAATCTGGGTTGTTCTGCTAGCTAAGCTTGTTACCTCGTTTTTCAGCTCGTGAATTGAGTTTTTCATTTCTGTTTGATTTGTTTTTATAGTTTCAATTTCCTTGGTAATATATTCTTTGTGTTCATTGAGTTGTTTTCTGATCTCCCTATATTGCCTTTCCGTGTTTTCTTGTATATCTCTGAGTATTTTTAAGATTTCTATTTTAAATTCTCTGTCATTTAGCTCCAAGGCTTCCAATATGTTAAGTCTTTTCTCCATAGATTTTTCCACATCTATTTGTGTTACCTCTCTTTCTTTTGTATCCATAATATTCGATTTCCTCTTTCTTATTGGCATCTGCGGGTGGTCTTGTTGATAGCACTAATTAGAATTAATAAAGAGTAAAAAGTAAAAAACAAAAACAAAAACACAAAAAAAAAAAAAAAAAAAAAAAAAAGCAAAGGGTAAAACACCCCACAAAAAAAAAAGCAGTAATAATTTATTATTTCCCCCCTTTTTTTTTTCTTTGTTCTCCTTCCCTCCTCTCCCCTCCTCAGGGAAATATCGTGCCTATATTGGAGGGCCTGGTTTGCGGTGAAGAGTTCAAGGGGGCAAAAAAAATAAAAATAAAAATAAATAAATTAAAAAAAAAAAAAAAAGGGAAGAAAATCTTAGACAAGCATAAGTTGATTTGCCTGCGGGTGACGGTCAACCAAGAGATATAATGAGAGGGACAAGAGGGAACCAGAAAAAAGGACCAAAAAAAGGAATAATCAAGAAGAAAAAATAAAAATAATAAGTAAAAATACGTTGTATTAAGTGGAGCAAAGACCAAATACAATGGAGACCCTGGGTTGGGAGGACCCAAAATGCCACAAAAACAAACCAACCAGAAAAAAACAAAAACAAAACCGAAAAAGAAAAACAAAGCCAAAAAAAACCTTGAGTCCCAAATTAACTAATTTGTTCGTGATTGAGGATTAAATGGGAGGAAAGTAAAACGAGAAAAGAAAAAACGAATAGAAAGGAAAAAATAAGAAAAAGTGAAAAACGAAGGAAGAAATAAAAAGGGAAGAGAAAAAAACAAAATAAGGCAAAAAAAACAAAAGAGGAGAGAGTGAGAATTAAGTGTCCTGGAGTATAACCCCAAAGGAGGGTCAGGATGAAGGAGAGAAATAAAATGTAACACTTATGGGTAGTGTAGTTCAAGAAAAGGGAAGCATAAGATGGGCAGAGAATAGAAGGGCTGAGGTGGAGGAAATAAAGGCAATAAGATAGAAGGAACAAACAACAACAACTACAAAAAAAAAAAAAAAAAAAAAAAACCAACAAACAGTGGAACAAGCTGCAAAGTCTGTGGATTTTTCCTGATTTTGAGATGTCAACCTCTTCCTCCTTCTCCTCTCTCCCTCTTCCCGGTCGGCGACTCTGCACCCCAGGCCCTGCCCCTGCGCCACACCCAGGCAGGGACTTGCAGTTGATGGGGCTCTATGGCAATGTCACACAATTGGCTTTAGTCTTGTTGGTAGTCAAGGCCTGCCGGCGTCTGCAGGGTCCAACGACGAGAGAGTTCGCCTTCGTGGATTCTCTCTCCCAGTCCCCCCCTCCCGAACCAGCAGCCTGGCGATCCAGCCCCAAGGCTGCCACTGCCTCTGCCTGGGGAGTAAGAGGCTCAAAGAGCTGGGAAATCCCCACTCTATCCCCACTCAGTGCAAGGCTCTGGGAAGGGCTCTGACAGTCAGGGCCTCCAGTACAATCAGGCGGGGGTGGGAGTCAATTGTTGTCAAGGTGATTGTTCAGCGCCTAGCATTCCGTTGGACCTCTCAACCCAGGCTTTCCACACCTTGCAGCCTGTCCTGGCCGGTAAAAAGAGGCACCAGTCTCTGCTTGCGACTAGTGTGGTATAGATCTTATTATCTGCCAAGTCCTTCTTGTCAGCGTTTATCCCTGAATATGGAGGCTCTATCAATCAGAAGTTGCCCCCGCCCCTTTAGCGAGAGGCACCAAAAAATATCACGCCTCCCGTCCCGGGTCTGTGAACACCGGTGCACTTTCTCGCGGCTTGAATGAACGCCCCTGAGGTAGCTTCCTCCACACCCTCGTCTCTCAGATTCGAGTGATAACAGTCCTTTTGCTTTCAGTTTGCTCCGAAGATAAATTTTCCTGTTTCTAGTTGATAAATTTGTTGTGGTTTTGGGGAGATCTGTCGGACGCGCTGCTCACGGCGCCATTTCCGTGACGTCACTCCTAGCCAGAGATTTTTGACTCTATTTTCTAAGATAGTTATTTCTCTTTTCAGCATCTACTTCAGATCTTCTGCTAGCTTTTTAAGTCACAATTTTGTATCTGTTCTGTTTTGAAACCTAGTTTTCTTCTGCTGCATATTTATGTATTCAAGGCTAAAGCCAGCATTTTGGTACTAGATATTTTGGCTAAAGATAGTTCTTGTCGCCCTGACCAGTTAGCTCAGTGGTAGAGCTCAGCCTAGTGTATGGAAGTCTCAGGTTCAATTCCCGGCCAGGGCACAGAGGGGAAGAGCCCATCTGCTTCTCCACCCTTCCCCCTCTCCTTCCTCTCTATCTCTCTCTCCCCTCCCGGAGCCAAGGCTCCACTGGAGCAAAGTTGGCCCAATCACTGAGGATGGCTCCATAGCCTCCGCCTCAAGCGCTAGAATGCCTCCAGTTGTAGAGGAGCAACGACCCAGCTGGGCAGAGCATCGCCCCCTGGTGGGTATGCCGGGTGGATCCCGGTCGGACGCATGCAGGAGTCTGTCTGCCTCCCCCTGCTTCTCACTTCAGGAAAAAAAAAGATTGTTCTTGTCTTTTCTTTCAGAGACAGTTAAAAGGAATCAAATATAGACAATTTAAGTGTGACTATACTGGTTACTCATAAACTACTGATTAATGCAATAGGAAAATTGTACTTATCTAACCTGTGTGTTTCTATTACCATAAAGAAAACCTAAATTGTGCCCTGGTTGGTGGCACGGTAGGTAGAACGTCATCCTGGAGTGCCAAGGAGGTCACAGGTTTGATCCCGGGGCCACAGGCTTGATCCTAAGGGTGCCAGCTTGATCCCAAGGTCACTGGTTCAAACCCCAGTCAGGGCACATATGAGAAGCAATCAATGGCACAACTAAGTGGAAGGAGCTGATGCTTCTCTCTCTCTCTCTTCCCCACTTTCTCTCAAAAAAAAAAAAAGGGAAGGAAGAAAGAAAAAAAAACCAAACCTAAATATAGGAAATCAATTTTGAAATACACTTACCAGGATGATTGGAAATGGGAGGCTGGAATGCAAGCTCATTGTGAACTGGCCCTAAAGAAAAGATCATAAAAATTCCAATTTTATTTATAAAAAGTTCACCAATGCTAAAATTTTTAATAAACCTTACTTAAATATAACTACCATACCATAGGAGTTTGTTTGGATCAAGTTTATGCAATGTCCAAGTACTTAAAAGCTTAGTTTAGATTACTTCATAATTATAATAAGCAAATTATTTTGTATTACTTTTGATATTTAATAGCTAACATTTTAGTGTTATGTGCCAAGTGCTGTTAAGCAATTTATAATAGTACATGTAAAATAGAATGTAAATTATAAATTATTCTAGTAACATGTAATACAGTATAATTTATAATATAATGTATAATAACTCAAATTGTTAGGTCCATTCTAAAAACAACTATTTGTGGCTTATTAAATTAAGGATATTTCTATAATGAAACAGTAGCTAACATAATTGAGAAATTATTATGTGTTAAGACACTGTGCTAAACAATTCACATGAATTATTACAATTACTTCTTACAACAACTGAGGTCAATACTACTATTGTTATCCTTAAGGCTTAGAGAGATTTAGTAACTTGCCAACAGTCAAACAGCCAGTTAAGGGTCCAAATTCACCACCATTAACTACTATGCTGGGGCAGCCATTAAAATTATATTCTCTTAAAATATAGAAAAATAGTAACATGACTGAAAAAACAAAACCAGGATATAACAATATACACAATTTGAGCTCCCCCTAAATTTATATATATGCCCATTTTTATGACTGGAAGGCAAATATAACTATTAGAAGTGGATTGTCTCTAGATAGAATTCTGTGTATTCTTTATTTTCTATATTTTCTATATTTGGTACTATTAATCTCATATTAGAGGAAAAAAGATTTAATATATATGAAATATTTATACTCTTGATTTTACTAAGTCAAATGAACAATGTTCCTATTCTGCCTGAAACTACAAGCTATGGTTAATCAGGAAAGTTTCCCTCTCAAGCAAGTCTGCAGAGTAATGATTATTCAACATCTAAGTGTCTACGGTATGCTCAATATCAGAGAGGGAAGCCTTGAGATCTGGACACTCAGTTTAAGGGGGATATACAGATACACATGAGATTAAGGACACAAAGCAAACAAACAAATGAATGGAAATCAATGTGGTGTTAATGAAAAATCTTGGCAACAGAAAAATAAATGTATTTAGTAAACATCACTCCTCTAAAACAAAGGTACGATAACATAATTATAAAATATAATAGCTTACAAAAAGTACTGAAAGATGCTAATCATTTAATAAAACTAAATTTTAAGATGAATAAAAGATGTAAAAACAAAGTCCTCAAAAAAGAAAAAGCCCTCACAACAAAAACAAGAGCTTACAGTAATGTCCGGGATGGGGCGGCATAGGCGGGTGGTGCTGGAGATGGCCGTTTTGGTGGTGAGGCAAATTAGGTGTGTATGGTGCAGTCCTACTTCCCGTCCAGGTGGTAGTGCTGTCTAAAAATTAAGGCCCACATGGATTAATTTGCTTTTATAAAGTCTGCCTATTTTTTCTTAACTACTTAAAAAATGTTAAAGAGCATGTACATACTATGATGGTAAGTAGCTGGCTGACCAGTAAATCCATTCTGCTGCTGTCCTGGCTGAGGCCCTGAAGCTATCTGCAACAATCCTTCACTATGGCTGCCTGCCAATATACTGGCAGGCTGACCTAGAGGAACAAGAAGACATTAACATGGTACATTTATAGATGCAATCCTATGGTTTTATACAGTAAATAAAGGACCAAATTTTATCTGGGCAGAAAGTGGAACTCATGTATGGCCTAGCAAATAAAAAACCCTCAAGTCCTCTAGAAAGGCAAACCTTAACTTGCATAAATTCAAAATTATTCTATCTTAAGTAACGTCTAGCTAATTTTAGTGTCCTATTCCTTCAGTATTCTTCAAGTGTCAGCAGTATGTCTAGCCTATCATAGTAACTTCTTCAGAAGCACATCCGCTCACCCCGGGCCACTCCATTCAGCTTTGGACCTTTCTGATCAGGACTCCAAAAGTCTAGGCTTAAGAAAATGTTGAAAACTGGAAAGTTCATTATTATCAGCTCTGGTGCTGGTAATGACAGAATGCTACGGTCTGATAAAAGAAAAGCAGAGCAGGCAAATATTTTCAATGGAATGTGATGGGTAAGATGAGGAAATTAAAAAAAATTAAAGCTCTATTGTCCAATCATATAGCATTTACTAGTTAAAAAAAAAACTATCAGACTATCAATCTACTTTGAAATTTTTTCTGTACTTTTAAAAACCAAGAATCACCTCTGTCCAAGAGCATTATCATATTCCTGGGTTTACAGGGAATTAGTTGCCCTCTCTATAATGTAATACAGAGAACTAAGCTTCCTCTAGCTTCTATTCAATTCAAAACTATTCTACAATATTGCTTTTACTGGCCTACATTTTTAAGGCCCTCTTTTTTTTAAGTGAAAAAAACCTTGATATCTTCAAGCAAGCATTAATTAAGTCAACTGTTTATAATTGTCATTTGTCATTGGCATCGCCTCAATTTTTTGTCATCTAAATGGGAGTAGAATCAGAGAGAAGAGAGTAAATGACCACTGCTCAAAGTGTTGAGGGAAAGGAACACTTTCCTCCTCTCTACAAATCACATTTCCTTCAGGCTAAGGCTGTAAAATTAAAAGGTAAAGAAAATATTTCAATATTCCCCAAATTATTTATTTTTAAAGATAATGTTTATAGTAATCTCTTTTTCTACTCATTCCCCCCAATTTTTTGCAAGTTATTTTATGATTTTAACTTACAGATATTGAGAAAGAAACCCTAAAGATATTCAGGTGCCAAATGAGCATAACTGTAAAGGAGTGCACCGCAATATCTACGCTGAGTATTTCCACTACACAAAGTACCTAAGATGAAATGAAACAATACAACTAAATCAGCTCACATAAAATAGTTATCCAATTCCTTTATTTTAATCCAATTTATTTATTTTTTTTAATTCTACCAAGGCATTTCTTGAGATCTAATGGAAAAAAAATCCTTCAACAAATTCTAAAACCTAAAGTAATTACTACTCAATTGTGAAAATACAGCCAAAAAACACCAAGACAAAACTATTGCATTTCATTCATATCGCTTTTTCTTGTCTTCACAGGACTTAGCCCCCAGGAACAGAATAAAATGTCACTTTAGCATTAACAAAGACATGCAAATTAAACCTCAGATAATATCAGCAGAGATTAAGTGACTGTGCTCTAGCACTAATTTATGCTGTGATGTTCCCTCTTTTATTCTCTATCACTACCCACTCTCTTTGTCAACTATATTCCCAAATTGGTAAATAAAGAGTAGACAGATAACAGAACCCCCAAGTTGTTAAGGGTCCAGGTTCTAATGTATGTGCTTAACTAACATGACCCACTTAGAGTATGAGACCATTCTCACATAAAGACTATATCTGAGTCTATATGCGAGACTCTCATCTCATGTAGCAAATCCAAAAGATAATGCTTTGAAGAAGTGAAATAAATTAAAGAAGGGGAAAGTTGGTATACTTTACTCAAAAATTTAATTATAAAAATCAGTCCTCCATTTATTCCAAAGATCATATTTCTATATTGAATCTGATCTGATATTAAACAGAATAAATGTTCCCTTTGGTAGCAGCTAACAAAGTATCAGTTCAGCTCTATCAGCATCTAGTGCTGATGTGGGCTTCGATACTTAGCAACCAGGTGCAAATAACACCATATACATGCCAAGACCCTGCTCTGTGATTAATTTAGAAAAGCTACTCCAAGCAGCAAATCACACAAACTTTGGTGACTGTGTAAGCAAATAACAGCAGAAACAGAACCAGGTCATTATTGCCTTGATCAGGCCCCAAGACAAGCTAAACCTAATAGCCCTGTAGCAGAGAAGGTGGCACTCTATTACAGGAGAAGCCTTTTTGAAATAGAATTCTTATTTGAAAAAAGAGTTAGATATGGAGAATTTAGCTTTATTTGGAAATCGATTAAAATACTTAATGTTTGAGAGATATTAAGTTATAAACAAGTTTGTCAAGGATCCCTCCTTCTAAGTCTGCAACAGGAGATTGAGACGAGTATTATAAAATATTATGCAAGATAAATCAAAATGAATTCCACTCACAGATTTTTATAAAACATGTTGGTTTAAAACTACTTGTTAACTACTTAACTATTTCTATAAGATGTATTTGAAAGCTCAAGAGGCTTCTTACTCCTGCATGTAATAGCAGATAAAGTACAAATCAGACCATTAATTTAAATCAATATTATAATCAAAACCATTACTTAAACTTAAGTGATTATTCATTTACATAAAAATGTTTCAATAAACTACAAACCATTATTTCCAGATTAACTATTTCATACTTGTTTACTTATGAAAGATACCGTTGGACTTTTAATTTTACTTACTTGGAGGTTTCCTCCAAGTGACTGACTATACATAAATATCCAATGGTTAGGAAATTCAACTTGCTGACTACATCTGATTCTACAACTCACTTGTAGAAGCCACAGGAATGTTGGGAAAGTTGGTGGTGCTGGTAGCATTAGATTCAGTTGGAGCCAACAGAGCTGGGGTGCTGTATGTCTCCGTCGACGCACGATTACTCGGTGGATGCTGGATGGTTTGAATTGAATGCCCTTCAGTGGACAATGATGGCTGTCCTTCAAAGTCATGAACATATTCATCTTTCACCAACATACTTGGTGGAGCTATATAGAAAATAAAGCATATTTTAAAATCTTATAAGCTTCTACTCCCAGGAAAAAGAAAATCTTATAACACTTAAAATCAATTATAGTGTAAATAAGTAACTTAGAATTTTTTTCATAATATTTTAAAAGCATACTACTTTATCAGCAAAAGTTATTTACTGACAGGTAGATATATTTTATCAATCAATTAGACTGACTCATTGAAATAGGAAGCTAGACTATATTTCAACAACTTCCAGCAATGGTCCTAAAGAGGTGTTCCTCAGTTTCTTTTTTTTCTTTTGTGGCAGAGACAGAGAAAGTCAAAGAGAGGGACAGACAGGAAGGGAGAGAGATGAGAAACATCAATTCTTCACTGCAACACCTTAGTTGTTCATTGATTGTTTTCTCATATGTGCCTTGACCGTGGTGCTACAGCAGACCAAGTGACCCCTTGCTTGAGCCAGCGACGTTGGGCTCAGCTGGTGAGCCTTGCTCAAACCAGATGAGCCCGCGCTCAAGCTGGCGACCTCGGGGTCTCGAACCTGGGTCCTCCACATCCCAGCCTGATACTCTATCCACTGTGTCACCACCTGTTCAGGCCCTCAGTTTCTTGATTAACCTAGAAGTCATAACCACCTTAAATATATAACATGAGGTAGATGAAAACCAAATGACTGAGGAAAATATCCAGATGAAAAGACCAAATTGAGATGAACACTTAGCTATATCTTCTCATTAATTTCATGTACTGGAGAAGTATGAGTGGAATCTAATAAGTATCTAATTCCAGGATCTACAATTATTAAGTAACATTGTTTCTGAAAGTGAAGTATACTGAATGTCCCGAAAGGGTTAAAACCAGACAGAAAAATTCTAAATGGTAGGTCAAACTGAAATTTCCTTCTAGAAGCTCAACCCAAATGACATTTGATAAATATGTAGTGTGAAAAAACTTAATAACCAACATCTTTCACCAATGTAGTTACACATTACTAAGCAAAACTAGGCTCTAGCTGATACAACATAAAACCTTTCCTTGAACAAAACAAGGAAAAGGGTTTGTTGTGAGCCAAAAGAAAACTAGAACTGCATTTATAATGTCAACTGTTCTCTACCCAGAATCTCCATATTTGTTTTTGGACTATTGTTTTGAGGTTAGCTTATCTTTAGCAAATAACCTTTTACTACTTCTGAATGAACACTATCCCAGAATTTTATAAACCACTGAACTATAGGTTCTCAGAGCAGCTAATAGTAAAGATACTCTCTTTTCCATTAAGAATCAGCACATAGTGTTCTTTATCTATAAGATTCCCTATGTCAATCTTTAAAGAAAAAAAAAACCCTTATACATAAATACTAATTAGTTGCATGGTTATTTTTTCATTAAACAGAATATTTCAATACTCAGAATAACTCATTGTTCAAATTTCTATGTACAATCTTTTAAAGGCTTTTCATGCATCAGAAGTCATAAAAACATTGATATTTTTAAGACACATAAATTTCAATCCAGTATCTCTCTAGAAAATTCTACAAAAACATAAAGAAAACCAAAAGGATGCCTAATACATCATTATATGGGCAGAAAAAGAAAAATACCCTGACTAGTGATGGAATACTGGATAAAACATTAACCTGAGGTGTTGAAGACCCAGGTTTGAAATCCCAAGATCGCTGGCTTGAGCGCAGCTCATGCAGCTTGTGTGGGGTCGCCGGCTTGAACGTGGGATCATAGACATGATCCCATGGTCGCTGGCTTGAGCCCAAGTTTGCTGGCTTGAGCCCAAAGTTGCTGGCTTGAGCCCAAAGTCGCTGGCTTGAGCAAGGGGTCACAGGCTTGGCTGGAGTCCCCCAGTCAAGGAATGGATGAGAAGCAATCAATGAACAACTAAACTGATGCAACTATGAGTTCATGCTTCTCATCTCCCTCCCTTACTGGCTCTCTTTCTAGATAAAAAAGGAAAAAAATAAAAAGAAAAGTAAAGAACCTAAGCACTCATCATTAATGTTGGCCAAATTATAAAAATACAAACCAAATATCCTTTGGGGCCCTTGGCTAGGTGGTTCAATAGATCAAATGTTGTCCATGTGCACTGAGGTCACAGCTCTCATCCCCAGTTGGGGCACATATGAGGAGCTATCATGAGTGCACAACTAAATGGAACGAGTTGATGCTTTTCTTTCTGTCTCTCTCTTTCCTCCTTCTCCCTGACTCCCTTCCCCCTCCTCTCTCAATCATCAATGGAAAAGTAAAAAAAGAAAAGAAAAAATCATTTGGGACATAATGTGGGTATGGCTGTATCGATTCAATCTTTTTTAAAATTACTCTTCAACAAAGTTCTGTGATTTTTTTTTCACACAGATATTGATGTCTCTATTTAATTCCTGGACATTCTAGGGTTTTTTGTTGTTACAGTGATATTTTTACCAAAATATTGGTATTGCTAATACATAAGGAGAAAGCTACTGATTTGAGGATATAGCTGGTCAAACTGATACTCATTGCTTCTGCTTTTCAACTGATTCTTTGGCTTAAAATGCAATCATAACAACTGAATTCTGCCTTTCAAGAAGTATGCCTCCTAGTATGTTGGCTAAACTTTCCCAAATGTAAGTTTGGAACTCCTATCTGTCTACAAGTCTCTAAATAAAATAATTTAAAGCATATTTCTTAGGTAAAGCTGTAGACATCAACAAGACAGATGTCTGCAATACATTTTTGCAAAGAGAAAAAAGCAGGATACAAAACACTACTATACACTACGATCATATATATCTTTAAAAAATCATATATGTAAGTAAAAAAGCAAGGTCCAGAAAAGTACACATTATATTTTCTGTGTAATAAAGGAGGGAAATAGTACAAGTATTTTTGCATCAAGAAACCCTGGAAGGAAACCCCAGAAACTAATAAAAGTGATTACCTGAGGTAGGGGGGAATGGGGGCAGGGGTGGGAGCACTTCTTTTCACTGTGTACCTTTTTATAGAATTTTGACTTATGGACCATGTATTGCCTATTCAAAAAAATAAAATTAAAGAAACATATAGTATATATTTTTAAAGTCTAGAAAAACAGATACCAAACTATTAAGTATTTCTCTTTATGGACTAACATTCAACAAATTCATTCACTAAAAAAATATTTATTGAGCACCTATGTTCCAGGTACTGTTCTAACACTTGGGATACATCAATAAACAAAAGAGGGACCTCTGCCCTCATGGAGCCTAGTCTTTTATAATATTTTTCTACTGTTTAAATATCTGCTAGTGAGCAAACTACGCCAGCTCCTCCTAGCTGTCAAATCCTGGGCAAGTTCCTTGACCTCTCCAGGCACCAGTCTCTTCACCTTTGATAAAGTGTGGGTAATGGCACCTACGATTTAGGGGTATTATGAAAATGATAACAGGATACTTGTAAATCAGTTAGCTCTATACCTGATACAAAATGAGTACTTAGTGTTGGCTATTATGGTTTAACAATATCTTTAGAACAGTCATACAATGCACATAATTACTGTGAAATGTTCAATAAGGGGTAAGGAATGTACAGGGAACGGAAAAGCTGAAGCCACTGCTCTCATCCTAGGTCTACACTCTTGGTCACCACCAGCAGGCAGGCCATGTACTTGTCTGATGGTACTGCCACTGTCTTATTTACTTGTTCTTTACCCCACTAGACTATGAGCTCCCCAACTGGAGAAAACGTACCTTATTTACCCTTTGTCCCTGGAACCTAACACAGTACCAGGTAATACATGCTCATTAAATATTTGTTAAAATGACTACACAGGTCAATGTGGTCATGGAAAGTTTCATAGAAGAGATGAGATAGACTGGAAATGATTACCACAATCCTAACTCAAAAGTGAAGGAATTAACCCATTTTCTTAACTTTTATAGTTATAGTTGTATCATTTCTTTGACCAAATCTATATTGCTCACAAAAATTAGGGGATATTTCAAAATGAATATGAAGCGATAAAATATCTCCTAATTTTTGTAAGCAGTGTAGAAGGAGCTGTTAAAAACACCTGTTGTTTTCTGAGAAAACAAGCTTTTGAAGCCAGCCTTCACATAACCACCAGCAGGGGGATCTACAAGCCTGAAGACAGCCCTAGAGCCACACAATCCCATCAATAACAGGTACTCAAGAACAGCAGATTTTAGCACAGGGAAGGAGCATAATGAGTCTTCAGAAGTGGATCTCCTTACAACCACCTCCCTATGTTGATTCTGACAGTTATCACTGCAGTTTCCTAACCCCAAAATCCCCTGAGCTAAATGCTTTAATTCTCCGAAAACAGGGATGGAGAATGATGAAGGTGGGAAATGACATGACATCAATCAATCTTAAAGCCACTTCTCCCAGCTCTGGCCAGGTGGTTCAGTGAAAAAAGCATCATCCCAGTACACCAAGGTCACAGGTTTGATCCCTAGTCAGGGCATATACAACAGGCAATCAATGAGTGTACAACCACATGGAACTA
The DNA here is from genome assembly GCF_036850995.1 of Saccopteryx leptura. Classification (NCBI taxonomy): domain Eukaryota; kingdom Metazoa; phylum Chordata; class Mammalia; order Chiroptera; family Emballonuridae; genus Saccopteryx; species Saccopteryx leptura. The sequence goes on from NC_089513.1 coordinate 19,443,341, forward strand.
AGTGGAACAATGAGTTGATGCTTCTCTCTCTCTCTCTTCTGCCTTCCCCCCTTCCTCTTTCTCTCTCAAATCAATGGAAAAATTAAAGCTGCCCTTCCCAGACCACCACAACAGCTTCCATTACCAACCCACTCACTGTTCTACTAACCATTAACAAATACCAAAAGGCGCTAGTCTTCTTCTATTACTAGTGACATGAAAGAAAACTGGAGAATAAAAACAACTACACTTTCATGCTCTTCCGAAATTTTGTTTAAGATCAGATTTTGACCCACCTCTAAGATTCTGAAACAAAGGAGGTGCTGAGCCACTAATTTCCCTCCAGAACAATGGTACACCTTTCTAAGATGACAGTGGCTCTTTATTAGTCTCTCTGAAAATTAAGTAGTTCTCACAGAACTGAGTTTATTAACATGTTCTCTGGTCTCAAATATTACACTAAAAAAAAGAGCCAGAAACACACACACCCATTTATTGCATTTTCCCATCTCAAAACACTTTCTCCTTTTAAAAATAAGACTAGATCACCTGTGATCAGCATATACTTTAAAGTGCCCTTGTTTTAGTTACTCAAAATGTTAAGAATAAAAAAATACTAATATATGTAGTTTTAAATCATTCTTACAATTACCCATCATTCATAAAAATAAGTTAAGCTGTAGCGAAAAAAAATTATAATGCTGGTATATTTAAAAGATGTTATATATAATTCTAAATTACCAAACATTACAGGTACTTATACCCATTTAAATGAGCTCTGAGAGTTTTTCTTCCAAAATAACTAGTTTTAACTGATTCAAAAAATATCCTTCCTTTTTATGTTTTATGTTCCCCTATCATATTTTTAGACTGCTTTAGTTAATAATAGTAGTTTAAATCCAAAGAGCCAACAGTTTATTTAAATCCAGTTTTAACTGCTGATACACTTGCCCCCAAACCTACATTTCCAAAGCAGTAGTCTTTTTCTTGTAAATGTTACCAGAAACCACACAAAAAATAGAGGGGACAGAAAGTTACAAGAAACAGATTACCTACCATTACTCTGCAGTGTTAATCCTGAGAGATCTTAATTTTTTAAAGGAGAAAAAAAAATGAAACATTAATCATTACCATGAAAATACTTTCCATTATATTTAAAATTATAAAATGTAAATATATATAAGCAAGAGTCAAAACTTAATGAACCATTTCAACTCAAGAATAATAATTTAAATGCTATTTGACTAGCTTGACTGGGGGTGGCACAGTGGAAAGAACATCAGCCTAGGACGCTGAGGACCAAGGTTCGGAACCCCAAGGTTGCCAGCTTGAGTGTGGGATCATAAACATGACCCCAAGGTTGCTGGCTTGAGCCCAAGGTCACTGGCTTGGCTGGAGCCCCTCAGTCACTTTCCACCTTATTTTTCAAAAATATTCTAAATGAGCAAAATACCAACTACTTAGTTTTAGCAGTCAAAACATAGGTTTGTTTAAAGTTAAAATTTAAATATTTTTATTTCATTAAAAATGTCTGATTCTTTAACCTTAGTTGAACTCTGTGTCACCTCCAAATTTATAATTTAACTTTAGAAGACTTAAAACACTATTGAGATCTTGCCCTTTGTGCTTCTAAAGATAAAAGCAAAGTCTACTTACCAATTCCAGGTGATACAACTCGTTCATAGTGATATGGATTCACACAGACACTATCACATTTTAAGTCAAATGCATACTGACAATATTTAACATGTTTTAGTTCATTTTTGTGAAGATCAGGCCACCTCCAGAGACGAGCATAAATCACATGAGGAAATCCTTTCCGACCAGCCACCTAGAAAAAATAAACGACCATTTATTGAGCAACAGTTACGCATCATACATATACAAGGCACTTATACATGTTCTCATTTAATTCTTACAATCCTACAAAGTCAATGTTTTAATCTTCATTCATAAATGAGAAAACTAGAGCTCAAAATAACTTATGTGCCCCTGGCCGGTTGGCTCAGTGGTAGAGCATCAGCCTGGCATGCAGAAGTTCCAGGTTCGATTCCCGGCCAGGGCACACAGGAGAGGCACCCATCTGCTTCTCCACCCCTCCCCCTCTCCTTCCTCTATGTCTCTCTCTTCCCCTCCCGCAGCTGAGGCTCCATTGGAGCAAAGATGGCCCGGGCGCTGGGGATGGCTCCTTGGCCTCTGCCCCAGGCGCTAGAGTGGCTCTGGTCGCAACAGAGCAACGCCCCGGAGGGGCAGAGTATCGCCCCCTGGTGGGCAGAGCGTCGCCCCCTGGTGGGCGTGCCGGGTGGATCCCGGTCGGGCGCATGCAGGAGTCTGTCTGTCTCTCCCCGTTTCCAGCTTCAGAAAAATAAATAAATAAATAAATAAATAAATAACTTATGTGGCCATAGCAAAGCAGTGAGCTTAGGTATGATTACAAGGCCTGTGCCTGGGTTTTAAAAACACAAAATGTTTAAGTTTGTTGTAGAAATAATGTCTAAAACCTAGAAATAAACATTTAAAAACTAATGACAAAAGATTTCTATAACTTTCTTTAAAAGTATTAAGCACAGATGTATTACATAGTTCTAAATGAAAAACGTGACAGTCAAAATGAAAGGTAAAGAAAATTTGTAAAATATAAGCTTTTTAACACATTTTAAAGCCATACTTGAATTCTCCTATTAATAGATTGCTTTATATACAGTGTGTCCATAAAGTCATGGTGCACTTTTGACCGGTCACAGGAAAGCAACAAAAGATGATAGAAATGTGAAATCTGCACCAAATAAAAGGAAAACCCTCCCAGTTTCTGTAGGATGATGTGGCAGCATGTGCGCATGCGCAGATGGTGACATAACACCATGTATACAGCGGAGCAGCCTACGGCCATGCCAGTCGAGATGTGGACGGTACAGAGGAAAGTTCAGTGTGTTCTGTGGCTCACTAAATTCGAGTCCGTGACCAAAGTGCAACATGAATATCGGCGCGTTTATAACGAAGCGCCACCACATAGGAATAACATTACTCGGTAGGATAAGCAGTTGAAGGAAACCGGCAGTTTGGTGGAGAAACCCCATTCTGGTAGGCCATTAGTCAGTGACGAGTCTGTAAAGGTTATATGGGATAGCTACCTAAGGAGCCCTAAAAAATCTGTGCATGAGCCCACATCAAACGGCACTGAATAGGTATGAAACTGGGAGAGTTTTCCTTTTATTTGGTACAGATTTCACATTTCTATTGTCTTTTGTTGCTTTCCTGTGACCGGTCAAAAGTGCACCATGACTTTACGGACACACTGTATATAAAAGTACCAAACATACAATATCAGATTTCTAAATTATAAAAGAACCAAGTATAATATGGGTATTTTAAAATATTCAAATCATACCAAAAAGAGGGGGGGAAAGCTACAAGAATGAATACCAAAGTGCTAAAGGTATGGGCTTTCTTCTCCCTTTTATTTTTATTTTTTTGTATTTTTCTGAAGTTGGAAACAAGAGAGGCAGTCAGACAGACTCCCGCATGCACCCAACCGGGATCCACCCGGCATGCCCACCAGGGGGCAATGCTCTGCCCATCTGAGGCATTGCTCTATTACGACCAGAGCCATTCTAGCGCCTGAGGCAGAGTCCATGGAGCCATCCTCAGTGCCTGGGCCAACTTTGCTCCAGTGGAGCCTCGGCTGCAGGAGGGGAAGAGAGAGACAGAGAGGAAGGAGAGGGGGAGGGGTGGAGAAACAGATGGGTGCTTCTCCTGTATGCCCTGGTCAGGAATCGAACCCAGGACTCCTGTACGCCAGGCCGATGCTCTACCACTGAGCCAACCGGCCAGGGCTTCTCCCTTTTATTTTTAATGTTCCAAATTTTCTACATTTAACTTTTTATTCAGAACATTAAACAATTTTTAAAATATATCTTTATTTTATGGAATACATATTCTTCCATATATTCTCACAAAGAATATTGGTACAGGACGTACATTATATAAAGAGGTGGAGCAAGGGTTAAATTATCCCAAAGAAATAAGAGGAAATATAAAAACAATTATTTTAATCTGTCACTATAGAAGATACAATTCTAGTACAAGACTAACCTGGGTGGGGAAGACTGAAGAGGGTCTAGGGGGAATAAATGGTGATGGAAGGAGACTTGACTTGGGTTAGTGAGCACAAAATACAGTGTACAGATGATGTGTTATAAAATTGTACACCTGAAATCTATAATTTTATTAACCAATGTCACCCCAATAAATTCAATAAAAAAAGAAAAAAGGCTAACCTGAAGTCTTCCATCCAATGTTCTCTGTATGGTAACACATTTGCTAGGATGAGCTCCATTGGTAGTGATGGCTGTTATTAAAGAATCCAATTCATCTTTTTTCTCTTTCAGTTTCTTTACCAAACTTTCAATTGCTCTTTTTGCAAATGTTTCACTCTCTCCACCTTGTCTATGGCACATCAAACTATGTACAATGCTCAGACAGGCATCGTTACTTGTTGGTGTGTTTGTAATAGACATATTGTCCATTTGTTAAAGTATTTCTTTTGAATCAAATATGTCTCCAACTTCCAGAGCAATTTTGATCGTTTGGAGGCAGTGAAAAACACTGGCTAACGTGGCAAGGAAAATTGTTAGACATGTGGTATTCAGGATAACCTTAAAAAGAGAGAGAGAGAGAAACAAATATTAGAACACATTTTACAAAGTTGATTCAATTACTTGGGAAAAGATGGAAATGTTCCAGTTAGGTCAAAGACTCAATGCACATAATAGAATTTGGTGCTTAGATGTTTAAATAAATTAAAATGTTGCTGTTTTTGGCATTTCAAAAATATTAAAGTTAGGCCTTCCTGTTATTATAGAGGCATGCTCAGTCAAGCCTTGTTGGCTGTATTACTCACCCTAAAGCAAAATCTTAGAAATTTTAAAAAGAAATACTTACAAAGACCAGCACTTTCAAATCAAATATTCTTGATTAGCAACTACTTATAGTTAATCCTAATAGTCTACAACTAACACGCATGAAAAATGAACTATCATCTAGTACCAAATGCCTTTTATCTGTTAACACCCATCTTTGTTAAAATAGACTACTGACAATAAAAACATAAATAATAATTTTTAAATGGGCAAAGGATTCTAATACTCATATAGAGAAAGACAAATACCATACGATTTCACTTATATGTGGAATCTAATAAAGAAATAAAATAGAAATAGACTTACAAATACAGAAAACAGACTGACAGCTGTCAAAGGGAAAGAATGCTGGTGAAAAATGTAAAGGGATCAAGAAAAGTAAAACTCTCAGACACAGACAACAGTATGATGATCACCAGAGGAAAAGGGTGGGGTGAAGGGGAAGAAGGTAAAGAAGGAGTAAATGGTGATGGAAGGAGACTTGACTTGAGATAGTGAATACACAATACAGTATACAGATGATGTATTATAGAACTGTCTACTTGGAACCTATATAATTTTGTTAACCAATGTCATGATCAATAAATTCAATTAAAAAAATTTAAAAACAGATATATAATAAGTATTAGCAAGGGAGTAGAGAAATGAAACCTACATACATTGATTGCTAGTGGGACTACACAACGGTGCAGTCACTTTTGGGAAATTGTCTGACAATTCCTCAAATTCCCAGAAATCCCACCCAAGGTTACTGAAAACCTGTACATAAATATTTATAGCAGCATCATTCCTAATAGCCAAAATGTAAATACAACCCAAATGTCCACCTCCTGTATAAATATAAATGTGTAAATGATATAGTATTGTTGTTCAACCATAAAAAGGAATTAAGTTTTGATACATGCTACAACATAGATGAACCTGGAAAACATACTAAGTGAAAGAAGCCAGTCAAAAAAAAAAAAAAGCCACATATTATATAATCCCATTTATATGAAATGTCCAGAATAGGCAAATCCATAAAAACAAAAAGTAGAGCCTGACTAGGTGGTGGCGCAGTAGATAAAGCATCAGCCTGAGATGCTGAGGACCCAGGTTCAAAACCCCTTGAGCACAGGCTCATCCAGTTTGAGAGAAGGTTCACCAGTTTGAGCGTGGGATCAGAGACATGACCCCATGTCACTGGCTTGAGCCCAAAGGTCGCTGGATTGAGCAAGGGGTCACTTGGGTCAGCTGGAGCCCTCTGGTCAAGGCACATATGAGAAAGCAATTAATGAACAACTAAGGTGTCGCAACTATGGGTAGATGCTTCTCATCTCTCTCCCTTTCTATGTCTCTTGCTCTTAAAAAAAAAAAGTAGATTAGTGGTTGCCAGAGGCTGGGGCGGAAGTGAAATGAGGAGTGACTACTAATAAGTATGGAGTTTCTTTTGGGGGTAATGAAAATGTTCTAAAATTGACAGATATGATAGTTGCACAACTGTTACTATAGTGAAAACCACTGAAGTGTACACTTTAAAAGGATTAGTTTTATAGTATGTGAATTATATCTCAATAGGTTATTTTTTAAGGCCACTGAATTCCACAAAAGATTTAACCTGTAAAAGCAACAGAGTAAATTATTTTCAAAACAAATTAAAATATAGAAATTGAATATTAATGAAGAACCATTCAATATATACAAAATTAGAGTAATTTATCTGACCTCAAGAACCCACATGGAATAAGAAAAGGCCATCAATCTAAGAATAAATGAGAGAAAGCAGCAGTGGAGGCTGTACTTTGTATGTTGGGTTGTTTTTGTTTGTTAATGCTGCTGCATTCCATGCTTATTTTGCTTTTCTTTTGCTATTTACTTTAATCTTTACAAATCCACCTCCCACCAACAAATAAATAAAACTAACTCATCATTGTTCCTGTATGTGCCCTGACTGGGGATCGAACCAGCAACCTCGGCACTTTGGAACGATGCTCTAGCTATCCGGCCAAGGCTATCTTTGTCATTTCAATCAGTTTCCTCCTTTCTACTCTCCCTGGCACTTGCTGCAGCCTGGAGCATCCTTAGAATTTATATCAATCACTTGCTTTTAACATGTGTTCCCTGTTATTGTTATCTGTTTTACATAAATGCCTGTCTTCTCAACTAATTATAAACCCCATGCAGAGAAGCAGTTTTTCTTAAATCTTTAAATACTTAGCACATATATACATTCATAAATACATGTTTGAAGGTACACTTTCCATATAACCAAAAATTACCTTACATGGGCGTTTTTAGAGTCTAGAGTTTTGGATTAGAATCTTAGCCTTCACACTAAGTAACTGGACAAATAAAGGTATTTGAACCTGAATTAAAAGAAGAGTACATAGAATTCAAATGAGAAATTCTAAAGTGCCTAGCGTGTAAGGTTGAGTAAAAAGCAGCTATTATCCAAATACTAAAATGTTTATTGTTTTTTGGTTTGGGGATTTTTTTTTTTTTTTTAACAGAGACAAAGTCAGAGAGAGGGACAGCTAGGGACAGACAGGAAGGGAGAGAAATGAAAAGCATCAAGTCTTCAATGCGGCACCTTTGTTGTCCAACAATTGCCTTCTCATATGTGCCTTGACCGAGGGGTTAGAGCAGAGCAAGTGACCCCTTGCTCAAGCCAGCAACCTTGGGCTTCAGGCCAGTGACTTTTGGGCTTAAGCCAGCGACCATGGGGTCATGTCTATAATCCCGTGCTCAAGCCAGCAACCCTGTGCTCAAGCTGGTGAGTCCACACTCACCACGGGGCTTCAAACCTGGGTCCTTCGTGTCCTAGTCCAAAACTCTATCCACTGTGCCACTGCCTGGTCAGGCTAAAACGTTTATTTTAATTATTAAAAAAAAGACTTTCTTAAAAAGTATCCATTTTTCTGCACTTTCTCCTATTAAAAATTGTCAAAGAAAATTTAGGAGGGCAGGGCTGAGGTAAACCACTCATCCAAGAACTCACAACTCAAAGGCATACAGAAACAAGTAGGCAAACTTTGTAAGTGAATAAAATGTGCCAGGTAAAGAAAAAGTACAGAGAGGAGTTCAAGTGCATACCTACCTAGATGGTAGCCACTACGCACTTATGGCGAGAATGATATTTCAGAATGCTCGACCAAAGCTGCCAGATTTTCAATAGGCATTTGTGTGTGAAATCTCAGTTTTAAGTATTGGCCATTTATTTGTGGAAAAGGAGAGGAAAGAAGAGGGAGAGAGAGAGAGAGAGAGAAACTACTGTATATGCCAAACAAAACACACCTTTAACTAAAATCTGGCCCAAGAGTAGCATCAGTTTGAAAGCTCTGAATACCAACTCATAACAATTTTAATTTCTAGACTGAAAGTTCTAGAGGATAGTGATTGCTCTTGTCTTATTCATCATTATACACCCAATTCCTAGGACATGTAAGTACTCCTTATTATCAAATGAATGCATTTCTGCTTGTGCTTTCAGATCCTTTCTCATGCTACTTCTTCTGCATAAAACATTCAGTTCCATTTTATCCACTTGTTAAGTCCTAGCCATTCATCAAGTGCTGGTTTAACTGTCTCATTTTTTCTAAGACCATTCCCTAACATACCATATCCTCTCCCCTGATTCTGGAGAATTACTTCCCTGGTCTGTTTACTCTGTTTCCTATATGTTACTGGACCCATTCCTCAAATTTAAAATACACCCTAATTAAAACAACACATTATATTATACTTATTTGGATCTGTCTCACACTCTGTTGCCAAAAATCTAGAAGTTCAAGAAAATAGCAACACTTTCTCATCTTAAAAATTCCTGGCCCACCTGACCAGGCGGTGGTACAGTGGATAGAGCGTCGGACTGAGACGCGGAGGGCCCGAGTTCAAGACTCTGAGGTCACCAGCCTTGAGTGTGAGCTCATCTGGTTTGAGCAAGGCTCACCAGCTGAGTCCAAGGTCGCTGGCTTGAGCAAGGGGTCACTCAGTCTGCTATAGCCCCCCCCCCCCCATCAAGGCACATATGAGAAAGCAATCAATGAACAACTAAGGTGCTGCAACTAAGAATTGATGTTTCTCATCTCTCTCCCTTCCTGTCTGTCTTCCTATCTGTCCCTCTCTCTGACTCTGTCTCTGTCACAAAAATAAAAATTCACCGACACCATGCTGTTCCTCACATATATACGATATATACCAGGCAAATTTGTGCACTGACGATAGCTTTTTATTCTATAGCATTTCCTTGCAACAAATTTCAAAGAGTACAAGCATTTGGTTGTTGAACTCATTTTCTGATAAAACATTCCTAAAGATTTGTACCAACTTATAATATAATTATAATGTTTGAGCATAACTGTTTCACCATAATCTCACTATCAAATGTTATTATTTCTAAAATTTAAGCTATCTTTGGACCTAATGGTGTCTCAAAAACTGTTTTAATTATACACATCTTTGAAAACTCATGAAAATATTCTGGCTTTCTTAAACAGAGCTTTTTCTTAAATGTTTGTCTTTGCTGTGGTCCTATGACCACAAGTGCCTAAAACATTAAAAAGTTCATTGTATAAAAAATAATAGCAGGGGCCCTGGCCAGTTGGCTCAGTGTTAGAGCGTCGGCCTGGCATGCGGGAGTCCCAGGTTCGATTCCCAGCCAGGGCACACAGGAGAAGCGCCCATCTGCTTCTCCACCTCTCCCCCTCTCCTTCCTCTCTGTCTCTCTCTTCCCCTCCTGCAGCTGAGGCTCCAGTGGAGCAAAGTTTGCCCGGGCGCTGAGGATGGCTCTGTGGCCTCTGCCTCAGGCGCTAGAATGGCTCTGATTGAGGCAGAGCGACGCCCCAGATGGGCAGAGCATCACCCCCTGGTGGGCATGTCGGGTGCATGCGGGAGTCTGTCTGACTGCCTCCCCGTTTCCAACTTCAGAAAAATACAAAAAATAATAATAATAATAATAATAACAGCAGGGGTGTACAGATGTTTTCCTACATTAAACTGCTCTACATTATAATTTTTTTATATTGGCCTTGGCCAGCTGGCTCAATAAACAGAGTGTTGGCCTGGTGTATGGACATCCCAGGTACGATTCCTGGTCAGGGCACACAAGAGAAGCAACCATTTGCTTCTTTTCTCCTATCTCTCTCCCTCCTGGAGCCACTGATTAGTTCGAGCATTGGCCTCAGGCACTGAGGATAGCTCCATTGGTCCAAAAGCAGCAGCCTCAGGTGCTAACAGTAGCCGGAGTTGCTGGGTAGGTCCAGGTAGGGGTGAAATGTGGAACTCTATCTCCCTCTCTCCCCTCCTCTCACTTAAAAAAAACAAATAAATATAAATAAAATAAAGACTGGTGTGTAATGATAAGTAGACAAGGGCACTAGACTGCTATAAATAAAATTATATGTTCTAAGTAAAGCTCTAGCAGTGTGACTGAAGCAAGTTAACATCTCTTTCAAGTCTCTCATCTATAAAATAGAAACAATGTATGTCTTGCCAACTTGACAGACTTGCTAGTATCAAATGCAACAGTGTACTATAAAAGCAATCTGGACCCACAAACTGACCAATCCAAAAAACATTTTATCTACTATGTGCAAATCACTACAGATACAAAATTAGCACATACAGTAATGGGAAAGTGGTTCTCAACTCTATCAGACCAAGATCCTATTTTGTAACAAATACTTTCCATCATCCTGTTGGCTATCTTGAAACAATTCTAAGCTATTTACATATTTAAAAGATTTTTTAACAATGCCCTGATTGTTACTTAAGGAGAAAAAAATTAATATATAATAAATGCCCTGGCCTGTTGGTTCAGTGGTAGAGTGTAGGCCCGGCATGTGGATATCCTGGGTTTGATTCTCAGTCAGGGGCACACAGGAGAAGTGACCATCTGCTTCTTCACCCCTCCCCCTCCCTCTCTCTTTTCTCCTCCCATAGCCACTGCTCAACTGGTTCGGGCAAGCTGGCCTCGGGCACAGAGGATGACTCCCTGGCCTCCACCTCAGGCACTAAAAAATGGCTCGGTTGCTGAGCAATGGACAACAGCCCCAGATGGTCAGAGCATCATCCCCTAGTGCAGTGGTCCCCAACCCCTGGGCCGCGGACCAGTACCAGTCCATCCATTTGGTACCGGTCCACAGAGAAAGAATAAATAACTTACATTATTTCCATTTTATTTATATTTAAGTCTAAACGATGTTTTATTTTTTTAAAATGACCAGATTCCCTCTGTTACATCCGTCTAAGACTCACTCTTGACACTTGTCTCGGTCACGTGATACATTCATCCATCCCACCCTAAAGGCCGGTCCGTGAAAATATTTTCTGACATTAAACTGGTCCGTGGCCCAAAAAAGGTTGGGAACCACTGCCCTAGTGGGCTTGCCAGGTGGATCCCGGTTGGGATGCATGCAGGAGTCTCTCTCTCTCTGCCTCCCCTCCTCTCATTAAAATAAATAATAATAACAATAATATATATTAAAGTATGTATTTTAATAAATATGCTCTGGCATATCAACAAATTTGGAAAATAATTATAGAAGCTTGCAATAATATGTAGAATCATCAGAAATATGACAGCTACAAATTCAAACCTTCTAATACAGGTGTGTTGTTTAGGCAACTCAAATAGCACAATGGCTACTGCAGTTGATGACATGGGTTTTCCAAAATCGCAAACTCCTGATAAAATTTCCAAACAAAACAACTTCAATTAAGAAACCAAATTAAGAGAAACTTCATTTCTGAAAAATTGAGTAAATAGTGAAATGGAGTTGGGTTCTAGGCTAATTATGTTTCCTCCTACGTGAATTTCCGGGCAGTTGAAGGTGTTGTGGAATACAAGATAATTCTTCAAAGTTCCTCCCACTAATTTCCACAACATCTCTTAAGGAGTAGTACTGACTCCATTGAGAACCACTAATCTAGAAGATCTAAACATATTACACTAATAGACACAAAAAGAGGTTGGTGTTAATGTGATTTAGAACTATAAATGAGAAAGCATGGAAAGGCCACAGGTAAACTAAATCTTAGCATGATGTATCAGTCAGGTTCTGCTGCAGCGACAACCAACCCCAAAATATTAATAGCTTAAATCATAAATGTATTTTCTTTTCTTCTTTTAAATAGGTGTATTTTCTACATAAACTGGAAGCCTGTTCATTGTTATCGCTCAGGGATTAGGCTAACAAAGACTCCATCTCTACACATGTCCTTAAGTGGCAAGAAAGAGAGAGGATAACTCATGTTCTGTCTTCTAAAGCAGTGGTCCCCAACCCCCGGGCCGCGGACCAGTACCGGTCCATGGGCCATTTGGTATCGGTCCACAGAGAAAGAATAAATAACATGAAACGTTGTCAGAATAACAAATTTAAATACAGCCTGAATAATGAGGACATGCTTGTTCCTCCTTTAATTTAACCCAATAAATATTGTAAGTTCAACAATTATATTTAAAAATACCACAGTTTTTACACCAGTCGCATAATTTTATTTTGTGCATTTATCCATCCCACCCTAAAGGCCAGTCCATGAAAATATTTTCTAACATTAAACCGGTCCGTGGCCCAAAATAAGTTGGGGACCACTGTTCTAAAGGCTGACCACTCCTTCTGCTCATATATGATTGGCCTTGACAGTGGTTCTCAACCAGAACAACTTTCTCCCTCAGGGGACATTTGGCAATGCCTAGAGATGTTTTTAATTTATACAACTGGAATGGGGAAATGGAAGGCAGAGCACTGGCATCTAGTGGGTAAAGGCCAGGGCTACTGTAAAACATCCTACAATGCACAGGACAGTCCTCCACAATAAAAAATTATCCAGCCAAAAATGTCAGTAGTGCCAAGACTGAGAAACCCTGGACCATGCCTAATTTCAAGGTGGGGGAGGGAGATAGAGAAGTACAATATTATTATGTGCCAGAGAGAGCCATTGGATTATTGATGGAATAGAATAGTACCAATGACTACCACATGTGAATAAAAATGTGCCAGGCTAAATGAAAATCACAGGGATAAGCAGAAGCAGAAGAGTGCGTATGTTTTGTCTATAGTAATTAATGATAGGAGAGAAGGAGAAAAATAACAACCCTAGACATCCATAAGAAAAAATTCTATAGTGAGAGGATGGAAAATAGCTTTGGAAAATTAAATAGAAAAGTAGTTAAAAGACAGAAATCAAGAGTGATAGGGCCTAGATTACAGGCATGGGCAATGAATCAAAAGGGGGACCACTGAAATATTTCTACATTGAACAGACCAGATATTTTAATCAACTAAGTATAAGGGATGAAAAGAAGAGAGAGTCAAAAGATGACCCATTTCCTAGATAAATAGAATGATGACAGAATAAAGTTTAAGAGTTTAACTATGCAGTTTTAAAGAGCTCCATAGAGAAGCCTGTCTGAAAGTCGCTAACATTCAAGTCACTGTAACAGACCAATCGCATGGTGACAGTGGTAATGGTAGGTAGAAAGTCAGCAAAAGAGACAAAGATTTGTTTTTTTATCTATCTACCTATTTTGTGTTTTCTGTCCAGCCTTGTTTTATTCATAAGCTGTCACCTCATGTCGACCATAGGTCGAACAGCAACTCCATGGACTACACAAAGCCAGATGAACCCAACTAAGTTACTTTCTAAAAATAAAAAGGCTGAGGGCTGGCCTGAAGGGCTCTCATGGAATTCACAAACTTTAGTTACTGAATGTTGGTATGTTTTTAATTCTCAGATGTCTGTTTACTTTTGAATTATTGGCTGTATTATATATGAAACATATATTTTCTACAAATTATAGGTATTTTGATTAATGATCAATAAGCTATTAATATGGAAATATTTGAGAAAAGTATTTAACATGAAAAAAGAAAGACCTGGCCTGGTGAAATATCACTAGGAAGAAATTCTAATCATAGGCTTTACAAGCAGGGGGCAAAGGGTGTGTGTACACTTAGTTCAACAGCCTATAGCACAAGTTACAGCCTAGGTTCTAAAAAGAGGAACATCTGAGAGCTGAGGTTCATCACACTGAGGGCAGATGGAAGAGAACCTCCAAAAACAAAAGATTATACACACAAGTATTAATGATTATAAAAACCTGAGATAGGGAAATGGCGCCGTGAGCAGCGCGTCCGACAGATCTCCCCAAAATCACAACAAATTTATCAACTAGAAACAGAAAAATTTATCCTCGGAGCATTCCGGAGTTCCACACAAACTGAAAGCGAAAGGACTGTTTTCACTTGAATCTGAGAGACGAGGGTGTGGAGGAAGCTAAGTATCGCAGAGACCTTCATTCAAGCCGCGGAGGGATTGCGCCTGTGGTGAGTTGGCCCACACTCGGGAGCGGAGAGCAGCCGCCGGCGTGCGCCTGGTCCGGTTGCAGAGCGAGCACCGCTAACGTTCCCAGCAGCCGCGCACTGCGAGTGAGAGTCCCCAGCCACCGGTGCCCGAAGCACCCCATTCGTGCGCGTGCCCTGGGCATCCTACGCGCCCAGAGCGCCCTACTGGCCCGCACACCCAGGGTGCCCCATTATCCTGCGCACGGTGCGCCCCAGCCGCGGGGCGAGCGGGAGAGGCGCTAGGGCGGTCTTCCCTACTTGGGAGATTCTCTCCGTGGGCGGGGTACCTCACCCAGCCATTCAAGCTAACAATCAAGCGTTGGGGAAGGGGCGCGCAGGCAGCCTGAAATACCTTCGGGAGCACAGCTGCGGACCCAATCACTGAAATTAGCTTAACCCATGAAATCTGCGCATCCACGGGCTCTAATTGATAAGATCTCTCTCAGTTCAGCGATCCAAGACAAGAGGCGTGATATTTTTTAGTGCCTCTCACTAAAGGGGCGGGGGCAACTTCTGATTGATAGAGCCTCCATATTCAGGGATAAATGCTAACAAGAGGGACTTGGCAGATAATAAGATCTATACTACACTAGTCGCAAGCAGAGACTAGTGCCTCTTCTTCCCAGCCAAAACAGGCTACAAAGTGTGGAAAGCCTGGGTTGAGTGGTCCAACTGAATGCTAGGCGCTGAACAGTCACCTTGACAACAATTGACTCCCACCCCCGCCTGATTACACTGGAGGCTCAAACTGCCAGAGCCTTTCCCAAAGCCTTGCGCTGAGTGCGGATAGAGTGAGGATTTCCTAGCTCTTTGAGCCTCTTACTCCCCAGGCAGAAGCAGTAGCAGCCTTATAGCTGGATCACCAGGCTGCTAATTCAGGAAGGGGGGACTAGGAGAGAGACTCCAGGAAAGCAAACTCTCTCATCGTTGGACCCTGCAAACGCCAACAAGCCTTGACTACCAGCAAGACTAAAGCCAATTATATGACATTGCCATAGAATCCCATCAACTGTAAATCCCTACCTAAGTGTGACACAGGGGCAGAGCCTGGGGTACAGAGTCACCGACCAGGAAGAGGGAGAGAAAAGAAAAAGGAAGAAGTTAACCTCTCAAAATCAAGAAAAATCCACAGACTTTACAACTTGTTCCACTAATTTTTTTTGTTGTTGTTGTTTGTTTCTTCTATCTTATTGCCTTTATTATTATTATTTCTATTTCCTCCACCTCGGTCCTTCTATTCTCTGCCCATCTTATGCTTCCCTTTTCTTGAACTACACTTCCCATGAATGTTACATTTTATTTCTTTTCTTCATCCTCATCCTCCTTTAAGGTTATACTCCAAAACACTTAACTCTCACTCTCTCCTCTTTTGTTTTTTTTTGTTTTGCTTTATTTTGTTTTTTTCTCTTCCTTTTTTTTTCTTCCTTCGTTTTTCTCTTTTTCTTATTTTTTCCTTTCTATTCGTTTTTTCTTTTCTCGTTTTACTTTTCCTCCCATTTAATCCTCAATCACGAACAAATTAGTTAATTTGGGACTCAAGGGGTTTTCTTTGGTTTTATTTTTCTTTTTCGCTTTTGTTTTTTTTGTTTGTTTGTTTGTTTATTTTTGTGGCATTTTGGGTACTTTTTACGTTGCTTTTTAACTCACTAGCATTTCTCCCAACCCAAGGTCTCCATTGTATTTAGTCTTCGCTCCACTTAATACACCAGATTTTTACTTAATATTTTTAATTTTTTCTTCTTTATTATTCTTTTTTTCTCTCCTTTTTTCTGGTTCCCTCTTATCCCTCTCATTATCTCTCTTAGTTGACCATCACTTACAAGCAAATCATCTTATGCTTGTCTAAGATTTTCTTCCTTTTTTTTTCTTTTTCTTTTTTTTTTGCATTTAGTAGGTCCCTACTCCCTTTTTTTGCCCCTTGAACTCTTCACCCCAAATCAGGCCCTCCATTATAGGCAGATTTTGTTCCATTTAGCATAATATAATTCACAGGTCATCACGATATTTCCCTGAGGAGGGGAGAGGAGAGAAAGAGAAGAAAGAAAAAAGGGGGAAATAATAAATTATTACTGTTTTTTTTTGTGGGGTGTTTTAGCTTTTTTTTTTTTTTACTTTTTATTCTTTATTAATTCTAATTAGTGCTATCAACAAGACAACCCCCAGATGCCAATAAGAAAGAGGAAATCGAATATTATGGATACAAAAGAAAGAGAGGTAACACAAATAGATGTGGAAAAATCTATGCAGAAAAGATTTAACATATTGGAAGCCTTGGAGCTAAATGACAGAGAATTTAAAATAGAAATCTTAAAAATACTCAGAGATATACAAGAAAACACAGAAAAGAAATTTAGGGAGATCAGAAAACAACTCAATGAACACAAAGAATATATTTCCAAGGAAATTGAAACTATAAAAACAAATCAAACAGAAATGAAAAACTCAATTCACGAGCTGAAAAACGAGGTAACAAGCTTAGCTAACAGAACAGCCCAGATAGAAGATAGGATTAGTGAAATAGAAGACAAACAACTTGAGGCACAACAGAGAGAAGAAGAAAGAGACTCAAAAATAATAAAAAACGAGAAAGCTCTACAGGAATTGTCTGACTCCATCAGAAAGAATAACATAAGAATAATAGGTATTTCAGAGGGAGAAGAGAAAGAAAATGGAATGGAGAATATACTCAAACAAATAATAGACGAGAACTTCCCAAGCCTGTGGAAAGAACTAAAGCCTCAAATTCAAGAAGCAAACAGAACACCGAGTTTTCTTAACCCCAACAAACCCACTCCAAGGCACATCATAATAAAGATGACACAAACCAATGACAACGAAAAAATTCTCAAGGCAGCCAGGGAAAAGAAGTGTACAACATATAAAGGAAGGCCTATTAGATTATCATCAGATTTCTCAGCAGAAACTCTACAAGCTAGAAGAGAGTGGACCCCAATATTTAAAGCCCTGAAAGAGAGGAACTTTCAGCCAAGAATACTATACCCATCAAAGCTATCCTTCAAGTACAAAGGAGATATAAAAACATTCACAAATACAGAAAAGATGAGAGAATTTATCAGCAGAAAGCCCCCACTCCAGGAAATACTAAAGGGGGTTTTCCAACCAGATTCAAAGAACAAAAGAAAACAACACCACAAGTAACAGCTCCACCAAGAACACAATAAAACCAAACTTAAACTGTGACAACAAAGGAAAAAAAGGGGGGAGAGGATGGAGATTAACAGTAGCAAAGGATGATGAAGTGCAGAAATACTCATAAGATAGGGTACTACAATGAATATGGTAGGTACCTTTTTCATTACTTAATGGTAACCACCCTTGAAAAAACCACCACAAAAACACTTGACTTAAAAAAGGTAGCAACAGAGGAAAGAAGTATGGAACACAAACAAACAAAAACAAATGATAGAAAAACAAAAGAGAAGAATCAAACAAGATACAAAACTAACAGAAAGCAATTTATAAAATGGCAGTAGGGAACCCACAAGTGTCAATAATTACACTAAATGTAAATGGATTAAACTTACCAATAAAAAGACACAGAGTAGCAGAATGGATTAAAAAAGAAAATCCAACTATATGCTGCCTACAAGAAACACATCTAAGCAACAAGGATAAAAACAAATTCAAAGTGAAAGGCTGGAAAACAATACTCCAACCAAACAACACCCAAAAAAAAGCAGGTGTAGCAATACTCATATCTAATAATGCTGACTACAAGACAGAAAAAGTATTCAGAGACAAAAATGGTCATTTCATAATGATTAAGGGGAAGTTGAATCAAGAAGACATAACAATCCTTAATATATATGCACCAAACCAAGGAGCACCAAAATATATAAGACAGCTACTTATTGACCTTAAAACAAAAACTAACAAAAATACAATCATACTTGGAGACCTCAATACACCGCTGACGGCTCTAGATCGGTCATCCAAACAGAGAATCAATAAAGATATAGTGGCCTTAAACGAAATACTAGAACACCTGGATATGATAGACATCTATAGGACACTTCATCCCAAAGCGACAGAGTATACATTTTTCTCTAGTGTACATGGAACATTCTCAAGAATTGACCATATGTTGGGCCACAAAGACAATATCAGCAAATTTAGAAAAATTGAAATTGTACCAAGCATATTTTCTGATCATAAAGCCTTGAAACTAGAATTCAACTGCAAAAAAGAGGGGGAAAAACCCACAAAAATGTGGAAACTAAACAACATACTTCTAAAAAATGAATGGGTCAAAGAAGAAATAAGCGCAGAGATCAAAAGATATATACAGACAAATGAAAATGAAAATACGACATATCAGAATCTCTGGGATGCAGCAAAAGCAGTAATAAGAGGAAAGTTCATATCACTTCAGGCCTATATGAACAAACAAGAGAGAGCCGAAGTAAACCGCTTAACTTCACACCTTAAGGAACTAGAAAAAGAAGAACAAAGACAACCTAAAACCAGCCGAAGAAAGGAGATAATAAAAATCAGAGCAGAAATAAATGAAATAGAGAACAGAAAAACTATAGAAAAAATCAATAAAACAAGGAGCTGGTTCTTTGAAAAGATCAACAAAATTGACAAACCCTTGGCAAAACTCACCAAGGAAAAAAGGCACAGGACTCAAATAAATAAAATCCAAAATGAAAGAGGAGAGATCACCACAGACATCATAGATATACAAAGAATTATTGTAGAATACTATGAAAAATTATATGCCACCAAATACAACAATCTAGAAGAAATGGATAAATTCCTAGAACAATACAACCTTCCTAGACTGAGTCATGAAGAAGCAGAAAGCCTAAACAGACCAATCAGCAGGGAGGAAATAGAAAAAACTATTAAAAACCTCCCCAAAAATAAAAGTCCAGGCCCAGACGGTTATACTAGTGAATTCTATCAAACATTCAAAGAAGACTTGGTTCCTATTCTACTCAAAGTCTTCCAAAAAATTGAAGAAGAAGCAATACTTCCAAACACATTTTATGAGGCCAACATAACCCTCATACCAAAACCTGGCAAGGATGGCACAAAGAAAGAAAACTACAGACCAATATCTCTAATGAATATAGATGCTAAAATACTAAACAAAATACTGGCAAACCGAATACAACAACATATTAAAAAAATAATACATCATGATCAAGTGGGATTCATCCCAGAATCTCAAGGATGGTTCAACATATGCAAAACGGTTAACGTAATACACCATATCAACAAAACAAAGAACAAAAACCACATGATCTTATCAATAGATGCAGAAAAGGCTTTTGATAAAATACAACACAATTTTATGTTTAAGACTCTCAACAAAATGGGTATAGAAGGAAAATATCTCAACATGATAAAGGCCATATATGATAAACCATCAGCCAACATCATATTAAACGGCATAAAACTGAGGACTTTCTACCTTAAATCAGGAACAAGACAGGGTTGTCCACTCTCTCCACTCTTATTTAACGTGGTGCTAGAAGTTCTGGCCAGAGCAATCAGACAAGACAAAGAAATAAAAGGCATCCATATTGGAAAAGAAGAAGTAAAGGTATCACTTTTTGCTGATATGATCCTATACATCGAAAACCCGAAGGACTCCACAAAAAGATTATTAGAAACAATAAACCAATACAGTAAGGTCGCAGGATACAAAATTAACATACAAAAGTCCATAGCCTTTCTATATGCCAACAATGAAATATTAGAAAACGAACTCAAAAAAATAATCCCCTTCACGATTGCAACAAAAAAAATAAAATACCTAGGAATAAACATAACAAAGAATGTAAAGGACCTATATAACGAAAACTACAAGGCATTATTAAGAGAAATAGAAAAAGACACAATGAGATGGAAAAATATTCCTTGTTCTTGGATAGGAAGAATAAATATAATTAAAATGGCCATATTACCCAAAGCAATATATAAATTTAATGCAATTCCCATCAAAATTCCTATGACATTTTTTAAAGAAATGGAACAAAAAATCATCAGATTTATATGGAACTATAAAAAACCCCGAATAGCCAAAACAATTCTAAGGAAAAAGAATGAAGCTGGGGGCATTACAATACCTGACTTTAAACTATATTATAGGGCCACGATAATCAAAACAGCATGGTATTGGCAGAAAAATAGACACTCAGACCAATGGAACAGAATAGAAAGCCCAGAAATAAAACCACATATATATGGTCAAATAATCTTTGATAAAGGGGCCAACAACACACAATGGAGAAAAGAAAGCCTCTTCAACAAATGGTGTTGGGAAAACTGGAAAGCCACATGCAAAAGAATGAAACTCGACTACAGCCTGTCCCCGTGTACTAAAATTAATTCAAAATGGATCAAAGACCTAAATATAAGACCTGAAACAATAAAGTATATAGAAGAAGACATAGGTACTAAAATCATGGACCTGGGTTTTAAAGAACATTTTATGAACTTGACTCCAATGGCAAGAGAAGTGAAGGCAAAGATAAGTGAATGGGACTACATCAGAATAAAAAGTTTTTGCTCAGCAAGAGAAACTGATATCAAAATAAACAGAAAGCCAACTAAATGGGAAATGATATTTTCAAACAACAGCTCAGATAAGGGCCTAATATCCAAAATTTACAAAGAACTCATAAAACTCAACAACAAACAAACAAACAATCCAATAAAAAAATGGGAAGAGGACATGAACAGACACTTCTCCCAGGAAGAGATACAAATGGCCAACAGATATATGAAAAGATGCTCAGCTTCATTAGTTATTAGAGAAATGCAAATCAAAACTACAATGAGATACCACCTCACCCCTGTTACATTAGCTATTATCAACAAGACGGGTAATAGCAAATGTTGGAGAGGCTGCGGAGAAAAGGGAACTCTCATCCACTGTTGGTGGGACTGTAAAGTAGTACAACCATTATGGAGGAAAGTATGGTGGTTCCTCAAAAAACTGCAAATAGAACTACCTTATGACCCAGCAATCCCTCTACTGGGTATATACCCCAAAACCTCAGAAACATTGATACGTAAAGACACATGTAGCCCCATGTTCATTGCAGCACTGTTCACAGTGGCCAAGACATGGAAACAACCAAAAAGCCCTTCAATAGAAGATTGGATAAAGAAGATGTGGCACATATACACTATGGAATACTACTCAGCCATAAGAAATGATGACATCAGATCATTTACAGCAAAATGGTGGGATCTTGATAACATTATATGGAGTGAAATAAGTAAATCAGAAAAAAACAAGAACTACATGTTTCCACATATTGGTGGGACATAAAAACGAGACTAAGAGACATGGACAAGAGTGTGGTGGTTACCAGGGGTGGGGGGAGGGAGGACATGGGAGGGAGGGAGGGAGAGAGTTAGGGGGAGGGGGAGGGGCACAGAGAACTAGATAGAGGGTGGCGGAGGACAATCTGACTTTGGGCGAGGGGTATGCAACATAATTTAATGACAAAATAACCTAGACATGTTTTCTTTGAATATATGTACCCTGATTTATTAATGTCATCCCATTACCATTAATAAAAATTTATTTAAAAAAAAAAAAAAAAACCTGAGATAGGAGCCCTGGCCAGTTGGCTCACTGGATAGAGCGTGGCCAGCGTGCAAATGTCCTGGGTTCCATCCCTGGTCAGGGCACACATGAGAAGCAACCATCTGCTTCTGTTCCCCTCTCTCTCCCCCCTTTTTTTTTTTTTTTTTTTTTTTTTTTTTCATTTTTCTGAAGCTGGAAACGGGGAGAGACAGTCAGACAGACTCCCGCATGCGCCCGACCGGGATCCACCCGGCACGCCCACCATGGGGCGACGCTCTGCCCACCAGGGGGCGATGCTCTGCCCATCCTGGGCGTCGCCATATTGCGACCAGAGCCACTCTAGCGCCTGGGGCAGAGGCCACAGAGCCATCCCCAGCGCCCGGGCCATCTTTGCTCCAATGGAGCCTTGGCTGCGGGAGGGGAAGAGAGAGACAGAGAGGAAAGTGCGGCGGAGGGGTGGAGAAGCAAATGGGCGCTTCTCCTGTGTGCCCTGGCCGGGAATCGAACCCGGGTCCTCCGCACGCTAGGCCGACGCTCTACCGCTGAGCCAACCGGCCAGGGCTCTCTCCCCCTTTTCTCTCTCTTTCCCTCTGCCCTCTTTGCATCCAGTGGCTCAACTGCTTTGAGTATCAGTGCTGAGGATAGCTCAGTGGATTCAAGCATCAGCCCCAGACAGGGGTTGACAGGTCGATTCCGATTCCGGTCAGGGTGCATGTGGGAGTCTATCTCCCTTTCTCTCACTTGAAAAAAACAAAAACAAAAAAACTGAGATGGGAATAATACAATAAAATGCTTCTGTGATAAATTTTAAGATAAACTACAAGAAACAAATTTAGAGCCTGACCAGGCGGTGGTGCAGTGGATAGAGCATCAGACTGGGATGCGGAGGACCCAGGTTCAAAACCCTAAGGTCACCAGCTTGAGCACAGGCTCATCTGATCTGAGCAAGGTTGACTAGCTTGAGCAAAGGGTCACTCAGTCTGTTGTACCCCCCTCCATCAAGGCACATTTGAGAAAGCAATCAATGCACAATTAAGGTGCTGTAATGAGGAATTGATGCTTCTTATTTCTCTCCCTTCTTGTGTCTGTCCCTCTCTGTCTCTGTTACACACACACACACACACACCCACACACAGAGAAACAAATTTAGAGGTATGCTCATGTGTCCCTTGGCCTTAGATTTAAATGTCATATTGCAACAATACGGAAGTTGCCACAGCGAAAGGGGTTGTGGGGAGTTAGAAGAGGTTAAAAGGGCAATAAATGGCAAAGGAAGGAGATTAGACTTTGGGTGAACATACAATACAATATACAGGTGATACAGAACTGTACATCTGAAACCTATATAATTTTATGAACCAATATCACCCCAATAAATCCAATAAAAATTTTAAAATAAGTAAATAAATAAATGTCATATTGGTACACTAGCTTCACCTTATATCATCTTAATTAAAAATTAGTATTTTCTGGATAAATTAAAGGTTGTTAAAAGAAGAATCAACCAAGTCTTCTAGCTGACATCTGTTTTTTATCTACCAGGATCTATTACCCCTTCTGAAAACAGTAATCTGATTTTCTAAAGAGAATCTCCCCATTTAGGGAGGTGGGATAATCCCCAGACTGACTAACCAAAGCCAACACCTAGCCACATTAGTTGTTTCAAAAATGGGATAAGACCAAAGTCAGGCCAATGATACAGCTCCAGGACTTCTATTTCAGCTGCAGAGGGGAAAAAAAGCTCTTCCTCTGCTGGACTTAAAGTTTGGAGAAGTTAGCATGAAGCCTACCTGAGACTCAAACGTAAACAAAGGAAAGCAAAGTCAAGAGATAGAGTCCTGATGATACCAGCTGGTTGGTATCCTGACTGAGCACTCCTGAGGCCAGCTCTATTTCCAGACCAAACCAAGGAAATTTCCTTTTTTCTTAAGTTTGACTTCTACATATTTCCTAGTATATAGTAACTGAAAAAAATTATAACATTCTCACAAAGAGCAGTGATATAATACAAACTACACAAACAATGGAACCAAGCAATAATCTAATCAATGATACAAATAACTAGTTACTTTAAAATAGCAGTTGTCAAACTCTCTGGTCTCAGGTCCCCTTATTTACATTCTTAATTATAGAGAATTCCAAACAGTCTTTGTTCATATGAGTTACATCTATTGACATCTACCATAATACAAATTAAAGCCAGAAAAAATTAAATATTAAATTAATTTAAAATAATAAACCCATTATGTGTTAATATAAATAACCTCTTATGAAAAATAACTATTTTCCAAAACACACAAAGCAGTCAGTATTTAGAGTGATTTTGTTTTCCATTTTGCAAATTTCTTTAGTTGTCTAGCTTAAGACAAGACAGCTGGACTCTCATCTGCTTCTGCATTCAATCTGTTTAGATATGTTGTTTTGGTTACAGTATATGAAGAAAATGTAACTCACGTAGATAAGTAATTGGAAAAAGAGAAGAGTATTTTAATGGCCTTTTAAGATAATGGATATTCAACACCAAATGCAACAAATGGCAATTCTTAAAGGTTAGTTGTAATGTGAAATCTGAATCCGTATCAATGAACTTGGCTCTGTTATATAAAAATCCACTGGTCTACACTGTATTTTAAATGGATCGCCTGCCTGACCAGGCGGTGGCACAGTGGATAGAGCGTCATACTGGGATGCAGAAGGACCCAGGTTCGAGATCCCGAGGTCGCCAACTTGAGCGCGGGCTCATCTCGTTAGAGCAAAAGCTCACCAGCTTGGACCCAAGGTCACTGGCTCGAGCAAGGGTTTACTAGGTCTGCTGAAGGCCTGAGGTCAAGGTACATATGAGAAAGCAATCAATGAACAACTAAAGTGTCGCAATGCGCAACGAAAAACTAATAATTGATGCTTCTCATCTCTCCGTTCCTGTCTGTCTGTCCCTGTTTATCCCTCCCTCTCTCTGTCTCTGTTAAAATAAATAAATAAAATAAAATAATAAATGGATCGCCTAACTGCATGATTTTGTAACCCCATGCACTGGTCACTTGGGAAAATAAAAGTAGTGTGCATTTATAAAGCAGCTAAGTTAGCTTGCACTTCAATCACACAAGTGATTTTCCTAGAACTAAACCTTGTACTCTGATGTACAGAAACACTTTATGCACACTTTCATTTAATCATGCTAAATACTAAAGAGATAGGCACTCCAGGTTGGAGATAATATAAAACTTCTATTGCTTCACCAAAGATTTTTTTTTTAAGATTTTATTTATAGCCTGACCAGATGGTGGCCCAGTGGATTGAGTGTTGCCCCTGGACACTAAAATCCCAGGTTCGAAACTCGAGGTTGCCTGATTGAGTGTAGGCTCATCTGACTTGAGGACAGGCCCATCAGCTTGAGCGTGGGATTGCCAGCTTGAGTGTGGGATCATAGACATGACCCCAGGGTCACTGGCTTGAGCAAGGGGGTCACTGGCTCTACTTGAACCCCCTGGTCAAGCAAGGCACATATTAGAAGCAATCAATGAGCAACTAGAGTGACACAATTCCAAGTTGATACTTCTTATCTCTCTCTCTCTCTCTCCCTTCTTTCTCTCTCTCTCTCTCTCTCCTTCTCTCTGTAAAATTAACCAATGAAAATAAAGCAATAGGATAAGCATACTAAAATATCCAAAGCCTTCAAAATCAAGAGGTACTTTTTTTTTTAATACAATAAATTCCCATGCTCCCTCTACTCCATTCCCACTTCTGAATCTGTGTGTGCTGGAATGGGGTGTGGGGAGGGACAAAAAAGAATATTTTGTTTTATTTTTTAAACAGCTCTTCCAGAGACAGGGCTGTAACTGTTCTTAGACTAGTGCTTCAGGTGATATAGATGGAGAACTGAACATACTTGCATAAATGACCTCTAAACAACTACCAACTAGTCAAGCTTGCTGAGCAACTTTCTCACAATGTTTAAGTTGAACGCTGACAGCAAAAGCTACATCAATGCAACTTGCATCTCAGGAACCAAACAAGTGACCAGTTAATTGGTGCCTAGAAAGTTTTATGGTTTCCAAACAGATTACCCACAATGAAGACCAAGTTCCTTTGGGAGTTTAGATACTGATTGTGGAACCTAAACAAAGTCTCTAAAAGGAGCCCAAGTAAGCATTTTAGAGTATTTAAGGATCAATTTCCTAGTTAGGATAGTGATGCTATAACGATCTCTCATGGGAAATACACCATCCTAAAACTTGCTACCTGACAGTTCAAACAAATTGAAAAATGAAAAAGAAAATAGAGGAGAGGAGAGGAGAGATGAAGGGACAGACTTGGAAACAAAACAAATGTGGCAATATCCTCAAGGAACCCATCAGATGTGAGATGATTACATTGTACACATATGTATCACTGTATTAAAGACTGTAAAGCTGAAACAAGTTAAAAGAAAAAAAGCTTGAGGACCTGATAGCTCAGCCACTTCAAAATTCCAATCTGGCTATACCCCAAGCCAACTGAATCACAATTTCTGGGGGTGGGATCCAGCCATGGGATTTCAAAGTGCAGGTGGCAAGGTTGAAAACCACTGCCATAAACCTTAGGAGTTAAAAAAAAAAAATTAAAAGATGAACCCCACACTGTTATAAATTTTCCAGACCACAAACAATTCTCATTTAAAATGCAAATGATATACAAATAAAAGCACCTTGGCCAGGTAAGTTCAGCTGGTTAAAGCATCATCCCAATACACCAAGGTTATGGAATAGATTCCTGGTCAGGGCACAGACAAGAATAAATCAAAAGTAAAGAAAAGAAGAATCAACCAATGAATGCATAAATAAGTGGAACAACAAACTGATGCTTCTCTTCCTCTTTTTCTTTCCCTAAAATAAATAAATAAATATATACAAAATGTAAACAATAAAGTATAGTTCTTGGACCTAAAAGCATTTACAATTACCACCAACTTGAAATTAAGATGCAGTAATAGACGCATGTTACAATCAGCTTCTGGTAGCTATCTTACCTATGCTATAACTTGCAGAAGCAAATAATCAAGACTTAAATTACAAGATTCTGACCACCTATTATTCTAGTTTTACATAGGTAAGCACTACCCTCATTTTTATCCATTCTCATGGTTAAAATAAATTTTCCTGGATGCCAATCACACCACTAATAGTGTCAAAGTGACACAGCTCAAAAATACCTTGTTCTTGAGAAACAGAAATTCAGCCACATTTCCCATCACCTAAGTTACACATTTTAGAATGAGAAAAAAATCCAAAAAATTCTAAGTCTGACCCATTATCAAGTATATGTTTTGGCATATTATGAAGCAAACAGTAACATACTGAAAGTCACCAGTCTGAATTTCTTTTTTTAAAACAATCAAATCTCAAAGATCTAAACATAAGACCTGAAACAATTAATTAAGTACATAGAAGAAGACATAGGTACTAAACTCATGGACCTGGGTTTTAAAGAGCATTTTATGAATTTGACTCCAAAGGCAAGAGAAGTGAAGGCAAAAATTAATGAATGGGACTACATCAGACTAAGAAGTTTTTGCTCAGCAAGAGAAACTGATAACAAAATAAACAGAAAGCCAACTAAATGGGAAATGATATTTTCAAACAACAGCTCAGATAAGGGCCTAATATCCAAAATTTACAAAGAACTCATAAAACTCAACAACAAACAAACAAACAATCCAATAAAAAAAATGGGAAGAGGACATGAACAGACACTTCTCCCAGGAAGAGATACAAATGGCCAACAGATATATGAAAAGATGCTCATCTTCTTTAGTTATTAGAGAAATGCAAATCAAAACTGCAATGAGATACTACCTCACACCTGTTAGATTAGCTATTATTAACAAGACAGGTAATAGCAAATGTTGGAGAGGCTGTGGAGAAAAAGGAACCCTCATACACTGTTGGTGGGACTGTAAAGTAGTACAACCATTATGGAAGAAAGTATGGTGGTTCCTCAAAAAACAAAATAGAACTACCTTATGACCCAGCAATCCCTCTGGGTATATACCCCCAAAACTCAGAAACATTGATACGTAAAGACACATGCAGCCCCATGTTCATTGCAGCATTGTTCACAGTGGCCAGGACATGGAAACAACCAAAAAGCCCGTCAATAGATGACTGGATAAAGAAGATGTGGCACATATACACTATGGAATACTACTCAGCCATAAGAAATAATGACATCGGATCATTTACAGCAAAATGGTGGGATCTTGATAACATTATACGAAGTGAAATAAGTAAATCAGAAAAAACCAGGAACTGCATTATTCCATACGTAGGTGGGACATAAAAGTGAAACTAAGAGACATTGATAAGAGTGTGGTGGTTGGGGGGGGGGGGGAGGGAAAGGGGGAGGGGGAGGGGCACAAAGAAAACTAGATAGAAGGTGACAGAGGACAATCTGACTTTGGGTGATGGGTATGCAACATAATTGAACGACAAGATAACCTGGACTTGTTATCTTTGAATATATGTATCCTGATTTATTGATGTCGCCCCATTAAAAAAATAAAATTATTTAAAAAAAATAAAATAAAATAAAACAATCAAATCTTCAACTGTTGAGTAAAAAGTCCAAAATTTGATCATTTTATAAAATTGAATTAAATTCTGTGTTATGCTAATCTACCTCCTTTAACTTTCATTTAGAGTAGAAAATAATGAAATCACTATAACCAATTAGTTTTAAATATGATTAGACATTATCTGAGAGTCAATTTTAACCATCACTTAAGCGCAAATAAACAAAAATAACCTCTGCCTAACTATACAATCTTTTAGGGGGGAAAAAAAGGAAATACAAGCATGTACAATGAACACTGAAATGGCTAACATAAGATGTTTAAAAAACATTCACTCTAATATCACTGAATGAAAAATAAAAAAGTAATGCGCTGAAAGAATGAAACAGAACTGAAATAAGTTTAAACATGAGAAAAACAATGTATGTTCTCACCAAAAGAGGCAAAATTTTAGGCAACACTAAACTTACATTTTAAATATAATGAATGAAGCAGATCCTGAAGGGTTAACTGCCCTAGTAGAAGCCTCAGCAATTCACAGCTCAATTAGAATAGTGTCTAATGATGTTACTATAACACCAGCTCACTCAGAAAAAAGAGTTCCCAAGCCAGAGAGCTGGAGTGTGACTGGGCAGCATAAATTAGTTTTATATTGCTCTTTAATTGGGGGTGGGGGGGTCTAAAGGAAAATGCAGAGAAAA
Source organism: Saccopteryx leptura (assembly GCF_036850995.1). NCBI lineage: Eukaryota > Metazoa > Chordata > Mammalia > Chiroptera > Emballonuridae > Saccopteryx > Saccopteryx leptura. The sequence continues at coordinate 19,472,380 of NC_089513.1, forward strand.
GAATTCACACACAAATGGAGATACAGCTCTACTAAAATATAGTTTAAGAAAGTGAAGCGTGGGTTTTTACAAATATTTGCTGCTTCCTGGTATAAGCAGAATTGTTTCAAGCAGCAGAACCATCAGAAAAGGTCAATGATGCATATAGAACTTATTGGGAAAAATTTAAGTGACTTTCTCAGAACAAATTTTCATTAAACCTGAAACAGATTTGAAGTTTTTTTCTTTTGGCTTTTTGTTTGTTTGTTTTTCCTAAGCTCAAGATTTAAAAAGAAGGCACTTAGCTGAACAGAGAAGTTTCTATTTAGATATTCCCACTTCAAGAATAAAACAAGATGCAATACCTCTTTAAAGTAACCTTCCCAAAAACCTGGGAAGCAAAGAAAAAGTCACCTCTATTAATAGTCACAAAATGGCATATCAAATTTGTATAGAAAGCTTTTAGTTTTCACTCCAACAACTTAAACCTACATAATTCATCACCACTTTTACATCTAAAGATACTCCAAATCTTAAATGCTTGGCCTGCCTGTTACACTTGTTCTGTAATAAATCCAATAAAGAAAACAAAAATTGTTACATTATCAAAGAAACATTAATAAGAAATCATATTTTAAAATGTTAATTATATCAATAATTACAACTTGAAATGACACATACTAACTTTCCAAAAGAGAAAATAAGTCCGTATCAGAAAAGTTACACGCTAGAACTTCGTATACTATATTTCAACTGAAATATATTTTGTCTTGGTAAAACGTAGCAAAGGCAAATTATAAAAGCCACAATAAAAATTATTCAAATACAAGTTCCATGTCATATTACTTTGAGAGTATATATTTTCTATTAAGACTAAATGGGTTCTTCCACCAAAATGTACTCAAAACTTTTTAAACACCCGAATAATCAAACTGTTACTAAGACTTAAAAGGATGCTAATTTTGTCCAAAGTCAAAGGTTGTTAAACAAAAAGGCTAAGACCACAAGCCTTTAGTAAGTTAATTAAGAGTCAAATGATTCCACATTATTTTATATTTATTAGTCCTAAATAAACGGCAATTTCACCTTAGACCATGGTGCAAAAACTAAAGACATTCGGAAACTAAAGTCCAAATAAATTAATAAGAAACATATATACTCAATTTGGGTTTTTCAAAACCTTTCTTTTCTATGCCCGCAGAGAACCTTTCAAGTTAACTAAACGCATCCATTTCTTTGAAGATCTAGTTTGGGTTGAGATAGAGCCACCGCCCTCCGACTTACACCAATTTCACACCCAGTACTTGTAGTCTTAAAATAAACTGTCTTTTATTTTTTTATTAGGGACCGGAGGGGGCGGTGGTCAGCTAGGTGCTAAGATTGTTCCCTGCACGCCGCCATCACCCACAATACTCAAAAAGTAAGTAAACAAATCAAAGCCAGAACATAAATTAGAATGACACAACCAGGAAGAGAAAATTAGAGACAAAGAGAAAACAAAACTTTACTTGAGAAAAGAAATTATGACAAATCATTTACAACTTGCATTTAGACACCTACGGCAATACACTCCGGCCGACCCCCCGCGCTCCGCCCGGGCGGACACTGAAACTAGTCAAGAACAACAAAGAGGAGCGGCGGCCGCGGCAGGAGTCCCTCTCCGAGTTTAACTTGATTCTGCGACAAACTGCGAAGGGAGCTCGGGACCGGAGGACCGACCCTGGAGCCCGAGGCATGCGAGGCACCGCGGCCCGGCCCGTTAAGAGCCGCTGGCCCGGCCGGTCCGGCCCGTCCAGCGACCGCGCTCGTTCTCCGGGCGGACCGCCGGCCCCCCGCGCGCTCCCCGCCGCCGCCGCCGCCGCCGCCGGGAGCCCGCCCCGGGGCGGGGAGGCCGCGGGAGGGGTGCGCGGGCCCGGCTGGGGAAGGGGTGGAGACATGGCGCGTTACCTGGGCTCGGGCGATGGCGAGGGGAGTTCGCTCTCCCGCCGGGGCGAGTCCGCGAGGGCAGCGGGCCCGTCGCTTCCCCGGCGGCTCGGAGCGCTCCTCGGCCCCCGCCCCGGGGCCTCCGGGCCAGGCCGCCCCTCCTCGGCGCCGCGTCGCTGCCCGCGCGGACCGGGCCGCCTCGAGCTCCCGGGCCGCCCCGCCGCGGGGCGCCTCTCCTGCGGGGCGCCCGGCTCCCCTCACCCGCTCCCGTCCCCTGGGCGGCCACGCAGCCGAGCGGAGGGCGGGAAGGGCCTGCTGAGGAGAGCGGGCGGGCACGAATGCAGGCTCCGCCACCCGAGCCGCTCCGTTACCGCAGCGGCGACGGCGACTACCGCCGAGGTGTTGCTGCCAACTTGTCGAGAAGGCACTGGGCATGCGCGCGCGGAGACCACATCCGGGTAATTTCAGGGTTTGGCCCTTTTTCTCCCCGCAGCTTTCGTTTCTCCCGGCTGCCCCCGCCTCCCGCCCGGAGTGACGAGAGGGTCGCTCTGCGCAGGCGCCGATGGAGAAACACCAGTCTTTGGGCTAAGAGCCCAGCATAGGATCTAGCTCTGCACCAATGCGCTGTCCCACAGAGGGAAGGCTTCTTGGAGGGAATGGTCACAAGAAAAATTGGCATCCTTTTGCAAAAAAGTACCCAAACAACGCGGGAGCGCTCGTTGTATAGTGGGCACCGAGTGTTTATAACTGGTGTCAGCCGAGCCTTGTTTTGAGGACCTCCGTCATGGAGGCTAAGTGGACATAAAAATTAGACTGTAATAGCTAGCGGTTTACGTTGGGAAGAAACTGGCGATGTCTGCACCTTCCCTTTCCACCAGCCTGGACCACTAGATTCAGAGGTGTTTAATTTCGCAAGACACCCTTATGGGTTAAAGAGATGCACAGGACGGTCAAGGAATCACACACATTCAGAGCCTGGCCGAGCGTTTCTAAAAGTTAGTGGTTCTTGTTGGAAGAGATTTAGGCGGAATGCTAGAGTTGAAAGAGACCTTTGAGGATCTACAACACACCTGTTAACTAGGTAACTTGGGTAGAGAAAGGCATAAACTCTGCTTTTGGCCTTATACTTCTTTTACCTGAAATTTTTACAAGAAGAATGCATTTCTTTTATATTTAAAAAGTGTCAGCCCTGCCTGACCTGTGGTGGTGCAGTGCATAAAGCATCGACCTGGAACGCTGAGGTCCCCTGTTCAAAACCCTGGGCTTGCCTGGTCAAGGCACATGTTGGAGTTCATGCTTCCTGCTCCTCTCCCCCTTTTCTCTCTCTCTCTACCTCTCTCTCTCTCTCTCTCTCTCCCCTTTCTCTAAAATGAAATTTTAAAAAAATCTTTAAAAAGTGTCAGCCCTGGCCGAGTAGCCCAGTTGGTTAGGGTTGTCTCCATACACCAAGGTTGCCATTCAGGTCACATAGAAGAATCAACCCATGAATGCATACATAAGTGGAACAACAAATCAATGTCTCTCCCTCACTCTCTATCGCTCTCTCCCTTCTTCGCTCTAAAATCAATCAATCAATATTTTTTAAAATTTAAGTTTCAGAAAATACAAATTATATAAATATATTTCTTTTCACCAATCAGGAAATAACCTCCATTGAAGGTCCCACCAAGACTAATTAGAAAGTTCTAAAGTCATTTCTTAAATCACATGGCCCAGAAACTTTCTAGTCCCCCTCCTACCTTTCATACAGTGCCCCACCCCTTAGCCTCATGCGGCCCTTGTCAACATAGCCCTGGCTCTTCCCTCTTCTACCAGAAAGCCTCTAAAACTGTCGTCTTCACTGGTTTTCCCTTCCCTCTGGGGTTTGTGAAGATTTTCCAAGACTAGTTTTAAGGTAATTCACTTCCAGATCTTCCACTGCGAACTCTACTAGTATCTAAAATTTTTCAGCTTCAGAAAGTACCTGAAGATTAGCATCCCACTTTAAAACTGTCTTCTCACCTTAGAAAATAGTCAAAAGTCTCAGCCATTACTAAAGGTGCATTGACCCAACATGTAAAGACCTCCAGGGCAATTCAAAGGGATAATTCAGAAGATGGTATCTGTGCTGAGAAAGTAAACCACCCAAATTAAAGGGTTATAAATTCTTTGCAAGGCTCTAGCCAGGTAGTTCATTTGGTTAGAATGTGATACACCAAGGTTGCAGGTTCCATCCCCGGTTGGGGCACATAGTACAATCGATCAATCAATGAACAACTAAAGTGAAGCAACTATGAGATGATACTTCTCATCCCCAATTCTCTTCCTCTCTATAAAATCAATAAATAAAATCTTTTAAAATATATATTCTAGGCTTTCATTTTAATGGTTTATCAAAATTTGTATTATTTTGTGGGGTTTTTATGTTTTTTATTTTTGTTTTGTGACAGAGACAAAGAGAGGGACAGATAAGGATGGACAGGAAGGGACAGAGATAGGAAGTATCAATTCTTCGTTGCAGCACCTTTGTTGTTCATTGATTGCTTTCTCATATGTGTCTTGACTGGGGGGCTACAGCAGATCAAGTGAAACCTTGCTCAAGGGACACCTTCTCAAGCTGGTGACCTTGGGCTCAAGCTGAGCCCGTGCTCAAGCAAGTGACCTCAGGGTTTCAAACCTGGGTCCTCTGTATCCCAGTCCGATGCTCTATCCACTGTGCCACTGCCTGGTCAGGCTATTTTGTTGTTTAAATCAATTAGGTATTCAAAATTTTATCAATAAAATCAGAATGTTATTTTTTTTTAATTTTTTGTGGGGAAATATGATATGCTGATCAGTAAAACTTTCTAGCCTAAAATCTTTTATTATTTTTTAAAGATTTTCCCCCCATTAATTTGAGAGAGAAACATCAACTCGTTGTTCCATGTAGTTGTGCATTCATTGGTTGCTTCTCCTTTTTTTTCTTAATATTTTATTTATTCATTTTAGAGATGAGTGAGGGGGTGGGGAGGGGAAAGGATCAGGAAGCACCAACTCCCATATATGCCTTGACCAGGCAAGCTCAGGATTTCAAACCAGCGACCTCAGCGTCCCAGGTCCACGCTTTATCCACTGAGCCACCACAGGTCAGGCCATTGGTTCCTTCTCATATGTGCTCTGACCGGAGGTGCAACCCTGTGGCTGCCACACACCTGACCAAGGGTCCAGCCTAAAATCTTACATTAAAATGTTCAAGGGCAAAATAAGGGGAAAAACAGTGATGTAAATTTTTTTTTAAAGAAAAGCTTTTGTGTGTACTTTTAAAACAGGTGATAGAGCATTATGATATTTATAGATTCTTTTAGATACATTTAAAGAATGATGTAACAATCTTATTTTAAAATGCCAATACTACCACCTGACCTGTGGTGGCGCAGTGGGTGAAGCATCCACCTGGAATGCTGAGGTCGCCAGTTCCAGGCTCCAAGTTTGCCCCATCAAGGCACATATGAGAAGAAACTATGAGTTGATGCTTCCCACTCCTTTCCGCCTTACTCTCTTTCTCTCTCTCTCTCCTCTCTCTAAAATCAATAAATAACATCTTTTAAAAAAACCAAAATGGTAATACTTATTATGTGCCAAAATAACAAGCTTTGCCATTCTTTAAAACTAAGAGAAAAGCCTGACCAGGTGGTGGCGCCGTGGATAGAGCGTCGGACTGGGATGCGGAAGGACCCAGGTTCAAGACCCCGAGGTCGCCAGCTTGAGCGCGGGCTCATTTGGCTTGAGCAAAGAGCTCACCAGCTTGGACCCAAGGTCGCTGGCTCCAGCAGGGGGTCACTCGGTCTACTGAAGGTCCACGGTCAAGGCACATGTGAGAAAGCAATCAATGAACAACTAAGAAGTCACAACGCACAACGAGAAACTGATGATTGATGCTTCTCATCTCTCTCCGTTCCTGTCTGTCTGTCCCTATCTCTGCCTCTGTTAAAAAAAAAAACAAAAAACTAAGAGAAAACGTTTTACATCTGACCCTTGAAAGTACAAGATGAAACCTAGTTTCTCCAACTTCTTTGAGGAGGTAAGCAAGCAAGAAATTGTAAGAGCAGTCTCAAAGCACTCCGAGGGAGAGCTAAGCTACCACCTTTCCTGAGACCTACCCAGAAGTCAATTCCTATATCCACCTCTGACCTGGGCAGCTACAGATTTGAAAGCTTTCTTTCTCCTTTGCTTTCTCTTATTTTTTTAATTCATTTTAGAGAGGAGAGAGCTCCAGGCATGTATAAGCGCTATGACATTTTAGAGTTAACCCAATGTTTTTTAAAAATAATTTAAATTGCCCTTGAAAATCACTTGGCCATGATTCATCTGAATATTATAAGCATTTCCCACACCCCTAAAATTACCCCAGTAAACTGTCATCTCCTTTGCTTACAGTGTAGGAAGTTATGTTTGAGCGTGACTGATGTGCATTTGACTATCAAGCAATTTGTTCTTTCAGCTTTGGGAAGGCCAAAGACTTGATGAGGAAGAAAGGAGATGGGTGGAGCCAATGCTCTATTTCATTTATGTCTTTATTTTCTAAAAAACTGTAATAGCTGCTATCCATGCCAGATTCAGCAAGGGCCACAAGGGTAGCTGTGGACAGAATCCCACGGGGGAAAGGAGTGAAGGCCAGCAGGAAGGAATTAGGTGGATGGGGAAGGGAAATCATAGCCCACCTTTGTCTGGCATCAGTCCTCTATTAACAGTGGCTGAGAGGCAGCTGAAAGAGAGGGACAGGGCAGTACAACAGCCCTTTGTCAGTGCTAACCATGCAACAAACATCTGACTTAACACTTGCCAGGTGCCCAGTACTAAGGGTTTCAGAGAGAAGTCTACAATAGCACAAGCCTTTGAGTAGCTCCAGTCTATTGCGGGAAGAGTGAAGTGTCAACCCAGAGTTCTGATGATGCGGGAATGGAACACAGGGAGAGAAAGGAGAAGGAGCTGCCTAATCTTGCCAGATGATTCAGGAGGCTTCACAGGAAAGTCACAGTTGAGCTGGATCTTTTTTTTTTTTAATTTATTGTGTTGACATGGTTTCAAGTGTTGAGCTGAATCTTGAGGTAAAGTAGGAGTTTTCCGATAGAAAAGGATTCAGTGGGGACTTTCAAGGCAGAGAAAATGAAGAGTGGTTGGTGTTATTTCTGAAATGGTTAAAACAAAAGAAAAGAAGAAAAAGAAATCCAATATGTAGCCATAGATATATTTGCCATATACAAAACAAACATAAAACACCACTTACAAGAGGTAACACATTACAGCATTGTTCACCATAATAGACTGTTAGAAATAGCACAAATGTTTACCAAAAGGAGATTGGATAAGTAAATGATGGCCCATCCATGCAGTGGGACACTGTAACTGTAAAAGACAGTGAGATTTTTTGTGGTAACTGTATAGACAAATCTCAAAGGTTTACTGCCAAATGACAAACCAAGGTCCAGAACAATGTGTATGTTATGCTATATTTTCTTTTAAAAAGGAAATAATATATATTTATAAAAACTATGGTTATATGGAGTAGAGTGGGAACTGGGCAGATGGGCGGGAGGAAATTTTTCACTGTATAATTTATTTTTGAACCATGTAATGTATTACCTATTAAAAAATTAAATGGAAACGATTAAAACTTGAAATTCAAAGTGACTAGAATGTATATTCATATTTCTCTCCTCTAAGACTCAGTGGTCCTCTAGGATCTCTGATGTTTGTCTGGGTTGGGTGTCCTTTCTGCTCCCAGACTAGGCAGTGATGCGGGGACATCACTAGGCAGTGTCCCTGAGGACAGAATGCCATTGAGGGACAGATCGTCTGTCTCTGTGTTTTACAGTTTTATTGACATATCATTTACATTTATAAACTTTTTAAAGTAAGAGTTAGATGAGTTTGGGCAAATGTATACATTGTGCAACCAGGACCACAAGTTACATAGTTTAAGAACATAATGCACCTTTGCAGTCAGTCCCCACCCCCATACTGCTGGCCCCAGGCAACCACTGACATGCTTCCTATTATTTTGGGTTTTTTTAGAATTTCATGGAAAACCACAATGGAATCTTACAGTATGGAAGGTTTTTTGGGGTTTCTTTGGGTTTTTCGTTTTTTGGTATCTGGATTCTTTCACTCAGCATGATGGTTTTGAGATCCAAAATGTTATTGTGTATCAGTGGTTAGTTCCTGTTTGTTTTTGTTCAGTAGTATTCCTTGTGTGTATATGCAAATCCATAGAAAGAGAAAGTAGCTTAGTGGTTGTCAGGGGATAGGAAATAGGGGAATCTGGAGATATGAGGTTTCTTTTTGGGGCGATGGAAATATGCTGACGGTTGTGAATATACTAAAATACATTGAACTGTATACTTTAAAGTGGTTAAAACTCATAGGAAAAAAGTGATGGTTGCCAGAGGCTGGAGGAAATGGGGAGATGTTGGTCAAAGGGTACAAATTTCCAGTTATAAGGTGAATAAGTTGTGGGGAGCTAAATAGAATGGTGACTATAGTTAACAATACTGTATTATATCCTCGAAAGCTGCTAAAAGAATAGATGTTAAATGGTGTCACCATAAAAAAAATTGTAATTTTGTGAGATGATGGATATGTTAACTGACCTTATAATGGAAATCATTATGCATTACATACATGTATCAAATCTTCACGTTGTATGACTTAAATTTACACAATGCTATATGTCAACTATATCTCAATAAAGCTAGGGGGAAATAAAATGATTAAAATGGTGAATTTTTTTTTTTTTTTTTGTATTTTTCTGAAGCTGGAAATGGGGAGAGACAGTCAGACAGACTCCCGCATGCGCCCGACCGGGATCCACCCGGCACGCCCACCAGGGGCGACGCTCTGCCCACCAGGGGGTGATGCTCTGCCCCTCTGGGGCGTCGCTCTGCCACGACCAGAGCCACTCTAGCGCCTGGGGCAGAGGCCAAGGAGCCATCCCCAGCGCCCGGGCCATTTTTGCTCCAATGGAGCCTTGGCCACAGGAGGGGAAGAGAGAGACAGAGAGGAAGGGGGGGGGGGGTGGAGAAGCAAATGGGTGCTTCTCCTATGTGCCCTGGCCGGGAATCGAATCCGGGTCCCCCGCATGCCAGGCCGATGCTCTACCGCTGAGCCAACTGGCCAGGGCCAAAATGGTGAATTTTATGTTATGTAAATTCTATCTTAAAACCTTATGTTTTAGGTAAGCATCGCAAGTATGGTTACTAAGCAGATGGTGCTTGGAGGCAGACTGACTTGGTTCAGGTTCCCACTTCCCTCCTTACTAGCTGCAAAACCTTGGACCAATTACTCTAAGTCTCCATTTCTTCATCTGTGAAATGGGGGTAAAATAAAACCTATGTCACAGAGCTATAGGGAGGGCCCAATGAGATAATGCATGAAAAGCACTTAGCGTGGTACTGTACTGACAAGCACCTGAGCAGTGGTAGCAACTGTTTAATCCCCTTACACCTGCCATATGTCAGGTCTATTACATGCTTTAGCTTAGTTGATTCAACACCAAGCAGGAATTATTCTCAATCTATGGGTGGTGAAGATGAACCATCAAGAGATTAAGAATAACTTGTCCCCATATTGAGGGACTTTCTATAAAATAACTGATCTGTATTTTTCAAAAATGTAAATGTCCTGAAAGACAAAGAAAGACTGAAGAACTGTTCCCTATTGAAGCAGATCCAATAGATATGAAAACTAAGTGCTATGTATGGTCCTGAATTAGGTATTAAAAACTTGCTCTAGCCTGACCTGTGGTGGCGCAGTGAATGAAGCGTCCACTTGGAAATGCTGAGGTTGCCGGTTCGAAACCCTGGGCTTGCCTGGTCAAGGCACATGTGGGAGTTGATGCTTCCAGCTCCTCCCCTCATCTCTCTCTGTCTCTCCTCTCTCTCTCTCTGTCTCTCCCTCTCCTCTCTAAAATGAATAAATAAAAAATTAAAAAAAAAAACTTGCTCTAGTCTAAAGGGCATTATTGGGGCAATTGACAAAATTGAAATATGGGCAGTAGATTAGATAGATCATAGTATTGAATTGATGTTCGGTTTCCTGATTTTGATAACTGTAGTGTGAAGGGAAAGGACTAGCGCGTACCAAGCAAGGCTTTTAGGGTGCAGAATTTACGGAAGCCCTCCCGGGCCACTCCCTCTCAGGTCTTGCTTGCCTTCCCCTGGATCTGGCGGTGATATAGGAGAATGTCCTTGTTCTTAGGAAGTACACACTAAAGTGTTAAGGGAAAAGCAAACCAATGTATGCAACTAGCCCTCCAATGGTTCTGAAATAATAATAATATTTAGGTAGGGAGAGAATATTAAAGCATAGGTGGCAAAATGTTCATAATGAGTGAATCTGGGTAGAAGGTATATAGAAGTTCTTTGTACTGTTCTTGCAAGTTTTCTCTAAAATTGAATGTAAAAAATGTTTAAGTCATTTGTCAGTGTGATGAAGTTCCTTCAGCAGCAGCGCTGGAATTTGAGCCCTCTGCACAGTGTTTGTGTGGTGCTGCCCTGCCACTCATATAGCTACAGCCTAAGGGCAGGGCTCAGGTGCCTTAGAGCAATGGTCCCCAACCCCTAGGTCACGGACCAGTACCAGTCCGTGGGCCATTTGGTACCGGTCCACAGAGAAAGAATAAATAACTTACATTATTTCTGTTTTGTTTATATTTAAGTCTGAACGACGTTTTATTTTTTAAAAATGACCAGATTCCCTCTGTTACATCTGTCTAAGACTCACTCTTGACGCTTGTCTCAGTCACGTGATACATTTATCCATCCTACCCTAAAGGCTGGTCTGTGAAAATATTTTCTGACATTAAACCGGTCCGTGGCCCAAAAAAGGTTGGGGACCACTGCCTTAGAGCACTGTTTCTCCAACTTTACAGACCTTTTGGGGATCTGGTTAAAAAGCAGATTCTGGTTCTGTGGATCTGAGGTGGCACCAGAGTGCCTACATTTCTCACAAGCTACCAAATGAGGTGGATACTGCTAGCTCCTGGATAGGAGTTCCCGAGACAAGGCCCTAAGATTCAAATTCCGGGGGAGAGGAATGGAAAGGAACACTAAGTGGATTAGAAGACAGTCCACAGATGTGATTCTATGTACCTCAAATGCTTCCCAGCTTTCTTTTTTCAAACATCCTTTCATTTAATAAACATGCAGAGTGAGCCTTTTGGGTTCCATACTTTAGAGCAGGCGTCCCCAAACTACGGCCCGGCCCGCGGGCTGCATGCGGCCCCCTGAGGCCATTTATCCGGCCCCCTGCCACACTTCCAGAAGGGGCACCTGTTTCATTGGTGGTCAGTGAGAGGAGCACTGTATGTGGCAGCCCTCCAATGGTCTGAGGGACAGTGAACTGACCCCCTGTGTAAAAAGTTTGGGGACCCCTGCAGAGTAAGGAATTGAATGGTGATGAACATTAACTGAAACAGTTATACTTTACCCAGTGATTCCCTTCCCCCAGAAGACTCCAAATCTAGACACTTTTTAGTCCAACAAGTGAACTTGGCATCTAAAAGTCTCATTCAATGTCACAGGCACAGAGAGAACATCGCAGGCAGGGAGTGCTGGAGACAACAATTTCATCAAAAAGCAAACAACACAAAACCTTTTTAAAAAATAGAGTTGGCATTTGTGCTGTGACATCATTTTGGTGATAAAGAATTTTATAATGAATATTCATGTGAGGGCTTTTTAGCTTTCAACTCCAAGGGGGGAAATAGCTTACCTTAACATCACCAAGATCTTTTCTTGTTTCTAAAGCATTTTTCTTGGGAGACCTTGAAGAAAATAACTCACTTTATCTTGAACCAAAATTACAGTCACTTTTTTTTTTTTAAACTTCAAGGAAAATCAAGTGCCACCTTTTAGAGGTGAGAATGAGGTGTCTGGAGGAAGACGCACATAACTCACCACTGAGGTACCAGCTCTGCGAAGGACAGAGGAGACTAGCTGGTTCCCAGACTCAGCTTTTCCTGGCCCCTCCTCCAAGCAGACGCAGCCAGCAGGGCCCCCTTCTCCCTGGCTCCCGGGACGCCCTGCCTCTGGGATTGTCCTTTCCTTTTCTCCCAGCAGCTGCTCCTGCCTCTCAGCTTTTGCCCCTTCCCCTCTCCGTCCCCTGGCTGGCTTCACTTCCCTGGCCTTTCTGAGACCGCACCAGCTGCAGCCTCTCAACTGTCCCAACACTTCCCGCACTTCAGGGGCTCCTTCCCACCGATGACAACGGCCCTGCAGGTGACCCAGCGAAGAAACCCTGACGCGTCTGCTCCTACAACAAGCTGGGGCCACAGCCCTTTCTAGGGCCAAGCGAGCCCCGTCCGACGCGTGGGCGCCCGGGCAGCGAGGAATGCACATTTAATCCACAAGGAAATGAAGACTCAACACTCTGGGACGCGCGGGGCCCTGCGGCAGCTGCTGCTGGCGGCTGTTCCCTCCCTTCTCCATTTTAGGGAGGCTGGTGTTCTGGTTAGCTCCTGCCTGGGCTCACAAGAACCCTGACTCTCTCTATGGAAGGTGTCCCAGCTCAGGAGCCCTTTCCAGCCTGGACACCCATCTGCCCTCCCCGCACACCCAGAACTGGGAGCTCCTCGGAACTTGTCAGAGGCTACACAAGTAGTTAGAATTCTGGTCTGGACTCAGGGCCTCCCCACAGTCCACAAAGGGTCCTAGGAAAGGGTTCTTAATGGGACGGTTTGACCCAGCAGCCCAGGAATGCGGATTTATGCCATCCTCCCTGATGTCCTGCCCTCCGTCATCACTGCTCCCCAGGAGCAAATCAGAACTGACTCTTGAGCCAAGGAAAAGGGCCCAGGGGGCAATCAGGCCCAGGCCCGCGGTTTGCCCTCCCCTCCTCCACCTTTCCAAAACCCTGTCATCCCGTCCCTGAGGTCCACCCCTCCTCCTGCCAGCGACTCCACCGCTGCTGACCTCACCCTCGGTCTCCTACTACTGTCTGGCATGCTTACACCGCACGCATTAAAAGACAGAGGCACGGGGGTGGAGATTATGGAAGCGCTCCGCAGTCAGAGGGACGAGTGTGTAAACCCCAGCGCTCCGCAGTCAGAGGGACGAGTGTGTAAACCCTGGAGCTCTCACTGTGTGCTCTGGGCACGTTACTTCATCTGTAAAAGACAGTATCATCACGCTTGTTTAATATTTTCCCCCTGAGGGTTAAATGAAAATTCTATTATTCAACAAGAATTTGAGTATCTACTGTTCGCCAGGCACTGCTTTAGATAGGGGTAGAGTGGTGTATCAGTCAAACTCCTTGTCCTTAAACAGTTTACATTCAGTGGGCGATACAGACAGTAAACATGGAACCAACCGAATAATAAACATTAAATGGTAAAAACTGCTATTAAAAAAAAAAAAGACCAGAAAAAAGAAAAAAAAAAAGACCAGAGAGTGATTAGATTTGAAGAGGAAGTGGAATACTATTTTAGATAGGGTAATAGGAAAGGCTGTCTGAGGAGGTGACGTTTAAGCAGGAACCTTTATTCAAATGTGGGACCATGGAATTGTGACTATTCTACTTACCAAGATTGAAAAAGTGAATTACTTTTCATAAATCAATTCATTTAGTATGCATATATTATAATGAGTTAGAAATTATGCAGGCTCATAGAGAGTAGCATCAAATTTGGAACATCAGTTAGGATATTACTATATGCAAATGGTTGAAGATTCAAAGTATGGATGCACATAACAATGTAAACAGATGCTACTAATTTCTGCAAAACATGCCTTAAAATTGTCTTTCTCAGATGCTGGGTTCTCTGGAATACAGCTTTCGAACAAAACAAAATCCCAATGTCTTTGAATCAGAGATCTCTAAAACCTCCTCCACCCCCACAGCTGTCTTTATTTAGTACTAAATTTAGAGCAGATGGAGAAACCAGCAAGCAAGACAGTGCCTGCATCTGCTAATAAATTAATACTGCTGAGCCAAGCAAGTAGAAAAATCTCAAGTGGTCTCTACATGTTAGCTGAGCTACAAAGAACACAAGGCCTCCTGCTTTTGAAGAGCTAATAATCCATACAATTTAGACATAGTACTGTTTAAGGACTTACTATATGCCAAGCACTATTTTAAGTGTTTTACTTATATCAACTCATTTAATCTTCCCCCAAATGCTATGAAATAAATGTTGTTATATTATCCAGTTTACAGAGGACACTGACTCACAGAGATTAAGTGGCTAGTGACAGAGCTGGGGTCCTAAAGCCCATGCTCTTAACCACCATGCTAAATTATTCTTCTAGAAAGATACAGGTAGAAATAGACTATTCTTATGACTTCATTTTATATTTACCATGCATTCTTTATTATTTTGTTAGAAGTACACCTATCCCTCTTAGAATGTCCAGTGGGTCTGTATCACCAGGCTTATGCTGAGCCTGGCATAGAGTAGGTGCCCAGCTGATATTTATTGACTTGATCATGAGCAACAGTAGTTTGGATACTAGGCGGCTTTGAACACAAAAATCATTGTAAAGACTTAAGGAGGCCCTGGCCGGTTGGCTCAGCGGTAGAGCGTCGGCCTGGCGTGCGGGGGACCCGGGTTCGATTCCCAACCAGGGCACATAGGAGAAGCGCCCATTTGCTTCTCCACCCCCCCCCCTTCAGCTCTGTCTCTCTCTTCCCCTCCCGCAGCCAAGGCTCCATTGGAGCAAAGATGGCCCAGGCGCTGGGGATGGCTCCTTGGCCTGTGCCCCAGGCGCTAGAGTGGCTCTGGTTGCGGCAGAGCGACACCCCGAATGGCCAGAGCATCGCCCCCTGGTGGGCAGAGCATCGCCCCTGGTGGGCGTGCCGGGTGGATCTCGGTCGGGCGCATGAGGGAGTCTGTCTGACTCTCCCCGTTTCCAGCTTCAGAAAAATACAAAAAAAAAAAAAAAAAAAGACTTAAGGAAACCTGACCAGGTGGTGGCACAGTGGATAGAGCGTCGGACTGGGATGCGGAGGACCCAGGTTCAAGACCCCGAGGTCGCCAGCTTGAGCGCGGGCTCATCTGGTTTGAGCAAAGCTCACCAGCTTGGACCCAAGGTCGCTGGCTTGAGCGAAGGGTTACTCAGTCTGCTGAAGGCACATATGAGAAAGCAATCAATGAACAACTAAGGTGTCGCAACGAAAAAGTGATGATTGATGCTTCTCATCTCTGTCTGTTCCTTTCTATCCCTCTCTTTGTAAAAAAAAAAAAAAAAAAAAAAAAGACCTAAGGAAGCTAACCAATGCCACGGGAGATGTGTCGGAGCCTCAACTCGGGCAGGTCCTGCACCCTCTGCGTATGTTCATACTGCATTGCAAGTCATTGTCTTTCCCTCCTTATTGCTCTCTGGAGGCTGGAAGCAGCTGGAGGTCAAGCATAGTGTCCAGGTCATCACTGCATCTTCAGTGACCGGCCGAGGGCCCGTGAGGAGGTTTAATTGTGAGTGACAGGAACCCCGCCAGCACTGGTTAAAGCAGAGAGAGATGTGTGGGGAGGACGCTGGCTGAGCTCGTGGGTTGAAGGAAGAGAAAGAAGCAGAGTAAGTCCAGAGACTGAGCCCAGGGCTCCCTGCTGCTGGACTGCCTCTCTTCCAATCCACTGCTGCCTCTGCCTGGGGAAAACACAGCCCGCAGAGCCCTTAATTCACAGGCTTCTAGCTGAACGAGGTGGCACAACAGGGCTACTTCTCCCCAGCTCCAGTGCGAAGGATCTCGAGGAAGCTTCAGGAGGGCCGAGTTGAGGCCATGAGCTCACCTCTGACCAATTACTCTGGAACACTCCCATTGTCCAGGCAAGAATGTGCACTTATCCCGGAGGCTGGGCAGTGGGCTATGGGGCAACAGCTAATTTCTCGTCAAAAATATTTTTTCCCTGGCTTTATTGAGATCATTATTTACATATAACTAAAAAATGTTGTTAAATCGACTTCTCATTGATATATAACCCACATACAGAAAAATGCCCAAATCACAACTGATAGCAGATTATTTTCACACTGTGAAATATAACCCCCCCCCCCCATTAAGACTTTTAAGGGTTTTGATGTTTTTTTAAAATATATTCTTGTGGTAGTCAGCCTCTAAGATGACCCATAATCACCCCTGCCTCCTTGTATTTATGCCATTCTGTACCTCCCTCCCCTTGAGTGTGAGCTGGACTTACTGATTCACTTCTAAAGAATAAAATATAGAAGCAGCATGGGATGTCACTTGCAAGGTTAAATTACAAAAAGACTGCGGCTCCTGGCCTGACCTGTGGTGGCGCAGTGGATAAAGCGTCCACCTGGGAACACTGAGGTCGCCGATTCAGAGCCCTGCACTTGTCTGGTCAAGGCATATATGGGAGTTGATGCTTCCTGCTCCACCCCCTTCCTCTCTCTCTGTCTCTCTCCTTTCTAAAAAATGAATAAATAAAAATTTTTAAAGACTGTGGCTTCTGTTTTGAGTGTTCACTCTCTCTTGCTTGTGCTGTAGGAAGCCAGCTGCCATGTCATGAGGCAGCCCCATGGAGAGGCTCATGTGGCAAGGGACCAAGGTCTGCCAACAATGACATGCGGAAGCTCAAAAGAGGTTTCCCTTAGTTGAGTCTTTAGATGAGCTCACAGTTCTAGCTGGCAGCTTGACTACAACCTCATGAGAGATCTAGAGCCAGAAGAACCCAGCTAAGCTGTGCCGCGAGTCCTGACCTACCAAAGCTGGGAGATAATCACAATTCTTTTGTGGTAATTTGTTATGTAGCAACTGGTCAGTACTGTTGAATTCTAGATCCAAATCCTTTATGAGTATAGGTGTTGAAAATATGTCCTAGCACTCTGTGGCTTGCCTATTCATTTTTTGATAGTATCTTCTATGAATAGAAGTTCCTAATTTTAATGTCAAATTTAACAATCATTTTCCTTTATATTCTTAGTACTTAAGAAATTTCCCCCTACCCCTAGGCAAGGAATTATTCTATATTACTTTACATTTGCATATAAAGTTCATATGAAATTTATTTTTGTGTATTAAGGTAAAAATCAAGGTAATTATTTTTCATTTTGGACATTTGATTGGCCCTCTATTTATGAAAAGACAATCCATTCCCTATTGCATAGGAATTTCATATTCGTTATAAATAAAATACTATATATATGTGTGAGGTTTTTCTGGACTTTATTCTACTACATTGTGTCTTCCTTACAACAATATCACATGGTCTTAATGATTACAGTCTTAAAATGTCTTGGTATCTGGTAGTATATATAGTCTTCTAATTTTCTTCTTTCAAGATTTTCCTGGCTATTCTTGATCCTTTGCATGTCCACATAAACTTTAGAAACATCTTATCAATTTCCTCATACATATCTACATAGAGACCTGGAGAGCTTTTGATTGGGATTAAAACTGAAACTACAGAGAAATTTAGAAATAAATGACATATTTGCAATACTAAATCTTCCAAAGTTATTGGCATGGTGTGCTATTCCATGTATTTGAGCCTTCTTTAATATATATAGCTCAATATATATATTTTTTTTTTTTGAGAGAGAGAGAGAGATAGGGAAAGTGATAAGAAGCATCAATTCGTAGTTGCATCACTTTAGTTCATTAGTTGTTTATTGATTGCTTCTCATATGTGACTTGGCAGGGGGCTGAAGCTGAGCCAGTGACCCCTTGCTCAAGCCAGTGACCTTGGGATTATCAATGCTCAAGCTGGTGAACCTGTGTTCAACCTGGCAACCTCCGGTTTCGAACCTGGGACCTCAGAGACCCAGGTCAATGCTTTATCCACTGTGCTATCACCAGTCAGCTATAGTTTATATTTATAACTTTCAATAGAGGGGTTATATTTTTCATTAGCTATATACCTAAATGTTTGATGGCTTTAATTCTCCTGTAAATAGTGTCATTTAAAATTTTTCAATCTATTTGTTGTTGGAATACAGAAACAAAATTTTCTTTATTCTATTGAATATCCAGCAACCTTGCAAAATTCACTTGTTAATCCTAACTGTTTATCTGCTTATGCTTTTGGATTTTCTATGTACATAATCATATTATCTGCTAACAATGACAGTTTATTTTTTCCTTTTAAATCCTTATATTTTTCATTAATTTTTCTTGACTTTTTACACCAAGACCTTCAAAGCAATGTTGTATAGAAGTGGTATTCAGTGGACATCCTTGTCTGTTTCTCATCCCGGGGAAAAGCGTTTAATATTTTATTACAGAATATATATAATATTTACTGTATTTTTTTTGCAGATAATATTTATGAAATTAAGGGCATTTCTTTCTATTCGTGTGTATGTGACAGAGACAGAAAGAGACATAGAAAGGGACAGATAGGGACAGACAGGAAGGGAATGAGATGAGAAGCATCAACTCATCGTTGCGGCACCTTAGTTGTTCATTGATTGCTTTCTCACATGTGCCTTGACTGGGGGGCTACAACAAACCGAGTTATCCCTTGCTCAAGCCAGTGACCTTGGGTTCAAACTGGTGAGCCTTGCTCAAACCAGATGAGCCTGCACTCAAGCTGGAGACCTTGGGGTTTCAAACCTGGGTCCTCTGTGTCCTAGTCTGATGCTTTATCCACTGTGCCACTGCTGGACCAGGACTTCCTATTCTTAATATGAAGAATTCTTAAAATTGAGTAACAAATTTTATTTTTAAATGCGCCTGTAAAGATAATTTTACCACATTTTTCTCATTAATTTTGTTAATGTGGCAAATATTGATTTTTCAAATGTTAAACAAATCTTCCATTCCTGGAATAAACTTCCTTTTCCAAGATGTCTTATTTTTTATGTTACTGAATTCAATTAGCTAATCACTTTTTTTAGAGTTTTTAAAAAGATTTTATTTATTGATTTTTTTTAAGAGAGATCAGAGAGAAAGAGAGAGGGAGAGAGAGAGAGAGAGAAAGATGTGGGGGAGGAGCGGGAAGCATCAATTCATAATTGCTTGTCATATGTACCTTGACTGGGCAAGCCTGGGGTTTTAAACCACTGACCTCAGCATTCCAGGTCAAAGCTTTATCCACTGTGCCACCACAGGTCAGGCTTCTTTAGCGGTTTTTTATGAGAGAAATTAGTCTGTAATTTTCCTTTCTCTTTTTCTAATTTTATTTATTGATTTTAGAGAGGGAGGAAGGGAAAGAGAGAGAGAGAGAGAGAAACATCAATCTGTTGCTGTTTTGTGCCCTGACCGGGGATTGAACCCACAACCTTTACTTTTTGGGATGATGCTCTATAACCAACCGAGCCATCCAGCCAGGCCAGGGCTGTAATTTTCCTTTCTCTTAACGTCTTTAAGTTTTGGCATTAAGATTATGCTGACCTCATAAAATGAGTTGGGAACTGTTCCCTCTTTTTCTATTTTCTGGAAGTGTTTGTGGAATAAAGGTAGATTTCTTCCTTAATTGTTTAGAATGAGTCACTAGCAAAACCATCTGGGCCTGGAGGTAGATTTTGTTTTTGTTTTTAGAAGAGTTTTAACTACAAATTCACTTTCTTTCATAAGTAGAAAACATGAATAGTTATCAATTTTTCTTGTGTCAATTCTGTGTATTTTCCTAAGAAAGTTGTTTAGTAATTTTACCTAAAATTAAAGTTACTTATAGTATCCTCTTTTAACTTACTATTTATAAGATCTGTAGCAATCTCTCCTTTTCACTCCTAATATAGATATCTTATAAATAATCAATCATTGGATTGACTGATAAATGGATAAATAAATGTAGTAAATCCATACAATGTAATATTTATCCATAAAATAGAATGAAGTACTGATATGTAAGCTACAACTCAGATAAATCTTGAAAATATTATGCTGAATGAAAGAAGTGTCACAAAGGACCACATATGGTATGATTCAATTTTTAAGAAATACCTAGAATAGAGAAATCTATAGAGACAGAAAGTAAATTAGTTAGAAAGTAGATCAGTGGTAGAAAATACCTTAGGGTTGGGGAACTTGAGAGGAAAGTGAGTGACTGCCAAAGGATAAAGGGTTTCTTTGGAAGAATAATGAAATTGTTCTAAAACTGATAGTGGCGATGATTGCGCAACTCTCTTAAAATACGAAAACCCATTGCATTGTATGGTATGTGAATTATATCTCAATAAAGATATTTTTAAAAATCTATCATTGGACAGATGAGATACACCTTCATCTGGATTTGATTAGGTCCTCATTCAATTTTGTTCAAAGCAACAGATTGGAAATTAGCCAGCTTGCAAAAGAATTTAGCTAATCATTCATGTTTCAACCCCAATACCAAAATTTCAATGATCCCTTTCCTTGGTATCCCAGATGTTTGTCAGCCTGGAGCATTGTGCAAGGAGCCAGCAACTCACTTCGTATACACGAGTTCTTAGGAAGATTGATTTTAGGAAATATTTCATATGAAAGTAATGCCTGTGTATCCTCAGAAAAGCCTTTGCATACCCCAGGGGTACAAATACCCTACTTTGAAGACCACTGTAAGTATACTACACTGTCTTTCAGTAAAGGCTTATGGGGTAGGAAACAGATCATGTTCCAGTATCCACTGGCTGTATGAAGATGAGTTCTGTTGTCAGGCCCTTGGTGGGCCAGTGAGGGCCGGCAGTCAGGTGTACCTACCCAGACATGGGTACTTCTACAAGGTCAATTCCAGTCCAGGATGTCTGACAGAGATACGACCTCACGTGGACAAGCCTATGATCTCTGGAAGGCACAATAATGTAGAGAACCACCTAGAGAAAATAACCCTGGTTTCATTTTGGTGACACTGAACCTCAGGTGCTTAGCTCTACCTGAGGCTGCCTGCACAGTTTCTGGAAGTTACTGGGGGATTTATATAGCTGGGCAACTTGATCCCTTGCTTTCCCCCTTTTACTTTTTTGCGGGTGAATTTCACCTTTGTACCTGCCAAGGCTGCTGGGTGTATAATTAGCATGCTGACATCTGAGCAAGTGTTTTTCTGCTAGCTTTATTTAGGGGTGGAAATTTTTTTACTTTGGATAAACTTAGGCACTCTCCTCTTGTTATCCTGAATATGACAGCTTTTTAATCCTTAGAATATGTCCACCAAGGACACAGAAATGTGTGTCCACGTTAGCTAGAGTTACCCTGTCCTTTAAGGCAGTGGTCCCAACCTTTTTTGGGCCACAGACCGGTTTAATGTCAGAAAATATTTTCACAGACCTGCCTTTAGGGTGGGACGGATAAATGCACAAAATAAAATTATGCGATCGGCGTAAAAACTGTGGTATTTTAAAATATAATTGTCGAACTTACGAGACAAGCATCAAGAGTGAGTCTTAGATGGATGTAACAGAGGGAATCTGGTCCTTTTTAAAAAATAAAACATTGTTCAGACTTAAATATAAATAAAATGGAAATAATGTAAGTTATTTATTCTTTCTCTGTGGACTGGTACCAAATGGCCCACGGACCGGTACCAGTCCACGGCCTGGGGGTTGGAGACCACTGCTTTAAGGTATATATGAAATTGGCTCAGCCCATCTGGCATCCCCATTTCATGGGTTATGTAAAGGTCAGCACCCTCCTTTCACTTTTCTAAATATTCCTGGGGACTTCTGTCTTGTGGTCACCTCTGACTCAAGCTCCTGTGCAGTCTTGGCTTTGAATTGTCTCACTCTCTCACTCCTGCTGCCCCTTTGCCCCAGGTCAACCCAGTTATGGAACTCAGAACTTGTTTTTGTTTGGTGCTCTTCAGGGTGGGGCAGGGATCCCCAAATGCTATGAGTCCAGCTGACTTAAAGGAAAGTTTGGAGGAAACAATAGTATTTGCTTCAAAACAATGCAGCCACTGTAAAATTATCAGGTTCTCTTACCATTTCCCTACTCTGAAGAGTACGGAAGCCCCATTGTGGGGTCTGACCTTACCTTTGCTCCAAATTTCCTATGTGTAGCTAAAGCCAACATCCCAGTTTCTTGGGTAAGTTAACTCCTTTTTCAGTTCTTTCCCTGATTCTAGGTAATTGCATATCTTAGGACACTAAGCTAAAGCTTTTGTATTAGTACTTATAAGGATTTGCCTGATTAAAGTCACAGGTGACCAATCTCTTTCTCCCCAGTTTTAGTTCAGAGACTAAGGGTGGGGATTTTTGTTTGTTTTTAATGTTAGTTAGGAAAAAAAAATTCTTACGAGAACGAGGCATTGAACATTAATAAAATTAAGGATGTCAAGAAAAGTTGTGCCAGTCGCTACTATTTATTGAGTGCCTAATACATTCCAGGCACTGAGCTAGGCGCTAGAGCACCAAGGTAAACAAAATCAGACACAGTTCTGTTCTTCTGAAGCTTACAGTTCTAGTGGGAAAGAGAAACATCAATCAAGTACACAAACAAAATGAAAATATAAAGTGACAAGCATCAGGAAAGTGGGGTGCAGGTGCTGTGAGAGGAACATGCTATCTAGAGGGTAAGTCTAGGGGGGCTTCCAAGAGGATGTGACTGCAGAGCTGTGATCAAGAGGCCCAGGAAGGGTTAACTTGAGAAGACAAAGAATATTCTAGGCCCCGGGAGCGGAGGGAGCAGTCCATGCCAAGACTGTGCAACAGAAACTTCTGACAAAAGACTAAGAGAAGGCCCACGTGACTGGGACTGCAAAAACGCGTGGCCCCGTGGGGAAGACTGGGCTGGAAAGGGTGGCTACCGCCAGGCCTTTAAGGAGCTTCAGGTGGCAGGTAAGGGGTGAGTGCTAGGCTCAGCTTTCCATTTTGAAAAAAAATTGGAGACCAGCAATTGATATGATTATTCAGAGTAGTGTCTTACCTATGTGTGGGTGTTTCAATGTACTTCTAAACTACTTGATTACAAACACACATAAGTACTTCAAAATATTACATAGTGCTAGTACTATTAAGCTTATAAAAAATAGTCCTGACTGTGTCCCTCCCCATGCCTTTGTAGCTCTCACTAAGGAGCCCACCCTAACCGGTTAGCTAGTCAACCCAAAACACCAAGGTTGCGGGCTTGATCCCCAGTCAAGGCACATGCAGGAAGCAACTAACGGATGCACAACAAAGTGAAACAGCAAACGAATGCTTCTCTCTCTCTCCTCTTTCTCTATCTCTCTAAAATCACTCTAAAAAAAGTTAACTAAGATCCCTTCCTTCACTTGTAACTATTCATCTGGTATATACTTACTCCCTCCCCCTTATTTAATATAATATAAATATAAAGTGCTATTTATTTTTAAGTTTTAAATATTGTTTACAATCGAAGACAAGAATTTCTTGATCATCCTACCCCACCCCCTATAACTCTCTGTTCTTACCCTGCCAAGAGCAAACATTCAAAGCATTACCAGCATTTCCTTTTTGTTCTTCCCATATAAGGAAAAATGTGCTCTGACTCATTCTTTACCTGAAAAACCCATCAATATGTAAGGATAGAAACAGTACCTTTCACTATAAATTTATACCTTTATGAAGACAAAAATATCTTCACTGTACATCTGTCATGAGCATATTTGTAGCAGTAAGGATTTCTTACCCTCTTAAGCAAAAAGTACTAAAATTTTAAGCTGGCATAAGAATACTTTTTAAAAAAATCATAGTTGAATTATATGTGCTGTTTGAAATACATAATAAAGTCACTTGTCCTAGTAGGCAAAAATAATCTTTATAAGACTCATGTCTTTGAAGAAACATGTTAGAAGGGTCACTAATTGATGATACTCTGTATCATCTACTGATGGAGTAATGAAATGGGCCTCTCTCACGCTGCAGTAAGTGTGAGCTAGAAACCAAGTGGGATCTCTGTCTACCTACAAGTCCTTGTCCACCTATGTACTACTCTGAGTAATACTGACTCACACTTCAGTTTGAGGACCACTGGACCAGAAGTAGTAGCTTTCTGGGTGATGGGATTATGAATAACTGTCTTCCTTTCTTGAATCTTTAAAAAAATATTCTCTACCAAGCCTATGCTGCTTTTATGATTAAAAGTTTGTTAGCCCTGGTGGGTTAGCTCAGTCAGTTAGAGCATCCCAGGGCACATATGGGAGGTGACCAGTGAATACACCACTAAGTGGAACAACAAATGAATGCTCTGTCTCTCCCTCTCTCTTGCTCTCCCACTTCCTCTCTGTTTAAAATAAATAAAGTTTATTAAAAGTATATCAATGAGGAATGAATATTAAAAGACAGAGCTAACATGAGGTCTATTTGGGCAAGTCTAAACACCTTTTGAGAATTAGAAAGTGAATTTTTTAAAATCTAGAATAAGCAGGGATTGTGGATTCCTGACTATTGAAAGTCAGTTTGTATAGACACAGAAAACAGTGCAATGATTACAAAGGGAAAGGGGTGTGGAGGGAGGTAGGAAAGGATATAGAGGGGCTAAGTCGTGATGGACGGAGACCAGACTTGGGGCGGTGAACACACGATACCTTATACATAGGATATATTATAGAATTACACATATGAAACCTATATGACTTTATTAACCAATGTCAGTCACTCCAACAAATTCAATAAAAAAGAAAGTCAGTTTAGGACAAAGAAAATATACTAAGTATAGATATGAGATTAATACCTCAATAAATTGTGCAGGTTTAAATAGAAGTACAATAATTTTGAAAGTATTAAGGAACAGGATTTCTCAGTGTTCCAAGATGAAAATTCTTTGGCAAAAGAGGATTCAGTGAATCGAACAAGTTTGGACACAATAAATATTCTAATCCGCTCTTACAGTCATATGGCCATAAACAAATTATAGGTTCTGGGAAATCCAATATAAGCTCCATTCTGAATTCCAGCTCCACAAATTCCTAGTGTGTGTCCTACCACTAAAAACAAATTCAAATTCTACACCAGAAGAGAGTCCAAGAAAGAGTTCTTACCATGGACTTAAACCCTAAACCTGATCCGATATGCCCATGGTCTCTGAGGGTAGCACATATACATCCATAGAGCCTGATTCCAAGGGCGCAGCTCAAGTCAGCTAACAAATAATGCTCAGGAGCAGCACAACAGAGCGGCAGACCACACGACTTCAACTTTGGAAGGAACTATGTATTTATTGCTGTTTACGTATCTATCTTATCTGCTTAGGCAGGACGACTAGAATTTTGTCTTATCCTCATTTCCCTACTCCCAATACAGTCAAGCCTGGCAATTAGTTGGTGCTCAGTGAATGAGGCACCACCAAACCAGGTAACTGAAAATTTGGGGCAAATGCAGTAATGTAACGAACTAGGCTCAGGTCTGGAAACTTGAAGTCCTTAAGTTTGTGCAGTCATGCTATCATGATCTTATTTCATTCAGTAAACATGATCTTATTTCATTCTGAGTGCTTACTATGGGTGAGTATTTCTAAGATGGTAGAAGTGACTAAAATATAGTCTTAACCCTCAAGAGCTCCAAGCAATAGAGGCACTCGTATTAGCCACTTCCTGTTGTACACATTTGGTCACACAGTAAGAGTCTAATAAATGCTTGTTTGAATTGAATTCAGAAACCAAGCTGCACATTAAGTCTGGTAACACTTGGTACTCTGGCAGGCCGACAGCCTAGAGCAGGGCAGAATCAGACCGTTCTGAAGACTGCTTCAGAACGACTGAGATATTGAGTAACTAGGCCCATCTTGATCATCACTACTCTAGGGACGTCAGACCCATCCAGGAGTCAAAAATATATATATATTAATCACATAAAAAAAGCTTGTTTTATTTCTTTGCTTCTCTTATGAGTTAAATTTTTTTTTTACTAGAGAAGCTCCAGACCCCAAAGGAATTGAATAGTAGAAAACATGGCAGTACTCCTAAATATGCACTATACAGCTCTCCAGTTCTTGAGATGGTAACAGATAGTACATGGTGAAGAAGGACTAAGAAGGGGCTGCAACCAAGTTGACAGGCCTCTGGGCTGCAAGGCTCCTCAACACCTGTAAGCAACGTGCTATGCTGCTCCCATGCAGCCTTCTTTATTCATCACAAAGATCCCATGACATGGGTATTATTTTTCCCACTTTAGAAAGGAGCAAGCAGAGCTCAGAGACAGCAGGCAATCTGCTCCAGACACACAGGCACCACCGAAAGGCACAGCATGGGACTCTGCAATAAGGTCTTTCTGGCACCAAAGGCTAGTGTAGGACCATTCAAGCAGCAATGTTTTAAATATATCAATGAGCACTAGGACAATCCCACAGGATCATACAGCATAAAATGTTTCCCAAACGGATTTGATTAGGGAACCCTTTTGAATGAATCAGTACTTGAGACTATCTTCCCATGTAATGCATTTTGAGAAAGATTGTGGGGCAACTGAGTCAAAGATACTCCATAGCAGAAAGGAGGTAGGAAGCAGCTCAGAAGAAAAAGCTACTCTCGAAAGAACATCTATTAAAATTGTGCTAAAAATATTAATAGGAACATGTAAATTAAACTCAGTTAAACCGATACCATTTTTTACCTCCAGATTCATAAGCTCCAGCTCATAGCTCATTTCTGTTAAATAATTTTTTATATCAAGGAGAGCCTTTTTTTATTTTCTTTAAAAC
This sequence comes from Saccopteryx leptura, assembly GCF_036850995.1. Taxonomy (NCBI): domain Eukaryota; kingdom Metazoa; phylum Chordata; class Mammalia; order Chiroptera; family Emballonuridae; genus Saccopteryx; species Saccopteryx leptura. The sequence goes on from NC_089513.1 coordinate 19,498,768, forward strand.
TTGTCAATTCATATGACATTCTAATTCCAACATATTCACTTAGCTAGTTCTTTAGGATTTGTTGTAGAATTTGATTTACCTAGTAGTTCAACTCATGATGTCATGAATCTTGATAACGTATATTCACATTGTTTTAATTTGCTACGTACCTCAACAGGCCTGCAATTTGTATTTGGGAGTGAGACTTCTTCATCCCAAATCATATGGCATCTAGCATCCCTGGATCCTACTGACTAGATACCAGTAGTATTCTCCCCCCACCTCCCAGTCATTCTGACAAGAAACATGCCTATAATTTATTTACCTCCTTTCCTCCCTCACTTCCTTCCTTTTTAAATACAGAACACTTCATGAATTTGCATGTCATCCTTGCACAGGGTCCACGCTAATCTCTGTATCGTTCCAACTCTAGTCTATGTGCTGCCAAAGCAAGCACCCCCACGATTTCAAAACTCCATCTGAGGGAATGGTATCACCCTCAGCTGAGAACCACAGGTTTAGAGCTAACCGGAAAGTTCAACAACACATTGATGAAAGGGTAAACACCTAGCCTGACGCTGCAGTCAGTATTCCAGCAGAGAATTCAAGATTTAACACGCCAGCTTCAATCCTGCATGTCCAATGTCTCATTACACTTCTCTTTATTGTTAATAACATGAACAGATTCAACACAAACTGCCAAAATACCATTTTAAGCCAAGAGGGCTAAGCCCTGCGTGCTTTGCAATAGCAGCAATAAAGCTGGGGAGAAGCTAAGCCCAGGGTGCTTGGGGTACAGCTGAGGCAGCAGCCACAAAACATGAAGTACATCTGACTAGTCTAGCATTACGTCAAATCTGGACTTTGAAAAGGATACTATTTTTTTTCTTTTTAAAATGATTTATTATCAAAAAGCTTGCTCCCACTCACTGCTGAGTCAGTTCAGCAATGAAACTCCATCCTTTTTAGGATTATTGGGACCCAAGTAATTTTAGACCAAAACAACAACAACAACAACAACAAAAACAACAAACTTGACTGTTAAGTTCAGTAACATAATCAGGACATGTCGGTATGCATTCAGGAACACTGGTTTCACTTCTTGATCGGAATGCCAATCACCATGAAATCCTCTGCTAGAGTCACTTCTTGGAAATCTAACACTGATTCAGCTTGCTTTTTTAGTTCTACAATCCCATCTGTTTCTCCTTCTCTGGCCAAGGCAACTGGTTTGTACCTCTGACTGAAGTGAGTGAGAACGAGCCTCTTCGCCTGGCACAGCTTGGCGAAGGCCGCAGCCATCTGTGGCGTGCTGTGGCCGTGCTCCTTTGCCTTGTCCATCTGGGTGTCATCCAGGGTGGCTTCGTGGATGAGCAGGTCTGCTTCGGAGCACAGCTTCACTGCTCCGTCACCCACAACCCCAGAGCAGTCACCCAAAATGCAGATTTTTCTTCCAACAATAGGCTTTTTTAAGACATCTTGGGGAGAAATTGTAACTCCGTTTTCCAGAACAACAGAAATTCCGTTTTTCAGCTTCCCATAGGCAGGACCTGGCGGGACACCTAATGACAGAAGGCAGATAACATCACATCATGGGAATGAAACTGACGGCTTGTTAGGAGAGTCTGTTTTAACAGCACAGCAAATAGCAAATGGAAAAGGCATCTAATTCTTTTCATAATTTTTATAAGTACGTATTTTACTATTTGTGGAAAGCTGGAATATTTATACATTATTAAGAGTTCTGTGTTGGCCATGCCGTATCACTTAAAACATTTCCCAAGCACATGTATCAGATAGATTTTGAGCTATTAAGTCCCACTACAACATCCTTACAGTCAAGAAAACAGCCTTGATGTTCTGTGGTGCATGGGAGTAACAGTTTTGAGAGCGCTTTATTTGATAAGCTCATCTTTGGGCAAAATTAAAGAGTCCATTTAAATAATGACAAGGTACTACAAACTGAATAACAATAAAAAAACTGTTAGGACTGTTTGGATCACGAGGTCAAGGGGCCTTTCAGGCAATCATACATAACCAATCTTCATGTACAGGGGGCAGTTCCACATTTACCAAATTGGGTTTAAATCTCATATTAATTTAGAACAGTACCTGATTATCACTCTGGACAATACCTACAAACAAAGAGAAAGTGCTTACTAATTTCAGCATAGATCATGCTTGAAGTTTCCCGATATAAGAGTGTCTCCACAGGACACCCAGGTATGTAAAATGGTTGAGACAAAGTATTCTGAACACCATATTAATGTAATGAAGGTAGAAAAGGAAAACCTTGAAAGTCATTGGTTGCAGGTGCAAGATTAAGACACAGAAAAGTTCTAGGCCAAAGATGTCATTGAAAACATATTTCAAGAGGCAGACATGAAAAAATAAAAGCCTAGACCTGAGACAACAACAGCTACCTGGCTTACGAGGACAGAGTAAACTGAAGATAACAAGGCAGACTAAGAATAGGCATCAGAAGAGCTGAAGAGAGAGGGACTCAAACATGTACCTGGGTTTTGCTTTGAATAGCATCTTTTGACCCTGGGAATTTTCCTTAATAAGCTAACTTTGGGCAAAGGAACTAAGTGGAGAAAACGTCAGTCTTAGGCATGGGAGACAGGAAAGGAAAGTTACTATGACACTTCTCACAGCTTCAGTTAACAACAGCTTGATTGATGAAAAGAGGAAAACAAACACTTACCGAGGTCTTTCAGTTTCTGTGCATTGAGTTTACCAGGGCGCTTCTTCTCTACGACCGAAAACCCGAAGGAAGGAATTCGGTGGAAGAGGCGAAATGCTTTTACAACAAACTGTTCATCATCGACCAGAAGGTATGCATTTTCCTCTGAGTCTAAGAAGATAGTTCTTCCTTGTCCCTCTTTGGGAGAGGTGTCTGCTCTATCCGTGTGTGCACATTCTTTCAGCTCTTCTGCAGGACACTGATCTGCTGTGGGCACCAGCTCGTGGACCACGAACGGGAAGACCAGCTCCGTGTGTGAGAGCTCCATGGTTCGCCAGATGAAGTCCCGGAGCCCGGCAGGGCCGTAGATTTCAATGGGCTGTTTGGTGGCCGTGGAGCCGCTCTGCAGGCTGATTGTGCAGAGGAGGCCAGGAAGGCCAAAGAAATGGTCTCCATGAAGATGCGTGATGAAGATCTTGGTAATTCTCCCTTTCGATTGAGGGAGAAAAATAAAATTGGGAATTTTTCAGAAATAAAGATGCACACAATGCTACCTGAAACATATATAACAACTTACATAGAAAACAGTAAAATGAATTTAGAGTTTTACTTAACACCATAATTTTATTTTTTTTATATTTTTCTACGTGATTTCAGAAGCAATAAAGACACACTTTATTTACTAGATAGTTTTAATAAGACTTTTTCATAAACCAGATTTGAACTACACAGTGTTACAGTTTTCAAAGTATTTTCCTATATATCCTCTTACAAAAAAAAAAAAAAGTTGGAATAGGAAGTGTACCAAAATAATTTGCTTAAGGAACTAGGTAAGCATCGAGTCAAAAGCATCTGACCGTGGAATGAAAAACACCTTCAAGCACTCTTGTGTAAGAGCGAGAATGGGTTTCTTTCGATATCAAATTGTCTGAACTTCTAGGAATAAAACAAAGCAGTGAAGAAGTTTAATTGCCAGTTGAGTGATTCTTGGAGAAAAAAATTAGAAGTGGGTGCCAGTGCTCTAAATTGCGACTTTCGGATGGCGGTTGGAGAGGATAAGGCAAAAGTGTTGAATACTGTAAAGCCCAACGTAGCCCACTTTCGTGAGCTGTATGGCAACATACTGCGGGAGAATTCACAAGTGGTGTATAAAATCCAGCAAGGCAGACTGGAGATAGGTAAAAGCCTAGAAGGACAATTCACTCAGCTAATGACATTGCCCAAAGTGTTACAGCAACAAATATACCATATTATGGACCCTCCTAGAAAAAACAGAGATGTGGAAGAAACTTTATTACAACTTGCTCATGATCCTGACTGTGGAGAGGTGGTGCGACTAGGGCTTTCAGCAATCGTGAGACCTTCTAGTCTGAGACAGAGCACCAAAGGCCTTTTCACAGCTGGCATGAAGAAATCATTGATTTATAGTTCACAAAAACTGCATAAAATGTGGACGGGATGGCTGAGGAAAACATTCTGATTTTGCTTGCTTTTATAATGTATAGATGAATAAAGTGTTCCTTTTTAACAACAACAAAAAAAACACAAAAAAACATCTGACCGTTACAGTGCCCCCTACTGGTACCACTGAGAACAGCAAATACTGTATGTATTTCCAGCAAAACAAGTTCCCCTGGCTCCAATGGACTAGTGCCTGAACCAAAACTGCCTTTTAAGGCCGGACAGAGATTAACTAACCAAGTAAAAGCCTGTCTGTCTGAGTGAGGTTGGCAGAGGAGGAGGAATAGGAAGATGATAAAGGAGGGAGAGGCAAGGGAAGAGGGAGAAAGAGGGGGGTCAGAGAGCACCAGGGTGAAGAACTGAGATGGGAGGAGGTGGGCAACAGACATAAGAATGCAGACCAGAGGGCAGACCCCCTGTGGTGTTACGTAAAGGTGCATGGGCCCATCCCTTCCCTTCATGCTGAACTAACAGATGGATTTTTCAGTCCACACTGGCCTAGGCTGTAACTTGATTTACCTAATGGTAAACTGAATTTATTGCTAGCATGTGGCAGGATGCTACATCAGCATTTTAAAATTAGCCTCAATAACACATATGTAGTATAACAGAGGTTTCTGGTCCGAGCTCATGGCCCACCTATTTCAAACATTTGCTACCATAAAAGAGTGGAAGACTTTATTGATACCAATAAAGAACAGGAATAGTTTACTAATGTGATTTGTCCTGTGATAGCAAACCACAAGTGTTCTCCATCCTGTCTTCCAGTTACTCCCCGAGCCCAGGCTCTGTGCCACAGAACAATAGACTGGGCAAAGGCTGATTCTGGACCTTGAGAATCCCCAGGAGGCACTCGAGAAGTTTCCTCAATATGCTCCTTTTTATTTTCTTTTTTCAGTCCTTGTTTTTGCTGGTTTTTGACTTTTAGAGCCCTTGCATTTCCCCTTCCTGCTGTCTGGGCTGCCAAGGCACTCAGAGCGAGACCCGAGGCCTCTGCAGACAGCAGAACAATGGGGGCTGCTCGGTCCTGACCTCACGCTGACCTCTGAAGTGCCACAGAGGACTTTCGGGGCCCTCTCCCTGTCTACTGCAAAACAGAGAAACTGAACACCAAAACAACCTGTGAACCCAAAGTAAGTGAGCCAAATCAAGTAAGAAATTGTTTCCCACAGTTATCACAGTCTCAGGGACGACAAACATTTCATTTTTCAAGAAACTTGATTCCAGAGGGAGAAGAAATAGCAACCACAATTATCAAAGGTAAGAGGGAGCTATCAAATGAAGAAAGAAAAATGCATGAGTTCCCTTTCATTTAAGAACAAGAATATGTCATCCATGGAGGAGTGAAATACTAAGCATCCCCTAGGGATGATGCAGTTCTATTTACTGCTCTAGGAGAATGTCTGCAATCTAGTCTTCATATATGTGGTTCAGTTGAAAAAAGTAGGTTACATGAAGTATAGTGTGATTCCATTTATGCAAAATTACACACACACACATATAAATATGCCTATACCATTACCATATCTACATGTACAGAAATTTTACCTATAAGACACGAATTTAGGCTTTTATTTATACTTTCCTGCTTTGTTTGAATTTTTACAATGAATATGTATACTTTCTATAATTATTTTTAAAGGGAAACAAAGGAAAGCTTAAGCTCAGTCTTTAAAATTATGGCAGAAATTGACATGGCAAACCTATGCTGAAGGTGTTATTCATACATTTATTGACATTTAAAACCATGGAAGCTTGAAAGTAGTATGTTTGGATAAATACGAAGTACTTCCTTATGAATCTCATAAAATATTATTACCCCAGGAGGTAGTATAAACTGAAAGGGTTTCAATGAATCAAATAATGATAAGCCTATATTGGGTTATTGAGAGAAACTAATAACCTGATATTCATGTCCTCCCCTGAGTGTGGGTGGTACTTGTAATTGGCTTCTAACCAGTAGACTATGACACAGAGATGTAATGTGATTAGGTTGTTTTAAGACTTTGTCTTGCCATGGACAAGAATGTAATGGTAACAGGGAGTGGGGTGAAGGGGTGGGGAAGGGGCGAGGAAGGAGAGGGAGGGAGTGGGGGGAGGGTAGGGGCACAAAGAAAACCAGATAGAAGGTGACGGAGGACGATTTGACTTTGAGTGAGGGGTATGCAGCATAATCAAAGGTCAAAATAATCTGGAGATGTTTTCTCGGAACATATGCACCCTGATTTATCAATGTCACTGCATTAAAAATAATAAAAATAAGATAAAAAAAAAAGACTTTGTCTTGCTAGTAGACTTCCTCTTGAGTTTCTTTCCCTCTTGCTGGTACTACTCCAAGCTACCATGAAGCAGAAACTCACATGATCAGAAACCCTCTAGAGCTGTGGGCAGCCTCTGTCCTACAACAGCAAGGATTCTGCCAACAACCTGAGTGACCTCGGAAGCAGAGTCTTCCCCACTTGAGCCTCTGATGAGATCTCAGCCTCAGCCAATAACAGCAAGTGAAACCATCAAGTAGGATACTCCCTGGCCCACAGAAACTATAATAAATGCAAATAGGACACTAAATTTGTAATGCTTTGCAGCATTAGATAACTGATACAGAATTAAATAAAAAGAAAAACCCTTATCCCCATACCCAAACCTCTAGTACCCATACTTGGCAGTTTCTTGTTTCTATTTTAATCACCCTGCCACCTCAACCCCTACTCTCTAAACAGTTGAATGGTACAGGCTCCACTCTCATGAAACAAACACCTGTAGGACCTAAGGGACATAAAGCATAGTACCTGCCCTCACCTCAAGGTTTCAGCACAAAAGAGTAAATAACTAGGGTTGAACTATGTACACCTTGGGCCACATGTCCCAAGTGATATTGATTAGTTCCTTCCTTTAACTGCTCTCTTCATAACTCCCAGGTCTGGAACATAACCATCTGTAACTTCAATAATTCTTGACTTCTTTACACCTTAAGCCATTCAATCAATCACCACCTTCTGCTGGCTCTACAAGTATCTCTTAGATTAAGTCTCTCCTCTTCATCCCTGTCCCTTCTTCCTGCTTCAACATCATCTCTCTCTTCTCTTAGATGAATGCAACTGCCTTGAAATTGGTCTCCCTGATGCTATTCTCTTCCTGCCAACACATCTACCATAGGAAAAATCTGTCCTAAAACACAAATCAGACCATATCACCCTCTGCTTAAAAACTTTCAATGGTTCCCTACTGCTAATAGAATAATAAGGTCCAAACACCTTAGCATATCACAGAAGCCTCCACAGTCTGCCTTCATTTCTTTCAGCATTCTTATCTCTCTTCTATCCTAGCTAAGTATTCAAAGCTCTGGATGGCTTAATATTCCCCAAACGTGTCTGGAAACTCCCTTGCTTGTTGCTCACTTTGTTGTCTGTTCTTTGAATGTCCAATCCTACTTCTCTCCCTAGAGAAACTTCTATTCATCTCTTAGATCCTAGCTCAACTCTTACCATCTCTGGAATGCTCTATCTGAACACCCGGATAGAGTTAGTGTCCCTTCTTCGTACTCTAAAAGAACTTAGAAAACACCTCCATTATTCTACTTATCACATTACATCATGACTGTTTGCATGTCATTTCCCCCCAATAGACCAAGAGATCCTTGGATGCTAGAACTATCTTTCTTTTAGTTATCAAATGCCATGTACTGTGTTGCATCATAGGAGTAACAACTTCAATAACTACCAGTTATCAAGACCTAATAAGACAGAGGCCCTGTACTGAGTGCTGAATATGTTGTTCATGCATTTATTGAACGTTTAAGTACACAAGTGATCACTGAGCTTAATACAGGGAGATAGTGCTCACAAAAACAACTATTTGCCCTGGCCGGTTGGCTCAGCGGTAGAGCGTCGGCCTAGCGTGCGGAGGACCCGGGTTCGATTCCCGGCCAGGGCACACAGGAGAAGCGCCCATTTGCTTCTCCACCCCTCCGCCGCGCTTTCCCTCTGTGTCTCTCTCTTCCCCTCCCACAGCCGAGGCTCCATTGGAGCAAAGATGGCCCGGGCGCTGGGGATGGCTCTGTGGCCTCTGCCCCAGGCGCTAGAGTGGCTCTGGTCGCAACATGGCGACGCCCAGGATGGGCAGAGCATCGCCCCCTGGTGGGCAGAGCGTCGCCCCTGGTGGGCGTGCCGGGTGGATCCCGGTCGGGCGCATGCGGGAGTCTGTCTGACTGTCTCTCCCTGTTTCCAGCTTCAGAAAAATGAAAAAAAAACAAAAACAAAAAAAAAAACTATTTAAATAACATAATTTTAGATACTGATGATGCTGAGAAGTTAAAAAAAGGAGCTGTAGGATGCCTGGGGCAGGGAAGGAACTACTTAACCCCAGAGGTTTAGGAAAAGCCTCTGAGGAAATGGCACTTGAGCTGAGTTAACTGATGAGGAGACACCACACAGAGAAGGGATTACTATTATATATAATTCTCATAGCATGTCTTCTGAATAAAGTTTTTATTCTCATTTTTGAGATGAGGAAAGTAACGCTTGAGTTTGCTGATCTGCTCAAGTCACAAGCTGAGACACAGCTGGGACCGGAAACCAGGTCTGCCTGGTTCCACCCCAAGGCTCCTCACCCCTGTCCCTGGCCTCCTAGCTGCTAGGCCTTTGCTCACTGCGTGCCCTCTGGCTGAATGCCCTTCATCTGCCCTGTTCAGGGAATCCCTCCTCTTCCTTCAACAACATAAGTTACCTTCTCTGAGATGCCTACCCTGATAACCAAGTGGAAAAAAGTCTCCCTTTTCTGCACATCTAAATGCATTCTCTCGTGATCCCAGGTGTCCTCGGGTACGGCACAGTTCTGTTCCTATGATAGTAATGTAACCCAGATTTTGGTGTAAATTGAAATATACCTTAGCCTAAGTCACTTACCTATCCTAACACAGTTGTAAAATCATAATTTAGAACATAAAAACACAACTAAGCTGCAGAAAAAGGAAAAGGACATAAATATACTGTTCTGTACCCTGTACTATAGTAACAGAAAAAATTACTCACGTCTGTTTTTTTGTTTTGTTTTGTTTTGTTTTTTGTTTGTTTGTTTTTTGTTTTTTTCATTTTTCTGAAGCTGGAAACAGGGAGAGACAGTCAGACAGACTCCCGCATGCGCCCGACCGGGATCCACCCGGCACGCCCACCAGGGGCGACGCTCTGCCCACCAGGGGGCGATGCTCTGCCCATCCTGGGCGTCGCCATGTTGCGACCAGAGCCACTCTAGCGCCTGAGGCAGAGGCCACAGAGCCATGCCCAGCGCCCGGGCCATCTTTGCTCCAATGGAGCCTTGGCTGCGGGAGGGGAAGAGAGAGACAGAGAGGAAAGCGCGGCGGAGGGGTGGAGAAGCAAATGGGCACTTCTCTTGTGTGCCATGGCCGAGAATCGAACCCAGGTCCTCCGCACGCTAGGCCGATGCTGTACCGCTGAGCCAACCGGCCAGGGCGCTCACGTCTGTTTTTATAAGTTTTTATAGAAGTGAGCATCGTAAACTTGAAATGTCGTACATCGAGACTGTTGTAATCCGAAGACACCATGTACTTACGTCAGGTGGAAATAAGTGTATACACTATTCCTTTGCTTGGGCAGTGTCCATCCAATATGCCTGATATATCTCACTCCAGCCTTTTTTTTTTTTTTTGTATTTTTCTGAAGCCGGCAACGGGGAGGCAGTCAGACAGACTCCGGCATGTGCCCGATTGGGATCCACCCGGCATGCCCACCAGGGGGTGATGCTCTGCCCCTCTGGGGCATCGCTCTGTTGCAACCAGAGCCATTCTAGCGCCTGAGGCAGAGGCCATGAAGCCATCCTCAGTGCCCGGGCCAACCTTGCTCCAATGGAGCCCTGGCTGTAGGAGGGGAAGAGAGAGACAGAGAGGAAGGAGAGGGGGAGGGGTGGAGAAGCAGATGGGTGCTGGCAGGGAATCGAACCCAGGACTCCTGCACGCCAGGCCAAAGCTCTATCACTGAGCCAACCGACCAGGGCCTCACTCCATCCTTTACTTTGAGCCTTTATAAATCTTTGCTCTCAAAACTTACAGGATGAATGGAAGGTTAAATAAGTAAATATGGTTAAGGAGCATACCAAGTGCCCAGGGCCCTTCCAAGTCTTGCCAAGACTCTAGCACTGAGTGGGAAGCAACTGTGAGTGCTGTTACAGAGCCCAGACCCAAGGAAGGCCAAGAAAACGAAGCAGAACATGGGAGGGTATTAAAAAGATAGGTAAATGCACACAAACCTGCTTTTAGCTGGCTTTTCATAAGCTGCGTCTGTGTTCCCTCCCCACAGTCAAAGAGCCAGCACTCGCCCTCACACCGAAGAACCAGAGCAGAGGCACCCCGGGTTGGGGAGGGGTACGCCGCACCTGTCCCCAGAAACGTCACATCCATAGACATCTTCTACCCTGCAGTGGAAAGATCACCTAGGTGTTATTTCACATCGTTGCTCAAAATCACCCAAAACAGGTTCCTGAGAGACTTAACTGGTATTTAGGACAGTGAAACTCTTCTGATGCAGTACAGGTGTGTCATTATACACTGGTCAAAACCTATAGAATGTACAACACAAAGAGTGAATGAACTCTACTGAAAACTTTAGTTAATAATAATGTATCGATAGTGGCTCCTCAATTGTAACAAAAATACCACTCTACTGCAAGATGCTAACAATAGGGAGAGGAGTGAGAGAATATATAGGAATTCTGTACTTTCTGAGCATTTCCAAGTCCTTCTAATAAAACACTAACAGCAATAAACGCTCTATTTGAGGTTCTGAGATGAAATTTAATTACATTTACTAAATGGTATGTTGGTGTCCATGGGGATGTGCTCCTTCTCTGAGACTTGTTCGGAGGTTCTAGCAGGGGAGCGCAGCTACTCGTATACCCTTGACTGAAGAACGGTCCTCTCCTCTAGCAGGGAAGGTTGTCCTCTTCAACTGAGCGTGCAGCTTCGGGAGGGACGCACAGGAGCGGTGAGGGAGGAAGGGGACAACCGCCTAGCCAGCCAGATCAGCCGAATCAACCCTGGCGATCAATGGGGTGACATGTCGCAGCCAGATCGCCCTCACATCCAGTGTGCTCCTTCTCTGAATGATCGAAAATACAGCAACACTCCACAGCACTAGAGTAACGCCAAGTGAGTCTCATTCCCCTAGGGCAGTGGTTCTCAAAGTGTGCGCCAGGGCACACTGGTGCACCCTAGATTTCCAGGTGCGCCCTATAGTATTCCAGAGAAATATGTGCCTGTTGGGGACCAAAAATCCAACAGGGTTTTTGGAGTTTAGATTTTGGGGGGACAGAGGTGTGGGGAATTGGCTGTAAGCTGACAGTCTGCCCAACCCCCCACCTCACTTGCCTGATTAGGTTGCAAAGGCTGTTAAGCTGTGGCGCTGGATTGTTTACACTACCCCCGTGTTTCCTGGAAAGACTGGAGGCAAGTTTCTTCTATCCTTTGGTGTAAAGTTAAGGTGATATGTATGGTGGGGGTTTTCTGCACTCAACACAAGAGTAAAAAGAGAGGAACTCTTCAATGTATTGATGAGGAAATGAGAGTTTGTCTTTCAAATATATGCCCAAACACTGAAGAAATCGCTAGGGCACTTCAGGCTCATGTTTCTCATAAACACAAGAATGAAAAAACTTAACACATTCATGCCAGGACCTGCCGAATTTACTAAATCTTACTTAGAATGTATCTATATATATAAAAAGATAACTTTTTAAAAAAAATTTTTAACCCTTCTTTTTTATGAATTCTAAAAAGCATAACTCAAAAAATGTAACATAAAAATGTATTTTAATGTCAGAATAAATTTAATTTTGTCATATTTATTTCATTTAATTACCATAAAAGCATGCTTGGACTTTATATACTATTTTTTTCTTTAATATCTGACTTAATTATTATAACATATTTCTCAGAAATTTGTATATAGTGCGCCTACAATTATTTGTAGGATTTTAAATGCACCCTGACTTCAAAAAGTTTGAGAACCACTGCCCTAGAGGAAGGTTGAGATGTGGGTTTCTGCTATTAAAAGTGATCAGCAATAACCTGTTGAGTATGTAGATTTCTGCCAACTCTTGGCATCTCTTTTTCTTTTCACTGTTTCTAGGCACAGCTGCCATCTCTGTAATACTTCTGTAATGGGAGCATGCATCAAGTAGAATAAATGAGAACAAACTCAAACACCTAAACAACTATACATAATCCACACTGAGGGCTGGGAAGAAAACAAAAATAAGTCATTTTAGCCCTGGCTGGGTAGTTCAGTTCATTAGAGCATTAAATAAGTGAAACAAGAAATCAATGTTTCTTTCTCTCTTCCTCTCTAAAAATAAATAAAATAAAATATATATATATTTAATTTTCAAGAAAAAATACTAAGATAAGAAAATCTGACAGCAAGCTGGATAAATATACAAAACTGTCAATAACTTTTCTGTCCTGGCAATAACCAGATAAAATACCTGACCTGTGGTGGCACAGTGGATAAAGCATCAACCTGGAAATGCTGAGGTCGCCGGTTCGAAACCCTGGGCTTGCCTCTTGATGCTTCCAGCTCCTCCCCCCTTCTCTCTCTCTGTCTCTCTCTCCTCTCTCTCCCTCTCTGTCTCTCTCTCTCCCTTTCTCTCTCCTCTCTAAAAATGAATAAATAAAATAATAAAAAAATAACCAGATAAAAATAAAACTGAGAAAGATTTCAATCACAAGAGAAAAAAAATCCCTTATGAAATCACTAGAAATAAAGTTAACAAGAATGGAAGAAACCCTAAAAGACCCAGATACTAGGTTCCTTAGTAAGACTTCATATCACAGAAATGTTCATCAGTATAGGTATAGTTAATGCAAATTCTATCAGATATCCAGTGAGAGTGATTGATCTTAGAACAAAAAACAATCAAAACATGGAAGAAAAAATAAATGTCTAACAATGGACAAGAAAATGACATAAAGCAGTGAGTAGTGACTTACCTTTCTAGATATTACACTTACTACACTAATCAGGTATAATTAAGAGAGTAATATTAGTACCAAAAATAGAGATGAAAGAGAAAGACAGTTTAGAAATAAATCTAGGTATTTATGGGAATCAATAGATAACAAAAGTATAAAAAGGGTGACATTTAATAAATAGCACTGACATAATTGGCTATTTTTGCAGAAAAAAGTAAAGCAAGATTCTTACTGTACTGTATATAAAAATACATCCCACATGATTTAGAAATTTAAATGTAAAAGGTTCAATAAGTACATTAAAAATATTATGAGAGTATTTATATAATTTGGGGGCTGGAAAAGCCCTTATTATAAGACAGGAAACACAGAAAAAAATTTAAAATAAGCATTTCCGCCTGACCTGTGGTGGTGCAGTGGGATAAAGCGTCAATCTGAAACAGTGAGGTTGCTGGTTTGAAACCTTGGGCTTGCCTAGTCAAGGCACATATGGGAGTTGATGCTTCCTGCTCCTCCCCCTTCTCTCTCTCTCTCTCTCACTCCTCTCTCTCTAAAAAAATCAATAAAAAAAATAAATAAAAAAAAAAAAATGTAAAAATAGGCATTTCCACTACATAAAAACTTTCATATCTCAAGACTCAAAGTCAAAAGGTGAAAAAAACACCTGGAGAAACCGTTTGCACTGTATGATAAAGAGTGAATGCCCCTAAAAAAATATTCATGCAGGCCCTGGCCAGTTGGCTCAGCGGTAGAGAGTCGGCCTGGCGTGCGGGGGACCCGGGTTCGATTCCCAGCCAGGGCACATAGGAGAAGCGCCCATTTGCTTCTCCACCCCGCCCCCCTCCTTCCTCTCTGTCTCTCTTCCCCTCCCGCAGCCAAGGCTCCATTGGAGCAAAGATGGCCCGGGTGCTGGGGATGGCTCCTTGGCCTCTGCCCCAGGTGCTAGAGTGGCTCTGGTCGCGGCAGAGCAACGCCCTGGAGGGGCAGAGCATCGCCCCCTGGTGGGCAGAGCATTGCCCCTGATGGGCGTGCCGGGTGGATCCCGGTCGGGCGCATGCGGGAGTCTGTCTGACTATCTCTCCCCGTTTCCAGCTTCAGAAAAATAAAAAAAATTAAAAAAAAATTCATGCAAATGCATTCAAAATACAAAAACAACAACAACAAAAATCCCCGATACAATAGAAAAATGGATATATACAGGAAATTCATAGAATAAATTCAAACAGCCAGTAAGTATGAAAAGTGCTCTTTCTCTAGGTAGTTAGAGCAAATGCAAATTAAAGAAACAAATTACCATTTTCCACACACCAACTGGCAAATATTAATGCTAGCCAGGGCTAACCAAAACAGAGAAAATAGGTACTTATAAGTTACTAGTGGAGGAGCTGTGAATGGCTATTAAGTTTTAGAAGAGTAATCTGGCAATATATGTTACCAGTAATAATGATGCCCCTAATAACAACACACTTTAACCCAGCATTTCCATTTTTGGGAACCTACCCTACAGAAATAAAGAAGCTATGCAGTGATGCTTACTGCAGTACTTTTAAGTGGGCTAAAATTTGGAAGCAATCTGGAAAAAAAAATCTTACAGAATAATCTATGTTTTATTATACATTCTTACCATGAACTATTTATTCTGCAGCTAATTCAGGTCTGTAACTCTTGTCCTGGAGGAATGACAGTGAGAAAAGTTACAGATAGCTATGGCATGACTTCATTTTTATAACAATATCCAAAACTCCTACATTTATATGAGACAGAGAAAGTCCGGTGTGGATGATATACACCATACCAGTTATCTGAGGGCTGATTAAAATGGTGGTAGTGGGGAGAGATGATTTTTTCTTTAAAAATTTTTTTTATTGCAATAAACAGTATTTGATCTATTTAATTTTAATTTATTTTATATTTAACATTTATGATTTTTTAAGATGTGTCATAAGGTTGAACATACTCTTCTAACTACAATTCACCCAATCTTTCTTTCCATTGGGGATACAGTCGGCGCCCCCCAACCCACCCCCGCCTTACACACACCTCTCTACCCCACACGAGCCTTTAGGTTACTGCTAGTGTCCCTTCCATGTGTTACTTCACATTTTCACTTCCAAGATCAAACCTTCCGTTGATAATTAGGTAGTTTAATCTGCAGAGGTTTCCTATTGGATTGCAGTTCACAAGACAGGTGAAACTAAACAAAAAGAGAGTTAAAAATATGAATGAGTAGTATGAACGTTCATGTACGTCCTCGTGCCTCCTGACCATCCAGAGTATGATCGATTTATTTTTAAAATGTGTATGGCAACATTAAAAAAGGCAAATGTATGTTCTTCTTGTTTCCATAATTTGGTTATCAAACATGATTTTAAAGTAATAAACCTATAACTGGAACTAATTTCATTTTTTGAAAATAAACTCATTTCCAGGAGTCAGCGAGCATGAAAAAAACTCACTACTCAAAGGGTTAAAAACTAATAAATGCAGAAGGAATAATAAAATATAATCACATTTCAATCCCTAACAATAATGGATCTAGGCCAGCGGTATGTAACCCTGGAGCATATTAGAATCAGCTTTTGAATCACATCAATGATTGGGCTCCATCCCAGAACAATTAAACAGGAAATTCTGCAAGTGAGACATATGTTTTAGTTTAGTTTTGTTTTTTTTTTAAATTCTTCCCCTGTGATTCTAATGTGCAGTCAGATTTAAGAACCACTTAGAGAAAAAATAATGGAGAACTATAATGGATGGAACAGGCTAACCTGAACTCACTAGTCAACTAGTCAATCTTTAAAAAACAAAAACCTTTTATTATGAAAAATGTCCAACATATACAAAAGGAGAGATTAGTATACTGTATTGCCACACATCCATTACAGGGTTTCAATAGTTAACAACTATCTTATGGCCAATCTTATTTCATCTATAGCCTCTACCCATCATCCAAGAATACTTAAGTATTCATTCAAGAATACCTGATGAGTGGTATTCCATAAGGAAGCACACACTGTCTGGCTGTCTCTGTTTTTCTGATGTTAACAGCCACTAAGGATTATTGCCAGGATCCATTATTCCATTAGGGGTTGCCAAAAGGTGATATTCTCTCATTCCTTCTGCAATTATTAGCTGGCAACCTTCTGTAATTCCCTGGTCAACTATTTCCTTACCCTGTGGTGCGATCTGTACAGAAGGGGCCCATTGATCCATCAATCTTAACACAAGACAGACAAGACCTTATCTAATTCCTGATGAGATAGGATATGAAAGACACAGAAACCCTATCAGATTTTCTTGCCAAAAAGTAGAAACTGATCTTTTAAGGCTGTAATCTGAATACCAGTTTACCTAAAGGACACCGCAGGGAGGGAAAAAGCCAAATACAGAGCGCTAGAAACTTAAAGGACAAATGATTTGGTTTCTTAACCAAGTAAAGTACTGTACAGGGGAGAAAAATAAAGGAGAGGATAAAGAGATTAGAACAGATTTAAGAGATGTTTGGATCCTGCTTTGGAGAAACTGAAAATGGGAAGAAGAGAATTGGGGAAATGTGAATGCCAACTGGAGAGCTGTTAACACAAAATGCTTGTTAGATCGATAATGGCTTTGTATTTTAAAAAGGAGTTGTGTTTTATACATATAAACAAATATTTAATGGATGAAATGGAATGTTCAGATTTGCTTTAAATAATCCAGTGGGGGGTGAGGGTAATAGATAAAACATGATTAATTGCTCATGAATTGGGAATTTTTCCGTATATGTTAGAAAGTTTCCATAATAAAAATCAAATAACGACAGAGCAAATCAAAACCCTTCCATTAGGTCGGGAAGTAATCAGAAATTAATTATTTAATCAGTGGTGCGTATCTTGTGGCACGGACCACTCTAGGCACTAGTTATCAAAAGTAACCCAACCAGATTTTGGTCCCTATCTTATTGGACAAAACTACAGCCGTTTGCTTTCTCTTGACCACAACTCGCCCTGAACCACAAGTGCACATTCTGTCCGGAACACAGGATGGGGCCACGGTACTGTCACTCTGGGTCGGTGGTTCTCCGCCCTGGCTGCACATCACAACCACCTGGTGATTCTGGGGCCTGGGCATTTGGAACGCTCCCCCAAGGACTCTAAGGGCTGCTGGGTTGAGAACCAGCGTCCCGGCAGGCAGAGCCCACCCTGCGACCCCCGTGGTGCAGGCAGGGCAGACACTGCCATCCTCCATTTTAGACAAAAAAGAACCGTGGCCTGGAGAGACAGGGCCAGAGGCCAGTTCTCGGGCCACTAGCGAGCCCAAGCTCTCCTCCATGTCAGTGTCCCAGAAGGATGGGTGGGCGGCGGCAGGAGCGCCGGGCAGGGGAGGCTGCCGCCCGCGGGGTGGACGAGGCGCGCGTTGGCTCCCGGGCGCTCCCTGGCCTGGGTGCTCGGCGCGCGGCCCGGGCCGCGAGTCGGGGGGAAGCGCGCGCGCCGGCCCGCGTGGGAGGCCGCGGCGGCGCAGACCCCGGCCCGACCCCCTCCGGCGCGCCCTGCACCACTCACCCACTCCCCAGGGCCCGTGACGGGTGCCGAGGAAGGCGCAAGCCCACAGCAAGGCCCAGCAATCCGCGGGTGGCGTTGGACACGGACGGAAGTGCGCCGCAGGTTGTGTGCGCGCGCCGCCGCTCTAGGACGCGCCGGAGGTCCGCGCTCGGTGGCCCCCACTCTGCGCTTCCGCGCGGGGAGTCTAGGCGCGGGCCCGAGACACCTTCCCTGGGTCCCTCTCCTCCTTCCTGCCCGCACCAATTCGCTGAGTAGGAGGGGGCAGAACCGGTGAAGGCCAGAGCGCCAAGAATGAAAACTGTTCTGTGTTTTGTTTTCTGTGTAATGTTTTCAATCAAGAGTGTTGTCCCTGCGCTACACTCATGCACCTAGTTGTGTAATTTCTATTCTTTCGTTCGGACGAATCTTTCAGCCACTGAACCTAAAAATTTAAGCTTGAGGTGCCTTAAGAGGCGAAAGCAATGTATATTTGAATCAGAGTTCACATCAGCAGTACTGGTGATCATGAGTCTCAGCTGTTTTTTCCACTTTTCCATTCCGAGAACACACGGGAATGCTTGATTAAAATCTGAAGCTGAAGCCAAGCGGAGAAAGACAAATATCATATGATCTCACTTATATGTGGAATCTAATGAACAAAGTGAACTGAGGAAAAGAATAGAGACAGAGGCAGGGTCACCGGGGGGGGGGGGGGGGGGGGGCAGAGGGACAGCTGTCAGAGGGAAGGGGGATGAGGGGATGGGATCAGAGAAGGTGAAGGGATTAGTGAAATTATATATACATAACACAAGAGATACAGATAACAGGACAGTAAATCCCAGAGGGAAGGCAGGAGGGAATTAGGGGAGGGGGCAACGGGGGTATAATGGGGTCAAGGGGGTGGGGGGGAGGAAGTTATATTGAGTGGGACACTTGAATCCATGCTAACACAATAATTTAAAATAAAAATTTTTTTAAAAATCTGAAGCTGCCACTGTGTACTCGCCACAAGCATTGTAGGCGTGTTCTCTTAGGTACAGCACAGCATAGCCACAGGGTGATACAAACCTCAAAGGGTAAAATCTTATTTGGGTTAAATTCTAACATTTAGAAAAAAGTAATTCAAGTGCCTTTGTAAATTAGATGCAATGATTTTTGCTTGAAATACTGTTTAATACTGTTTACATATAATCATCACTCACCTTCAAGTTAGTAACATCTGGTCCATCTTCTTGTACCTATAACCCATGTCCCTACAAAAGCAAATTCCAGATACAATGCCATTTTACCCATAAATAAACCTGTATTTAAAGATTATTTTTAAACATTCCTTGTATTGCCTGGCCTGTGGTGGCACAATGGATAGTGTTGACTTGGAACGCCGAGGTCACCAGTTCCAAACCCTGGGCTTGTTGAGTCAAGGAACATATGACAAGCAATTGAACAATTAAAGTGAAGCAACTATGAGTTGATAACTTCTCATTGATCCCCCACTCCTCTTTCTGTAAAATCAGTAAGTAAAACTTTAAAAATTTTTTTGCACCATTACATAATGATGGTAGACAGTTCAGCATATAAATATAAAAGGACTTAAAAATACAACCATATTATTATCAGAAAAAGACAATATCAAATCCAGTCACCATTCAAATTTTTCATATCAATTCATAACTATTGAAGCCTATTTATTTTTTTAAGAGAGAGAGATGAGAAGCATCAACTCTTAGTTGCGGAATCTTAGTTGTTCATTGATTGCTTTCTCATATGTGCCTTGACGGGAAGGGGGACTCCGGCCAACCCAGTGATCTTTGGGTTCAAGCAGTGACCATGGGGTCATGTCTATGATCCCATATGCAAGCTGGTAACCTCACACTCAAGCCAACGACCTTGGGGTTTCAAACCTGGGTCCTCCACGTCCAAGGCCAACACTATCCACTGCACCACTGCTTAATCCAGCGGAAGCCTACTTCTGTAAGTCAGAAAATTAAAATATAAAGTTTTTAAAATTAAAGTTCTTTAAAAAACTTAAATTATAATATTGTCTCACCTAAAAGTTAACAATTCCTTAATATCTAATTTGTTATAGCATCCTTATTTATTAATATCTAATAACTGCTCAATGTTCAAATGTCCCTAATTATTCCCCAAATGTCTCATATGCAGTTGGTTTGTTTCAATCAGGATCCAATAATTTACACATTGCACTTGGTAGAAGTCTCTTAAGTCTCTCTTTTTAAGTTTCTTTTTTTCCTCTTTTTCTTGCCATTTATTTGTGGAAGCAATTGGGTCATTTGTCCTGTAGAATTTCCCAAATTCTGAACTTGCTGATTGCACCCCTGTGGAATCATTGAACATATCCTGTCTTCCGTATTTCCTATCACATGGGCCTTAAATCTAGGGGCGTGCTCCCATTCAGGGTCTATTTTTCAGCAAGTTGGCTTCATAGGTGATGCTGAACACTTCTTGACTTAGTAATTGTTCCTGATTTAGTACTTTAATATTTGGGATGTGTATGTGCTGAGGAGAGAAGAGGTGAGAAGAAATAATTCCTTTACCGCTATGATTAACGTACAAGGAAAGAAAGTGAGTAGAAAGCAGAACGAAAGGAAGGAAAAAGATGAGGAGCACGACTAGTGCTCCACTTCTGAATTTAAGTCTAACAATTACTCCCAAGGGGTCAAGCGTTCTGGTGTGTTTTAAGGTTTAATAACATCAAGTTTTAAAAACTTGGACTTTAAAAACAAAGTCATAACCAATTTTTTTATGCATAGGAAATTTTTACTAAGAAAATACACACATTTCATTATATCACAAAAGAGAAAAATAATTCACATCATTATGAAGGTTTTAGACTGATTCCTGGAACCACCTGTTTACAAGTCAACCTGGTATAACATACTCTACACAAGGCATTCCTCTTACACTAGTATTCCCATAAACAATAACTGCAAGACTATTCCATCTCTTCATCTTAAATACAAAGGTGAGAAAAGCTAAGCAGTGACTTTTGTAAAGTATGGTTTCCTTGAAAGTCAATAATTAATGTCTGGGATATTATCAGAGGGAACACAGTATCAACTGCAAAAAATATGCTTTAATTTTAAAGGTCATTAGGCAAAGTATAATGAATCATTAGGCAGAAAATTTACCATGTCAAATATTAAGCTAAAATAGGTCTCCTCAGAAATTCTTTATTCCACACGTACATATCACTACTTTCTAACTGTTCTCACCTTTTAATGGAAGTAATATATATGCAATATAATACAATAGATATCATTTAAAATATACCTTACAATTCAAATTTACATTGACACTGGCAGACTCTTGCAACCAATTTGCCCAGAAATGATAGCAGTTAGTGGTTCTGTGAAGATTATAAATCAAAAGATGTTAGTGAACTGGCAGAGAATCTACTGTAATTTATCATATTCAAAAACAAATCTTTATCAAAGTCAAATCTTTTATGTTTACATCCCATACTTAAAGTGTTGAAGACTAATGAATAAAATAGGTTTATACTGTATTTGAATTATAAATGGAAACAAAGTTAAAGTCAAGTGAACTGGTAAAACCCATTAAAAAGGACCTAAGACTTATCTTAGAAGGTGAAGATTTTCATCTGAAATAACAACTCTTGGAGATAAGGTATTTACGATCCAGAGAAAATCATTGATCACAGAGGCGCTTCTTCCCTGAGGGACTGAGGCTAAGAGCCTGTGCCCTGCTACTAGCAGCTGAGGGCCTGGACAAGGTGTGTAACCTGAGCCTGGAGCCCTCTCTCTGAAACAGGTGACAGCAGGTGATTGTGAAGAGTAAATATGATGCATGTAGGATACTTAGAACAATGCCTGGCACAGAGTAGGTGCTATCTGTGAAATTAACTTACTATTATTCGCTAATTGCATATACCTAATCTATGTAGGTGATAGTTCAATGATTATGTAGGAATCAATGATCTGCTAGAGAATATACACTTAAAATTAGGAAAACAATTTTTCTAGAACATACTAAAAATTGGAGAATAGATTTCCCTAGTCTTTTCTTAAATTTTTTTATTGATTTTGGGGGGGGGGAGGGAAGAAACATCGACTTATTGTTCCCCTTATTTATGCATTCACTAGTTGCTCATTGTGCCCTGACCCACAACCTTGGCATATGGGGACAATACTGTAATCAACTGAGCTGCCCAGCCAAGGCTCCACTTAGTCTTAGTATTTTAAAAAGTATGCTGAATGTAGAGATAACTTCCCAAACAGCAAAGTGGCAAATAAGTTTTTATCTGGAAAAAAAAAAAAAAAAAGATTAAATAGCCAAATGAAAAAGTTTACCAGCAAAAACCTGTTATAAAGCATCCAAAAGTCATTTACCTTAATTTGTATATATTATGCAACTGAACTATGAACACATTTCCGTATCAAACCCTGACTTAACTTTTCTCTCTCTGACAAGCACAATTTTTCTTGTCCAAGAAAGAAAGATAATTATTGTTTTAAAATCTAATCACTAGTTTATCTGAGTAACTCCTGGGAAGGATTAAGCAAATCAGGCAATAAGAGTCATGTCCTAATTAGGCCCAGTTGAATTTATGAAAATTTGAAACAAAGCATTGAGCTTTTCTTTGCTCACATGGAGACATCCTGACTTCAGATGAGGGTGAAATTTCTGCAGTTGAATTATCTTGAATATTTTAAATATTAAAAATGTTACTTTAGCTTATTTTTAGAGGATTTCTTTCACTTTAACATTTAGATGTACATCAAAATACAAATCACAAATCGGAGCCAAAGTAGATAATGACTCTATTCCATTTGCTATGAAATCACAATGTGTCTGCACCTGAACATGTGTAATCTTGCCTGGGAAAGAAATGTAATATTGGTTCCATTTCTTTAGGATAGTCCCTTTAAATGGACTCCCAGTGGAGAGCTTTGAGATTTATATTAATGGCCTCAAGTATTATGCATATTCAACAGAGCTGATTTCATTTTGGTGAATTCACTAACACTGGAGCTGTTCAACTGTATGAGGAAACTACCTCTGAGGGACACTGAGTGGGTTTAGGAATGAAGCCGGAGGAGCATTTGAATGAAGAATTTTTTTCCATAGGACAGTTTCTCCTACTCCTCTACTATCCCCTTAAGGCTTTCTTAGTTATCTGATAACAGTAAATAATGCTCCACACCCCTTAAAAATATGCTTTGGTCTAATTTATTAGTAATTCCTTTGCAAAAGAGAGTGTAGAATCTTATTTTTCCAGGGGCCGAAAATTTAGAGAAAGACAAAGGCTAGGGTTAACTCATATCATGAGAAAACCTAGAGAAGAAACAAATGTCCATTTGATAGCTGATCTTTTATCAATGAAAACTGGTTGCTAGGCTTTACTTAGTAAGAACATTTAAAATCAATAATTTAAAATTGAACAGTATTCTAGTTATGCATTTTCCGAAAAATCTGTTTAAAAGTCCTGTACTAGTTTTTGTTCTTATAAACATCGTTTGAAAACTACACAGAAAAATAGATGGAAGAAATTCTTTATAAGAACATAATTTAGTTATTGTTTTCATATACGGTGCACATACCCTATGAGCACAGAACTGAAACTGCACACCACGCTCGGTACTCGGGAGCAATGCCATTTGGTACATCCTCTGTACTAGCAGCTGGGCATCACCTGGGAGCTTGTCAGAAATGCAGAACTGTGGGCCCCACCGGTCCATGGGACCTGGAAGGAGGGGAAGAGGCCCCTGCATTTTAAAGAACCTTCTCAGTGACTTTCTGAGGCAACTTTCTGGTTAAGAATCCATTCTTTAGAAAGGTTTTTAACCAAAATTTTTAACACCTTTCCCATTATAGTAAATAAACCTTACCCTCACTATTTATCCAATCTGTTTCATACTACAGGTGTGGTAGATGCAGATTTAAAAAATCATAAATTCTCACTTTTCCCTATTAAATAATTTTTGACAGACTGATCTACAGGATTTCTTCTTTATTCAAAAGAATTAAAATGACTCTCCATTTATTTTTCAGAATACCTTCTTACTAGGTAAATGTTTCCATAGAAATCCAAATGTTTGTTTCTCTTCCATTTTGATGCCATGATGAGACCCCTGTCCCAGCATGCTGGTAATTTCCGCTTCTATTCTTAGCTTTAATGTTAAATAAATTTTCTTCTTTAATTTACATCCAATAATTGTTACTTGTTAAAATAGCTGTTGGTAAATAGCACATAATGAGATTAAGTAGCTTTTAAAATATATACATATAAGATTTCTCTTATTGCCTGACCAGGCGGTGGCGAAGTGGATAGTGTTGGACTGGGATGTGGAGGACCCAGATTCGAGACCCCAAGGTCGCCAGCTTGATCGCGAGCTCATCTGGTTTGAGCAAAGCTCACCAGCTTGGACCCAAGGTCGCTGGCTCGAGCAAGGGGTTACTCGGTCTGCTGAAGGCCCACGGTCAAGGCATATATGAGAAAGCAATCAATGAACAACTAAGGTGTCGCAATGAAAAACTAATGATTGATGCTTCTCATCTCTCCATTCCCGTCTGTCTGTTCCTGTCTATCCCTCTCTGACTGTCTCTATAAAAAAAAAAAAAATTCTCTTATTTAAGTAGGCTGTATGCTATTTGGCCTTGTTTTTCCTTGAAATATTTATAATTTCCATGGGGGCTGTACTAGCCATATTAATAAGCAAACATCTTAGTAAAATTACAAAGTGAAATTCAGCACATTTTCCTACTTTCAATAAGCATTAAGCAAAGAGCAGATTAGTAATTATTTACATTTGTAAACTAAAATCAAGATTTCACAGAGAATATTTTTTGGGAGTGATTGTGTTTTGACAAAGGTAATATGAAAAACATAAACCTTGCATATTTAGAGAAACAAATTGTAACCTAGTTGCTTTAATTTATGAGATAGATTTGTATCACAGACTTCTGATTTTACTGTTAACCAACTGCATTTCCCACACTCTAAATGGGAATGCCATTTTGAGCATTCTTAAAATGCTGAATTATATTCAAAATTATTGTGAATTAATCTCTACCTATAGGTAGAAAAGATGAAAATAAAGCAACACCCCTTTTTCCCTACAGAATATTACATCTAACATATCAAGGACTGTGGAGAGAAAAGTCAAATAACATGCATGCTGCCATGTAACTGAATAACTTTTTATAGTTAATATTCTAGAGTGAACATTAAAAACTTTGTTCCCTCAAAGCAACCACATTAAATGCATATATACCAATATTACTATCTCTCAAAGTTATTTTGGATTTTACCACATAAAAAAACTAGTCTCACTAGCCAATTATTACCCAATTTACTGGGATCAAAAATGGCACAAAAATGGGACTATTAAAAATAGACTATTAAAAATGGTCTGAACACCTACCTTGTTCATCCCCACTTAGCTCTAAATTAAATCCAGACCTGGCCAGATAGGCTCAGTTGCTTAGAGTGCCATCCTGATAAGCCAACATGGAGGGGTCAGTCCCTGGTCAGGGCACTTTTAAGAAATCAACCAATGAATGCATAAATAAGTGGAACAGCCTGACCAGGCGGTGGCGCAGTGGATAGAGCGTAGGACTGGGATGCAAAAGGACTTGTTCAAGACCCCAAGGTCACCAGCTTGAGCAAAAAAAAAAAAAAAAAAAAAAAAAGCTCACCAGCTTGAACCCCCCAAAAAAGCTCACCGGCTCGAGCAAGGGGTTACTTGGTCTGCTGAAGGCCTGCAGTCAAAGCACATATGAGAAAGTAATCAATGAACAACTAAGGTGTTGCAATGAAAAACTGATGACTGATGCTTCTCATCTCTCTCTGTTCCTGTCTGTCTGTCCCTATCTATCCCTCTCTCTGTCCCTGTTAAAAAAAATAAATAAATAAAAAATAAAATAAAATAAATAAGTGGAACAACAAATCAACATTTCTCTATCTCTTTCTTCTCTCTATACAATGAAACATTTTTTAAATTAAATTCATCTTTAGTGGAGAAAATCGTCACTAATGCTATTAAAAGAAATATCCCATAGAAACATTTCAAAATTATCTCAAATAAGAGAGCATCACCATTATAATAGAGGTACAATGTCTTCAGTTAAATGACTTACCTAGATCTGAAACATATGACTACTTTGTTTAAAGTCATGATGTCAGCCATAATTTATGCACTAGGTATCCTATAACCCCCCTTGTTAGAAGCATCTATAAATTCAGATGAAAATATATCTTTTTTCATAATAAGCAAAGCTAAATTTTTACTTGGGCAATAAAATAGCATAATTGAAGCAATCAAATTTATCTTTATTAAATAAAAAAGTTACACTATGTTTTTTTATACACTGTTAAAAACAATGACTCTTTTTAAAATTTGTCTAAGGGCAGCGGTAGTTTCCATTTCTCTCTCACAATGTTATAGTTAAGCCTTAAGTTAGTTCCAGGAAATAAATAATAGAGTAGATTTTTCATATTTCTCTAGATCTATATACTGGAAAGGAATTTCAGAGCATAAAGAAGAAATAAAAAAACACTTTAGACAATTTGTTCTTAGAATTTGGTTAAATTTAGCTTTTTCTCAAAATTCTGTGCTCATCTCCACAAAAGTCTGTATTTTAGTAGCCCTAAAATTTAGAGCTGGGAAAGAGATTATTACCTATAATGGTAAATAGCAAATACTTGGGAAAGTGTGTACAAGAGCACAGGTGAACACATTAACAAATACATTTTTAACATCTCTTTGATGTGGGATGAGCTACAAATCAGAATGAAAGCATTATGGTTACTTGAAGGCAGGGTGCTGGTGGGCATTAACATGTTGTTAGCGCGTCTATCCCACACAGAAGTGTAGATTCACGGGGAAAAGTCAGGCAAAGCAGTGGGGAGAATGAAACAGAAAAACCCATAGATTTGAGAACATTATATCTTTGTCTTAAAAAAGGGGTTCCCTGAAGCACGGCGAGTTTGGTAGCACTTCTATTCCTGTAGCGGGGGCGGGCTCGTGGCGGATTCCGGCCATTCATACATATCTGGCAGCAGGGAGTCGTATTCACTTCGCCATATTCTTTCTCTAATGTACTTGGCTTTGTCCTCAGGTTCTGGGTATCGGAAAGCCATTTTATTAGCATAGAGGTATTCCGTGACCTGAAAAGTAAATAAGATTACTGTGTAGGTTATGAGTATTAACCTATGTGAGAGAAAAAGTACTATTAAAACACAGAAAATAAATCTTAAACAATGACATTTCTTTTTTTTCAAGTAAAACATAACATTACTTTGTCTCATTTCAAAACATTTTGAAACTATTGAAAAGTTTTTAAAAGATGAATAAAAATCATCTGCAATCTTACCATAAGTTTGACGTGTTTAAAGTCACCTCCTCACCCCGAATTCCTGACAATCCAACAAACCATTTTAAGCTGAACTGCGTCAGTCTAGTAACCTACTTGGGTAACCCGCCCAGCCCACGTCATTTCTCACCACAGTCCTACTAAAACCATGTGTAGTCTTAGCTGACTGGAGTGCAGTGAAAATCCAACCCAAAGTGAGCCCAGTGTTTTTGCTCTAGAATTAGGAGTAAGAAACATAAAAACTATTATAAATCAAGTATTGGACACTAGAACTATTAAGTCGGGGCCGAAACATACACAAAGCAACTCAGCACGATCACTGAGTACCAGGCATGTTCTAGGTGCTTTACATGCTTATCTTATTTAATTCTCACAAGAACCAAATGAGGGAAGTGCTATTATTGTTTTCCTCATTTTACATATGAAGACACCAGAGTAGGAGGAATTTAAAAGTAATTTGCCAAAGGTAGTTAAGTGAGCTGTGTTTTAAACCCAAAGCATTCTGAATTTAGATCGCAGACCCTAAACGATTAAGCTAGTTTATTTCCCACCTAAATGAGCTTAAGTGAATTTCTGATCTTGGTAACCAAGCCACACGCCATGACTGCTGGTGAGCCTAAGCCCTCTGAGCCTGTTTTGATGTAAAATGAGGTAGTAGGAAAAACTTCCTCACAGGGTACCACAGTACCTGTCTGTTATACAGTAAGTTCAAGTTATGATTTTATTTTAACTTTAAAAATATATAGTAACACATTGTGAAAATATTCAAATAATTATGTCTTTCTCCTCTAATTCCAATTTCAAATGGTGACCACCATGAAAGTTCATTTTAGCTTTCTAAAAGAAAAATTTAACAAAAGATGATGGTTATTAAAAATAATTCTTGCTTAACCTGTGGTGGAGCAGTAGATAAACAGCATCGACCTGGAATGCTAAGGTCACCGGTTCAAAACCCACGCCTTGCCCAGTCAAGGCACAAAGAGAAGCCAATAATGATAGCTGATGCTTCCTATTTCTCCCCCTGCCTTTCTCTCTCCTCTCTGTAAAATCAATCAATAAAACCTTAAATAATCATAATGCTTGGTCCTAGAACTCAATCTCACTGTATTTTGTAATGGCAAATAATTATTTTCTAGTCTATCGTAGGAAACATAATTGTATCCACAGAAATGATGGGGGACAAGACAAGAGAGCAGAGTTTTCCTTGGTCGTGCACAAGGAGACTGGTAGCTATACAGAAATGCTCGGGAGGTATGGGCTGGGGTGGGGGACAGACACGAAGTCCTGCCTTCTCTCCTGATCCCTTGCTCCTAAAAAGGAAAGTCTTAAGCCAATGGAGAAGGAGCCAACTCTCTACCCCTGAGAAAGGGGAAGAGAAATGACCCTAAGGCTATGTGCCCATACCAGCCCCAAACCCAGATCTACTCCTGTTACTACCTTTCATTTAGACATACCAATAAATCTCTTAAGGGACTGGTATCTTCCAAAATCTGTCCCACCTGTAATATCACTATGAATTCTAATGTTGAACTCTACTTATGCTACATAGTTCTGGGCTCTAAAATCTTCCAGTTTTGCAATAGTAAGGTATTCAGACTCTTCAGTCTGGCATTTAGGTGTTATAAAAGTTTAAGATAACTTTCAAATCTTGTCTTAGGCCATTTTTCTACCTATGTTTAAGACTTCAACTCAACTGGTTTGACTACTATTTCCTAAATACATCATCCTTTCCCAAATCCCAGTCTTTAGTTAGTTTATGAGTATTAAAAGAATACAACAATAACATTGAGAGTCAAAGGGGTAAAATCTTATGATCATCAGTATAGAAGTAAAAAATGTAGTTTATGTTAATCCTGGTGTTTAAGAAAATCTTTTTTTTTTTTTAAGAAAATCTTAATAAACTAGGAATAGAAACCTACTTCTTTAAATATAAAAAAAATCTTTCAGCCAAAACTACCATCACATGTAATATTAAAATACAAAAATGCCCTTCTTAATCTAGTTGCTTATAACTGTTCGTAAGAACCAATTAATTTAATAAGATAGGGAGAAAAAAGAGCTACACATAGTATTTTTATTTTTTATTTTTTTAAATTTTTTTGGTATTTTTCTGAAGCTGGACACGGGGAGAGACAGTCAGACAGACTCCCGCATGCGCCCGACCGGTATCCACCTGGCACGCCCACCAGGGGTGGCACACCCACCAGGGGGTGATGCTCTGCCCCTCCGGGGTGTCGTTCTGCCTCGACCAGAGCCACTCTAGCGCCTGGGGCAGAGGCCAAGGAGCCATCCCCAGCGCCCGGGCCATCTTTGCTCCAATGGGGCCTCGGCTGCGGGAGGGGAAGAGAGTGACAGAGAGGAAGGAGAGGGGGAGGGGTGGAGAAGCAAATGGGCGCTTCTCCTATGTGCCCTGTCCGGGAATCGAACCCAGGTCCCCCGCACGCCAGGCCGATGCTCTACCGCTGAGCCAACCGGCCAGGGCCTACACATAGTTTTTTAAACAAGAAATTATTTGCAGAAAGTTCAAACCTCAACAATTCCAAAAGAATTAACTGAGAGGCCTGGCCTGTGGTGGCGCAGTGGATAAAGCATCGACCTAGAACACTTAAACTGCTGGTTCGAAACCCTGGGTTTGCCTGGTCAAGGCACATATGGGAGTTGATGCTTCCTGCTTCTCCCCTCTTCTCTCTTTCTTTCTCTCCCCTCATTAAAATGAATTTTAAAATAAATCTTAAAAAAAGGACTGAGAAACTATTAAAAGAATTAAGATGGTTCAGTAAAGAAACTAGTTATCTGATAAGTTCAGAAAATTAATACCTTCTCTATATATCAGAAATGACCAGCAAGAAAATATATATAGATAGAAAACCTTTATTACATAGTATATCAAAGTTTTAAGTATCTAGGAAAATAAGAGACACACATTTAGATGAAGAGAACAACAGAATTATATTGAAAGACGTAAT
Source organism: Saccopteryx leptura (assembly GCF_036850995.1). Lineage (NCBI taxonomy): Eukaryota > Metazoa > Chordata > Mammalia > Chiroptera > Emballonuridae > Saccopteryx > Saccopteryx leptura. The sequence goes on from NC_089513.1 coordinate 19,528,717, forward strand.
CACCAAAAATCTATGTGGAGAGAGATACTGAATAGGGAAGAGTCAATACTGAAGGACTCAATTAAAAAGACCTACCATATTCCATGTATAAGACGCACCTTATTTTGGGGGCCGAAGATTTGAGAAAAAAAAAAGTATTATATAAAGTTATAAAACTCAAGTTTTATTCATCATAAAATTCATACAACTCTTTATCACTGTATTCAACAATGAGCACAAAAACAAGTGCAAAAAGTGGGAAATGCAAGTAAAAAAATCTACACCCATGTATAAGATGCATCCAGTCTTTAGACCCCAAATGTTTCGAAAACGTGTGCGTCTTATACATGGGGAAATATGGTACATAATTTATAAATATGACAGTTTTAATGCAGTTGCAGGGTTTTCTTTAAATTAAAAAAAAAGATATAAAAATTCATCCAAAAGAATAAACCATTGAGGACAGACAATACTGAAAATACTGATTTCAGTATATTTCATGATGGGAAATATATAGTCTCAAATAGTATACTTTATATGTACTATAATAATTAAAATAGTGACTAATGATAGACAAATATGGTCAAGGACAGATTCCTAGTCATAGATTCAAATATTTAATGCTAATAAAAGGAGTATTCTTAAGCAGTTGGTGGTCAGGCAACTCGTTAACTACTCAGAAGAAAATATCTCTCTGTCTCATATCATACACTAAAATAAATCTCAGCAGGATTAAAAAGTTTTATGTTATTAAAAACAGAATTAGATAGTTACATAATTCGGGAGTGGGAGAAGGCATTAACATTCACAAAAAGTGCCTGACCTCTGGTGGCGCAGTGGATAAAGCATCGACCTGGGAACACTGAGGTTGCCGGTTCAAAACCCTGCACATGTCTGGTCAAGACACATATAGGAGTTGATGCTTCCTGCTCCTCCCCCCTTTCTTTCTCTCTCTCTCTCTCCCCCTCCCTCCTCTCTAAAATGAATAAATAAATTAAAAAAAAAACAAAACACATTCAAAAAAGTAAGGAACAATCCATAAAATTTAACAATTTCATGAAAAAGCTTTTGAAAAATGACACTTCAAACAATTCCAAGAGTTAAAATAACTGACAATACCTGCATGCAGCAAACTGAATGATCATTACCCTTTATAAAGAACTCTTATAAATCACTATTAGAAAGTAGAAAGACAAATATCATATAAAAACAAGCAAAGGACATGAATAGGCAATTCACAGAAAAATATGATGCTTCAATAAACACAATAAAGTAAGTGCTTTAAATAAAAGTAAGATATAATTCTTACATATCAAATTCACAACATTTAAAAAGTAATAATTCTAAGTCCTGGCAAAGGGAAAACAAATACACTCACATCTAATGGTACAATGTTAATCAGTGCTTTTTTCTGAAGAAGTATTTGGCAATATGTATCAGCAGCCTTAGCATGTTAATAACTTTCATCCTTATGATCAGAAATTTATCTTAAGGAAAGGCAATCACAAATGCATATAAAGACTTATCTAAGGATGTTCACTATAATATTTTTTCTACCAAAATGAAAAGCACTTAAATGTCCAAAGAGAAATGGTTAACTAATTATGATATAATAAGGAAAGAGAATTCCATACAGCATTAATGATCACCACGAGAATTACTATTGAATTACATGGAAAAAGGCTTACAATGTATTAAGTGGAAAAAAGTGCAGTGAAAAAGCAATTATAAAAACAGGCACAGGTGACTGGACATGTGTGAGCCTATGTATGCGCGTATGTTTGGGAAGAAAAAGGACTAAAAGGCAACCAACCCAAAATAATGTGGGTTACATTTTAGTCAAATATTGGTGACCTAAAATTTCTTCTTTGCACCCTCTAAATGTTTCAATTTTTCTTTAATTGACTTGTTACTTACATGGAAAATATGCAACTAAAATTTCCATAAAGAGTTATAAGCTATTACTTACTTTAATAGCAATGTTAATAGAAACTTCCTGAATATCAGCAAGAGGTGGGTAAAGTCTTCCTTGAGCTAGCTCTTTATCTGTCAGTTGATTTGTCAGTGCCTAGAGAGGAAAACAGAACTTTATTTTTGTTTGTTTAAATAACACAGAATAATAGAGACCTAAAAAAATAAAAAACAGTTGGGGGAGCAGAGAATAATACAGGTAATATAATACTCCAGTTTCTGGCAGAAATACACTTAAAGCCTTGCAGAAATTAAAACTGTTCACTACTAAACAATAGAGAATTAACTAGATTTAAAGATTTATGGAAATATTCTACTTAACATACAGAAAATTACAACAGCTACTATGAAAATAAACATCAATATCTGTACTAATGTGAATTCTTCAAAACTCATATTGCCAAGTTGGGAGCTCCCACTACTCCAAATAAATCAGTAACTGTCATTAAAAAAATCGCAAAGAGTTATATTTTATCTATGCTGTCACAATATGTTCCCTTCAGGTATGTATAATACAGGTACAGCAGATGTGTTATAAATATGAAAGGATGAATAGCTTACCATTAAACATTTGAAAACTCATGATAAAAATAATTTTATACAAAAGAAATGGGCAAGTCAGAAAAGTAAAGGATGAAAAACTTCCTTTCCATTCATAAGGCATATATTTAAAACCCATTCTCTTTTTCTTTCTGCTTTTAATCTTTATAATTCATCCTTTCTAAAATAATCAAACAATATTAAATACTTAGGCATGCTCTCCCTCCTGGGAGCAAGCCAGTACCTTTCCTTCCCCCTCTTCATTCCCAGAGGCATGCACCTCCTAAACTCTAAGGGACCCCACAAGACTTGTAATCAGAGATGCAATGAGTTAGCAGCAGCCAGTGCTAACCCCCAGAACCCGGGTTCAAGGCCCCCTTCTCTCTGACTTTCCAGGGAGCTCACAGCAGCCCCGCCTTGGCTCACTTCTTTCCCACAACATTTCTAGAGACCCAAAGCAGCCCCGCCTAGGCGTCTCCCGTTGCATCTCTTATCCTAGGCCCTTCCCCAGCTTTAATTTAAAAAATCACACAAACAAAAAAAAAAACAACCAAAAAAACCGCATTTACCTTTGCAGCTTCTAGGAAAACATGGTCACTAATATGCCGGGTGTTACAGAGAATAACAGCTAAAGCCACGCCTAAAACACATTTTAAACAGTTTATTTAGTAAAGTCACTTTTTAAATTGTGAAAGGAGCCATATAAATTCCTAGATTTAAAGCAAGTCAATGGCCACCCACCTTCACCCTAAAAACCAACCCCCCAAAAAACAAAGCAGCCAAGAAAAACAAATCTAAGCTAAAAATCAAATGATAAACATAATTCTTATTTACTAAAAGAAAATGCTTTTAGAAATGTCAAATGGCTCTTCCCAATTTAGTTTTACATTTATCAAAATTACAAATGCATATAATTCCTCAACACTTGTTACTAAAAACATTAATTCCCAGCCCACCTCTTATTTTAGTTGCTATACGGAGACAACTACTGTGTGTGTGTGTGTGTGTGTGTGTGTGTGTGTGTGTGTGTGTAATTAATTCTAACATGTTTAAATACACAGACAGACATAGAAAGGGTCAGGCAGACAGAAAAGGAGAGAGATGAGAAACATCAATTCTTCGTTGTGGCATCTTAGTTGTTCATTGATCGCTTTCTCATATGTGCCTTGACCAGGATGGCTAAAGCAGAGCGAGTGACACCTTGCTCAAGCAGGCAACCTTGGGCTCAAGCCAGTGACCATGGGATCATGTCTATGATCCCACGCTCAAGTCAGCAAGCCCGCGCTCAAGCAGATGAGCCCACGCTCAAGCCAGATGAGCCCACGCTCAAGCCAGCAACCTCGGGGTTTTGAACCTGGGTCCTCTGCATCCCATCCCAGTCCAATGCTCTATCCACTGTGCCACCACCTGGGCAGAGACAACTACTTTTAATTCTTTTAGCTTACTGCTTTAATATTCATTGCTCTCGCTCTTTTTTTTTTTTTTTTTTTTTTTTTTTTTTTTTTACAGAGGCAGAGATAGGCAGGGACAGACAGACAGGAACAGAGAGAGATGAGAAGCATCAATCATTAGTTTTTCGTTGCGCGTTGCGACTTCTTAGTTATTCACTGATTGCTCTCTCATATGTGGCCTTGACCACGGGCCTTCAGCAGACTGAGTAACCCCTTGCTGGAGCCAGCGACCTTGGGTCCAAGCTGGTGAGCTTTTTGCTCAAGCCAGATGAGCCCGCGCTCAAGCTGGAGAGCTCGGGGACTCGAACCTGGGTCCTTCCACATCCCAGTCCGATGCTCTATCCACTGCGCCACCACCTGGTCAGGCCATTGCTCTCACTCTTAAACGGCTTGCTTACAGTTCTGATTGATTTTTTTTTTTTTTTTAATTTTTTATTTATTCATTTTAGAGAGGAGAGGGAAAGACAGAGAGAGAGAGAGAGAGAGAGAGAGAGAGGAGAGACAGAGAGAGAGAAAGGGGGAGGAGCTGGAAGCATCAACTCCTATATGTGCCTTGACCAGGCAAGCCCAGGGTTTCGAACTGGCGACCTCAGCATTTCCAGGTTGATGCTTTATCCACTGCGCCACCACAGGTCAGGCCTGATTGATTTTTGAGTTTTAAGTATCACCCACTCCTTCCTGTGAGAAACAGACCTTTAGCTTTCTTTCACACTTCCAGCCTTCTCCCTCCTTCCCAATAGAGCATAATTTTGGCTGAATGAACACTCCATGTTTATATTATCATGACTTCTTAAACGTTACTCACAGCAGAGCCATGCATTAATACTGTATCATGATTACTTTTCCTCTTCTGCCTAACTTTATTTTCTCTGAAGTTATTGTCCTATTTTGTTCCTGACTTTGGTTTAACACTTGAAATTTCATGCCAGAACACTCCTTCACTTGTCCAAATTAGCGCCCAGTATTTCAGCCATCTCACACGTACTCCAATTGCACCCTCTAGAACAAATCTGACCTGGCTGCTCTCCATTTCAGACACGGAGTTGTCACCTGGAGCACCCCTCTATCATGATGGGGATGCCTCTCACTTCTAAACTGAATCTGTTTTAAAATCTATTTTGTCTCATATATGTATTGCCACCCAGATTTTTTTTTAAGGTTTTATTTATTCATTATAGAGAGGGGAGGGAGAGAGAGAAAGAGAGAAGGGGAGAGGAGCAGGAAGCATCAACTCCCATATGTACCTTGACCAGGCAAGCCCAGGGTTTTGAACTGGCAACCTCAGCGTTTCCAGGTTGACGCTTTATCCACTGCGCCACCACAGGTCAGGCCCACCCAGATTTTTTTTTTTTTTCTCTGAAGGTAGAAATGGGGAGAGACAGTCAGACAGACTCCTGCATGCGCCCGACCGGGATCCACCCGGCACGCCCACCAGGGGGCGACGCTCTGCCCACCAGGGGGCGTCGCTCTGCCGCAACCAGAGCCACTCTAGCGCCTGGGGCAGAGGCCAAGGAGCCATCCCCAGCGCCTGGGCCATCTTTGCTCCAATGGAGCCTCGGCTGCGGGAGGGGAAGAGAGACAGAGAGGAAGGAGAGGGGGAGGGGTGGAGAAGCAGATGGGCGCCTCTCCTGTGTGCCCTGGCCGGGAATCGAACCCGGGACTTCTGCACGCCAGGCCGACGCTCTACCACCGAGCCAACTGGCCAGGGCCCCACCCAGATTTTTGTTTTCTCATTTCCAGCTTATTAATTCTAATATGTTTAAACTACTATCAGCCTCAGTCACTGAGGCCTTAATTTATTGTATATAGTTCAATTCTAGAATTTAATGGTACTCAGCTGAATATTTTAAGCTTGGCTTTTATCTCTATAAACATAATAAATATAATATTTGTTTCACAATGCTGTCTGATAGAGTTCCAGAGTTTTCTTGTTGTTTTTGCTACTTTTGGTTTGTACTGTCTTGTCTCTTTGTGTATCTTATTATCTTTTCTTTTTTTACCTGGGGTTGTATTTGAAAATTGATTTGTAAAAATAACTTGAGGACCAGGATAAGTAGTGTCTTATTCCAGAGAAGATTCCTGTTTGTCCCTGTCAGGCACTTGTGGGCACCGGCAGTCCAGAACAAAGGCCTGAGGTTTTCCAAAGTCCCCACACGATGCTGCAAACCAGACCCACACTCCAAGTACTGCCTTTAGGCCTGCAGCCCATAAGGAGACACAGTACACTAGAATTCCATCCCAGGGGCCAGACTCCAGCCTTCATCCTCCACGGAAAGCAGGGGTTATGTCTCAGACTTAAGTTTTAAATTTCTTTTCCTGCTTTTAGGCCCGTTTTTACTACCACTATCAGGCTAATTTTATGTCTATATTTATGGTGCTGGTAACTATTATTAATAAGGTTAAAACTTTGAAGTGTTGTACAAAACTTATCAGCTACTAAATTCATTAGTAAAATTTGATATAAAAATGGCTTTGCTAAAATCAGCAAAGTATTCTTTTCCACGCCCTTATGCTTTTATGCCACAGAAATATTGCTGGATAGAAGGGACTGACTTGAACATTATCAAGTTCTAGGGAGTGACAATCAGTGATGGAAGGGTTTCTATTGTAGATGTTAGGTCTCGGAGACACACTACGTGGAGAAAAAAGGAGGAAAATTCATATACAAAAGCACTAGGATATTCACAGGCTAAAATCTCCTTTGACAACAGTTACAGCATGCTTGTTGGACGCCAGGATATGTATGTTCCAAATCTTTGTGTCATGAATTCTTAATTCAAGCCTGTTGTGTCAGCTATTCAGGGAGAGGCCAACAAGGAGAAAGACATAAGTACAAAGAAAATTTGTGTCAAATCCCTATTTTAATCTCAATGTAGTCTTTCACTAAAACGAACAACTAAGAATCACCAGAAATTTATGGAAAATAAATAGAACAAAAGGAGAAATAGTTAAAAGAATCTTAAGTCTCAGGAGACATTTGAAAGAATACTGCAACTTTTTAAAAAGATTAAAGCTGCTATTAAAAATGAGTAACTCTAGGATGAGAAAAAGGTTTTGAGCATTAATTAAAAAGGAATGAGAATCTCATTGTTATCAGCTTTATTATTAGCAACACTGGACACTAAAAATGAAAGGAGAGATATTTTCAAAGGTCTGTGAAAAAAGGCTTCGAATCTATAACTCTACCCAACCGAACTATCAAGGAAAAGGACAAAATAAAGATATTTTCAGAGATGTAAAAACTCAGGAAATTTTTTTCCATGCTTTTATAAGAAAACTCATTCAAAGATGTAATCCAGAAAAGAATGAGACTAATATATAGAGGAACAGCATCAAGAAAGAGAGGAAGAGTGCACATGTTCAAGAGAGAGAATAAGGAAAATGGACTCAAATAATTTGTTGTGTAGGATCAAGGAAAAAATGATGAAAGCTGGGAAAAAATGAAAGAATTCATTATATTTGACACTAGAAAGACTGTCAAAATTTTGTGATATAGAATTGAATATTCCACTTATTTATCAAATTACACTTCATTTAGATGGTGAGTAACATTTACATAATCATGTACTTCCAGAATCAAGCCATAGACAAAGCATGGAAGACAACATAACACAACATAAAGAGCTCTCTACCATGAGTAATATAAACTACCCAACAGCAAGAGACGAAGGAAGAGGTAAGAAAGCTAACCACCAGGTTTTTTCACTTTTCACTGAAATAAAAACTGTCTTAAGTTGTTAACAAAAGCTCTTTAAGTATGTTACATAAAGATAAGGTAACTACTAGGAAAACTAAAAGCTGTGATTACACAAATTGAGTGGCAGAGAGAGGAAGCAGGGTGTCAGAACAGACTATTCCTTCTATTTCACCACTGACAGTGGTTATGGTTGAGAGCTGTGGTAAGGAGGTACCAAGGGGGAATAAAAAGGGTTAAATTCTTTTATAATATTCTGTTCCTTCTGCATTTTTATAACCAAGTACTACATTATTTCTATAATAAAAACAAGTTTAGTGAGCCTGACCTGTGGTGGCGCAGTGGATAAAGCGTCGACCTGGAAATGCTGAGGTCGCCGGTTCGAAACCCTGGGCTTGCCTGGTCAAGGCACATATGGGAGTTGACGCTTCCAGCTCCTCCTCCCTGTCTCTCTCTCCCCTCTCTCTCTTTCTCTCTGTCTCTCCCTCTCTCTCTCCCTGTCTCTCCCTCTCTCTCTCCTCTCTAAAATGAATAAATAAATAAAAAATTAAAAAAAAATAAAACAAGTTTAACAAACAACAGGAATATATACATTTTTTAGGGGACATAGAGGAAGTTGAGTTTGCTAAATTCCCTGAGTTTCCTGTACAATCACACCAAAATCCTGTCAATACCACTGTTCATTTTCATCTTTAAAGAATTTCATGAAGTATGTACATGCCATTATTACCCTACAACATAAATAATGGTGACATTTACCTGGAAAAATATACACGTTGTTTCCTTGACCTGGCGTGAACACCTGCCCGTCACTGAGTTTCACTGGCCCAAACGGACTGCCACTGGCAAACAAACACCTGCCCTGTTAAGAAATGAAATAACCTCGATTTTGTTACTGTATGTGGACCAGAAAACTGAGGTGAATTCGAACAAGATGAAATCCTACAGTAAAGTAGAACACTGTATTATCTGCACACAGGAATAATTTACTATATAACATGATCTTGTCATTAAAATCCTTGTTAGAATGATGTTTGTTTTATGCATAGCATACATTCAAATAAAGTTGAAAGATGTCTATCAATAATTGTTTTTAAACTTTACACTTCCTTAAAAAAAATTTTTAAATGTCGATAGTCAATAAATACCATCCCAAATATTAGAGATTGATGTAAACATCTGTGAATGAAGTGGAGAACGTCAGAAATTAAATCGCTTCCATTTACTGTACATCGGTTGTCTTGGCTCAGTGCCACGGGCTCTAAGTGTTCACTCAGTTAATTCAGCCTGCATAAAAACCTTATGAGGTTATCATTACCTTTTTTTTTTTTTTGAACATATGTTTATTACAGCTGGGGACAGTGCAATGTAGCATTTAGGATAGAAGCAACAGGAGAGAGCCTAGGCCAGGCTGTGCATCAGCTCCCTAGAAATGTTGCAGAAAGAAGCGGGCCAGCCGTGCTGCATGACGCACTGAGAAGTACAAGTCGCAGTGACAGAAGGGAGCCGTGGCGAGGCTGCTGTCAGCTCACTGGAGAGTCAGAGAAAAGGGGGCCTAGGGGACAGATGGGGGGTGAGCCTGGGATGCCTGCTGCTGCTCGCTGCTCCCTGGTTGCAAATCTCTTGGGGACCCGTAGGGTAAAAAAGAAAGGTACAGACATGCACTAGAGAGAAGGTTATCATTATCTTGAGTTCACTGATAAAATAAAATCAGGAAACTAGGGCTTAGCTATTTCCAAGTACTTTGTAAAAAGTCACACACCCCACCCAACCACAGCAGTTAAACTGGAGTCCAAATACTTACTTAGAACTCCAAAGCCCACGGTCTTTTTCTGTTATGCCATAATGCCCTCCAGTTTAGAAAAGAGGTGTTGATATAACCACACTATCAATCCCAGAAAAAAATGGCATGTTGCCTTATTAAGAAAAATGTTTCCAAATTTGCTGTAATTATTTATTTTAGTACTGCATTCTATAATGGCATATCATAAACGTTACTGGCACATTCTGTAGTGCTAAGAGAAGTAGATGCAACATTAATTTATAAAACAAAACCCTTTATATATAATTTTCCCCCAAAAAAGTCTATCTCCCCCTACACACACAAATACCTTTCCCTGGCAAAAAATAAGACAAACGGCAAGAAGAAAACAATATCTCTCTAATAGGATAACCTATCTTGTAATAATCAAGGTATAACTAACATATAAATGATATGTTTAAACAGGACCTTGGATTAAGTTAAAAAGTGATTTACAGGCCTTGGCCGGTTGGCTCAGCGGTAGAGCGTCGGCCTGGCGTGCAGGAGTCCCGGGTTCAATTCCCGGCCAGGGCACACAGGAGAGGTGCCCATCTGCTTCTCCACCCCTCCCCCTCTCCTTCCTCTCTGTCTCTCTCTTCCCCTCCTGCAGCCAAGGCTCCATTGGAGCAAAGTTGGCCTGGGCACTGAGGATGGCTCTGTGGTCTCTGCCTCAGGCGCTGGAATGGCTCTGGTTGCAGCAGAGCGACACCCCAGATAGGCAGAGCATCGCCCCCTGGTGGGCATGCCGGGTGGATCCCGGTCGGGCTCGTACAGGAATCTGTCTGACTGCCTCCCCGTTTCCAACTTTGGAAAAATACACACAAAAAAAAAAAAAAAAAAAAAGAAAGAAAGAAAAAGTGATTTACAGAAAACTGAACTATGTTCATTAGGGTAGTAATAACAAACTACCATGGATATCTTAACATTCAAGGGAACTATGTCTAATAATCTAAAACATAAATTATTATGAGTATAATATCTAAGTGTCATTCTTTGAAGTACAAAAGACCCTTAGCATTAGTAGATTTAACACTCAAGAATTTGACACCTTCGGTTGATCTGAAGGTCCATAATGTATAGTAATTAGTACTTTTACAAGATGTACTTTTAATTTCAAAATTGTACAAAGTTTAAGTGTTGAAACAAGTTAGCTACATTCTTAGTGGTGAGTTCAAGTGACTAGCTTGGACCTACAACTATATCATTTTCTACAGATAGCTTTTATTATTCTAAATCTGTTTTAGGCATAGCTCTACTTGCGACAAGCTTTGTTTCTTTGAACATTAACATTAGTTCCTGCTTAATGCCATACGTGTTACTACAATAATAATGTGTGTAATAATAAAGATATGGGGCACCATTAATTTTAATAGCTTCATAAAGTGGGTTATACAATAAGTACTTTATGGGAAAAGTATATACCTCATAATACCAGCAAATTTGGAGATTTAGAAAGGTCTTGGGAACATTCTCTAGAATGGTAAGATTCTACAGCAGTTCATCTTCTTTAAGCCATCTTTTTTTTCTTTCATAATCCACCTATTCCTTAAATGTTGCCAGAACTTAATGATAACAGTATTTTCATTCTGAAGACCAAACTGGCCTATTCTTTGTTCAAGAGCAATTGCTGCTTTCTCAGTGAGGGTATTAGGGTAACACCAAGACATCTCCCACTGAAATCAAAAGGAGACTAAAAATTTAAGAGGTGACTGCAAATACATAAACGTGTCATTATTTTATGTGACACTAAAGAAAGAAATTACATAAAATTAAACTATAATGTAATGCTTTTAAAATCATTTTTAAGAGATAACATAATTTCAAAGTTATAAAAATTGTGAAAAACATTTTATCTCAAAACTGGTGAAATCTAGTACATGAAATTAGTCTCCTTGGGGAGTTTTATTCATCACAATGACATCTATTAAATAATATTTATTCTTTCAAAAAATAAAATTCATAAATATTTAAATAATATTCTAGTGACATACTATATTGCTCAAAATATTTAAATTTTTTGGATTTTGGAAATGCTGGAGTCATGATACACTGAGTATATCTATTCAATAGTCATTGTATAAGACTGAGATTTAATTTTAGGGTCAACAGTCATTAGTTTTAAGTAGTAAAGACTGATAAATAGGATGAACAATCAAGTTAAAAGTAATACTGTGCTTTGGTAAAAGGTAAGAGTATACTAAAGAGACTGATTTTTATTTTAATATCTATATGCTGACTTTTAGGATTATTTCAAAAGAAAAGATTTCAATAATTATAACTGTTGGAAACCAATATTCAAGAGACTTTATTTTGACTAACACAGGGTGGTGATAGAGAAGCAAAAGAAATTTTGAGAGAATATGTGTCAAAAAAATTTTAACAATGAGAAAGAGAATGATCATTTTACCAAGTACATGAATATTATTAAATTCAGCGAGTTTTGAGAGAGAGAAATGGCCTTGGTAATGGTCTTCCAGGTTGTTTCATACCAACTCTCCCTCTGGTAACGATGAGAAAAACTGAGTAAAATATATTAAAAGTATTTTTCAAAGAAGTAGGAGTGCTAACAAGATAGTGAGTTTGGAAGTGGGAGACATTTAAGATCCAAAAGAAGTTAAAAGCAGCTATGCAAGCACAGCATTTGAAGCTTCCCCTCTCAAGGTGACTGCTGATTTCAAAAACAACATCTGTGGCTAAGACCTAAGTAATGAAGTTATCAGAAGTCTTATGATATCATAGAGAAGAGTAAAGTTCAGGGACGTCAAGGGATGAGGGATGCTGATAACCCCCCCAGGGCATTTGATGCACACTCAAAAGGAGAATGGGTAAACTATGGAAACAGATATGTGGAAACAGTCCTCACATGGACTGTATCCTGATTCGATTAGTATGAGCTACCCCAGAGGAAAAGGTAAAACCCCTCTGGTAGAAGATAACTTCATTCAAAGACTCAAATTAGTGCTACAGTTCTTCATCTACACCAGGGGTCAGGAACCTTTTTGGCTGAGAGAGCCATGAACGCCACATATTTTAAAATGTAATTCCGTGAGAGCCATACAATGACCCGTGTACGTTACGCATTATCCATTAAAAATTTGGTGTTGTCTCAGAGGACAGATGTGATTGGCTCCAGCCACCCGCAACCATGAACATGAACGGAAGGAAATGAATGGATTGTAATACATGAGAATGTTTTACATTTTTAACGTTATTTTTTTTATTAAAGATTTGTCTGCGAGCCAGATGCAGCCATCAAAAGAGCCACATCTGGCTCGCGAGCCATAGGTTCCCGACTCCTGATCTATACTATCTCTAACTCAATAAAAAAACAAAAGATAAAACTAGGCTTACAAAAAGACAAGAACTGGATAGCTAAGAGAAAAGAGAAAGACAGATAATACTAATGACTGACAGAGAATTAGATATTTACTACCATCAGGCATTAACTTTAATTATGATTCATATATTCAAAAATTAAATGACGATGAAAAATTTAAGCATGGAACTACAACTCAAACAAAAGGATCAAATAAATATTTCAAGATTATTGTTAAAATTGTGAGGTGTGATAATGATACTGATTAAATTTTTTTTAAAACTCCTTAACTTTTGAGAGATATAATATTTATAACAAAATGATACGATGTCTGTGATCTGATTCAAAATAATTTGAGATGGGTATAATGTAGAAGAAACAAGATAATTGAAGACTTGATTATTTTTGAAGCTAGGTATTGGTACATGAAAGTTAATTATATTCTTCTCTCTGCTTTTATATGTTTGAAATTTACTATAATAAAAAACTTTTTTAATAGAGTGCAGACAAAAACATTTATAACAGATTTATTAATTATTCTCAAGGACATTACCTAACAATTACTGCTCGATATTATTGTAAACAAGCCTTTGAAAATCACTTCCTATAGCCACTTAAAGATCATAGACAGTGATAACATTGTAGAGATTACTAACATAAAATACAGAACAGTAGGAAAAAAACCCAACTGTCCTAATGGTATAAAGGAGATACTTGTAATTGGAATTTAACCCAATGAGTGGCAGTGTCAAAGAATTTTTTTTCTTTTTCTTTTTTTTTTTAAATTTACTCATTTTTAGAGAGGAGAGGGAGAGACAGAGAGAGAGAGAGAGAGAGAGAGAGAGGAGAGACAGAGAGAGAGAAGGGGGGAGGAGTTGGAAGCATCAACTCCCATATGTGCCTTGACCAGGCAAGTCCAGGGTTTCGAACCAGCGACCTCAGCATAGTGTCAAAGAATTTAAAAGAACTAAATCTTAACTTGGATGAAAGTAAAAAATTTTTTCCAGACAGCAAAAGATGACTAAAAAAAAAAGGCCACCATAGAGACAACTAGTGAAGAAATATTCAAAAGTGGATAATAAGACTTTTTTCATGAAATGTGTGGGCAAGAAAGCAGTATTTGTAAAGTGATTATATCTATAAAATGCAATTTTAAGTTGTTACTAAATTAATTATTATAAAAAGAATCAAACAAATTCTACAAATGAAAAATACAATAAAACTACAAATCTAACAACAGATTAGCACAGCTAAAAAGGGAATATACAAACTGGAAGACAGGTATAAAGAAAATCATCAGACTGAAACAGGACAGTATACATAAAAAACAGTTTAAGAGATATATGACATATGGTAAAAAGTCTAACATTCATATTATTGGAGTACCACAAGAGGAGGAACAGAATGTGGCCAAATCAGAGCTATTGCCAAAATCGCACCCCCCATCCTCACAAAGGACATGAAGCCACCGAGTCAGGAGCTCTACAATTCTCAGATGGAATAAATACAAAGACAACTACACCTAGGTCCACTGTAGTAAAACTGCTTAAAGCCAAAATAAAATGATATAACAAAAGGAAAACAGTGGGCAGAAAACAATATAATTATATCATCAAAGTCCTGAAATACAGTATTTTCCAGCTTTTACTTCTGTGCACAGTGAAATATCCCTCAAAATGAAGGCAAAATAGAAACATCATTAAGAAAATTAATCAAACAAATAATAAGCAAAGTTCTTCTGGTAGAGAGTTCTTCTATCAATGATCCTAGACTGAGGCACAGAAATGCAGGAAAAACAAATGGCAATACAAAATATTAAAATTTAGTTAAATCTAAATAAATAATTTTTGTTTAAAACATTGTCTTTTGGGGTTTAAAATAGACAATTAAAATGTACAATAGCACAAAAGGCATAAGGGTGTTAAAAAACAGGATTATGAGGTAATTACTTTCCAGAATTGTTACAAGTGATAATGAATATGAGAATCTGATGAGCCATAGATGTGTTGTAACCTCCAGAGTAACCATGAAAGTTATGCAAGGTGGCTAATAGCGGGGAAATAGACACAATCACCCCACTCAATTATTATTAATACCTGTGTGAGCGTATATGCTTCTTCAGCTGTGCACTCAGCCTTTGCTGTAGGATTACTTAATGCAAATATTATAGGCCTTTCATTGATATCAGCCATGGCTTTGAGGACGTCAGGAGTGAAAAGTCGGCCAGCTCCTGCAACTCCTGTAGTGAATAAACAGAAAAACAGCCAACTTCGTCACAGGTAAAAGAAAACAATTCTTACCAACAGCATTTCTACAATAAATGTAACACAACAAAAGCACAGGTTAAAAACTCCCACTACAAAGATAGATTCTGCATTGGAAATAATTCTATAGGACCACAATCTCAAATCTGAAAAGAAAAACCATACAATGTTAAGTTTTCACTTAAAATATTTATTGTCCAACCCAGACATAGTAAATTGTAGAAAATTTTTAAAAAGTATAAGAACTTCTTCATCACTATATCTAATTAAGATAAAATGTGCTACAACATGGATGAACCTTGAGGATATCATGCTAAGTAAAATAAACCCGTCACAAAAAGACAAATACTATATGATTCCACTTGGATGAGGTATCTAAAGTAGTCAAATTCATAGATACAATAGAATGGTGGTTGGCGGGGACTGGGATATGCAGTTGTTGTTTAATGGGGTACAGAGCTTCAGTTTTGCAAGATGAAGAGAGTTCTGGAAATTGGTTGCACAGCAAAATGAATGCACTTAACAATAGTGGACTGTACACTTAGAAATGGTTATGATGGCTGTTTTTTTTTAAAGATTTTATTAATTTTAGAGAAAGAAGGAGGGAGGGGGGGAGCACAGTCATATATAGTTGCTTCATTTCAGTTGCTCACCGATTGCTTCTTGTCAATGTGCCTTGACTGAGGCAGGGCCAGAGATCTCAGCGCTCCAGGTTGCCTCTCTATCCACTGCACCACCACAGGTCAGGCTATGATGGCCAATTTTAAGTTATGTGTACTTCACCACAATTAAAAAGTTTTAAAAAGATGAAACCTTACAATTCAGATGTTAAATTGTTAAGGTCTGTGGTACTTGTTATAAAATAATAGGAATTCAGAAGGAAAGAAAAGATCACCTGGACTACAGCAGTTCACTTTCTTGACATATAATAGTTCAATTTAACTAGTACAACATCTCAGACACTGTATTAAGCCATTAGGACATAACAATGTGTATAACACAGGTAGCTTCTAGTTGAGAGGAAAACAACAAAATAGACAGAAAACCTGTACCATGTGCTAAGTATGCAGTGTTAAAGGACGCATGGCATGCCGGAAGAACACCTAAGCCTGTGGTGGGAATCTGGGGATGACTAAGTGACGCCCCCACAAAGTTTATATCCAGTACAAAGACGTATTTAATAGTCAAAATAACCTTTAATTCCATTTTATAAACTGTTACATAATATATAACATACATAACAGTTTATAAAATATTTGTCTGGCTGGAGACCAGTTTTAATGTTGCTGTCATTCCTGGTCAGATCAAATATTCACAAATCTTGAGCAGTTGTTTAACATCTCTGCGCCTGTTTTTCTTATGTAAAAAATAATTTTATTTTTTTTTTTTGTCTTTTTCTGAAGCTGGAAACAGGGAGGCAGTCAGACAGACTCCCGCATGCACCCGACCAGGATCCACCCGGCACGCCCACCAGGGGGCGATGCTCTGCCCATCCGGGGTGTCGCTCTGTTGCAACCAGAGCCACTCTAGTGCCTGAGGCAGAGGCCATGGAGCCATCCCCAGCACCTGGGCCATCTTTGCTCCAATGGATCCTTGGCTGTGGGAGGGGAAGAGAGAGACAGAGAGGAAGGAGAGGGGGAGGGGTGGAGAAGCAGATGGGCGCTTTTCCTGTGTGCCCTGGCCGGGAATCGAACCTGGGACTTCCACATGCCAGGCCGACGCTCTACCACTGAGCTAACCGGCCAGGGCTAAAAAAGGAATTTATACTCAGTGTTTCTCCACGTGGAGGTTCACAGACATAGTCTTAGGAGTTCATTAGTTCTAAAACAATTACTTTTTTTGTTTGTTTCCTTGACCCTATAGGGATGGAGTCAATGGGCAGATTCTTAAATGAGATGACCTTTGAGATTTCTGCTTCCTCTAAAAACTGAGTTCTAATCAATGAAGAAGCTAATAAAGACATTCTTTTCCTGACACAGAAACTTACTTTTTGTGACTGTTTTGCTATTCAGCATTCAATAGGGCTCCTACATGAAACAGGTAAAATTAAAAGAAAAATTGTAGATTTAAATCGTAATGCTATGTTGGAAATGAAATAGCTCCCCTTTTAAAGACTTAGATTTTCTGCCGTGAACTTAATGCCATGTTGGTATTGTCTCTTTCCAATGAAAATCTTTGACTTTGCATAGAATATTCTTGGTACAGTGTGTCAAATGACTTTGTCTTTTTAGGTTTGGGCCCAACAGTCACGTCAACTCTAAGTAAAGCATGATCAATGTCACAGCTTCTAGCACTCAATAAGACAAGCAACAAACGTCAACTAAACTTTCTTTACACACTAGGATCAAAGAAGCTATTACAGAAAACATCATCTACGCCGAAAGCTAGGTAAAATCTATCATCTCATTTTTAGTAATCCTACAGTTAAGTTTTAACGGGCAACATACAGTTAAGTAAGAGAATGATCTGTCAGCAACTTTACTTACCAATTATAACTGAGGGTTTAAGGATATTTACTGCATCTTCAAAAGTATCAGGTATGCTCTTTGGGGCTGAGTGAGCAAATGGTTCTTGATGACTGTCTATTTTAGCTTTCCGCTCCTAAGTTGTTACATAAAACAAAGTATTTTTGGTAAATGCTAATTGAGGATTACCTGAAAAGACATCATTATCAGTCACATATGATCGCCAGAAGGCTTAACAAACTTTTGCTAAAATATCAGATGTCCTGCCAATGATTTAGTTAGAATCTTCTGGGTTCCAGTTAAAAACCTAGTTTTAGAAAGGTCAAGTGCAATTATTTTCTTCGAGGTTATCTGACCTCTTAAGGGTCAGAGATCCAAGCATGAAAGAATAAGTCTGGTGCCAACATAGAGATTATGATTTGAATATGAAGCAAGAATCTTTATAAAAGACAAAAGTTTGAGACTGGAGGATTTCTGTTGTGAATATATTGGAAGGTCCCCAACTAGTACAATTTGGATAGTCCAGTAAGATATAAAATTTTAAAAACTGATAATGTTTTAAAAATCAAACTGAAAAACCAAATTCTTTGGTTCTCCAACTTCTAAATGCCTTACCTTAAATAATAAACCAAACTTGTCAACCATCCAAATTTTCTTTTGTGCCTCTTCTTTTGAGAGACCATTTTCTACCATAGCCATAACGATAAGGTCTGCAATCCCAAGAGCAGCCTGTCCAACAGAACAAACACTTAAAACATGTAGACTACGATGCAATGCTTAAATTACTTCAGGTATTAATATTATATGTTATGCGTAATATTTGGTTTATTCGTCTCTTACAAATCACACAAAGTTGATTCTATGATAGTCTCTCTAAGCATATTTTAAATTGCCTACTTTAAAACAGAAATCTTGAATTATAAGCTCTCCATATCTACCTCAACAAAATAAGCTCATTATCCCCCACTTTCCAATTCTAAAGAAGAGTGTTGGTTTTAAATTCAAAAAAGCTTACAAAAACTTACCTCTCCTGCTCCAAGGAACAAGATTTTGTGTTCTGAGATTGGTTTACCAATAACCTTTTGGGCTGCAAGAAGGCCAGCTAGAGCAACTGCAGCCGTCCCTACAGAAAAATAGAAGATTTTTAAAAAGAAATGTTCACATAAAGGGTTTAAAAAGTAAAAATCAAACCTAAAGTTATCTTTTTGCTTTACCTTGAATATCATCATTGAAGGTACAGTATTTTTCTCTATATTTTCTCAAGAACCTGAATGCATTATGATTTCCAAAGTCTTCAAACTGAATAAGTGTGTTCTGTCCATATCTAAAAAACAGTAAAACCCATAACAGTTGTGTTAGAAATCTGCTACTAAACAGCTTTCCTGTCTAATATTCCTTACGATAGCATTAAAAAGTAATATCTGTTAGTTCATTTTGGGCCATCTGGCAATTTTCAGAGTCTGTAAAAGCTTAGACTCAAAATGTAGAAATCTATTTTCCATTTCAAAAAAATCTATGGGGTCCTTAAAATGAACGTAGTACCATGGTGAGCCTGTGAGATGTTAATCTACATAAATGATTTCCAAGTGCCTAGGAGGCTGCTGAGCACACATAAGCACTAAACAACTTCCTTAAAAAAGCGATTTTGTCTCTGAGTCTCAAATGTGTATATATTGGCTATGTATACTCTCATGATAGTAGCAGTTAAATGGCAACACAGAAAGTATACAAATAAAAGGTTAAAAAAATAATTGCTGTATGAGTTCATGGGCATTCAGGAAAGACACCAATCATCTTGGTGAGATGGGTTAGTAAGGGAAGGTTTGAAAAGGAGGTGGGACTTTATTTGGGCCCTGACAGAACAACAAAAAGTCAAAAGCAAGGTATATTTTGGTGACCCTAATTTTTCAACAGTCTGGCTATATAATTCAGGGTTCATATGAAAAAATAAGAGAGAAACTGATTAAGGTAAGTCAGGGCCAGATATGGGAGAATCTGGAATGCCAATTTAGGAATGGGGACTTTATTCTGCATGTCATGTGGGATCACTGAAGGCTCCAGAGAGGGAAAGAATTCGTGGAAGACTCTCTTTAGGAACAGTAAACGGATGTGTAGCACAGGCTGGTGTGGGGAGAGGAGAGAAAGACAGGAGAAGCAGCTGGGAAGACTATAGCATGAGGACAACAAGATCTCAAGCACAGCCACAGGAAATTAAAGGGACAATTGTGAGGCATTAGAATAAGCAAACAGACCTTGATGATGGGGACCAACTGGGAAGTAAGGGAGCAGCTGGCCACATGCAACCTGGATCACTAAGAAGATACCAGTTGATTGCCTAAGGTAGAAAAGTGGGGAGGCGGCAATTTGTTTTAGATATGTCAACCTTGCCTCTGAAAAGAAATTAATTTTTTCGTATCTTTTATGTACCAGTAATTTAAAAGGTAGGGCAGGGATAGGCTAGTAAAGAGTTAGGACTTTAACCTATGGCAACAAAAAACCAATTAGAGATTTCAAGCACAAGAGTAACACAGTGAAGTACAAGTTCTAAAAAAATTAATCTGGCGGTCATGTGCAGATGAACTGGAGAGGACAGAAACTGGAAAAAGGTTTAGAAAAACCCAGAAGAGAGATGAGAATCTGTAGAAAGGCTATGGCAATGGAAAAGAGGAGATCTATTTCTGAGGCATTTAAGTGGTACCACTAACTGGACCTGAGAACTGGGGACGGAGGGGGAGTCAAAGATACACCAAGATCACAGGTTTGGCGACAGGGTGAATGTTACTGCCATTAGTAGGGGCTGGAAACACCAAAGATTAGCAGCTTGGAAAGGGAAGGAGTTGTTTTGGACATGGATCTGAAAGAACAGAATGTCTGGATGGAGAATTCCAGGCCTCAGAGGGAGCTGGGACCCCACAGATGGGTTTTCACGGGCTTAGGAGGCACATGCATAAAGGCCACAGCTTACATGCCTCAGAGAGAAGAGAGCCACGAACTCATTCAGATTTAATAAAAGTGAGCAAGAACCAGTGAAGATGACTAAAGAAAGAAAAAGGTGGGTGAAAGACCAAGTTAGGAAAATCTCAGCAGTCAAGAGAAGAAGAAGGCGAGTGCTGACTCCCCTCAGATGTCGGACAACTCAGGAAAGCAAGGCAGAGTACGTAGGGTAGCACCACATGTCACTACAACCAATCAGCAGGAAATAACGAAGGTTCTCAAAAATTTTAAAAATACCTGTCAGTAATGGCTTTCATAAACTCATCGATCAGATCATCGTAACGTTGTGATCGGTCTCTTTTCTGATACAACCCCATGTAAAATGGATCTTTCAACAGTGCCTATAAAATAGACCAAACGTAAGAATAAAATTATTTTGTTACATAACCAGTTTAAATAGATTCTTTAAAACAAAAGTGGCAAAATAACAAAAGTGACTGATATACAATAGTTCTTTAATTCTTACTGCCCTTCTTCAAGAAACATTTAATAGGCTTAAGTTACTATTATTTGTATAAATACTAAAAGCAGAGTCTAAGACAAAGTTCAACTTCTAATTACAAAGATTCCCCTTCTTCTATTATTGCCAAAAGAGGAAGTTAATAAGAATACTTTATAATGTGGAAGGAGGATCAGAGGGGGCAAGTGGTTCTACTTACTGGGTTATCAGTCCCTACATCAATGCACACAGGCAGGCATCGATCGGGCCGTATTCCTGCACAAGCTGTATACAAGCACAGTTTTCCTACTGGGATTCCCATTCCGTAGACACCCAGATCTCCAAGACCCAGAATTCTCTCTCCATCAGTCACCACAACAGCCTTAATTACCAAAAAAGAAAAGAAAAAATTAATTAATTCAAAGTTGTCAAAATGGGACATTAAAAAAATAAAAGTATTTAAAAAAGATTTTCTTGATACTTTTACTCTCATGTTTAAAAATAAAATTGCCTCTTGATTCACTTCCAAAATAAACCAACCAAGCATATTTAAAATTCTAGGATTTCTGGAATCTAGATGTCAAAAAGAGAATTAACTAGATTCAATTTCCTATCTTTGGTTTAGGAACAGAATGCTTCTGACTGAAGGATCAACTTAAAGGATCTTCACAAAGACTAAACAGTGGGGTGGAGAACAAACGTCTGATATACTAACCACAAGAGAAAAATAACAGTTTAGAAATGAACCACATGCTACTCCAACATAATAACCTAGGCCAAACAAGAAAAACCTTAGCAATGATGACAGAGAAAAAGATCTAGAATAAAAAATATACCTACCAACAAGGTTTTAAGATAATATAAGCTCAATTATCTGACCAAATTTTTCCTAGTTCATTAGAACTAATAATGATTATTTATCAAAGATTATTTTGGTAAGGAAGATGCAATAAAGGCAAGTAAGATTACGGTATGTAGTAAAGCCTAACAGAAGATCTTAAGTCATTAGGTTTTATTTTATGAAAGACAGTCAGATTGACTAATATATTTGCTAAACTTGAAACTCTTAAGAGTTTTATATTTGTTTAAGGATCTAAATCTATCTTAGAAAAAAGGCAACCACCCCACTGCTCACCAAATAAAAGTTTTTGTCATTTTAATAATATAGTATTATTAATTGGTTAATATTAACCAAAATATTGATGTTAATAGATTAATAGAATTATTAATTAATAGAAAAGAAATATAGAGAAGGCAAGAGACATCAGTGGTATTAACAGTGAGCAAGCTCACTGTGTTTATTAGCTCCAATTTCTTTCCCAAAGTCAAACTCTATACCAGTAACCCATTTTGTAGTTACTACTATCAAGATCTCCTCAGAGCACTAAATCTGCATGTATAAAAGTGCAAAATAACTGAGAGCAACAATGAAAAACTGTTCTTGGAAATTTAGAGGTAACTTACAAGGAAAGAAATAACATTGTGAAAAGGAAGGTTGTGCTATTAGTACCTTAACATGATTTTCTGGCCAGTTATCCACAATTGATCTAACATGACCTCTGTCTGAGATTGAAATAAATAATCCCCTGCAACAGAACAAAAACACCTTTGCATTTCACAACAGTTTTTTGTTTTTTTCTGTCTTTTTTCATAATTGGAATATTTAGATATTTTAATAAAACATCAAGACACAGTATAATTTCCAAGCAGATTTAGCTAAGTCACACTGGTTTATTTTCAACTACTTCAAGCTGTAATTGCATTACTCACATAGTAGTAGTTGCAACAAAGATTATTAATAAATGATGTGATCATTTTATGCAAGAAATGTATCCACGTATCATTTTCAAGTAAACCCAACCAACATATCTCCAGTAAAAAGCAATATAAAAATAAACCGCCAATGCAGGAGAGCATAGTAAGGCTAAATAAACTACTGTACTACTAAAACTCAATGAAACTGAAAAATCGGAATTTGAAGGAACAGGAAGGAAGAGAAGAAAACTACAGTAGTTTCACATAAGATGTCATCCTTGAACCAACAGGAAAAAGTTATTTTAGACACATAGCATACTGTTATCCAAATGAGAGAATCCAGATTTCAAAAAAGGATGAGAGGGAGGGAGGAAGAGTTGGAGGGAGAGAGGGAGGAAGGGAGAAAAGGAGGAAAGGAAGAAGGGAGGAAGGAAGGGAAAACAAAACAAAAACAAAACTTAGGTTCTAGAAAATAGGTCAAGCAGAGATGAGCCAACAGGTCCCCAAGTGCCTTCAAACTGATTCGTACACCTAACTTTCTCACTGGTATCTTAATTTTGGCATTACAATCTTAGCTCAAATCAGTTTAAACAGTTTCTAGACCATATTGCATAACAGAACCATCTAATGAGCTTTTTAAAAATGCTGGAGTCCCACCCCCAAAGATTCTGATTTAACTGGCCTGGAGTTTAGATCAGATTTACTGACCACCCTATATGTAAAAAAACAGAAAACCACCACAGCAGTACACCACATAAATGATACACAGTATCTGCCCTCACCCAAAAGCCACGCTCCTTCTGTTTCAGGTCAGTTCTCAGCTCCGGGTGCACATCAGAATCACACCAGATGCTTTTATGGAACACCACTCTTGGACCCAACTCTAGACTTAAAGTGAATCAAGAATTCCGCAGGTAGGGCACAGGTATCAGTATATACTGTATTTCCCCATGTATAAGATGTACCCGTTTTTGAAAAATTGGGGGTATAAAAACTGGTTGTGTCTTATACAGTGGTTGTCAAGACATTTAAGAAGTGTGGCATTTCAAATGCCATAGACAGAACTGAGGACGAGGCAATACAATATTATATGAAGACAGTGATTTATCATCAGACACAGATGAGGACAAGCTAATGAGAGTTTTGACAGTGATGAGGAGTTGTATAAATTTTATGATGAATAAAACCTGAGTTCAATAACTTTATGTAATACATTTTTTTTCAAATTTCTGGCCCCAAAATTAAGATGCATTTTATACACGAGAGCATCTTATACATGGGAAAATACAAAAAAAATTTTTTGCATCAGTATTTTTTAAAGTTTCCTTTTGTCTTTTAATCTGGATTGACAACCACTGTTCTATGTGAAAAAGAAACAACGAAAGATCTGAACAGCTGGATAATATCAGAGAAACGTTTCAGACATATTAATTGATAGCAGCACACGGGATAGAACAATGTCCTCAAAGTGTCTTCCAGGGAACACCTGCACCCCCACCACCGATGGTGTTCATTAAATCCAGACCTCCAGACCTCTCTCTTTTTCCTCAGACTCTTGGGAATGAAAAGGAAAGAAAGGTTGGCGGGTGAATCCCACAGGTGTTTCATGTGCACATTAATGTTTGAAATCCACTAGCCTACAAAAGGGAAGACTGAAGATAAATGCTATCACACATTGTTTAAATTTCTACATTTAATGTGCAAGTAGGACACAGGAAAGATGTAAGGGCTGAGGAAAACAATAGGTTAGAGGACCAAAACCCGAAAACTCAAAATCAGAAAAAACAGCATTTATATAATGCTTTTAAATTTCAAACAACTGTTGGTCACATCGGTTTCCTCATCTGACCCTCTCAGCGGCTCTTTGATAGCCACTGGTATCCCTGTTTTACAATGTGAAAACAGATTCCAAGGGATAAGGTAACTTATTCAAAACTTGAGTCAATGCTCATTCCAGTCTCTTCCCACTTAAAACATCTGGAGGTGCTAGAACTACGTGACATTAAAATTCAAAATAGGTCATAAAAACAAATCAATACTGAAAGTTAACAGAAAAATGAAAATCAATCTTTTAATCTGGCAATACTGTCAAAACATTAATAATTCTGGAGGATCTGCCACCATAAAAAAATGTACTTTCTCTTTTGGTACAAAAATGCATAGTTCCTCTAACAATCATAATTTTTAAAAGATTAATAAAAAATGATGTTACTTCTACAAAAATAAAAGATCTGAATTTGTTGGGTTTTTATGAATCCCTTTTTGTCTAAATTAAGTTTTTGTGAGGTGGGAAAGGTGGTTGAGACAAGACTGCAACAAATAAGATAGAAATGTAACAAGTTATCATGAAGTGATAGTTTTCCTACACAATAATAATTCTCAAATAAATATATTTTTAAAAATAAGCCTTACAACCTGACCAGGTGGTGACACAATGGATGGGGCATCAACCTGGGATGCTGAGGACCCAGATTTGAGACCCCAAAATCACCAGTTTGAGCATGGGTCCATCCAATTTGAGCACAGGCTTACCAGCCTGAACGCAAGGTCACCAGCTTGAGCCCAAATGTCGCTGGCTTAAAGCCTAAGGTCGCTGGCTTGAGCAAGGGGTCAATGGCTCGGCTGGAGCCCTCTGGTCAAGGCACATGAGAAAGCAATCAATGAACACCTAGGGAGTCACAACTATGAGTTGATGCTTCCCATCTCTCCCTTCCTGTCTGTCTGCCTGTCTCTCTCTCTCTCTCACTTAAAATAAATAAATAAATAAATTACTTAATTTTAAAAAAATAAGCCTTACTTAGGTCTTCTA
This sequence comes from Saccopteryx leptura, assembly GCF_036850995.1. Lineage (NCBI taxonomy): Eukaryota > Metazoa > Chordata > Mammalia > Chiroptera > Emballonuridae > Saccopteryx > Saccopteryx leptura. The sequence continues at coordinate 19,554,195 of NC_089513.1, forward strand.
AAGATGTGTCCATATTGAGAGCAGGCAAGACCAACTGTTGGTGTATATACAATTGGCAACAGATTTTCGATATCATCTTGTAGTATTCTATAAAACAATTTCTCATTTCTTTCTTGTATTCCCATTATATAGATGTATCTGAAATCAAGCACAGTAAATAATATCTACATCAGCCAGTATTACATTAAAAGTTGTGTTCTTTGAAAGTTAAAAGTAACCATCTAAAATTGAGGACCACCCACCCGCTTGGAAAGCAAATCCCTAAATTATCATTATTTAACACCCAGGAGTAAAAATTAACAAAAACTAAAACGTACTTAAGTGGTAGATGATGATGACTAAGAGAATAATAACAGAAACAACAGCTAACTTTTACTGAGTCCTTCCTGTGAGTAAGGCTCTCTACCAGGCACTGGAAATGCAAAAACTACCATAAGAACCCCAACCTTAAGGGACTAATCTTCAAGGTGACTAACATGTAAATAAAGAAGCAAAATCAAGTGGCATCCATTCAGATATTTCCTAAATACTAACTATGTATGTGTTGGGCACTATTCTAAACCCCAGGGATGTAAGACACAACTCCTGTCCGCATGGAGTTTAAACACCATAAGGTCTATATAGACCCTGGCCAGATAGCTCAGTCAGTTAGAGCATCGTCCCAAAGTAGAGGTTGCCACTCCAATCCCCAGTCAGGGCACATACAGGAACAGTTTGATGTTCCTGTCTTTCTGACTTTCTCTCCCTTCCTCTCTCACTGAAATCAACAAATAAAAATTAAAAAAATTTTTTTTATAAGAGGTCTATATAGAGCACAGAGGGAGCGCAAAAGAGACAACGATCAGATCAATTCATAAATATATAATGGCCTTTAAAAAAAATAAAGTTTAGAAAACAGGGAAATGTTGGCTTGAAAAACCAGGAATCATCCTGAATTAAAAGGCTTTTACAGACTCATCATTCTTTTCTCAAAACATGATTCTCCCATTGTTATCATCTGAACATGTGGGAAATGCAAACTCTATACTGGATTTCTTCCTCTCCCATGCTCCCCTACCCCAATCTAGTAAATCACCAAGTCCTATAAAGTCTACCTGCTAAATATCTTTTGAATATATCTATTTCCTTCCTCCACCGCCCCCCCCCACCCACCCAGTCCAAGCCACCACCATTTCTCATCTAGGCTACCAGAAAACCTTTCTAACTAGTCTTTTACATGCAATCCATTCTTCTGCTCCAATGTATTCTACTCTTAAAAAAACATAACTCCAGCCTGACCAGGCAGTGGCGCAGTGTATCAATAGAGCGTCGGACTGGGATGCAGAGGAAACCAGGTTCAAGACCTCAAAGTCGCCAGCTTAAGTGCGGATACATCTGGTTTGAGCAAAGCTCACCAGCTTGGACCCAAGGTCGCTGGCTCGAGCAAGGGGTTACTCGGTCTGCTGTAGCCCCACGGTCAAGGCACAGATGAGAAAGCAATCAATGAACAACTAAGGTGTTGCAACGAAAAACTAATGATTGATGCTTCTCATCTCTCTCCATTCCTGTCTGTCCTTATCTATCACTCCCTCTCTCACTCTGTCTCTGTAAAAAAAACAACAACAACAACAAAAACACGTAACTCTGGCCTGGCCTGTGGTGGCACAGTGGATAAAGCATCGACCTGGAACACAGAGGTCACCTGTTTGAAGCCCTGGGCTTGCCTGTGTGCCTGCCCATACGACAAGCAAACAATGAACAACTAAAGTGAAGCAGCTACAAGTGGATCTTTCTCACTCCCCCACCCTCCTCCCCTCTCTGTAAAATCCTAAAAAAAAAAACTCGGACCATGTCTATTCTCCTTGAATGACGTCTAAACACCAGTTAAATTAAGCTTAACCTCCTAAAATAAATAGTTATAAAGATCCCTAACTACTTTGCACACTTATCTCCGTACGTTGACTTCAGTTTGTTAGAGCATCACAACTCTTAGCTTGGAGCTGCTACTTAGAGGCACCCTGTGCCTAGATCAGCCTACACTCACACACAGTCCTGTCCTCACGCATGCTGTCCGAACGCAGCTCAGGTACAGCGCTCTCCGGGTTCCCCCTCTGCCCATTCCCCATCCCCACCACATACGTGAGCATGTTAGATTTCCCTATACCTCTTCTGTAACTCTCATTCCACTTCGTGACTTTCCACCTTCCCTCCATCCTAGATGATATCATGAGTTAGGGACTATCGCCTTATATACTTCCACAATTACAGAAACTAGCAAAGTATGTGGAATACAACTGATGGGCCAGTTAGCAGTGAATAAATAAGGAGAACAGATTCCATTTAGAAGAGGAATAATAAGCATGTTCTTTCTCTCTCTTGAGCACACCTGTGCCTTTCCCCAACCTCATCCTTCCCCCAGGGCAAGCTCTCGCTCTCTAGACCACACCACGCCTTTCCCCTCTCTTTCCTCCAGGTGCGTTCTCTCTGCCTTTCTTTTCCCTAAGTTCCAAGGGCTCTTCTTGTGCCTCTGAAACTCCCTTCCCGAACCCACACAGCCCTGCTGGGTTCACTTTTTCTACCTCTGTGACTTCCTAAATAAGGTTTCTCTTACTATTTGAATTCCTTGCAGACAAGAAAAAAAAGAGGAATAACATTTTCTATATAGCTACTGCAAGCAGAAATAATACCAACAGGTAGAAATTAAAGAGAAGAAGTTTTTTCTCAACAAAGGGAAGAAACAATACTCCCAATTTTTCTGATCAGAACATCAATCAAAATTAAACATCTAATCAATTCTTACTTTTCCAAAGAGCAATTTAATTTTTTCACGTTTTTATGGAACCGTAAAGCTTGAATATCTTGTGTCTCTATTTTGGGAGGTAGAAGTCCTTGAAGACCAAGCATTTGTCGTTCTCGTAATGTAAATGCCATGCCCTGTGGAGAAATAAAAAGATTAAAAGCTATTACTTACTGGGGTAGCAGTAGTGATGTCCCAGAAGATGTAATTTAAACATAAGTTTAAAAAAAAATCAGTGAAATACCATTACTTCCCAGACTGTAGAAGCTTGATCATATCTAGTATTGGAGAGAAGGTGGTGAACTAGTTACTCTCACTCACCAGTGCTGGCAATGGAAACTGATTAGGCTTTTGGGAAGACAACTTTACAGTAATCTGAACTTTTTTAGGGCACATACTCTATAATAAAGCAATTCTACTTCTGGAGAGCCCTCCTACATAAATATCCATACACAGAATAAAGAGACATCTACAAAGAGATTTGTTCTAGCATTGTTTCTAATTCTCTTCGCTGTTACAAACTAAAACTCCATCAACTATGAAACAATTAAGAAACCTATCATACTGCTATACCATGAAATACCATCACACTTAAACACCTATCTCTGTGTGGAAGGACTTCTACCTCGCATAGAAAGATTTCCTAGACATGCAAGAGAAAAAGAGCAAGTTGCACATTAAAACACACTTACTGTAAACCAGGGGTCCCCAAACTTTTTACACAGGGGGCCAGTTCACTGTCCCTCAGACCGCTGGAGGGCCGGACTATAAAAAAAACTATGAACAAATCCCTATGCACACTGCACAGATCTTATTTTAAAGTAAAAAAACAAAACGGGAACAAATACAATATTTAAAATAAAGAACAAGTAAATTTAAATCAACCAACTGACCGGTATTTCACTGGGAACTATGCTCCTCTCACTGACCACCAATGAAAGAGGTGCCCCTTCCGGAAGTGCGGCGGGGGCCGGATAAATGGCCTCAGGGGGCCGCATGTGGCCCACGGGCCGTAGTTTGGGGACCCTTGCTGTAAACTATGCTTAGAAAACCCTGTAAAGTATATATACACAGATGCATCATAATTAGAAATGAAATAAACAAAATATAGTTTGAAATCACGTAAACCAAACTGATGAGAGGTTACCCGCCTAGAAAGGAGCGAGGCTGAGTAGAGGAGTGAGGAAATGATACTCAAGAAAAAAACTAACCTATGTCCTAAGAAAATCTTTTTTAATTTCTGGTATTCAGCTTTGGGTTAAAGTCATGTTTTTGTTTTACTGAATTTATTGGGGTGACACTGGCTAATGAAACTAGACAGGTTTCAGGTGCACAGTTCTATAGCACATCGTCTGTACACTGTATTGTGTGGTCACCGCCCCAAGCCAACTCTCCTTTCATCACCATTTATCCCCCTAGAGTCTCTGAATCAAAGTGATGTCAGTGAAAATGCCAGAGTAAGGACTTCCAATGTTAATTTCCTCCATAAAAGCAGTAAGAACACTGACCAAATGATCAGTCAATATTTTTAGAATTCTGGAAATTAACCAAAGGTTTCAGCAATAGGGGAGCATTTAGTCAAGAAAAACTGCTGAATTTCAGCAAGAATAGCAAGCTTCGTGGCATTTTAACTTGCCTTATTCTTACTCTCCCCTCGCCAACTCCACAGTAAACTTAAAAACAGTAATCACTGTGTAATAATCCCTTTGGAAACCAGAGCCTGGCAGCCACTGGAAAAGGTATAAGGGGTTGGAGACTCTTCTAAAGACCCAGAGAACTCATTATGTGGCCTCTCTGGTGGTTCCCTAAAAGAGCCTCCAGCAAGGCTGTCCTCACTTGACTGGATTTGAAGCTCACCCAGTGTGAATAGCCTTTTCCTCAGAATAGCTTGTTAAAAACAATCAGAGGCAACAACTTAACAGGGTAACTCCCTAAGGTGGTGAATAACAGATGAGGCAAACAATACACTAACCAAAAAGCTGAAAGGAAAAGCTGAAGAACTAGATGTCTAAGGAGGGGCTCTGAAAACCTTGAGCACATTCCTGAGAATCTAGAGGGTCACGTGCGTGAGCTGTACACAGTCCAGAAAAGACCTGAGGAGGCCCTAGCTCCACCTCTGGCTAACCTTGAGGCTCTGCGTAAGCAGAAAGTGAGGGTGGAGACACAGCTGTAAACTGCCTGGCTACTGAAGGCATGTCCCAACATTTATACGGAGCCACTTGGCAAATAATGGGAGACTTACCAAGCATGTCAATAAGGAGACAGAAAATATAAAAAGGAACCAAACAGAAATTCTGAAGTTGAAAGTACAATAACTGAAATTTAAAAATTTACTACAGGGTGAAAGAATCAGCAAGTTTAAAGACAGATCAGTTGAGATTGTCTAAGTCTGAGAAATGAAAACACAATGAAGCAAATATGAACATGGCCTCAGAAACCTGTGGGATACTCTTTCTGATGTGTAAGGGGTTTCCACAAGTGGCCCTTCAGTGAGGGAAGCATACAGATGCTACTAAACCATAGAGATTTCAGAAGGCCAGAGCATTGGATTCTATTTTCTTTAGAGAAGTGCTGTAATGCATTTACACTCTCTTCCTCTTAAAATTCATTCCCCACAAGATACTTCTTAAATTTCTTATAGCCCCCACAAAGTAGGTTTTATATAGTTTCTATAATAAAGTAAAACCCACACACTTATCAAATGTTTACTATACCCATGGCATTATAAAAGATACAAAGAAATTTTGAATGGTCTCTGCCCAAAAAAACCCTGAAATATAGTTAAGAAATATAAAGTCATGAAAACATAAATACTATCAATTATTTCAATGGCAGCTTAAGACACGAATAGAAGCACAAGGCAACATAGGGGTTACATGCCATAGGAACAGGAAGATAAACTGTTACATGGTTTCAGAGAAGGGAGCAACCATTCCAGGCTATGGCAGTATGAATAGGCTCTACAGAACTGGATTTTGAATGGGTTGCATTTTGAAGAGCAAGTAAGATTTGTGGAGATGAAGTAGAAATGAGAGGATTAGAATATCCCTTATGTGCAGGGCACATTACTTCACCAACTGCTTGCTTGATTTTCAGTCTGGCCAGGTACCAAAAGGCAGAGATAAGGTGCTCTGTGTGGCCCTTAGTCAAATTCCTCTTTGTACGTCTGAAACACCTTAAAACATATCGTATTATTCAATTATTTTTCTGCCCTCCCCATAATGGGAAACAAACAGGATTGGAAAATTTTTTACGGTTGTTTTAAAATAAACCATACCTTAATGTGAATGCACCATTCTCAAAAGGCAAATTTCATATATTGCAATAAACCTGTGAATCCTCTTACAAGCTTCCTATAAGAAATCTCGTTCCAGAATTATGTTGACTTACTATTTAGCTTATTTACTTAGCACTGCTTCTAAAAAACAGAGAGGGACTGCCTACTGCACCCAGCCTGGACAAGGAATAAAGGCACAACTAGATCTCAATACTGCCCATCACTTCTGCACTAAGATTGTAAAGAGGGTCAGAGGTCTCTCTCTTTTGAAGCACTAGTGTGATGAATGAACACAATCACTTATGCGTAATAATCTGTGTCCAGAAAGCTATGTAAAGATGAGGTGAATGTTAGGTAAAATTTCAGTTTACAATTTTAACTCCATCTTCCAACGCCCAGCAGGTCCAGGATGAGTACCTGCTCTGAGCTGGGTAAATCTAAACAACCCACATCTGGCCAAAGTCCTGGCCAGACCGCTCGCTATTCTGTGGATTTTCTGAGCTAGAACTAGGAAATAAAGTCAGTCCTTTCCTGGTGGGAGAAGTTGTGAGGGGTGAAATTTGAGAGGTATATGGCCCTGGCAGTTTGGCTCAGTGGCAGAGCATCAGCCTGGCTTGTGGATGTCCTGGGTTTGATCGCCAGTCAGGGCACACAGGAGAAGCACCCATCTGCTTCTCTACCTCTCCCCCTCTCACTTCTCTCTCTCTCTCTTCTCCTCCCCTCTTGCAGCCATGACTTGACTGGAGCGAGTTGGCCCGGGCACTGAGGATGGCTCCATGGCCTCCTCCTCAGGTGCTAAAATACGGCTCTGGTTGAAACAGAGCAATGATCCCAGATGGGCAGAGCATTGCCTCCTAGGGGGCTTGCTGGGTGGATCCAGGTCAGGGCGCATGTGGGAGTCTGTCTCTGGCCCCCCTCCTCTCACTAAAAAAAAAAAATATTTTTAAGGAAATTTGAGATATAAAGTAGCCATGATTCTTGCCATATGAAGAAAAGTATAAAGTTCATGCAGAAAAAGCAGATATCTCTGAATAGTTTTAGTATAAAGCTATAACATAGAAAAGTTTCACTTTATCAGTCTAAAATATATCAAATCAAACCATTGTCAGGACAAGAGAAAAGGTACTTTAGCAGTAATGTTACCAACCTTGTTTGTTCTTGGGTTCAACATAAGTGGCTTGCCTTTCTCCTTCCTGTGCAGATGGCGGCATGCCAGACTACAAGGAGCAGCAACTCTTCTTAACCTGGACAACATCTTTTCTTTTACCTGGAAAAACAAGGCAAATACACCACTGAGACACATATTCTAGAACTGCATGTTCATTAGGTATCAGTTCTCAAAAGCAGATATAGAAAGCTTAACTTTATACATGTGAAAAGTCTTTTTCAAAATATTATACATTTATGTTTCTAGACTGTAATGGTTGCAAGAGAGTAACAATAAGATAAAGGCAAAGACTTACTTTTCCTGACAACACTAAGTCCTTACTTATATACTTGTCATTGGTACTCTTAGGTATCTACTATAGTGTGCTAAACACCTGCCCTTTAATCCACACAGTGTGGCAAGGTACGTACCTCCCATTTATGAGAGAAAGGAACTGGGAGGTTAAAACACAAGGTAACATCTAATAGAGTGAAGTGAGTTCCATGTAAAGAACTGAAAGTTTAGCGTGAAGGTGGATAAGTAAACAATAGGAAAACCTGGAATATACACACTTAGGGTAAGAGAAGCTATCCAGATTTTTACCTAGACTTAGACGTTTAATCTACTATATAGTTAATGTTTAAATATAATGTACTAAATTTTTTTGGTTTTAGAAAACCTATAATTTAATATTAAAAAATCATTCAAATTTGGATAGAAAACATATTTTTGCCTTTTCTCATCCATACCAAACATGAAAGTTTTTCAAAGTGGAAAACTGTACATAATACACCAAACCTTAAATATTCACTGATGGTGGCCCTGGCCAGTTGGCTCAGTGTATAGAGGATCGGCCTGGAATGCAGACGCCCTGGGTTCGATCCCCAGTCAGGGCACACATGAGAAGTGATCATCTGCTTTTCTTCCTCTCCCTCTCTCCCTTCTCTCTCTCTTTCTCTCTCTCAGCTGGTGGCTTGACTGGTTTGAGTGTCAGCCCCGGGCACTGAGGATAGCTGAGTTGATTCGAGCATTGGCTCTAGACTGGGTTGCTATGTGGATCCCAGTCAGGACACATGCAGTCTGTCTATCTCCTCTCCTTCTCACTTAAAAAAAACAAACAAAAACAAAGAAAAAAAAAAAAAGAATTAATTACCATCACTATGTTAGCTTATATGCACCTATAGAAATTCCTTCTTTCTATTGCTGTAACTAACTGTTCCTCTTCCCTTTCTCTCTCTCTTTTTTTTTTTTTTACAGGGACAGAGAAAGAGAGTCAGAGAGAGGGATAGATAGGGACAGACAGACAGGAAGGGAGAGAGATGAGAAGCATCAATCATCAGTTTTTCGTTGTGACATCTTAGTTGTTCTTTCTCACATGTGCCTTGACCGTGGGCCTTCAGCAGACCGAGTAACCCCTTGCTTGAGCCAGTGACCTTGGGTCTAAGCTGGGGAGCATTTTTTATTTTGCTCAAGCCAGATGGGCTCGCGCTCAAGCTGGCAACCTCGGGGGTCTCGAACCTGGGTCCTCGGCATCCCAGTCCAACACTCTATCCACTACGCCACTGCCTGGTCAGGCCTCCTTCCCTTTCTCTAAATACCCTTTGCTTTCACCTCCTAATGGGAACACTCTTTGGGTTTCTACCTGAATCAGTGTTTCCCAAATAGCTAGTCTTTTGGATCTCAAATATAATAAATGTTTGTTCTCTCATTTTGACCTTTTATGTTTAAGTTAACAGTTGTATTCTTTTATAATTAACTGGTAAACATAAGTCAAGTGTATCCCTGAGTTCTGTGAGCCTTTTTGGCAAGTTATCCAACTTGAGAAGAGGGTTGTGGGAAGTGCTGATTTATAGCTGGTTAGTCAGAAGTCTAGATCACTGCCTAGGACTTGCGATTGGCAATTGGAAGTGCAGGCAATCTTTTTGGGACTAAGCTCTTAACCTGCAGGATCTGAAGCTATCGCCACATAGATAGTGTCAGAATTAAGTTAAATTGTAGCACACCCTGTCAGTGTCTGCTGAGATGGAAAATTGCTGGATGTGGGGAAAACACCCACATGTGGTAACCAGGAGAAATGAGTCTGTAAGCAAGGTAAAACTAGTTTTTCCTTTAAGTACTTAACTTAAGATCAACATTCTGATAGGTAAAAACTATTTTTAGCTCCTGCTTACAATTTTGTTTCTATCAAATACTGAAATTAGCCTGTATAGCAGGGGGTCAGGAACCTATAGCTCGCGAGCCAGATGTGGCTCTTTTGATTGTTGTATCTGGCTCACAGACAAATCTTTAATAAAAATAATAATAATAACGTTAAAAACATAAAACATTCTCATGTATTACAATCCATTCATTTCCTACTGCTCATGTTCATGGTTGCAGGTGGCTGGAGCCTATCACAGCTGTCCTCCGGGACAACACCAAATTTTTTTTTTTTTTTTTTTTGTATTTTTCTGAAGCTGGAAACGGGGAGAGACAGTCAGACAGACTCCCGCATGCGCCCGCCCACCAGGGGCGACGCTCTGCCCACCAGGGGGCGATGCTCTGCCGCGACCAGAGCCACTCTAGTGCCTGGGGCAGAGGCCAAGGAGCCATCCCCAGCGCCCGGGCCATCTTTGCTCCAATGGAGCCTTGGCGCAGGAGGGGAAGAGAAAGACAGAGAGGAAGGAGGGGGGGGGTGGAGAAGCAAATGGGCGCTTCTCCTATGTGCCCTGGCCGGGAACTGAACCCAGGTCCCCCGCACGCCAGGCCGACACTCTACCGCTGAGCCAACTGGCCAGGGCCGACAACACCAAATTTTTATTGGATAATGCGTAACGTACATGGGTCATTGTATGGCTCTCACGAAATTACATTTTAAAATATGTGGCATTCATGGCTCTCTCGGCCAAAAAGGTTCCCGACCCCTGCTGTATAGTGACACTACCTGTCAAATCTACCTCCTAACAGTAATAAGAAATGGAAGAATATATGCAAAAAAGTGTAATGAAAGACTTAAAGGGTAGTGTTAGATCACTCAAATTATCACTTTATTACCCAGTGATAGGAAGTAAAATAAAATATAAAAGTACAGTTGACACTTGAGCAACACGTCTAAATCCAAATGGATTTAAATTTGTGCATAAGTGGGCCCATGCAGTTCCAACCTACACTGTTCAAGGGTCACCAGTTTTTTGACTCAGGGTTAAGAACCTGCTTCCGTGGAGGGCAAACTTAAGTTATACGTGGATATTCGACTGTGTGGGTAGTTAACTCCCCTAACCCGCAAGTTATTCAAAGGTCAACTACAATTTTAATGGTGTCTTTAAAACAAGCAGGCATAAATAAAAAGATAATAATAATAACTGAAGGAAAAAACTAATCCCTGACAAAATTAGAACCAAGGACTGAGAGACAAGACAGCCGGCCCGGAGAGATAGGCTTAATTAAGACCAGCTAGAGGCAACAAGATGAAAAGGGGGAAATAAAAAAATCAAACCTAACTCCTGTTATACAGGTATGATGGAAAGAGAACAGTAAAAATGAAGTGAACTAAGAAGACAGAAGAAGGTGGGGCTTCTAATTTTAAATAAATATGTAAAATCAAGCTGCTTACTTGAGAGTTTCTTGGATATTGAGATATACCTATAGTCCCCCCTTCAGTGCCTTGCCCTGGGAAGAAGTAGAACTTCCTCTCTGGGTGCTGTCTATAAATTGGACTGGGATTGGCTGCTGGAGAATATTCTACCTGACCCTGAGGGTAGAAAGAAAGTCAATGCACTGGAGGTCAAAAATTAGAGAGAGGTCATGAATTGTAGCAAAGAGCACAAACTTGGCAGACAGACTTGAATTTGGAATCTGGACTCAGCCAATTAATTCTGGAAGGAATCACCACCACTGACTCACCCACGCATTCCCAAATGCTCTCTGAACTGGTGTTAGTACAGGACATGTTTTTCATTGGTCTCTGACCAAATGAGAAAAACTAAGAGTAATATGGCTTTTCAGAACACTAAATTTGTCTTTGTTTTCATGTTGTAATTAAGTTATTCCCAAGTGTTTGGTAGTAAAAATGTCCTTTCTTTTATGAAACAACCGTAATGATAGATTGTAGTAGTTTTTTAAAAAGGTCCTTAACCTTAACAGAATGTCTGGTCCCAACTGCCTCCTAAACAGTCTTTTTCTTTACTTGCCTATGAAGGTCAAAAGCCTGGGAACTACTGACTTTGAAGGTTCACTCTTCTCATCAATAAAACAGGAGACAGGAAACTCTTTCACAGAGTTGGTGTGTAGTGATGGTGATATATATAAAGCATCAAGCCTTTAGAGCTTTATCATCATCATGAAAAACTTGACTACGTCAAAGTTTATCCAGTAAAATCCATATCCAGGCGGTCTAGCAGAATCATCAAAAGCAAACTCTGGAATCAAACTGCTGGATTTAAATCATGGCTTTGCCACTTGTAGCTCTGTGCTCCAGTAAATCAGAGTAAGTTACAATCTCATCACTCAAATGGAGATGATAAACAACAGGACCTACTAAGGAGGGCTCTTTAAAGATTTAAATTAGATAATACCCGGAAGATGCTTATCAGTGCTCTCTAAGTGATCTATACGTGGTATCTAATCATCATCATTCACATTAGTAATCAGTGGTCAGAAGCGCATTCTAAATGCTTGCACATATTCTAATATGAAATCCTTATTAAAGAGACTATGAGGATAATCAGGCTTAACATTTATTTAAACTATTTCAAATTAAATCTCTAGGTCAAGAATGAGAATCTGGATAAAGATCCAGGTATCATCAAATGTCATTCTAAACAATATCTACAGAATTAATATTTTTCATTACTTTAAAAATTTGTACATATTGATAAAAGGAGGTATGATATACAATCATGTCATCAAAATAGTGATTCACTTTCAAATAAAATAGTTACCTTTTAATAAAATCAAATGTAATTTTTATATATAGTTTGAATTAATTCCTAACATTGGGTCCTTAGTAAACAAACTATAGGGTTTAGTGTTATTTAGTTTTAAAATATAACTGCTAAGTTTTTCTGACATTCACTAACATAAATGAGAATATATTTAAGTTTATACAATAGGAGATAATTTACAAAAATTCTCAAATGATGAATTTTTTATGAATTTTTAATGTGCTTTCATAAATATTTAAAAAGACAAAAATATTATACATAAACATACGGGTGAAGTGCATTTAGCAGTTCTTTCTCAGGAATAACTATTGAACAAAGGAATGTTTTAATTGTCAAGAGAATGAAGAACTTCTGTAAAAGCACAGCCTAACATTTCCTGTTGATGCATGGTAAAGGTTATATCAGGTAAAGTTTATAAAGGTTCTAGTCTCTATGTCTAAATTTTTTTTAAATTCTTTTTTTTTTTTACAGAGAGAGTCAGGGAGAGGGACAGATAGGGACAGACAGGAACGGAGAGATGAGAAGCATCAATCATTAGTTTTTTGTTGCGCATTGCAACACCTTAGTTCAGGGGTCCCCAAACTTTTTACACAGGGGGCCAGTTCACTGTCCCTCAGACCGCTGGAGGGCCGGACTATAAAAAAAACTATGAACAAATTCCTATGCACACTGCACAGATCTTATTTTAAAGTAAAAAAACAAAACGGGAACAAATACAATATTTAAAATAAAGAACAAGTAAATTTAAATCAACAAACTGACCAATATTTCAATGGGAACTATGCTCCTCTCACTGACCACCAATGAAAGAGGTACCCTTCCAGAAGTGCGGTGGGGGCCAGATAAATGGCCTCAGGGAGCCGCATGTGGCCCGCGGGCCGTAGTTTGGGGACCCCTGCCTTAGTTGTTCATTGATTGCTCTCTCATGTGCCTTGATCGCGGGCCTTCAGCAGACCGAGTGACCCCCTGACGAGCCAGCGACCTTGGGTCCAAGCTGGTGAGCTTTGCTCAAACCAGATGAGCTTGTGCTCAAGCTGGCAACCTCGGGGTCTCGAACCTGGGTCCTCCGCATCCCAGTCCAACGCTCTATCCACTGCGCCACCGCCTGGTCAGGCAAAATTCATTTTTAGAGGGAGAAACATGAATTTGTTGTTCCACTTACATATACCTTCATTGGTTGATTCTTGTATGTGCCCTGACTGGGGAGCAAACCTACAACCTTGGACAACGCTCTAACCAACTGAGCTACCCAGTCAGGGCCACTATGTCTAACTTTTAAGTCTTTATAACTACCATAAAACTGTCAGATACAAGTTACAAAATCAGAGCTCACAGCTGATTACTTAAATGTGCAATATTAGAAGTTAAATTGTTTTTTTCTATATTTCTGCAAACCATGTAAATATAGCAACATGTAACTCAGTTATATTAGTTATACAATAGAGCAGTGTTTTTCAACCAGTGTGCTGGTGTGAGTATAAATACATTTAGAAACTATATTATTAACTATATGTATTGTATAATATGTACTGTGTTAGAGTGTCATTTTGTGTCATTTTGGTAGGTGGTATGCCCCAGGATTTTGTAAATGTAAAAAATGTGCCGCACTCAAAAAAGGTTGAAAATCACTGCAATAGAGTATATATTTATCTGTCTTTTGTGTAATTACTATAACTAGCATATATGTGTGTATATATGTATATGTACATATGTATACAGTAATTACATAATAGGTAAATTATATATTTATATTTTGTGCAACTACTAACTAGCATGTATACATGTATATGTGCACATGTATATGAAACTATATATGTACACACATGTATATTTGTGTGTATATATATACACACACATACATAATATATATATTCATATTCATATATATATATGAAACTATCTTCTCTAACTTCCGGAATGTTTGGCAACTAAAGATCAAAACTTATGAGTACACCTGACCTGCAGAGGTGCAGTGGGTAAAGCATTCAATCTAGAATGCTGAAGTTGCTGGTTCAAAACCCTGGGCTTGCCCAGTCAAGGCACGTATGGGAAGCAAATAATACAAGTTGATGCTTCCTGCTCCTCCTAACCCCCCTTCTCTCTCTCTTTTACTCTCTCTCTCCTTTCTTTAAAAATTAGTAAATAAAAGCTTTTTTAAAAAAAGCTTATGAGTACAACATTGCCATTAGCTTTATAATGTTAAGAAAGGGCTGGAGCTATTAAGTTAGATTACTGAGTTTGAACACAGGCATTGCCATTTAAAAATACTCTTGGGCAAGATATTTAACCTTTCAGAGCCTTAGTTTCTTCCTTTGTAAACTGGACAGAGTAACAGCACTATCTCAAAGAGTAATCTGGAGATAATTCATGTAGAAAACATTACCCAGCCCATAATCACCAATACATGCTTCTGTTGTTATCATCATCAATTGCAACACTAAAAGTAACAATGCTATTAAATGCTTTCCTTAGAATTGACCGCTGCAAGTATATCAGATATGAAAGGTAAATCAGATATGAAATGGAGGTAAGCAAGCACTTGTGTTGACATTGATCATTTTGATTAGTTTCTCATCAAAGGGCAACATACATTTTCTAGAATTATTTTCGTAACCAAGAAAGTCAAATCCAAGTCCACGAATGCAATAACACAGCGTCAAACACCTGCCAACCCTGGTCCACAGATTTCATATGAATGGCCAGACCGTTCCAATCTTAGAACTCTGGCAACAAACTTCCCTCAAGCAAAGAACGACCACGAACATGCACAAAATGCCCAGCTCTCATCATTAACGCATCCCTGGCAAGAGATCTACTTGCCAAAGTGGTTTGGAACCACAAAATCGGTCTTTAAAGGGCTTAGGAGAAGAGGAAGGGAGAGATGCTCGCCTTCTGGAGGCCAAGACGGCCTCACCCCGGGCCGGGAAAAGAGTCGCCCTGGGACCAGCAGGTCGAGAAACGGGGAAGTCGCGCCCCCACACCGGGCGTCGGAATAGAGCGGCGGAGGGTCGAACTGGAGTTCTGCGACCTGCCCGCTCTCCCCGCTCTCAGCGAGTCCTGTCCCTTCACCCCGCCGCCACATCGGCCCGCGGGGACCTTGCCCGCAGCACGCGCGGAAGCCGGCAGTGGGTGGGCGCTCGGATCCGGGCCAGGAGGCACGAGCCGACGCCCGCTCTTTCCGCAGAGCCCCCGCCGCGCCGCCCGCAGTGGCGCGCTGCACGGAGCCTTACCCGACGTCTCGCTCCGCGACAGGTGGTGCTGCCCGCGGAGAGGCCGCGGACCTGCCGTCCGCACAGGCGATGGTCAGCTCCTGCCCCGCCCGGGCCTCCCCTTCTCGGCGCTTCCCGGAGCCAGCGCCGGCTCAGGCTCGGACTAGCAGGAGCAGCCAGTCACCGGCGGAGGCAGCCAGTAAAGCAACGTAGTGAGAGGTGGGACCCGGCAGCAGAGGGACCGGGAAGGAGGATCGGCCGGGCCAAGGGCGGAGACTGACGGGCGCGCGGGCCAATAGGGAGGCAGGAAGCTGGCCCTGTGGGGCGGGGCTCCGCCTCGGGGCTTAGCGGCCCGCGCGTTCTGTTACTGCACCGCAGCACCTTCCTCTGCTGGGACCCTTCAAGTTACTGCTTGGAGGCCCAACACGCGCCCCTGTGGACGCGATCCCCAGGAATGTGAGAAAGGCCGCGTAGATTAGGAGGAGGCCGGAAATACAGACGAGCCCGTCGCTCTACAAAATAAACAGAACCTGGCTTACCGCAGACCTCGCATCCCCGGGACTGGCACGGCTGTTGCTGCTGATGGCAGTGCGTTCGCGCGAGAAGAGGCTCTGCGCAGGCGCGGGCGGTCCCGAGGGATGGCGGCGGGTACCAGTATCCGGAGGCAGGAGGAAGGCTGGGAGTTTGGGACCATGGTGGACCGCCAGTGGAGGTTGGGAGAGGATACAGGTCGTGGAAAAGCAGAAGACGGAGGACCCAGGAGATGCGAGGCCTCCGCTCTTTGGGAACGCTTTCTGTACCTGAACTATTTTTGTGTGTCTAGGACTCCCTCTTCTGCAGAATTCTTCACCAGTCTCCACTGCTGCTGGCACAGTTATTGGCTGGTAGAGAATTTAAAAATGACCCCTAGCATCTGATCACCACAAATAGATATTCAGTGTTCTCTCTCAAGAAAGCAATAGAACACTAAATTGTCATCTTGACAGAAGCAGGAACGATAACTTAATACATTTATACCCACCCACGGTTATGACATTGGAAGATATATATTATATATATATATTTGGGAGAGAGAGACAGAAAGGGAGAGAAATTAGAAATATCAATTAGTTGTTGTGGCACTTTAGTTGTTCATTTACTGCTTCTTATATTTGTCTTGAGCCAGGAGCTTCAGCCGAGCCAGTGACCCCTTGCTCAAGCTAGTGACCTTGGGCTTCAAGCCAGCAACATTTGGGCTTCAAGCCAGCGACTTTTGGTCTCAAGCCAGTGACCATGGGATCATATCAATTATCCTGCACTCAAGCCAGGGACCTCAGGTTTTCCAAACTGGGTCCCAGGTCAACGTCCCAGGTCAATATTCTATCCACTATGCCACCACTGGTCAGGCAGGAAGATGTTTATTTACTCTTTTTTCAGAAGATATTATCACCAAAAATTCTTTAATGGAGCTTGTGTACTCTTAATACGGTAATGATAATTTTAAAACAAGCATGTAAAGGGTAAAAAAAGAGGCAAGGCAAATGGAATAAGAAAGTTGAAAGTGACAGAAATGTAAGACAAAATTGAGCGGAGGTAGAGAACAGTAAATTGTCCCTTCCAAAGACATAATTATGTAAAATCTGGAGCAAGAGTGCCAGCTTGAGGATGGAAGGGTGGGGCATGTTTGCGAACACTGTAGTTAGATGACAAATGATAGGTATGGCTGCTATAACCACTGTAGTAAAAGAGGGACTCTAAATAAGCATGACCTATAATAACTGCATGGCAGAAATTGTCAAGATGCAGCAAGGTGAATGAGAGGAACTTCAAATATTACATTATAAATGCTTCATGAATAGAGATAAAAATGTTTTGCCTTTGAAAGACAGTTTGTCTTACATTAGATTAATGCCGGGTTGAAGGGTTGTAGAGAGCTATCCTGGATGGGATTTATTCAGGTTTAATTGAGCTTAATTCATTACTTAAATGAAATAGCTATTAATGTCAAGGAGGCAGACACTGCTGTTTGGCGGGTCCACCCCATTCACTTGTTATTCTTAGTCTCTGGTGGTTGGTCTGATTTGTTCAGTGACCAAGTCTGATGCCTACCCCCCCCCCCCACAGTGTTCTGTTGATTTGGACCTTGGGGCCTTGTTTTACATGATCCCCTGCTTTGTAATTCATTCTTTCAGGAAGAGCTTGTGTCTTCTTTGTGGCTCAGCATTGTTTGTATTGTCTGCATGCCTGTTTTCACAACCCTCCAAGGCTGGTGATCTACATTCTGGTCAGCCAGGAATGGTCCTTTCCTTTTTCTGAGAGCATCCAGAGGAGGGCACCAAAGAAGAAGCCTATATGGAAGTCACTGGATCCACAACTGTTTCAGGGGCACTTATTCCAAAAGAAACAGCAATGTGCCATGCAAATGGTTTATTTTATTTATTGATTGAGGTGGATATTAAATGCATGCAGTGATGTGCATAAAGTACCTCATTCAGGATTGATGAAGTTTAACATATGTACACACCTGTGTAGTCATTGTCCAGACTCAGATGTAGGGAATTCCTTGTGCCTCTTTTTACCTACCTCCACTCTTAAAATGAACTATTTTGCTGACTAATGCTGGTAGCTCTGGGAGAAGGATGTACAATAGGTCTGAATCAGTTTGTGTGAGTCCTGCATCGTTGGGAGAGGAGGCTGCTCTCTAAGGCTTGGTCTAGGGTTCACCTGTGAAGTGGGAGGAACCTAGAAGGGCAGGCTGCTGGGGCACACCTGGTCATGTGACTTCCCTGTAAAACTCTTCAATGAGCAGAGTTTAAAGTGATGGCACACATTCACTCATCTTTCTCAAACTCAAAGGACAATGCTGAGAAAAACTTTTGTGATTGCTGTGAAAATAGAGAAGCTTTATTTCATCCAAACACCACAATGTGTTTCCCTTAGGAAAATCCAGATTGTTGAGTTTAAGAGTAATGGAGGGTTATTCTCTTTGTAATGAGAGTGTATGCGACAGGATTGTTGGCTTTAGGTTGATACATCAACTGTGGCAAAAGCAGATAGATTGTGCTAATCACATGTTTAGATTTACACAACTCCATCCATCTGCCTTAAAATAGAGAACATTAGTAACGAATGCTGACTGCTCCACTGGGAATTATCCTCCAATAAATTAGGGTCATTAAAAATGTAAGCTCTTTAAAAATACAAGAGAAAGTAAACAGTATATCTAAAAGCATTTTTGCTAAACACTGCAGGAACAAGCCTCCTGTCAGCCTAGTGTGGGAATGAGACATAAAACCATTTGGTGTAGGTTAGTACTATCATTAAGGAATTATAATGTCTTTGTTATTCCCAAAATACAAAGAAGTGCTAATGATGATAATTACTTCTAAAGAAAGTACTAACAGTTCTCTATGTAATTAAAATAAATATAACTTTTAAGGCTATCTAAAACTATAAACTAATACCATAATAAGCATTGTCTTCATTACCAAATTATTTAAGGAAAGTTCTAGAAATTTTTGCAAAAAAACAGAGAAATTAACATCGTATGTTTAGTAACAATAGAACTTTTACTCCTCAAAGACAAATAACACTGATATTATGTATAATATTGTACCACACTTGATTTTTCTCTAGGACACTTAGGTAACCTGTAAAGAGTAAGGCAAAAATTTACTAGTATCATGTCATTGTGGAAATAACATTTTTTATTTATGAAAGTGACTGTGCAGGCAAAAAAAAAAAAAGAAAGTGACATGGTCTTGCTAAGAACACCTCCAAAATCTTCCTGAGCCCGAGGCTGCTTGGTGTTACTTATTCTAAGTCCTAGTCCTGGCTCTATCATTATCTATAAGCCTGTAAGAGAAGACTCAAGGAGCAGCAACATTGGTATTGTTAGTGGCAATGTTGGACCTTGGTTCTTGAGTTTGGCAAAGAAAGAACTCAGAGGCAAGAACTCTAGCGCAAGAGGAAGTCTATTTAGCAATCAAAGCAAATACACTCAAAGAAGAATTGAGCAGGCTGCTTAGAAAAATGGTTTGGCCTTTTAGAAAAGTGAGGAAGAGTTGAGCCTAGACATTGCTGCCTTGGCCCTTTACAGAGAATGTCACAGAGGCAGAATTGAGCCAGCTAGGCTGCGTGGACTCGGGAAACGTTACAGAGGCAAACAAAGGGCTCTTGAATACAGATTCCGGGGGTTAGCCCAAAACAAGCTACTCTTCTGGTTATAAGTCTCCTGAGAACCATTAGAGCTTAGAAGAAAGAAAAGCAAAGATATGTACCTGAGAAAAGAATGGGGGGAAAGGTGCAGGCCGGCTCCAGGAAAAGCGCATGCTGGGTTCTTTGTGTTACGGATTTTTATCTGTTTTCCAAAGGCAGGAATTTTAGGTGAGGTCTCAAGGGAGTCTCTGAAAAGAATATTCATTTTTAAAAAAAGGTATTCATCAGCTTTCCAGGTGTGTCCTTTCATGGTTGTGGTCTCTACTGATTAGTCAGCACTAGGCTAGGGAGTCATTAGTCATGGCATCTGGTCCTGATGTCAGCCATGGCGTTGCTTCCTGTGGTTTAGCTGCTTTTCTGTGCCTGGAGCTGAAGGCCTACGTGCTATCTCTAGTTTGACTAAAACTTTGTCTCTGTGGTCAATAGATCCGAGGCTTTGTTCCTAAGATTATTTTATGCTGATCAGAACCTCATTGTCATAATGCTTAAGGAAGTGGTCATGCTAGAGAAAAGAAGGGAGGTGAGTCAGGGTGTTTGAATCAGCAATATGTCTCACTTTCCGCATTCCACTTGCTGAAGGATTTTCCCAGTATCTTACTATTTTGCCCTAGCATTACCTGGGAGCTTGTGAGAAAGATGATATCTGGACCCCTACCCCAGACCCACGGCATCAGAATCCACCATGTCCAGGTGTTCCATACACATGAACAAGCATGAAAGAACCCTGAAGTCTAGATGCTGTGAACTCCTGCTGTGAATGGATTGTTACTTATAGATATAGGATAACAGTAATACATTTTTTACCTTCAAAAAGTTCCTGTGCAGTCTATTCAATAAATGGTATTGGGAAAGTTGGACAAGATACATGCAAAAAAATGAGACTAGACCACCTTCTTACACCATCACGAGAATAAACTCAAAATTTATTAAAGACTTAAATATTCGACTCAAAACCATAAAAAATTATAGAAGAAAACATAGGCAGTGAAACCTCATACATTTCTCATAGCCATATTTTTTTCAGCTATATCTCCTTGCACAAGGGAAATAAAAGAAAAAATAAACAAATGGGACTACATCAAACTAAACAGTTCTTGCACAACAAAGGAAACCATTGATAAAATCAAAAGACAGCCCACTGAATGGGAAAACATATTCACCAATTATACATCTGATAAGGGGTTAATATCTAAAACTTATAAAGAACTTATAAAACTCAAAACCAAAAAATAACACCAAAAAAACAAATCCAATTAAAAAATGGGCAAATGACTTGAATAGACACTTCTCCAAAGAGGCCAATAGACAGATGAAACGACGCTCAACATCACTAATCATCAGAGAAATGCAAATTAAAACCATAATGAGCTGTCACCTCACATATATCAGCATGGCTATCATCAATACGTCAACAAAGAACAGGTGTTGGTGAGGATGTGGAGAAAAGGGAACCCTCAAGTGCTGTTGATGGGAATGCAGATTGGTACAGTCACTGTGGAAAGTAATATAGAGTTACCTCAAAAAATTAAAAATGGAGCTGCCTAATGACCCAGTGATTCTAGTTCTGAGAATTTACTCAAAGAAACTCAAAACACTAATTCGAAAGAATGTATGTACCTCTATGTTCATTGTAGTGTTATTTACAATAGCCAAGATTTGGAAGCAGCCCAAGCACCCATCAGTATATGAGTGGATAAAAAAGCTGTGATACATTCACACAATGGAATACTACATGGCCATCAAAAAGAAGAAAATCTTACCTTTTGTGGCGGCATGGATGGACCTGAAAAGTATTACGCTAGGTAAAATAAGCCAGTCAGAGAAAGATGAGTACCATATGATTTCACTCATATGTGGACTCTAATGAACAAAATTAACTAATAAAACAGAGACAGACTCGTAGATAGAGAGCAGGCTGACAGCTATTGGGTGAGTGTGAGGGGTGCTTGGTATGGGGGGTGGATGGATTAAGCAACAAAGGACAAGAAAAAAAAACTCATGGACACAGACAATAGTGTGGAGATTGCAGGGTGGGGGGAGTGTAGGAAGGTACGGGGGGATAAATGGTGATGGATGAAGTCTTGACTTGGAGTGGACACACAATAGGGTGTATAGAGATGTGTTGTAGAATTGGGCACCTGAAACCTGTATAGTTACATTAATCAGAGTCACCCAAATAAATTCAATTTTTAAAAAAGTTCCTGTGCCAAGGAAAACACTATTCTTCTTTCCTTACCACACTGAGAATATTATGCTTAAACTTTGAGCAATACAATTTTATTGTTCCTTCACCAGATGTCTAGTTATGAACTAGGCACTGGATGGAACATTTGCACCAAATAGGATGGGTGCAAAGTCTCTGACTGATGCCTGGAAAAAAACCCCCAAAAAACAACAACTGAAAATGTTTGCCTTGATCATCCAACTAGTATTCCTGGTATCTTGAGCACGGCTGTACATACAGGTCTTTAATAGACCCTACAGGATCCATAGTTTTCAGACTACATTGGTCTTAGATTACATAAGCAACCTCTGAGGTTCTATCTCTTGGGGGCAGTACAGGGACATTTTTCTACAAAGTGTTCAAGATTTCTCTGGCAAGAGAGTAGCTATAATATAGCAATTTAAGGGAATAAATTGACTTTGATTATCCAACATATTTTCCTGAGCAATAAATGAGGGGTTCTTTGGTACATGAGATATCAAAAGCCTAAAAACAGCTTTGACATTAAGTTGAAAATTTCAGATCTTTTACATCAACAAGATGTGGTCTAACCACAAAAGAAATCTCCCAGATGTGCCTTTCATCCTAATACTGTTTGTTAGACTTCAGAATTGCTAGCACTCTGAAGTGCTTCCCAAAGTGAATCACCTCCTCACACTGAGCTGCACTTCTGGGCAGGGAATTCTTCCAGATGTTCTTCCCATGGCCACTGGTTACCTTAGGAATGTCTGGGACCCCAGCACCTCCCTGGAGGTCTGACTCACATCCAGTGGTTCACATGGATTTGCCATCCTGGAGTCTGCGCCAGCTACAGCAATTAATCGGGAGCTGTTTATACAGTCAGCCAAAGGCAAGTAGAATATCTTTCCTTTCTTACACTTGAACCAAAATTATTTTGCATAGACAAACATGGAATAAACGATTAGACCTAAACAACACAACCTTGCAAAGATTACAAATGAATTCGACTGATTAAAGGCACCAAGTAGTACAAACAGAATCTGTTGTTCATCTTTTTATGCCTGCAAGTAGAAATGATGGCCCATAAGCTTTGTTCATAAAATACCAGCTTGGGGCTTCTTAATCTTTTTTGTGTAGTGAACACCATTGACAATCTGGTAAAGACTACGGGCTTGGGGTTTTTGTTGTTGTTGTTGTTTTTAAGTGCATAAAACAATGCATACAATAACCAAAGTCTCCTTGTTAGCTCAGGCGGTTAGAGCATCATCCCGAAACAATAAAGTTGCAGGTTCAGTCCCTGGTCAGGGGACATATGGCAAGGGACCAATGCATGCACAATTAAGTAGAGCAGAAAATGAATACTTCTCTCTCTGTCTGTCCATCTTGTTCCTTTTTCTCTCTGTCTCTTTAAAATCAATTTTAAAAAGAATAACTGAAGAATTCAATTATAGTGAAATAAAGTTATTAAAATATTTTTAAACCCAAATTTTCTGGTATAATAATACATGTGCTAATTTATAAAGCATGGAATCAAATTTTAATGGTGGATATAATAACTAGTACTGATAAGTATAAACACTATTTCAAAGTTTCTGTGACCATAATGATGTGATATGAAAAAAATCTGAGTTCAGTTCATTCTAAAGGTTTGTTGCCTACATTCTAATTGAAAAGAATGCTAAATTCCAGTTAATGAATATAAATATTATATATTCTTCCCAGTCTAAGTTCATGTACTCTATGTACTAAGCTATCTGTTTTTATCTAAGTTCAGATAAGAACCTTGGTCTAACTATCTGCAATTTATGAGTTCAATTTTTGTCAGCTCTCCAATTTCAAGGTTATGTGGTGACATTCTCTGTCAACAGGTCATTTGTGACTCTCAGTAAATTCTACTCCATTTCAATTTATTAAGCTTTGCTTGGTACAGTGTCACCTGGTAGCTCTGCATTCTGAAACAATGCAAGTTTGCCTGATTAACATTACAGGGGTTGCTTTCAAGTTGAAAATGGGCCAAATTTATAACCCTCCTAGGTTTATAATTTATAAAACTCCTAGTCATCTCTGTTCCTTGTTAGGAATTTATTCATGACTGTCCTTGTTCCAGGGGCAAATACTGTTAGACATGTTAAAAAGCAATTTATTACAGCATTCTTACTCTTACAGTAATTGCTCTGAATTACATTTTTGAAAGCCTGTCATGGCCCTGGCCGGTTGGCTTGGTGGATAGAGTGTTGAGTTTGATTCCCGGTCAGGGCACACATGAGAAGCGACCATCTGCTTCTCTCCCCCTTCCTCTCCTCTCCCCCTTCTCTCCTTCTTCCCCTCCCACAGCCAGTGGTTAGTTGGTTCAAGCACGGTCCCTGGCACTAAGGATAGGTCTGTTGGTCCAAGTATGTCAGCCTTAGGTGCTAAAAATAGCTTGTACTCGAGCATCAGCCCCAAATAGGGCTGCCGGTGGATCCCAGTCAAGGCACATGCCGGAGTCTGCCTCCCTATCTCCTCTCCTCTCACTTAAAAAAGAAAGAAAGAAAAACAACAATAAAAAAAAGACTATCATAAAGATTTTTTAGAAAGCATTTTATAATTTTTCTTAATAGAATAATGTATTTTAACACATGAAGAAAAATGATTTTGAATTTTTTATATTTTATACTCTCTTGAATATGTGTGAAAAGCAACAGTGAACTTCATGTAAGTTTGGGGAAGAAATAGAATTTTATTTCATGCCAGGTATGAAAATTACATGAAAAGAAAAAAACACATTATGCCAACCACAAGAAAATAGCAATGAAATGTTCTGTCCTGAACTCAGCTCCTTCTGTTCTTATTAGGGCAGAAAGGAGAAGTGAGAAGAAAATACAAGAATGAACATTCTGTACCTTTTTGTACTCTGTCCAGTGGGAGGGCTTGACTCACCTCCATGTTGCCACGTCCTTTCAACAAAGAGCCTGCAGCTCCGCT